>NC_053413.1:22037438-23249938 GCF_016859285.1 Xiphias gladius | reverse complement strand
TGACAGTCTGGGCAAAAATGAGTCCTGTATATCATGCTGAATTAGAGAAAATCCCTCACACTGCTGACAAAAGCAGACGCACATTCGCATTTACATTCTAAGCCGACACGCACATCCAGAATGACTTACTGCGAGTGTGTACGCTTCATTTCAGAGATGAGTAAGTGTCACATGCAAACAAAAGTGAAGCGAGTCAAAGGGTCAAAGCCAAAACAAACAGAGAGGAGTTTTTTTTTCCGTTTTTTTTCTTCTCTCCATTCAGGAAATGATCGGAGGAAACTCGGAAGTGCAAAGTAAAAGAATAAGAAGCAGGAGGGAGAAGAAGAAGAAAAGAAAACATGTCCTTCTTCACTGACCTCAGCCCCATTTTGCAAAATACATTCAAACGAGCTCATGACCTCTTTGGCTTGCTGAATGTTGATATTGACAATTTATGACTGCAGCTGCTGATAGTTCTTCCTCTTTGCACATGACAAATTTTGGCAAGGAAGGAAAACAGTCTCTCAGACTTTTGTCTGATCGAGGGTGAAAGAGCCTCTCTAGTCCAGAAATGAGAAACTTCACCGAAGGATAAGTAAATACTGTATGAAATATTAATACTTAAATGCTTCATTACGGTCAGTTAAGATCCTCTTGTTGACAAAAAGTGTTTTTTTTTATTCATTTAACCATAAATACGTCTAAACAAGGCTGACAATTGCCAAAAACCTGTTTCTGACTAATAATCTGTGAGATGCCCTTTTTCATTTTTTAGGTTGTCCGTTTTTAATGTTTATCCATCAACGACTTTGATGCTAGGCAGGAGCGTTGTGGTGATTCTGCTCTGCACTTACCTGCATCTGTCAAACAAGCTGTGAGCAGGATTATGACATCTTCTGTCTTGTTACTTGAGTGTTGATTGGTGATGCTACAAAGACTCCAAATCGAATGTTATGCTAAGTAGGTATTTGTCCTTGTGTTAATTTCCAAACTCTTCATTTTCCTTTTTTTTCCCCAAAGAAAAACTCTGTGGACAAAACTTTCATTACCTGGATGAAACCCTATTTTGAATCATTCAGTGATAAAGAGTTAAAAAAAAAAACACTCATTTATATATTTACATATTGAAATGTCACAGACATTTACTTTACTGATGAATCTAATAATGTACTCAGCAAAATTCCTGTTTCTCTCACTCGGTAATGCTCTCTTTGTCCTTGTAGCCTTTTGCAAGGCCGGTGACAGACTCACCAGCATTTGATAAACCCGTTGTTCACTTTGTCTCTTTTTCATTGCTTGTCAACTATCTGTCATCAACCTCTGTCCATTTTCTATCCTTAATTTGCCTGTTCTCCCGTTCCTATGTCATATTGTCTCTCAGTCTTTTGCTTCTCTTGCTTATATTGTGAACATGAAGTTATGTCACGTATGGGGCAAGTCTGTAAGTTGTTCATATATGCACCAACAATATTAATTAATTCTGACAATGTGTTGCTGGTGCATGAAATAGGACATATAAGAAGTAATTTTTTATGTGCCCTACATGATTTGATACAGCTGTTGATGACAGAGTAGGCGTGCAGTAAATTCATACCTGCAGTGTGAACACCCACACACATGCAGGAGATCTGCATTCATGCGCTGACGAAAACAGTTTCTCGCCATCACATCACGCAGTCGTGCATGTAAATGTAAAAAACCCGATATAAAGAAAATCCTTTTAATATGTGACCAGCAACATGGAGATATACATGTGTACCATGTTTAAATGAATCTAAATCAATGCCAATACCTTAAACACACACACACACACACACACTCATCTATTCCCTACCTGCAGGCATCAGTGGGGGCAGTTTATTGTTCTTCCTCAACCTCCGCCTCCTCCTCCTTCTTCTCCTTCTCCTTCTCCCCAGGGTGCTTTCACCTCTGTGGTTGCTATGCTGCGAGGTGCTGGAGTGGATGATGTAATCTCCACTAATACTTTTGCCCCCCCCCCCACAAACTCACCCTCCTTCCTCCTCTCCATACCCGACTGTCTGCCTGCTCGCCTGCCTTTGCCATCTGAATCCATGATGTCATGTTAGGATTGGGCAGGGAGGATCAATGAGTGCCCCCTAGTGGGACGTCACGTTCAATTATGTCTTTGTCTGGGAGGCGAGGGTTCAAACAGAGAGAGAAGGGGGTGTTGTAATTGGAACGGCGTTGACTGTAGTTCTGCAGTTTGTGTGAGATACCGGGATCGATGTGGCATCGCTGTATATGTGGCAACGCTTGATCAGTGTTTGTGCACAAAAACCCTTCAGCTGTTTATATCTGACTGTGTAACTGTACTGCTATGTGTGTGTTTGTACGTGTGTATGTATGCCCCTGCATTCATTACCTCCCTTTGGGTCGTCCGTGCAAAGGACCTAGTGTCGTGATCTCCGGATGCTCTGGTTGATGCGAAAAAGGTCTTCAAAACTTCCGAAATAAATGCCTGAAACGCTTCATGCCATCTGTGCGCTATGATTAAAAGCTTTGACATTTTCACATAAATACTTGCACCATTTGCTGATTTCTGCCTCTGATTGATGTTATACTATTGTGCTTTGGCTTTTATCTATTTCATAAGAGCTTGTACATTCGCTTTATCTTGTAAAGAAGTCAAGTGTCAGTCCTCTGCTGCACAGGAAATCAGAGAAGTACAGTCAATGGCACTGAGGAAAAGGAGGTGATCTGTTCTGTTCCTTTTTCTATATATTTGTTGTGTTTCCTATACGTTTATTAAAATTACTGAAAAAATGTACTATATCACTTACCTTTTTTGGCATGTATCCATTGAGCTAGTTGTAGTGCTAGTTTTATTTCCTGACGTTTTGAGATGTACATCTATGAGCTCTCTGCTGCGACCCCAATAAAATAAAGGTGAATGGGATTTTGCTTGTGGTACTCACAGCACTGTGAAACAACATCTATTGTCCCTGTCACTCTGGATAATCCGCAGAATTTTCTGGGAACGGTTTTCAAAGGGACTACTTTTTATCAAAAAAATGTCCCTATGGAAACTGTTCAGTGGTTTATTAACGTAGGTGAACTACTCCCGTAGACTTTATAACATTTCTTTTTAATGTTCCATTACCTATGCTTTTCCAGCCAAAGTTTTTCTGACAGGGGTTGAAGATTTGGTACAGCTAATGGTCCTACATTCATCATAACAACAAAGGATATCACAATATGTGACCCTGGAGTTTTCCTTCCCCTGTGTATTTACATTTTTCACCTAGTTTTCATTTAAGTAGATAGAAATAAAACGTTTTATTCCAAAACCCACCATGAAGTTTTTTTTTTAGTGTTGCTATCTGAAACTCATCACTCACTGTTTTCTAAAATAAAGATGATATTATCCTCCAACACAGATCTGTTGTGAAGGCAGTGCTATCACGGTGACTCATGACTGTAATAGCGGTGCATAATGTACCTCTTCCTTCATGTCAACAATCATTTCAAAACAGTATGTCATGTTTTCTAGGTGGTACAGTATTTTTAAACTACATCCCAGAGGTTCATTTTCCGAGCTCGATGGGCTTTTCTGACCTGCAAATAAACCCTATTCCACTTACAGCGGAACTAAAACAGAAACTCCAACAAATGCATGAATCACGCTGTGAGCTCTCGCCTGACTATCTCTCCATCTGTTTTCACTGCAAATCTGGTGTGTGTCTTCCCGCAGCCTGGCCCAGGTATCGTGTGCTGAGTGCTCTGGACATCGGCCAGTACAACTTGGAGATCTCCAATGCCGAGCTATCTGATGACTCTCTGTACGAGTGTCAGGCCACAGAGGCCGCCCTGCGCTCAAGGAGGGCCAAACTCAATGTACTCAGTAAGTGGATTACAGCTGCAGATACAGGGGCCACTTTTCTGATATTTTTTTTCCCGATTTTCTTTCAACCAGCATAGTTTGAGAGAAGGACCTTTTCGTTCTAAGGAGACCCAAGATGATTATCACACCGAAGAATGCCGAGTTGATACACGTGACCCCGTGAGGAGAAGGATTCCTGAGTTGAGAAAATGAGTTCTACACTCAGAAGCGCCTTAACAGTTTTAGTTTCAACGTGCGGTTGAAATCACATGATTGGTTCAGATGCATAGGTGTCGATTTCTAGACCTGGTTCAGCTGGCTCCGTACTATTGACTACATTTGATGCGTCATTCTTGTGTTCTCCTGTCTGTTTCCATTAGCCAGATCATCGTCCTCCTTGCCAAGTCAACTTCCAGAATCCATGAGTTGAGCTTTTCCTTTATTGGAACTGTATATCACATTAAAAAAACGAAAAAACAAATTAGATGGTCAAAAAAAGAAATGCCTCAGCAGCAGTATGCGTATGCAGTAAGTGTATATGTAACTTAGAGGTTAGTAAAGCAAGTTTGTGTCCAAAAGTTGCTCGATTCACATCTTTTAGCTCACAGATTTGGGTGAAACAAGTGTGGATAAAGTTAGGGAAAAGCCCTGTTAACAACTGGTGTTACATGACTCTCGAACAGCAAAATTACTGTATCTCCTCAATCTTGCAGACTTGTGTCCCTGAATAATTACCATGGGCAACTTGAATTCAGCCATAACTTTAAATTTGATCTGGAATTGCAAGTTAAATAAAAGTTCAACAACTAATTTGAAAACTGCGTTTGACTGATTCGCTCTTGATTTTGCATTTCTGATGGATAGGAAGAATGAAATATGGAAAGAGAAACAAGATATAGGAGAGGAATTTAGAAATCACAAACTACCAACAGCAAAGAGGTTAAAGGTCAAGCAGGTAAAGACCAACCTTGTTTTTAGCTTGATGGAAATGAATTTTTTGAGGGAAATCAGATGCATTTTCATTGGCCTGAGGCAGAATTGTCTCAACCCTAACCTACAGAATGTATGTACTGATTGTGCACATATACGGGTTTATTTGTATGTATGAGTGCACACTTGCATAAATGAGCCCCTTTTTAAAGCGTGGATTTGTGTGTGTTTCTCCTCCAGTTCCCCCGGAGGACCCAGTGGTCGAGGGATCCCCGGAGCTCCTGCTGATGGCCGGGACTCCGTACAACCTGACCTGCGTGACCCGCGGGGCCAAGCCCGCAGCGCACATCCAGTGGACCAAGAATGGAGTGGCTGTGGAGGGAGCCTACCAGTCCACGGTGACTCACACAGGCCGCTGCACACACGCAGATAACAGCCAACGCACATGCTCAGAGGAAGAGTCACGCAACATGAAACACACAGAAAACACATAAAGTTTATTACAGTAAACTGCGATCTGCTTAATCTCATATGGGTTATGTTGGCCTCAAAAGACTTGGCACTTCTATTTCTAGTACTTACAATCTGCTCCTCAATAACATCCACTCTCAGTCTGTGTATTTGTTTGTTTATATGCTTTTTGCCGTGGGCACTGCGAAGGAGAATTAAAGTACGTATACCTGGGTCCACGCAGCACCCCTGGAGTGCTGCATTAGGGGAATGCAGTGTACAGTGCACACAGTATGGAAGACAATCTTAGCATTTTACTTTGTTGGTTCTTGGTTGACAAAATGATGGCATGTCGGCAGATGGGGACCATATTTATGACGTAATGCTTTTTGAATGACCACTAATTGCAAATGCTGGCCTGCAAACCCGTGAGCAGAAGCACGTTGTGCCTTAAAAACTGACTTTAAGCATTTGAGGACTAATGCAGTGTTTGTTTTAGATAGCGACGCACGGCACCACTGAAATGTAACACGGCTATTATTTACATCAAACTGAAATCTGTCCCTTTTGCCAGTAACTGTTAGTAGTATTAAATGCTCAAGCAAAGTATCTGAACTTCTCACTCTGAGAATGCCTCACAACTGTAGTGTTATTCGCTGAAAGGCACAACAAGCAAAGAAAATTGAATTAAAACCAAAAAGCACAGACAGGAAATTCTTTGTTGGACCAAAAGGGGCCACGTGAAAGTGGAATTGGACAAAACTCAGAATTTCCCAGCCTGCGTGGCTATTGAGGAGGATGTGACAGTCAAGAATATCATTCATTTATGGTGACAGCTTAGTTTTTAGGCTACTAAGCGTTTGAGCAAGATGACAGAAATGGAGAGTCATAGTAATTGTACCTTTTGGTTTCTCCTCATGTAAGAGGTTTTAAAAGTTGAATAACGGCAATAAGGTTTGAAATGAAACTTGATAATACCTGAAGGGATACTCTTGCGTATATGAGGTTATGGGTTTGATTCCTACTCAAGCCACAGCTGTACTTGCGGTGTTTTAGTAAATTTTGTATTCACAAAAAGTCGTGTCTGCACAATGACCCCAAACCATTCATGCATCTATTTATATAGACATTTTGATTTCAATCAGATCTTCATCAGATCAATCCGGACCTTATTCGACTGAACCAGTGCGCGGTCATTACTTTTCATTCATGCTGTTTTTCAGTGGCCTTGCGTCTGCGTGCACGTATAATCACACTCCTTCCAATAAGCTTTGCCTTGCTATTGTCAGCCATGTTTGCACCTCATGAAAAGAGAAGTGCTTGTGGATACAGCACTAAACATCTGTTACTTTCAACCCGCATGTACAGCCGCAGACTCACACTCACACACACATACACAGCCAGGAAGGAACTGTAAGTGACGTTACGCACGTGCACGTTATCACAGCGATGTATTTTTCCCTCTTTTCAACCACATTCACACTCCTCGTGCTCCACTACACTCTCCTACACACGAAATTATGCCTGCCAGCGCACACACATAGACGCACACTCGCGTACGCGCATCTTTGCTTTCATATACGGTCGCAAACACTGACTCACACACTCAAACACAGATGTTTTTACATCTCTTGCAGCCAGTGTTATGCCCCCCACACATGCTCATACATATTACATGCTGCACTTATGTTACCGTGTTACTGACCACGCATTTACACTATAGTGAAGGCTATACACACTTTCTTGACAGATTTTGTAGCTGCATTGCAAGACACCCCTACTCCTCAATCCAAGAAAACTGGATTTTATTTTCTTATTGTGCAGAAGAAGATTTACAGCTTATATTTTATGGCTGTAATGAAGGATTTTGTTCATTATTGATTCACCTATTAATTATTTTCCAATGGAAGGATGGCTGTTTTCCTAATAAAGATGTCCTTTAATTTATAAAATGTCAAACCCAAATATATTCAATCTACAATAATATAAAAATGAGAAAAGCAGCAAAAATAGCTTTTGTAGCCGATTAATCAATGAAACATTTCAGCACTACTGTGTTTTTTAGCTTTCAAATGAGTATTCAGCTCTCATTTTAAATGCAAAGCCCCGTGTCATTATAAAACTGAATTTCTTGCATTAATTGAAAGAACATTTTGTAGACACTTTCCTGCACCAGCATTAAACTTCTAAATTATGAAGATAAAGCACAAGAATAAGAACATGGATTTCTATAAAATGTCTCAATTAATTTCTGTTTAAATTCTCCTTTGCACCTTTTCAGCTTCTAATCTCTCTCTTGTCTCAACCTGTTCTCTTAAACTTTTGCTGTTTATTATATTTCTACCTGCAGATTTTTATCTGTCTGTCTGTGTGTGTGTGTGTGTGAGTGTGTGTGTGTGTGTCTCATCATGGCAAAATGTGGTCCTGGGGACATGTACTGTAGCGGGAACCACCACAGTTTGCCTGTCGGTCTTGGACAGATTTTGTAGCTGCATTGCAAGACACCCTACTCCTCAATCCAAGAAAACTGGATTTTATTTTCTTATTGTGCAGAAGAAGATTTACAGCTTATATTTTATGGCTGTAATGAAGGATTTTTTTCATTATTGATTCACCTATTAATTATTTTCCAATGGAAGGATGGCTGTTTTTCTAATAAAGATGTCCTTTAATTTATAAAATGTCAAACCCAAATATATTCAATCTACAATAATATAAAAATGAGAAAAGCAGCAAAAATAGCTTTTGTAGCCGATTAATCAATGAAACATTTCAGCACTACTGTGTTTTTTAGCTTTCATATGAGTATTCAGCTCTCATTTTAAATGCAAAGCCCCGTGTCATTATAAAACTGAATTTCTTGCATTAATTGAAAGAACATTTTGTAGACACTTTCCTGCACCAGCATTAAACTTCTAAATTATGAAGATAAAGCACAAGAATAAGAACATGGATTTCTATAAAATGTCTCAATTAATTTCTGTTTAAATTCTCCTTTGCACCTTTTCAGCTTCTAATCTCTCTCTTGTCTCAACCTGTTCTCTTAAACTTTTGCTGTTTATTATATTTCTACCTGCAGATTTTTATCTGTCTGTCTGTGTGTGTGTGTGTGTGTGTGTGAGTGTGTGTGTGTGTGTGTGTGTGTGTCTCATCATGGCAAAATGTGGTCCTGGGGACATGTACTGTAGCGGGAACCACCACAGTTTGCCTGTCGGTCTTGGACAGATTTTGTCAACGCGATAGCGTCACAACTCTGCGAGATAAGGTCACAAAACTTTACAGGTGTGCGGTTGAGATCAAAATGAAGGCTGAGTTCATAGACGGGCGTGTCCCAACCTTTGAGTACTGAGTACTCCTGTAATAATGTCGTAAAAACTACTGAGCACTTATGGAATAATGTAGTAACGACCACTGAGTACTTACGAGTTGGAACGTCAACATGTTGACGGGCGCCACGGCTGGTGTGATCCCATTGCAAGCTGGACTCTGGTTTTCTATTTCTTCATTTCTCTTGGCTCCATTAGTGACACCCCTATGTCTCTCTCCTTTCTCTTCCCTGCCTTCTCTCTTATTTCTCCCGTGATGTTCCCTGTTCCCTCCTTTTTATGTCCTTTTTTCGTCCTTTCCTTCCACCATGCGCCTCCTCCTCTTCTTTGATCTTTCTCTGTCGGTTCCCCTCCCTAAATTCTACCCACCCCGTCCTCTACCCACACCTCCTCTCCCCTCTTCTCCTCTCCTCTCCCCTCCTTCTGTCTTCGTCGAACAGGAGGTGCTGCCGGACCGGAAGAGGGTGACAACCAGGAGCTACCTGCCCATCACGCCAGTCGACATTGACAGCGGTTGCAACTTCACCTGTGTGGCAAGCAACCCGGCAGTGCCCACGGGCAAACGAGCCACTGTCACCCTTAATGTCCACCGTATGTTAGTCTTTTTTTCTCCGTGAGAATGTAACGGTGCATCGGTGGGGCCCAGGAGACAGAGGCTAAGCTATTTTTGTGTAGACACATAACAAAATCGCTCATTTTTAATCAGCTGCCCCAGGACCTGTCAACTTTAAGTAATTATCAACACAAAAACGCTGTGTACATAAATTTACAGCGCCTATTTTTCACAGCTCTCAAACCTGGACTTGTTCCAAACTTGATTTAGCTGCTTGTGTTGTTTTGGCACCAATTTTGAGGCCAATCATTTTCACCTAAAGCAGTTCAGCAAGTTGATTTCCTTCAACATCTGGAAAATCAGAAACCTTTTGAGTCCCTGAAGAAGTGAGGAATGATTGCTCACAAGGAAATTGTATTTTGAATACTCAATCAAGAAGACTGATGTGTAAGACTGTGAGTAACAGTAGATTTGGAATCAATGCTGTGTTAGAACAGGGTACAGAGTTTTGGAACACCAGATTTTATTGTGAAATTTATAGTTTGTGTGACTTATTTATGCGGGAAGTCAATCCTCATGCTGCGTGGCACTGGTGAAACACACCGGTCATTCCGACTAGCGTTCGCCTTATCTTTAGCTGTGCACTGAACATGCATGTTTCCCTGTGTAGATCCACCCACAGTGACCCTGTCCATCGAGCCTCGCTCTGTCCTGGGGGGCGAGAGAGTCACCTTCACCTGCCAGGCCACTGCCAACCCTCCCATCATGGGCTACAGGTAGGGGTGAAAATTTACCAGAATCTTTAACTTGAATTTACTATAAAAACTTTTAAAAAATCAGCACTGCCTAACATAAACCAAATTATATGTTACAATACTCTGTTTGACAGTATTGTTGCAGCTTTAGGTCCATTTCAAGATGTGATGGACTTATAACATCAATAACATCAGGAGGCAGACTGCAATTCCGTTTAATGCCAATGAGTTTTCTTCATCTATTCCAATCTGCTCGTGTCCAGCCTCTAGATGTGGTCCTGAATTGTAATTTCTGCCTAGAGAACAGAATTGGTGAAAGTATTGAACAATCTGTACAATTAAACAGTGATTTTTATCCAAAGTGACAGTGTTGAAGCAGTGAAAACTTTAACGCGGTGAGGTTTGAGACGCCAGCACGGGGTCCCAGGGTGGCAGCACTGCCGGGTACTCAGGCCCTAAGCCTATTGAGTGTATATTAAAATGCCATCAAATGGTAGCTGTGCAATATTGTTATATGATTTTGAGCTAGATATCTGGCAGGATACAGTATGGATAACAGAAATGGAGATAAAATGTATTTCTTTAACTTGCAATCCTTCCCTCAGGTTTTGACATCAAGGCTCTATAAATGTTAGTTTAATATCTTGAATTGATAATATAAAAAACACACATGCCTAATAGTGGAAATGAAACATTTGGATCACCAACGAAAATTTGTTTGTTTGATATCTCCCGCTGACAAACTGCCATAGCAATGATTTGTGATGCTTAATAAATTGTGATGTGTGTCTTCTCCGTCAGATGGGCTAAAGGTGGCGTGCTGCTGGAGGGGGCCAGGGAGAGTGTGTTTGTCACCACAGCAGACCACTCCTTCTTCACCGAGCCCGTCTCCTGTCAGGTGTTCAACGCCGTGGGAAGCACCAATGTCAGCATCCTGGTGGATGTGCACTGTGAGTAGAGTGCAAACACTCCCGGGCTTTGTGGGATTCTGATGATATCGTACGATATTTGTCTGTATTTGTTGAAAGAACCAAACTGTTTTCCCTCTTGTTACCACATAGTTTTCATGTATTGTGCAGAATAAATTTGCAGTAGGTGATTACTGTGCTCTCAGCTCAGTTTCATTCATTTCAACTCGGCAAATATTTATGACATTTGTTGTCAATGCCTGTACATAAACAAATTAAAGTAAATAACAATTAAGGTATAAAAAAGTAGCGATAGTACCACAGTTTTGGAGCCGCTAGGTGATCACCAAGTCTGTAGTTCTTTAAAAGTTGTCTGTGCACAAGGGTTTAAATTCTCTTACTCTCTTTCAGTTGGTCCCATACTGGTAGTGGAGCCCAGGCCAGTTACAGTGGATGTGGACTCTGACGTCACTCTTAACTGCAAGTGGTCTGGAAACCCTCCTCTCACCCTCACCTGGACCAAAAAGGGCTCCAGCATGGTAAGAACAAACCACCAGACCTTCCCCTCACCTTTTGACCTTGAACCCTACGTTTTATATTCCTGTTTGATTTAAGTTTTTAGTTCATTATAAGTCATATCTTTAAATGTATAAAGGAAGAGAGAGAAAGTCAGAACACCACATACTGGGGTAAAGCCCATCCCTGGAACAATAGCCAAATCCTCCAGAAAACCCCCAATCCCAACCCATATTAATGTCTAAGACCCAGACTTCATAAATGTTTGCTCAGTTGTAAAGCAGACGGTTTTTAGTCGGACTCCGTCTTCATATCTTAAATCTTTAATTCATGCCTAACAAGTTAAGAAAAGCTCCAGGAAAAAAAAAAAACTAATGGAGCCTGCTGAGTAAATCAACATGTTTTATGAATTAAATATAGATCTCCCTCCCTCCCTCTTTTTAACATCTCTTCCCGTCTGTCTATCGCCGCTCTCCACCTCACAAATCTACTATCCGGCTTTTTATGCACATTTATCTACTTACTTATGTGTGTCCAGGTGCTCAGCAACAACAACCAGCTGTATTTGAAGTCTGTGAGCCAGTCTGATGCAGGCCAATATGTCTGCAAGGCCATCGTACCACGGATTGGAGTGGGAGAGACGGAGGTTACACTCACTGTCAACGGTCAGTTGCTATTCACCTACGCTGCTATAGATAACAGTGCTGATATTAGCAAAGATTATACAATGTGTAGAACGGATCTGCCTAATCACAGCAAAGCCCTTTTTCTGTGCCAAACATGGGAGATGATATGTTTCTTTGATCTAGAATCCCTCTGTAACATTGCATCTATCTGCGTCTCTCTGACACCTGAAGCCACTGAATGTACACAAGATAGTACCGCACGGGTCTACAATTTCGTGGACCCGGCCTGATTCATTCCAGTCCGAGCCCGACCCAAGCCCAGGAGCTAATTTTTCAGGCCCAGACAGGCCCCAAGTCGATATTTCAATGACAAAACTCTCTCCCAGAGAGACCAGCAATTGCTTAATAAATCAAAACTGATTCACCAAGAACACAATGACGAACAGCGAGTTCAACTGCTTCTTAAATCTTCTGCGGCTGACAAAGTGTCCGGTCAAACCAGGAAGGAGGGCATTCATTGGCATGTCTTTGCAAAATACGAAGTGCTGAAAGCTTAGTGACTTTGTGACTACTTGTGCACTAATTCACTAACCAGACAATATGTTAAAACAGTTAATTAAAAGGAAATTGCTTTTACCTTCCATCCCTTTCTCACAACTGACTGCAAACCGTGACGCATTGGTTTTATGAGGCCATTTAGACTCAAGCAGAGCAAAATTACTGGATGGTGCAACACAGCTAATATGATAGCTTCCTCCATTTTGGACATTCAAACCGGCTTCATATTGTACATAACTTGACACAAGATAGAGATGCAAAGGTTTTAATTTATAGTTCAACATCAGATTTCATCTGTTGACACCCCTTCCACAACACAATATGAGCAACCGCAAAAACGAGCGACAACGTTGGAAATTGTCCTCCTCTAAGAAATGAGCCTGTAGGTCGTCTCTGCCAGCAGCTTGTTATGTTACGTTTTATTGTTAGCAGCTGAAGTAATTATAATAGGAGCAAAGAAGGAAGTCAGTTGATGTAGTACAAAGAGGGACAAAGCCTGCACTAAGAAGAGGATGGGGCTACAAATATCCTCTAACCTTAAGGATGTAGTTATTTTGACCCAGACCACAGTTTTTTCCTAAACCTAACCAAGTAGCTTTTGTGTCTAAACCAAACCAAACCGTGACTGTTTCATAAGCTTAAGTGCTTGTTTGCTATTGTAACCAGGGTCTGGTACGCTGCCTCCTCCTGTTACGGATATTTATAGGAGAAAAACAGAAGCAGCCATAAACTGACCGATCACTGCTCCAGCTGTCCCTGCGCGCTATCTACAAACCCCCCTTGTGTAGCCACGTTTTTTTCAGTTAGGATATAGCCTATGGTCTAGCTTATGTGCATAAGTTCAGTAGGTACGTCTCTTAACGCATCTACTGTATAAATCCAACCTCACTGTCAATTTGCAATTCATCAGAAGCTCTAATTTGATCCACAAAGAAGAGAACCCAGGAATTTCACAACTTTCAAAGGTTCTCCCCGACATAGTTAGACTCTTCATGTTAACAGTTAACTAACACTCCCTCATGCTTACATATCCAGCAATTTTGCTGACAGTGTGACATTAGGATAAGTAAAGTTTGATGCTCCCTCCACCTGCCCTATATGGGCCCACAGAATACAATATATAAGTAGGAAACATGCCCGTCATGTTCCCGTTAAAGCAGCAATTTGTGACAAGAGATGGAGAAAATGTTCTAATAAATGTCCCCTGGTGCTTCACATTATCAAATATAGTGTCTATAAAATTCTTATCATCTCACTGGAGGTCTCATGTTTATGGTAACTGCAGCAATTTCTACACATTAACGTGGTAATGATTTGTGTCTTCCAAACCTTCTCTAAATGAATCTTCTCGGGTTGTTGCAGTAATCCTCCCTCTGTGTGTGTGCCTCTCTGCCCTGTCCTATCTCAATCACTCAGGTCCCCCCATCATCTCCAGTGATCCGGTCCAGTACGCTGTCAGAGGGGAGAGAGGAGAGATCAAGTGTTACATCGCCAGCACCCCACCACCCGATAAGATTGTAAGTCCATCCTCGGAAGTTGTAATCCGCTGCAGAGGTGCACGACCTTTTCAGATTGCGTCTGCCTCAAACAGAATCCTGGCCACAACAACTCCTTGAAAACAAACTCCGCCCGAAAACAACAGCACCCTGAAAACAAAATGATTTTCACGTTCTCTCTTAGCCTGTGCGACTCGCCAAACGATCAGTACACGTGGCATTGTCCTCCAGCTGTGTCACAAGTACGTGAGAATGACGTGTTTCTTCTCCGTGGCAGAAGGTGTGACTCATCAAAAACAACTGCTGCTGAAATGAAAGAGGAGACACACAGTACCGCACACATGTTTGCAGGGAAATGTTGGAGTGAAGCAGCGAAAATCATGAAATCATGAAAAAAGAAGACTGCTTCTTCCGTTACCACATGTTTATCAAAGTATTTTAGCTGTTTAGCATTTGGATAGCTTAGGGTGAAATCATCTTTTTTCCAAATATGAAAAGCAAAAAAAAACAAATAGTAGAAGTCCCATTTCCAGTAAATAACCAAAATGTGCATTGGTTCGTCTGTGACTCAAGGGCTAGCTGTCCAACAAATCCCAGCCAAACGTCTTTGCACTTTTGAGATATCTCCCATCATTTTTTATCTGTCCACATGGCTTTCATTTTTTTCTGCTCCTGTAAGCCCATAAGCCATGTCAGAGCCCGGCCTTTTTTGTGCGGTTAACAGTATTGCAAGATCTGCACAAATGCCCCTTTATCTTACCCCTTCAACAGATGGGATGGCCTTGGGATGGAACTGTTGGACAGTATTTCACCACAAGGAAACATATTGGCTGTGGTGAATCCATGGCTGCACGTGTGAGTTCATACAAGACAAGGTGCTTGGGTGGAATTTAGTTTAGTCTCGGTCATCGCTTTTGGCGATTCCATTGAGACCCTTCTGCTAACTTGCTACAGTCACTAGTTTTCCTGCAGTCACAGTTGCGGCATGTGGTGTTCACGCGGTTGCCTCTGGCTGGTGGAGGATTTCCTGTGCAGATAGCCCCTTGTAGCTGATAGTTTAAGGGTTATTTTGACAATAAATAAACTGGATATCAGCACAAATATGCAGATATATTTTATACTGTATATCTTTTTCAAAACACGGTTTTCAAATTAGCTGATCTACGTTTCTAGGTTCACTTTGGGGTAAATGCACCCGTGGTACCCTTGGTTGGGAATCACTATTATAAGACATCCAAACTTACCCAGTGATATTAATGACTCTGTCCTAGAAACAATGATTTTGCTGTCTTTCATAACCAGTCTAGAGCAGTGTATCCCAGCCTTTTTGACTTTTTGACTTACAACCCCTTAAATCAAAGCTATGTCTACCATTTCAACCAGATATGAATTCATTCCATCTCATATTGTTTTTTGTTGTTTTTTTTACTGATTATACAAAGAGGTAAAATTCTCCACTTAATTCACAAGAATTAATGAAGAATTCTTAATAAAAAGAAAAAGAAAAAGGAAACTATTTGTGTAGCAGAAATACATTTTTTTCTTCTTTCCTGTCCTGTTAATCGCCTTGTAACCCCTCAGGTGTATCTAGTGATCACTTGTGGGGGGTACCAGCCCATTTGTTGGGAACAGCTGGGCTAGAGGTTCGAGAGATCTCTTTGTGAATGATTTGAGTCTTGTATCAGTGAGTAGCATTTCGCCCCTCCTAATCAATTTCTCCCAAGTTGCCCTTGAATGACACATTTTAGCTCCGCCTGTGCTGTGGGTTAAAGGTGCTCCTCTCCTTTGTGGAGATGTATGATAGGGATTGCTGGAAGAAACACTTTTCAGTGTAAAAGTAGAGTAGAAGTTATCTGGCCCAGTCCGCTGTCAGAGGGGAGAGAGGAGAGATCAAGTGTTACATCGCCGGCACCCCACCACCCGATAAGATTGCAAGTCCATCCTCGGAAGTTGTAATCTGTTGCAGAGGCGCGCGACCTTTTCAGATTGCGTCTGCCTCAAACAGAATCCTGGCCTTGAAAACAAAACGATTTGTTTTTTCAAAACTTTTCTACAAAAAAATCAAGTATGCCATTGGAATAAATATAATCACATAAAATTCAAAGTATGGTGGCTTTAAGACCACTGGTAGAGTCACTGACTTATGGTCACCATGAAAGAGTCAGTCTGCCATCCAGACCATCTAGATCTTGATTTTAGTGTGAATTGTACCTACCAGCTCCCTTGGTAACCATCTTTTCTTCAAAATAAAGCTTTCACACAGATTGCCATAGCAGCACATTGTAATGGAATATCCTCCTGATTGTGCCATAACTGCAGTGCTGTATGCTCTTTTTTCATTTCTGCCTTTTGCTAAAGTTGCTGAGTGCAATACTTGATCAAACTATAGTTTAATATAAAGTGTCTGTGCGTTATATAAGTTGCAAAATAAGCACTATGGTATATTTTCCTTTAAAAAGGAAAATACCAGAATGCTCTGAAATCATAAAAAGAGGCTGAAAAATGGAAATAAATTCAGTAATGACATTTGAGTTTGAAGGCTAGAATAGGTGAGAGAGAGTGTGGGGGTGACATAGATTGAAATGAGAGAGGCAGCGAGATGGAGGGAAGAATAAAATTCTGTACCTTTCAGTGTCAATTATCCAATTGTTCAGTGCCAACATGACAGAAATCAGAGCTTTTAGGAAGCTTCAGACCCCTGCTGCACTGGCAGAGAGCTCAGAGCGTATAATGCAATACGACATTATAGACTCAGCTTAATGCAGAGACACAAGGAGTTATAAAATATGCAGTATGATTCTGTGTGTGTGTGTGTGTGTGTGTGTGTGTGTGTGTGTGTGTGTGTGT
The DNA here is from genome assembly GCF_016859285.1 of Xiphias gladius. Classification (NCBI taxonomy): domain Eukaryota; kingdom Metazoa; phylum Chordata; class Actinopteri; order Istiophoriformes; family Xiphiidae; genus Xiphias; species Xiphias gladius. The sequence continues at coordinate 23,233,153 of NC_053413.1, read as the reverse complement.
GTGTGTGTGTGTGTGTGTGTGTGTGTGTGTGTGTAAAAGAGGCAACAAGATATTTAGAAGCAGAAACTGAAAGACACACAGTCGTGGTGCGACGAAATTATTGCGAGAAAGAGCGATAAAGACCGAAAGATAGGGATAGTGAGGGGCAGACTATGGAGACAGAAAGAGACACCTCATTCAAGGTTGTCAGAGAAAACAATAAAAAGCAGAAGATTTGGGGCTTTTTTAAATTTCTCCCTCACTAAATGTTGATCACAATCTCCTTTTTCATTTTTTTTCAAACCAGGTTAAAAGGTACATTAGCCCAACATATGGGTCTATGTATATTTGATATCGTCATGCTCCATATTTAATATCCTCAAATTTCTACCTCAGCAGATTTTAAGTAGTTTTTATTGCTCATGTACACTTGCGGTGCTCTGTGTGTGTGTGTGTGTGTGTGTGTCTGTTTTCTTTTATTTGTTATTTCCTCAGCAACCTGGTGTCTGCAAATATGGGCCAAATTAATTAGGCCCATACTGTACCAGGAGAATAAAATAAATAAGTAGTGACCAAGGTGTGAGAATGCAATTTGTTTTGCTTAAAGTATATTTCCTGCCCAGACTCGTTTCAGTCTCTTTTAACCTTTCTTAACACCAGCCAATGTGTTGGCTGAATGTTTACTCGCAACTGTGTGTGTGTGTGTGTGTGTGTGTGTGTGTGTGTGTGTGTGTGTGTGTGTGTGTGTGTGTGTGTGTGTGTGTGTGTGTGTGTGTGTGTGTGTGTTTGTGTCTGTGTCTATATGTGAGTCTATTGTGATTAATACTATTTAAGATGAGATAAAGTGAAATTAGCATTATTGATCCCTGAGGGGGAAATTGGGTGATTGCAGCAGTAAAGAGCGGAGTTTAGATAAAAATCTAGCAAATTAAACCACACTAATACTGAGCACCTATCAGCTTGAAGGACATCCCGGTGTGTTTATTAGGAACAGATTTATAGATGTTCTAGTGTACCGAGCCTTTGCTCGCAACTTAATCTTAAATTGAAGTGCACCTGCTTTGCTTTCATAATAGGCTTTTTAAGATCAAATTGAGCAAAAATGAGAGTGAGTGCTAAGTAAAAAATAGGTTCCAGCGTCTCGTAAGTATTTGTTTCTGTGTTCTAAAAATTTAAGTGAAGGTACATTACGCAGTTACCCTCCTTGCTGTCTGTCGTTCAAGGATTAGAGGCTAAATAAAATTTTTCTAAAATGTGCGTTTCAGGTGTGGGCATGGAAGGAGAATGTGTGGGAGAAGGAGAAGGGCACCCTGATGGAGAGGTACACCGTGGAGCAGAGTAAACCTCCGTCCCAGGGCGGGGCCGTTCTCTCCACACTCACCATCAACAACGTCATGGAGTCTGACTTCCACTCACCATACAACTGCACCGCCTGGAACTCCTTCGGACCCGGCACCATGATCATCACCCTGGAGGAGACGGGTATGGAAGAAAGGGGGAAATGAGTGAGACCGTGGGTGTCAGTTGAATACGGTCGTTACAATACCATTAATCCCCGCGTATACAGTTCTTGAGTAAAACTGATTTTTACACACAGAAAACAGAAATAAATCATCCAGCTGGACACCTACTTTTAAAGTATTAATAATAACATGTCAACAGTTGTTGCTCCACTTTAAATGACAAGTAGTTAATGACAGCAAAGTATTTGTGGTAATGTATTAGTTGCAAGTACTTCATCACACTGTAAGTGGTGGTGCTGTTGTGCATTGTTTTGATATGCAGGACCATGTTGGCCTGTTGCTTTGCATCATGAGAACTGTATACTTGGAGATGGTGCCAATTCATTCCAATAACAGTTGAGATAAGACAGTAAATGGCCAGTAATAGAAGAGTGGAAGAAGACCGCCAACGTAAAGAATGTTTATGTTTTTTTGCAAATAATTTATAAGATAGGAAACACATTCAAACGCTTTTTGTTAGATCCCAAAGGTACCATGTGGAGTCTGACTGCCGGTGGCGCTGTGGAGGAATGTTTTGATGAGCATGACCCCATTTTTTTTTTTTTTGTATTCTTTGCTGTACAAGAACACACAAGAACACACCCGTATGTGCACAAACACACAGGTGATGCAATGTACAGTCCTGCCTACAGTCTCACAGCGCTCCGCTGTTTTACAGCCGTTGGCAGTAATGCGCCATGAAATGCAGGAGTGTGCAAGCAAAATGCAGGGAGGAAGAAAACCTCCACACGAAGCTAGCACACATGCATTTCAGCAATGCACATTTTAAAATATTAAGCAAAAATTAGTTTTGCAAATGTTTTATGAGGAAGTAAATGAATTTTACGTTTTATGGACACATACAGTGCGTTTTATTTTGAAACACTGAATGTAAGCAACACTGTGTTTGTTTAAATTGAAAACTCCACAGGGTAGCTCTAATGTCCCTGGGTGAGGAGCTCTTCTCTCTCGTACAAACAGAAGTGCCCCTGAGCAAGATTATTAAGTGGTGGCTTCTGCTGGAGGACAGACGATATAGATAGCGCTGTTAGCCGACTCCGGATTGTTGAGCATTTTGTTTCCGGAGCTTGATATGTCACGTTACATTGAGAGAATTATTTCTTCATGCTCTGTCAGTCTTATTGGACTCTTATTCTTCCAGCTGTCAGATTTCACAGGCTTCAGAAAACCTACCAAAATATCTTCGAGGGAGAGAGAGAGCTTTGATTTGTCCTTATTCATACTAACAGTGTTTTTATCCCTTGTCAGACTTGCGGGCTTTATCAAACTAACCAGCCCTCAGAGATTCAATATTAAGCTACGACACAACGGGCTTTATGCTTAAACGACACAACATCCGTGCAGGTCCCTCTAAAAATGAGGCAACAGCTTTCCCCCAACCCCGACCCTTTCTCTGCTCGTGTTTGTTTCAGATATTGTTCCAGTGGGAATTATCGCCGGTGGTACGGTGGGCTCCTCCATTCTTCTGCTTATGTTTCTACTGGCACTCGCCTTCTTCCTCTACCGCCAACGCAAAGGCAGTGAGTGCAGACAGTGGTTCTCTAATGTGTGTGTGTGTGTGTCTGTGTGTGTGTATGTGTGTGTGTGTGGGGGGGGTTCGCAAACACTTACCATATGTGTCTATCAGTCTTTCTATCATCCACTTTCCCTATCTGTCATTCTGCTATTCCACAAAGAAAGCAACATATGCCAGCCATATAGCATGTTATTCAAATTAGATTAATGAATATTCATATTATAAGGAAAACTGCCTTAAAACGCCTACTCTACATTCCCGTTTTCATTCTACTGCTACGGAATTATGTGATCACGTTTTTATCTGCTGCTCGCTCACTACATGAAGTACATGAATAACAGAGCAGAAAACAAGAGCGTTTAAAGGTGAATGGTGTTTAAATTATGGAGTCCTGTATGTAATTTCTACAGCCTACGGCAACCCAATTAGTATTGTGATCACAAACCGCACTTCAGCAAACCAGAGGGCTGAAGAACATGTGGTGTCTTCAAGTTGTTTAATTCTGAGCTGCTCCATTGCAAATACAGAGTTGGGAAAGACAATGAAGGTGACTGGCACATTCCCCAGAGGGATTTTCTGGGGATAAGAGTATATTTTCTGGTGCAGAGCTGATAACACCACTACAGGAAATATATCATTTGGAAACAGAAATTCAAACAAACATCATTGTTTGTTGGCAGACATTTTTGTGTGTTTTTTTTTTAAATTAGACAATCACACAGTGTCTCTTTTGAAACTACCATTAGAAATTCAGAAATCCCAACATAGGGGCTTGTAAAATTGTAAAATTTCACGTCAAGGGCTCAAAATAATGTTAAAAGAAATGATCAACAATCATCACATTTACTTGCAGAAATATGTGTTTAAAAATCTTCATCTTCCTCATCATTTTCAACCCTAACAGCCCCTAAAAAAGAAAATGAATGCCAAAGCAACGTGCTGTTTTCTCGTTTCATCATGGTGGATTCCGAAGTCCTCAAAATTCAAACCATTACCTCTCTCTGCCTTTTGTGGCTGCCAGCATACCAAATTGCTTAATGCACCATCATCAAATGAGAGAAAATAGGAGAAACAAGGCAAATAATGGCCCAGACAAGTCAGACGAAAACAGCGTTAAACCGAATCAGGTGTTCTTGCTGTTGTTTTTGTTGCTTTTTTTAACCAGACTGTTAAATAAATCAATTTATCTTGACGTTAACCCAGAATATGACTGGAGGTCGTGTTTTTGTTCCAGGTCGCCGGGGTGTCACTCTCGGTAAGCCAGACATCAAGGTAGAAACGGTCAACAAAGAGACCCGCAGCCTGGAGGAGGAGGCGGCCAACGTCTCCACAGCAACCCGAATGGTCAAGGCCATGTACTCCGTGAGTAGATACCCACCTGACTCACCGGGGGCCGAGGAGAGGAGGCGTATGGGTCAATGGCCTTAAATGTACAGATACACCGACACAGAGCGCGACATGGCAGGAGAGGCAGTTACGCACACCCGGACACACACACACACACGCACACTTGAAAGTACACGCACACACTGTAAAACAGTGCCTGCAAACACACATTTAAGTACACGCACACGTACAAAACGGAGATTCTCGCACATCAAAATATACATACAAACACGCACGTACACCTGACCTAAAATCAAGAAAAGAACAGACTGTACATACAAGCAGATGAAGAAAAACACAGTAGTACACATCTTGCAAATACACAAAAAACGCACAGACACAATGCAAATTAAACTGATAGTACACACAAATTTATTCTCACTCTTTAAATAGCACGCTTATTTGCACTTATGAAGGTACTTGCACACACTCATAGAGAAATAACAGACGATGCAAACTCATGCACAAAACACACACACACACACACACACACACACACACTCACTTTAACATTGTGTTTCTTTTAGAAAAGTGTTCAACCCTGGAGGTCCCGGAGAATCTAATCGATGAGGCTCCTTTGGCGCGGTTTTAAGCTCGGCCCAAAACCTTTTTTTCCAACAGCTAAGCGTTTCTCGTCTTCCACTCTCTTGGGATGAAAAGCTGAAAGTCTCTTTTCCTCTCCCCTCCCTCTCTTCCTCCTCCTTTCCTTTCTCACCCTCCCTCTTTCCGTGTGTGTGTTTTGTTGTTTGATGGTTTAGTTTCTGCCCTCTGTTTCCCTCTCTCCCTCCACTCAGCCATTCAAAGACGACATGGACCTGAAGCAGGACATCAGGAGCGAGAGTGACACCCGGGAGGAGTACGAGCTCAAGGTGAGATGGCCGGTTGCTCACTGAGATGTTTTAGCATTTCGACATTGGATTCTTCTCCACAGTACCTTTTAAGGTTATATCCTGCATGGTGCAAAGACATATCACCTGTCATGAACTTTGTGGTCATATCCATCATGAAGTGGCGACTACCAGTTGCACTTTTTCCTCAGGTTTGGCATTTGCACTTGAGGTAAAAGGTTTGATTTCGTAAAAAAAAAACCCTTTTTTCATCATCTATGCCTCTCAGGTTCCCAAAAAACAGATGTTACTGATTTTTTTATGCATGATTTGCTGGCTTCTGCTGCTGTAGGTCAGAGCATGATCAACCCCTCATTTTGGTTTCCTTAAGACGAGGGCTAAAATCTCCTCATAATCTCAAAACTTGCGTTTTGGGGGTTCTCACTTTCACAAACAAACTAATCTAAAGACGCGAAACGAACTGCTTCAGACATTCATGGTGTGAACGGGCCCTCCAGAGTTAGCACTCACCCATGTGAGCTCTCACCTTGCGCTGGAACCCGTGTTTATCCCGGTGAATGAAGTCATCATGTCTTGTGTTCGCGCACATACCCTGCGCTTCCTCATTCACACACGCCATTACATTTTTGGACATAGCATGAACACACCACCAACTGCCCCCACCTCACCAAGCATATCCGCCTGCAATGTGACAATGTGCAGTGCATAAAGTATGAGCAGTGTCAAGTATTATGTAATAGGAGACGTGTTGAAAGTCACTTTATTACAGCAAATTAAGCTGGCTGAGCCAATATCTATACTTTTATCAGGGAGTTTATCCTGGTTTTACATATGTTTTGTAATTTATTTAACCTAAGTTGTCTTTTAATTTATCCTATCTTTTATTTGTATATTACAATTTTAAGAGTTGTAATTTGCCTTTATTGTTGGATTTGTTGTTGCTGAAAAATGCTTGACATCTAAAAAAACATCATTTTTAGTTTTTTTGTGGATATAAGTAAAAAATGCAATAGTTCCAGGTGCTTCCCCACTAGAGCTCCAGTAGAGCTCCCAGTTTTTCTTTATGATTACACCATTCTAGAGTTATAAACACCCATATGTTAAAGAACTACCACTGCTTACGTCAAGCCAAGCTAGACAAAGACCAGACCCTATGTGTCTTTACCACTCAGCACAGTGTTATTGCCTCTTATTTACAAACCAAAAAATGGAACTGAAAAGCTAATAGTCTTCTTTGTGATCACAGGATCCAACCAACGGCTACTACAACGTCCGAGCCACCACCCACGATGAGGCGCGCCCCCAGTCCCGTGCCATCCACTACCAGGGAGAGTTTCGCTCCCCAAACCCAAACAGCGGGCCAGCCGGTGCCACATCCAGCGGACCCTCGGCCGCCCCCAGCGGTGCAGTTCCCCCCAGCGCAGTGCCAGGCTCAAGGACAGGCTGCTACGACCCCCGCCCGCCCTCCAGGATGTCCCATGCCACCTATGCCCAGTTCAACACCTTCTCCAGGGCGGCGCAGAGCCAGCAAGCACCTCCCAATCCGGCTCTTCAATCACCTGGAGATTACCCGGGAGACTGCGGCCTGCTGGACAGCACAACCCAGCTGGCCTATGACAACTATGGATACCCCTCCCAGTATTCCAGCTATCGCATGGGCTTTGCTCCGCCCATAGAGGAAGGGCCAGCCTATGAGATGTATCCGACGGGACAAGGGCCCGGACCAGGGCCAGGGCCAGGGCCGGGACAACAAAGTCCTGAAACAGGGCTGGGGAAGTATGGAAGCTCCACTCGTTTCTCGTACTCGTCTCCACCCTCTGACTATTCCCACAGACACACACAGCGGATGCAGACTCATGTGTGAGAACATATGTACACACTCTTTGGCTCGCTTTTTGCAGCAGCAGTACTTATTACACATAAAGTAACTTTGAAACTAAAAAAAAAAAAAATCCCACCTTTCTATACATAAACATTTAAAAAAAAAATGTTTTTTCTGTTTCCATAGCAACCAGTGCATGGAAATTGGTTAATTTTCTGAACCAATCAAAAAACACAATAACGCGCAGCAGTCGGCAGCATCGCATATACTATAGTTAGCAGCAATACATACAACACATGCAAAGCGACATTCACACACGTTTGCACAGACCTTCTGTTGCGTGAAGTGTATATGCTTCAACGAGAGCAACAGCGTGCCACAATCACGAGAAAAGAGACAGAGAGAGAAGTAGAGCACTTTGAAGACAGGAAGAAGAGGAGCGCCCAGAGCTTAAGGAGGAGCAGAAGAGCCGTTTGCTTCCTGCAACCCTCGTTTTGCTCTCCGACCATCCCCCTCCACCCCTTCTCTGTAAATACGAGCAAATTCAGATTGGGATCATTTGAAGCTATTTCCTTGTACAAACCTATTCAGTATGACGCAGTACAGTGACCCACAGCAAACCTCCCTGTAATCCACACTTTTTGCATTTTCTGACTCTCACCAATTGCAAAACACACGCACATACACGCAGATCTTCAGAGACTCATGTGTTTCTGTGTATCGCAGCAACGGGGCAGCTTGGACTATAACTATATCTGGCACTTTTTGATCCTCTTTCCTCACTCAAACCTGCCCAGTGGCCATTTTTTACGAGATCTGCCTTGATTTAAGCGGGACAAAGCTTCTTACGGTGGTACAGTGAGTGACCAGAGTGCCAATGCTTATGTGCCAACACACACAAACTATTGAGATGTGTCTTCTTTTGTAAAGTGTACAATGAGACGCCCTGGACGACCAGGTTTTGTACATGCCACATCTGAGGGGAAAGGAATGGTAGCAAGCATCTCTGTAAACTCCTTCTCCTCCTCATCTCTCATTTTTATCATCGTGATACATTTCTATACTTCACATTTCACATCAGACAGTATTAGTGAAATGAGGTGTGGTAGGAGTGCTTTTTTCATTCAATGAATTTCTGCAATTTGTACAAAAAATACCTCCCTTATCCTCAAGTGTCAAAAAGTATTTGTTTCTCTCACTTGCACAGTAGAGTAGTTTTTTTCCCCCCATATTTATACCGAACCGTATGGAATAAATGGCATTCAGAAACATTTTATAGTATTTTTATAAGGAGTTGTGGACCAAAGGTTCAGAGTTTTGGGTGACACTCGCTTTTTAATGTGTATGCGGCAACGTGATCATTATTGGAAACATTTTGAGTTTCTTTTAAAAGAGATGGATGGTATTTTTAAAGTGGATGTTGTAGACATGAATTAGAAAATTTTGAAGAGCTTGATTCCAAAATGGTGACTATCCAGCGGGGGGAAATCTCTTTGGTGGATATCTCTGTTCGGTCTGTAACTCTTCGTTTGTCTTCCGGTCTTTTGACCGGACTGCCTTTTTTAAACGTCGACGACATTCAAAATGATGGATGGAGAAGAAGCGGCTGCTCACTTTGAGCTGTGCTGTAAACTTTGTAAGCAATGAGGTGGTTCAAGTGGAGTCTAACATATCAAAAAGAAGGTACAGAGGGTTCTATCTAGCTCATACGGTACTTTGTACATTTATGTGTAAGTATGCTGGTTTCCTCAGCGCAACAGAAAATTTGGCGGTATTTCACGTCCGAGATCTTTCCGTTATGTTGTGTCGGCTTTGGTATGTGTGGCTGGCTTCTGGCCCCTCAGGTCGTGATGATCAGCATTTAAAATATTGCTTGTTTGCTCCAACGTCTACTGGTGCAGCTGCTAAACAAGTCCCATATTTGAGTGACTCTCCACTGCACCATTACCCAAATGTTTCCCCCAAAAGAGGAAATCAGAATTTGTCTTTGTCTTCAAATGCACAAGGAGGACAAAAAAAAAAAAAAGGTGTCTTTGCTTACTTTCCCGATATTAAGTCGAAATTCACAATATGAGCAGTTTACAAACGGCTTCTCAAGTCTGGTCGACTGTAATTTGACCAGCGTGGATTATTATCTGCATAGCAAGTGCAACTGCGGAGTTTGAATAGTCAAATGAGTCAAATCAGTCATCCTTTCGGCTGATATAAAAAGTTATTTTAAGAAGTGCTATAAAGGAAGCCTTACTTCTAAAACAACACCAGGTTGGTTTTCAGACGTTCATTTGAGTTGTACAGAACTAAATGCTTTGAATGGCTGTATTTGACTGCCTCATTTCGTACTCTCCGAGTGGAACCATTTTTCTTGTTACACAATCGCATCTTTGGGGAAAGAAACACAGATATCCAGTTGGGTCTTTATGAGCAGTGAGCACAGGGAATCAGTTTTATTTCTCCAGATGTTCGCCTCTACGTGAAATAAATTTGACTTCCCGTCACTTCCTTAAAAATGTGAATTCTGCAACCGAAAACATTGGTCCAACACAGCTACCGGTACTAAAGCAAGATCAGTGAAAAAGAGTTGTTTCTTCCGCCATAAAGTTACCACTGGCTGCAGGATTGGTTCCTGTTTGCAGACCGAGCTTTGTAAGGGAGATTGGATTCGAACACTATTCATCGCACCATCTCACAACTCCACCTTTTATGGTGACAATCATTTGTTGCTTAGACTCCACAGCTGCAGCATCAATCTTTACTATATACTGAACTTGAAATTAGTCGCTAATGCAACTTAATTTTTTTTTAAGCGACATTAAGTAATACATGACTTTTTTTAAACCTCTCTTGGCGGCCACCAGGAATTGCTTCAACAATTTTATCTTTACCTTTGTATTAAGGGCACATCTGCTTTATCAGAAAAACAAAGTAAAGAAGGACTGAATACAACAAAGAGTCGCCCACTTGTATCTGCACCACGTTTCTGAGCAGTTAAAAATGATAGCAGATGAGCTGGGGCTCTAAAAAAGGACCAGGGGCTGCAAAGTAAAGCCAGAAATCTTAGCACCTCCAGAAGTAATCATTGAGTCTTTATACTTATAAGCCACCCTATCAACCCCTCACAGATAAAAAATATTATGGTAATTTTGTGCTAAGGGGCAGTAAAACTTGTATTTATTGCCCCTATTTTGAATAAACACTTCCAGAAAGGAAACCACAGCTACATCATTTCTGATTAGAATATCAGATGGAACCTTGCAGCTCCAAGGTCACTATATAAACCGTTTCAGCAGTTATGGAGAGAAGAACGGCAGATGGAGCATCCTTTTAAATTTAAATGGTTATCACAGCCTTGGTACAGCATACTATTACCTCTTTACAACCTTTTTACAGACTTATGGCTGCGCAGTGTTTTGCATCTGACTTGCAATGTCATCATGACCTTGTGTGGAATGAATACGTTTGACACGGGGGAGGTACTGAGGCCAACAGATGCATGGCCAGGCCATCCAGGTACCTAGTCATTACCTCTTAACTATTTACAATCTGTTGACAGTAGGGGCATATAAATATGTAAAAGACAGCATGGATGCCAAAAGTATAGGCTGGATGTTTAGATTTGGTTCTGCGATGAAAAAAAACAAACACATGTGGTTTGGGAAGGGAATGTGGAAGTGTTTACTTCATGTCGTTTTTCCCTCCTCCCCATATGATGTACCTCTCACCGCGGTGTGTACTGTGACTCTTTACGCTCTACTCTCTCCTGCGTCATATTACTAGCCACCTACCAGCTTCCAAATGTAGAGGTTGAACCTGTCTTTTCATGAAGAAAAAAAAAAAAAAAAATCATTGCAAACCTTTCTCTCATAGCTTTCTTCCAAATTTTCTTCAAGATGATAACATATGGGGTAGATATAGTAATCTAGCTTGTATGTGTATGTTGGGGGGGGGGTCTGCTTTTTAGAGAATATATAGCTTCATGAGCTCATGACATCCATCCTCAGTGGTCATTATTTCATGATCTCCTTTCTTTCTATGAAAATCTGTATTTTAAAACTTATTTTCTTGGTAATAATTTGTGGTGTTACACCACCAGTGGTGGTCAAAAGTGTGTGTTTAAACTTTTATACGCAGTATTTTTTATTTTATCTCGTGTGCATGGGAAAGGGGCGTTCTGATTAATCGACCCAGCGAAGACAGAGAGTGGATGTGTGCGTCTGTGGCCAAAATGACTGCTCCGCCAGGCCACAAATAGCCAAAATTCTGTCTCAACTAGGCCAACCCAGGCTACAACCAGGCCAGACCCACAGCCAACTGCTCCCTTCCATGCTGTGCTGTGCCGTGCCCTCCCTGGCCAAGAGTGACTCAAGTGACTTGGTCTCCATTTTTACCTTTTGGAGACACCAGAGAGTCTCAAAAGACTGTGCAAAGAAAATGAACTGAGCAGACAAACAAATGCAGCAGCCATTTGTTTTTACTGTGTTTATGTATGCTCATGGTGCGTGCGTGTGCGTGTGTGTGTGTGCGCGTGTGTGTGTGCACATGCTACTAGTTTGTGTTTCCATACATGCACACGGGTGTATGCGTCCATCTGTGAAAATGTATGTGTGCACATGTGATGGCACCATGTAACCCCGGTATATTTCCATACCATTATAAATATGTTGGGACCACTGGACTGTAGAAATTAGGGGTTGACTGGTGTTTTTGGCAAATAGCTGATAAATTAACCAATCGTTGGATTTCCTTTAGAGATTGGTATTTTTGATAATCATTTTTGAGAAAATATTGTTAATCTAAAGGCAGTATTTTTAACCAACAATTCCCTTGGTATTGAATATGTGTGAAAGTTATAATCTTTGAGATTTTTACATCACACCACATTTACGATGTTAAAATGGCATTAATATAGCCTCTTAAATGTATGTGCCATTTTGGTTCAAATACGCCTGGTGTCGTACTCATTGCAAGTTTGAAAACAACAGACAACAGACCAATCAGAGCTCTATAGGCCAGATCAAGGAAGCAACCGATGGATAGGGCAAAACAAAACAAAACAAAGTAGCCCCGACTCACAGGAGGAGATCAGCCCAAATGAACCAAACGTCAGACTGAACACTGATATAAAGCAGAATGCCAAATTACACAGATACACAACTTCCTCTGCTTCATTACATTGCGTGTTTCATTTCTGCCCGAGTAGCCCCGTACCTGGTGGTCGAAAAACATTTTATTTTTGACAAAACACAGGGACCTGTGTTATCAAAATGCGCTAGCGGTTGCCGAGAGTAGCCAGAAATCAAACAGGACTAAAATCTCAAGGATTATAACTTCAAACTGCCTAAAAGGGCTGCAAAAGGCATTTCCCACCCTGCCATAAAGATTGCGTTGGTAACGCTGTATGTGTGTGCTTTTGGATTAAAAACGGCACTTTTTTGAAGGTGTTGAATATTGGCAGAGAATAAACACGTTACCATCAGCATCTTCACTAAATTACAAAAGCGTGGTAACATCGCGATCAGCCTTCAAAGCCACACATCAGTCAAAAACCCCTAAAGCGCGCAGCTGGTAAGAGAGAGTGAAGGAGACACCGCGTGGCCTTGGGACAGACGGGAGGAGCCGAGGTGGTCTGCTCATCCCTCATCCAGCTGCCGAGCCTGTCTGCTCTCCGAAGCGGCGGCACGAGTGGACGGGATTAATTGATGTCCTGTTAAGTCTCATTGAGCAAACGAAGACAATGATCAGAAACAGTGAGAAGGATTCCATATTGCACTTAACAATGTGTGAAGTGGAGCTGTGCGTGACGGCAAGAGAGGGAAAGTTTGTTTGTTCAAATAAGCATATATTCTCCGTACTCCTATTCTTTATTTTTATCCCTATATATTGTTCACATGTATTATGTTCATGTCGGGTTTGAGTACTTGTTTATCCCTTTTCTTCAAGAAAAAAAAAAGAACTGTACAAAACATACAAGATATTATTGATTTTTATTTTTATTTTCATGTTTATCTGTTTGATTTCTGTTTTTTTTTTCCTTCAAATTGTATGTAATTATTTTTCCACAGTATTACAGAAAATAAAAGAAGACATGGCTTTCTTAAGAACAGACGTAACATTTCTCTGATTTATTTTGCTGACATCGAGTTTACAGGGAGTTCCTTTTATTTGTTTATTTTATAAAATACGCTTCAGGATGTGGCTAACAAAAACTCTTGACTTTGAATGAATGTACATCTCTCACACGCTGTTTATTTAGGTCGAAGTGTGAATGACTGTACCTGGACAGGGCCCGAAACGGGAAGTGAGTGAGTGTGTGTCTACGTAGAGCACGCAGCACAAGGCCATATAGCATGTTTAGCCCAATGTTAGCATAGTGACAGTGGAGCTCAGCGCACGACGCCGAAACAAGCATGCGCAGAGTCTCAGTCTCTCCTCTCACTTAAAACTCATTTTCTCTCTGTCACCTCCATAACCTCTCTCTTTCTCTCCTGTTTCTCTGCTCTCTTCCGCCCTTATGCCCGATCTCTTCATCCCTCCTTTCCCTTCCTGCGTTGCTCCCGTTATTGTCCACTTCTGCTTTTTTCTCCTCTCCCATTGTTTTATTATGGCAATCCCTCTTCTCACAGCTTTCCAGTGATTTTTCTCTCCTCTCAGTTCTTCCTTCACATCTCCTTATGTCTCTTCTTCTTGCCACTCCCCCTTTTACATTCCTCTTTCACTTTTCCATTCTTATCTTTTCCTTTCCTTTTTTCTTTACAGTCAGTCTTTTGCCTCTCCTATCTTTTCAAATCTCCCTTCACCTCTCTTACATCTCTTCATCTCTCTACTTCTTTTACCTCCTCCTCTCAGTCCTCTCATCTCTCAAACATTCGCCTCTCTCCTGTTTTCCTCTTTTTTCCTCTCATTTCCTCTTTTCTCCTTTGTCACCTTTCACATCTTCTTCTCTCTTCCTCAGTCTTGTTAGCCATCTTTTCAAATATTCAACATTCTGTTCTTCCCTCTTTTTCACTCCTGTTCCCTCCTTTTCCTCACCTCTTCTTTCATGTCTCCATCCTTCTTGTTTACCCTCTTCTCCTCCACTCGTTTCCTCTTCTCTTTCTTCTCGTCATCTCTCCTCACCCTGTTTTTACCTCTCCTCTGCAGTCTCCTCTTTCCTTGGCTCATCCCAGCAGTCCTCCTCTTATCTCTCTAACTTCCTCCTCCCTCCCTCTTTCTCTCATCTGAGGCTTCTCACACAGTCTCATCAGTCATTCTTCCACCTCTTCTCCCTCCGTCAATCTCCTCATTTCTCCCTTACCTATCATTTGTCTGTTCTTCTTTCCTCTCCTTCTGTCAGTCCTCTCATCTCTCTGACATCTTCTCCTCTCTCACCTATCTTCCTCAGTCATCCTTTCCCCTCTTCTCTCCCATCTTCTACAGTTCTCCATTCCACCATCCTCTATCCCCTCCTCTTCTTTTGATTCATCTTCTCTTTCCTTTTATGTACATCTCTCTAACCTCCCCCTCTTCTCCCATGTTTTTCTTTCAATTTCCCTCAGTCATTCTTTCACCATCCACCTCCTCCTCTCATCTTAGTAGTCTCTCTACCTCTTAAATCTCCTCCTCCTCCCCTCTATTCCTCTCTGTCCTTCTTTAACCCCTTCTCTTCCCTAACCTCCTCCTCTCCCATCTCATTTCTCACTTGTTTTCTTCCTTTATCCCTTTGTCACCTCATCTTAGTCCTTCTTCTACCTCCCCTCATCCTCTTGTCCTTTCCTCTAATCTTTGTACTCTTCCTTTCACATCTCCTATACCATTTCTCTCCTCTTTCTCCTCGTCTTCCCTCCTTTCACTGCCTCCTCCCTCTTTTTTCTCCTTTTTCTCCTCAGTCCTCTTCTCATCTCTCCCCTTTCCAGTCTTTGCAGTCGCTCTTCAGTTCTCTCTTCACTCCTCTATGTCTCTTCATCTTCCTTCTCTCCTCTTTTCTTTTGCCTCCTCTCTAAAATGCTGGCACCTCTCCAACCTTCTTCTCCTCTTCCCTTTTCTGTTTTCTCTTTTTCTCCTTTTGCTCTCAATTCCTCCCCTCTCCTCTCTCAATTTTTCTGCCCCTCTTTCACTGTGCAGATCTTTTCATCCCTCCTTTTTCCTATACTTCTCAGTCATTCTCTCCCCTCTGCAACCGTATACTCTCCCATCATTGTCTCATTTCCCTCCACAGCCCTCCTCTCCTCTCCCCTGAATGACAGGAAAAATGAGGATGGCGAAAAAGCAAACGCGAGACAGAACTAACATCTCCGGCAGAAAAACAGAAAGACAAGGACAGAAGACAGACAGGGAGCGTTAGAGCTGATCCCGTCTTCATCTTTACTCAGTGTCTAATAGTGAATACCGTCTCCTCTCTCCTCCTGCTCTCATTGAGGGATAATGTCTGGAATAACCTTCAGTGCTGCACTCCCGACTCCAGTGGACCCCCCCCCCGAACCTCCCCCCCACCACCACTTCTATTTTATCCCCTTGTTCACATTTGAAGTGGTCGTCACATGGATTATGGCCCCTCTCATGCTTGGCACCACACTCAGCGCCTGAGATATATTATCATATTAGTGGAGAATGATGTAATGCATTTCAAGACATTTGTCCTTCGCACACCCTCTGTCCCTCCGCAGATGATGTCACTGGGTTTTTGTCTACGAGGCAGAGAAGTTGTCAAGTGGCTGGTGGGTTTTTTTGCTTTATGCTGTCGCCATCTTGTGGCGGCAGCGTTACCGGAGTCCTAAAAAAAAAAAAAAGCTTTAAAATCTCCAAGGGGAACGAAATAAACTACCTTGAGGGCAGTTTACAATCAACATATGATCAACGAAACTGCAAGAAAAGGACTACTGCAGCCCCCACGTATAGGCGCTGATGGACAAATACATAATATGTCACTCAAAATTTTTTTCAAAAAGGACAAAATACAAATTATATTCAAAGTGTCCAAATGCAGGAAATTTGAGATCCTTTGCTACACAAAAATGGATGAAGTGGCATAAAATGTGACCATATGAGGATATAAAGAGAAATCTATAGTATTGTACTGTTTATTCATAATCCCCGAAAACGAGCTGCCGCGTCTCAATGAACCCCATGTTTTTCCCACTCTCGATGCAATGTGTAAAGTTTTTCTACGGTGAAACACTCCCTGACCCTAGAGTTGCTCTGTGGTAACGTGATTAAACTTGTCATTTAGGAACACTTCAGTTTATAAGCACTAAACTGAAGCGATGATGGTCTTAAAATGAGATCTGACGGTCTTGTTTTTCTGTTTTAGGGTCAAAAATCCTGCGAACTCAAGGACCACAGACCGGCTTCGCTTCAAGACGGGGACTCAAGATCAGGAAATGAAATAGGATACACTCTGTGGTCCACATCCTGTCAGCTGATTTTGTGCTCTCGTGGTGCATATTGCCAAACAATTCTTCAATAAAATTAACACGAAACAGATGATCCACAGTAAACCTGAAGCTTTGGGGCCCCGGGGCAGTTGCCCACTTTGCCCCCTTGGTATCCAGTCTTCATGTTATCCTAATACTACAGTCACGCTGTGGTTATGTCAAAAGTTTTCTGCTCTTTACTCAGTGAGCACTAAATCGTCAGTTTTCTCACCTTGCCTTGAATTATTAACATGAGTAAATGAAGCTGCGCGGTGCATGCAGAGAGAAATGAGATAAAACGCAGGCAATTCCATTTCACTCCAAGGACCTTGTTAAACTTTTATGTACATTTTTATTCTATCCTCTACATAATGCAGAGGCCGGTCACAAATAATGTGATTTGGGATTGTCCTCCAATGAAGTGTCCATGCGGGTGTTTGGAAAAACAACACTAAAAGACCCTCTTCATCCTTCATCCTTTATCACCTCACCCAAAAACTCCTACTTGATTAAAAATAGGAGATGAGTGTAAAAGGTCAGATGGGCAATGCTACAGTCACTGGACTGATTTCGATTAAACATTGAGTGATGATGCATTTTGGCTCTGAAAATAGCCTATAGTTAAAGGTCAGACTCGAACTTTGAAAGTCCTCAGCCTCCTCAAATCAGAGGACCAATTGACACTGACCCTTCTACATACATCCAGAAAAGCCTCAGAAATCCCACTGACCGGCCTATTGATTGTACACACATTAAACTACTATGAATTTTTTTTTTTTTTTTTAACTCCACCAATATGCCCGATGCAAGTCAGGTAAACTGTAACTGTTGCTACTGTCTGTCACTGAAAACATCTCATGACACATTAGTTTTGAATTGCTGGACACCTTGTGTGAGGAAAGGGTTTGCAAGCCGAAATAAAGTATCAACCTATAAAGATAATAAGCAAACCTACAGTAACTGACAGGAATAAATTCAGTGGCTAACAATGACCATTCCTGGCGTTATAGTGATCTTTCTCTTGTGGAAGTCGACGTGCCTTTTTTTTATCAGCAATTTATTATGCAAATGGATTCAGAATATGATCCATCTTGCATCTTTTGTCTATATGAAGATGGATTATTTTAGTCATGGTCTAAAAATCCCCGGCTGATCAGTAAAAACTGTTGGCAGATTATTCTTCCTCAGCGTTAATGCTGCGAAAGCCTCTTCTTTCGCAGAGAGTTTTAAGATGCAGAGATGCATCTGATGAGGCTCTAAACTGACCAGCAGGTCTTTGAGCTGATCTGGTTTAAGTCCAGGCTTTGGCAGGGCAGGAGTTTGGCCTCGATCACAGCTTCTTTTAAATAAGCAGGCAGCATTTGATTTTTTTTAAAAAAAAGCACTTCCTGAAACAGATGCAGGATCTGTGGGCAAGAAGAACAGCAGATAGATTAACATGAGTGTGGGAAAACATTGTAATGCAAATTGGCATGACAAATGCAAACACTGGGTATTCTGCCGGAAGGCATCATGCTGGGATTCCTACCTGCAGCGAAGCAAAGAAAGATTAAAGTTTTTCAGCCTCATGGGTTTGAGGTCTGCGGATTGCGGCTTGGGAAAGATTACGCGTGACTTGTATGTCATCAAAATGCAGATGATGCATCAAGGACAAAATCTGTCATTGTTTGTTCGACAGATTTGGCTTCTTCTCACTCACTTCTCACTGTAAATCAGAGTAAAATGATTTACCAAAGGAAAACGTTTCGTACTGACGCCAACGCTGTCAGATGTTAGGGTATGCAAAAGCGCACTGACACTTCCAATCTTCTTGAGGGTTGTAATGTTCAGTTTTTACTTTGTCAAGAAGGTGGGATTTATTGCAGGGCTGTCGTATTACACTGCATTGGACTGGACGCATTTTTAGCTTGGTCTACCTTAGCAAAAATTGCATCTGCGTGTACATCTAGATTTAATCTTTTTTCTTTTTCTTTTAATTTTTGATTTTAGCATAATTCAATACGGACTAAGGGTCTGGTCTAACACCAGCCAATGCACAGTACATTATAAAATCACTTGGCTCAGTGTGCCATGACTCAGCGTGAAGAGTCAAATACCCCCTCCTGCTCTGGGTCTGAATCTTAACTTACAAAATTCTGCTCCATCTTTCTAGTCCATACAAGACACTAAACCTGACAAAAACACTTAGTGAATCCAGTCCTAACAATAAGTGTGTCTGTCCGAATTAACATGTCCGTCGTAAAAATAAGCGAAAATAGCCTCGGAAGTCTGTTCTTGCGGCCCGA
Source organism: Xiphias gladius (assembly GCF_016859285.1). Taxonomy (NCBI): domain Eukaryota; kingdom Metazoa; phylum Chordata; class Actinopteri; order Istiophoriformes; family Xiphiidae; genus Xiphias; species Xiphias gladius. The sequence continues at coordinate 23,214,408 of NC_053413.1, read as the reverse complement.
AGCTAAATTTTTTGTCACCACTTTCTCCGTCGCCCCCGTTAGACTCCCGTCTATTCTGTAACATTTTCTGAATGCAAGCGCGACTCCTGTGTCTACCTGCTTTCAACGGTGGTCTTCTCCTAGTTTGAATCTTGCGATCACAGTCAGTCAAATGCTGTGGTAACGCAGCCGTGTCTGCCCATTCAAAAAAAAACACCATTTAGATAAAGAAACCTACAACCTCAAATACAGTAGACTCCAGTCCACGTGGCATACTGCAGCAGAATCTTAGAACCAATGTTATAGACTTGCTTATTTGTATTTTCTGCCATTGGACATGTCTCTACTTTCATATTTTTCTGGGAACGAGGACTTTGTGTATCTTTTGACATAACCATCTTGAATTCAACTACAGCAGGTGTTTTACTGTTGCCACCAAGCCAGCCCACAAGGTTCAACTGTCTTGCTCACAAGCTTCCTGTTCTAAATATTGAGGGAGGGGCACTGCCCGTTCTTCTTAGCTGTTCTGGGATCAGAGCCAGCGACCCCTTGGTAATCCCTCCAGAGCCTAATATTAATGTCAAATAAATAAATCGAACGTAGACTAATGTTGCCGCAGCACTAAGCAACAACAGGAGGCTTTTGGCATCTAAAGAGTGAAGGAGAATTAAAACCGTTCGGTCGACAGCACAAGTCAGGTGTTCTCTGATTTCAGATTTCGGACGTCCCAGAGTTAAGTGTTGAAGAGTGAAGGACAGAGAGCCAATAAAACCTGACAACTAGTGTATCGACTCAGTCCTTCAGAGTGGGAATGAGGATATGTAAAATAAGTTTGTTTTTTGTTTTTTTTTCCACAAACTTTACTGTATTCTCATGTGAACTGCATTCAGATGTCTTTTTGTAGCACACTGGTGCAGGGCCAAGTGCTCCAGGGATCAGGTCTGACTTTTGCCTTACTTATGGTTGGTTTTCTCCTAATCTTATTTTTGTTTCCTAGCGCAGAACGATTACCCTGTACAGACGTAAAGTTCCTTTGTTTTCTCAAACGATGTATATCTTCAGTATGAACACTTACCACATTTTACCCCCAGTTTACCACAGGTGATTTTCATCTTGCGCACAGAGCAATCCGACAATGAAAAACAATGTCTTAACTTCACAGCTCTCAGAAAGGAAGTGGTTATCGTTGCAAGTTCAGTCAGCCATTTACTGTAAACAGCAGCCCAATGGGGCTAAAAATCAGTCAGTCTCTGTGTATATATAGCCTTGTCTTTCCACCCTTGCAGCTGTCAGAACATTATGTTGCTTCACTGTGCGCTTCACGTCCTGCCTCACCGGTGCTGTGACTTTTTGGACTTGGGATTCCCGCCTGTGAATCTTCTGGATGTGTTTGTTTGGACTGGCTCCACTGGTCCTTGACACCTGCCTGCATCACCATTACATAAGCTTAGGTTCCTGTTTGTTTACCATAAATCACCGAATTGCATAAACTCTGCCTCTGCGTCTGCATTTGGGTCCCTATCGCCTGCGCTCCGGTTACCCTGCTTGCACCAGCTTTGACAGAATATAATGTATAATAAAGTGTAATGTATTACACATTATATAAATATAATGTGTAATGTTTTAGTAATGTTTCCACCTGGTTAGAGAGCCAATGGTCTATATTGCTTACAATGGAAGGGTTGAGGCTTTTGTGAAAAATGACTCTAATGAAGACAAGAATAGAATATCTTTCTTTGTGATACTGGGACTGGTGGTCTGCATTGAGACACCAGGTAGGAAGAAGAACACTGTTTGATAAAATGTTAGGCAATGACACGTGAGTAATGTAATATTCACTACTGAGCATCACAAGCCGGTGCCTCTGCATAACTGTCTGTGATTTTTATTGTGTTATGTGTCTATTGTTTTTCACAGGGTCCAGTGCTGCGACTCCTGTGTTTGTGCAGAAGGGCGGTGATGTTCTTCTGGAGGTCATGCAAGCTGATGTACCTACAGATTTTCTTTTTCTTTCATGGACATTCAATAGAAGGGACGTTTTAGTAATATTTTCACCCGGCAAAGAACCAGTGGTCTCCAATGCTTACGATGGCAGGGTTGAGGCTTTTGTGAAAAATGACTCCGTCAAAATGAAGAATCTAACAGAGGCCGACACTGGAGTTTACACTGCGCGAGTGGTAGGGGCTCAAGAACAAATACTAGCTGAATACAACGTCACGGTTGAAGGTAGGTTTGTTAACATTTCGGACGCTGGTGGAGACTAACTGCCGCCATGTTTCTAAAACGCCTCACGCAAACTTTCCCCCCCTCAGATCCAGTGTCTCCAGTTGAGCTGACAGTAGAGTCCGTGTCCGCCAGCTCAGACTCCTGTAACATCAGTGTGACCTGCAGCACACGGGACTCACATCACATTAACAGCACTTTCCGATGTGACGCCCAAACCTGCGGTCAGGAGGGGGGACAGGGAACCAAGGTCGCAACCGCTGGCGCTTCCCTCCATGTCTACCTGTCGCACGGCTCAATCGTCTGTAACCACAGCAACCGGGTCAGCTGGGCCAGGGACATGAAAACAACAAAACATTTTTGTACCAGACACGCTGGTAAGTCTGACGGACAAAACAATTTGCGGATAATGAATAAAAGTTAAAGTTAGATCATACAAGAATCTATTTTTCAAATAAAACCTTTTATACATCCACATAAATAAGTTCTGAACATGACTCAACCACTTTGTCAGGCTGCAGGGTTGAAATACAAACGAAGTTTCATTTAAAGGGCTTCAAGAATAGTCACAATCTGTTTTTGTGTGGAACACTAAATGCAGACATAAACATTGTTTCCTCACAAGAAAACTTTTAATATTTAATACAGATACTGATTATTCTTCGTTATCCATTGATTGTGCCCGATAATGAATGTGCTCACTTTGTAAATACAATGGTTGTAAAGAGATGCCTTTGTTAAAAAATGTTTTGTAGATATTATCTTGAAACAACAACAACAACAACAAAATTGCCCAGATTAATACACTATATGTAAGACTGCATGTGGTCATATTTTCAATATTCTTAAAAAGCTTGCATGTATGTTTGTTCCATGTTCATTTGACCAAAAATTGATCATTCCCAATATTTATTTAATCATGTTTTAATCTTTGGGTGAACTAAGCAAAGCAGTTAATTGTACATTCAACATTACTGGACACTTATTTAAGCTACATACCCCCCTCATATTTTTGTAATTTTATTGAATCAAATCACCCACCAGGCACTTTATTAGGAACGCCCATACACCTGCTTATTCATGCAATTACCCATCAGCCAATCACATGGCAGCGCTACAGTGCATAAAATCATGCAGGTGCAGGTCTCTAGGGCTTACTCTAGAAAATAGTCAGAGACGTTATAACAGAGGAGACAAACCACTTGGAGCATTTTGAATAGAAATGCACGTAACACCAAAAACGGTGGTTGTATGAACCATATCCCGCCCCCTCCCCCCAAAACCCAATCGTCTGCTTTACAACAGCCAAACATGAAACATATCGAGCCAATCGAAATCCAACAGAACACCTTTGGGATGAGGTAGAAAGGGAGATTTGGCAGCATGAAGGTGCAGCTGACAAATCTGCCCAAAATATGTGATGCAATCGTGTCAACAGGGACCAGAGTCTCAAAGGAAAGCTTCCAACATCGTGTGGAATCCAGGCCACGAAGAAACTGAGGCTGTTTTGAGAGCAATGGGAGGCCCTGCCAAGTAATAGCACAGTGTTCCTAATAAAGTGAATTACACTTGACTTATCTTTTCAGCACATAAATACTCAAAAAGACAGGCTTGAAAGGGGTCTCTGAAAAGTCTGAGGCTTTTCCCAGCATAATGTACCTCTCTGGCATTGATCCTTATGTTCAGACCAACTAAGGGATTTCCATCCAGGTATTAAAACTAATCCTTATATTTCTAATTATGTCGGTTTGTCCAATTACTTTTGAGCCTCTGAAAATGAGGGACTATGCATAAAATGGCTGTAATTCCTAAACGGTGAATGCAATATTTTTGTCAAACCCCTTGAAATAAAGCTGAAAGTCTACACTTCAGTCACATGGGGGGGGGGGGCTGTGTCGCCAGCTCGGGCAACACTTGAATACAAACTGGAAATCACAACATGGGCAGTACGTGGAATGCGATTCCTGATTTTTTTTCAGGCCATGGCAAGCTTTTTTACCTCAGAATACAAAGTTTCTGGCACAGTCCTACATTCAGCCTCAGTGGATCCCATGGATCCAGGATGAGACCGTACCGAGTCGTAGATGGATGAAGGCGCATCATTGGTTGGATTCGTAACCAGATGTTGTGCTATAGTTTCGACCTGGAAAATAAGTCACAGAAAACATTATTGGCAAGGATTGCTTGCATTTTACATCGCACTTTATTTTACTATTACTTTACTCTTTGTAAAGGTGCTATTGTACTGTATTACTAACATGTCAAGTCATCTCACTATGATTAACAATAGCTCGTCTATATCTTCCGGAAACCACAAACGTCTGTATCACTGACTACTAAAGCGATAACCCCGTTTTTCATGACATTACATTGAATACGTTTTTTTTTTTTTAATCCAAAATGCAAGAAATGGTTATAAAACACATATTTAGGTGTGTTTTTTTTTTATTATCAAGAGAAAAGTAAGGTTTTGGACAAATTCGCTATTTGAGTACAATCAAATCCCTTGGCTGAAAGAGCACAACACACTGCAACTTAAAAAAGAGCGAAAAAAGAAAGCATTGGCACCACCTTGTCTACACATGCAGTACATAGCCTTTGGAGAAAGAAATTGCAAATTACATTTTTTTTCTTCTTCTCTTGAATTGTTCTAAGACTGAAAATTAAGGTTTCTGGTCTCTTCAGTTTACTGACATTTTCAAACAACTATCCCATAGAAAACATGGTTTGCAAAAGCACTGAACACAAGTGCAGACGCTGGTTGCAATATTCTCATTGTTGTAGTATTGTCTTTTTGGAGACCAGTATGTGATTGTGATAAGTGTATGAAGAGTTTTGAGAGCACAGCATCTTTTGGAAAATGCATGTGCTTTTTTGTCAAACCATAGTTTTGGAGTTTGTGTCACCTGCTCTGAAAACTGGACCTTTTGACCTTTCTAACGATGCACGAAAGACACACATTCAGCAATTTGACCCACACACACGCAGCGCAAAGAAACATACTGCAGTTTGAGTGGACTAATTTCCAGACAAGACCTTGGAAGGACGTCCGGCGGAGTGATCGCGGTCCGTCTGGATATTCCATCACGCTTATTTGAGCACAAGGAAGCAGCAGCACGACCAGTGGCGAACACATGTTGCGGGCGGGAGCAAGCAGCGGGACCAGGAACGGCAGATTAATTCAGTAGTTGGCCTAGCAAGGAGCCACGGGTCATGTACAGCAAATAGACCACCTTCATCGTTTTGCCTCTTTCCTCAAATCCAGTCTCAATTGTTAAATTGCTCAAATCTGAAATTCCTTTATCTCATCTGGCAAAGTTGGAAGAGTGATGTTTCAAAAACTGAGGCTTACCTGAGGATCTGCACACACTGTATTTTCAGTGTCCTGTCTTTTATCTGCAGGTCAGTCATAGAAAAATACATGGTGAAAATGACATTTTTCTTAGCATGCTCTAATCTTTTATACTCTTTTTCTGCCTTTCTTCACTTTTACCGTACTTGAGCTGTGCCTATATTAAGACCAGATTTTGTGTGTGTCTGAATAATTCCATCTTCACATATTAGCACACTTTAAAACCCCTATTTGTAGGATTTGATATTCTGTTACGTTGGCAACTTTTAGAGATAGTATCAAAAAAGGCGCTTTGGCAAAAATACCCCTCTCCTTGCCCCTGAGATGTAGCCTGGGGATGCTTAGAATGAACGGGCTAAACTAAAGCATAAAGGCAAAACCAATTCGGACATTGTCTCTTTTTCTACAATGGAAAAATAATTTGACAGATGCAATAATCACATATAAAATGGATGGATTCCCATCTATAATGTGGACACTGCATGAACGGCAAAAGGTACTGAACCAACTTGCCAAAAGAAAGATACGACAGTAATGTTACATAAGTCACTAACGCACAATATATGTACCTTGTGTTTAGAGTGCATGGAGAAATTAAAAATAACCTAGAAGAAAACATGAATGCTTTTATTCCTATTTAGACGGGGGGTAGTGGTGCACTTCAGCCTCCTTTGGCCGAAATGAATAATACAAAAACAATCATTTCTAAAAATCCTGACCAAAAAAAAAAAAAAAAAAAACTTGTCTCTCAGGGCTTGTTTTCACAGATGAATAAAAATGATCCTGGCGTAAAAAAGTCAGTCTTTTCACTTGACCCTCATGTGTACAGTTCATTGGAAAACTCAGGGCTTCTATATGAAATGCACGCTTGGACTTACATTTTCCGCTTTTTCGATGATAACGAACAGCTGCAACAAGTGCTATGAGTAGTGTGACGAAAACAACCACACTGGCAATACCAATAACATAGTTACGGTAGGTTATAGGCTCTGTAAAGACAAACAAAAAACAGATTAGAAATCTGTACCCACTTTAGCTCAGGCTGCATGACATAACAGACCTGATGTGTAGTGAGACATAACTTGTTTTTTAACCTAATGGTTGGAGCCAAACACAATGTAAAACCACCAACATTCCCAAAGTCCCTGAATGAGTAAGTTTAAGTTCCACCTGCCACCTAGTTTTACAAAGCCATCCTGGTAAAGGTTAATAATGACAGCTAGTTCTGCCAGTCAAAATATTAGAGCTAAACGGAAAACTCCTCTGACCATTTTAAAGTTCAGCTCTATAACGTTCCCAATACTAACAATTCACGTTGGCTGAAAGATAAGGCGAATCGTTTTTGTTCTCAGTGTAAAAACTGGTTAACCTGGGCTAAATCCAAACTGTGTATTGTTGTAAATCGGTTGTTTTGTCCGTCAGACTTACCAGCGTGTCTGGTACAAAAATGTTTCGTTGTTTTCATGTCCTTGGCCCAGCTGACCCGGTTGCTGTGGTTACAGACGATTGAGCCGTGCGACAGGTAGACATGGAGGGAAGCGCCAGCGGTTGCGACCTGGGTTCCCTGTCCCCCCTCCTGACCGCAGGTTTGGGCGTCACATCGGAAAGTGCTGTTAATGTGATGTGAGTCCCGTGTGCTGCAGGTCACACTGATGTTACAGGAGTCTGAGCTGGCGGACACGGACTCTACTGTCAGCTCAACTGGAGACACTGGATCTGAGGGGGGGAAAGTTTGCGTGACGCGTTTTAGAAACATGGCGGCAGTTAGTCTCCACCAGCGTCCGAAATGTTAACAAACCTACCTTCAACCGTGACGTTGTATTCAGCTAGTATTTGTTCTTGAACCCCTACCACTCGCGCAGTGTAAACTCCAGTGTCGGCCTCTGTTAGATTCTTCATTTTGACGGAGTCATTTTTCACAAAAGCCTCAACCCTGCCATCGTAAGCATTGGAGACCACTGGTTCTTTGCCGGGTGAAAATATTACTAAAACGTCCCTTCTATTGAATGTCCATGAAAGAAAAAGAAAATCTGTAGGTACATCAGCTTGCATGACCTCCAGAAGAACATCACCGCCCTTCTGCACAAACACAGGAGTCGCAGCACTGGACCCTGTGAAAAACAATAGACACATAACACAATAAAAATCACAGGCAGTGTATGGTTCTTTAGTCAGTACTGAATGTTACTCCATTTCTGTTCTTTATTTCTGACACACTGGACCATCAGTTCAAAATTTGTGAAGTATCTTCAGCTTATCGCGGTTTATTGAGGGTCGGTAAATGTATTTAATTGCACTGGCTCAGTCTTTTAGCACAACTTGCTGCAGGAAGGGGGAGTGTGACAGGTGAAACTGTAAGTTGTTACTCAGAGTCTTTTATTTTTCTTTTCAACACTGCAGAGTCTACCCAGTCTCTCTCTTCTGGAAAACAGGGGACTTTTTCTCTTTTACCCTTCTCACCCACATTATTGTTCCCTCACTTTGATCCTTTGCTGCCTCTTTCCACGTGTCGAAGTGGCCTGTTCTTGATTGGTTCCGCATTAATGTAATGTAATAAAAAGAGACCATTCAACAGTCTTATAATACATTTAAATCTCATTATACATAACATGTAATTTCTCAGATTTTGAAAACAATAACTATGCACCACCTGTCTCAAAAATGTTTTTTGTAATGTGTTTATGATCTTATCTCATTAGAGATAACATTTTTTGTTTTTTTTGATCATGCAGGGCTCTTCAATCCATTTCCTGTACTCACTTGTGCTGTACATAAGAACGTAGGGGAAACATGCAAACTGATGGTTTCAAAATCAGAGTCACCAGCCACTTAGGTATGTGTCTGATTGTAGCTCTTTCGAGTCAGGTTTAGACTGACTATGACCATTGTCTTTCCCTAGCTAAGGAAATTCTCCTACGAATAGTTTTCGTTGGCGTCAGACTTTACATTTGGGTATTTAGGTATATGGAATATATGCTGTGTGTTCGGAAGAGCCAGTTTTTTCATAATTACGCCAGAGTAACACTTGCTTGCCGACTCTTTTAGTGAAATATTGGCCCCCATTTAAAAAACAATGAGCATACGAAGGAGGTGAGCGCTCAGCAGCTACAGTCTCTGCTCGCCACTGAGTTTTCGTCAGGTTGTTTCTGTCAGGTACCAGCAGCTTTTCCCAGACTAGTCTTGACCCACTTCGCAAAGATGTGAGTTTCTCTTCTTCCACCTTGTTATGTAATATCCTTTAGATTTGATTTGTAAATCTGTTTCACTTCAATGGCTGCCTGAACTACAGTTATTCCCTTACTTGTTTGAAGTGTCACACCATTTGGTTGTGAGAAGGTTTCTATCTTACTAGCAGACATAATCCACCCCAGGGCTTGGTGTTTTGTTTGAATCCATCGTTTGTATTTCGATTAAGTTCGCTCCAGTCCAGACTTTACGCGTATACTGTTGTGTCTATTCTGATTTCGTGTCAATCCCACATCCGCCATCCTGGGTCAGGTACTCACTGTCCCCGGAAAACAAGGGGCAGCCACAAAACCTCGCACAGAACCGTCTGGAGCGTGGGGCTATTTTACACAGAGACCCAAGCTCTGGAAATTGGAAATGGCTCAGCGGGACGGCACCATCTTGCTTTGTATGCCCACCCGGGCAGAATATATCAGGACGGCCGAGGGGCGGAAAGAGCCACTTATGCACCGCTGCTGTTGTGGTGCGGTCACAACATGGGTCGTGTAACGCTGTTAATCGGCCGTTTTATCCGGTTTCCCCTTCCCTGAACGGAACATTATAATCTTCGTGAAGGGAGGATTTATTGCGGACCTGTTTGTATCCAACTGCATCAGTTTTATCTGGGTGTACTTAATAAATTGGCCAGTGAGCGTGTGTGTGTCACGGCAGTCCTTGTGAGGTCGGGGTCCAGGATTTTCTGATCAGGTATGTGACAAATAGGGTGTATTATTATTATTATTATTATTATTATTATTATTATTATTATTATTATTATTATTATTATTATTATTATTATTATTATTATTATCATCATCATACAGAAGTGACGTGGAGATTACATGATGAAGACTAGATGACTGAAAAAAAATATTGAACTAGTATTGACATAACAAGCGCGTTGTGAACAGGCACTGCACTAGTTATATTAAACTAGTACATTTTATCTGTTTTTCCTACAATTTTTACATCTCTGACAATTTTCAAACCTCTTTATTCTTGCTCTTACTTTTCTTTTGTCTGCCTGTTTATCATCACACTTGATCTAATCAGATTTCCATGCAAGCCTCTCGGCTTCCTCCTCGCCTCCGCTCAGTTAGTTTTATTTCATGTCCTACTACCCTCGTGTTTTAGCGCGAAAATACAACAACCAGATTTTAAATTTTTTTTTAATAAAGAATAAAAACAATCCAAAAAATTTGTAATATTAGTAAGAAAAAAAGCTTTACCTTGCATTTGACATGAATACATCAGAATGAAAGCACGTAAAAATGAAATTGGACCCATTCTGCTATATGAGGAAGTGGAGCTTAAAACGAACTTCCTACTACAGGCAATAGGAAGTGCCTCGTGTCACGTGGGCACGCACATTCGGGACCGCACAAAAGAGCACATGCATCATTCATCTGTAGAAAAATTTTATGTAGTAAAATCTCAAGATAGTGTGGAAGCCCTGTCACTGGCTGACACTGGCTGCACCCTGTTTGGTTTTATCCCCTCACCTCCGCAGGTTGGTAGGGGGTTAGTGGCTGCTCTGCGTGCAAGAGGGAACACCAGACTCGACAGAATGAGAAAGCTTAGACGGTATAAGCCCAGAGGCAGCCTTAAAAACCAGCGTGAATTCTGCATAAATGCATCCACGGATGCACAGAGAACATGAAGCCTTAATCTGACTACTGGTCTGTGTGTCTCACTGCCGTGTCCCTTTTTGCCCTTCTGTAGTTGGTTTTGGACTCATGTGAAGAAATATTATATTTCATGTTGTTTTCTGCACTGTTCGTTTGCTGTGGCCTGTGTTATGTTTAGCAGCTCCTCTAAACTTCCAGTTGCAGTGATGAAGTACTATTAGGGTACTGAGGTAGAGAGCCAGGTATTTTCTTTATCCTTCAAATCTCACATAATTCTCATAATGTGAAATTCTGTTCCTCAGTCTGACAGTAATCAGTCAGTAATTCATTCACAAGCTTTATTTCTGAAGAGCTTCATGTATATATATATATTTTTTCTTATATATATATATATACATATATACACATATATACATACACATATACACACACAAACAAATATATATATATATACATATATATATATGTATAGAGAGAGAGAGACAGAGCGACATAAATAAACACACATATATATATATATATATATATATATATATACATATAGATATATATATGTATGTATTTATATAACATTCCTTGTGTGCCAAGATGTTTAAAAATCATTTTGGCTGAGCAAAATACAGTATTAGCATCATGTACACAGTCCTGTAAATACTGTTTATCTTATCAATGCTTTTAAGCTCTAGGTGTTGGTTTCGGGGGGAACTTCGCATCTCTTTGAACCAAAGCATACACAGTCTCTGGCAGGGTGGGGTTTTTGGTCTTAGTGGATTCACGGGGTCCGGTGTGAAATGCCACCAAGGCATAGGTGGAGGTTGTAGAAACATCTGAGACACATTCTGTAGGAGTTTGGACTGGACTGACGCTCTAGAAAGAAAACAAATGAACAAATGAAATGACCTCACACAAACATATCCGCACCTGCTGTTTGATGAGAACTCGACCCACATGTTTCGATGGATCATAGTGCATCTGGAAATTCTTCATCTCACAGCAAGATGTTTGGACACAGGAAAACAGCACAAATAGTAACATATGCATATGGCAGGTATGGTAGGTGCACACAGAAGGATCAGTGACAGTCGGTTTAGCAGGGAAATAGAGTTTATTCAGATGGGCTGCCTAGACATGGAAATAGAGTTGTTGTTTAGTTTTTCTTTTAGCTTAGTTATAGGTTGGCCAGTGCGTTCGGCAGGGTGGATTTCTGTTCCACCCGAACTAACACAAATTCTTCAAATCTTCATTGTTAAAGTAGTCACAATGTGAAATTCTTTTCCTCAGTTTGACTAGCAAAGTCAGAGATTTTTCAAAACAAAACTTGACGCTTACCTGAGGAACTTCATATACTGTATTTTTGCAGTTTTTTCTTCTCCCTGTCAGTCATAAAAATATATGTTGTTTTGCTTAAAATGTATATTTTCCTCAGATACTTCAGTTTTTTTAAAGTGTTAAATTTCCCTTTTCTGCAAATTGTCAGTTTTTTTGTAATGAAGGAAGAAAATATTTTGAGCTGTTCCCACACAGAACAACCCCATCCTGTGTGTGTATAGTAAATCATGCACTCTGCCATAGCTGTGGATTCCTTTCCACAGGAGGTTTTTTTTTATATATGGTTAATCACTGAAGTCCAACCAAAATTAGAAAAACACGTACCTTTTTGCAGTCAAAGTTTTTCACGTTTTCATGTATTTTCATATTCTGTTAACAATTTTAATCGCAGTTTTCGCTGGATCGCAGTCCCTTCTGTGAGTCATTCAACAAGCTTCTGGGCTTTTTGAACGGTTACGTGGGTTTGGCAAACAACCAAACGGAGGGGACAAGGATGCAGGCAAACTTTTGTTTTTGTAGCTCGTATCCGTGTTTATTGGTAGTGGTTGAGAGGAAGCACAGTTGTCTGACATAATGTCACCACACCACCCACCATCTACAATGACTGATCTTTTACATTCGGTAGAAAGATTTTAAACTGTTCAAACCGCTTCAGCTCTTGAGCTAACAAGCTATCTAGCCAATTTAGAGATGTCAATGTTGACACATCAGTCAAATCCAAAATATGGCACCTGTCTTATTTTCAGGTTCAGTGTTAATGTCTTTGTTCTGCTATTGGGCAAAACTGAACTTGCATTTCTCATTTGCACAACTGAAACGAATGAACAGCAAGTTATTCCTGTTCTTGATAACGCTGCAATGCTGGATTTCCATTTGCTAAAAATTATCAAGATTTTTATTGCATTATCCTCTGCACAGTGGGACTTACATTTTATGAAAAGGCAAATGGAAAGGACAACGAGGCTAGCAATCGGAGCGGTAATCCCAAGCGCAATTATGGTGGCTTCATTAGAAACTGGAAAGAAAAAGAAAAAGGACTGGATCAGAAATGTTGGCATACTTCAAGGTTGCAGTTTGAATTTCACAAATATTTTTGGAAAGAAAGAAGTGTTCTGAAAGCAGAAATAATCTCCCTGTCTGAGTTATGATAACTCACAACTTTTTAGATCACCCAGTGACAGTGGGTATTTTCCTTGAGAAAAAGCAGAAAACTCTGCATGAGACTGCATTATACAAGGGCTAAGTTAATAATCAAGCCCCTGCAATGCTGATTGGAAAAAAAAAAATTGCAGCCTAGCCACACTATAATTCAACCCCTAAAAAAGGTCCCGAGTGTATGCCGAAATGTTGAGAGTATAATTAACATCTGGCATCAAAGGTGAATGGAAGCAGGTAAAAGCTTAAAAAAAAAGTGTAATTAGCAATTTTTCCAACTACGTCTGTTTTTTTTTCGTGGCTCCACTCACTCTGCTGTAACTGAACCAGTCTGCCTCCACAGAACTGTGCTGTGTGAAATGTTCAGATGGTTATGAGTAACTTTAAACTGTCAATCCCTGTCGGTATGTCAATACGTCATACGTCATTCGTCGTACCTGGCAGTGACCCACAGAAAAAATGATTCTTTTCCTCGTCTGTTTCCCAGCTCACGTGGTTGCTGTGGTTACAGAAGATGAAGCCTGGTCGCAGGTACACATTAATAGAGGAATCATAGGCTGTGGCTTCCTCTCCTTCCTCCGGAGCGCAGGACTGGTTGACGCAGCTAAAAGTCTTGCTAATGTTGGAGCTCTTTATTCTGCAGTCCACAGTGAAGTTACAGGAGTCTGGGCTACTGGACTTCACTGTCAAATCAACTGGTGACACTTGCTCTGGGGGGGGGGGGGCAAGAGGTCAGCAAAAGCAGACTTTTAAAAACAAGGTAATATTCTCTATCAAAAAAAAAAAAAAAAAAGATAAGAAACCTACCTTGGACAATGACCTTGTATTCAGCTGCCATTTGGTCTTGTTCACCAGTCAATACTGCAGTATAATATCCACTGTCACTCTCGTTTAGGTTCCTTAGTAGCAAAGAGTGATTTTTGACAAGAAGCGTAACCTTTCCCTGATACCTCTTAAAGATGAATGGTTCACCAGAACGAGCAAATTTTACTATATTGTAACTTTTATTAAATTTCCAGAAAACATCTGTATGTGTGTTGAGTTGAGCTTCCTTGACCTCAAGAATCACATCCTTTCCTTGCAGCACAAACACTGGCGTCACATCGCTGGACCCTAAAAGAAGAGATATCAAAAAAGTACCGATGTTAAAACCATGTGTATGTTTATACATATATGACCAGTGTTTTTATAATGGTCATAAACTGATTGGCATTTACTTTGTTAGTTATCTATTATGTCATTTCATATTTATTTATATATTCATTTAGGGAGAGGAATCAAGGAATGGCACTCCCTCCTTTTAGCACACATTTATTTCCATTAACTAAAACACAGGGGAAATCCTTTAGTCATTAACGTAAAATCAGAGTGGTACTCTCCCCAATTTTAGGTTTCAACTAGATTCACTACATGGTACTGAGTTTACTGTGCGCCCTGTAAAAAGTGCTTTTTTGCCAACTTCAATAAATTAGATAACATTTTTATTTTTTTTTATTTTTATTTTTTAAATCTTCTGCCTTTAGTAAGTAGAGCGACCACAATAATAGGTTGAGCTGAACTCATCATAACCAATTAAAGATATTTAACTGACGATCTGATGGACTGCTCCTCAAAAGTACTGATGCGGCAGTGTCCATCATAGGGACAGAAACGAGGTAAATATCAATAAGGATACTAAATCCTTTCTTCGCACAACGAATGCTTCTTCTGCCATGCACTGCTGCATTGCAAGAACCGACATCGCCATAAGTACTGATGATGAAGAGATGAGCGTGTCTACACTTCCCCCCGGCCCTCACCCCTCACAAAGTGAGCAACAACAGAGCATAGTCGGGTTGTTTTTGTTGCCTGTTAATGAAATGAAGCTGCGTGTTATATATATATATATATATATATATATATATATATATACACACAAATGTGTTGTAACAGGTCAAGTTTAACAGAAAAAACAGAGAAGAAGAGAAAGACGTGAGAAGCCCCAGTTCTTTCAATGGTGAATTACAGTGGTTTTCTAATGAGTTCTTAACTGTGAATTTGTAACTTTTGTGTTGCCTCAACCGGTTTCACAGGTTTTGAAGTGGAAAAAGCTGCATTTATTATCGGAACCATGACGACGAACATCCTCTAACTTTAATAAAGTACTTATTGTAACCCAAACCATGATCCTTCCCTAAACCTAACCAAGCTGTTTTTAGCATTGTCATATCATATAATTGTTCGTCATTTATCACATTACACAACAGTGCTTTTTAAGTTATCTGTGCTCGTATCTCCTTGCTGCCTTAGGGGCACAAAATTCGGGAGACACCCCTATGGGTCGTATCAGAGGGTAGGAACAAACAACATATATTCTTATTAAGGTTTGAGAACTTGTTGGCCATTACAAGTGTCTCATATCCAGTTACAATCAAGATGAGAGGCCGGGGACCAAGAGGAGTACACACCGTTCGGCCTGTTTCAGTTCAGTGAGTGGGACTGCACAGTCGGCGTTCCTGTCAAGCACCGATCGGTGAAAGATTCTCTTGAACGAGTCTTTCAAAGTAACTGTTTCAAGCGAGTCAGTACACTGAAAAGAACGGCTTTCAGCATCACTACCCCACTTGTATTTCTTAAGTATGCTGGGAGGAAGGGTTCAAGCTGAATTTCAGGGTGTGGTTACTTAAAATGCTTTTGATTTGTTTCAAAGTGTAAAGTTTAAGCCTTTTTTAAAGCAGACTCTTGACATGTCACAGCCAGAAAAGAACGGGGAAATAACATCAATTATGGCTGCATTTTATATCGTGTTCCAGTTGTAAGGCTCTATGTTTGTCAGTGAATTAGAGGGGTTTTAAAAACCTGGTGGAAGTTTACATCATACAATTAAAAACTATTACTGGGTGGATATAATACACTGGTTCCAGACCCTCTGAGTCACTGCCCCCATGTCTGATGTGTTCAGTGATTTAAAGTGAAACAAAAAGGCAATTCAGTCTTATTGGCAGGCCAAAGGTGTTTCCATTACGTATAAAAACAGCTGATCTCAAGATCACTCAATCTAACATTGTAGATTCAAAAAGCAAAGTTTTACAAGCTCCACAGATGTTATATAACGTAAATGCGAAAAAAGGGGGGAAATTTCAAACCAAGAAACTGACAGGAGAAGAAGAACTCCTAGATGCCTAATCCTCTAAATTTGTAACTTGAATGACAGGTTAATGAAATGAAAGGTTTTAAAAAGGTTTTTAAATCCAGGCACGGATTTAAAAACCTTTTTAAAACCTTTCAAAACCACATCCTCATCAAAATACAGATAATATAGTCACAATCATCAGTCACAACTTTTGGGGAAAACCTAAATCCTGTCTGAGTCTATCAGTAATACCTGACATAACGTAATATAATGTATATATAATGTATTTCAATATATCTCAATAAAATAAAATTTTAGATTTTTTTTTTTTTAGAATAACTATTGAAATAATTTACATTGAGCACATCACTGAGAATCATGTACTTTTTCTCAATATTATATATTGAGAAAATTTGTTCCAATGAAACATTGAGTTACATCTCCTGCTGAAAACACGCTGTGTTTTTTTTAATCCAACTTCTATTGCTGAAATCGTGCTATAATACAACAACAACAACAACAACACAAGAACAAAACAATATTTGTAGAAAAATAAAAGTTAACTTTTTACCTTGTGCGTCGCATAAATGGAGCAGAGAAACAGCACAGACAAGTACAAAGGGAGTCATTCTGCAAACTGTTCTAAAAGAAGAAGTAGAGAGACTACGTGTGCTGTGAGCCGGCAGCAATTTCTTTTCTGAGAAATTTCTCTCTCTACTCACTGCCTTCATCGTGAACAGTACGGAAAATTTTCTACATAAGAGTAAATTCCGGGGTTTTTTTCTTTTTCTTTTTCGGCCTCAACTACAGCTGAGTCTGATGAAATACAACTAAGGCTGATGGAGCTTTAGCAGCACATTTCTTTCTATTTAAATAAATCAGTCTTGTCGGCGGTTCACAAATGTACTCGCCACACAGAGCAGTGCAAAAACACTGGCACCAGCGCAGTTCTGGTTAAAGAGGACCCTTATCGCTTCCGTTAACCGGAGTGATAAAGTTATCAGGCTACTTCCTGCTTTCTTTTATTTGAGCTAGACAGACGTGCAGGATTGTTTTGCCTTGGCAGAGGTATGTGCTCTAGTGAGTGCCGTTCTAGTTTAAAGTTTATTCATGTGTGATTCCCTTTTCTGCTACCAACTTTTTCATAACAAAAAGGGGTTATGAAAAAGCTTTCCAGCCTGGAAAAGATTCATACGGAAAAAAACAGAAACCAAATACGGCCTTTAATTACTCAATTAGCTTTATTTAATGACTTTTTAGTGAGAATTGTCTCATTTAGTCTCTCCAGCTGCACATTAACAACTGATAACACTCCACAGCTCGATGTTAGTTAAGGAAATGTTACAAATACATGCAATTTCCAACATCTTCATATCCATCACACTTGTTCTTGCTTCACCTGTCGCACATAACCATCATTGCCACACATTTCAATCAGAATCATTAGTGACTTACAACATCACTTTTACAGTCTCATCTCTCGGCACTCACCTCTGGTGACGACGTCTAGAGGATGTATAGACTGAAAACCGGGGGGTGGGGGTGGGGGGCTTTTCTGACAAAGTGCCTGTGGCTTATTTGACAGTGTTAGTAAAGTGAAAGCCACAGCCGCTTATTCACCCGGAAAGGAGGGCTTCTTCAACGTTTACGTACAGTAGCTGCTTGTGATTTTCTAAAGAAATTGTGTCATTTGTCAGTTTGCTTGAGGCCACCGAGACAGAGAAACCGCAAATCTAATTCACTTCGCAGGAAGGAGGCATCTGTTTTAGAGTTTCTTCTAACTGCTTCAAGTTCAATGATCCTCAATATGTAAGTGCTTCTAGTGGTGTTAAAGGGATTATGTGCGTTATAGATAAGCATTACTCGCTGTTGTTTTTACCGTAATACGAGGAGGACTATGCTGAAACTCAAAGTAATATGACAATTATAAATAAATTTGTGCGTACAGTAGTTTATGCACATTGTGTGTGTATTAACCACACATTTACCTAACATGTATGTTAGAGGAGGTATAGTACACGGTTCTACCCTTCTATACCAAAGTGTCTGTGGGTCTATCCTGCCCACTTTATCGTAGAAGTTTTTTCCATCTCCCACATCCCACTACCCTCAATTCACTAGAAAATATACACTCATATTGTCTCGCACTTTTTTGTCGGTACCGTTTTTCATTTTCTGGTTTGGCATTTAGTTCTCTGGAAAGACCCAAACAAGCCTACCCAGGTTTCCATCCTCTACACTGCTTGTTTTAGTTTCCTTTTGTTCCATTTTTTGTTTTGCTTTGTTTTGGTTTTTTTTCGTTCTTTTTTGTTTTGTTTTGTTTTGTTGTCTCTTCCTATGTGAATAAATAATCCCACCTATTATTTTTTTAGTTAAAAAAGAGTATACAGTAGATGTGAATGACACTCGCCCCACACTCAAATGTAAATAGCTGCAGTTAGGTAGTGTGTTATACCATCATATGAATACAGTCAAGCCTGTGTAAAAACATGTATTATCCCAGCAAATGTATGACAATGACAAACTTGAAGTTGACCATAGGGGTAGCCCCATAGTCTCCCGTATTTGCTTTCTGCATCATTTGGTGCGACGGAGAACCAAAATCTTTCTGTTATGAGTTCAAAACAGTCTAAGAGGACAGTGTCCAAAGCTGTTTTGATATGATGTTTCAGTGAATTACTGTTGACACTGAACTTGGCAGCCTCCTGCGAGTTGCTCTGTATGAAACGCTCCCTTTTCAAACAGCCAACCATTTGTTCACACATTGCTGATGCGAACACTGAGAGGAGTGTCTCTGACGCGGCCACGGTCCTCCCCTCGCTCTCTGTAGCTCTGCTCCAGACGAATCTTCTCTGGATCCGACACTTCAGGCACAGTCCCACCCCCGTTGCTCTGGTACCCACGCTGGGGGCTGGATGGTTTGAAGATGGGCGTGGTCTTGGTCTTGGCCACTTTGTCAAAGAAGGCAAAGTCCGCTACATATTTGCCTGATGGGGAAAGGGAGACTACGGGGGGAAACTCATAGCCCCAGAGGATCTCGTCAGGCAGGTAGGAGGTGCGGACCTGGCAGGTGGCGGAAGTGGGCTCCACCGTAGCGCTCATGATCACCAACAGCTCGAAGTCAGCCAATTCGGGATCTGTCCAGCCCCCGCCTGATGGAGGTAAATGAGATATGAGGCGATGGCAAGTTAGAGGGTTGTGAAAATAAGAAGCAGAGGATGAAAAGGAATAATGGGAGAGAGGAAGGGGGTATCAATAAAGAAATACTAAAAGGCACACTGTGGAGTCTTTGAACACTAGTTGTAGTAATCGCTCAAATGGGGCTCACACTTTCAGACAGTATCTGCTCAAAAAAATGCATGCTTTTGTACTCAGTTTTACATATGAAAAGTGCTTGAGAGACAAGTGGGTATTCTTGTTGAATTGTGGTTTTCAAAAAGTTACAAAAAACAAAATTGATTGGACACAGCCCCCCACCCCCACCCAGCTCCAATGTCAGAAAGGTGCCGGGGTCAAAAGATTGCAAAGATAAAATGGCTATAACCTTTTACCTGTGACACTTGTGACACCCCCAACCACTGATCTCCACCCTCACCACCTACCCTTGGATGCCCAGGCTCGCAGGGGGCTGTTCTCATCAATGACATGGTAGAAGGTGAGGGGCAGGATGAGGAAGGGGCTGTCGCTGGAAGTGTCCACTTGGAAGGGCACGTTCCTCTGGTCCAGACGAACCGTCTCGCCTTCCTTGGTCAGAGACGTCTGGAGCAGTTTCCCAGTCACCTGGAGGGAAAAATGTGCACGAGTTGCTTCAGCTATATCGGTTCAACGTTTGACAAATTGCTCATGCACATGAAATTCACATATGTTGCGCGGTGACCTATTCAATATCACTGTCAATTTGTCTAGACAAATGTGCAGAATTTGTAGAAATGGTGAAAATACCTCATAATCTGTATCTTTTTCTCCCTACATCTACACGCACTTACTTGACACCCAAGCAGGAGACTCTTGCGCATGTTGGCCACCCTGATCATCAGGCAGGGTCGGCCTTCATGGGTCGACACCACAGCATGTTGGCTAAACTTTACCGTCTCCCCTCGCTTCTTTGGCCGAGCAACCTGAGCAGAGAAAGGTTGGTAACTTCTGGTTTTTCAGTTTGGTGATCTTTGATAAGATTTAAGTGTCTTGCACTCAGCATAGAAATGAATGCAGAGCTGCAAAGAACCGCATATGCTCTAGTTGTTGGCGAGAACACACTTCTGCTTTTACTTGAAAATGCTTGCGAAAACATAGATTTGTTTTAATATTTATATTCTCCAGCAATTTGATTATGAAAACTGCATGAATGTATATATACGGTGTGAGGCAGTTCTCTCTTTTCACTGTATTGCTCTTTACAGCTGGATGTTTTATTATTGGCTACCTTGGCCAGGAAGGTGCCAGTGATGAAGATCTCCATCAGCATGGTGATGACCAGCTGGATGATGAGGAGGATGATGGCAGCTGGGCATTCTTCGGTGATGCAGCGAAAACCATAGCCAATAGTTGTCTGGGACTCCAGAGAGAAGAGGAAGGCCCCCGTCAGGGTCTGCATCTGCATCACACAGGGTGTGTGGTTTGATGGAGGATCGAACTCTGGAAACATGTTGAAAAGGCAAAAAAAGTGCGTTCGCCTTATTCTGAAATATGTTAACATAACAGATAAGACTTTGTGCTACTTCTGTACACTTTTCTTGTGGGATGCAGGTCATTTTAATGTTTCAAAAACAAAATATTTCCAGGGCAGAATAAAAGTGTTTGCCTCGAAAATATCCTATTGATATGAAACTTATATAATTGGACTTGTATAACTTTTACAATCACACTCAGTCGAGCAAACGCTTGAAATGTGACACTGGAGGGAGAAAGAGGAGCAGGTGCCTTTTTGAAGATACAAATGAACTTCCTGCTATGGGTAATGATTAAAATTAGATTAGAGTCAGATTAACCTCAACATCGACACGTCTTTATCACACAGTTACAAATACCATCCAACCTCAACGCTCAGTCTTTTGCTTTAAGTCATTTGCTTGGGTTGGCTCATAATGACCTGTAGACCTGTGCACAGGAGGTAAAAAGGTTTGGAGGAGATGTTTTTAAACAGGAAAAACAGGAAAGTTTTTGGATGATTCGGCTGAAGGGTCCATTCTTTCTTTTTTAAAGCCCCCCCTCTCTCACCCAGCAGGTCTCCGTGCACCAGCGCCACCAGGTACCACAGCACACCAAACAGGAACCAGGTCCCGGCAAACGTGGCCGTGAACAGGAAGAACTTGTAGCGCCACTGCATGTCCAGAAATGTCGTCCAGAGGTCACGCATGTACAGAGCGCTTCGCCCGCTGACGTGCTCGATTCGCACGTTGCTACGCCCATCCTTGGACAGAACACGCCTCCTCTTCCTCAGAGTCCCGCCCCCACTGGAAATGCCGCCCAGTAAGGGTTTTAAAACGTCCGTCTGTGTCTGGGAGTGGCAAACCTTCTGGGGGGAGGAGCTACGAGAGGAAGGAGGTGTGGCAGATGTCATCTAGTGAATGACAAAAAACAGGAGTTAAATTAATTTCTCAGATTATCTTTTTTTAAATGGCCAGTGTTGTTATTAGGCTCATTTGAGATTAGTTTGGAGTGGAATGGGAGGTCTTTACATAAAATTAGTGAAAAAAAAAAAAGCTGGATGGATAGATAAACATTTTTTAATATCTTACAATATTCACAACATCAGCATGATTTGACAATAATGATGCTGACTTCCTGTATTATATGCGGGGAAATCTAGAAACTGCCCAAAATGACAGCAATTTCCCCTGCAGCCACCTGCTCTCATTCCCAGGGGAAATTGATCTCAAAAGCAAGCCTCATATAACTGTTTATTTTCAAAATATGTACGAAAAATAAAATAAAACACCTAGCAGACAAGTTAATATCAAACTGTTAATTTAAATTACAAAGCAGGAAACCACAGTTTTTAATCAGCAAAACAAGTCAAAACAAACCTGAAAGGGCTTGCACACCCATGCAAGTGTTTTGGATTTTTTTGGGCAAATTTTTCTGTTGAAATTTGGCGGAAAGTATGGGGAGCTTACTGAGGTTTCTCAACTCAACGCCAAATTGTACCGTGCGTACAGTAAATGCAATCATGTGGACTTGAA
Organism: Xiphias gladius; assembly: GCF_016859285.1. Lineage (NCBI taxonomy): Eukaryota > Metazoa > Chordata > Actinopteri > Istiophoriformes > Xiphiidae > Xiphias > Xiphias gladius. The sequence goes on along the minus strand of NC_053413.1, from coordinate 23,192,223 downwards.
TCTCATAAATTGGCCCCCAGACACACTCCCATTACATCGCACTCAACTTGAGAGAATTAAAAAAAAAAAAAAAAAATCTGGGTTCTGGCAGGTATTTTTCCTGGGAATAAGGACTAGATTTGGCCAAGTATTTTGTGTAAATACTGTGATTACACTACCAGGTATTCAGCCCAGGTACATAGTCCAAAGAGGAGGGATAATCATCTAATAAGTAAAACACCTGTTTGGGTGTACTGTGTGTGTGGTTCTCAATCTTTTGGCTCATGTCATGATTTCAGAAGTGTTTCTGAAGCCGGCAGATTTTTAGGATTGTGCTCAAAGCCGTCTTGTCAGGAGTTTGGAGTCAGAAGGACCACCACAGCTTATTCTCACACCCTACGAGGACTCTAAATCGAGGCAAACAACGCCAAAGCATAGCTGTCTTCAAGCATTATGGTCTCAGTATGCTTAAAACAAACCAGGTGGTACTGTACGAGGAGCCGTCTCACCATGTCTGACGGCAAAAGTTATTACAGCTGTTCCAAATGACCGCAGTCGAAGGGCAGGGCCAAAAAGCCTGCCATCACAGAGATGGGCGAGACACGATAAATTGTTAAAATGCAAATAATGATGCACATTTGTTGGACAATTTCCCCTTAAGGGCAATCACGGTGTTGTAAAAACATTTTGACATAGGTTACTGTGTGAAGAATGAAAGAGGAGAGCTTAAGAGAAGTCCAAACCCTACCTGATTCCCCACCTCTGCATACTTGGTCCCTCGCTATGCGAAGTAGGCCGCTGGTTGTGTTTTTTTGGTTTTTGGCCCTGCCTCTCACAGCGTAGAAACGGAGAGGAGGAAGGGAGTTTCAGACGCTGGTCGGTTTGCTTGAAGTATACTGAGGTCTTTAGTTTGCCTTCATTGGAAGGATCATGAAGATTCACATTAAAAAGAAGTGACATTAGCTACCAAGCAGCCATCTTGTCATGGGAAAATATGTTGCGATTCCACAAATGTTGAGCTTCTCAAACGATTTTGACAGTTCTTTGTAGTAGCTGTTAGAGGAAGGAGAAGAATTTCCTGATACATAGTCGGAAAAATATGAAGTGGTTACCACATTTGTAAACCTATGTTTCTCTAGAATATACAGCTAATGACGAGACTTCTTTCTTTCTTTTTCACAGTACTTCAAAAACACATTTCTCAGGTGTTTATTGCCTGGGAGTTATTGCCTTGCTGTAACCTTTGAACCACTGGTTTGAGAACCACTGAATAAAACGTCATGCATCAAAAATCAAAACCACAAGGGAAAACGGTCACAAGTAAAGACTGAGGTCGGACAAAAAAGCAAAAAAGTTTGTGTCAGACCCGAACAATACTAGCGGCTCTTTCGATAAAATATGTCATTAAAGATGTGTAAACAAGTGAAAAGGTTTTTAGCTGCACTAGAGGCAAGGCTCCAGGGATGGCCTAATCTGTTTGATGAGTCAGTGTGTCCACCATGTTGGTAGAGGGAAATTTTATACAGACATTCATGGCCCCCGGATGCTGATTCCTAATGACTTTGGTGATCCCCTGATTATTCCCTTGGCACCGTCTTCAGGTCAAATTTTAAATTTCCCCAATAAATTTACTTTAGCAGCATATCAGCATTGTCCTCGTGAGCCTGTCGGCATGATAACCACCAGCACTTTTGTATTTTAATTGACCGTGAGTGCTAAAAATTAGACAAAACCTTTTTTTCACGGTTGTTTTTTTTTTTACAAGGACAACCGCCTCACACATCTGCGGGCATGGCTGTAGGACTCGATTACAGGACAAAGCACTTGATGGGAAGGGTGAACAGCAACAATAAAAGCATTTCCTATTCAGTTGGTCTCTTCACAGTCTTTAATGACATATTTGGCCAGACCAGGGGAACTGGTGTTACAGACTCAAATCATTTGATGAGATGTGGGATACAGTAATACATGTGTTTTTAATGCTTTACGCTGTGGCACGTTTGTATGAATGTGTGCCCCCGTCAGAACATTTCCGGTCCACCCCATCACACACAGACAGACAGTTACTGTATCTCCACACACTTGACACGCTCACTTACGTCCGACAAATCATGTAGGCCAGTGGAGAGAGGATGACCCACAAAAGAGGAAGACAAGGAGGAGGAAAGGGAAGAGAAAGAAGAGTAGAATTAGGATGAAGATGCGCTGCATTAACCCAACAAACCGTCCACAAGGAGTCTCATTTGGGAGCCGAAGGAGAGAGGAGAAACTTGAATGAGTCAATTTAGGTAAATAGAAAAAAAAATAAAAAATCTTTGTCTGAAACTCAGATGTTTGTCTAGATAAGGTTTTTGTGTTGAGCTGTCCGCTGAGATCTGATCCCAATCAGCTACTAAAGCACTGGTGAAGTCAAGCATTGATGAGGTTCTCAGATCCTTTACCTAAGTACCAGTACAAATACTTCCTTACAAGCAAAGGGCCTGCATTCAAAAAATCAAAAAAAAATTATCAACAGAATGCACTTAAATTATAAAAAAATAAAAGTACACATTCTGCAAACAATTTTATATATTACATTATTCGACTGATAATACTATTAATTGATGCTTAAATGGGATTTTACTGTTGCACCTGGTTGAGTTTGAGCTAGTTTCAAAAACTGGTTATGGTAGGTAATGGTAGCTGGTTTAGTCCAGTGGTTCCCAACCTAGAGGTCGGGTTCCTTCCAAAGGGTCACTAGATAAATCTGAGGGGTTGTGAGATGGATAGGAGAGGAAAGAAGAAAAACAAAGTTCAGCTAAACAAATTTATATTCATTTTTGGATCTTATATCTAATCTTTTTTTTTTTACTTCAGTGAGCGTATTTAGTTACTTCCCAAAATTAAGCCTTGGTTCGCAGTCAGCATTTCAGTTCATCCTAAAGATGTTGGACGGGGTTGAGGTCAGGGCTCTTGGCAGACCAGGCAAGTTCTTCCGCACCAAATGTGAAAAAAAAAACCACTTCTCTATGGACCTCGCTTTGTGCAGGTGGGCAAAAACATTATTCCGGCTTCCCTTATTTGGACCTAAAGCACCTCGCTCAAACTGCGAAAAACATCCCTCGACCAAAAGCAGAAGGTGTCCGTATATTTTTGGCCATGTAGCGTAAATCAAAATAGCCTCCCTGCAATGCTGATCATTAATTATGCAATCAATCAGCTTTGATTACATCACACTTTTGTGATTCTGCAAGGGTGAGGCCCTCAAAAGCTTCACAATCACAATGACACCATTGATAACTTCACTCTTTCAACTCTGCATCGCCCTCTCACCCCATCTTCTGTGTCACACACACACACACACACACACACACACATACACTCTCACGTCCTGGAAAAAACACAAATCCCAGGGCAGGTATATCGGATGAATAATAATGGAGTAAATGGGAGTAAATGGGAGTAAATGAGAGTGAAAACGGGGAAATATTTCTGACCCACCTCTCCAGTAGGATGTATTCCATCTCCATGGCAACACGACAACTTTACTGTACCGCCCGGCCTCGGGAAGCCGAATCCAAAAACTGAATCAAAACTTTTTCTTTTGCCAAACAAAAGAAGCGCTCAACGTTTTCCTGATCTCCCTCTCTCTCTCTCTCTCTCTCTTTCTACTTTCCTCTTTCTCTCTCCTTCCTTCTCTCTCTCCTCTGTGTACACAGGAATGCTTTGTTTGGAGCTAAGATAAAAGAAACAAAAGACGCCATTGACAAAAACGACTCTGTGCCCATCCATGTGTGTGTGTGTGTGTGTGTGTGTGTGTGTGTGTGTGTGTGTGTGTGTGAGGGTGATAGAGAGAGAAAGAGAGAAAGAGAGAGAGAGAGACTGAGAGTGTGTGTGTGATCATGTGAGAGTGGGATTGCAATTACATGCGTATTTCTGTGTGACTGTAGGCGTACATGTGTGATTTTGTATGTGTTTGTGTGTAATTATTTGAAAGAGAGTGTACAATTATATGTGCATTTGTGTGTGCGTGCGTGTGTGTGTGTGTGTGTGTGTGTGTGTGTGTGTGTTTGAGAGATGAGTGAAAGGAAAAACGAGAGAACTGAAGAGAGGAAGGGAGAGAGAAAGAGATCTGTGACAAAAGGCCCTCGTTAGTATTCTGGAGTGAGGAGTAATCCCCCTCCATCTCTCCCTCACTGTCTCCCCCCTCTCTCTCTCTCCCACACACACACACACACACACACACACCCTCCAGTTTGTTTCGTTCTTACCTTCCTTAATATCTCATTCTCTTTCTTTCCTTCTTTCCCTTCGAATAATTTATTTATCAGCATCAACAGAATCACATAATTCGCCCAGAGAAGGTGAGATTTACTTAAAGAGAAGAGAAGCCCGACAAATCAATTTCTGTCGCTTAATGTGTAAACAATTGTTGAACAGCCTCTGTACCCCCCCATCTCCCTGTTTCCGTCTCTTTTTCCTCCTCCTTTACTGACTTTCTATAGTTCATGAGTCAGGTTTCTTCAGTGCCTGTTCCTAATCAGCTGGTCGACGGATACCCAAGATATAACACGCCACTCACACTCTACCGACGCCCTGAACTTGGATAATTACACGATAGCTCGCAGAAATCAGTCGATTCACCGTAAACTGTTCAAAACAGTAGACTCATATAAGTTAAGAGAGCATGAGGTTCTTAGGGAAGCATAAATACCTTCTTGATGGATTGACTGATTTAATTTGAAGATTAAAATACACTCTGAATGTTCAAAATCATTAGAGATAAAAACAGTAAAGCTTTATGACTAATTTCTCTTGTTTTTCTCCAACATCTCAGTGATAAAATAATATTTTTGGTCTTAGCTTCTAACTTTTCCTATTTTCTCACATTACTGCTAGAGAGTGCTAAGCCCTATATTGTCTGCGTGTACCAAGCAATGCCTCCATCTGACTCATTGGTAACTGTTTTGTTTTTTTTAATCCATAACTTTTAAAGCTTATTTTCGAACTTTAAAGCATTTCAAGAACACATACCCTGTGTCTTTCACAATGTTGGGATGAACAGAGTGACAATATTTGTCATATCAGATGCTCTGAAATCAAATGCTCGGATCGGATGTGAACGCTGACCAGATATTTTCGTTTTCCATGAACTCAGCTTCCTTACATTTCTGAATGGCCAGATGTGGATCACATGTGGACGTGAATCCTTTGAGACTTTGCACCAAACTCTACAGGGGCCTCCGCATTAAATAACCTTAGAGGATTGTTTACAGGACGGCTTCAAACTTTATCAAATTCCATGATGTTTTCATCAATAAACTTAATCATTAATATTGTTATTGTTCAACTTACTTTCATGTATTTACGAGTTACAGATTTGTGTGAGCCTAAAAAAATGAACAATATTGTAAATTTGATAAGTTGGCCAAATTTGAAATCCTTTTATTTTATTTTTTGTTTTGTTATGAGAATTTTTTTTATAGTTTATACTGTTTTTTTAACCGGTGAAATATAACAATTACCAGTGGAAATAATGCATGTAAATAGATATGTAAATGCATATATTAGTTGAGAATAAATGAAACATATAACATAATTGAACAAGTCAGAGCCATAAGTCTGTACTAGAATATGCACATTTCCTTTCCGGATGGGTCATTATACAGGTAGGCGCAAATGAGAAAACTTACCTTAACAGTATGAGACATGCCAGGATTTTTCATTTCTTAATTTAGGAAACAAATCAATTTTGTTGCATACAGAATATTTTATTTGTTTTTAAGATATTTGCATTGCAATCTGTTGAGAAATAAATTGCTTACCTTTTCAGAAGGGATTGCAATCTAATTGACCCGTACAGAGAAGAGTTAGGAGCCCAGAGCCTCAGCCTTTCGTCCACATGTCTGCTTTGTTGTCATACGCATTCTCACAGGACACAACTGGGACTGTAATTCTGCAGGAAGAATAACTTCAACGGGCTGCTACCCTTGACATTGATATACCATTAAGGAGAATTATAGATACAGTCACTGGCTCATCGGGCTCCTGTTTCTGACCCAGAGCCCGGTCTCACTGCTCGCAAATTCTTCCCAAAGAGACAGGACTTGGCTTTATAAGAGGTCTCTCTCTCTCTCCCTCACTCCTGAATTCCTGTTGTGTCCTGCTCACGTCTGTGTAATTGCTGTAATAACTGATCGCCACTCCCCCCCCCCCAGTCTCAATTCACTATCAGAATAATGCAAGTGACCACAAATGCATCACGTTAAAACCTTCAAAATTGGCCTGAAAGACTGAGGTTCTAAATATTACTTTTTTTTTTCAATAAATGTTTTGCTGCATTTGTTGTTGTATAACTCCCTCACGTCCCAACTGAGTGCGCAACATCCAAAGGAGTGAACACGATACGTGCACATGTTTGGGGCCTCGCATGCACATTCTCCACAAATGCACTCAGGCACGCGCACACACACGCAAACAACAAACAGCCCCAGCAAACCACCCCCTGCAGCAAACACACACACACACACACACACACAAACACACACACAAACACTCTTTTCGGGGGAACCACAGAGCCCTCTATTCATAACGCCTGTGCCCGGGCATTTGCTGTGTCCAAGAGCGTCTGTACGGAGCGTCCTGTTAAGCTCAAACACATAAAGAGGAACATCCGTGAGGTGAATACCGCTCCTAATTCTGCCTCTGGAGAGGGTGACAAAGCATTATTTAATTGGGGGAGGGGGGGGGTGGATGGAGTCGATGAAGACCATGCTCAAATGTGCTGAAAAGTCCCTATGAGTATGCCCGGTGCAAGGTTCAGGAAGGGCCTTCGGAAAAGGCCTCACGGTGTACCGGGCCTACAGTACACCGTGACGGAAGTGAGGAACGGTGGAGGCTGTATAAACGTGCAGAGGTCAGGTTTAGCCAGAGAGCAGCATCCTTGGACCTGGAAGGGGGCGAGAGTGCGTGCTCGGTAGCGCTTTCCGTGAGTGGTCGCGAAGGTGCACGTCAACATGGGGACGCCACGTGTCGGTGGGGCCCGACACACCGATCCAGCCGGTCGGCGAAGAGGGAGGCTCGCACTGTCCATCACCTCGTGTCACCTCACCTCCTTCGTCGAGGCCTCGCCTAGAACACATTGCAAAAGACTGCAGCTGACCTGCGTGCGTTCTGGAGCTGCACGAGAGGAAAGGTCTTGCATTCGGCGAAGCAACAGTCTGCGTTTTTCACCCAGCAAGGAAGAGAAGTTCCAGAGGAGTCAGCCTCGAGTATAGGTGACCCAAGCCAAACTGGCCGTCCCCTTTTCACACACTGCGAAACACACTGTGTTTAAACTGTCCCTACACGCTCTCTTTGCTCTGAGAGGCAGAGGCATGAAAGATAAGGAGAGAGCACTTAATTTAAAAAACAAAACAAAAAAAACAACTGAAGCACCCGGTTAAACAACCAGAGAACTCTCTCTCTCTCTCTCTCTTTCTCTCTCTGATTAACACACGAGACAGAAGACATTGTGCAACTGCTTTTACAGGCAGGGCTTTGAGCTCATGAAGAAAAATCGTGGTCGAGTACCTGACTGAGATCTGGACAGTGGCGGTGCTGCCGGGCAGCTGTCAGGGCCCCCTCACACTGTAGCGACACAAGTCCGGCATGCAGCTGAACCAGATCTCCACCTCTGCGAGTGTACTTCACACCGTTTAGATTATGTATACTACAATAACCCCGCACACACACACACACACAGGGGCACGACTTTCTGTCGGCGGGGGTGACTGTGCGTCTGCTGTCATGGCACCCGGACGGCGGAAGGAATCGCTATGCGTAACCGGCCCCGCAGCCTTCCACTTCACGCTGCGTGTGCCTTCCCGCACCGATGGCGCAGTCGCCCGCAGCACGGTTTGTGACCCCGTGCGGACTAGGCGAGCGCCCACCGGTGTCGCTCGGCAGACACCCACGCAGCTTCCCCTGCCTCCGCCGCGATATGCACGGGTCCGCCGGCTCTGCGGGGAAGCCGGGGCGACACCGAGTCAGGGGGATGCGTGCATTCAGCCACGTGTTTCCCCAGCGCCATCGATCATTTGCTGGAATTCCCTGTGACTACGTTTTACTGTAAGCATCGACTATGTAAATGAGGGACGCGATCCGTCTCTCGAAACCCCGACATGTGCCGCTGAGCGTTGAGAGTTACTGCAGGCATCACATGTGTGTGTGTGTGTGTGTGTGTGTTGGGGTCAGTCGGTGCTCTTGGCTCGCAGTAGCGGTGGCAGTGGTGGATTTACCTCCGTTTAATTCATCCCTTAGAAAACTCCCTTTCTCTCGCTTCCCAGCCTTTCATTTTGCTCTCGCTTCCGTCGCTTGCATATTTATTGGCTGTTTTGCTCGCTCTCTCACTTCCTCTGCCGGTCTCGGTGGCCGAAAACCGAGGTGAAAACTCGGGGGGGGGGGGGGCCACAAATAGTTCAGCCGCCTGCTGCGACTTTCAGTGCATCGCGGATTTATGAAGTTGGCATTTGTTCTACAGCCTGTCTTTGTTTCATTCGTTCATCCATTCATTTTTGCCTACATCCACGTTTTGCCGTCGATCACTATGTAATTGACTCGGCTATTCATCAGCCTTTCATTATCCACGCTGAACAGACTATAACTCAGTACATGAGCCACGATCAAACAACGGGGTCGTTTCGATCAATAAATAAATAGTAAATGATAGATAAATACTGTATGTAATAACACCTCAAATGACTGCCATACAACTACTTTTTTTTCATATTTAGTTCTATTGTGGCTCTAGTTCTTCAGCAGTTCTGACAAACCGTAGCTGCTGAATACATTACAGGTTAATAAAAAGGTGATGTGTAGACCTGATCGTGCATGCAGGTGGTCCTGTGGGGGAGATGCGGCACATTCTGCCGCCTCCACTGCTGTCGTGGATGAATTGAGCAGAGGGGCAAAAGTTTGTTGATTCAGAAAATAAAAAGAAAAAAGCCCCCCCCCCTCTCTGTCCCTGGCTGCAAGTTAGAGTTCAGCCAGCAGGTGGCAGCAGATTACAAATGATAACTTATCTTAATTGCAGAAGGACCTACACACACACACACACACACACACACACACACTGTGTTGGGTCCTCACAAGTATAGAAATGTAACTATGTGTTTGTGTGTTTGACAAATACTGTGGGCTATATTTATCATCCAGGTGTGTTAAGGTCCCGTGCTTCACAACAGGATATAGTGTGTTTGTGTGTGTGTGTGTGTGTGTGTGTGTGTGAAGGTCCCTCTGCAATTAAGGTAAGTTTCCTTGACAACATGGTTAAGTTACTGTTACTTGATATGCACCATAGCTAAACGTAGTGCATGCACACCTACAACGACACAGTGAAACGCATCCAGCACACAGAGGGAGGAAAACTGAGTGAGTTTGAGGCCTCGGAAAAGCTGCAGGAAAGAATGTACAACTGATATTTGGCGTCCTGCATCTTAAATGTGCAATAAATGCATGAACCTTAGTGGATAGTAAGGAACTGCTATAATGAGAGAAAAAAAAATAGGATTTTGTATATTACACTTAATAAAGAAGGGAACTGTACGACATGCAGGAAGGAAAGGAAAAATCAAACTTAAAAGAACAACTAGAAGATGGCAACAAGAAAGACTATGAGCAACATAACGATTCCAAAGTTTCAGATGTTTTCTCATCCACTGGGACACTGCTGGCTGTAGTGTGTAATATGAGCTGTAGTAATCAACAATGATAGTACAATGATAGTACAGAAGATGCATGCAAACGTCGCTTGTATCTGCTCTGGGTTAGCAATGCAAAATTCTTGCACTGGTGACTCGAGTGAGAGCAGCAGGTTTTGGCTGGTGCACCAGGATAAAGGGCCCTGACAACTGTGAGAATACAAATCGGCTGTTACATAACACGGGGTTGACCAGAACACTGGCTGCTCTGTGCTGCTTTCACAGCAGGTACGTGGAACACACACAAACACACACACACACACACACAGAAACGCGCACACACACACACACACACACACACACACACACACACACACATATAAATAAACATACATATATATATATATATATATATACACACAGACACAGCTAGATACACTTACATACTCAGAAATGCATGCATACAAGTTTGCATGCATGCCTGTACATACAAACACAAATAATTCTAAACTATACACATAAAAAACCATCGGTCTGGATGTTGATCTCTCTCCAAATTCTGGCCAGGTTGCCAGTTATTTCAGTGCGGATGACTGTTGTATCCGAGAGGGTGAGTCCTTGTGATTTCGGTGAACCTTTTGACCTTTCATCTAGGTGCCACAGTCAGTTCATAAATTCCAGCTTGAGCAGTAATGGCCAGATTTTCATGACATTTACTGTGAATGTACTTCAGTGTCCAGTGGCTGAGTCTAAAGTGAAATTTTCCGAGCAGAGACCTCTCCTCATCTCAGTCCTGTCTGCGGGCTCTCCTCTAGTTCCATTCTTCGGTCCATCATCGAAGGAGGCTGACCTCCCATTTGCTGAGCACGTCCATGCTCCCAGTGGGATGAAACCTTTTACTTTTAATGAAGCCATGCCCTTTCCTCTGGCACCACCCTCAGGCCTGAGAGCAAACACGGCATTTCAGAGCCAAGAACTGAAAAATCTTCGGTTTAGCCTGGAAGTTCACTCTCAAAAACGGTATTAGTTAGTAGTGGTAGTAGGTTAAAAAGTCGTTTGACAAAAAGAGCTTAACTCAAAGTCAACTACATAACTTTTTGTACCCCCCAGAGCGTTCAACTGCATCTTACAGCCTATTAAAGCTATTTTGCAAAGTGGTCACTATGTTGGTTTTTTCTTTTAGCGCAACAACTGCCTTTCTACTACAGGTGCAAGTAGGGTTAATGTCTGGTATGTCTCGCTGGCTTCTCTGTGCTGCTGCTGCACCACCACACACACACACACACACACACACACACTCCACTCTAGTACATCCCACACTGCTGAGTTATGAGTGTGTCAAGTTAATTAAAAACCTGATGTAGAAATTGTACATCAGCAGGGAGAAGACTGAACAACACATGTGAAGGATGACCAGCTGGTCTCTTGATCTCTCTGGTTCTCTCTTGTGAGAACTGGGACGAGTGACTTGCCAGAAAACCTGGTGGTAATTTTAGCGGCTGCTCTTCTTTAACCCACTTAAGTGACACATTGATAGTCAACAGTCATTTCTGGGGACATTTTCTCAATACCGTACTAATTACTGGTAACTTTTGACCCGGGACCGTGAAAACTGAACAGAGAACCGTTTTTGAAACAGTGTAAATTGATCATTTTTAAGCTGAATTTTGCCTTTTCCCAACTAAGGATTATCTGGGAAGCTTCGTAAGAACTCATTGGTCGCACGTAGCAGGGCGATTGCATCAGCACCAAAAGCAACACGAGCACGTTGGGGGCACGGTGGGGTCTGGTGCTGCCTTCAGGTCCTGTGGGCAATCCTACAGCACAAACTCCTGAAGTTGTCACGTACGCTTCATAATGGGGAAAAAAAAAAAAAAATAAAATAAAAAACGTGATACAATGCAAATCAAGACTGGAAAGATTATAACGAGACACAACAGTAGAAAAGTCGGGATCAATGATAATTAAGTGTATAAGTTATATTCCACATGTAAAGTGGCCATGTTTTTTGTTATTATGGATTGTTTGGTTATTTTTGTTAATTTTTTAGATTTCTTTTAGTGAATCTGTTGCTGCGCATATAAACCACACAAGAACTGCCAAAACTCTGGCCTATAGTCAGGTTTTTTTTTCGTTTTGTTTTGTTTTTTGCAGCCGTTGCTACAAAGGCTTTAAAACATGTAACAACATCTAGACAGAAATTTCAAATATCTCTCTCCACTATGCGATGATGAGTTAGACTAAAGTGGCTTCTTGTGTTGGTTTCTTGTAGCTATTTAAAGACCTGTCAGTCAGTTTCAGAGTGATGGCGGGGCCACTCTTTCCCATTCCACTCTGTATCTGTTTTGTTTTTGTTTGTTTGTTTGTTTTTTTTAGCCATGGGTCTGCCCTTTGTTTAAATTTAGATAACACATCCTGCCTTTAAAAACAAAAAAAACAAAACAAAAAAAACTGCCTCATGTTTATTTTGTCATAAGCTCCGTCCGGCGCCTTGACATGCTCTCGATTCCTACTTCGGATGAAGCTCCCGAACGCAGCACTGCTTACGGGCCCCGCGCGCGTGGCCGCAGCAGCGGGCACGCCTGCGCTTCAGCCAATCGGAGCCCGCGCGGTGCCGTAGACGGGTGGAAGGGTGTGCGCCCACGACCCGTCCCCTCCGTCGGGAAGCCGACAAGCTCGCAGGCTCGGTACAGCGCGGCGCAATCTGCCGACTCCATCCGCATCACGCCTCACCATGTTGTCCATGTCCGAGATTGTGTCTGGGTGAGTTGAAAAAGAAACATATTTAACACAAGGTTCTTGTTCCAGACTAAAGCCTGTGTGTCTGGTCCCGTCGCGTGTATGACAACTCTGCCCGTATTCGCGCTGGGTTTTTGCTGCATTTGCCGTGATAAATGTTGACCTATGCGTCTCAAAGGCATCACCGGTTGCCATCGCCCGTTCGGCAGGGGCGGAAGTTCCAGGCTGAGGCTTCACCGCTCTGATGAAACTTCCCTTAATGTCGCCGCATTTTCCCGCAGCGTCCCCCCGGGTCACAGACGCGCGCGGGTTAGACGGCTAAAGCCGGACGATTAACGGCGGCCAGAGAAGCGCGCGGCCGCCCGGGCAGGGTGTCGCGGGCCCCGCGGATGCTGCTCGGCGGATTGGGGATTGAACGGGCTCTTCCGCGAACCCGGAGCGGCGCAGCCCCGGTTTGCCCCACGGACGGGGGACGGAAAAACCCAACCTGGCACCATGTGCGCTCCGCCACGACGTCATCTCGGCAAACCCGCCGACCTCGGCCTCGCGCGGGGAGGCTGAGTTCTTCCCCGGGAGACCGTGTTTGGTTTTTTTGTTTCTTTTTTGTGCTCGACCCCCAGCGGAGCTAAATGTAAAGCTTAATCGCCTTTATGTTCCTCTACCTCTTTAAATAAACCGAAGACAGAAATCCAAAAGGCCAAAGTTAAACCGGCGACCGTGATGGGGAAGCCAACGGAGCAGCATCTGTCTTTATGAGAGGCCCAGGAGCAGCGAGATCCAGTCTTAGACCCGATCTTGAAAAGGCAGCTCACTACTCTAAGGGGGCTTTGTCAGGTAGAGCTGGACCCGAAACACTGACCAGGCCAAAACATAAACCAATATTATCTTATTATAGGGTTGCAATTAATGCTTATTTTTTAAATCTGGCAGTAATCTTGATTAATCTGTGAATCGTCAGGTCTCTTAAATGTCAGAGGATGATGAGAAATCCCCATTACAATTTCCTAAAGCCAAAAGTAACCCCTTCAGATGTCTCGTCTTGTCCGACCAACTGTCCCAAATCCAACTATGTTCAGTTTACTGTCCCATAAGACGGAGGAAGGCAGCAAATCCTGGTAACCGAGACGCTCAACCCAGGGGGAGTTTGGCATTTTTGCTCGAAAATGAGGATGAATCAGTGATCAGGACGGTCGCACGCTGCTGATGATTAACAAGAAGCCACGGCACAGAAGTGCCAAAGTTGCTTCCGTGGAAGTTTAGGAAGAATCTCTCCGTGTATAGTCTGTCCACCAGAGAGCACCTAGGATTTTCTTTTTTTTCAGCTGGAAAATGACCCACTCAGGACAAATCTCGGTCACAATTCCCTTATAACCAAATTCAAGGGCATCTTAGCCCTTTGTGTTTGTTTTTTTTCATGTCATCTGGTTTGTGTTTAAAAAGAAAAGAGAAAAAAAAAATCAAATATCAGGCGGCTCCGGCGGGAGGATCTGACCCCTTCGATTTAGGGTTAAACGTTAGGTTTAGGCTGAGGGAAAAGAAGAGCACGTTTTGGAGGAAGGGTTCAAACCCTTCGTCCCATTCAAGCACTGTCCAGTTATAGTGTTTTTACCAGTTTATAAAGTGTGTTAAGTGACCAGTAAAAGGATGCCAAGATTCTCCAGAGAACAGTTCATCTTTTGCGCCCAAAGCTGTGAAACTAATGACTGGGAATGACGTGACATTCTCATGTTTTCTATATATTTGACATTATTTTTAAGTTTTCCTTTCATATACAACACCTATCGTCCTGGTCTTATTTCAGGTGCAGCACTTATGACTGGGCCTTTTATTAACCGATTAATTGTAGCAGTCACTTTTTAAATTAGTGGTTAGACAGACTCCTGAGGATTAATAAAGGGGTTAATAAAATTATCTGTATAAACCGGCCCCGGCCGGACCTGGAGCCAAAGGCCAGTGTCAGTGGGTGAATTGAATGGGTGGGTCCTCACAAGTATAGAAATGTAACTATGTGTTTGTGTGTTTGAGAAATACTGTAGGCTGTATTTCTCATCAAGGTGTGTTAAGGTCCCGTGTTTCACAACAGGATATAGTGTGTGTGTGTGTGTGTGTGTGTGTGTGTGTGTGTGTGTGTGTGTGTGTGTGTGTGTGTGTGTGTGTGTGTGTGTGTGTGTGTGTGTGTAAATTTGTGTGTAGTCAAAGCAGATATTCCTGGTCATTTCCTGGTTATTGAATGTGGCATTTCCGTGAATGCAGAGAGGGGAACCGAGGACATCGTTGTGTTTACGTTGTCTAATGCCTAAACTTAAAAAGAGCTTTATGTCTCTTTTAAATGAATACTGTCTCGTCAACAGGTCCAGTTTAGTATACGTTGACAAAGCATTGGTTTTTAACGAATGGAGATAATGATATTATTAATTTATTTTAAAACAGTAAAAATTAGAAAAAGAACATAATACCTCAGCCACAACCCATGCCTTTGGGATGAACTGAAACGCAGCCTGCAAGCCAGGCCTTGTGGCGTGTTTAAAAAAAAATGACAGAAAATAAACTTTGCTGACATAAGAGTTTAGTACACACGTGACCGACCTTTGTTTTTCTGACGCTCTCTCAGTGACAACTATCAGGAGTGCCAGGCCACGGCCGACTGGCTGCTGTCCAACACCCAAGTGCAGCCACGTGTGGGAATCGTGTGCGGTTCAGGTCTGGGGGGGCTGGCTGAGATGCTCAAGGACCCGCAGGTCTTCAAATACAGTGACATTCCCAACTTCCCCAAGAGCACAGGTATGCACAGCCTGCCGCTGCCTGCGAAAACGCAGCTGTTAATCTCTGTGTGCGTGCGTGCGTGTGTGTGTGTGTGTGTGTGTGTGTGTGTGTGTGTGTGTGTGTGTGTGTGTGTGTGTGTGTGTGTGTGTGTGTGTGTGCTTGTGCGTGTGCGTGCATGTTCGTGAGCTCTAGTTTGCACTGGGTGTCTAACAGCGGGAGTGTGTGTGTGTGTGTGTTGCAGTGCATGGTCATGCCGGCCAGCTGGTGTTTGGAACACTAAAAGGGAAGCCGTGTGTTTGCATGCAGGGCAGGTTCCACCTGTACGAGGGCTACCCCATCCAGAAGGTGAGTGGAGTAGAGTTAAGGCCTAGCACCGACAACAGGTCTACACTTTTCCGTGAATTGTCCGACCTGGATCTGTTTTTTTTTTTTTTTTTTGCGATCTGAGACAAACACCCCCGAGTCTGCACAAAATCGGGCCTGGCTCCTGAACCGGACAACCCGTTGTCCAGCTCAAGCGATTTCAAGATACGCCCGTTAAGAAGCGCGGTCGGCAGATGAGCAGCATTGCAGCAAGAGTAACAGTAAACGCACACGCTGACCTCTTGCAGGATTTTGCTGAAGATCGCACTTGTTCGCTTCAGTCACGGATCTCTGCAGCCGGAATAATCCTTTAATCCCAACATCCCAACTGAGGTTTAGTTGTGTAGTGTGCGCAACCCCGTGCATGTCAGGGCGGGTCTGGGACAAAAAATGTCCTTGTAGTGTGAGCAACAGCTTAAGTCTTTAAGTCTGCATTAGCTTTAAAGGGTAATTTAAACGCTCAGTTCCCTATATATCATACATATAAACTATATCAATATTTTCCCCCTTTAATCTTAGCGTTACTAAGCTTTGCCATTACTTTTGTTTCTATATGGTGTTTTTTTTTTCGTTTTTTTTACAACACAATAAAATGTGAAGGGGTCTTGAAGACTCTCTGAAGCCACTTGTGTGTTTCCCACCTCGATGAAACAGAAGGAACAGGTGTCTTACCTTTTCCTTCTGTTTCAGTGAAAACAGCTGAAACCGACCTCAGGCAGTAAACGTGGAAATACCTTTGTGCCTCAAGTGTTTGATATCAGTGGATTTATTTAAAGCTCTGCTTATTTCAGCCACTTGACATGATTAAGAAACAGACATGTTCCCTCCAAAAACCTTTTGTTTTCGAAGGGGACACACTTCGCGTTTCTCAATTCTCCTCTCTCCTTATGCAGTCTCTGTTTTAAGTGAGGCTTTTGCACCTGGCCTGCGAGCGAGTCTTATATTTTTCCCTGCTAAATGATTGAATTTACGTCACCTTGTGCTCTCCAGATCACGCTGCCCATGCGTGTCTTCAAGCTGATGGGCGTGGAGACGGTGATTCTGACGAACGCAGCCGGAGGCCTCAACGAGGAATACAAAGTGGGAGACGTCATGATCATCAAGGACCACATCAACATGCCTGGTTTTGCTGGAATCAACCCTCTGGCTGGACCCAACGATGACAGGTATGTGGAGGAGAGGGAGGGGTAGAGTACAGTTTTCATCAGGGCAGATACAGTTAACATTGTTTTGTTTTGAAACTGCTTATGGTTGATATTTTACATTTAAATTTTTTTAGCTTTTAATGCCAAAAACAACTAGTATTTCCTCCTCAGTTGCATAATTTTTTTTTGTCACAGTGGAAAGTCACAGTCTTTCAAGTAGTGTTTTAGCACATGAAAGAGCTGGTTCACCAGAATTTGTGCATAATTTTTAAATGATTTATATATTCTGCCTTAAGACTTCAAAATTGACATTAAAAAGATTTGTCATCAGCTCAATAGGTAATTTCCGTCAGAGGTCTTATTTTTCTGGAAATTTCAAGCAAACACTTGCCACTCAGTCATTGTGCAAATGACTCAGCTGTACCGGGTTTTCCCTCCCACATCATATTTCATCTCGTACAATATGCGCATTCCTGCAGTCTCCTACACAAAACTGCCACAACTCAGCCTCGAGGCATCTGACGTCGGTTGCAACCCGAGCGCCTGTTGTCCTCGAAAGGCCGCAATTTAGAGGCATTACATGACAGGAAAGTGGAGACTTGTACTCTGTTGTCTTCCGTCCACGGACTGCAAGAGCGACCTGCTGATCTCTTCGATGGTCTGAGCTGAGATGACAAATTTCCCCATGCAGTGTTCAAATGTACTGTCAGCCCCCCTGCATCAGAAAAAAACAGGTGGACCTGTGTGTAGTGTTGTGAAGCTTTGTGGTTTGCTTTAATGTTGCTCGAGTCATGTGCGAGAATTTCAGGGATGAACTCGAGCCACACCGTCCTCCTCCCTGCAGGTTCGGCGTTCGCTTCCCCTGCATGTCTGACGCCTATAGCCGCGAGCTGCGTCAGCTGGCGCACGACGTGGCAGCAGAGCTGGGCTACGACGACTTCCTGCGAGAGGGAGTGTACTGTGTCCTCGGAGGACCCTCCTTCGAAACCATCGCTGAGTGTCGCCTGCTGCACAGGCTCGGCGCCGACGCTGTCGGTGAGTTTTTAAATCTCTCCGACACACTCTGATGCATTCCCTCGCCCCACAAGCCTAATCTTTCCCTTACCCTATCCAGAAAACCTCAAAGCCTCAGCCTTTAAACAGCCCTTTGAAGAAGT
Organism: Xiphias gladius; assembly: GCF_016859285.1. Classification (NCBI taxonomy): domain Eukaryota; kingdom Metazoa; phylum Chordata; class Actinopteri; order Istiophoriformes; family Xiphiidae; genus Xiphias; species Xiphias gladius. The sequence continues at coordinate 23,174,418 of NC_053413.1, read as the reverse complement.
GAGGACCAGACCACATTGCGTGCTCCCTTTCTCTCACACACACACACACACACACACACACACACACACACACACACACACACACACACACACACACAGGTCCAATCCTACAGAACATAACTAAACTAAAAACATAGAGGGAAGTGAGTTGCAGGACTAGTCCTTCAAAAGCTCACTTTTAAGCAACTTCAATGAAGAAATACTTCCTGGATATTACTGGATATTCCAAATTTCATTTTAGTTGCACGTAAATCCTCGTAAGTTTACAGAATTTCATAATATCGGTGACCAGTCTCATTTAATGGCAGGTCTGCATGTAAGACTAACGTCGTGATGTCAGTACGAAAGAGAAAAAAAATAACATTGGAATTTCAAAAAAAGAATAAAGACAGATTGCAATAATTGAAACGTGACCTTATTTAATTGCTATAATAATAATCTGTACGCTGGCACAGGCACACCGACCAAAATTTGAGCCATGTATTGAAAACATTGCACTCCGATGTCTCACCTTCTCCATGTCTCCTCTGCAGGGATGAGCACTGTCCACGAGGTGATCATTGCCCGCCACGCCGGCATGCGCTGCTTCGCCCTGTCACTGATCAGTAACCGCGCGGTGATGGATTACGACAGCCAGGAGAAGGCTAACCACGAAGAAGTCCTGGAGACGGGCAGGCAGAGGTCCAAGCAGCTGGAGAAGCTGGTCTACACCATGGTGGCTCGGCTGGAGCAAAACTACAACAACTCCCTCTGAGCACCTGACTGGGACCACTGTACCTGGTCCCGGGTCAGCTAACCTGCTTTATCTCTGCATCCTAGTGAGAAGATTTAAAAAAAAATGTTGTTAGAAAAGCTCTGCTTCGAAAGCCTCAAGTCTTAAAATCCCAGAAACTGTTCCACTTTCTATTTTTATACATTCCTCTGTCAGCAACATTTGCTTTTTTGAGGTGTACAGATACATTATACTACTTTGGTGCAGTAATTCTCTGACAAATTCCTGCTGTGATACACTGAACCGTATTCAGCCAACTGTAGTGTTTGAGTGAAACACCATCGTATTTTAATTTCTAATTTAATAACTTAACTTAATAAGATTGAATATTTATTGCTTGGTTTCTTTTACATTCCCTGATATCAGTTAACAACTAATTATGAACACGGTGATATTCCTATTTTTAATGTAGGGCAACTCAACACACGTCTTCATGGATCATGGCTGAAAGACGGTGGAAATAATAATTCCATAAAGGTGTAAAATTTTATTAAATATTTAAACTAAATGTATGTAAGTGGTGTTTTTATTTTGCTTTATTCCGAGTGTTTGATGGACAGAGTTGGGGGAAGGGATGATCTCCTACAGGGGACGGTTACCAAAGTCAAATCTCTTTCTATGTCTTGTCGCTGTGTTAACTAACAGACTGGGTTTTTTGGCTGTCTGTCCTTTTTAGAGGTACTTTATACTTAAAAAAGTCTACCAGCTGCTGATCTACTAGTACAATTAAAAGACTTGAAAGCAATGCTGGGGTGTGTTGTTGTTTTTTTTTGGAGTGCTACATGTGAAATGGAAAGGTCTGACCTTATGTGTGCTCATCTCAGCTCGTCGTTTCTTTGTCGGTGGGCTGTATTAGACCTTTCCCCTTACAGATGGTCTTGAGTAACAGTCTTAAAAGGAAAAATGAATCATATTATATAATTTGTGTGGGGGCTGTGATTTGATTAATTGGACTGAAATGACAGCCTTCAGGAGATTTTTTTTACATACCAAATCGTTTAAGGCCCCGTCATATTGAGGTGCGGTGAGGCAGCTCCTTTATTATTTCACTTGTTATCGTGCTTATATGTTGCATATTCTTTAAATGTATTTGTCAATTAAGTTACCCCAAACTAACTGCCACACTGCGAATCTGGGGCTTTTACAAGAGCCATCTGCGGGAATTGATGATATGCAGATCGCAAATTGGTGGCATCGTCACATTTCACAAATGACTGTCGCTTGCAAATTGCAGATACATTTGTGAGTCCAAGTGGGCTCTCGAATGGGCTGCAAGTACAGCACACGGTTTGGTCCGGGAAATGCTTCCAAATGAACGGGAGAGGAAATGAAGTCGATGTTGCAAAGCCCAGTCCGCAAGTCTTCAATTCGGTGAAACGCGCCCCTGTAGCAATGCAGCAGAGGGGAGTACTGGTTGGTTTCCGGGGCTCAAAGTAAAATATGATCAAACTGGCACGCATCTGGCATGTAAACTGCTACAGGCGGTCAGGAAATGCGCAGAGAATGGGAGGAGTGATTGGACGGTAATCGGAGCTTCCTGGTATGTTCATCCAGCTCTGCAAAGAGCCGACCTGACCTTGTTGACATTTATCAAATTTGGTTTTAGGTGTAATGCCACCGCAAGGCTCCCGTTTGACGAATTTCTTCCCACTTGATGAACATCGGTGCAAAAATTATAAAACTGCTCTTTGATTCTTAGGAACAGACACAAAAGTCTGTTAGAACTCCCTACATGGACAAAAGTAGGCGCCAAGTTGTCATTGTTGAACATCTCATTCCAAAACCATGGGCAGTATTCTGCTGCCACAAAGTTTGAAGTTTGACTAGCATTGTCCTAAATATCATGGTGATGCTGTAGCAGTAAGCTTGCCCTTAATTAGGAGTCGGACCGAGCCATGAAAAAGGGCGCCAGCTCAATGGTACAGTGGACATGGGTGTCCGCATACTTCTTGCAATATAGTGTATACTGTATTAATCAAGCGTTGTGTTTAATGTTCGGCTTTTTATCGACAGGAAAAAGCAAAAAAACACGAAAAAAAAGCAAAATCTGTCATCTGTCTCCTAACAGTGCCTGAAGGAGGAATTTGCCATTAAAGCACAAACTACAAATTAAGTGTAAGCCTCCGTGCGTAGGAATGCAAAACATACAGTAAATCTAGGCAGTGCATGCTGCCATTCCTCTGGGAAAGAGAACAATTATCATGATGTTTGACATTTTCACTGTCAGTTTGTCCTTCACTGTTTCAGCAGCTCTCCTTTTTTCCATGCTGTTCGCTATTCACTCGCTCTCCGGTCCACCCCCTGTCTGTTCTCACTTCCTTACCCTTAATATATCCACTGCCACTTGTCCCCTTCCTTCCACAAAAAAAAAAAAACAGTTCCATGCTGCTCAGGCACCAGTGTTTATGGCCATACAAGGTTGTGAGAACTCCATGAACTATCGGTTTGCCTGCAGCAAATGATCATGTCAAAAATGTTCTGATTCACTGTCGTGGAATGAGGCCAAGTGAGGCAGGAAACCCTTTTAAGATGCCTTGACATGGTGTTGATGGGCTATTCTTCTGGTTCTGCAGGTTAGATTAATGGCTACACACACACACACACACACACACACACACACACACACACAAACGAATAGTTGCTTATTTAAGTTGTTTCATTTCCGTTTGTTACCTCAATTTCTTCTTGGGACAAGTCAAATGATTTGTGTTTCCAACCTTGTATTTGCTTCAACTACTTTTTCACCTTCTTTCAAGTCTGCACGTTCTCTAATACAACTAATTTAAATTATTAAAGTTAATTTTGTCTTGTTTCAAATGTATAAAATCATGGAATATAAGCTAAAATGAAGCTGATTTCATACGTAAAAAAACATCTTATTTTATTACATTTCATAATTCAATGTTTCTGTGTTAATCTCCTTACATTTGTATCACTTCTTACTATTTCAATTATCCTTTATAAACAAACAAAAAACCCCTACAAGTATCCTCAAGACATTAACCTCTTCCTCTATCACTTTTAAAGAAACGTGTGTGTGCGTCTGCAGTGTAGCTCTACCAATCCAAAAATTACAGTACATCCGGCAAGTATGACGGCTGCTCATTCAGTTAAGCTAACAATCTGGAAAGACTCTATGTGATAAAAGAGGAAGCGGCTCTGGCACTGACACACTACTGTAGGACATACTGTTCCAGAGCAGTGTTTATACTGTACTTTACTACCTGTTCAACCCTTTCGATGCCGAACTAAACCCATTTAGACCTTCAGGTACATTAGTAAACCACACGCATAATGGAAATCCAGAATCCAGAACAAAAGCTGGAGGAACAACAGTTTGCTATTGGAAATATATGGACAGCGTGTGCACATGAACCAAACCCAGCTGACAAAGGCGACACTTCTGAACTCCACGGTCTGGAGTAGCAGAGTGTAGGGTCCTAGTTCCCTTTCTGCACCGTCATGATTTAAAGGACAAGTCACACTGCCCTCTAGTGCCACGTCATCCACCAGAGTGACAGAAGGACCGGCCTGTTAGTTAGTTGAACTGATGAGTCAATTGATGGTAAATTAATCTGAAACTATTTTGATACTCGATTAATCATCATTTACCAAGCAAAAGTGCCAACAAGTCACTGGATCCAGCTTCTTAAAAGTGAGAATTTGTTACTTTTCCCTTTTCATTTAATTGTAAACTGTATATCTTAGTTTTTGTTTTTTTTGCTGCTGGTCAGTAAAAGCAAGGCTCTGGGAAATTGTGATGTATATTTTTTTTTTTTACAATTTTACCGAATAATTTTGTAGCCCTAATTTTTAGTACTAAATGATGTACACATTTTAAAATAAACTAATGTAATGATCGCAGTGAATGATAATTAACTCAGCAATGAAATCTACGCTTGTTTGTTTGTTGACAACCCGTTTGAGGAACCCAAAAATTGTAGCTATTGACAAGTACGACCAAAGTGTTGACGTCCAAAACTAGAAACGCTTCTGGGAATAACACATCCTCTAATACCTGCAATTTTTTAATTAAGAGTCACAAACAGTCCAAAAAAAAAAAATCCAGCTGCTGATTTTAACGATGCTTTAATATGAATCATAACAAATAGCAAGGGATTTTTTGGGGGGGGGTTTCATGGAAAATGAATCTTGGAACAGTATTCAAGCGGGTTTTTACCAATAATGACATCAAAACATAAACCTGAGAGGTGCTTCGATGGCACTGAACAGAAAAACGCACTTGTGACTGCAAAGCCGAAACTTAATGGGAATAATGAGCATCTTGTGCTTCTACAGTTCCAGTGCTGAGATGAAATAATGCTCATTTCTACACGAGAAGCTGAAACAAACGGTGCCTTTGAGTGGCAAACAGTATGTATGCAGGAAACTGTAAGAGGAAAACTGCAGGGTTTTGTTTGTTTTTTTTCCGTTTTTTTTAAATGAGTCCACATTTTAGACCTTGTTTTTTGGATTTCTAGCTTTGCAAGTATCTTAAAAATGCCGACGTGTGAGTTCTGTTTGAGGGTCCCAATTCCGTTTCACATTTTGATCATTATAAAACAAGCATTTAAAAACGAAGCAAATGCCTTAAAATCCATCCAGATGGATTTTGCATAGTCAAATATGCATTGATATAGGAAGTCTGTGAGCAATTCCACAAGGTTACAAATCCCAACCAAAAAAAGTTGCTGTTCATTGGCTTTTTGATTTGGTTTCAAGGGTCATTTGTGTCCTTTCACCTGAGCGACACAACCTCATACATCTCCGCCTCAGCTGTATGTGTGAATAATTCTATGCCGTTTGAGATGGTGCATCAGGATGAAGGTTTTCCCACACTGTGAGCAGCTGTAGGGCCGTTCCCCGCTGTGAGTGCGCTGGTGGACCCTCAGGCTGCTCTGCTGCGTGAACCTCTTCCCGCACTGCCCACATCCGTAGGGCTTCTCGCCCGTGTGTGTCCGGTGGTGTATGCTGAGGTGGGATGAACACTGAAAGCTCTTCCCGCACACCGTGCACCAGAATGCTCGCTTTCTCTTGTGGCTTTGCTGGTGCAGCTTGAACTGGTGCAGACGGCCGAACGTCTTCCCGCACTGCAAGCAAACGTAGCCTCGCGCCCCGCCAGGAAAAGGTCTGCCGGGGGCGTGAGTGTGGTAGCTGCTGGGCGTAAAAGCGTTGTGCGAGTGAGTTACGACTGGTCTATCCCCAGCTGCGGCGTCCCTCTCGGGGTGTTCATCTGGCTGCCTCGGGTGTGCGACATGCGGCGCGTTTCTCTGCGAGTAAATTTGTTCTTTCTGCCCGTCTTGCTGTGAAAGAGCGCTCTGAGGCCTGGTCTGAAAATTGGACGACTGCGGAGCATCCTTTGGATACTCACTATTGTAGATCCCATTGCACGGCCTCTGAGAGGACGACTGCTGGACACTTGTCAACTTGCTAGTGTTAGAAACCACATGTGTATCTGAATGGTCTGGGAATGTGTTGGAATACTCCTCCACCACACTAGAAAAGTCAGGAAAACCAGCATCAATGTCATTACCCTCAATGATGGATGACCAGAGTTGATTCTCTCTTTCATCCATGGAAAAGTCCACAGCTAGTTGAGTCTGCTTCCCCGCGCCGTGCTGGCACCCATCCTGACTGAATCCCGATCGGTCCTCCTCCTTCTCTGTCTTGACAGTGAAGTGAAGGCCGCCGATGTCTCCTGTATGTTGACCAGAGTTGTACAAGTCACCAAACTCGGATGTTTTTAGCCTGGCGACCTCTGAAGGGTTTAACTGACGGTCCTCTTCAAGCTGCTGGCTTTCTGGAGCATTGCCTGGATTAGGGTAATGTACAGCAGAACCTACAGGTAGCGGGTGTGTGTGTGGGGGGGGGGGGTTCGGAGGGGGCCGTGTAGTTAAATTTGACCAAAAAGAGATGACTTTTTAAAATGGAATTCTTGCACAAAATCCACTTTTTTAACTCACCAATCGGTCCAGCGGCATCACTGATCCACAGTGGTTCATCTGGACTCTCTTCTTTGATTGTGAAGGAAACAGTGGCTTCTTCAGTCTCACGGAACTAAATCGAAAGAGGATGGATTAAACCCCAAACTGCAATATTACATTTTTTGCCCACTTGGGGGCAACACAAGCTGTAAACACAACGGGGACATATTACCACCTTACGAAGTGCCTTTTAACACATTTGGCTGGGGAATTAGTGTACAGTTGGTTTTTCAGCTTTTTTGATGGGGGGAAAAAAAAAAAAAACGCCGCTGGAAATGACACTGACCAGAGTGGCGAGACTGAACAAAATCGGTGAGGCTGCAGCAATAAAACTAAAACAATGAGCTGCAACACACAAACCCTCGGCAGCGGTAAGAGGAACCGCAGAGTGGGGTGGTGCTTCTCTGTGGATTTGTCAATACAAATGACACCATTAGTACTGCACAGAGTCCTTTGATCAAGCGTTAGTATAAAAAGAAAGAGGGCAGCTTTTAATCCATGTTCATGACCACCGCCATCACTAAGGGGGCCAAATCAGACGGCCTTGCTGGGTTTCAATAGAAGTTTGTTTAGAAGCTACGTTTACAACCAGGATTCATATCATGGTCTGTTTAACCTGACTTGGGGCCCTGGAGCAAAAATGAGTTAACTCCCATTAACCCCAATTCCTACCTCTCCTTGCGAATCGGGTACAGTTATTCTCGGAAAATTACACGACCCCAGTTTTGCCTTGTTGGCGTTCGACTGAACACAACCTCATTTATAGGGTGTCAGCTGCAATAATGAAGACCTTCAACCTGGATTTTAATACACAGGGTCTCAAGACCCAAAGTTAAAAAAAAAGAGAGGCTTTCCACATGCTACACCAGGTCTTCAACGAGCAAATGTCTGACAAGATCAAAAAGTTGCATCAACAAATTCTTGGGGAATTTCTTTTTTATGCTGTGTTTGTACAGAGGTTGGATGGGTTGGGTTGGATATATACGTCGTCAACCTTATTTGCATTGAATAAAGCAAGGGCCCCCTTTATTAAGTCATTTGATACTGTGTGCATAATCCTAAATACGTCATCGCACAGTGCCAAACAGATAAACAAATCACCACAAACCAACTGCCCCACCGAACCTGGGGTTCTCTGGACCCCCGGGGCAGTTGCCTGCCTCGCCCGGTCGGTAATCCAGCCTTGACTCGGGTGGGTCTACACGTACGTAACTGAGTAAAATCACTGGCATAAATCAAAGTTATGGAGTTATGAAAAACACACAGACTTTAACATCTCCTGTGGGGTGCGGACAATTACTCCCCACATCAGTTCCTCGGTCCATGTAGTTTTCTGGGTGCAGAAAAGATAAAAAAAAAATAAAAAATACATTTAAAAAAGAGGTGGACTAAAGTGAAATTTAACATCAGGTTAAAAGGAGGAAATAGCAACAATTTTAATAACAACGTACATTCATTTATATCAGATGCACAGCATTCCTACAGTGCTGCTGTTTTTATAAAATGATTAGGCGTCTTGTTTTTGATATTTTCTACGTTAATGTGCACAACACACGTTGATGAAGTCGTAAATTATGAACACGACCGAGGCAGACGAGCATCTTACCGAACCCGCGGTGCAGCTGCGCATTTTTGTTCTCCATCATTAACAGTTTCCTTTTCAGCATCTCTATCTCGCTCTGCTTTCGGGATATTTCTAGATGCAAGAACGCACATTTTTCATCGACTAGTTTGGATATCTCTGCCACCGCTGCTTTCACCAAAACCTCCATTATTGAGGATAACTGCGTCTGAAAGGGAATGCACGTCGCCATGTTAATTTATATTTAAATAATATCAGAGGGGGGAAAAATACACTACACAAGGTCCCTCCGTCTAGTTTTTTTTTTTTTTTTTTTTTTTTAAATTAATTGCGAAAAGGACCGACGCACTAGAAAACCTTACATCCCTGTGTGTTTCTAGCTAAGGCTAACCGGAACCTTTCTTCCGTGTGGCGGATTGATCTCCCGTAAATACACGAGTAGAAACGCAGTGAAATCACGACCAACAAGGCAGACAGAGAGAGAGAGAGAGAGAGAGAGAGAGAGAGAGAGAACGGGGGGGGGCACGAGTCTCAGGTGAGGGCTGGTACAGGTAAAACTACAAATTGACTGCACGGCCTTAAAAAGTGACGAAATTGCGTGACGCCGCCTTGTTAAATTAACCCCGGCCGCTGTCTGGCAGGCTCAGGTCGCTAAAAGCAAAGCAGATGGGTCAGTTGAAATCGCAGCTGCGTGTGGGTCAGCCCTTTTCTATACGTTTGGTTTATTGTTTCTACTTCTTAAATTTCCCTACCGATGGCTGCATCGGTCAATCCTAAGAAAGCGGACCATCTCCAGTCCAGTTTGGACAACGAAAAAGCTAGCCTACTGTAACCACCGATGCAGTCTACATTCGCCTCGACAAGATTAGGGCTGAAACAATTAGTCAGTTAATCGATTACACGTCGGACAGAAAACTACTCGACAACTATTTTAATAATTGATTAATCGTCTCAGTGATTTTTCGAGCAAAAATTGTGAAAAAATGCCATAATGTTGCAGATTTCAGCCTCTCGAATGAGAAGATTTGCCGGTTTCTTTTTCATGTGTCACTGTAAATTGATTTGGGTTTTTTGACTTTTGGTCAAAAACACCACAAGACATCCGGAGACGTCACCTTAAGCTCTTTATTGATGTCTCATAGATTAAACAATTAATCGATAAAATTAAATGACTGATTAATCTCAAATGAAAATAGTTTGATCGTAAGATTGATCAAAAATTGTCAGCTGTAAAGTGACCGGTTAGCATTTCAGTGGTTAAAGACAACTTTGTTCTACAGGCCCCTCGTCTCCTCCAGGGACAATCAATTTAGCACAAATTTCGAGGGGTTTTTATACCTTTTCCGTGAATGTGGAAACCCTGGAAGAAAAGAAGGCAAGGTGAGAGAAGTAAAAAAAAAAAAAATTGGGAGGGAGGAGCAGGTAATGCAGGAAAGATCAACAATCATTTATTTACACTGATCAATATTAAAAAATAACCAGTGTCAGACTCCACAATTCGATTAACTGAGTTTTTAATTTATTTGAAAATGCAAAAAGCTAAACAAGGAAGGTCAAATGTTTTCATTATATTCATCTTTTCAGACGTAATTTATCATCCTGTATAATGTGATAAGCTATTACTGTAAAGGTCATGTGATACCTTTTGAATCATGCAACAATTGGGCGTCTCGGGCGTTACACTGACAATTATTGATCAGTGATCTTGTGAAGTAAACCACTGCATTGACAATTTATATATTGTCAATTTATTAATCTTATCTATTGATCTGTCTATCTATTTATCTAATTAAAGCAAACCAAAAACATTATAAATTAAGGAAGAATAAAAAAATACAGAAATTTGACTTTGTGACAATTCTTTTTTTTTTTTTTAAAGGCAGTTACACTGCAGTTGCAGGGTTAGGGATTTCATTCCCCATGTGTAAAATGTAGGCACTCATCACACTGTACTATAAAAGGGTTTTGTGTCACCCTGGCGGCCCTGGACCGGTGCTCTCTCTGTGGGGTCAGCTTGAGTGTCAGTTTTGTCAAACTATTTTAATGACCTCTTCAAGTCCAGCCACCTGCTACAAATCATTGAAGACTGCACTGTTCATTCAGCATCCATAACAACTTACTCAACCAGATGAATGGCTTTTCATATTACAGTCTTCCAATGCTTAACACTGTCTGTGTAATTTGTTTTATCCGACGGTTATTTTCGTTGACCCATGGAATACTTCGCAAAGATATATCCCACAAAATAAATATCAGTCAGAGGTAATAACGAAACCAAAGGGAAGCCTCAAATTCCTTGACTTCTCCAAATCCTTGGTAACTATGGAGACTGTGTATCACTGAGGTATTTCACATTTCTTTAGTTATGCATAATGCACACGTTTCCTGCGTATCATTTAGCTGCAACTTGTTGTAGTCCCTTGCCTTTCTCCAAGAATAACATAAGAATGTTGCCATTTTTGGTTAGTGGGAGGTCTGTTACATCTGAAACCTTGGCTTGACTCAGAGAATCACGGCATTCGCTTTAAATTTACCATTTGAAAGACCATACCAACAGAATATTGTGCTGATATCATCAAGACACATTTACATGCAGCTTTGAAGGCAATGGGTAATTTGAGGTATACAGTACATTGTTGTATGAGAACAGGGTTTGTTCAGTTTGAATGAGGATGCTACTGTCAATCTGATACAATATCTATGAATTAGAGCCCGAGCGATATTGGATTTTTGGGGCCAATGACGATACCGATTATAGGGCATAAAAAATTCTGATGTTCATATATCAGCCTATTTTCTTTATATATATATACATATCTATATAAATATACATATATATTAAAGGTATATTGAAAAAGGAAAATAATGGGGTCGTTGTTTGTTAACTGTCCAGCAAAATATTTTACAAACTAGTAAGCAACTTGCCGTGAAGACATCGCTTGACTCCGCACCGCTGTCTGCTCAGCTGTGAAGGGTACTCTGGTACATGTGCTGCACACAGTGCTGAGAGTATTGTAAACAATGGAGTCAGAGCGTGTTCTGCTGGACAAATTATGTGATTAATTGCCCCAAGCATCTTTTTCTGCATTATGTTCTGTTAAAAAAAAAAAACAAAAAAAAAAAAAAAACAGTTTCCATATCATTACATATCGGACAACATATATGCCGATACCAATATATCTTTGATAGGCCAATATTGGCCAACCGATGTATCGGTCAGGCTCTATGATGAGTATTTTTAAACACAGGCTTTTAACACCTTCAACGACAAAGTTTAAGTACCGTCACTGTACCCCCCTCAATAGGACAACAAGGCATTATTACATATTTTATGATACAGTACTCTGATGTGAATCCACATAAAGGCGTGCGTATTACAATGCGGTGAGCAACAGCAAGATATATTTTCCAGAGCTTGATCAAAATTGTTCTGTGGACTTTTTTTTTTTTTGAGAACGGCGTAGTAAAAAAAAAAAAAAAAAAAAAAAAAGCCGAACAGAGAAAAAAAACCTTTGCCAAATCTCAAGTTTATAGGCTAGAGCCACGAGTTTTTGTATTTGTATTAATTCAAATTCCACTAAATATTGATTGATTTAGGTTTTTGTGATTTTTTTTTCCCATGAAACCCTACCTCACACTAAAGAAAAAACAAAGTAAAACCATTTTGAGCCATGTTATTGACTAATTAGTCAATTATTTAAAAAAAAATTGTTGATCTATTCCCAATCAGTAGACTCAAAATTCTCTCTAATTACTTGGTTGATTAGTGGAAAATAATTTGATTACCCAAACAGTCTTCAGTAATAAAATATCATACATTTTGGATTGGACCAAACCTTACATTTACTTAACTTGTGCTATGAAAACAGCAAGAACAGAGAAAAAAAAACCTCAGTATTTTCTTTTACATTTGTTACTTGGCCATCCTCTAAAAAAAAAATAAATAATAAAAAAAAATAAATCCAGTAAAGTGAAAGTAGTGACCAATCTGAGCAACAGTTCTGGCTGTAGACCAGAAAATGGGACGGCTTCAAGTGCAACTTAAAACAACACTTGACTTTGTTTGGTTGCTACTTACAGTAATTAGGTTATTGTCAAAGCCACTCAAAAGCCCAGTGTGGGCCAACACAGCGCAAGTGAAGGGCTATTGTGTTCACTGTACGTGCCAACAATGCTCAAACAAGAGTAATACTTTTTTTTAATAAGTAAGAATGATGGAGAAAATTTTGTGCAAATTACATGAAGCCAAACACACATATTTGCCTTTACTGCCTTTCTTCAGCTTAAGCTTTGCTTAGGATTGCTCAGTGATGTTTTTACACTGGTGCCGCTGAAATAAACTGAAACTATCAAAGCTTTGCCCGCAACTTGAGCATATAAAGCAATTTTGTCCGGTGGCATCACTGCCACAGTTGTCCTTGTGTTTGCTTGAACCGCTCATATTCAAATCAAAGGCAGTTCCCCCCTGAGTCCTGTCACTCACTGCGATGTAGTTGTTCACAGCCACCTCGTGCGTAATATGTTCGTCTTGTAGCTCCGATGTGCGAGTCATATCAGAGCTTCTCGACTGCATTCCTATCACCGAATACTGATCACCGTGCATCATTTCTTCCTTTTCTTTGTCATCTAGAAAAGGCAGATCCTTGATTGGTGATGTGTATCCCTGCTGCTCATAGGCTGCTCCAGCAGCAGGACTGATGTGGTACTTGACATCATGTGAAAGCACACAGATAGTTTGTTCTGCTGTGTCACCACTCGTCTCTATCCCAGATGTCCACAGCTGACTTTTGTCTGGTGCTCCTGTGCCATTACCAGGCCCTGCCTGACCTAGAGTCCGAAAATCCCCATTTGGCTCCACCTTCACCATTACCGTTTGCTCACCGACTGCCTCGCTGCCCGGCAACTGTTCCTCAAAAGCCGCCAGTCCGATCTTAGGCTCTGCCAGGTTCTCCAGCGGTTGATTATCAGGCATTGTAAACATCAGTTGATGTGCCTCCAGCACATCTGTGTTCTCCCCTTTTCAGAAAAAAAGGCAACAGAATTAAATGAGCAAACAGTGTTAACAAAATATCTTTTTTTGTGCTTTTACACAGTATAAAAGAGTTGTGCTTATGTGCAAGACATAGATCTAGTGAATGGTGGTGTTAAAAAAAAAAAAAGATTTTTATTTATTTATTTATTTATTTATTTTTAAACAAAAAAGCTAAAAAATTCACTGGTTCCAGTTTCTCACGTGTGAATATCTGCTGGTTTTCTTGGTCTTCTACTATATTAATCTAAACATTTTGTGTTTTGGACTGTTGGTCAGACAATATGTCAACTTGGGCTTTGGGCATGTGATGTGATGTTAACTCTACTCTGGCGCTTTATCAACCAAACGATTTATCAGTTAATCAAGAAAATAACGGACAGATTCATCAATAATGAAAATAATCATTAGTTCCATCCCTAGTCAATGTCTTGTCTGGAAATAACCGTTTGTCACTTACCATTTCTGTGTGTCTTCATGTGGCCCTTGAGGCTACTTTTCTGATTGAAGCACCTCCCGCAGATATGGCAGCCGTACGGCTTCTCCCCAGTGTGAATTCGTAAATGTCTTTCTAGGTGGCCGGCGCGCTCGAAGACCTTGCCACAGTACGAGCAGACGAAGCATTTCTTTGGTTTGATCACCTGAAAAGACCTGCTTCTCCTCTGTCGGTGGTGATTCAGTGAGGCCTCCGCCATACCATGTAAGCCCGCTTCACTTGATATCAGGAGTGTGTCTAGCGATCCATAGGGTGTTTGGGAGATCATGCTGTTTTTCAGCTCCCCATATGGTTTCCCTGGAAAGGGGAAGTTGCTACAAGAAGCTTCGACTGGTGCAGGGAGCAACTGAGCTATCCCAGGGAAGGATGTGATATTCTGTGCCGGGCTGCTGAGATATTCTCTATTGCTCATCTCTGTGTTGTTTTGTCCTTGTAATCTGGATATCCACTGCTGGCTGTCTCTCTCAAATCCTGTGAAGTTCTCACTGAGGTTGTCTACTCCCTCCCTTGTCTGCCCATTTTCTCCATGAAACAGTGGTTGTGTTATATCCTCCTCTGCAGGCTCAGATTTGACCTGTACAGGTGCTGGGAGGATGTCGTCATTCTTTGGTAGGCCCTCCTCACCATTCGTCTGGCTCTCTTCCTCAGGCCGATGAGTGTCAGTGCACGGATTCACCTCAGGAATTGGCTTCTGTTCGCCTACTTGGACTTCAACTGGTCTGGGCTGAATACCTGTTTAAGTAGGAAGAAGTCATCACAAGCATTTTTTTTCCACATACATCTAAGCAGTCAAAAGCTTTTTACCATTAACCCTTAAACTTTTAAACATTCGTTGTGGCCACATACAGCGTGCAGGTCATGCAAAGGTTGCTCTCAGAGTAAACATGCCGACACGTCGGTCTCTCCTGGTCCAACCGCACAAACGCCTGATGCGTAAAAACCGTGTCCACCGAAAACTGATTCAATGCCATAGGTTTTCCATAGTGTTTTATACCAGAGACAGGGCACCTTGCCTGAAGTAAAGACCACTAGGACAGTCAGTTTTGATTAAAAATTCAAATCACCCTTCAAACTTGGGAAAAGCAATGAAATATTCAATCTGCATTTATCTGCCCAAATTCCAAATTTGCTGCCCGTAAGAACAGCAGCTCATGTCCTGGGCTCCAGCAGTGGGCAGTTGTAAAATGCACTGTCATTCTGATCCACTGTAAGCTCTACAGCCCCCAGCACATGAGGCCACTGAAGATCTCTTTGTTAATGCAAAACTGGAAACTACCGAACCGTGCTGAAAGAATAACCACGACACCAAAGCATCTGAGAGGAAATGTGCGGAAGAATTTTTGGATTCAACTCGACAGATGGAACATTTGTGGATAATGGTGAGGCTGTTCGCCGCCACTTAAAAATGCAAGTACCTCACGGTGTTGTTGTTACAAAAATAAATCTGAAGTCTCCTGATAGCTTGTCACCCAAGTGTGGCAGCAGAGGCACCATTAATAAACAAAAAAAAATCTAATTTACAATGTTAGTCTAGGATTAGGCTAAATGGGCTGATATTTTGACAAACTGACAGCCTTAAAGGCCAAATCCTCCAAAATCATTTAAAAATGTGCAGTTTAATGAATTAAAACATTAACCTTTAGGGAAGAAGAACAGAGGTGCCATTTCACACAGCAAATGCATTTACCACATTTACTGAGCGTGACAGCTGCTCAGGCCATCATCTGCTAACTACACTGAACACAGAAAGAGATGCATCAGAATCCAGGTGGTTTACCAACAGCTTCCTGGGGGGAATCCTGAGAAGATGTATTTTGTTACATCTGCCTGCATACATGACAGGATGCGTTTTTTGGTCCACTGGGGGCTCTGCAACGCTTAAGCACAGCTGTCACTTTTTGTATCTCATTGTTATGCAAAGATTAGCAGAACTAAAGAGTAGCGGGAAAGCACCTGAAGGTCTTGAGGGCAATTTGTTTCACCGTTGCATTTCATGGACACGAACTGAAATGAGGCCCCGGTACTTAATATCCAATAGATGTCTGACATAGCCGGTTGAAGTCTGGCCCTGGGAAGCAGAGAGGCTATAAAAGAGCGGTGTTCTTAGAAGTCAGCCAGGCGAGTCCGCCGGTCAGCGAGGCTCTTTTAGGCCGCCATCTCCCATTTACTGTCGTCTCGCCCAAACCACATTCTCTGCTTATTTCTCCGCTTACTGTGACAGAGGAATGTCACAGCCAGAGACTTCCAACTGTGAATTGAGCCAAGACTCCAAGACGGAGGACAAAAATAACACGCCAGGAAATAAAACTAGCTACCCAATGTGCCACATCAATTTTTCCACAAATCTAAACCATTCTAAACTTTATTCAAGGTCCTCAACGGGGGCTTCGGGGCATCCAGATTTGATGCCCCACAACCCTGTGAGCCATCCTAATCCTGCCCCTCTGAAGATTCCTTGAGGGAGACACTAAATCCCCAACAGCTCAACAGCCGAAGGTCCTGATCTCCCTGAACAGGAAAACAGAGGACAGAATGTCTTCATTTTCAAATGTATTTTGAGACATCTATCCAGAGAATATTGCCTGAGTTCACAGACTCTTGCCACAACACCCTGCTTTGATGTACATTTAATCAAACCGTCGCTTGAAAACTGCCAAGTATAACAGTCTTCAGTTTTTCTTTGTAATGAGCTTCAGAAGACAAAGTGTTTTGCTGAAAGGCAGCGCTAAAGGTAGTTGCTGACAGAAAGAAAAATCAGTTCATTTTCCCCTCAAAGTTTATTCCTTCGTGTTTAAAGATCCAAAGTATTTTACTTACATCTTCTATGAATCTTCATGTGCTCCTTGAGGCTGCATTTCTGATTGAAGCGTCTCCCACATATCTCACAACGATATGGTTTCTCACCAGTATGGATCCTTTTGTGTCTCTCGAGGTGCCCGGCACGCTCAAAACACTTTCCGCAATATGGACAGATAAAGCCCTTCTTAAACATTAACCTCTTCACCGTCCTCCTCCGTACCGTGTTGTACAAGTTGCGGTACTGACTGTAACCCAGCAGCCCACGGCTGAACGGGCTGTGCTGAAACCCGCCGGCGCTGCTGCAGGGCACAGCCAGTCCGGTGTCCAGGGAAGATTCAGGGAGACACGACAGAGAGTTCTGCCCCAAATGTAAATAATCTGAGTTGTTGCGTCCGGTCTCATTTTGCGTCGTGGACCTCCACTGCCCACTATTGCCTTCGTATAGAGCCAGGTCTTCTCCCAGCTGATCGGGTAGCCCTCTGGTCTCTCCCCTTCCCTGTTCCACAGGTTCAGGTTTAACCTGGACCTCAGGTATGGACAGGCTGCTGTTGTCCTTGCCGGCGTGGACACTGTCAAGCAAGGTCCTCTCGTCACCGGTGCCACACTGACTGCCTGTGGAAAGACAATGATAAAGTTGTGGAACAGTGTTTTGGCTTCTAATTTTTTGATGTCATAGTTAAATGTGTGCATCAAAAACGGTTGGTAACTTCACTCCGACACATTTGGAAATAGGAGAAAATTATTGTAATGACCACGCCCCCAATCCCAAAAACAACTCGGGGTATATGAAGAGACTGAAACGCACTGACAGCACACCTTTAGTCATCCTCAGTTGTATACGGTAAGTGTCTCACACCGTTCCGGTGTCTGAAACTTGGTTTCGGTGAAAACTACAAAACTGTAAAATAACAATTTCCCAAAAACATGAAACGACTGCTGTGCTAGGTGAGAAAGACACTCTCCTTTCAGACTAAATTAAAGCAACGTGGTGTCATGAGGGTAGCACCGGAAAACCCGGACTTTCTGCTATTATCAACAATTCATCCGTAAATTACTTTGGGGGCTGGTGTTTGTTGACGGGTCGGCATGCATTTAGTGCAGGAAGAATCAGTCAAATAATAGGCGAGTCGATCAACAGAAATTTGACAATCATTTGTGTAAGCAATTACTTGCTAAGTCATTTATCAAGGAAAACGTCTGACGAAAACAACTGTTTATGGTTGCAGAGACACAGAAGAGGGGAGAATCACCTAGAGGCTTTTTGCTCTTCCTGCGTAGGCCATCTAATTCTTAGCTACACCCAACGGAGGAAGAACAAGGAGGAACAGACAGAGCAGAGGACGGAGGTAGGCAAGACACAGAGTAGATAAAATAACATAATCCCTTTATGAAGAGGACTTAACCCAATGAAGCAGTATTGGTCAACATCCTATAAAAGCTATGTAAATATGCCCCATACTCCTATTAGTTTTTACTAAAGATTGCTGTTCCTCTTTGTAGACGCAGATATGGCATATTTGGAGCCCTGTCTCATGTACAGCTCACTGCCAGACATCTTTAGCCAGTTGAGTCCTGCTGACATTCAACCACCTATATGGCAATGTTTACGACTGCGATCAAGTTCCAGCGTGCAGGTCCTGCTCCATGATGCACTTGTTACGCCTTCCAGACAGACAGAGAGCCTTGCAGAGATGGTGGAGTGATGAGGTTGGTGAGGTACCGCCCTCAAAGGCAAACGCCGAGGTCAGAGGCGCTGTCGAGGTTTGTGCATTTTCATCCCTAGGAAACCTTGTCGTCATATATCCTACATCAGTGTAACAGTTAGTGGCTCCTACAGTACTGTGCAAAATCTTCACTTTAGATCTTTAGATGTTTAGAGTCTGATCCGTCCCGCAACACCGACCAGGGAGGCGCCCGATCGATCCCACATTCATTCTGCAGCACGTCGACGCGTCCAAACACACAGTCAGATTCACCGAGAACGGTCTTCAGAGACAAGGAGAACAAGGAGTCCTGCAAAAGGCGGTCTGGCCCCCCCCACAGAGCCTCGTTCTCAACGTCAAGGAGTCAGTCTGGGATCACATGAAGAGACAGAAGACACTGACACAGGCTAAATCCACAGAGGACCCGAGGCAAGTTCTCCAACTACCTACCTGCCAAGTACCTTCAAAAACTAGGTGTGAGTGTACCGAGGGGGAAGTGGTGCTGTTTCAAGGGGAAAAGGTGGTCTATCAGGTCCGCCTTACCATCTCTCCCGTGGTCGTTGGGTCGCAGGGTCACTCTGCCCCGCGCTGCTCTCAGCTCGGTGTGAAGGACCTCGATGTTGCTCTTCAGCTTCTTGATCTCGTTTTCGCGCTGACACATTTCCAGCCGCAGCACCACCATACCGTCCTCTACAACTTTGGAGATCTCTGCCACGGCTGCTTTGGACAGGGCATCGATGACTGAGGCGATCTGAGCCCGCAGAGCAACGCTGCTCACCATTGTTATAAACCAGCCAAGTGACAGGGGCGCCTGAACTTTAAAGCGAGAAGCGGCCCAGCCCTCCGACGCCAGGCTGTGAGCTGGTCGGCCGGGGTTTTGCGAAACGGGTCACCGCAGGAGCCGCGGACTGTACACAAACCGCATCCGCTTGGTGAGCCTGGCGCTGGTTTTAATGTGTGGCGCTCTCCGCTAACAATAACTCCTTGGTACGTAGAATGGACTCGTTAGCGGAAGTGATGGCAGGGATACCATAAGTTCCAGGCACAGGGCGCAACGCATATTCCCGAGGAAATTTCTAGGTTAGCCCCCCCCCACAAAAAAAAATCCAAGTAACTGATAAATAAATAAATAACCAACAAAGAATGAAAAACAAAAAAACAACAATTAAAAAAAAAACAACCCCCCCAACATACAGGTTTATCCATCCAGGTGGCAGTAACTCAAAAAAATAAAGAAATATAAAATAAATTAAAACCACTTAATTAAATAGCGTAGAAAATTTATAGATTCCACATGGTATTGTACAATACAGTTGTATGCAAAAATTTGGGCACCTCTGGGCAAATAATGTTGATTTTGTTTTGAGGAAAAAAGAATTAAATGCAACCACTGCAGCAAACAGGTAGTAAAAATTAGCCAATTGTTTCATTAACTTAACAAGTAATTATTTAGTAATCCCCCTTTTACCAGCCATTAAGCATTGGGGTGGAAATATTCTGCTTCGGGGTCGTGTGGCAGCCAGTAGTTTGGTTTACTTTTTCAAGCTCATGTTTCATGTTCTTAAAGAACAAAGTAACAGTGCAGTCTTGAAAAACAGGGTATTTGATTAATGTCTGTTTGGTGTTGTAGTTACTTTTTTTTAATTCAAAAATCAACAAAATATGTAATTTGCCCAAAATATGTAATTTGCCCACGGATGCCCAAATTTTGCATTCGACTGTATTTGCCATCTATTTACATAGTCTTAAGGAATTTTTTAAACTTCGGCTTTCTAAAAGATTTTTTTTTTTAAATAAAAAATTTTCATCTTTTTAAAAAAAACTGAATAAATTTGCGTAAACTTTTAAGCGGAGTGTGTAGGTAGAGACTGTTTTTCTTTCCAAGGTCATCAATGAACTGTCGAGTTCAACTTTTAAACCTGCATGGATGAGAAGTCCTAAAGGTTTTAGGAAAAATTTTACTCCTTTTTTTTTTGGCACACCTACCAACATTGTGACCTGGCGTATTTCAGACAGGTATGAAAAGTATGCCAAATATTAAATCACAATGGATGTCATTTGACAACCATTAACTCTAATTTTTTTAATACTTTCTTAAAGTACTTTTTTACCCATCAAAATGCCATAGAATTCGCTAAACCATATCCTTTAACTCAAAATTGATCATCAAAATAAAGACAAGTAAGGCCAATGGTAATTAAATAAAATAAACTATCAAAATAAATAAATACAAATATAATACGTATTTTATAATTAAATACATTTTCAAAAAACGGAAATAGGATACATACTTATATATTCATTCATATTCATACTTAGTTTTGCATTATTATTACGTATATCATTTTTCAATTATAAATACATATATACATATATACACATATAAACATATATATATATATATATATATATATATACACACATATTTATATATATATATAAACACATATACATATATATATATATATACATACATACACACGAGTTCAAATATAAAACAAAATACATTATTGCATAGGTACACACCCCCTTTACTACTACACGCTTAAATCATCACCACTGCATCCAACTGGCCACATAATGAGTTCAATGTGTGGCAAGTTATTTTAGGTTTAATATAAAGTCTGTAACTGGATGGTCGAGCAGCTGGCAAGTTGATATCCTGGCAAAAACATACTAAAAATCATGAAGACAAAGGAACATTACAAAAATTCACAAGGCACTGAAAGACCTCTGAGTGCAGTAAGGTCTTGATAAAACTGAAACAAAAACTAGGGATGCACTGCTCCCACATTTTCTCTCCTGATACTGATTTCTGTACATGAAGCCACGATATCTGCTGATACCAAGTACCGATCTGATACCTTTGCTCTCTTTCTCTGAAATCAAGCTCTGTGTACCTCATTGTGTGGAACTTACAGGAAACATTATCGTGTAAGGTAAGATGAAGAGAAGAGATTGCTGTGGCACTAAAAACTGAGCTGATAGCCCGCTGCGACGGAATTAACTGGTAGCGGAAACACTAAATTTTACAATGATATTGAGAAATAAACCTTATATACAGTAATTTGGATTGGTCATGTTATGGCAGATATCCTGTCCACCTAATACATTAAAAGCTATTGCATAGCTGTAAAGCTATCTACAGGAAGTATGGGAGGCCACGAAGAAGCCCATGACACTCTAAAGGAGTGTACTTATATTATATATATATATATATATATATATATATTTACTATATATATACTATATATATATATATATAATATATATATATACTATATATATTTTATATTTTATTATAATATTTCATATAAATTATACATATATATACACACACACACACACACACACTTTCAGTTTACATGTGCGCCTAATTCGACGCTACATCTACTTGCCTCACCTTGTAGCAGTTTGCATGTCTGTGACTTTGTGAGCGATTTTCCCCCCTCAGACTGTTTCACTTGAATGATTGTAGAGGGCTGAAGAGGTAAAAATATCCAGTATTTTACGTTAAAAAAAAAAAAAAGAGAAAAGTTGAAAATTTTCTCCTGTCACAGAATTTTTTTTTTTTTTTTTTTAACTATTTCCTAGCCTGTCAATCATCTTGTGCCCCTACCGCTGTAGAAGTCCAGACCTCCAGGTTGGGAACCACTGTATTAGACCGTTATGGGCAATGTTGCAAAAAAACGAGCCTCTTTATGACAGTTTTGGAATTTCATATGACTTTTGCATCAATGTGATGATGTATCTTTATTTGTCAGGTATTTATTTTACTGGATAAGCCAAAACAGACATTGTCACCTGGTTATTGTATCCACAAACAGTTTCTCATTTGAGTTTTTCAGAAAATTTTGTACTTCTGATAAACACTTTAAATTCTGTTATAGGGAGTTTTCAACCACCATATTGCAGAAAACTGGCTAAACCTATCAAAATGTCTCGATGATATCTGGAAAATGAATGTAAAGTTGACTGAAACTGTCATTTTCATTCGGTGAAAAAAGTTTTAAAAAAGTATTTTTGAAAAATCTTCTTGTACTGTTGACTGTTGATTCGCAGTAAAGAATCCCAGACTATGATAACAGTGATACAGGATAAAGAATGAACAGATGCACTGCCCATTCCAACATTATACGTGGTACACAGGTTAGAACAATTAACAGAAATAACAATCACATTTTCCCTTCACCCGTGCTTTCAACAGTGCCAGCATCCCTGCCTTGCCGCATGAAAAGCAAGACGGACACTGTTATGACTGCATTCAATTCTTTAAAACTATCAAAGTACACTGGCAAATTAAATAAAGGTTTGTGCAAATTCTCTTAAGTCTTATAGATTGACACTGGGAGCCCCAGTATCTGAGCACTATCTGCCTTGCAGGTGAATCTCTTGATGTATTTTGAGGTTGCCTAGCACCGTGAAGCTTTTACCACACTGCCCACAGCTGTACGGCTTCAGGCCGCTGTGAAACCGTTCGTGTCTCAGGCAGTTGTCTTGCCTCGAAAACATCTTGCCGCAGATTTTACAACTGAACGGCTTCTCTCCCGTGTGAACACTTTGGTGCGTCTTCAGCCGGGTCTTCTGGGTGAAAGACTTCCCGCATTCGAGGCACCTAAAAGGTTTGAAGGGTTGGTGGGTGGCCTTGTGCTCCTCCAGCTGAGACAGGCGGGGGAAACCCTTGTTGCACACAGAGCAGATGAAGAGTTTCTGATTTGTCCGCCACACATTCATGGGCCGTTTTGCTCTCAGGTTGTTTCTACTGAGGATGTGATCTTCTGTGTCCGCTGTGGACCTCTGCGCGTGAGGCAGGGCTAGTGACGGCCCGGCCTGTGGCAAAGCGGGCTGCAAGCACTGGTCCTGACTGACTGCAGGGCACGAAACATGTCTAAATGGTGCGTTATGAACAGACTCCGAAGCTGTACTTCCCGTGCACATGGGTCGAATCTCTACCTCTACTTTTATCGGCACACTTAAGGAATCATCTGCGATTCCCTCCGTTGCAGTCGACGACGAGTTTTGGGAATTTTCCGTATCTCTGCGAGCAGAAAAAGGCTCAGCGCACGAGGGTAAAATCTGTGTGTGCTGCTGCGCTGCAACAGAGCCTTTCTCAAACACGCTACAAGGAGCAGGAGGCCAGATTGGGTCATCTCGCTCTCCCGCCTCAGAGCAAACATCGGTGGCTGCTGTCGCAGCGTTGTCTGTTGTCTCCTGGACAGCAAGTTCATCTGCTGGCTCATGTTTCACAGTTGGCCTCATGTCGTGGCTCTCGTCTGTCCCGCGTCGAGGCTCGCAGGGTGAATCAGCGGTCTTTGGTTCCAGATACACTGCACACGTTTGCTGATCTTCTTTTTCATCTGCAATTATAAAGACAAAAGAAATTGCAGGTAAACATGAATTTGGCTTTTAACTCCACAAATGCAAATGCAAGTCAACAAAGCAAGAACACAGTTATTAACTGGAACAGTACAACCCCATGGCTATTTACTTACCCCGTTTACTGGAAAGTAAAGAAAAACAAAAAAAAACAAAAAAAACTTTCTACTTTCGTAATTGCTTTTATGGTTAATCTCATGTTCTCATACCCCTAAAATCTACAACCAAAATGATGAGTCAGTTGAATCAGTTGATCTACTAAAAAAGTTAGTATGTTTTTTACGGCTGA
Organism: Xiphias gladius; assembly: GCF_016859285.1. NCBI lineage: Eukaryota > Metazoa > Chordata > Actinopteri > Istiophoriformes > Xiphiidae > Xiphias > Xiphias gladius. The sequence goes on along the minus strand of NC_053413.1, from coordinate 23,150,388 downwards.
AAGAGTCATTTTTAGAGCTGAAAAAAAACCAATGATAATAATAATAATAACTTTAATTTATAAGCAAGTAAAACAAGTTACAAAGTGCTTCACAAAGACATGAAGCAAAAAGAAAAATGACCAAATAATGTTAATAAAAGTGGTAATAATCCAGAAATAATAACTAAATGAGGTTAGAACATAATTAACAGAGGTTTTAAAAGAGGAAACAGAGCTAGCCTGCCTGATCTCCTCCTGCCAGTCGTTCCAGAGTCAAGGGGCCCTGACTCCAACGCCTCGGTCTATTCTGGTTTTTGGCCTCGACCTAGGAATTGCTAACACACATCTGCCGGAGGATGTGAAGCTGCATTCAGGATCGTAAGGAATTAGCTGTCGCAGATACGTAGTACGTAAAGAGTAATCATTAGATCAATTCTCAAATTCAGGTGACAGTGTTGTTATGCTAAAATTGGCATTATGCAGAGTCTTTTATTGGATCTAGTGAGTAGTCTTGCTGCAGATTCTAGACCAGATGAACCTTGGATAGGTTGTATTTGCTACGGCAGGAATGCGACGCGTTGCGGTAATCTAACTGGGATGTTGTAAAAGCACGGATGACGGTTTTCAGGTTCTTTTCGGATAAAAAAAAAAAAAAGGATCGAATTTTTTAAATGTTGCAAAGGTAAAAGAAGCGAGATTGAACAACGCACAACTTCTACTGGTATTTGAATGACGACTGCGATGACGGTAACACCTAGATATCTGCACTGGGTTTTTAATGCAGGGGAGACAGAGAACCTAAGTGGGCGGAAATGTGCTCACTGGAAGAGTCTGGACCAATGACAGTAGCTTCTGATTTATATGCGTTTGACTGAAGAAGGTTTCGAGAGGACCGGCTTTTATCATCTGTGAGACAGGACTGTATTTTGCCCCAGTTGTGTTATGTTGTTGAGTAAAATGAGAAATAGATCTGGGAGTCGTCTGCATAAAAGTCACCGAGTCATGTTTATGTTTAGCCGTAAGGTCAGAGAAATACTTAGTACGCGCGTTTTTAACCTCCGACTTATCCTTACGAGGTGAGCGGAAAGGTTCGCAGCTTTGCGAAGTAGTAGTAGCGAAGAAGTTTTCTTTATTAAACAGATTTCATCATTGAGCCAATCAGTTCATTGACACGTAGATCAACGAGAAACTGGTTTACAACCATTTTGACAGTCAATTAATCATTTCAGGGATTTTCCAAGTAATGTCAAATATTCCCCAGTTCCTCCTTTTCAGTTTTGTGGATTCAGGACATGTATTTGTCTTTTGTGATAGAAAACGGCACATCTTTGTGTTTAGCACTGCTATATTGAATGATGTTATCTTGGACTTTAGGAAACCGTGATGGGCCAATTTTCCATAATTGTCTGACGTTTTATTAATCAAATGATTTAATGAGAAGATAATTGGCACATTAATCGTTAACGAAAACAGTGGTTGGATGCAGCCCCAGTATTCACTTTAATCACTTCAATCTAACCATTCTGATTACTGCTTCCGAATGCCGTGGTTTCTTGCTTCTCTTCCCATTATTATCCAGAACTTAATACTTTGTGTTTCGGCAATAAATAGATAGATTTGTACTTATAGTCTGATAGTATGGACTGTATCGAAATGATGCAACCATCTTTAAGCCGAATTCAACAGGAGACCACAAAAAATCGTAAAGGATCTCTACTTACGTTCTGCCAGATAAGGAACGCTGAGTAACCTAAGACATTTTAAACGAAGTTTGGTGAGAAAGTTCTATCCAGTCCCAGATGTGGGAGCTGGCCTGTCAAACGGTGCTCCTCACCTTTCGGGGCGACCCGGCTCCCGGCTGCTGCTCGCCCCTGCTTGTCCCGCGTCGCCCGGGTCACGGCTGCCCCTCGCGCTTCGCGGAGCTCGGCCTCCATCCGCTTCACGCCTCGTCTGAGCTCCTGAATCTCGACGTCCTTCCGACACATCTCCAGGCGCAGAGCCACCGTCCCGTCCTCCACCAGCTTCGTTATGTCGGCGACCGCGGCTTTCGCCAGCGCGTCCATGACGGCTGCGATCTGCGTACCGAGGGGGGGGGCGAAAGACATCCTGCCGGGCGAGAATATGAGGTCAGGAGGGGAGGGGAGGGGGGCAAATTTCCAGGTTTATTCAACAGCCGGGGCTTCTGCGGCGAGGCGACGCGCTTCCCCAGCTGTTTTATTTTGGTTTACGTCCGGGAAAACCAGGGGTCGGATGTGACGTTGGGGGAGTCGGACGTAACTTTTCTAATAAACGTAGATCGCAAATGTCTCGCTATCAAAAAGTAAATAAAAGCAAAAAATAATAATAAAAGAAAATCTCTCTCTATGGCTCTCTCCAGTGTTTACTTGTTAACAAGTTTTAAAATAACGCATAGATTTTTACCACGTGAAAATGTTTATTATCTAGGTGTAATACTTGTAGTTTTTTCATCTGTTTTGAGATTGTACCTACAGAAAAACATCTTCAAAATCACAGAAGCAATTAATAAAATAATCTGTGTATTTTCTAGATAAATCTGTGATATCTGACATGGGAGGGATGAATTCAAAAGAAAGTGCGACTTTAAACAGAGCCAACCTGCCTCTAACTTATGGAGAGCAGCCTCTCTTCGTTTCAGGCCAATTCCCAAATCAGCGGCGGAGGAAGTACGCCAACGGGTCGGAGTACTTCCTCCGCCGAAAATACTCCCGACCGCGGCCTGCCTCGTCGTAGGCCACCTGACAGGAGAAGCCCACGAACCGAACCTCATCGTCGGCTAAGTGACGGAAGATCTAAGTTAAAGGTCGGCAATGATATTGGTGCAGTAACGGTGCAATGGACGCCTGGGCTCTGTCCCTCCTGCTCTGTACAACAACAACAACAATAATAATAATAATAATAAAGAATAGGCATCATCTTGGAAACATCATTTTATTCCCATAATCATAAAAAAAAACTTTTTCAGACATTATATTCATCTTAAATGATACATTCCACTCATCATAACTGCCATTTCAAATCCACCATTTAACCGCATACTTGCTGACCTTTTTCTTTATACATATACTGTATATATACATATACTTTATATAATCACAAAGTACTGTATAATTAGACCAGTGCAAACAGGGGTGAGTATAAAAGCAATGAAAGTTTGGGGATTCAATACACGTAAAAGTGGCAGTTAATCCAGATGCTTCGTGAGGTATTTCTTACCCAACACGGTGGAGCAGCACTCCACCCTTAATCAGTTTCTGTGTTTTATCTAACTTAATGTCAGGTATCACAGCCGCAGTCACTCTCTTATTCTGATGGGGCATTCTTGTGGCCCAGGGATTTAAAACAATGCCCATTTAATTGAAATGAGTGCAGCTGGGGACCTTTGTTGCAAGTCGCCCCCCCGTTTCTTTCCCTTCATTTTCCTGTCAGCTCTCTTCGATGCTCTGTCTAATAAAGAGGCCAAAATCCTCCCCAGTATACTTTAAAAAAAAAAAACAAAAAAAAAACCTATTCGTTTTCTGGCTGTACATCACATTTGTGCCTGGCAGAAAAACCCCTTAAACATCTTTAGTAGCATTTGATAGACAATACTGCTGTTGTAATTTATACTGAATTAAAATCCTCATTCGACAAAGACAAAATACAGCCTTTTTGCTTCATGTAGAAAAATACTTTCTACATAAAAATCAGTTCAAATCAATATACAGACAAGAAAACCTCCTCACTGCACTTCACTTCCCCAGTCCCTCTGCCTTTCTTTCTCCTTCTCGCACTCTTTCTCTTTTTCTCGCCTCATGGTTGCTATGGCAACAGCCTCGTCGAAACACATGCTGAGGGGACTGTTTCTACTTGTTTCCCTCATGGCACCTTCATCCCCATCCCTCCTCCTCTCCCTCTCTCTCTCTCCTCCATCTTTTCCCTGCCCTGCGGCACCAACTCTGTCCTGTTCCCTAGGGACTCTTGGCGCTTTCTCCCTGCCTCCGTCTGCATCTCTTCTCTCTCTCTGCTGCTGCTGCTGTCGGAGGGTCAGGGCGGTGATTTTGCAGTGCTGAGGCTTCGGAGGCACAACCGGCACCGCTCTGGCTTGGTAAACTTTCGGATGTTTGGAGATAATCAGCTTCCTGCCTACTCCTCCTTGGCTACTGTCAGTCACCTCACACTTCGATTTTCTCACATCAGACCTGGCCTCTTTTAGTTGTTCATCTACACTTGGCAGGGTTCTAAGTTGCTCATGGGCCCTCTCTTTGTCATTGCTCTCTTTCTCAGGCTCTTTTGAAACCACTTCTTCTCTGTCATGATGCAGTGCTTCTTTGTTGGCCACATGCTTCCCTTGAATTGCTTCTTCTAGTTCACTTGTCTCTGGTAAACAAGTCTTTTTTTCCTCCAACTCTTGCTGCGTCTCTAGGTCTGTGAGCTTTTCTTCAGTTGTCTCCACTGATTCCTCCTCTGCCTCTGTTCTAACTTCTTTCTCGTTTGTCCCTCCTTCCTCCACTTCCACTATTTTATCTCCTGAAACCTTCTCTTTGTGCTCTTGCTCCTCTCCAACTTTTTCTACATCTCCCTGCCCAGGAACACCCTCGCTCTCAGCCTGCTCACTTCCCTTATCCACTATCACTTCGCATCCAACATCCTCACGTTCCTCCCAAATTTCCCCGCTACAATTTTCACCATTCTGCTCTTTGCCGCCTTCCTGCATCTCTTCTTCATGTTTTTTGTCAGGTATTCCCTCTTTGCCTTCTTCGATGGGATCTTCCAACATGTTCTCATCACTTTCTTTTATTTCCAGAACCATTTCTTGACATATTGCCTCGATCACGTTGTGTGTCCTCGTGTCCTCTCCCTCATCACTGTGTCTCTCTTTTGTATCCTCTCCAACACAGGTTTCGGGATGTTCCCTGGACTCCTCTAATGGAACGTCACCAATCTCCTGTGGTGCGCAAGAATCTGTGAGACAAGGTGGATAATCACTGTGAGGATTATCAACCACTTCCTCCTCGGCCTCAATTGTGCTGAGTTCATCAGTGTTCTCATTGCTTGGAAGTGGAAACTCCACAGAGCAGTGTGTTGGCACTTCTGAAGTAGGAGGCCTTTCTTTTTCACTTTGAACATCTTCCATGATGTTGAGATCTCCCTCTGCTGTTATGCTGCATATGGACGACAAATAGAGAAAGTTAAAATATATATAAGTGGGCATGAAGAATAAGATATCCTGCTTTTCAGATGAAGATTTGGGGGCTTGTAATAGTACATTTGCCTGCATGATATTTACGTAACATGCTTGCTTCAATTATGAGATTTTGTGGAAACTGTTTATTTTATTTTATTGGGGAGAATGTTTTATACTTTTTTATGTTGGGATAAACGTAATGTGTGTCAAAATGAGTTCTACTTATTTTATATTTCTTGCTAGTTTACCTTTAGAATAGCCACTCTGTGTTTTGTTTATAGAAAAATTTGATACTCAAGGTGAAAATATATGGTATATGTGTTGCTTATGGTCAGATCCATGGAAAAAAGGGGGTTGGCAGCAAGAATTGCTGCCTGCGCTAAACTCAGTCATTTTAAAACTCTATGTATAGTGGCTTAACAGAGAGCCTGTGTAAGCTATTCTGAGCAGTGGCCCCAGGTTGCAATGGTAAATGCTAATGCATAGTATAAATGCAGCAAAGTAAAGAAGTGAGTTTTAAAGTCATCTATCAGACCAAATAAGGCAAAACTCCTTAGTGCTTGGAATTCAGCAAGGCTGCATTGTATTGTTTATAAATTATAATAATTTGTATGGGAAGGAATGTGTTATTTTTCCTTTGAAAATACATAATACATAAATACATAATCTCGCTTTAAACTGACTTTCTTTGGAGTCATGTTCCTAGCCATCTGACAAATGTCTCCTTTTAGCTCCGGCTTGATTTCCACCAACTCGTAAGAAAAAAGCCTTTTTAGCCACAAAATGCCATTTGGTGCTGAGCAGGCATGTGTGCAGTGGGCTTATCAGCGCTTTCCTGAAAACAACTGCCTGCTGCAGCTGGATGAGAGAGAACCAAACAGTGACGTCGCAGGCCACGATACTGTACCGGAGCAGTGTGCGGAAAGACGATAAAACGCTCTATAGCGCTGAGGGGATTAAATAATAATTCAGTGTGTGTTTGTTAATGTAAAAATAGTAATTACAATGAAGAAAATGGGCATTATTTCATAAATACGTACTCATTAAAGCTTGCAGTATAACCAAGTTAATGTTACGAACTTAGCTGATAAGTTTGTCGTATATATTTTTAACTGTTGGATACGGATGTGTTATGTACACAAATGTAGAACAGGAATCAGTTTCACCTTTGCATATGTTTTTCTGGTTGGTCTCCTTGCTTATCAAGTGAATCTTCCTCTTCTCTCTTTATTATCTGATTTCCCTCCGGTCCTTCTTCATCTTCTTCGTCTACCGCTTCTCCCTGCTCCTGATTTCCAGTGGATGGTTCTTTAGAGTGTAACGTCTCAAATTCTCCGTCCTCAGCGCTCTTTGATTGCTCAACAGGAAGTCTACCAGGGGTGCAGCTGTCTTCTCCATCAGTCTCTAGTTCAAAGCCAGTATGATCGCATAAAATGAAATCAGAGGGAAGGCTTTGGAGAAACATGTTCTGATCTTCCTCACTACTGTAATAATTATCATCACTGTTGTCCCCCAGATAATCCTCTTCAGAGCAGGACTCCTCCGGTCCGTGGATGGGTGAGGTCATGTAAGGCAAGCTGAGGGACTTAGTGTGTCGGGTGGCTAGGTCGAGGCTGAGCGGCCTGTGTGGATTTAACTCGGTCTGGCTGTGGGTGTGTGTTTCGGGGCCTGGCTGCGCTTGCATCATGATTTCATACTCGTCGTCTGAGTGACCAGGAGGTTCGACGGAGAACTCGTTCGCCTGAGAGGTAAAGAGAGACAGGAAGTGGAAGGAAAATTTTCTTCGTGAAAGCCTTGTCAGAAAGTATTCACAAGTACAGTGTGTTCTTAAATCCTGCTCTTACTCCCGGCTCGCTGACAATTTAAACAGTAATCTAAATGAAAAAACAGTTTTTAAATTTGAAAAAGTGAAACAAAAGTGTATCTAACAACTGCAACTCGGTTGGACATGCTCAAATAAGTTTTACTCTTCCCTTCTGCAAACCTACTACCTCTTATGGATCATGTGTTAAGAAATAAGCGCCACCTTCAAATGCTGTTCAGACCTCATCTATATAGATAAAACAACACGAACCTGATAGAAACTGCTGCAGTCCATATGGTCCAGGGCGCTGCAGTCCATCTGGTCCAGGAATTCAAAGTTATCTTGAACGTAGCCAAACAGCTCCTGGTTGTCCCCTTCCACTTCAGTGGAGTTGAGGATGTCAGGAGCATCAGACGCACAGACATCTCCAGGCTGAGTCGCCGTCGGCTGAAAACCATCCTGTTCCGCCCCTTTCATTTCTGCGGATGAAATATACGCTACGGTCAGAGACGACCGAATGTTAGTAACGATTTATAAGCTCAAATTCCAAGAATGCGGGGTTAAAAGAAACCAGTTCACAGTAATTTCACAAGGACATTAGATATGGAGGAAAATATAAGATAAACATTTGTACCTCTCTAATAGAAATGCTCTAGGTAAAGAAAGACTGGGCCTGTGCATTGAAAGCTTATGGTATTTCCTTTCATCATGGTTATTCAGTGTTTGTAATTATACTGTATCTTTTACTGCTGAAATGATTAGTTGAATAAATGACTTGTCAACTGATAGAAAATTAATCTGCAACAATTTTGATAACTGATCAATGATTTGAGCCATTCATTAAGCAACAAGACTAAGAGTCAACAGCATGAGGTACAGTATGTTTGAAAAGAACGAGTTTGTATGAAGTTCTGGTCCAACCACGTCTAAAGGCAAATAGCTATCCTGAACAGCCACACACGAAGGTGAGGCTGAAGGCCAGCTGTCATAGATAAGAGAGAGATGCAACGATTGTACAAATGAGGATAATGACGTACAAATGAAAAGGGGCAGAAGTAACTGTGTGATAAATGAAAAACCAGAGCTTTAGAGATCCAACAGTTGTTGAGATATTTTATGCTAAATGTCAACCTCTTGGTGGTGCTAGAGGAAAAGTCAGGGGGTCACCAAAGTAATTAATGGACTCATGCTCCGGGGACCTTGAAAATCTGTTCCAGATTTTATGGCAATCCATCTGATAGTTTCGAACATATTTCCGTTTGGACCAAAGTGGTGGACTGACCAAATCAACCAGCTGCTTAAAAAGTAAATGATATTGATAACAGTCATTAGTTTTAGCCTTAATACTTAAAGTAAAGGTGGTCGAGTTTATGAAATAGGTGGAATTACCCATGTATTCATCGTTGTCGTCTCCATATTGGTCATTATATGCAGCATCTTCATCACACGTGTTGGAGTCGAGGCTTTTAGTTTCTTGCTCTCTGGACAGACCTTGACCTTCCATCCCCAGCTCTGGCTTCCATCTGAAATCTCTAACTTCTTCTTCCTTCTTCTCCTCCTCTTTTGCTCCTTCATCCTTTTCCTTGTTGGCGCCACCTGCCACCACTGTATTCGCTTCCACTTCCACAACTTCTTCCCTGTTTTTCTCCTCTTCATCAACCTCTCTGTCTTCCTCCACCATTTCCATTTCCATCTCTTTGCTTTCCTTCCTCTCCACCTTGTCTCTTTCCTCCTTACCTTCCACCCTGTCCCTTCCATCTTTCTCCCTGCTACGGTGGATGACCCTGTCGCTCCCACCCCCTTGTAGCATCCCTAATGCCAGGTTAGAGGTGATATGTAGTGGCACAGTAACCGTGGTGGGCCCTGTGATGTGCATGGCTGCTCTTCGTCCCACTTTGGTGGAGAGTCCCGGGGATCTGGACAGGACGACCTCGTTGCCTGTGACCCCTAAACCCTCAGGGTCAAGAGCAGTGTAGGTGCCCTGGGTCCCCGCACCCCCACTTACTAACCCTGTTCCCCTGCGGTATGTTACAGCATATTCGCTGCCACCTATTGCACCGGATGATACTGCTACTTCTGAGCCCGTGTGGGGGGAGCGAGTGACTTGGGGAGAAATGTTGGTGGAGGGAGGGCGCTGGGCAGAACATCTGGAACCTGGAATATAATTGACAGATAAGACCTTGGTCACAAACTTCTGCTTTTTTACACAGTTTAATATTTCAGTCTAAGTAAAACTACAACCATGAATCTGTATCTTAACAAACAACAGTTTCAGCCATCTTATCTTTCAAATTTTAAATGGGTTAGTTCACACAAATCGGTAAAAGTACTTTTTTCCCACTTGTCGTCAGTGTTTTCTAGCCATGGGTATTTCTTAGTTTTTGTGTGCAGGTTTGGACATTTTTGGCTCTGAAACGGTTGTTTGTGGAGTTTCAAACATTAAAAAATTACACCGGAAAAACTCAGCTAGAAAGGCAGATTTTATGTGTCTTTCAATGTCCCAGTTACTCCGGATAACCCACAAGCTTCACTGTAAATAGGTTTCCCTGGAGCTATACTTTCTACTCGTAAATATACTCCCTATGAAAACTGTCGATAGCATGTTCTGCTGAGGATTCAGGGCAACAGGGACATTGTTTTTGGAAAGACAAGTCCCTTTGAGTTTTTCAAAAGTTCATTTTTTTAATGATCTCAATAGCACAAATAAAGCCCACTCGCCAAGTTTCACAGGCAGATCTCAAAACCTAAACTCATAACATACATACGATTGAAACTTCTTCATGGTCAAACACCACCAGGAGGTACTATAAGTGAGAACTTTAACTTACTTAATTTTTGCCTTTTTTTACTTTTGGTGAACTGACCCTTCTGACAAACCTTAGCCTCTTATTACTAAATCATATGTGATTTGTGTGAGAAGAGCAGCACCTTCATTTGGATATAACGGGGTGCTGAGGGAGTCCATGCTTCTTGCTGGTCTCAAAGCAGACCTCTCTTTCTCTGAAACAGAAAACATTTTTTTTAAAGATATATATATATCTATATGAGAGTTGGATGAGAGGGAAGCTGTGAAAACTGATTACGCAGAAACTTTAAACCTCCTGTCTCAAACAGCCCCCAGCAACTTGGTTCTAAATCGAATGACTGATTTTGATTAAAGCCCCCAACATTTTTTAACCTCAACCTTACCATTACCTGAAAGACCAATGCGTTTAGTTTAAACCTATAAGAAATCATAGGTCAAGATCATCATCAATTTCCTGCTCTGCTCATCTTCCTTTCTGCATCAGTTAATTGTATGTATAAAACAAGAGGGCTTGCACTAAATCCAAAAAACATAATAAAATAGTAAACACAGGAAAGTCATCAAAATTACCATACAAATCAAAATTATTCATGGAAAAAGAGAAGGAACCAGGGTAGGAGTTATCGCTACTACTAATTTTCATGAGAAGGTGTTGAACCTTTAGATGAGTGTTTGTGCCTTCGCCGTGGGTCGTGGAATCGTCCCCCGATGTTGAATATGGACATCCACTTCCTGCCCTTTAGAGATCCTTTCCTCCTGAGGTGAACAAGACACAGACATTCACGGGGAAATGGTTTACATGAAGAATGCAGCGGTGAACCTGAACCCCACCAAGGAAACTCAGAAAAACTCGTTTTCTAAGCTGCAGTTGCTTGATGTCATGACATAATTTCAGCATGCTTCACTGTAACGTGAATACGTTACGCCCGCATTGGGCCTAACAAGAGCCTAACATTCTGCCTGTATGGTAAGATGATGAGCATCAATTTTGAATGTAATGTAAGGACACTCCCAACAAATGGGTGGTCTACTCACTTGTCTGTGCCTTCAATGATAGCATGGTAGGGTCTTATGGGCAGAGGACCGTCTCCTGGACTGATATTCCCAAAGTTGGGTACAGGCTGAGTGGGAACAGACTTGAAAAATGCTTCTTCCTGACCGGACACTGCTGTTGGGGAGGGGAGGGACTTCCTTCTCTCACTTGTTACACCTGAATACGGCAGAAGAAAGAGATGAGGCAGAGGTAAGGGTAGTCCGGCCTGTGGGCGTGTGTGTGTGAGTGAGTGAGTGTGCGTCTGTGTGTGTGTGTGTGTGTGTGTGTGTGTGTGTGTGTGTGTGTGTGTGTGTGTGTGTGTGTGTGTGTGTGTGTGTGTTCTAACCTTGCTCAGGAAACAGCTGAGGGACATGTGTGAGGATGAACTCCACTACAATGGACTGAACCCGGACCTCCATGAAGGCGGCTGTACCGTTAAACCCAGTTGCCTCAATGTCCTTTGACCTAAACATACAGATTGATTGACTGATTATTTATTGATTGATTGATAGGGTGGTTTATAACTGACTTATCTGTTGGAAGGGAAGGTGACAGGATAGAAAAAGGTGAAGAAAATGATTAAAAGAAATAAGGATAAAAGTGATAAAGAAGGTGGGGGGAAAAAGAAGTTCAGTGGTTTGCTCAAAGGTACTTCAGCAGAGATGGACAACAGCACACACGCAACACACACTGATCTATGCCACTGGTATTTGCACACCTGAGCAGATTGGGGGCCCAGACGATGGCCAGGTTTCTGGCGTGCATGTTGGTCTCTGAGGAATATGAGGCCACTCTGACAAGATGACGCATCAGAAACTCCAGAGTCCTGAAGGAAAGAGGGTGAAGACTTAAACCCGCAATAATTGTTTGTTTTTTTTTCCCACTTGGGGAGAGCAGAAAAACAAGCCGTGAACACAACACTGACATATCATCACCTTTTATATTGATATTGCACTTGTTGGCAGACTGTTGCCTATTTACACATCCAGTGGATACAGACCAACATTATCATTCATTTGGAGTCGTGTTTCTGGCCACCTGGCAAATGTAAGTCCAATATTCACTCTTTTTCTCTTCTCTGTTTTTGGTCTCCATCATACTCCCGAGGAAAATATCTAGCTCTAGCACCTAAATGCTCCACTATGTTCACCAGCTATTTGCTAAAAGTGTCCATTTCCATCTGGTGCTGAACAGGAAGTGCACAGTGGGTTTTTTAGAGCTTTTTCTCTGAAAACAAAGCGACCAACATCATATCATATACAGGGTTTTACAAAATGAAAAAAAAAGGGGGGTTGAAGTGTAATGTTCATCTCCGTAGGTATGATATCCAAAGTGATAGTTAGTAATTCCCAATCTCCAGGTTTTCTCAATCCCATACATTAGAAGTTTGCTAACTTCTTACGTATCTAAGGAGCAAACTCTAACGGTATGAACAAACAGGCAGAGAAGCTGCCTTAGGATGCCACCTTGTCCCCTGAAAACTGTGGACCTAGTGAAAGGCCAAAAATGAATTCAAACGAATCTCGAAGTTAAGTAATGGAGCTGAAATGTTAGGATACCTAGTGGGTGGTATAACTGCAGAGAAAAACCAACTGTTACTTGCTTCTTCAAGGAAGAAAATTCAGTGTGCAGCACAAGACTCTACCTGTAATGTGGTGTCGGCAGTTCCTTCAGCACATCTCTGATCTTTACCAGCCTCTCCTCCTCCAGCTGAATGGCCACAGCCTCCTGTAACGCAGTCGTGTGTTTGAATCAATACCATAAGACAATATATCACTGTTAAGAAGACAGTTGTTTTTTTTTTTTATTGCAATCTATTTGTTTGAAGTATGGCACATCAAGTCTGTATTAATTCTTCCGTTGCACATAGCCAGCGGTTGCAAACACCATACACCCCTGTGATCCTTCCAAAACACTCCATGAACAAACAGGAAGGAAATTGTGTGCAATGTTTGCGTGTCTGAGCTACTCACAGCAAACTTGTCATACAGCTGGTATGTGAGCAGAGGGTTTGGCAGCTCTCTGAAATAAGCTTTGCACAGAGAGCTGACGCAGTGGATGTCCTGCAGGTACACATCTTTGTTCAGGTCTGGATTCCCGTCACTCTCAAACTCACCCCTGGTTGTGGGCAAAGAGGAATTCATTTTAGAGCATGTTAACGCGACACACACGCACCCTCACACACACACACACACCTGATTAAAACTTTGTGGAGTGTACATTGAGAGATATAGGTTCAAAGAGAGACACACAGCTGCACACAGACACACACAACTTGCCGTAGTTTCTGTATGTTTGACGACACTCCGGACAACCTGTAGATTCCATCCACGATTCCATGATGCTCCACGAATTCACTGCAGCATCGCAAGACCTGAGGGACTGTGTCAAATGACTCAAATTAATGACCCAAATAACGACAGAACATTAATATGAATCATTTATAAACTTTGAATGTGAACATACACATTCAGATTTTATTTATTTTGTATGTGTGTTTCATATTTGGTAGTATAGAAGCCCATATATGTTTTGATCATGGTAAATATGATACTGTCACACTGCTATCTCCTTCCAAATTTCTCTTTCGTTCTACATGAACACCTGAGGAAGACTAATTGTTCCATTTGTTTACTATTCCTAATGACGGGCCACAGACGATGAACGCTACTGATCCTCGGACATTTCCTCTGGCATCACCATGACCTTTGGTATTTGTGGCCTTGAGCAAAATGTCCCAGCAACTATTGGACGGATTGGTACGAACATTCACGTCCCCCCTCAGCATGAATTGTAGTAGTTTCGGTTTCCCCTGACTTTTCACGGTACGCCGACATCGGGTCAAAATTTCAGTTTGTCCAATTCTTTGGTTAACGACCGAATACCCAGAGAGGTAATGACACTCCCGTCAGCCTCAGCGGTACAGTGTTTTTAGTGCTAATTAGCAAATGTTAGCAACTAGCAGGCTAAGTTATTATTGTGATCGTGGTGAATATTATGCCTGCTAAACATCGGCAAGTCAGCATCGTCATTGTGAGCATGTTAGCATGCTGGCGTTAGCATGTGGCGCGAAGAACTGCTGTACCTCAGTACGGCCTCGCAGAGCCGCTAGCAAGTCGGTAGACCGGTAGTTTTGTTTCTATCTAAAGGAAAATAAAAAGACTAAATCCACTCTAAAGGGACATTAAATGGCAGGATGGATAGTTGAATAATATATGAGGTCCTGAGAGAAATGAATTAGCAGTATTTACTCACAGGGCTCACAATATAAAAATGACAGTAGTTACTCTTTAAAGCATTTGAGGAGACTTGGTGTGGTTGATGCTGTGTGGTGGGAGTCTTGACAAATAACTAATATTACGTGTACTTTAAAAAAAAACATGGGCAAGTCTTTTTTCGGTCTCATGTGGGTCTGGTCACTGCAAAATGAGAAACCTAGCATTTAAAAAAAAAAAACATGACAAATATTCTAACCAAATAATAGTTGTCAAAACTTTGCCAACCGTCATCCTGTTGAAAAAATCTTACGACAACTCCGGGATGATGTTTCAGAGGATGTCATTAAATATTCAGAAAAACCCATTGTGTAACACGTCCATTTCACCAGATTAATGATCTGTCATGGTTACAGGAATAAGTGTATGGAAGAGAAAACAACACCTGAGTACAATACAATAGGACTTTTTTCGGAGCGGGGGCCATTTACTTACTGTCTTGAGATGAGGCAGTCAGGTGCTCGAGCAGATCACATCCAAACACCTTGTCTTTGGTCCCTCCTCGTCTCCGAACTCTTCGCATCTCTTCCTGTTTGCTGTTCTTCACCTCACATTCAGACCCGAGCTGCTCAGTTTGCGTCCGTCAGAGTGACTTTCAGAATTTATCGTGTGGCTGCTGGATTCGTTGACCAACTCAGTTAATTTGAGACTCAGTTTGTGGAGCTGGTGCACATTTCAGAGATTTGACCTCGCTGCCGCCGCTGCTGCTGCCGCTGCCGCCTCTGTTTCCTTCACTTCAGTGCATGTTGTTGGGTGCAGGTTGCTTCCTCTGTAAGGTGCGTTGCATTGGAGATCATATGTTAAACCTGGAGTGTTAGGACATACATTGGTTTTATCTTCCACTCTGCAAAAGGAGAAATAACAAATGTTTTGTTGTGCAAACACCAGCTTCACGTAACAGATAGCAATCTCCCCCACAAAGTCAACAATTGGCAGTGAATCTTCAGTGTTCATATATGGCTCTCCACTTCCTCCCGATGCACTCAATTTAGTTTTTCGAATGAAAGGCCACACCCTTGCCTCTGTACTTCTCGTATTCAGTGAAACGAGCCTCTTAATGTTGCACTCCAGTCACGCCATAACATCTCTCTGGAGTGGCAGACCCACCTAAAACTCCAATCTCAGCTCCTGCCTAAGGACTGACTTCATTACGGGCCGGGTCTGGCCTCCCTACCCTCATGACATAGCCATTGCGGCCCTTTTTTCACTGCAGCGGAAGTCGAGCACCGTTTAAGCTTGAACGTATACACTCACACAGACACTCAAACTCCCTCCCCATCCCCTCCATCTTCCCTGACACCTGCCACTGCTTGCCTTTTGCCCACCATCCCTCCCTATCTGTCCGTTTTTAGAAAAGACTTTCGGTGTGGAAACCCGAGGAAACAAACAAGTTAAAAAGCGATTATGAGCGTTCCTACCTTCACATCGGCATGCAAGAAGCAGCATAAAATGATGACGCAAGAAACCACTAAACTTCCCCTGTTAACTTCCTGAGTGTCTCTCTTTCTCTTGTGCTTTCTCTCTGTATGTGGCCCACAGTTTCTCCGCCTCTGTCGACTGACTAGGGAAATCAGTTCAGTGTATCTGTACAGTGCATCTATTTCCCTTTTTTTTTTTTTTGGCTGTGTTTGTCTCAGTGCAGGCCAAGCTCCATGTGTGTTATTTACCCTAACAGCAAAAAAAATGGACAGTAAATGCACATATAGGACAATTCAGCTGTAGACAAAAGACAAACATGTTTTGCTCATTTCCTTTGACTGTCTCAGTCGCACATGTATACTACGTACCAATACTAATCACTGCAAACTTAAGCGCCACACGGAGTTCTGCAAAAATAGCACAGACTACCGCACAGTACCTCACAGCAGACCACAAAGGACAACAAAGACTCAGAAAGCGCTCACGCACAGTATATAACGCAAATTACTACCAACTGCTACAAAACATTACCATCCAGTGCCATCGATTACCACAAATTATCCCGAAGACCCACAAATCATAACACAACAGGAACTAAAACTAGCAAAAAATAAAATCCCAGACGACCGCAGATTACCAAAAAGTATCACACGGCGTCTGACCACAATCGCAACAGAATGTGGTGCAAAAGAACGACAAGTACCGCAGAGCACCGCAAAATTAGCACACACTGTTGAACCATGGAGAAAATGGCTACGACGGAAGGTTCCAGGAGTTTTACAAAGCACTATTAAGAAAGACGAAGAAGGCTCACCATGACATGCCAAAAAGTACTGAAATAACCAAAGAATCACGTAGAACACCGACTATAAAAGAGCGCTTCCAACGAATTAAAAACACCAGTGGCATACCACAAGTTCCCAGAAAGTGTCATTTGTATATGCGTCTAAATCTTAGATCCTGGCACTTTCCATGCTTCTGCAACATTCAGTAAGCAGTGAATGTCTGGATATCTGTAGGCATCTGGATAGGATGTAATGTTATAATGGCAAAACAACCATAGCATTTAGGTATTGTTGCAGTTTTTTTGATATTCTTTGATACTGTTTAGTATATAGTGGCCCTGTGTGGTGAGTTTAAGGCCACAACTGTTCCTACAGCGAGTAATCGGGATAGTGATGCGCTGACAGTTTATCATGCGAGGTGCACATAACGACGGGTTCGATTTTCAGATTCACCAGCGGAGGGAATTACAGCTCCCAGCTGGAGACAGAGGGCCAATGCCGGCGCACTGACTTTTCACTCAGTCCTTGTCCCACGCGGTATCTGCAAACCAAAGTACTGTTTGGAGGGGGATTTCACAGCTCTCTAGAGTTCACAGTGTCGCGGCGCATTGAAATGATTGGCCACACAGGCGGAGGAAGCACAATAACCAGTATTTGCACATACTACATTAATAAGTACATTTACTGTACACACACTAGGATGCTGCACTGCATATAAACTGTCTCTGCTTATTATTTACTCTCCTCAGCCATCCGACTTCCTGTATCTTAACGTACTGTGTTTCTTGTGCCGCGTTAACAGCTAATTTCCCTCTTATTTTATCTTTAAGAAATTCGTACCGCTTTCTTATGAGGCACCCCTTATGGAGGGTTTATGAGCAGTAACTAATTCTGCTTTGGTAATAGTTAATAAATCATTTACCAATACTTTAGAGAGCTGTTATAAGCTATCAATAAGAGCGGCCTTTTGGATTGCCATGTTTTGAAAATCCACGTGGCTAGTGTTTATACCCTCTGTTTGGTATTGATACAGATTGAAATGTTGGGAATCCAGCGTTGGGAATTGATTTTGGTCCAAATGCTCCCAGTTCTTCTAGAAGGTAAATGGTCCGTCAGGGTGTTTTCTTTTTAACGCAACCTGGCAACTCAATCTTGTGTATAAGTCATAAGTAAATTAGTCATTAGTGGGTAATAACCTCTATACCTTGAGAGCTTATGAATAATACACTGGTTATGTTTGAATGCGTGGCACATGTGTCGAGTAATGGAAATGATTTATTATGATGCTCTAGGAACGATTTCACGCCCGTATCGATTCTGTCAATAACCTTGGTGAATTAGCAACTTTCGCCGTATTTGCAGATATCAGTAACACGGTACTGATTTATTTCCTCTGTTTAGAATTGATAAACACTACATACACAGTTAATAAACGGCCTGGAACAGACTATG
Organism: Xiphias gladius; assembly: GCF_016859285.1. NCBI lineage: Eukaryota > Metazoa > Chordata > Actinopteri > Istiophoriformes > Xiphiidae > Xiphias > Xiphias gladius. The sequence goes on along the minus strand of NC_053413.1, from coordinate 23,132,650 downwards.
ATGCAGTCGTACGCAGGTTCTGAGCGTTTATTAATGTATTTACCGACAGCCGCAGCGCCCCCTGTGGTCATCCGTGAGTGGATGTTGTTGCATAAACAGATAATGACTGACATACCGTTGTCAAAGCAGAAATTAAATAATATGAATACGTTTTCATAGAGAACTTAGTCGTTAAACACGTTAATAAACTTTTAAAGTGTCCTTCTATCTGCTTACAGCTGCCCTACAGCGTGTTGTAACCCATTCGTCGGGCGCTGTGTAAACATTTTCACGTTTCACCGCGTGGAGCGCGAATCCTAGACAGTGCGCGTGTGATCGCACATTTAAGGTAAAGCCGTGCCACCTGTGGCTGCAAGGGAGGCTGCCATGGTAACCTCGTTTTCATTTCCTGCTCTTCCCTTGATGGCGGAAATAACGCGGGACTGACAACCGCTAGTTCCTAGCGTTAAAAAAACAAAAAAACAAAACAAACAACGACAGATCAACACTTCTCGACTGGTATTCATTTCATATGGAAGTACGTTAGTTAAAAAAAAAAAAAATCCATTATTATTGTTATTATTATTGCGAGCTACTTGGGAACGACACCGCCCGTACGAGGCGCAGGGGTACAAAAGCGAGCAACCCTCTCTCCGTAATTGTCCAAAAATCCCAAAAATATTCAATATCCAGTAAAACGGAACAGAAAAATCAGTAAATCGTCACATTGGAAAAGCCGGGACCAGAAAATGTTCGCCATTTTTGTTTGGTAAATGACTTTAATGATGAATTTATTTTCAAAACTGTTCATGGTTTTGTCTCGATTGATTTACGTTTCTCTTGTTTTGGGAACCGAAAACTGTCCCATGTTTGAGCTAAAAGGAGAAAATGCACCAACATTCAGCGAGTTTGACGGTTTTCCCGCAGCGGGGTCGCAGCTTGACTACGAGACTACGATTGTTTTCATTACCGATTAATCTGCCGGTAACTTGTTCAACTAATCGTTTAGTCTGTGAAGCAGCAAAAGAAAAAGAAAAGAAAAAACTGTCCAAAGTTTCACAGAGCTGACGTCTGCAAATGTCTGGTTCTGTTCGACCGAAAGTCCAAAAAACCCAAATATGAAGTTTACCATGATGTAAGAACAAGAAACGCAGCCAATTTTTTTCTTTTGAGAGGCTAAAATCTGCAGATATTTGGCAGTTTTTCACGATTTTTCCTTGAAAAATGACTCAAACGTTGAACTGATTATCAAAACAGTTGCAGATTCTTTCTCCGTCAGTTCGAGTCATCGATTAATGAACTAATCAACTAATATTTTTCGCTCCCAAAAAATATAGAAACGCCTGCGTGGCTGTATTCGATTCCTTTTGTGGAGTTTATTTCCTTTTACTTTCCATACATATGGTCAGTGTGTGGAGGTAAAGCTCAGCGTGGACGGGCTCTCTCCGTCTACCTGCGCAGCTCGCGCGTGTTCGCGTGCTGCGTTCGACGCCCTCCAGCGTGCGTGTCGTCCTGCTTGGCGTGAGCACTGACCCCCCCCCGACGGAGCCGAACGCGCGCGGATCGAGGAGGAGCGTCCGGGGGGGAGGGCGCGTGGAAGAGCGACGCGGGGGGGGGGGCAAACCGGGTGAGTGCGCACGCCCTCCTCCGTTTCTCGTCAGCTGGCGCCTGACCTGTCGAGACCACGCTCACCTCGTTTACTTCTTACTTGCCAACCGCGTGTCGTGCACTCGTGACAAAGACATTTCTCCGGTTGGGGACCAGTGAAGTTTTTCTGACTCTGATTCTCACTACGTCGGGCGTCGGAGCTTCGACGCCACAGGCAGGACAAACTGTCACCGCAGGAAACATTTCCGAGGCCCGGTTAAGCCTCTTCTCTCAGTCTAGCGTTTATTCGTGTCTGTACGGGTTTTTATTTAACATCGCTCCCGATAAGAAGAATAATCCAATAGATGCATTGCTGAATTACAAACAGCACAGGCTCAACTGATTATATACTGTAGGTGGGCCAATGAATACAACACCCCACTAAACATTGAGGGTTAATTTAGTATTTACCTCCTACTTCCGTATGGTAACACTGGTATGTACTGTGCAAGTTAGTTTTTTTTGTTGGTTTTACATATAGATTTTACTTTCATGCGGACACCTCATGGAGTTTTAGAACTGACACATACACAACCCCCCAAACGTATTGTATTAGCTCAAGAATTGCAGCGTAAAACCGGGCTTGTCCCGAACAGGGCTCCATTTGACAGTTCGGCACGTGATTTACATACGAATGAGCAAACGTTGCCAGTTTTCCTCGGGCCTGCTCATCACCTGGTCAGCAGCATGTGTTCACCCCTAAAGAATCCTGCTACAGCTGAAAGACTCGGTTGATAGACAGGTGATTGTGACCAAAGAATAATTACATTTCTTGCGTTTCTTAGTACGTCCGATGCATTTCCACTGTAAAATTTGACTGAAAACACGGCCAAGGAAAAGACAGTGGAGCCCTAAACCGTCCCAACGTCCTCAGTTTGGAGACAGACCTGTCATAATACTAGAACATTTACATTCACTTACAGTCTAATAAATCAAAGCTTTGTTTTGTTTTTTTAGAATCGCCGCCATCACTAATGTGCCACAGGTCACGTACAGAGGGGACACAAACCATTGTGGCCAGGGCCCACGATGAGCACCGCCCGCTCAAAATTCAAAGTACAACAAACTGCTGGCTTTGGCTGTGTGGCTCTGACACAGTCAATTCGCTACAATCCCCCCCGTGAGAGCTAAAACACACCGGAGGCCTCACACATTAGCAAAACAGCAAGTTTCGTTGCATTCTGCTTCATAGCTTGGGTCCTCTTGGAACCAGCGGGGGAAATCAGTCCCAGGTCACATTGACCACAGATTGGGTTTAAATCGTTTTCCGTCTCCCGAGGGTAAGTTCAGGTGCTGGCCCAGTTGGTCTGGGCTGTGGTGTGTTTCCGGTCCGAGTTTTGTTCGAAATGGATGGTTCGTTATGGGTTTGGGTTTGACAGCGTTCTACTGAAGGTCTGACAGGAGATTCGTCGGACTCAAAGAATAATGGATCTAAGTATTCGGAACCAGATCCAAAATTCTCTTCACTATCAGAACCCAACCCTGCTGAAACCCTCTACTTTAATATTATGTGTGATTCCTTTTGCTGTCTTCAGCATCTGGAGGCGAACCGCCACCGTGTTTCAAAGCCTCACGACCTGCCCACACTGACAGCTTTTTGGACCGTTACCACTCAGCTGAGAGCCCAGGAGGCCCAGAACCTCCCATTTCCCCAACGGACGGCCACGACCCTTTGCCAGGGCAGCAGCTGAACACGAACCAAAGTGGGACAGAACCCACAGTGAAACACGAGGGAGTGGCAGAGCCCGATGAGAACGCAGCTCCGCCCGACTCAGGCCACAAGTTTGCGACGGAGGAAGGCGACGGTCAGCTGTGGTCGTCCGATCTGTCCAGAGACGCTGGCGATCCAGGCTTCCCCTATGCCGGGCAACAGTTTGGGCAGATTCCCACTGTGTTCACACCTCAAGACGGCCTGAACTTAGAAGATATGGCAGCCAGAATTCACTCAGTGGGGAAATCTCATTCTGCCACGTCGAATGCAGCAAAAGTGAAAAGGCGAGCCAGAACATTTGGACTTAAAAGACCACAAGAGGATGAGGGACACAATGCTTTATCTCAGATTAACTCCATGGATCAAAGCTCGATTCCTCAACAATCGCAGCATCAGTACAGAGACTTTGCACCTCCTGTGAGGAGCCCGGATGAGGATCTGATGGCACCAAACCCAGCGGCCTCCTCCCTCTGCGGCCGCAGCCTTGCAAGGAGGACGAGGACACCCTGGAGGTCCAGCGTTGGCGAGAAGAGGTTCAGCTGCGCGTACTGCGACAGAAGCTTCGTGAGGTTCAGTAAGCTCAAGGAGCACCTGAGGAGTCACACGGGGGAGAAGCCGTTCAGCTGCCTGCAGTGCGGCCGGAGCTTCACCAAGCAGTGCAACCTCATCAGACACGCGGTGGTCCACAGCGGAGAGTAGCCCTACGAGTGCTCGCTGTGTGGGAAGTGCTTCACCCAGCGTTCAAGCCTCAAGTCCCATCAGAAAACAGCACACTGAGTTTAAAGTGGTTTATTTTATGCATCGGATTCCTGTGTTTTGTAGCTCTAAGAAACATTCCAGGTTTTCTTAAAACTCCCAAGTCTTTTAACTGCACCGGCGAACATGTTGATAAAACTGTTTAATTGTTTTAATGTTTTTGTTTAAAACCGTAATACCATAATTTAGCCCGGGGCTGCAACTAACAATTTTCATTATAGATTTATCTGATAATTATGCTTTCGATTAATCAGTTAATCGTTTTGTCTATAAAATGACAGAAAATTGTAAAAAAAAAAAAAAAAAAAAATGTCCACGGACCATGGCGACATCTTTAAATGTCTTGTTTTGTCCAACCAACAGTTCAAAACCCAACGATATTCCATTTACTATTATGTGTAACAAAGAAAAGCATCAGATTATTTTATTTGAGAAGCCGAACCAGCAAATATTTGACATTATCGCTTAAAAAATGACTAATTGACTGATCATCTAATCATTGCAGCTCTGGTTTAGCTTAAAGGGTTAAAGGGTGGTTTTAAAGGTTGACTACAAATTATGCGTACTTCGATTTTTTTTGCCGCCCTTTTTCCAATAAATGCTGTGCAGCTTTTTCTACTGCCCTGAGCAGCCACTAGCTTCCAGTCTTTTCTTCGTGGTATGAAAATCAGTTAGTGGACTCGTGAAATTTGCTTCTTTGGTGTGTTGCATGACACTGAACGGCAAGTCTTCAACCGGGTTACCTCACAATAACTAACAGCGTGAATTGAATTGGAGCCAATGGGCTGCCTGACGATGGAGTTTAAATACATTAAAATGTCTAAAACAGGGGAAATGGTCAGTATCTCTGATCTGCAGGAGATGGGCCAAAATATGCAAAACCACTGGTGCAGTCCCTTAAATGCGTACGTTCCCGTTTTTAAAGGCTCCCTCACTGTAAAATAATGTAGTGCTCGGAGATCATCTGAGGTAAACCGACGATGAATGCCTCTGCTAGTTTGGTCAACATAGCAATGTTACTAATGTTGTTATTTCTAAGAATTGTCTTGTGTTTAAGTATCTTTGGAAAAGCACCATCAGTCACATTATATTGTAACGTAACCATACAGTGATATCTGGTCAAACACGCGCTGATATTTGAGTTTGTCAAAGAGAGAAATAGTTGCAAGGTGACAGGAAAAAAGTGAGAGATACAAGTTTGTATTTGGGGAGAAAGCGCCAACTTTTCCCTTTTATAGTTTGCATCAAAGCTTTTTCATCATTTTTCACGAAACTACTGTAGGCAACAACGTAAACATACGGGTCGTGTAAAAATCCCAATAAGTATGACCCTGCAACATCTAATTGTTATCACTGATTTGCACCTCAGACACAACTAGGTGGCAGTCTAATAGACATGCTGCTGTTCAGCCTTAAATGAAACAGGTCACTGTTTATCCTGTGTGAACAACCCATAAACTGCATTTAAGGTCTCGTCGTGCAACACAAAACATACATTTGCCTATATGAGTCATATTTTATTGCCAAATGAGTATTAACATAAGCTGCTGTCTTTCAAGGGGAAAAAGGACATCTGCCATTGGATACAATATACAAACAGTTTTAAAAATCTGTTTTATTCTTAATAGAAATAAAATATTGGGAACCCTGTGAGATGTTTTTATGAATGTGTTTTTACATGTTTTATAGTTGTGACATGCAATGATGCACATTAGGAGACTTTACCACACAGACAGAAATATTAATGATATACTAAATAAAAATACATGAGAAAAAGAATTTAAAGTCAGGTTATTAAAACTGACACGTCACTTATTTTACGACAAAAACTTTGTTTAGGTCAAAAGGGCTTCGGATGACGTGCTTCCCACGCTAAACCAAAATCAGTCAAGATTTCGTGATGCTAGAGGGTAAACCATAGGTACTACTGCTACTGTCTGGCTGGTCTCTATCCATCCAGATACAGTAGCAGGTGAGGTGGTTCGGGCTCTGAAAAACACTCACAGTGTCAGAGTTTTAGTTAAATCAACGTGGAAAAAAAAAAAAAAGGATAAGAGACGAACACAAGTAAAACTCAGGGAAGCTTTGTTATTCGATCAGCAAAAACATCTGTACTCATCAAGGTAGGTAACACAAACTTTTTACACAAATATACAAAGACATTAAAAATGTTTTTCTCATAAATACCAAATTAGAACCTTTATCCTGTAAAACAGTGTGATAAAGTTACATTTTTTGCATAGAAAAGTAGTGATAAGTAGTTACTAGGAGATCACTGTACAAGTGCATTTTAGTTCCTCATGGAGTGATTAGGCTGAGATCATCAGAATGTAACAAGGGGATCATAAACAAGTGCTGGAGCAGCAGCGAACATGGTTCATCATGGTTCATGTTTAACATGTAAAAATCTGATCACATTCAGATCAACACTGACAACGGTTTTGATGTTTGACAAACCTTCCCAATGAGACTCAGTGGTTTTTAATTTTCATTAAAAGTTGAAGAAATGCTTTAACCCTCGTCTGTGACACGTTCGGCTCTCAAGTCTCACCTCCTCCACATCCATGGAAGCACAGGAAGTGGACAACACTAAAACATAGTGACGAAGAAAACAGGAACTCTTAGACCAAGTCTGTTTTAGATGTTCATCGGAGTGTGTTAATAAAAGTAGAAAATGACCACCAATTTAATGAAGCAAATTCAACCAAATGTTAGCGGCAATCACATAAGAGAGTGTTTCTGAAGACCAGACACTCAACTTAAAGGAAATTTGCTCCAATTAGAAGAAAATATACACTGAATTTTAGGGAAAACTTCATTTTCAGGAAGAAAATGAAGGAGCAATTTTACGCCAAAGATCAATAAAATGTACTAAGTACTTATAATGTGTGATAGGACAAACATTTTGCAGATGCTTGAATGTTTTTCAAAAAACACAGCTGAGCCTTCCGTCTGGTTTGGATGTTTTTCTCAGAGCAGAGTGGAAGAGCCAACATCAAGCACTCTGGCATATCTGAATGGAAGGAACTGAAACACCAGGTTGTGCTGTTTCTCTCGTCAGAAGACTGTTGTGTGCTTTTTCTTCAAGCCGCTATGATTAAGTTGGAACTCTTGACACAGTTTAGAGGAAACCTTTAAACTGGTCTCCTTTTCTCATTTACTGGCCTCACTTTAACCACTGGCAGTGTGAAACCTCAGATGCATGGGGCAGCACGTGCAAACGGGGCCGCATTACACTCCTTGGTGGGAACTTTCTGTGGGAACTTTCAGCATCAATCACCGGCATCTTTGCAGACTGTTGACAAAGCGAATTATCTTTTTTGTGTATTTAGTTCATGTATAACTTACATTACAGCTTGCCTTTATGTTTACCTGTAAGTTTGACATCAGATTGATTTCCCACCTTAAAAAGGAGCCCATAGTTTCAATGAATTTTCCATTTTGACTTTAAAGGAGGGAAACTGTTGGTGTAAAATATTCTACCACTGTTGTCAAGTTTGAGGTTGCTAGGATGACTTGAGATTAAACATCGGTCTCAGGAGTGATGTGTCTCAGGCGCACGTTTACTGTATTATAAATCATCTCTAATTTTTTCCACTGAATGTCAGCGCACAATGTCATTATTCAGAAAGATGTGGATAAGGTTCTTTTTGATTTAGTTTAAGCGTCTGTCTGACAAGGAACACAAGGTCAAAGTATCAAAAGCTATTTTTGATTTTTAAAACACTCACACATACGCAACAAAAACGATCTTCAGTACCCCTTGTCATAGAGAAGGCGCCTAATATACAAAACTTTGAAGGAAAAAAATCTACATCATCTTACAATAGTAAATATAAACAACCTTTCAAAAAATAATCTCTATTCCAAAGTGTTGATAAAAGCTTTTTTGTGTTACCTTGGGGACCGTCACACCTTCTTCTGTCACGCCTGGGAGATAATAGCTTTGAAAAATATCGATCTAAATCAGGTGTGCTTGATTTATGGAACATATGTGATACATTCACTTGAGAGATAAAATCAAGTGCTTTTACTTTTCTTTTTACATCGAATTTTCGAGAATCTTTGAAATGTGTCCAGTCTGTGAGTCTACTTAAAAAAAAAAAAAAAAAATCCTCGTCATGTCCTCACAGTCGGGAGTCAGAGTCCCCATCTCTCGTCCAAAACTACCACATCCTCCCCGTCATCTCCTCAAGGTGAGCGTGTGGGTTTGAATCTGTTACGCTTGGCAGGTGTCTGTCCCTCTTTCTCGTTCCTCCTCTTCCTCCGGGCTGCAGGAGCAGTCCATCGCCTCTCCGCCGTCTCTCTCACTGCCGGGGACCATCGGAGACCAGCTCTCCCCAAACAAGTCATCCTCCTCCTTGTTTCCTTCCTTTCTACCTTCCACCTCTCCATCCTCCTCCCCTCCTCTCTGCCTGCAGTAAGGTGGGATCTCAACCACAACGTACTTCTTCCCCCAGCCACCCAGCAATGGTTTCTGTCGGACGTCATTTCCAGTCAGGCCCGCTGAGAGAGAGAGAGGAAAAAAAAAGGAAAAAAAACAAATGGGAGAAAAAGGAAGGACAGTCACGTAGATGTAAAGGTAGAGGGGAAAAGGAAAAGAGGAGAAAAAGTAAGGTAAAAAAAACAAACACACAAATTCAGGACAAATTCACCATTTTTTATGATTCGGTAAATTATTCATGTTGACCTAACCTCTGGCAAAGTATAAACTCAAACCGGAGTTAAAGCAGTAAACCTAAAACCTATGAAATAACTATAGTAAAAGAAGGCAACAAAAACATACAATATATAACTGCTGCATAATTATACACAAAAGTAATGGCGCTATCTTTCCATTTGTTGAAGTGTGGCTACGTGCATTTTCCTGCTATGGACTGCAGATGGCAAGCAGCTCGTTGCTTAATCTGGCACAAAGCTTCTCAAATTGCTGCTTCAGATTAACACTTTTATGCAGGGTCCCTGAAAAAAAATCAATATAAGTGACTGTGGCTGCCAGAGGAGCAGGACTGAGCTGTTTCTAGGCCGTAGATTTTGCTGGGCTTTTCTGGAGGACGTAATCCCAAAGATGAAGAATGACTGGGCCAAAACACGGGACACCTCATCAACACCTTTGGGAGGAACTGCCACCTTTCATCTGAAATCACTAATTCGGTGTGTGCCACCATGTGCAGCACCTGTTATCAGGACCAAACTGTGTCAGATGCAGTACTGAGTTTTTCTAGTTACATTCTACATCAGCTGATTTCAACCACATCTTTTTGTTTTATCAGAGGTGTCTAAAATTAAACTGTATTTATTTTATATTACTTTGAATCACAAGTATTTTTTACGCCACCAAAATACAATAAAGTAAGAATGTTTACTATTTTACAGTAGTGGTATTTTGTTAGGAGGGAGACAAAGTTTTTCATGTTATCTGTGTTTTTTGGTAGCATGTGTCTAAACTAGAGGCACCTGGATTGCATCTTGTCCTGCCATGATCTCCATGACAAAAAAAAAAAAAAAAAACACTCACAGTACTAGCAGGTCCAGAAATGAAGTTTTAAAAGAGTCACTTTTACCTCATTAATATGTAAATCTATGCAGTCAAGGCACAACAAAATCTAAACAGATCATCTACTCCATTTGGGGCCCCTGTGGTTTAAGCATGAAGTTTCTATGAATCATTCTTGACAAATGGTGTTCACAAGAATGTCTCTACAGAGTCACAACAGACGCAGGCGTGACGACATCGTATTGAATACTGTTTATTTTGTAATGTTTATAAGACGGTCACTTTTTTTCTTTTTTAGAAGGAGTAAAGTTGCCTAATTATTAATATATTCGGTAATAATAGCAAAGTGCTTAAAGCACATGATTAACATTGGGAAAATATAACAAACACAGTGCAATCTTAGTCTGTGGTTTAGTTCCTGAGTTTGCAACAGCTTCCCACTGGTACTAACTGCTAAAAACCGTGTACATGCTTTACCAGCAACCATGGACGGCATCAAAATCAGGTGAAGTCCAATTTTTAAACACCACATTACGTGGGACTACTGTTATATGTGTTTTTAGCTCTTTGAAAGTGTGACTTTCAGGAAAGCCCTTTTTGTAAATTTTCACACATTAAACTTTTATATCAAAGATCCTAAGGGGACGTCCTCATCAGACAACTCACCTGGCAGTGTTGTGGACAGCTGCCCGGAGTTACAGGTAAGAGAACCGTTGTTATTGGTGCTAACAGCAGCAGCGAGTTGGAAGACCTCGGAGCGGGGCAGCTGGGGGGACACTGGCAAGGAGTGACACTGTCTTCCCGGCAGCTGCTGCCAGTAATAAGACGCCTCCTGTTGGGGTCCCGCAGGTCCGTGAGCAGACGGCTGGTTACTGAACGCGCTCCCCGGAGGTGAGTGAAGGTCAAACACCAGTGAGAAGACAGACTTGCTGGGCACATCGAAAAACTTGATCTTGCCCCCACACAGGTCCTCTCGGGCGGTGAATGGGTTGATCTTGCGCGCTTTGGAGGCTCGCTGAGTAGTGGGGGGGTTATAGTAAGGGTCCTGGACGTTCACCTTTCTCAATGGTTTGCAGGAGAAGATGTCTGACTGGCTGCGGCTGAGCCAGATGTTTCTTCTGGGACGGGGCGATTTCGGTGGTATTTTTTCATCCTGGAAACCGAGAGGGTTCAGTCGCTTGAAGCCCTGGATCTTCTCACCTTGAACAAAAAGATGGGATCATTTTGTGACATCCTTAAATTAAGTTTACAAGTTGTAAGTCTAGAAGTGTATCTTGGATTTTTTAAGAGAAATAAACAATCATACGGCGATATCTTTTTTCAGTGTTCTGAAGTGATAATCTAATGTAACCACTAGGTGGCGATGCAGGCTAAATCCTGCATAGAGTACGTAGATATGAGTTCATTGAATCCCAATCTTCAAATGTTTCCTATAGCACCGGAGGAGATTGTTTAACACAGAAATGTTCTTTTAAGTTTGTTGGATTTAAAAATTTTTTGTTAAACTTCGTATAATAATATGTATCAGCGCAGGAAAAGTGCTGGAAAATGGTGGATTTGAGGATGACGGCAACAGAGAAGAAAGAAAATGCAGAAGTCTTCAAAACTCAGTTTCCAGCAATTGTTCACATTGTTTAGAATAAAGGTTTTTTTTCATATAAGCTCATAAATAGTTCCCTAATACACAAAGATGTGTTTTTCCTAATGGTGCTGCATGTAAACAAATGAGCTAACCAAGAAAGCATCTCGTTTCATCCTCTTTTCTAATCTCAAAGTTGTGTTGCACCCTTGAGCGATCACGTATCTCACTTCTGCTGAGAAATATCTGAAACAATTACTCATGCCAGTCATGAGGACCGCAAAGTGCTACTCTACAAAAAAAATTTGGCTGAAATGTTTTTGTTATGCAACAGAAATATTTCCTACTATGATGATGATCCTGGTTTTCAGGAAACGCTGATGGTAACAGATAAACAGAGCGAGGGAGATGGAGGACGGGGGCAGAGGGGAGGGAGCAGAAGAAGTTCATGACGTAACAATCGACATCAGACGAGGAGTCAGATCCAAGCCGTGTTTTCCACACAATTATAGCCACATAAGGGATATTTCTTTCATCCACAGGCTCAGACTGTGTTTTATGTGTTCCGTTAGCTTCATCTTGATATACAACATTATACCAGATCAAACAAACCACATTTGTCACTAGTATAACTCACTCCTGCTTCCTGTGACCTCATACGTTTGTGCTCTCCTTCTTCATAGAGTGTTGTCCTAAGGAAAAGGAGCGGTTTGGCTTGTCTAAACAAAAACATTACCGCCTCCCGACTCCACGATGGTCAGACATGCAGGCAAGGCAGCTGTACCCCGGACCAAATTAGAAGTGAAACCTGGGCCGGCATGGATCAAGTATCTCAAAATAGGAATGTTGATCTCAGACCAGTTTTCCTCTTCAAGTCAAGATGAAGTTTATATTATCAGCAACCAAGGATTCTGGGCCAGCGCTCATGTTATTTTAAGTGTGATACAGATACTCAGGTATATGTTAGAACATATTTGACTTTGCTTTTGCATAAATGCTCTGTGAATATCTATCTAGGGTGAAAAGAACAGGGGATACGGATATTACAGTAGAAATAGGGATAGTACTCTACTGACAAACTAACTGAATGACTAAAAAGGAAATGAATCAAAAATTGGGCTGAAACAAACCTGGTTGAGGTTTCTCTGGACAGTGCAAACATTTTGCTTCTTACTGACTAACTGGACAAACATGGAGTCAACACTGTGTAACTGGAGAGGAAATTTGGTTTCTGTCAGGCTCATCACTGACTGGATAACAAGCGAAATATTGACTAGCTCACTGGTTGGCGGTCTGACAAGATTAGAGTACAAGCAGAGCCTGTACGCAGCGGTAAAGAGGGGTGAAAGGCTAGGGAAGCAATGAGAGGTGTTATAAAATAGGCTTCTGTTGCCAGTCCCCTCGCTAACACTTTCCCTTTACAGGCATTCACTAGCATCTTCTTGGGAGAAATAGGAGCTGAGTTTCGCTGACTCTGAAGCTGAAATGCCTTATCGGTGTCATACCTTTCGGCATGGTCTTCTTGTCGTTGTCCCCACTGAGCGGGACGCACTCCTGCTCCATCTCTTCGACTTTAAGGCGTGCGAGAATCTCCTCCAGGTGACTGACAATGTCTGGGAAGGATGGACGGAGTTTAGGGTCCATCTGGGAGAGGAAAAAATTGAGGTATAGAAAAGGACAGAGTGATTTATATATACAGTAACATAGTGTAGAACCAGGGATAGATTGCATTTATTAGGTTATTACCAGGGAAAAGTAAAACATACACCAATAGGATTACTCCCCATTTAAAAAGGTGCTACATGAAACTTTTAAACATTAAAAAATAGTATCATAATTATGTAACATTATAATTTACATAAACAAACAAGACCAGAACTGATGCCTCCCTTAAGGCTTTACACTGTATTTTAGAAGATGGTTTCCCAGGAAATTTGCTACGGTAAAAAGGAGGAATGGTAGAGTTGTACAAAAAAGAAAAGCCAAAAGGGGGAAAAAAAAAAATCACCTCAACGGGTTTTTATGAAGAGGCAAAGTTTCTCTCTGCAACTCGAGGCAACGGGACTTATTTTAGAAAACAGAGGCAATAACACTGAGACTACTAAATTTGTCCGTTACATTTTCAGATGACTTTAACAATAATATCTGGGTATTCTTTCCTTAAACAGTGATATACTTTTTAAAATATTAGATGAAGCTTTTTTTTTTTTAAATTTGGAACTGCAGTTGAAGATAAACCAAGACAAAATTGGAGGAATAAGGAGAGGTGGGTAGACGGGATGGAAGGGGGGGGTTACAGTAGGGAGCAGGGAGACAAGCTGCAGGGAGGGAAAAAGAAAAAAAAAAAAAAAGGACAAAAATGTGCCTAAAAGATGAGGACACACAGCTAACTAGGGAGTGCAAAGGGGTTGGAGTTCCTAGAAAGAAACTCAAAAAGTGACTATTCAGAAAATGAATTTCAGATTGGGGTGCTTTGAAGAGAGACTTTGGTGTGAGATAAGGGAGACAAGGATGATAAAAACAACACAATAGACAAAGATGAGAAGGGATGGAGGGAGCCAATACAGGCTCAATCAGCAGGGTGCTCCAAAAACCTTAATGCTCTCATCCTCGGCGCTTTGTAATTATTTTCCAAAAAAAGAAAAAAAAAAAAAGTCGCAATTCCAGTCCAAGGATTATGAAGTGATGTGAACAAAATGTAACTGGATAAATGTCGTGAAAAAAAAACAAAACATTTGATATGGTTTTACCTACTTTACATTCCTCCTCATTTCACTAGTTAATCAATTTAAGAACAAATCAGTGTATGACATTTTGTGAAAAGCTGAGCCTGCCAAGTAACTGATCCAGCTTTTAGAGAATAGAAGACCCCCTGGATAGTGAGCTAAATCAGATTATTCACATAATCAGATTGCCCCGCTATTTCTGAACAATTGAATAAAAGTTACTTATGTAACCGGTGAAACACCTAGAAAACACCTTATTCATAAACACGGTATCGCTTATAGATAAACTGAAACTTGAGAAAACCACAGTGTATCACCTTTACAAGCTACATTATCGGACTTATCTTTACAATCGCCATTTCTAATTCGACAAAAACTGAAGCAGCGTGGTCAGGAGTGAGGTGAACTCACATTGCAGCAGTTGAAAGCCAGCTGGAGGAAGTCAGGCGGACAATCTCCGACCATGTGCTGGAACATGTGGTAGTCCAGGCCGAAGTTCTGGTCAGGAGGGAGAGACAAAGATGTTTGGATATACACTATGAAAGTTAAACAGGAAAGTCAGATTTATCATTCTGACAAAAAAGGATAAAGACGTTGACAGAGCGTCATCAGATGTTTGACACACCATTACTCTTATGCCAAAGCCAGCTTCATATCAGACTAATCCCTGTGACATGGCCCTGCTGACTGCCAAGTGGACTATCAAGGACTAATAGCCAAAGACTCATTTGTAAGCTTGATCCTAAGCCTGATTTAAAGGCACAATCCACATGGCAATGCAAGAGGTGATCCTATTTAACAGTTATCATGCTTTTCAAATCACACCGAGTTCTACATGGCAGGTCAGAGATCCTAAGTTGGACAGTTTGACTATTCCACTCGAAAGCTTTACCAACACAGACTGTGTGTATGATTTCATACTGAGGTTTCTTCAGATTTCAACAACTTGCATTTTATATTTTTAATGGCAGTGAGAATAAGTTTGAGACTAATTTTGGAAAAAAAAAGATGCCGTTGAGGAAAGTTCTTAGCTGCTAACAAGTCTACTACTGTGGAGACGGAACTGAGTTTAGAACAATCTATATTAACTTTAGATAAATTTGTGTCCAATATATAATCTTGTGAGGTATTACATCTGCGTCACACAGAGAGAGCTCTGAGATTAAAATAATGACAAGGTATGGTAAATGAATTACACTTTTGCAAGAATGGGTGGAACAAACATTTCAACACTCCTTTTTAGCTCTGTGTGAGTCATGTGGATGTTTCACAGTGTAAACAGGGTGAGAATGATGGGATACCAAGAAATCAACCTGCATACAAGGCAAACAAACACACAGATGTATTACGAGGAGTATTTCACGGTCACAGGGTGAAAAAGGCGCGATGAGCAGTCACCTCCGTGCGGGGTAGGAAGTCAGGGTCAGCCTGGATCCTTGCGATGATCTCACACATGATTATTCCATAGGAGAATACATCAGCCTGAAAATGGACACAAAAAATGAAAATACACACAGATAAATGGAAACAACAAACGTTTTTCCTCCTCCTTGCTTTTTTGTAAGTTTCTAAAAACGATTAACTGCCTGGTTTATTGTAAAGTGAAAAGTTTTGGAAACTCCCTGATATTCCTTTACCTCTTACCAAAATTTCGTTCCTTCCCCGTCTGTGATTCAACTCTGAATTCTACACTTTTCCAAGTTTTCGAAGCTTTGATACCAAGAAAATTGCTGAATCTTATTTTTTGTTCCTTCTGGGTTCCAATTTCCCCTGGGGTTTGTTTAAGTTTGATCAAAACTAATCTTGTGTAATTTAATTTGAGCTTATTTTCCACACCATCCTAACTAATACCACTACTTGGTATTAACTGTTGCCAGGGTCAGAGGTCAAAGTCGGTGACTTTACCTTCTCATTGTAGGGTTCATCTCTCAGCACCTCTGGAGCCATCCAGAAAGGAGAACCAACGACTGAGAGCTTCTCTCCTTCAGCACTGAATATAACACACATTCACAGAATGTTTGACAAATTATACGCAACATGTCATCGAAATGAGGAAATCATCTGTGCCAGAAAATTCAGGAAACTTTAGAGGCTTTGAGCCAACTCCCAGACTCTGTGTTCCTGGTTGATTCATATAATAACACCATGTTTACACAGTGCATCTAGCTTGAAGCAAAGTCGGAGCATATTCAGTATCAATCTGTGTTTAAATATGTCGAGCTGGTGAAACTTTAGTTTGAACTAATCCTCTTCTGACCCAGTGCACCACCTGGAAGAAAACGCCGACCTGACCCTGTCGATGTTGTGTGTAAATGAAAGATGTAGATCAGCAGGAGAAAAAAGACAGGGTTAGGCTTTCTAGTACCTGCCTGCTATTGCATCCGTGTTGAGGTGTTAGCACGTAATAAAAAAATACAGTTTGAACACATTTCGAAGTATTATTTCCAGGCTGCCTTTGTGATGTTAATATGAACAACCTGATAGATAAAAGAAGCTGATGCAGAAAACACAGTGCAAATGTGAGAAAAATGAAAACTAAGCCGACTCTACTTTGGCTTTTTCAAACCAAATGACCCTCTCGCTCTGTGTTTACCCTCTAGTTAACACATAACTGCAGTTTTAAAATTTTAACCAGGCTGTGAATGATGCTGTCTTTCCTTCCAATCAGTTTTAAAAAGATATCAGATAGTGTGTATAAAAAACCTTTACTCTCTAATCCTCTCAGTTTAGTAGCTTTTGCTCTGTTTAGATTTAGATTGGCTGACGCAGAATGAGCGTTTGCATCTCAGACCTTTGTGTGCGAAGAAGATGTGTCATTACAGTGTGACTACATTATGAGCATTATTCGTACGTGTTTACATTCCCACATACACATAAATAGAGATACAAGATTTTCAATAATGATCATTCTGTCTAAGTCTGGTCCTCTCAGTTCCTTAAGACAAGCCCCCTCCTTCTCTGTGCTACTGCAGCATTAAAAACTAAACCCCTGCACTGATAGTATCCGCCTGTTATCAAAACACTAACGCAGAGAATGTTATCTGTACAGCCTGCCGTTAATGTTAGTGTCTGAGCCATGTGTTAATAAATAACCCTGCGCCTGGTATGAGGAGGAGGGAAAATTCACTTACAGTAAGTGAGTTGCAAATAGCTACAACAGCAAAAAAGGGAAAAGTATCAAAAAAAACAACATCCTAGCGGAGAGCAAACATGGACAAAAGGATCACATACTGGAATCAACATTCTGACCTGAAATTTTATATCTGTATGTCTATTTAAAATAAGTAGCACCAGATGTAAAACTCACACCTTGACTGGTTTTTAAAGTGTCAGTGAGAAGATTAGTTCTTGATGTACAATGAGGGGCAGCGCGGCTTTAACAATAACCAGGGCCTAATGTTGAACAATTAATAAAAAAATTAGATTAGGGTAAAAAGAAAGACAACTAACAGATAAATGAACCCAATCAATTATGTTACATATAGGAAAGTATTGGAGCTATCCTGTAGCCTTCAGAGCCGGGTACAGTATTTCTGGTTAAGGGCTACAAAAATGGGCAAAAGCTTTTGTTGATAAAGCCTGACGAAGCTGCAATATTCAAATTGTGACCACCAGGGAGCATAAAAAAAACATCAAAACAAGGTAACAAGTACACAGCTACCAGCACATCACTGGATTATTAAATTGTTATTGCTAAAACATCATGAGCATTCATTCTGAGTCATTTATCATCTGTCTTCCAGTATTGACTCTCTTTTTAGCTCTGGTTTTCTGAGAAAAATATATGGGTTTTAACTGCTACATGGCCAACCTTGTTATTAGACACTCACCAACTGTCTGTTTGCCCTGTGGTGATTTGCAGGTAGTGTACATGGGGTATTCAGAGATTTTTTTTTTTTTTTAATGGAAATTGCTGCCTACAACGGACAAGAACAGCTGTGACGTAACCACACAAATTAAAACAGAGACCTAAAAGAGGCTACAAAGCTCCGTCAAGTTAGATTTTGGCGATAATCCCCCACGATTTCAACACAATGAGCACCACAGTCATTAGATTCAATGTTAATATCAAAATTATTGATTAATCCAGTAATTAGGTATGGCCGCCAGAGGAAGAGAAAATGATCTTCCAAAAGCATCTCTTTTTCATAGGCACTGTGGTCATTATTTAATTACTAATACATATCTAGGGATGGGTGTATTTGTGTATCAGTGGAAGACTCCTTACAGATTAGTAGGGATCTTTTCCGCGAGGCCAAAATCTCCAACCACTGCTGTGTAGCCACTGTCATCACATTTGATCAGGCAGTTCTGTGAATACAGAAAAACATTATCATCATTATTAATAGATATAGTTGAGGAAGTTGCAACATGGGAGGATTTAAAAAAACAAAAAAACAAAACGATTTTGTGTCTTAGCAATATCAGTCAAACCTCCACTTCCTAGCTGAACTTGGACTTAAGCCTTCAATATTAGTTTACTGCACATCGTTATTCTCTGTACATCAGAAAATGGGAACCGACGGGACATTTCAATATGCATTCCTAATATGTTTGGACTGTTCCTCTTTACTCTAAAAGGAACTCTTTGTAAATCTACCGTTAACATTTGTTGCAATGATCATTAACCTTATCCGAGCAGTGTTGAAATGTTACTGTACAAAACAGTACGTGCACTGCTGACATCTTTCAGACAACCTTGCATAACGTGACAGTTAAACCGACGTTTGGCAGCCACCGATACTGAGTTGAGCTGTATCATGTTGTTCTATATACTCACAATTTATTTATGGGTCTACTTGGCATAACATATGATACGTGAATCCAGTACACAAGACTCTCAAAATGCGTTCATCCTAAACTGTGGGTTAGTGTGCTGTACCATGCTGCTTCAGTGTACATTGATGTGAAGTATATATGCAGTGTGTATATAGTATATAGCATTAAAAAATAAGAGAGAAAGCTGCTCTGTTTATTGACTTTTGGGTAAGAGCTATGAGTCACAAGGAAATCCACTTTGTATTAATTTGAGGAACTATAATCTACTTAGGCTATGACAACACTATTCAACCCTAAATATCAGCTACAAAACTGTCTCTCTTTGCCTGTTGTCCTCTCATCTTTTCCAGTGACAGATTTCACTTAAAAATCACTTAATTTTTTCTGTGCACCGTTGTATTCTCCTGCAGATGACCACCTATAAGCTCTGACAGGAAATTAATACATGGGTTTACAGCAGAGTGCATACTGTCCCTGTTCCCTGCCAGTTCCATGCCAACATGGCTACGGGTCAAGTTGGAAAACTAGAAGCTGCTTGGTACAAATTATCACATCTGATAGTGACACTCTGTTCTCTACTGAGAGGTTAGCAGGTCTAGGACTGAAAGAGCAGACAAGTGTGTCAAGACACCTAGTACCTATAATATTATCTAAGGTCAAAGTCTGATGTACAGAGGTTGCATCATCTGGTACCAAACCCTATTAATGCACTATGGAGCTGTCAAAACCAACTAATATGTGAATATATATTTGGTGCAAAGGTCCTGGGCCATCTCAAACTACTGAAGAGGGTCACAAAACAAAAAAAGAAGCAAAAGAACAGATATCACAATTATCTGAATAAAATTTTTTTTTTTTCACTACACTCTCTCTCTCTCAAAAAGAAAAAAAAAATTTTTTTTTTTTTTTATTGATATACATTGTAAGTCATAGTGCTGCTTTAATATGATACAGTGTGTTAGTGGCCCAAAATATACTGCATATATTTAGCATATTGATTAACAAGTCTCTAAACCAAAAATACTAGAGTATACATATACTTAAAAAATACAAATGTACAGTCACTGCTTTATTGTGCCGGGGAACCAAGCAGACCTGTGGTTTTATTTTTAGCTATGGTTTCTCCCGTTAATGACCAATTAGCCTGTCTAGCTAACCTTGGAGGTGAGGTCCCGGTGGAATATTCCTTTAGAGTGCAAGTAGGCCAGACCGCTGGCAAGCTCACAGGCCAGTTTCATCCTGGTGGGCCAACTCAGGTGCTTGTTGCTGTCGAGAAGCTGCTCCAGGTTTCCACCATTGATGTACTACAGACAGACAAAGATCGACACGGAAATGACTGAACAGGTGAGCACGGCATACACAAATATATCTGCAAAAACACTGGCACTCAAAACACAAGAACATAGAGCCTGACAAACAAAGAAGGTTCAGAGCATATTCAAAGTGGAGGGTATGTACAATTTCAGAGGGAAAAAGTTTTAAAGAATGGTGATGGGTAAACAAATGGAACTAAAAAATTGTTTAAATGTGAATTCTGATTGCACAGTGGCCCAAAAAACATGTTCACAGCAAATTAAGAACTACAGTTTGTGTTATATGGAACAAACTGTGTTATATAACCTCCGCAAGTTCAAAGACATTATGGGTCAAACAATAACTGATTACTGACATTAAATCTTCTGGAGCCAGGAATTACATTGCTATACTCTGGAGAGCAAATTGTTCCTGTTCAGCTGTATATGGCCATTGTATTAGTGACCTGGGGAGATGTGCAATTTGTTTTCACAGGAACTGAAAGTGACGTGTTTTAAGTCACTGTGACAACCTCTAATCATAGATTCATACTAACACTCTGTTCTCAGTGACAGAAACAAACATCAGTGGCAGGGTACTAGTTGGTCAACTGGTGTACTGACTGACTCACTATCTGACTTATAATATACTAACTACATAGAAGGTACTGCTTAACTACATTATGCAAACCAACTGCCCATCTGACTCGCTCACAGAGTACATGACTAATTGGTTGCTTGGACTACAGATGGCCTACCTGTCAGCCTGGCAGGCTAGCTGGTGTATCAAACAACTGGCTGAATAAAATCCGGCTCTCTCTCTTCAATTGGTTGACAAAACAGCTAGTCTTCTACATGAATGTGGACCTTCTGACCATCGTACAGGCTGAGCTGTGGGCAGCCGAGTGGGGAAAATCAGCTCGGTGGGGCTTAAAAGTGGTCAGGGTCCTTTACTATGCCTGTCAGCTTTGATCCAGCAGAACCTGTCTGACCTTGCGCTGCTTGCATGCAAACACACAGACGCACTAATCCCATGTCACATATCACGAACAACAGTGGTAAACTAGAGAGAGTTGAGATGGTCTGGTTTAGCTGTGGTTATTGGTGTGACTGACACGCACAGAATTAGGACAAAGGGGACTGAAGGCCAGGGGAGGAGGTCTCTACTTCTTCACGCAATTGAATAAACTGGGTCTCTGGTCATATTAATTCTAATTTTCAAATAATCTTAAGAGATTATTACAATGTAGAACTCTGTATGAAGTGGGTCTTCAAAAGATGACACCCGACCAAGACAAGTTAAAACATCAGTTAGTTTTCTCTTGCCTATCAACTCAATGAGCTGCGTTCTTACAACTAATTGCGTCATCTCGCCTAAAATGATTTTTCCAGTTTAATGCAGGTTCACATCCATAGTGACGCTATCTCTCTAGACCACTTGAACATTAATCGCTCTGAGGGTACAGTTTCCGAAGAAAGAAGAAGTGTTACAACATCAAAAGATTTCCTGAACAATGTTTCAGCCTTCAAAGACATTCTTTATCTTTGGGCCCTGGTTAATGAAACACGCGTGACATTTCCATCCCAAATAATGATCTTAGTGGCGGTTCCATGTCAATTTTTCAATTTTAAAACCTAGCCCATCCTTCAGAGACAACAGTCCATTACAGCTCCAAGGGTAATCAGATAACGGTTTATTGCTATTATTCTGAAATCAATTGTTTAGTAAAAGCAATGTGTATCTGTGCATATATGTGCAAAAGTCAAATCCCCACCCTCCCCAAAAAGGCTGAGATCCCTGTTGTCTTATACCCTCAAATGTTCCATCTCACAAACAAACACACACACACACACACACGCGCACACGCACGCACGCACGCACACCACAATTCAAGACGCCAGAGGATTACAGTATTTGTCCAACAAATTCCTCAGTAGCTACAAAGTTCAACATCTGTTGTCTCCCTGGTGGGGTTTGGGAGGAGAGCGATACAACTGGGGAAAACTCCACTGGAGACAATTAAAACTCAGACTAATCCAACTTCATTCATTTATCATCTCATTTAAGATCTAGATGGAGCTGATTTTATATTCTCAATAACAGAATATGCAGCGTGCACAGTGTGTGCCTGGTCCAAAATGCAAATCACATGGTTTAGCGAAAGAGTGCACCTGCTGTGTCAACTACCAGTAACTGAATGGGGGTAAAGTCGCAATCGAAAAAGCCTCTTACTCAGGCATGGCATTTTTCCCCTGGAATTTGCTTTATTCTATTCTTGGAGTTACTGATATACCACAGTAATTACTTGACATAGCCCATATTTGAGCCATATAAATGCTCGCCGTGATCATGCATAATGTAGAGTGCTAAGGAAATGAAAAACATATGGCTGGTCACAACTGTTGTGGAAATTGCTCTGCTTCACTGTCTGTGTTTCAAGTTAAAAACCCTGGAAAGACTCAAACAAAAGAATCTTTGTTTGCTGCTGGGAGCAGCTTCAAACAGCAGTATAATCTAGCCATGGGTCATGATTTACCATTAGCCCAGATTATAATTGCAGTAGCATTTCCTATAAAGTGCATTAAATTGAGATTCAACGGAGACAGAACAAGTTTCAGCACTCTAAATCATTCTTTACAGCTTCCAGAGTCTTCAAGGGTTCATTCTCACGTAAAAATGTAAATCCAGTGGTGGTGTGACCTACCTATGTGTTGCAGCATTTCTATAATATATTACGCTATATCTCAAAGCCTGGTGCCAGTCTGTGGTGAAATATTCCTGATGGGTCCATTTTTAAGTTAGTTAACTATTGGACAATTTATTAAATTTCATCTTCAATGTAACTGGCCTTTGCAGAACTTGACATTGGAGAAACCATACCTGCTATACTTTACATGCACAATACATTCATAAACTAATTAAGATGTTTTTGACAAGTGTAAAGTGTTATAAAATGTACAGCTACTGCTGTACCCAATTTTAAAAAGGCAGCAAAAGAGTTAATTTACAATCAATGGAGGCCGTACTGCCCAGCTTTACAACTCTTTTTGACTTTGGCTTCCAGTTCTAGAGAATGTTTAAGGGAAACATACTTCATCAAACTGTTTTGTTTATTTTTTGTGTTGGACTTGGACTTGTGTGTGTGTGTCTGTATGTGTGTCTGTACATGAAATAGCGAGTTTCTCAATGCAGCTTGTGGCCATGCAGTAACTTTATTCTCCATTTCCTCTGAGCGCGGCCTCGTAGTGGGGGTCAGGTAACAAAACAGCACGGGCCTGCTAGGTCAGTTAGGTCCTGACACAACACGACACGATCTGTTTACCCTGCAGTAGGAAAGCAAGACCAACCGCAGTGTGCATGTATGTATATTCATGTGTGTATCTTACAATACATGGATTCACTTTGCAACTAGAGTACAGGCACAAGCATTTGTGTATGTAAATTTCTTAAGCTGTGCTCTCTTATGCAGCTGCAGAAAGTTGGTGTTTGTCTTTGTCAAGGCTACAATAAGCACATTCACTGTGCAGCAAAACAGTGTACTCAAGTACATGTGTGTGCCTGGAAAGATCTTTAACAGTGTTGAACAGTGTGGTCTTTCTTCTGATTGGGATGAATCGTGTTTTTTATACTTTTTGTCCACATTTGCGTGTATTTGACCATCACATGTGTACTTAAATAAAAGCATGCTTACAGAGATGCATCTTGAGTCACTGGTTGAACTGCGGAAGTGTATGTGTGTGTATCTGTCACGAATGTGTGTTTTTGTGCAGTTTATGTGTGAATACAATGACGACAGGATTTAGAACTGTGGGCCTGTGGCTTAGGGCATTAAACTGCTATATTATCATCCCTGAATAAAACAGAATCTGTGCATCGAGCAGCAGGGAAAAATAGCAAGAAATTAGAGCTGCGATTATTTTGGTTATCCAACGATTATTTACTTGATTAGTCATTTGGTCCATAAAGGGGCAGAAAATAATGAAAAATACCAATCAAAATGTTCCAGAGCCCAAGGTGGTGTCTTCATGTTTTCATATTTTTTTAATATTTTTTGTCTGACCAGCAGTCTAAAATTCCAGAAACAAAAAAACTGTTTACTATAATACCAGATAAGGAAAAACATCAATTCATCACATTTGAGAAGCTGCAAACAGCGAATGTTGACATTTTTTGTTTTAAAAAAATGACTAAGTAATGTCTCCTATGTCCTGAAAGTCAAATGATACCTAGCTAATGATTATAACTATTGAAGAATATTTTCACTTTTTTAACTGGTTATTTTTCAATTTTACCTGTTGTCTTGAGAAGTTTTATTAATCCCATATTAGTTACTGGAAGTTCCTGACAAAATGTTATATCCACACAAAAGCTGGCATAAAAATCCTCTTTAACATTATGTAAAAGTGCATCTACTTCCAACTGGCTCAGCATCTTTTAGAGCAAAAAAACTAGAGAAATGCAAAATTACTTCTTTGTAAGTATAGAAGATGCTATTCACAACAAAAGGGTTGCCATATTTATTCCGTTTCATTTTAAATTTACTCTTTGTACTGCTCTCTTTTCTTCCAAGTCAAGAGAATGAGGCCTGACCTTCTCTATACCTAGGCTTTTAATTAAGGGGCTAAATATATCAACTGCTTATCAAACATTTCCATGACTAACTAGAAAATGCACTCAGTAGAGTGCAGACCTCCGTCAAAGCAAATGTCAAACAACATACAACAGACTTCAGAGAAAAAAATTCAAATTTAAAGAAAATGTTCCAGATCTGCCTAAAAATTGAATGGGTCCTTCCCTGGGCCAGGCTCCATCGCTCAACCAACCCATCCCTCCATGCCCCATCCCCTCAGTGCAAATCGGTTCAGTACTTATTGCGTAATCCCGCTGACAAACAAACAAACAGACAGACAGACAGACAGACAGACACAGGTGATCACATAACCTCCTCGGCGGAGGTAATCAATGACTATAGCAACCACAAAGTTATCTCTCCCTCTCTCACGCACACACACACGGACACACAGGTTAAATATAGGCCTGAAAACATTGCTCACTGTAACCCTAATTGTTTATGCCCTAACATTGAGCATGTCTGGAGAATTTTATTAGCTGCCTGTATCAAATTCTCCCTCCGTCTCTCTCACGCAGACACACACAGCCTAAGTGTTATGTATGCATAGAAACGTTCAGTTCTTCTGGTTTCCCACAATTACAGACTGGTGTGTTACTGTGTTGTTCTCATGGATGACGTGATGTTCACCTGAAAACAGTAGAAAAATATACAAACACACACAGGTTTCTGAGGGCTAACATTCACATGTAGTCACAAGACGTCAGATGTCAGTATACCACCTTTCATTAGTAGATATAATTTGACCTAACATGTCTTTGCTTTTTACAGAGTGAAATGGTGTGTTTGTGTGTGATCTCCTACCTCCATCAGAGCATGAAGCTGCCCCTCGTGGACACACACTCCCTTGAACCTACAAAACCACAAAAGGCGTGCAAAATGAAGGTGCTGTTGAAAACCACGGGACATTTGTTTATTTTTAATGGAATGAACTAAATGAGCGTATGAAGGTTGACGCAGACACATCTTACTTAGCCTCACAATCTAAACAGAGGGTAGAGAGAAAACCCCGTCCATACAGCTTTTAGCTTCTCTCAGTTCAATCAATTGCTCTATAGGGTCAATGGAAATATCTAAACAAAACACTTGCATGGTCTTCTCTGCTGTTGGTAAACAGAGAAAGCAGGAGGAATAGTTTAGAAAAACTTTAAAATTCCAGTGGGCAAGATCAGGCAGGTCATTACTGCGAGACGGTCTAACAGAAGGATAATAACAGCTCAGTTGCTTCACCTGCATTCCATCCATTTCTGCCTGCACCTTGCCTATCAATTTCTACATTCTTAATAAACGCACAGCATTTTCCTCACTGCTATTCATTTGTGTGTGTCTGTGTGTGTGTTTCTCTACCACTGTGATGCATTGGATGTTGCCCTTTTAAAAAAACTTCTATATTCACATGATGAACTTTCTATTAATAGAGAAAAACTGCCTTGTTTTCACTTGATGACGATGATTTTTTCCATTTCTTTTTTTGATGGGGTTTTAACAATCTTCATGATCTCAAGAGGTTGGAAAAAACCCTTAACCCAGAGAGGACACATGCACTCCTTCAACCAAAATTAAACAATGTGTGTGCGTGTGTGTGTGTGTGTAGAGCAACATATGAACCAACTTTGCTCACGAGCAGCGCTGAAGGCCTCATAATTCTGGAGGCAATGAAAAGGTCAACTTTGTGGGTCCTTGTTGGATTTTAGCTAACAATGACCCCCTCAGTGCCTGCTTGTTAACACGCAGACAGACACACAATCCACTAGGCATGCTCAACAAAGATGGCATTGTAAAAGATACTGTGCATGTGTGTGCATGCGCAAGTACACACACGGATATTTATGCATGTATGTGCATGTTCATAAACTCTCACTCTCCCACACAAGAGCTCATAGCAGCATGTGAATTTGACAGAAACTGTTTACAACAAAAGCAGGAACAATACTATTCTGGGGCATCATAGTCAATTTAAATGAAATTGCATGGATTTGAATTCTCAATGTTATAAAGTTTTGTTTTATATATATATGTATAGACAAAAAAAACAACCAGAAAATACAGTATTAGTTTAGTCACAGTGCAGTTACAAGTTGCCCCAATTTCAAAAAAGGGCATAAAATGCAGTAGGAAAATTAATCAATTAAAGCCATAGACGAGAAAGGACATTTTTCATTTAGATTTGAAAGTGGCTAAAGTTCAAGTGCCTTTAAGATCATCAAGAAGTTGGCTCCATCTGTTTGCAGAATCGTAGTGAAAAGCCACTTTAAGGTGATTTTACATTCACATCCGACACATGACACAACAAACGGCACAAGACAGTTTAAGACAAGAGTTGAGAGAGAGACCGAAAACGTTCTTTCCATCCACTGGAAGTGCAGGTTACCACTGTCAAAAGGCTTGTTCATACCCTTTTGCATTCTGGAAAACTCTGTAATAGTCACGGTTTGCAGAAAATACAGTACATATAAAAAATTGCATCTTCCACAGGTTTAGTTTTTGGCATATGTTGTTTAACCGTAGATTAGACTACCTGTGCTTTGGGTATTAAGGTGGAGAAGCCAATCAGTTCTCTATGGTGCATAAAGTCTCGGCTCAACTTAACTGTGACTGGTCAGTTCACTAAACACAGTCAATATAATGCAGCACCTTTAAAAAATGTTTGCCGTTGAGGGTTTTTTGTTGAGGTCAAAGTTTGAGAAAAGTCAAATAGAGGCAACACAAAAAAGACAAAGAAAAACCTGTCACTTCAGGGCCACAGAGTCAGGTGTAAGGAGCTTACACAGTATCATGCTTTGCCCATTTTGTAAAACCAATCATAGCGGGAATCTCTAAAAAAAAAATTTACGTAATTGTTGACAGGCCTGTCCTGTTCCCTTGTGACAGAAAGGGTCCTCCTCGCTTTTTAGCCTCTAGGGCATCTGCTGCAGCTCTAACAGGAGCTGGCATTTTAGAAAATCCATTGTTAATAGGCTCTGTGTTTGACATAGTTTCTAGCCAACCCCAGAGGAAACAGGTCACAAACACAGACTCATGAGCAAGTGAGAGAAATAAAGGCAGAGGCAGACATTATGAGAAAATACGTTTAACTGATAACCAAAGAGGCAAGTGTTAGAGGACATGACTAATATAATGTGACATTATGTACGTGGAAATAGTGAGGATTTACTCTTTATTTGTTATTAGCAGTTCCTGAGTGACCACAGCTTATTCCAAGTTATTACTGGAATCTTATTGTTGAATATTTTATAATACACTGCTATATAACAGGCCTTTTGGATTTTACCATTAAACATGCTAAAAGAAAGTCACTACCAATAATCAGCGTATTACATCAGGGCTAATCACGTTTTACAAAGTAGCTCATGTTACGTGATAATGAAATTATTAACTCGAACAACAAAATGGAAATTAATTATTATAAATGATTTTGCTTGCGTTGTTTCATAAGCTATATTAATATACCTTTCAAGCTGGTTTCTGATGGTTTTATCCTAATAGGAGAACAAACTATGTTTCAAAATTGGAATAAAATTCACACATTTTTTAAGTGAGGCTTAAAATTTTTAGAAACCCCGCTGGTTATAGCAATAATTTATTCAGTTACCAACCTGAGTATGTGTGGATGTGAAAGCCGGTTCATTAGTTGGACCTCTCTCAACATGTTAGCTCTGTTGCTGCTGAGCTTGTTCATCTTTAGAGCCATAACTTGGTCTGAAGCTCGATGGCGTACCTGTAAAACAGTCAAATGATGCCACATTTCAACATACTGCAAATACAGTCCAATGCAACTGAACCACAGTAAAATCACAATATCTGAACTATACTTTATATAAACTCTATTCAGCTGGCTGGAAAAACTCTGATTGAAAATTAGAAGATTTCATTAAACTGTAAATGAAAACTATTTTCTTTAGAATTTTAAGCTTGGGTCAGGCCTTGAACGGCTTGATACATTGCTCTTCTATGATGGTTATTTGAAAAAAAAAAATATATATCTGGCTCATGCAGCAAGAAACAGAGTAAGCAGAAAAGGAAGGCAGCACATAAAGGAAAACTGAAATGAGGTCAGTCACTGCTGACAGCCCATGACAAATTAAATGTGTCAATCCAGAGCTGCACGATCAATTTTGTATTACTGCACATTGGAATTTTGGTTTCCATCTAACCGTAACCATCTATCGTTGGCTGGAGCCTATCCCAGCATGCCTTGGGTGCAAGGCAAGCAAACACCCTAGACAGGTCATGGCTTAAAGACAGCACTGAAATCCTTCCTGCTTAAGGTTTAAACAATACATACACCAAGCTGCTTTAATATACAACAAGTGCAGTAAGATCATCTTGTTCCTTGAGTCTAGGAGAATAATATTTTGTTGCCATTGCCTGGTTACTTTAAATTCCAAGTATCGACCAGTTCTCTGAACAGAGGGTAGTACGTTGGTGATGAGTTTCGCAATTAAGACATAAAGGACAAAACCGAAAAAAGGAGTAAAAAAAAAAACAAAACTGGACAAGCATATAAAACAAGTGTGTCTTAACTGTGCTGTGTACACATTAAAAAACTACCACTAACATACACTTTTACATCCGTTCTGACTAGGAACAAGCAGTATTATGTGTTCAGGAGTGAAGTGAAATTCAAGATATTAATTTACACATACTGGCATTCCCTTACCAAAAATAAATGCAGTCCATTTCGTAGAGTGAAAAGCCTCTAAAAGAGCACTTAGCACATTTAATCTCTGTATTGAAGCAATAATACAATACGATGTTTTTTTTTTCTTTTTTTCTATGAACCAGCAGGACCACGTGCATTTCTTTTTGTTGCCCTTTCACCTCACAGTCTTTGAAATAGAAAGGCCACGTCAGATCTTCACACCACGGGTTTCAGAGATTCCACAACGCAGTATGTTAATTATCAAGGGACTTAAGTTCTTCTGAATACACTCATGTAGCGTGCAAATAGGAAACCTGCAAACCACAGTACGCAGCACACCAAATGACTGAGCTGCTGCAGACGGATTTATCTATGTACACTTGCTTTCTCACGTCCTGACAGCACTTTTAGATCACAATGCAGGTTTTAATCCAGTAGTTTGAAAAGACTAAAATAATACTCCTGTGTGTATAGGTAGACAGCCTTCAGCAACACATAGCCCATTCAAAAATTATTATGAGTTCCAGACAAGGAATAGAGTGCAGGAAATCATTTGGAAGGATCATACGTATAGGCAAAGACAGAGCTGCTTACTGTCACATTAGTATGAGAACTACGGTCTCACTTATGCTACTGCACTTTGGACAGTATAAATCAACATCATGAGCCTTTTAAACCATACAAGACAACACAACAGGGGATGTTCAATACTGCAGATGTGCACTAATGATATGCTTAGTTGTGGAAAACAAAAATGACGATATATTATTAGATACGATTAATTATGTATCATTTGACAAAAAATATGGAACATAATTTGGATAGTCCACATTCCTCACGTTCTCTCAGGAGACAGCAACTGAGGCTAGGAAACTCCTGAAAACTTTAATCTATAGAAATATGGTACCAAAGAGACTGTCGATCATACTACTATGTAGCTATACTACTACTATAACAGTAGGTAGCTTTCTGTCATCTTCTAACAATGGCTCTTTGACTATCATCACAGCCACAGGAACACCGGTGACACAATGGAGGGCAGTACCACATGCAGCAGGAAAGAGAATTGACAGATGAGACAAAGTCATTATAGATTACACGGGAGGCATTAACAATGAAAGTCAGTGAAATATACTACTGGACAAAACCGTTGCTACAGTGCAGTACTGGTATATGAGAACATCTCTCTGCAGTGTGAAATTTCACCATTATCTACAGTGTATATAGTAGAAAAACCATAAAGCATCATGCAGTCTGTTTCAGTTTAGGGGAGCTCTCTGTGTCGGCTTCTCTCTCTCCATCTCATAAACACAGACACAAAAATCTCTCTGTTCAAGTTCAAAGGAAGGGGCCTGGCTGTAAGAGCCGACAGTCTCCACCACAGGACAGCAGAAACAACAGATGGCCACTCCTCTGAAGGCCTCCTCCCCCACATCCGTCTATCTTCCTCCAACCCCCCCATTCCTCACTTTTCACAACCCCCCATCTGAATTTATTCCTGATCCCCCTCTTTCTCCTCCTCGCTGCTGTCTCCAAAAAACCGTCATGCCCAATCCTCATCTTTCCCAGTAGTGGTAGTATCTTTCTCTCCCACCATCCTCTGTTGTCTACCTTTCCCCTCTCTGTTCTTGCATGCTCTCCTCTCTGATATGTCTTTTCACCGCTGCACATTTCAGGAAAACATACTCCCAGTGTACTTGTCCTCTAAACCCTTTCACCCTTTTCTCCTCCTCCCCCAACCCCAGCTCTAGAAAACCCCTACATCTCCCTCGTCTCCAAAACTCCTCTTCATCTCCTCTACAGCCCTTGTCTGCCCCCAACCCTTATAGTCAGTAAACTCCTAAAGCCTCCACTCAACTCCCATTTTTCACCCCTTCCCACCCAAGCTCTCCACCATCAGAATCTTTTTCCTCCTCCTCTTAGCCTCAACCTTTATCACCATTAATGCTGCCGCCTTTTAATTTCATTCAACCTGACTGAGCTTGTGATCAGTAGCTTGCCATTTCCTGTACTTCATTTCCACTTTCTGCTCTCTCTCTAACTATGGATTTCTGTGGATTGTTGACAGGGATTTCCCAAGAGGCTGAGGTGGTACCTACGTTAAATGGTAAGGTGGCAGCATTCATGCAGTGAACTGGAAGTTTACAATGCTGTTGCTATTACATTCCAATTTGAATCAATTAACACTGAGTATTATCTACTACAGCATCACATTCTGATATTTAGCCCAAATTTTCCTAGAATGTTGTGGGAAACATTTCTGGACCAGTTATGAACAGCCTCTCTTCAACCCAGCATCACCAAATACTAAAGTTGAAATGCAGTTTTCAAACACCAGCCCACCAGCAAACTGATCGCTGTTTAAACCAGATCGGCCATACTTATTTCACTTACTGATACATGCTGTAAATGTGGATATCATTACTTGAAAGTGCTGGCTGTTGTTTATTTGTGCTGCTCTGTAGTTCACTCATTTGCAGTCCTGTCCATTGTGAACAAGCTCCAGTTTTTACACAGACCACAATGGGGTGTTTTTGACAGCCGGCATACCCAGAGTTCAATTTGTGACAATAAACAAAAACTTAATATGGGCTTCATATGGCTCATAAAAATCCATTAAAATATGCCTTGATTTGCTCCAATACAGCCCTTTAAACCAGCTTGGGCCATCCCTAACTAGATGCACAACACTAAAACACCAGTAATAGCTGTCAGACACTATCGACAATAACATCAATCAGCCCAACCCAAAGTTAGAGCCTGAAAGAGAGACACAACGGAAACTGAATGTTACACCAGTTCAGCAATCCAATAGAGATCTACTGTTACATAGATGTACAGTAGATGGCATATCATTGTGAGCTAAGGTCATACTGAAATTCCAATATATAGTCCTGGTTGAAATTATTGACACCCCTTAATAAAGTAAAAATTAAGTACAGGATTTAGAATATCTTCCGAAATAAATGCAAATGAACCAATTTGTAAGATCACAATACCTTAATAAAATGTCACAGGCTACTGAACAAAAGAATGTAAAAAAACATAACTTGCATCATATTGAAATAATATGAACACAAAATGTACCCCAGACACAATTATTGTCTTCAACCATTCTTTGTGCTTCTGGGTGCGTGCTTTGGGTCATTGTCCTGAAAGACTCAAGACCTTCGCCTCAAACACAGTTTTGTCACAAAGTATTTTTTTTGTTTTTCAGAAACCTTGGACTTTTTACTAAAATATTTTGATTATACAAAATTGGTTCATTTGCATTTATTTCTGAAGATATTCTAAATTCTTTACTTAAAATTCAGGGGTGCCAATTACTTCAACCAGGACTGTACACAGAAGAACTAGAAAAATGGAAATGCTTATAAATCATAACGCAATCTGATACAACAAATGAAGTGAAATGAAAGTGAGCTTGGCTTCATGTCATTAAAAACCTTCTAGGCCATTATTTCAATTACTCAGACTATCATCCTTCATGTTTAAGGGGCCACAACCCTTTCCCCATACTTGTCAATTTTATTCTGTGTGTCAACCCTTTCCTAACCAAGAGGTCAGTCTTGCACGTACACAGTGGTATACACACACAAACATCTATCTTACTGTCACAACAAGTTACAAAAAAACAGCTTAAAATGCTATCAGTCATTCAAGGCTGTGCAAAAATTTCCCACTGGTGGCCTTGATAATACAACTAAGAGATGAAAAAAAATTAAATTTCTCTGCTAATGGATGTTGATGAAGAGGGGTTCATTTAGCAAAGCCAAACTAATAACGCTAAACACATTTGTGTGACTCCCATTCACATGCTTGGAGGGGGAGGGGAAAAAGTAACAGGGTTAACAACCCTTTATTAAGTGATGTCTTTGAACTGACTGCAGTCTAACTTGACCTAAAAATGTCCAGGAAATACTATCGAGTGAAGACCGTATATCGGTCTTTGACCCACCAAGCATATCAAATTCACAAGTCAAATCAAACGTAAAATTACTTTGGGTGTCAGTTCCTTCATTTATTAATACCATTTATTTGTGATGATCCTGAACAGTGCACAAAAGGCATACCACACAAGCATGAAGTGGATGGATGAATGGAAGCATGAAATAAAAAAATACAGGAACAAAACAACGAAATAGAGAGGGGCAGAAGATCAAATAAAGCAGGGTAGGAGACAGCCAAGGACAGACTGAGGAAGCCCATAAAAGACAAAAGAAAAAAAATTACATGAGCATATAAGAAGGCAAGTAATAACTGATCTTCACCCACCTTGAAGACATCAGAGAAGAATCCGGAGCCAATCCACTCACAGGTGAAGTCATCAAGGCGTGTAAGACAGGAGAAGGCACTGATGAGGGCCCTGTAGGATGATGGCCACACCCTGCCCACCTGAAGAAGACAGGAACAGACTGGTAAAAACAGGTCAAATGAGCCTTTTATCTGATGTATGTGCTCTAGGACCACTGCTGCAACTTGCTTGTTTGTGCAGAAAAGTGAGATAGAGGTAGAAAGTGTGTAATGTTGACTTTAAGCGGGACAAGGACTAGAAATCTAAACACTAGATAAAGACTGATTTGCACCAGCATACACAGATTTTCTCAGACAGATAGAAATAAGCACAAACTGAACAACCAAGTAAATACAAAGGAGAAGTGATTGAATGAGAGGTAGATTATATTTATTTTGTGTCATTAGGCAACCCTCTAAATCTCGCAAGAGCACAAATTCCAGTATGTATCAATGCCAAAACAGAGTTTGAAATCAACTGATCAACAGCATTAGCATTTGTTGAACCGTTAGTGTTGCTCGTTTATGCTGTAATTTGCACAGAAAAGACACAGATGGAAAACAAATGTGTGAAATGGTTGATGGAGCCACATGGATGAACCATGAGCCCATAATCCCAGATATCTCTTATCTTAATTTAAACATAGCCATTTTCAATTGAACAGCAACATTTACCAAAACATAATCACTTTTAACCTTATGCCTAAAGTGAGCTTTCTGATTTCACTGAAGATCTGTCAGGCCAGTGACAGTGCTTCTAGTAATAACTCTGGTGAGATCCAAATTTCCACCAGAACGGGGTGGACCATACCCGCAACTAGAGCTGAAGCAAATAATTTGTCAATCGATTAGTCAATTGACAGAATATCTTGATAAAACTTTAGATTTAAAAATCTTATTATCAATACATCATTTTAGTTACTTTGTCTGGCAAAGGTGCAAAACATTTGTTTTTTCCAGTGTCTCAGCTTTGAGGATTTGCTGCTTTCCCTGGTCTGATATGATAGTAAACTGAATATTTATGGGTTTAAGATTCACAGCACACCACACCATTTCTCCATTTGCATGCTGTTTTTGTTCAGTTTGTTTTTATTATTATTACTTTTGCACTTTTTCCATATTTTTGTCTATCCAAAGAAGGCAAGAAAGTTGAAACAATGTCATTAATTATCAATACTTTGCTGAACTCTTTATGACTGCACAGGAACCCTTTATACTGTAATGTACACCCTGCATCTGTGAAATGCATCCAACTGATTTAAATGCAGAACAAAGACTGACCTGTGAAGGAGGGCACATGCCCATTTCGACCCCTACCCCTCCGAAACCGTCCCTGTCCTCATTGAAGCGTTCAGGTCGTGTAGGGAACCCAGCGATGGAATTGCGTTTATTCCTTTCCATGGTGATGTGAAAGATGGTGATACCAGTGAGGGTAATATGAGCCTTTTTCTGTAATATATCCACATGACAAGAGGACTAGATTGTTTTAATGGTGCCGAGGGTTCCACGGCAGCACAGAATTTACTCAGTTTGTGTACTGGGAAAAAATATGTCACACACATAGACTTCAGTTTTAAATTTTGTTTAGGGCACCCTCGGTGACAAACCCTGGCTGAGTCCAAGATGTTTCCTACTAGTCTAGGTCCTCACTGCTTGTAACTGAGGAGTCCACCAGGATGAGAGGGACTTCACATATTTGACAGATGTATAGTAAGTCCTTGGAGACCTAGAGAAAGTAAAATGAAAAATTAATGAATGGGCCTTTCATTGGTTTGAGACATGTAAAGTAGAATTGGAGGC
Source organism: Xiphias gladius (assembly GCF_016859285.1). Lineage (NCBI taxonomy): Eukaryota > Metazoa > Chordata > Actinopteri > Istiophoriformes > Xiphiidae > Xiphias > Xiphias gladius. The sequence continues at coordinate 23,097,318 of NC_053413.1, read as the reverse complement.
TATTATTCATAGATTTATAGTTTACCCTACACCTGCGAATGAGAAAAAAAAAGAAACAAAAGCTGCCATGCTACTCTTTCATTAAAGGTTAGCAACTGTTAGCAGTAGATTGGGTCTTGCCTTAGGGTGGATGAGACAAGCCACTATTGCTCAACAGGCCCAAATGTAATGGCTATAATAGGGGCTGATTGTCCAATTATGGGAGATTAGCCAAGGAATAGCTCAGGTCCCGGACCTTTCTGCCATCCAAAACAAAATCAGCAGGGCACAAAGGGGAACAGGAAAGGACATCTGCGGCTAAAGGTCTTTTTTATACTTGTAAACAATGTGGCTTTCATATCTAACTTTTAAGAATACTTGAGGCCAGAGGGATTTTTTTTTTTTTGGACGGATATGACATGTCAAAAAGACGTTATAAATAATTTTTCCAAATACTCCAAAGAAAGTCAGTTTAAAATTATACTGAAAAACACATTCCTTCTCCCTACGTCATGAGCAGAAAATCTCCCATCACTTTTGTTTTCCCTTGAAGAAAAGCCTATGTATTTAATTGAGTAATTACCCCCTAAGACTGAGCATCTACGCAACTGTTGAACAGAATAATGCATGAAGCAGACTGAGTGAGGAGGGATGACCTTTCACATAGTAACACTGTTACAATCTGATAACCAGCAGGTAGTAAAGATAACTGCATCAATAATTTATCTAAAAACCATTTCTCAACTGAATTTCCAGATGGTGTACTATATCACGATATATACTATGTTGGAAGTTTATTTAAACTGAACATTATAATCATTATGAAGGTAGGTTTTGTTGCAGGACTACTGTATTGGATTGCATTGGTTTAAGCTAGGTGCACTAAATAAACTGCCAACCGAGTATATACATTGCTATAACAATGTAAAAGTACGTATACTATGATGGTAAATTCATTTGATAATTTTTTTCAATTTTTCTAAAAGGCCAATTCAATGCAAGACCTGATCCCATTTTTATGTGGACAGATGATTTTCCAAACACTGCAACAGAGGCAACCAGACCAAACAAAATTATTTACAGTGATCGAGTTTGGTTACTTGGGACAAAGGGACAACCATTACTGTGATGTGCTTGTGAGTTACTCTTTGCTGTTGATCGTTTTATCAGTTTTAGCCAACAACCAGCTCTAACTGCCTCACTTTATCACAATTTCCAAATAGATCCAACAGCTACACCACCTAGGTACCACACAGACAGTAAAACAAAGATTACAGACAGAAGATAAATTTGTTGTGACCTGGTTTATGCTGTACAACCTCTTTGAAACTATTTAATGGTAATTTTTTGGCATCTTTGTAACAAAAGTGTTTTCTTGAGCTGAAAAGATTGGTTGATTAATAGATTAGCGGATTGATATTGCAATGCAAGATGTTCCTTAGCTCCAGTCCCTTAATTGCAAGGATTTTATGCTTTTCTCTGCCATACTTTATTGTAAATTGACTGATTGGACGGTTGGTGGGACAAACCAAGACATTTGAGGATGTCACCTTGAGCTTTAGGAGATGGATGGGTATTTTTCATTAAAGTTGCAGTCCTATTCTCATCCACTTCAACTGTGTTAAAGAAGGTTGACACACAGTTGCACTAACTGAATTTGACTTCAATTGCTTTTCAAATGTAATGACAGAAAGTAGACAATAACTAACTTTTCCTTTGTTGGTGAAGTATTCCTTTAAGTACATGTGTCCCACAATGACTGCATGCATATCATAAAAAACTCATACTGCTCACACTATCACTTTTAAGACTACAAAGCCTGTGTATTCTTAGATTTCCGTCCCCACACAGCATCAATATATTTCAATCATATTTACCAGGTGTACTGTAAATTTACAATGTGTGTACATGGGACATAACTGGAATAATTCATTAAAATGTGTTCCAGTAAAATGGGAGTAACAGTGGCAAAAAGTAAGAACCATGCAGACTTAAAATGAATATAATAAAGAGGTCTATATTAAACCAAAGCACAGAGTAACAAAAGTCAAACTTTGGCCCAGAGAAGGTCTCATAAGATCAGATCCTAAAAACAGCATTGAGATGACACAGCCAGATTCTGCTTTGGCCCATTAGCATTACATCACAGACTCTTTGAGAATTACTGTAGACCTACTGGGCAACTACTGAAATCACTCTCTGTCCCAGCCATATCCTTAAAAGGCTTTTTATCCTTCTCTTTCATTTTTCTCTCCAATGACACCTCATTTTCTGCCTTGTTGAAATGGTACGGCAAAAATAAAAGTGCGTGTGCCAAGAAAAATGCAAGCCAGAAGTACCAGGCCTAAGTTTTCCTATCTACTTTCAGTAGCTTTCCCATCCAAGAGCATGAACAGAGACACACACTTAATCTATGTGGTTGCATCTGGGTAGACAAGAATAGGTCAACAAGTAAAATTCAACCTTGATTCAAAACTATAAGCTTCTGTATCCACACACCCACATCAGCGGTTGCTACTACTACTACTCTCACTAGAATTTCAGTCATGCAAATGAGATTAAGAAACTGTGTTATTGTAAAAGACACTGTGGCTGGGTAAAATCCAGTCTTCATTCAGGACGATCCTCCCGGTCTAAAGCAGTATACTGACCACCAAAAAAAAAATATTTTACACCGACTTCTGCTGTAAAGATGTAAAACAGACATCATTCAACATCACTCCATCAACAAACTGCCAAATTACAGGGAGGACAACTCTGGCCACATATTATAAACTAACTTTATACCATTAAAAATAAGAACACATTGCATAGTCCTGTAATATTCTGCAACATGATAATCCTCAGGGAACTATGCTCCTGGAAATCTTCTTGATGCAAATGACTTAAGAAAATATAGGCAAGTCACCAATGTATACACTACTATATTTGTTTCTACACTATACCGTGTTGCCCACATATCCAAAGGGCATGCATTTAAAACACCACACTTAGAGACTATGCATGGAAAAGGGCCGAACTTTAAAAGGTGGCCACTTTTTTGGTCTGTAAAATGTGGCCTGTTGCTACTCCAAAACAGATGGGACATCTCCAAAGCAGCTTCAGGCCAAATGTTTTAACAGTAGTTTGGGGGCCTGAGCACTATCCAGCTGTGTCCTAGTGGATTACAGACTAACAGAAATGTCAGCAATAAATCAAAACTTAAGTGATGTTATAATGATAGGTTGAGCAAGGGTTGGAGTGTCTCTGAAGTGCAAGAGGTATTAAATGGGTGTGTGTGAATGACTTTGAGAGGCAATCATTCCTTCATGGGTGTATGTACACAGGAATCTTGAATGTAGAGGGAACAACACTGACCTATCCTTAGTATTTTTAAGCATATAACGAAAGTTTATGACTACATCTACTGATCCTTTTTTGTAATCTGTCACAAAATATTACCAAAACACATTTCAGCATTTTAGTAATCTATTACCCTTCCTCCTGTGAGCTATAGACATAGGTGAGAGTTCACTGAGAGAGCAATCTTTGCCAAGTATTTGAGCAAGGTCACATTCAACAAAAGTGAATAGCGGCCTCTTATCTGACAGCAATCTATTGTGGTAAACTTCCATGATATGTGAGCCGCTGCATACCTGTCATTCTTCACGGGTTTAAATTAATGAACAAGTCCATGGGGCGGACACCGTGGAAAAAAAACTGCCCAATATCCGGATACCATAGTCGGCTATTGAGTCAATGCTGCCAGAAAGAGCTTGATACAAGGCATATTACCTAGACTTAGTTAGATGAAGAATTAATTGTTAAATCGGCGTGTTTAAATTGCTGGCAAGGCTACAAAGAAAATGTAAACAAACCAAACAGCTAGTGTTAGGTTTTACTCCTGGTTAAAGTTTAGCCGACTTACCTGTTTTTATTTCACAGAGATGTTGGCAAGAACAGTTCGGGCTGGGTTCCATGCCTTCCCCGGAAAGCATTTATCGCAAACGGCAAGCTGGCCCCCGAAACAACAAAGTTTGTAGCGCAGCTAGCTCAGTTACTAGCCGAATGGCTAGTTTGTCAACAAAACTCGAGCTAAACCAAGAGCTAACGTTGACAGACATTAGCCTGAGATCCGCCACCAACACACACAAAACAAGAAGTTTTTCGTCGCGACGGTTGTAAAGTCCACATTCCCAATTGGCTGAATTCTCAAAGTGAACTCGGAGTCTGTTTCTTTTTGTCTTTGTTTCCCCCAAAAGAGCAAAAGAGATGGGGTTTTTCTTTTCCTCTATTTTGTACCGCCCGGAATAATATTTCAGGCGACTGTTGGTGTTTGACAGCTCCGTCGTCCCTTTGCTCAAACCCGAGCAGCTCACATTGACCCCGCCCACACTTGATTGGCAGGTCGACGAACCAATGAGCATGCACCGTTCTGAGCGTGCGTGTGAATTGAGAGAAATTTAACAAAATAAAATACACGTACAATTCAACGACCCAAAAATATCACTGGACGTAAATTAGTTTTAAACTTCAACTCCAAGTTTATTTACGAGGACATTTTACAAATGCGGTTTAAAGTGCTTTTCAGGGAGTAAAAGAGAGCCATACAGTAACATGACTGAAGCAGAATAAAGAGAAGAGCCAGAAGCAATCCACACAGCAGATAGATAAAATAAATACAGCAAGAATAAGAAAAAGCAAATAAATCGTATTATGAGAACGCTAAACTGAACAAAAAGGACAAATGGGATACTAAATGCAGTCTTCTGTGGGTTTAAATTTTTAGTCTCTCAAACAATTTTTTTTTTTTGACAGACGGCTAAAGCTTGAATAAATTCAAGCAATCACATCTTGGGGCAAACCATTTCTGTAAAGTAGTCTGTTTTAGTTGATCCAACCACAGCCACCGCTGTCCATCCCATCTTTATTGTGCCCCAAAGCTCTTTGATGCCCAGCAAGCTGGGGAACTTGAAGGGATAGTCGTTTCTTTTTTTTGTTTTTTTAATTATACTATTTTTTAATCCTTATGTTTTTGCATTGGTAAGATTACTTTAACATATGGCCACTGGCTAAAAGTATTGCTACTTTTGTGACTCATTAAAACACAATAAAATATTTGGGGATTTATTGGTTATAAGTTATGGGCATGTGTCTGTACAGTAAAATGTACAGACTTAAAATTATATCGTACGGTTAGTATTCAAAATTAGGTACACAATGCTTGGTAAACTAGCAACGAAACTTTACAATGACGCCATAGATCAAACAGGTCTAATTCATTGGGATTTTTCCCTCAAGAGCAGACACTTTGACCTCAGCTTCTATATGCTCACATGGAAATAGGGCATCCTCTAGTGGACCAAATTAGGCAATACTGTTATACACATCAGGCTCAAACACCAGCATGATATTGCTACCCACCAGTGTTCTTGGTTTCTTTAAAAATTGGCTGTAGGCAGTTGGCTGACACATTTTGGGATAGCTTTGTGAGGAGGCTCGATTACCAACCAAGCAAAACTGGCAACGGCCCCAGACCCCAAGTGGCCCCGAAGCTCTAGATTCACTGCCTGTCAATTGTTTTTAGAAATGCAAATTTGTCAGTAATGTTGTGCATTTGCACCACTGAGGTACAATGTTAACTATCAACTTCTTATCACGATCAACTCGTTATTAATTCTATTTTGCTGTGTTTGTGTCTACCTGCCCGGGACTGCAGATGGAAAGTAACCAGTAGCTAACCTCTCTTTCTGTTTTTCTAAATGTTTTTTTTGTACATGGTCCCTGACAAATAAATGTAATAAAGCTAAATGACATAATCTTGTGGCACTGTCTCTTAGTGAGGCCCTGAGTGAGATCTAGTGTTAAGAACTATATCACGTGCTCACATGGTCAATGATATTTAAAATCTCAGTGCAATGTCTGTATGAGTTAGCTATGAGCAATTACTATGTGGTGACTGGATTAAGAACAAACTTACTTAGTTAAATACACTATATAAGCACATTAGAAAGTCAAATAAAAAATACTTTAAAACTAGAATTTAACTCAGGGCCCTTACAGCTGCAGTGTTGCTTAATGTGTTTTTTGTGCTGCAGGAATGGTGTTGCATTGTTAACAAACAAATTTGCAATTAATTAAATCACAGCAACCTAACTGCCACACCATTAACCTGGAGCCTTTCGGCCCCTTGTGGCTTTGGGGCCGAGGGGGATTTGCCCGCCTTTGCCAGTCAGTGAGCCAGCCCTGAAAAACAGACAAGTGACATGGCTTAACATGTCAATCCGGCGCCCATGAATAATTCATTTATCCGGGGTTTTTACGGCCGAGAAAATGTTGTCCTATCCCGAACACCGTATGTCCCCCGTCACGTGACCACGCCCGTTTCCTGTTGCTATTGTATTACACTTCCATGTTTTTCGCCTCAAACAGCAACGGTCATGTAAACTCCGACGTCGAAACCGCAACCACCGCGCGACTCTTCCCCGCACACAAAGTTAGTTTAACGTCTGCCCAGGTCGCCCACAGCCAGCGGAGGCGCGGAACCGGCGCGGCTACGGGGGAAACATGGCCAACTGCGTGGCTTTCCAGAGCAAGTTAACCTCGATCATGGAGATGCTAGCGAAAACAGCCGTGGTGGAGATCAGCAGACTGTGGGAGGACGGCTTTGCTCTCGTCCAGGTCGAGCTTCGCCGGAGGGAGAGCGAAATCGAAGCCCTGAACACAAAGCTGATGCTGATGGAAAACGAGAGGCTGTCAGCCCTGTCTCACGCCCAGACTACGAATCTTTCCTCCTCATCTTCTTCCAAGAGAGAGCACCAGAACAAGCTGCTGCCGCCCACCGGTGATGGTAAGGATAACCGATAAATAAACAATAGATGATGAGCAATGTGTGTTTCAAAATGTACTGGCAATACTCCACTGTAAGTCCTCCTATTCGGCATTCATAAGCAGTATAAAAGCATTTCATAAATGGTTTGATAAACACTTAAAATGTCCTTATAAATGCGTACAGCTACATTAAAGTGTGTTAGAGTGTACAGTATTTGCCAACAATTTTTTTTCTTTTGATTAATTGCTTTGTCTATAAAATGACAGTAAATAGTGAAAAACTGCCCGTTGTAATGTACTTTGCCTTAAAAGGTCTTGTTTTCTCCCAGCAACAGTTCAGAATCCAAAGATACTCGGTTTTCCATCGTGTTTGACAAAGAAAAGCAAAAAAAAAAAAATCCTTACATTTGAAAAGTTGGAAACAGCAAATAAAAATGATAACAACGATTATTCAGAAACACAAAAATGTCAGACATCTTCTGGTTCCAGTTTGTCAAATGTGAGGATTTGCGGCTTTTCTCTATTTATATATTATTGTACACTTTTAGACGAGGGCTGAAAATAAGTTATTTTAATGATCATCAGTCGATAGATGATTCGCGTGGTCAAAAAAATGTCATCGCCGTTTCCCCAGAGCTCAAAGTGACGCCTTCAAACTGGCTGTTTTACCAGACCAACAGTCCAAAACACAGAAATATTAACCTCACTGTTGTATATGACAAAGAAAATAAGCAAATCCTCACATTTGAGAGGCTAAAAATCAAAGAGCGATTGGCATTTTTGCTTGAAAGTGACTCCTGTCTATCAAAATAGTTGCCAAATAATTTTTTGTTGAGTCACTAATTGATCAGTCAACTAATTTTTTCAGCTCTATATCAGACCACCAAAACAGCCTTTATGAAACATAAGGAACTAACAAAATCCTTTCCTTTTGGGCCAAACCCACATTTAGGTTTGCTGACATCCAAAGTTATTATTGTCCTTTTAACTCAAACCTGGATGGTAATCCCTAAGCGACGTGTTGCTATTATTGAGTGCTGAAAAACTCGTCAGTTAAGCGATTAGTCTATTGATGGACTGACAAGAAATGGTTCAACAATAATTTAGAATGTTGCTTAAGCTGTTTATCCAGCAACAATGCCACATATTTTATGGTTTCCAAGTTTCAGGTTTCCATCCCCAAATGTTAGGATTTGCTTCTTTTTTCTGTTGTATATTTCTGTAAACTGTATAACTTTGGGTTTCGGACTTTTGTTTGTTAGTTGTAGCCCTACATTCCTTCTAGGGCTCTTTCAGTCAGTGTTGGTGAGGGTCTGCCCTTGTAGTGCAGGTTTACTTTGTTTGGCATGTGTGTCAGACAGACCCCAAATCAGACACTTTTGTACTTCTCGAACGTCTTCAATGTTGCCTTGAAAGCTTTGAAACATCGCTTATAAAAAGCAGATACGTGCTACCAATTGGTTCTCAATTTCATGACTCGCTTGAATCTTTAAAATAAACTATTTTTTAAGGGAACTGTCCAGATAGATAAATAAAGGTTCAAAATGCACCTGCTCTGTTGTTTCAGGGCCTATTATAGATTCAGTCCAGACATTATGTTCGGATCTGAGCGTCAGAGAGAAGGCGGACAACTCAGCAACTCACACACCACCACCAACTGCTCAGACAGAGGAGAAGCAGTGTGAGCAGCTCAAGTCAGACAATTGTGAAAGGGAGGACATAGATGATGAAGACTTGATAGTCAAGCTGGAGGACGAGGACGACGTTCAGATTGTGGAGCAGATCGTGGACTCTGATCACAGTGTTAACGACGGAGCGGGTCCCCACGAGATGGATCTTAACCAGCAACCTGCTGATGTCCTGGAAGAACAGGAGAGCCAGCAGTGGACGTCTGTTTCAGTGGGAGACAGCGACACTGCCGACGACTCGGACTGCTTTTTCGAACCGAAGCAGCTGTCACAAAATCTGGACTCAGAAATCCTGCTCATTCAGAATGCCTTGGACATTTTTGATAATTCAGCAGAGACAGCATATTCTGACAGGTTTATGAGGGATAACGGACAAGGTGCATCGAGTAAATCAAGGGCTTCTTTGACGTTTAGCCAAGCTCAGCCCAGTCAACCCATAGAAGCAATAAACCACCCAGAGAGGGGAGTGTCCATCAGATTCCTCTCGGAGAAACAACCACAAACTAAAAACACGTCAGCTTTTAACCCAGACAGCAGGTTCTTTCTCTTAAACGACCCCGAGCTTCATAAAACTATAGCAAGTCGCCGCATAAAGGAGAAATGGTTCATCTGCCCGTTCTGCGGAAAAAGCTTTGATCGCGTCAGCCATCTGGAGATTCACCAGCGAATTCACACAGGAGAGAAACCGTACACATGCGATACATGTGGCAAGTGTTTTTCTCAGAGGAGTAACCTTCGCACTCACCAGCGGACTCACAAAGAGGCTCTATCCCAAAATGCGGTTTGATTTAATAGATTTTGGGTAATGGGAAAAGCTAGAATTTTCTCTGTCGCATTTATGTCTAGATTAATTAACAAATTGTCTTTGTATTTTGATATTACTGAAAAGTGATGTAGCTGACTTTACTGTGCAGTCATTTTTTAAAAAGCGTAACTTTGACATAGCTTGGATTGTAAGAACTAAATTTGTTACTTGTGAACTCTTTATAAATTCAGCCAGTATAGGCATTTGTAAAACCACACAGGGACATCCAGCCCCAAGGACAAAGCTGAGTATTGACCTCTTAAAGTTATAGAAAAAGACACAATTTATTCTTTAATATCTGGCTGATTGACGCGAATCATTGCGGATCAGAAAGGGTTGGAGAGCAAACCTCTGTATGTGTGACCACCTCTGGTATCCCTTAGCATTACCGTTTTCTCATTAAGTGTCCATTTTCAGTATCTAAATAAGAAAAAAAAAAATATTCTAACCAATTTCCCTTCACCTGATGGAAAGATACCAAAGAGAAATCATCAGAAATGGACAAAAGATAACCACAGCGTTTAGTAATCCAGACTGAACCCAGACTAAACTACAGTATCATCTAACAGTAGTCATTACACGATGACCTGAATTGAATTGTGTGTTGTCCTTGTAATACTGGCGAAACAGGGAATTCTGTAAGCTTGGTCACAGGTACCTTTCGTTACTGTAAATTGTGAGAATATGGCAATATATTCCCTTTTGGAAAGTAAAGTGCTGTCTATCTTTCTGAGATTGAGATTGTGAGAATTCAACCTTACGTCATCATTACATTATAGCTGCAGTTTATATGGTTTTGGGTCAGTTAGGAACCTTCATAATAAAAAAATAAAAAAATAAAAAATTTAAAAAAAAGACTTCTTGAACATTCATATCCTTCAGTAACTTTCTCTAAAGCGCTCCAGAGGGATCCCAAGGTGCACCCTGGGAGATGTAGGTCGTCTTGTACGTTATCCTAGGTCCAACTCAAGGTCTCTTCCCGTCTTCCATGCCTGCTTCACTTCCGCCCCAACTATCTGCTCTGAGTGGAGGAGCAGCATCTTAAAGGAGTAGTTGGATATTTTGGGAAATACCTCAATTCGCTTTCTTGTTACCACTCCCCTGTACAGTAAATATGAAGCGACAGCCAGCAGCTGGTTGGCTTAGCTTAGCATAAAGGCTAGAAGCCGGGGGAAAACAGCTAGCCCGGCTCTGTCCAACAGTAGCAAAATCCCCATACCTGCACTTTCTAAAGCTCACTAGCCCTGTTTTTAGCATCCAGGCATGTGAGTGGTAGTGAACTTCTCAACCCTCGGCAAGAAAGCAAATTAACGGATTTACCAAACTGTCAAAATGGTCATTTAATGCAGAGGTTCTTTGGGATTAATGAACTCATCACCCCATCACAGAGTGAGACAAGCCACCCTGTGAAAATCCGCTCTTTTTCTACGTGTATCCACAATCTCAGTTATTACAGCTTTTACTGAGCCAATGGGGATGTGAAGGGTAGAACGAGGAGAAACCAGGAAATCACTGCAGTCTAATGCAGCAGCTGCGATCAGTCTTGTGATGCCCTTAATCCTCACACTATGTCGAACAGGCTTAATTGTCCCAGGTTTCAATAAAGAACAGTGACTTTGTTTTTAAAATTGCATATGCTGTACTTTAATGAATAAAATTACAACATTTACATGTCAGGGTGTTTTTTTTTTTTTTGTTTTTTTTTTTGCAATTTCATAAAAAACACTGGATGATATAAAACAATTTGTTTCTGGGTCAAGACAACGTAAGCAGACAACTGACTGTCCGGTAACACAGAAGGGTGTTTTAAAGTTCTCCTGCATGTTTCATCCAGTTTCTTCATTGCACGGACAGTTTAACGTATAATGTAGATATGGTTTAAAACTGGCCATGGAAGTTATTTTCAGATGCTTTATCCATGAACATCTACCAGTTATTTATTTTTTTTCATGTCTATGTTCAGGTCCACAGGGTAACAGCTTTTGATCTTTTTGTAGTTGCACGTAACTAACATCATCACGAGCATACAGTAGCTCTGTATCTCGTGTATATACGTTATATATAAAAAATACACACACAGGTTAGCTTCTCATCTACAGGTGCATCCAACCTGAAAATATGAAGGTTCTTAGTACAGTTCACTTTAACTTGGCCAGGACTTATAGCTTTGAAATTGTGTCTTTGTCCATATTGTCCTCCCTGAATGTTTTTGATGTAAACAAGGCACCCTAAGTTCACTCTGCATTTGTTGATATGAAACACTTAATTCAACTGTAATTCCGCAGAAGCCGTGGATGTACAGATACACTGTGTAATGGGAACCTTGACTCCTTGCATTTTTCCAAGGAGGGGGAGAGTTTTCATTTACATGCCATTGTGGTGAGTGAAAGGTAAAAGTCGCTGGCCACTTGATTCTCCATTTCTTCAAAAATAATGAGGCTGGCTGGCTGGGGACCTTTACTGTGTGTCATTCACCATTTCTTTCGCTCTCTCTCCCCTCATTTCCTGTCATGTCTCCACTGATATCTAACAGAGGCATAAAATGGCAGAAAAAACAGTAAAGGAAATAAAGGATCAGAATCTCACCACCCAGAGGCAAGAAATGATCAGCATTTGGGTAGTGCCTGAGGCAAATTACCCATTGCAGTCAATGTGTACAAAACAAACACCCAGTTACAAAGAATAAGATCATTGTCAATGCAGGAATGCAGACAGACTTTCTCTCCTCACATGTAGTGGATGAGAGTCTGCGGCCTAGATTATCTGTGTTCTGGGGTGCAGCAGAATGGCGTTGGAGTGCGGCCTGGGTCTGAGGACCCCATTACTGTAGTAGAAGTGATTGGTGAGCGCCTCTGAGATCTGGTAGGAACTGCTTCCGTCCTCATCCTCGTGTCCCTCCTCTACCGACCGGGTGGGAGCCCAGTCCCCTTTATTTGGAGAGACTCCCTCCCTGAGGTGGCCGAGGTCTGGCTCTCTGGGCGCGACGCCGTCGTCCTGCTGGGCCTTCAGGGGAACCAGGGACGAAGGAAGACCTGAGTCCTGAGCGACATAACGAGGAGTCAGACTTTTCTGAATAAAACTCAAACCGTCAAAAATAGTGCTGGATGTAGATAAAGGCGTCTAATAATGACGTCTAATAATTTTTTACAGATTAAACAGGGTCAAGATGCAGAAATCCTTATTTGGACTGAAAAATGTTTTTGATGAACAATCCATCTCCCAACTCTGACATTTTGCAACAACCTAGAAGATACTTCTTCTGTTTGATGGCTAAAAACTGGAATAGGCCTGAATAACAACGCGGTACTGTTCTACACAGCAATCAATACATCGTGTCACACCACAAGAGAATTACTGGTGAGAATTACTCAAAAAGGACACACAGTGGTATTTATTCTCCGCTAGAGCAGGAGCACCAAGTACCAAAGCTTTGCAACAGGTTGGTCAGTACTACACCACTAGTTCCACTTAAACAAAACAAAACAAAAAAAGGAAATATAAACTTTTCCTGGATTTTGCCAGTGCTGAATGCTGTCCTGTAGAGTAAAGATTTCCTTTATAAAGACTGGCTTAACTGAATGAGCGCTGAGGGCAGTCACACAGGACCACATCAGATTGTAATGCATTCCCCCGGAGTTGCTCCAAAACTGTAACAAAATATAGACTTGCAAAAAAAATGTGCCAGTCTGTACGTTTACCGGCCTTCCTAGTACACCTTTTCCCAGTTGTACATACATGAAATAAAAGCTAGTCATTTGAAAGGAACAGAGCTGCCCAGAAAAATCATTTGTTATAAGAAACAATTATAAAGTGGCTGATAGAATGAAGACGACGTCTGTAGCTACAGCGTCGTGTGTGTTTCCAGTTTTTGTGTGTAGTCCTTTGCTCTGTCTCCGTGACACTGTCTGACAGTGAAGGATCAGGTTCCTCAGTAAATTTAATAATGAATAATTTAATAAACATTACGAATGAAACCAAATACATTTCAACCTGAATATCTCAGAGGCTGAAACATACCAGCGACATGTTGCTGCTCTTCAGGTACGACTCCACCCTCCTCCTGCGCTCCTCCTTCTCTCCGTCCATCTCTGCTCCTCTCAGGCTCTCCCTGCCATCATCCCAGACGACCGGACGTCCCAGTTCGTCCAACTCCACCCCTCCCGGAGGACCCCACTTCCCGCCCAGACTGGACTGGCTGTCTTTGTAAACGGGTCCCTCCTGCGGGTGGGGAGTTGGCCACAAACGGTTACAACACAGATAACAACTGTTTGTTGTCTTAAAAGGACAATTGTTATGCAAATGCAATTTATTTTTCTTCATCAACAGACTGACACCACTTGTTGGTACCAGTGTCTTCAAATTTTACCATTTTCCTTTAGAATGGGAAACATCCAGTATCTCCTCCATACTGCATATTTATTACTGTCTAGTTGGAAAAGCCTCTGAAGAAGAATTAAGACTTTCATGGGACTTACTTTCTCCATTTAAACCCAGACTGCATCCAAATATTCAATTGCCCTAAAACATTCAATGTACAAAGAGAAAAGTAGAAGTAGTGACCAGTTAAGAGTTTTTGCTTCATAAATTCATAAATAATGATTGAACGAGGATTAAAATATTTGTCGATTAATTTTTTTTTAGAAATGTTCGGGGATGAGCCTCCGAGTTTTAGTTTTATGGTCATTAGGAGTGGACGATATAGCATATATATTTGATTTATTAATATGTCATATGTACATCTTTTATATTTTATATTATTATTTTGATATCTATATATCAAGATGTAGTACATTTCCTGAAAAATCAATTAAACTGTTTATGGATTAAATAACCAGAAGGAAATGTCTGTTTTTGACTAATGCAGGAAATAAATACCTGACAAATCCAGGTACTTAGACACATTAGTCTAATACACCTAGAGATATTAAAGGGGTAGATAACCTGGTATAAACAGAAATCTCTTAAGGTTGACAAATTTAAATCACCTTGTAACTATCGTCATATCGCCTGATCCCATCCAATGTTGCCCTCAGGTATCAGTAAACGTAAAATATGAATATGACAAGAAAGGTATTGTGGAGGTTTCTTTTTTATGGAGCTATGAAAGTTTAAAAAGGACGGCCAAGTTGGCTCACTGGTCGAAGACTAAAAAAAAAAGTATTTCCAGTGAGAAACTCACCAGAGACATTTGGCTGTTTTTCATTCTGCTGTCTACTCTGAGCAGGGCGTAATCTTCAGCCTGGAGAGAACAGAGAAAGTGAGAGAACGTTAGTCAACACGAACACAAAAGACAAGAAAAAATAATCACCCAGAATGAGATATTAATGATACAGTATGTGTTTATGAACACTGCATGCTATTTGTTTGAGGCTGCAGCAGCCTGTAATCATCGGCCTCCACAGCAGATATGGCTGCTGTCTTGCCAGCGGCTCCGCCCCGGCTACACCTTGCCGCGGGCCAGTGTGTCGACCTGGTTTCTCTCCACCCTGCAGGTTATTGTTCTCAGCAAGGAGTGTGTGTGTGTGTGTGTGTGTGTGTGTGTGTGTGTGTTTTTTTTTTAACCTGCACTCTGGGGTCTGTGCTAACAGAGTTCAGTCTCCTGAAGGAGGCTTGTCTGGAGAAGCTGTTAATTTCCTCCCTGGGAAAAAAAAAAAAAAAAAAAGACAGCACATTTGGAGGATTTACGGAACAATAGTGAGTCTGGAAATGTAATTTCGGAAAATAGGTCATCGTGCACAAACGGTATAAATAGCGGTTTATGCAAAAACATTAACAGCTGAGCTCTCATCACAGTTAAAGCTATTAATAAAAAGTCCCTTTTTCCAGTTTTCAACTTCATGGCTTTGTCAAAGGGGAAACGTGGGTCCGCTCACGTTTTTTCGCTGAGCTCCATCTCAAGCTTTTTGTTTCTGTGCCGATGGTAGCGGTTGACTAGCAGGACGACGATGACCAGGACCATGACCAAAGCTCCGGCCGACACGCCGATGATGATCAGCAGCAGGTTATCTTCGGAAGAGTCGCCCTTGCGTTGGGATCGCTCTGAAAGAGAGATGAGGACGACGTAAATGTCGATGCATCTCTCACGCACACACACACACACACACATTCATTCATTCACCCACCAACAAAGCTACAGTGACATCTTTCATGCAGCAATTTTGATCCTGATTGAGTTGCCCTCCATCCATCACAAGGGGGCAGCAAATTTGCACAATTACTTCGAATGAAAACAAGAATATGCTCAGTATTTTGTTTTAGTTTAAAACTTTTAGAAAACTAGTTTAGAACATGACTCCAAGTATCCATCTTGTCATTTCCTCCTTCTAAGATACCAAAAAAAAAAAAGAAAAAAAAAAAGAGGCCTGAGGACCTTTTCCCTTACCTCTTAATGTCAGTGTGTACTCTGTTTTTCCTACTCCCACATTGTTCCTGACCACACACTCATAGACCCCACTGTCATTCATGCGGAGTGCCCGCCCGAAAGCAAGTCTTCCTCCAACCACAGACACCCCGTCTGGCAGAGCTCCTCCTCTCCTGCGGATAACCAGAGGAAAGTGTCACAATCACTTTGCGGAGATGTGTCCCAGAGATAAACCACACAGAAACCTGTGACTCCCTTCTTGAAAACAATAGCTGTGACTCATTATGATCACTGGGGAAATCAAATGAATAAAGTTCAACCTGCATTCCAGTGGAAAGTATTCATGCTGAGGGCAGGACACACACACAAATATCTAATGACATCTGCTCTTAAGCAATGAGCACCTAACGCAACAACTGGTTTGCATTACGGAAGTGATTCAGATGAATAACTACTACACAGGATCAGGGTGGCCGCACAGTGTAACCACCAATTTGCATGCACCTGAACCAAAACCTGCTGGGCTTACAACTGGCGCCCATTGATCTGAACAGACCAAATAAATACTTGTTTTGGAGGATTTAAGCAAGTCCAGCTACGGAGTCCCGCACTGTGCAGCTGAAGACATCACAGGCCACATAATGGGGAGCCAGTTTCTGATCAGGTCCACTGAGAGGGGTCATGTTGCCCCTGGTTTCACTGTGCTGCAGCACCTATTTAGCTGCTGCTCTACCCCTGGAACTGGAGCCAGCTCAGATTTCTTTTTCTCAAAACCCCACCTAGCTTCTCTAACCAACCTTTTATACAAGGGTCGCAGGGGGAGATTGCATCCGACACAGATAAAGTGAGTGATCCTACTTTAGCAGCCAAAAAGACTGCAATCTGTTCACTTTCCTGCTGAAATAAAAAGGAGTGTAAAACTAAACTGCAACCTGTTGTTTTTCCAAAAACACTTTGGTTTTGGACAGAATAAAGAAACAACCTAATTTGGCATTTTAATGAGCTTTAGAGGTGCCGGCTGTAGCTTCATATTGGATGGACAGATATGAGAGTGGTGTCCATCTTCTCATCTAACTCTTGGCAAGTAAGCAAATAAGTGCATTTCTCTAAATGTCAAACTATTGCTTTAATGTTTGCAATCTTCCCTTTAAATTTCCCCGTGAGTAGGTTTAAAGTTGAGTAAAATATTTCTTTTGCAATGTGTGACAACACATTGGCTGTTCTGTTCCAGTGCTTTTCAGTTCAGTTTTGCTCAGTAAAACTCAAGAGAATTGAGATTCAAACTTATATTAACATACTAACATCCAAAACACTCTATTTTAATTGACCATGGAGCTTCACTCTCGACCTTGGGGGCACAAGTCTGTGTTAATTATTATAATAACAAGAATAGAAAGCTGTGGGGGTAGCTATGTATGTAGACCTTCTGTTTAGAATATGTACCACACACTATTTTTTAGGGCTATTCTATAATAGTAAAAGAAAAATTCAGATGACACGTGTGCATCATTTTAAACACGGTGTCCTTGTAACACTATGGCATATTTGCTGTCTGTTTACAACTTTGGGATCTCAAAAGGAACAGACTGACATTTTGGGGAAAAGCCCTCGTTGCTGACTCGCCAAGAGTTGGATGAGAGGATCGATACATTTTCTACACTTCAGTTTATACGCAGATTTAACAAAAGAGATGTACTGTGTTATTTTGTTAGATTCAGAGGTGCAAGTAGGTGGGGTTTTTTTTGGTTTTTTTTTTTCATGCGCAATATATAAATGGTACAGACTTGAGAGTGGCGTCTCATCTAAGTCTCAGCAAGAAAGCGATCATGCGCATGCCCCAAAATGCTGAACCACTAAAATTTACAACAAGCCTCTCTGAGTCTGAACAATGGGTTTCTATCTATGGATGCGCCGAAAGGTCTGTGGGGCTGAAAAGGTATAATCCAGAATAATCTTAATATTTCAAGACTGTCCCATGGCTGAAATATTCTTCACTCAGCACACAACATTCGATCATTGTGTGTACAGTGGTAGCTGTAATGGCTGGTGCAGTGTCTCTAATTAAAGTACAGACCCTGTGTTTTACCAGGCATTACAGTGATATTTAAAGCATGGCACTATGATTAAGCGCTTAGCATGTGTCTCCTGCTCTTCCTCGTGTAGCTCACTCCCTCCCTCGTGTGAAAATATCTCCTTCCCCCTTTTTATAAATTGCGCAACATGAAACCGTAGCTTTTATTCCGCGGTGAACTGAGCCAAGAGAAAGGCGCCCTCCTTTCGATTCGAGCACACGTCTTTGTTGTTCACAGGTGTGCAGTCCTCGCGTATGCCTGTTAACGCTGGCCTCTGTGTTTTTTTTCAGTCACATTCCAGTGCCATGTAAAGAGCAATTTAACAGCAACGATAGTGTTACAGTGGGGGTGAATAAACATGTAATTGTCGCAGTCTTGCTGGCAGCCAGACAGAGTTAAGCCATGGACAACTGTATGTATTGTATGAGCAGCAGACAGGCTGATGACGGTACCATGTCCAGGTGATGTTCTGAGGTTTGGGGTATCCTCCGCTCTCGCACACCAGCTCAGCTTTCTCCAAACCCACGTACGGGTCTCCTGAAGCAGTGGAGATGGTGGCGTCTGGGGGGTCTGACACAGAAACACGGACATAAGCATGCAGCAGCACAAAATCTTCACCCATATACTGCATGGTGGAGCAAAGAGAAAACCTCGTATGACCGGGTCAAAGTCTTTGTTCTGCAAGTCACAAAGTCTCATATCGTGGCTAAGAAGTCCCAAGACCACTTCCTTTTGTTTGTGTTTCGAGTCCTAAACAAGTTTTTATGCACCAAATTTAATATCGTTTTAACAACAGTATCAGTCAGTATATAAAACTTGCAGGAATAATTTGTGCCTTTTTAAATGTGTATTTATTACTTCCGCATAAACTCTGAACATTGAAACGCAAAACTTATCAGGTGTGCTTTTGGTACAGTATGTCATTGCAGTGACATGGTCGCAACTACGTGTCATTCCTGAGCTGAACGCATCTTGCTGATGACAACAGTCTTTAATTCTGAATGTGACAATCTGAGGTATCATGATGTCAATCTGCTGGTTTCCACTGACAAATGCAACTTTCCCTCCTGCTTGCAAAATGTGACCGGCTGCTATCTGACTGACTCCAAGTATATTAGTAGTCAGGATAATGAAAAGTTAATTTGCTGGACACATTTTAATAACGTAAATTTTAATCTTGGAACTTGGGATATCAGACAATTCCGAGTTAAAAAGCTTGAAATCAGGAGTCATTGAAAAGTTAAGTTGGAAGTCAAAGTAAGTCTAAAGTCACCAAATTCGTGGCTCAACTCCAAGTCATGGGACACAAGTCCACACTTCTAGACCTCTGTGAACTGTCCAGTATATAGGACAAAGAGCAACTGTTAAAACTGTCAAACTTGAATGTGACTTCACCCCGACTGCACCAGCACTTATACAAGAGGAAGGTGTATTACTCAAACACCTTCTTAGCAAGGGATCCAACCTGCCAATATTGTCTAATGTTTAGTCTGCTGTCACCCATTTATTTTCGCGGACAGGAGGTTGAGCTGTACAAACATCACTCGCAGGATATCTGGAGAGAAAACACATCTCATTGGTTGAATTTACTATCAGTGGGAAGAGCTAAAAAGTCGGCCCAGTGGAGAAGGCTGAACTGGACATACAGTATACTGTGTCCTACTTCCTCACTTAATACTGATTTTAAGCTGGTTTTGAGTACGAAGTGTGTTCACAATGGAAAAGTGACAAAAATTCTGACTGAAAACATTATTGTCCTTTGTGCTTTTCCACATTTTGAGCTGAAAAGGCCCTTTTTTATTTCTTTTTTCTTTTAAACTGCAGACATTTTGCCATCCCCGCAGACAAAGCACAGATGTAGCTAATAATATTAATGATACTTTCACTCCATTTAGGTGTTTTTCTGTTCAGGGCACGACCAATGTACATGTCAGCTCACTGGCATGAATACCTCGCCGACACGCCTAAATGAAACCCAGTCATTACTGCTATTAGTTGTACTTGTGCTTTTCCTGCTCTGAGAGTCAAATGATGTCCCAGCTGCAAATTAAAAGGTAACTGGGATTTAATATTAGAATTTCAGATGACAAGAGGAAACATTCAAAACCGGACATAGAGTACTAAAAAGCCAAACATGGAGGGAATTTGAATGGTATCTCAAAATTGGCTATTTTATTAAGTAATGTCCCAGCTCCACACAGGAGTTGAGCATATAGTTTGTCTACATATTTGACAGTATGCATACTATAAAAAGATGGATTAGGCTGCACTGATGGACACAAGCTAGTCCCAGCTTCAAACAATACATCTGAAACTGCAGACGGTGGTGAGACAGCTCAAGGAAGTAATTCAATTTTAGAAAAACATTTTGCTTTCTCTTCTGTCAAGTTTAATTGACGGCGACATTCCAAAGTCACAGTTTGATTGATGCAGGTGTACTGCGTATTTGCTATGTTAGTACAAAATGTAAGAGTATATCGTTTTCTTGTATTTAACCTACAAAGCAGTATACTGTGACTTTAGTATAGTACATACTGTATACAATGACTTAGCCTGGAATTAGGACACGTGTCTGCTGTTAAAAACGCCAGTTCTTTCTAACCGGCAACATTATTTATGCACCACCTCCTCCGAGAAAACATACATTTATAACTAAAACTCTAATTTGGTTTACTACATCTTCATTGTTGGTCTCTCTTTGGCCTTAAACCAGTCCAACAGAATCATCATCATCGGCAGCTGTACTCACAGTGAACCACCAGGCGGTTTGAGATCCTGCGCGGCCCCTCCAGGCCAGGATGCCACACCAGACAGTCCAGCTTTTTCCCGTTCATGCTACGCAAGGGGTGAAGGGAGTAGTGGCTGGACACGGACCCACCCTCGCTGGTGCGGTTCTGGGACTGGCCTGGCAGGTCGGTGTCCCAGGAGAGACGGGGAAGCGGGCGACCCACAGCTCGGCAGGCGGCGGCCACACGGAACGACTGGCCCTCCACCAGGGTCACAGGCTCCAGGGAGGAGATGGGCAAAACTAACGGACAAGAGGGAACCGGGTGAGTTCAGGATTTTAGGTGCTTTGAAGCATTGGAGACTTACAGCTTGTTCTTTCTCCTATGGATCAAAATGTCTTGTTTCTGATTCTGTACCCATTTTGGATTTATTAGTATAGAACATCTCTAAACCATCAATATACTGCATGATGCTCTATTTGAGTCACTAAAACAAAATGTGTGTTTTTGCGTTACCTACTAAAAATGAAAGTGATAACAAAATGTCTATTGTGTTATTATTTTCTACTATATTTTTTCTCCTCTTTTTAAATTGAAGATTTTTTTTTAATGTTGTGATATAACAGTTTTGTATCATTGTGTATTGTCTTACATTTTCATATTGTGCATTGTCCCAATCTTACGGAGGTTTCTCATTTCTGACAAACTATTAAAAATTATGATCTGAACACTTATGTAATGCGCATTCCCTAAAATATCTATGCTCTAACTACCCTGGATTAAATTTCTACTTTGAAAAGCTTGCTCAAAGCTAATTTGTCTTTAGCTAGAATTATCTAAAGTGACTAACTAGAACCATTAAAACCAGGATTTCACAAAATGTTTTCGTATGATTGAGTAGTGAATGTATGTCAGAGCATGTCAAAGTATCAGGTAAGAATATGGTTACGAAAAAAAAAGATTTGAAAGACCTAAAACATCCTGAAACACACAGAAAGGACATAGAGAAAACTTGGCACCGCCAGGATCTAACCCTGAATGCCCAGATAACTGATGGAAACAGTTAAACTGACAACTTCTAAAAGGGATATTAAGGGATATATTGCATTTCTCACATCATCATAATAGTGCAACGATTGTTTTGCAAAACCATTTGTGCAAATGTCAACTGTGATAGTTTCCAATAAATACATATCTGGTTTTGTTTTTTTCTCTGTCACCAACAGGTTTGACACCATTGTGGTTCACACCGCGGTCATGGCAACCTCTACTGTTGTCAACACTCAGTGCTTGCTAAGTCTTTCCAGTGGTGTTTGCATTATTAACACGGAAGACAAAACAGGTAGTTGTGATTAGCAACAATAGCTATTATGGATTAAGAGACAAAGGAAAGGGCACCACCTTCGGAAACTTAAACTTTAAAAACAGAAACCCCAAAAAAACATGACATCACTTTACCGCCCGGTAGGGTTTCATTGACAGGCGATCTCTGGGAAGGGCTCTCCTGCAGCCCACAGCGGCTCAGCGAATAAGCCCCCGTCCATACAAATCGCAAAGAAATCTATGAAGTGGCCGAAAGAGGAGTTTGGATACCAAATCTCCTCTCTGGGCATGAGTGAGTTTTCACTCCTCTGTGCAGAAGAATGTGAAGAAAAATCTTAAACCAGATAAGGCGTTCCCCTCACGTTCCAAAATCAGCTTAAGTTTGATTTACTCGCCAAAATCTCTCTAAAAAGTGTCCTCTAACTGTCCATAATCCTTGTGAGAGAAGCGCATCCACCTGGGTCACTTTCAATTATTAAAATAATTTTACCTGTAGTTTGATTTGCAGTTATCATAGTCTCAAAAAGGCACCATCAATGAAAAGATAAGGTAGTAAAGGACAGTGTACTAAGACAACATGATCTACCAATAAAACTAAATGTGATTTTAAAGTGGCAACGTCTAAGATTCTCATTTAAACAAATGTCTGTTAATTCACTATCTATCGCTGGATGAGGTGGCACAGTGGTGACTGAGCCAGCGACAGGCTGCACACCTCCTGCTTCTCAGCGAGGTGACCGACTCCTTTCCCTGCGCCCTGCTGACTCACGCAGCGAGCAACATAAAAACAGATCACGGTTGCTCACAAAATGGTCCAAAATGGCCAATTATTGCCTATGAAACATCCGGTGATTCAATGTTTGTCGTTTAAAGAGTCGAGGGATTTTATTGCTGGGGGTTGTCAGTTACCAGTCTGTATATTTCTGTTGGTTTGTCTGATATGTGGCGTGTTGGGACAAGCTAATGACAGTCGTCATTGCCGATGGCTGGAAGCTAAATGAGAAAGTCATAGAGAGCAGATATCATCACTACAGGTTTTACTTCTGGGAGGGTCCATTCAAAAGCTGCATTCCTATGGCTGCTTCCACTGAAAATCGTTTCACACTGTAATCCTTTCAGGTCTGCTCTGTGGGGTTTTCTGTTTACATTCAGTTCCTACCAAAACAAATTGTGTTCATCCTTGAGATCTAAGAAAGGCGTTGAATCTACTTCTTTCCTCGTAAAATACCTGTAAACCCAGTTTGCAAGTTTGGAACCTGCATGATTTTATTTTTTTTTACATCCCTGTTTACTTGCTAGCTGTCTTCTGCCCTTTCTGGCTCACTGCTGCATTTATTAGCATACTACCCCAAACTGCATATGAAATCACTGGCAGTAATATGCACTGCGTTACCCGTGTGCGTATGCATGACAAACAAAACGTGGACCCACTCATAAAAACATTGCTCCACAGCGTTACCAGTGGCCAAAAATTCCACCAGGTACCTTTAATGGTAGTCGTTTCCAACTAACTTCATATTTTGAGTTTGAATCTGGATCGAAGTGTTTTCTTGACACCTTAAGACACATTAGTTTCTGGATACCTTCTCCAGGGTGAAGACTACCTGGAAATTCCAGATCCCATTAGTGCTTGTCGGCACTGGAAGTTGCTTGATATCGTCTGTAAACCATATTCTTCACATCTTTGCACTTTATTTACCTAATATTGTCATTCTGTCTCTCCATATTGTAATTTTACTGTTATTTCTGCTTACTCTGTATATACAACATCTATTGCAGTCCTCCTCTATTGCTCCTCCTGAGGTTTGTCCATTTTTTCCCTGTTAAGGGGTTTTTCTTTATATGAATCGAGGAGACTTAGGATAGATGCTGTAAAGCCCTTTGAGGAAAATCTGCGATACTGATATATATAAATAAAATTCATTCAGACCTGCTATTTCAAACCCGTGTATCTTTTATATTAAAAACACCCTCTGCACTTTGCCTGGGCACTTAATCAGCTTGCCATTGTTTTGACAGCGGAGCTACTATCTAACTGCTGTATCAAAAACCTGCCTTCTGCAGTAAAGAAAATCATTTATTTTTGGTAAAGACAGATTGTGGGGCAAACAGTATTTTTGCTTTTTTGGTGCCATATCAAACTTGCTTTTTTTTTTGTTTGTATTTTTCTCTTGGCATTGAGCAGTTACTCAAAAAAAATAATAAGTAATGAAAATAAACTGTTGCAAAATATATTCTCTTTTTTCTTTTCAACCCACTATGATGTTAGTGGCCACGTTGGCAAACTTGCTGAATTCCCCAGGTTGGCGGCTCTACTTCTCCTATGAAGATGATAGTGGTTTAAATATCATTACAGCAGCTCTGATAGGATTAGGAAGGTGTGGAAGAGAAGAGAGAAGAGAGAGAGAGAAGGATGATGAGTCTTACTCCAGACGGTGAGTTTGATGTGCCTCTCAAAGTTTCCATTCGGGAAGGTGGAGATGTGGCAGGTGTAGCTGCCCTCGTCCGACTCCTCTGTGCTGGGGATGAGCAGAGCTGAGTTCTCCGTGGGGCTGCTGCTCTCGAACCTCACCCGACCAGAGTAGCGCCCAAACTCTGAGAGCAGAAAACAAAGACTTCAGGCCAGATATATGTCCCTCATCCTTTACAAAGCTCAAACAGACAAAAAAAAAAATGTATACTCTGACGATTTCTTTTCATTTAGGTTAAAAGCATTAACTGTGAGAAAGGAAAATAAATCATTACACATTGGCAAAATAAACCCGCATTTATCCCCATGATGTCAAAACCCCACCCTGCAGACAAATAATCCAGATGCACAATGCAGTCTCCTGGTATGATCTCACTTCAAACCTCACCGTAGTTAAAGCACTCAATATCTGCTGCAGCCAATTTACTCAGACGGCAATAACAATCGTTTTGTCTTATTTTCTCTCATTTATTTATATCTTTCCTTCTTTTTCGCCTTGAGAATCTATACTGCAATCCAAGAGAAATGGTTAAGGTTGTTGTCAAGGAAGATACGTCTTTTATTTGTTTTGAATAATAAATAAGAAGGAAATAAAGATAGGCCAGGCCCATGTCTGAAAGACATTCATTGATAAACCAGCCCACCCACAGTACACATACCTTTAAGTGAATTTACCTTCAGGTAAACAAATCTGTAAAAAGGAATCAACGAAACACTCTGGTTTATCTCCAGACTATTTACTGTAACAGAAGCCAAAGTGGATCTGTCATTATAGACAGAATGGCTGCTGTATGACTTGTTATTTTTTAATACTATTTAAGCTGCTATTGGTCATTGGCAGTAAAATGTAAGTCAGTAAAATAAACAGCAATCAACCAAACATTGTTAAATAAGATACTTTTTACTTTTGCTAAAGTATATTTAAAGGAGTACTTGTACTTAAAGAAGATATCAGTCAATGTAGCAGTATTTCAGTGGTAGAACACTGTATTATTCATTGGTCATGAGGTTGTGACAGGGTGACAGGGTGATGGGGCTCATGGGAACGAATGCTTGCACTACATATCATGTCCACACGGTGCAGTGACCGTAACTATGGTAAGAGCTGTGACAAAATGAACACAAAATGAACACCTGCGCGCGTTAACTAGTTCTAAAATATCCAGCCCCTCGCTCGTCTCGGTCACTACAGATCCTCCATCGTGCTTCGCTTCCTTAGAAGTCTGGGACTATCTCCACGGGAGCTCCTGCGACCTACCCGTGTGGCCGTCCCTGAAGTGGGCCGTGATGATCTGGTCCTTGCTGCCGTCCGCGAGCTCCTTGTGCCAGGTGACCTGCACCACCTTCTCCCCCTCCTCCGCCTGGTAGCGACAGGGAAGCCTGGTCTCGCTCTCGGCCAGGAAGCGCAGGGAGGTGTCGGGTTGAGGAGGCTCCACAAAGTCGCTCTGCACGCACACCGCTGAGGAGGGACAGAAAGGGAGGGAATCTCGTCAGGGAAAAGGTTGAGAGATTTAATGGTGGGTGACAGAGGTATGTGAAGCGTGCTGTGTAGCGTTGAAACAACTGAAAGGGCCTGCTGTCAGGAAAAGAACCGAGTGACGACAATTAATTTCTAGTCAGTTTTCAAATAGAACGCCAAACACTTGCTGGTTATGAATCACTATATCGTAGGTTTTCTTTGGCTGCACGACAAGTAAGAAAAAAAAATCTAAAGTTAAAAGCTTTGGCCTGTGGTGATCACCATTATTTTTGACATTTCACGGACCAAACGATTGACCGAAAAACTGATCCAAAAACGTATTAAATCACAGTCCTCGTTCAGGGGATAGCCTGCTGCTTATGCAGTATGTACGGCCTTCAAACGTG
This sequence comes from Xiphias gladius, assembly GCF_016859285.1. Taxonomy (NCBI): domain Eukaryota; kingdom Metazoa; phylum Chordata; class Actinopteri; order Istiophoriformes; family Xiphiidae; genus Xiphias; species Xiphias gladius. The sequence goes on along the minus strand of NC_053413.1, from coordinate 23,071,218 downwards.
CAGTGACTGGGGCCTGGTAGTATCATTAGTTTTGCAGGTCATCAACTGTATTTTACAAATTAAAATTTTGACCCGATGATGGCGCTAGATGAACGGTCAGACGATATCGAAAGTTATTACAGTTCATCCCGAAGTCTGTGAAGACTCTCAGTCATCCAGGTCATGGTATTCTCTAAGTGCTACGCGAAGGCGACTGGACTCGCTTGAGGTTCGTGGAGACCTTTCGCCTCTCACCAGAAAGGCTTCTTCAGTTCTGCCTGACTAGTGGGGAGTTCCGGGTATTTATCCTCTGTTGAGATCAGCGACACTTGTCAGTGGTCGGAGGTCGCATGAGTCGCCGACCCTGCCGGGCACCACGTCGCCGTGTCCCCTTCATTCATCCCGAAGTGGAGATGAACGCCTGTACTGAATGCCATGGCAATCCATCTAACAGTTGTTGGGACGTTTCCCTCTAACCCACCGGTGTCAACCTCAGGGTGACGCGAGGGGGAAAAGTCAGTAGGATCAGGGGGTTCGTCCTCTAGGGGGCCATGAGCGTCACTGCAATCCATCCAATGATAATAGTTGAGATACTCCAGCTTGGACCAAATGGTGGACAGACCGACTGACCGTCGCTGACACGCCCAGAGCCATGCTGCCAGAGCATCTTAAAGCACCAAACATTTACGTGTTCCAGCTTCTTAAATGTGAAGATTTGCTGCTTTTTCTCTTTTTTTATATCATTACCAACTGAATACCTTTTGGTTTTGGACTGCTGGTCGGATAAAAGAGGCCATGCGAAGACATCACACCAGGCTCTAAGAACTTGTGATGACTACTTCCCACTATATTTCTGACAGTTCACAGACTAAAAGATTAATTGACGAAGCCAAAGCAAGAATAATTTTTAATTGCAGCCCCTAATTCTTTTTCCCCCCTCTACAGCGCTACAGTATGATGCTGTTTACTTCCAGGTTATTTTAGACACATGTACATATGTGATTCCTAGGACAACTGTGGCGTTATCCCATAAAGTACTGGCTGAGAACTAGGGTATACCCCATACAGGGTTTGTATACAGACAGACGAACACATTCAAAGTCGCAGTCACACCTACGGGCATTGGACTGTTCGCAAAACCTGCTTGTCTGTTGACATGCAGACACGAAGAAAACACGAACATGCCAAAGTAAGGCAGGGGGCGGGTCTGAACGCAGGATCTTCATGCCGTGAGGCCACATTGCTAAAAACTTGAACAATAGTGCTTTTATGCGAGTTAATTCCTTCTTTAAAAGCAGAAATTTTTTCCTGTTTGTCAACCGGTTTGCTGGGAAAGAGCGGCTATGATACACTGAAGGGGTTTCAGTGTTAACATTATGGTTTAGGTGCTGTTTCAGAGGCTTGGATAGTTTGTGTATCATTAGACTCCTTAACAGAACACATTCTGTCTCATTGTTTTCATCAGCAGACTTCTGAAACATAAAAAGTTTGTGTATGATTTGTTTTTTTTGAGGATATTTCTAGTTTGGATGAGTCTTGAAATGATTATTGTCTTATCTGCCTCTCTTATCTCCTGTTTGAACTTACGTTATTTTTCATTCTCCATCAAATCTTTTCTGAAATAAAAACCTTTTCCCATTTTCATCAGTATTTGATGAATCTTGTTGTATTGGCATATGGTTTTTGTCTAAGTCAAGGATGTTTTTTTTAATCAATTACTGACAGTAATTTTATGAAGTGAAGTGAAATGAAGTTTATTTTAACTGTCATTGTTTTTTATTCTGTCATGCTTTAATTTTATGCATAACTATGTGTCAAATGCTGTTTGTCAAATGCATTTCATTTTGTATTTTGTGTTTCTGCATTTCATGTTTGTCTGACTCTGTCTAATTGTTTGTTTTATGGTGAATATTTGGACAAATGTGTGTATGTGTAGGTTGTTTTATGACGGAGTAAAACCAAAACCAAACCAGCTGTCTCCAGCGTTTGAGATTCGTTTTCTCTCCTGATTAGTTGTTGCACCCTGTGGCACTAAGGTAAAGATGCTGTAAAGATTGTGAATCTGATAACCAAAACATTGTGTATTTAATGAGCTCAGTGCTAACAGGGCTCAGAAATTTAACGTATTCCTTCACACGGACAGGCACAAAATTCTGAACAACGGCACTGAATTTTTGTCTATTTTTGGTAGAAAACTGAAAAAAAAAAATTAAAAAGGTATTTAATAGAATATGGAATATTACAACCAAAATAATAGCTTTTTAAAGCTCCTTTACAAAGAGAGGGCAACTGGCCTTGTAGACTCATATGTCTGAGGTGTTCTACTATCACGGCTATCTAAATGACTATTCATCAGTGCCGACTAATGACTAAGACTGACTGTGCTGTTATCACACCTGGTTAAAAGTCTACATCTAAGCGTGGGACACTAACAGAAATGTGAGTGACGAGGGTGTGAGAGAGCAACTCATCAACAACGCAAACAGGAAAAACCAAATATTTGCCCTCTGATTTCTGAGGAAAACACATTTTCTTTCCTTTTTCTCTCTTTGGTTACTGATTCATGAGCTTTATTAATGATTACAAAGAAGCTGATGTGAGACACAGGCTCCCACAGATAAAATCCCACACAGTCGGTGCAAGGACACATCAACTAAACGGTGACACAGAGAGGAACAGATCTCTTCACAAACACAGAGAGTTTAAATTTGGGCTACAAAGAACTACAGTGTCGGTGACCTAATTGTGGAGTGCAGAGAAAAGGAGACAGAGTTAAGTCTTGTGCACTTTGATCATTCACGCCGATGACTGGAGAGAAAGGGAAGAAACAGAGGTAGACACAGAGTGAGACTGACTTTAGAGGAAGGCAAAGAGAAATGAAGACAGAGGTAAGAGTGTAAGTCAAGAGAGATAAAGATCAAATTGAAAGAACGAGTTAAATACACACTCCACACACTGTTAGACAAACACGAGTTCACCTGAACGTCAAAAAAAGCTGCTTGTCAAGCTTTTCCTGTTCATTCAGGATGGCAGTAACTTAATCACACCTGTGGCTGCAGGTAAAAAGAATAGTCGAATGCTCGCACTTGGTCTTTTAATTGGAGCAGCGCGACGTTGCCACAGCGTAATCAGCACTGAGGAAGGGAAATAAAGCGGTCAAGCATCTCACAGAATGAACAGAATAAGTCACAAAAACAGGAAGACGCAGGTTGGGCAAGGCGTTGTGACTCACGGTCACTAAAAGTAAGAATGTGACTGAGCCACATTCTGTTCTGCCACTTCTCTCTCCACGTCTGCAGCGACAAAACAGACTAAAATACTTGGCCGAAAGTATATGGACGCCCCAACCTTCCATCCCCCGTGTGCGATTGTTGAGCATCTCGGAAAGCCTGAAACCACTCTTGTGGTGAAAAGGCTTTCCACAGGGTTTTGGAAGCTGGCTGCAGGGATTTGCTCCCACTCCGCCACAAGAGCGGTAGTGAGGTCCGGCGCTGATGTTGGGCGCGTGTCAGCGCTCCAGTTCATCCCAAATGTGTTCGATGGGGCCTAGGTCAGGGCTCTGTGCAAGTTAGTCAAATTCTTTCACACCAAACTGGGAAAACCGTTTCCTTATGGACCTGGCCTTGCACACGGTGGTGATACACGTTGAAACAACACTACTGTCTAAACAATGGTTACCAACACTTTTTTGGCCCGCAGTCCCATTTAAGGCTGTTTCTTCTTTCTTGCACTGTTTTATCTGAATACTTCTTGGAGCCAGGGAGAGGCAAAATATCTTGTAATTCACAAGTAAAAAGCAAATCTTTGAGGCAAATCTGAAAAAAAAAAAAAAATCGATCTTTCTTTCTCTCTGATCTTGTTAATCATCTCCTGACCCCCTTGAATTTATCTCATGAGCCCTCGGTGAGGTCCCGACCGCCCGGTTTTGGAAACACTGGTCTAAAATATCATTGTATGCTTTAATCATTAAGATTTCACTTCACCGCAACTGAGAGGCCCAAACCAAACCGTGAAAACCAGCCCCTTGACAAATGGCCCGGTAGAAATAGGGGCGTCCAGATACTTTTGGCCACACAGTGTAAACCGTAAAGTATTAACGAAACATCATTAATACATGTCCCTGTAGATAAGTGACAACCGCTGCGGTCTTTTTTTAGCTACAGGATTTTTTTTTTTTTTTTTTCTTTTCATTTCTGAGGGGACACCAGGTCTGTACAGAGGCCACACGGGAATATCAGGGCCTACAGAAATATCAAATATACACTGTGAGATTCTTAAAAGTAGCCCAGAGTGACTGTGGCCTCACTCCAGGCGCTCAGGGGAATATTATAGTGTCATTACAGCAACATTATCTCTAGTCTTTCCAACGTCACAGACATATTGTGGGAATAGCCGTGGCTCTACGGAAAAGGAAAACACAGTGAGGTTAACTCAGTATTTAGTGTCAGACATACGGCAACACAATTCTGGCAATATTAGAGTCTTTATTTTGGTTTTGTTTTTTTTTTGTTAAGATAATACATATATTTTTCACAGTTTTGGAATTCACCCTTTAATCCGAGCCACTCTGAGTAACATCCAGCAAAGTTAAGGGTTTATTTTCTGCAAGAGCAGGGGGGGCTCATAACGGTAGTGCAGACAGTAAGGTTGTATGAAAAAGTGCCAGTGTCAACTGTCATGTAAATTACTGTAACAGAGAAACTCACCAGCTAGAAAAAGCAGCGCCAACTCCATCTTTGGTCCCAAAAAAATAAATAAATAAATAAAAATACAAAAAAATAAAAAATAAAAATGAAAAGTTGGTCTGACTCAGCTTCTTCCTCGGCTGTCAAAGGGTGTTATTAAGCTTTCATTCCTCGATATCTGCAACTCGGGTCAGACCGGAAGCAATTAGGAGTCCCGGGCGGGCGGACAGGCGCAACAGGTGCTTCCTCTCGCGGCTCACACAGCCTGCGGTGCGCGTGAAACGCGGAGCCCCCCGCCGCCGTGCGCTAACAGGAGCTGGACGTGGCGGGGTTGCGGGCTGTAAACGGCGTCGACTTCATTCCGAGCCCGCTGCAGGGCGGCCGGCAGAGCAACCCGGCTCGGCCAGTAAACGGAAACAGGTAAAAAAATAAAATAAAATAAAATAAAACGACCACCAGAGACAAATAAAGGTCTTTTCTGACCAAACAGAAGACAGTCCGCCCGTCAGGCACAGCAAGGAGCACCTAAATCACAGGTTTGACCCTCGACACCTGTCGGCCTCGGCCCCGCCCGCCGGACACGCCCACGCGGGGGATGCTGCGTTCAGGCGACGCGGAATAGAGTCGGACGTGTGCGGAGTTTGACACGTTCTGCACCTACGCAGCACTTGAGCCCCCGTGAGGTTATATGAGGAAATGAAACGAGAGACACAGAGCGGGGTGCGTCCGGCAATTCAACAAGGCCGATTTAATGATAGGTATTTACACATGTTAACAGCAACGACGACTGGTCAGTCACAGTGGCACTTTACACACAGCGCAGTGCCTAACACTGCGGACAACATAGCAGAAAAATAAAATTACAGAAGATATTACATAGTTACACAATGCACATTATGACAAGAAACTCCAACATCGGCTTCGGCGGAAAGGTTAAGGTTAAAAGCGCGTTTTAAGTTGACTCTCAATCGGCTATAAACACGTAGGCTTTATAAAATGCGTTTTAAAGTGACACAAGTCTTTATGTTCCCACCCCCGTGTGACTATTAAAAGGTCGTTTTCCTATTTATTTAGATCTACAGTATCTTGAGCAAAAACTTCTCTTTGCTCTCAGTAATAATAAACCAGTTTCCTTCCCTCATGGTCATTGTCCATTCATTGATTGTTTGTTTTTTCAAAGTAGCATAAGACAGGCATTTGGTGATAACATATCCAAAGAATTAAATTAATTATATAAATTAAATATAGAATTACCGTCCCTACAACATCTATTTCTTTTCCAGCAGGTTATGTCATTTCTACAATAAAACACAGCTCTTAAATTCAGAACCTTGATTTTTTTTTTTGATGAATTGGTGACAGATGAATTTCAGGAGGCGTCTCGTATCTCCGAAACGTTACAGCGTTCGCAAACGCAACACGCCCGGTGGCGCCCCGCTCGGTACAAATGTCCTGTTCCACCACCGCACGGACGCGTCTGGGGGCTCATGAACACTGCTCTCCGCCAGCGTAAACACGTGGGGGGGGGGGGGGCCCTCTGAGCTGTCACGCAGGTGGAATGAGACGGGCTTCTGCGGCGGCAGCGTGCGGTTGCCCTCTGGTGCTGCGGCCGCCACATGATCGTTTCCCAGACGCGACGGGAGTTTTGTTTCGGTCTCGGGTCTGGACTCCCAGACCGAGCACTTCGGAACTGCAACGTTCATTTGGAACAGTCGAACTAATTTTGGTGGTAGATTTTCTACAACGTCGCTGTTGTAACTCAGTGTTGGGCAGTTCACACAAAGCCATTACAGTTAAATCTACCTGTTGAGTTGGGGAATCAAAAGTTTAAGGGAATGGACGTGAAACAGTTGAGACTCAACTTGTAATAGGATCAAATTAACTTGATGCTTCCAATCAAAATTTTGAGCAAAATTGAAGCAAATTAACTCAAATCGGCTGGAAACCTGTTATATTCTGTGAAAACTCTGAATATATCCAGTATTTTCCCGAGTCCAAGTTTTACTAACTCAAGCTCACGGGCTGCTTAAAGCCCCTAAAACCACTGCACATTCAAAACAAAACAAAAAAAACAAAAAAAACCCCTAGTTCTAGCTTATTAGTTGTGAGAAACAGCTGATTTTGTCTGTTTTAAAATCATTGTAAACTGAAGATCTCTGGGTTTTGGACTGCTGGTCTTACGAAGAATAGACATTTGAAGATGTCGCCTGGGCTTTAGGAAACTCTGACGGGCTTTTTGCACCATTTTCTCACCTTTTTAACACAGCAAAGAATGAATCAAGAAATAATAAAAACAAAGTATTCAGATTAATTGTTGGTAAAAATAGTCATCAGTTGCAAGCCCTTTTCGTGAGGCTGAGCTATTTCACGATCTTCCACATCACGTGAAGTGAAAGTCATCTTCATTTCTATTTATACATTCTTAAAGAGGAACACATGAACACGGGGTGGAAAACTGATCGACACAGTTTTTTAAATTAATTTGAGTGGCTTCAACGTTTCGTGCGTGCGTGACAGAATCAAAGTAGCATTTTTTTTTTTTTTTTTTTTACAAAGACAGGGAGAAAATTGTACATGTATGGAAAACGCTATGCACAGGCCCGCCACGGGTCAAAACAACTTTTGTCATATGAAGGTTTAAAAGACTCAACGTGTGTTTTGTGCCCTGCATTCCTCTCTGCACCAAGTCTGCTCTCATCACACGACAGACTTTTTGTCCCTTCGGATGGTCTCGTAGGTATCGTTGCTGGGAGAGTACAGACCCTGCAGAACACAGACACACAGACGGACGCATGAAAACGCTGACAAGTAAAAACGTCTGATGTGAAAAGTAAAAATAGTAAAGAATACATTTCTACAAAACAGTGCAGTAAGCTTTTTCCTGCACGGGGTCCATGTTCTTCTTTTTTTTTTTCGCCCTTTACCATTGGCTGTGCAGTAAACTTGTCACTTTTGCATCATGTGCCCTTTTAAATATCTTTTTTCAAGCATTAGAATGGAGAAGTCTCACCGCGTAGATGCCTCCATCAGTGGGCTGCTTCTGTTGGATGGAAACAGGTCAGAGAAAAGGTCACGTGCGCTTAAGCGACACATTGTTTAAGAAATGTGACAAGAGCAGTGATTGTTAGGTATCTGAAATATCTAGTTCCTCCTTTGAGCTGAGTCTTAAAAGCAATTTGGGTGCAGATTATTATTTCATTTTATTCTAAGCTTGTAGGGATCAATTCAATTTTTCCCATGCATGAAGCAATTAGCAGGAAGCAGCATCTGATATACTGATGTTGGAAACTGTGAGTGTGTGCAGTGTATAAATAATGTAGGTCGGTGGTCAGGTCAAGCTGACGGGAAGTGAAAGACTGGGGTTGGCTTTAACGCCGTGCTGCTGCTTTTGAAGTGAGATATCACAAAATAAAGCCAAAGCATTAAAAAAAAAAAAATAACACATTTTCCCAAGCACATTTCACTAAATCACAACTGTCTTATATGTTAAGTTTCGCAATAATGTAGATGAACAACTTCGATTTTTACCTCATGTTGACCGGCAGGCGTTTTGTTGGCTGGACACATCTGTCGAAAATGAAGCCAGAAATATTCACACACTATTTATCATGCACTTCAATTTACACTCTGGCGTGTGAGATTTTGAGAAGTTGTCAGTGACACCGCTACGATAAACATGAAAGCACAACTTAGTTAGGTATCGTCTACGACGCAGTAATCAGTGTTTTAATAACCCGGCGGAACATTTTCATAACTTTTGCCGCTCAAAGTGCAGAGACATTATTTTATCTAAAATCTCAATATATTGCATTCAGTTGCGTTTTTGTTACCGTCCAATATTTTGTGGATGTTCGTAAAACCATAAGGAACAGTTTTACACTCTCTAGCATTCATGCTGGTGTGTGTGTGTGTGTGTGTGTGTGTGTGTTGTTGTTCCCGTTTCTCTTACCCTCAGTCGGCAGTACAGGATGGTGAGAATGATGCCGTAGATGATGAGAATCCCATCCAGGATGTAACAAATGCTCATGTCTCCAGGGGGGCCTCTGCACACAGAAAAACACATCATCATCATCCCCCTCACTCATTCACCATCGTCAACCTCCAGCAGAAAATGCCGAGACGTCCGACAGCCTCTCATCCACGGAGTGCGTCACTAAGAGCTTTCAGTGCTGGAGGTTTGGCTAAAAATCCTCCAGAAAAGAGCTCGAGGAAACGACAGTTTACTAATCCTCACCAGCTCAGGTGGGAACCGAGCATCAGAAAGGTAGCGATGAGCAAAGCTCACGCCGTCTTACCGGGGGTCGGGCTGCAGATGAGACAGCAGGTCTGTTTTGTTCCTCCTTTGTCGCCTTGTCAGCGAGATTTCGTAAAAAAAAAAAAACAAAGAAAAAAAGAAAAACCCCTCTGAAGTGAGCTCTGAGAGCAGCAGGCAGGAAGTCAGTGGCTCTCTGTCCGTTTTGAAGCTGAGAAACCGCCTACCACGCCTCCATCCTCCCTTCACAGAAGTTCCTCTAACAGCCCAGTGAAAGACGCTGCTTCTCTTTGGTAAGAGAAAAAAAAAAAAAAAAAAAAAATTGTTACAACACATTTCATGGAAACAGAAACCTTCACACAGAAAGTAGCATCTGTCTGTAACTGTCGTAAAAAGAGGAGATAAAACAAGACAAGATAAAAATAAAATCAACTTCTGCATGCTCTTTCATCATCTAAGACTCATCTTCACTTCCATCAACTTCCCACACATCAGAATAAGTGACCAAAAAAGATTTATAAGGAATAAATGGTTTAATAATGGAAAAATGCCTAACACACTATACAAGCTACAAGTTACCAAAAGGAGGAAAATACAAGACAAATCTACACATTTTTTACAAGCCACTTGTTTTTCAAAAGTAAAAACATTCAGAAAATTGCATCGTCATAACTTAGGCACCTTAAAAATGATAGAAAACAAGTTACTATAAAAACGTTTTGGAGCCTGAAATAATTCTAGCATGCATTTTTTTAAAAACAAAACAAAAAAAACATCTGCATTTTGATCACTCAGATGAAATGTCATACACATCAGACCTGGTATTGGGATTTTTTTTTCAGAAATGTAAAGGGCTTTTTAAACCAAGTTTTTCACCGGTAAGAAAGGCAAACAGTCGTGTTGTGGCTCAACATTGTGTAGGTAGGTACGACAGAGCGGCTCGAGTCTCAACATGAGGCGAGTTTCAGGGTTTACAGTAACTTTCGGAACCTGGAAACGGAGGAGTTACTATGAGGACAGATGCGGCCCGACGCCGGTCCTCCACATCCGGAGAGTAAGGCTAGGGAGAGGAAGGCGGCAGCAGGTTCACTGTGCTCGTTTCAGCTCACGGCACAAGGCGAGGCGGTGATGCGCTACTGCCGCAGAGGAGCTGGCACTGAGGAGTTACAATCACAGGTCTGGTTTGGGATTTTTGTAGAAATGCATATTTTATATATATATATATATATATATATATATATATATAAAAAATTAAAACCATAATAATAAGTCAGCTCATAGTTTAACTACAGCTGCCTGTATAGTACTGATTCCGTTACATGTACAATGTTAAAAAGTGTGGAACAGACCCCATTTACGCCCGGTATAAACATATATCTGTCATCTGGTTACATTATCTGGAGTACAGGCCTGTGTTCCTGTCATCTCAATCCTGCACACACTCTCAGTCCTGTCCAATGAAAACCACTTGCTAAGTATGACATTTTCAGATACACTGAAGTTTAAAAATGTGGAAAATTATCTATTTAACAACCCATCGGATTAGCTAAAAAAAAAAAAAAAAAAAATGCATAGTCACAATGCTGAAAACTGGACCGTTGACATTTTGGGAAACGTGGTTTCCACAGTACAGCGATGGCGTGCAAATTCTTTAAAGGGAGATGACAGATCAGTAACCAACATGTCGAGGTCGAGGAACGTGATGCTGCTGTTTGCGTCGCTCTTATTCCAACTTGACTACAACAATAAAAAAAATAAATTAATAAAAAAATTTTTTTAAAATCAAGGTCCAATTACAGCCACTCCTTGTTTCTGCAGCTGGCGACCACATCATGTGGCCTTGGTCAGCAGACGGAGCTGGTTTAACTTTACCGGTGGTCGTACATGGAGGGAGACAGGAACCCCCGTCTCTGTTCAAACATGGCCTACCCCTCCTGCAGCTAACCGTTATTTTCGTCGTTGATTAATCTGCCAGTTATCATCTTGAGTAATCAATTATTCGTTTGTTGTATAGAAGGGTGAAAAATCTCCGTCCCGGTTTCCCTGAGTCCAAGGTGACGTCTTCAAATGCCTTGTTTTGTCCAACCAACCAGTCTTTAAAATCCAAAGATATTCACTTCACAGTATGAAACTCAGAAAAAGCATCAGCTGTTCACAACTGACAACCTGCAACTATGAATTTCTTTGGCTTTTTTGCTTGAAAAATAATTTAAATGATTAATCATTCATCAGAGTTGTTGAGAATGAATTCTCTGTCAATCAACTAACTGATTAATCGATGTTGTTTGTCAATGTTTCACCATGACAACTGAGCAATTCCACCAGCTGAGGAAGACCACAAGATGCGGTTGAAAGCTTCAGAAACAACAAGAAAGTTGGACCTTGGGTTGAGAATATTTCTGCCCGACAGCTGTTTTCCAGGATTGAACATCAAATCTCCACTAATCTTTCCTTGGCGGGCGAAGGGGTCGCCTGCAGCTTTTTGCAGTGCTCGCCTTGGGATACTGGTGCAGATTCAGGTGACCGGCACACCTGTACAGATTGTTTTGACCCCTTCGTTAAAAAGGATAAGTCTGTTTGTTTTTTTGTTTTTTTTTAAATTTGTCAACAAATTCCCAAAAGAACAAAACCAACAATGACTTGATCCATCTAACAAAGTCTGATTTAACTTATTCCACTGTTCCACAGAGCTCCATTGATATTCAGAAGGATTAAAATCACATCACAGAGCCTTTAAAACATAAACAAAACTATATATTTTTGAGCCAGTTATGAAGATTTACATCTTCAGTACCAAGACCAACAATACTGATGTATTGTTGGTTTTTGTTGGTTTTTCTGGCCTTTTTGTGGGATTTGCTGACGAAGAAAAACTCAGAACAACACCAGACTTGTGCTTTAACTTCCTTATCCAAATAAGATGCAGACTGCACATTAATACCGGGTGTAAATGGGATCTTTGTTTAGATTTCCTGTTAACATTGTAATATTAATAATAAAATTGCCAGTGTAAAATAAAACTAAAGCTGCATATTTAGACAATCATGAACATACAGAGTCTGGAGTAGCAACAACTTAGGAATGTACTTCCATTACTCTTTACAGTAAGATAAAAAAAAAAAAAAAAAAAGACATTTTGGCCTCCAGGCCGCCGAAAAGCAACGTGTTAATTTAATGCACATAATGCTACATTCTGTAAGTTTAAAAAAAAAAAAAAGTCACACCGTCTAATATAAAAATAATCCTCGTCACCTCAAAGAAAACACCACAGTGAGAGGAAATCAAAAGGCAGTGGCACACCAGCGTTAAGGTCAGAGCTGAGCTCCAGTCGGTCTGTTCTTGAGACAGAAGACAGAGGAAGCGACAGGTGTGAAGTAATCCCCCCTCCTCTGGTGTTCATGTGTTGAGTCAGCACAGTAAAGTAGTCCAGTGGTTACAGCAAAAGGAGAGGCAACAAGACAAAAAGTCCTCTTTACAAAAAAGGGGTTCTTGTTTTCCTCGGCGTGTTGGAAAGACGGGGACTCAACGGCGCGGGGAAAAGGAAAGGTCGAGGCATCCGTTTAACTTCCGGGTTTAGACAATCGTTGAGCTGATCACAGTTTGATATCAGAGCAGCTGTGATGATCATAAAACCGGAAGAGGCGTCAGATGTGTAACACTCCTCTCCTTGAATGGGTTTTCTTTGTCACAGACCCGGCGGGGTGGGGGTGGGGAGGGGGATGATTGGACGTGAGCGGACCTCCACAAGGCCTCCAGCAGGAGCGAGTACCAACAGGGGAGGACAGCGCGGGATTTTGGGGGGGGGGGGGTGGCTCTAGGAGGCGCCCTCACACCGAGGTTTCTGACTGCAGCCTCATGACAAACTTGTGGCTCTTTGGGTCGATGAACTCCTCCCCGAGCCGCAGGAAGGGCAGCGGCGTGACAGTGGCCACCAAGGAGAAGTCCAGACGCCGCAGGGAGAAGACCAGACCCTGACGCAGCGCTGAAGTCACCGGCTCCTCGCTCACCAGAGTCCACTGGCGCCCCCTGCCGCTCTGCTGCTGGTACTGCATGGTGGGGCCCGGGGTGAGGTAACGCTCCAGGAAGGCCTGAGGGGGAGGATAGGAGAGGTTCATTATCACGGAAACACTGCGAAAACCTGTTTTAGTGGTAAAGTGTATCAATGTATCAAAGTAAAAATCTCATCTATGTTGATTTTACGCAACAAATACTTGCTCTTCATTCCCGGGACACATTTTCACAAACAGTTCCTAAAATCTCAGCTGAACGGGGGGTGAAGCAGCTTTCATCTCTGCTGCTCCCTCCGCCAGAAACCGTCTGCAGTTACATCTAAAATTTCAAGTGTGGTCTCAGGCTTCAGACATCCAAAGTTTTGGGGGTATTTTAGATGCCTGACTTCTTACAACCTCAGCTATTTTGGTAACGTATTAACTTTTTCTTCGCTTTTTTCAGGCAAAAATGCCAAAATTATGCTGGTATCAGCTCTTTGGAGGTGAGAATTTTCTGCCTCTCTCTGTTTTTTTCGGATTCTTAATTCGACAAAACAAGGAATTTTAAAAAATGCGACCGTTTTTTGATTTTATTTTCACGATCATTCTTTTTTATTTATCAGTGCAAGGATCAGCAAGCTATTTTGAAGCCTACGATACAATTTCAATACAATCTCACAAATACTGAATCCCTTTTATCTTTTTTTTTAAATATTAGTTATTTTCTTTTGTCTGAATCCAAGAAATGTCCGAATCAAAAACAATACAAAAAGGGCATGACACCTGAGAGTCAGAAAAAGGCAGCTCAATAAAGGTCAGGTAAAAAAAAGGTCGTCTTAGCCGTAGTGATCACAACCCCTCACCTTGGGTGTCATGTTATGTGTGATGCAGAACTGCAGGTGTGTGAGGATGCTCTCCATGCTGTGGAAGGCCTGCTGACGGGTGGTCCTCAGGTACTTCTGCATGGCTCGCGCCATCGGAGCGAAGATGGCCTGAGCCGCCTCCCGGGGATCCATCACCTCTCTCGGGTGTTTGGGGGACGAGGCGGCCTCGTCCTCGTGGAGACGCTTGATGTGTGTGAAGGCCTCTTCCACCGCCACGACCAACCTAGAGAGATGGCAATAAAAATAAAAATAAAAATAAAAAAGCATGTTGTTGTTGGCTATGTGGTTATTCATGAACAGAATGTCCTTTCAAAATACAGATTCATACGGTTGGTTAAACCAGCAGTCAGATCAGCATAATCTTAACAGTCAAATGCAAATTGTTTAATCACAACTGAGTGACTGTGGAGCTCAAAGGACAAGGAAGAGATAAACAAGATCATATCTTGGCTGTGCTCTGGTGAACACGCAGGGAAACACTTTGAAAAATTCCCCCTCAAGCGGCCAGAAGGTGTCAATACTCAATTTTGCAAATAAATAGCCTGAACGGGAATGCGGGCTTGGTTTAGCCGGAGTGTATATAGATCCATCACAAACAGCTCACATTTAACATTTAGCTCTGAAAGTCTGTAAAATTCGACAATGCACTGTATTGCAGGAGCCCCCCCCAAAAGTTTCCCAGGAGGTCCTCGGCAAACTGACGGGCCATTTGCTCCCGGTGATTTTACCAACTCAGGCGCCCATCTACCCGGGGGCACAGACTCAAGACAGGTTCGATACAGGTCAGAGCGAAACCGTCAGAATACACAAGTGGACCTGTCGTTCACGAGCACGGCAACCGTGTCAGCGTGCCTGATATCGGCAATGCGCCTTGTCGGCCAGGAAAAATTCAGTAGCAGCTGTCACCGCAACGCGCTTGCTCACTACGTTGGCGGTGCTGAGTAGAGCAAAGCGCACAGACTGGTGCTGCCGTCATTTTTACGCTTTTATCAGAGATTTGACAGTGGAGAGCGATGGCCAGGAACGAGGGAGGAGAGGGACGGGGAGTTACACACGAAAAAAAAGGTCCCCGCCCAGACTCGAATGCTTGATTCATGTGTTACTTGATTTACGTGTTACGTTGGGCAAGAGATCAGGCCTGTACAAAGACATAAATCATCTTCGAACCTCTGGCAAATTGAGACCAAAAAAAAAAAAAAATCTTGTAGCGACTGTTCAGCCTAAAACACTTTGATCATGTGTTGCCCTCTCTCCACACACGGTAGTGGTGAGTGTAGTAAGATTTCAAACTGGATTGTCTGGAAGTGTCTCTCTCTCTCTCTGTGCGCACACTCTCTCCAGTCCGTCCCCTGCGAACGCCGGTTTCATTTGTCTGCTGCTCCGTGAATCGCGCACCGCGGCGACCCCCCGCCGTCGCATTGCACTCTAAGCGGGGAGAACTTGTCTGACCTGGCCTTGCGTTTGCGGATCCGGCGGTCCATCTCGGCCTCCTCGTAGTAATACTCGTTGTGGGAGTTGTCTCTCCTCCTGGCAGCGGCGGCTATCATGGCCCGGGACTGCCCCGTGGAGTTATTGGTGGTGTTTTCTACGAGACAACGCAGGCAGGGAGAGGAATTAGTGGATGTGCCGATGCTCATGTCCGGTGAGAGCGAGAGTAAAATAATGTTCACATTTGGACTCTGGAGTAAAATTAATCTCATGCAGATCTGAGTAAAGAAAACACTTGTAAATGACCTTCGGTGAAGATTTTAACCTGCTCTAAGGTTCAGCCTCGGCATATGTCCAACAAAAGGCCACCTGGTTCTTTTGCAGACCCACAAATGACACTGAGGATTGAGGAAAATTATGAGTTACGGATTAGAAAACAGGCCTCAGCGGCGTTCGCGGGGCTGTATTTACCATCCAGGGAGTAAACCTTGAAGCCGGTCATCTTCTTCGACAGGATGGATTTGGGCAGGTTGAGCAGGGCAGGGTTGTAGACGGGGAAGTCGCTGTAATAACGGTCCAGGACCCAGACAGCTGCCCGCTGGATGCTAAAACAGGAGTGTCAATCATCACTGCCACAGTAAGTAGCGGGCAAACAGCGGCTGCTGACTGGACAAGGACAGACTCTCGACTATACACCTGCTAATGCAAGACAATAATACTGAATGGTACTGTCATTTCATATTCCGTTGTACTTTTATCTAAGCAGAGTGACTTCAAACAGGTTTATCTCCTGTTCAGATGTTTAACTCATCTTACCCATTTCTCTAATCTGGCTTCTCTGCAGCGTTTTGTATCACTGGACTTTTATATTCTTTGCCATTTTTAATACTGCAGGGAAGTATTAAAGTAAGCCAACACTTTTTTAATAAAAAAAAAAACAAAAAAAACAAAACAGGAAGAAAATTAAGAGCCCTACATATTATTTGTTAGGTAGCAACATCAAAATAGATGAAGGTCATCAGGACACAAAGCAGAAAAATAAACTTCAGTGGACTTTCTTGAATTTCTCCCGACGTATCAAATCATTTAAGGGTCATATACTGTACCAACTAGTTACGGGTGGAGTATATGAAGCAGGTCTAACTGCCTGTCTCTACACGGGAATGGATAAAAATCATCCGATGTCTAAAAAGCTACAATTAGGACACACTTGCTACGAAACGCAGAAATGCAGAGGCGCACGCGTGTGCACACGTACAGCCGACGCAAGTGCCTCCCTTTCATTTGTATTTAAGAGGAGTGTGGAGAAATCCGATGCTGGAATAAGGTGAAAAGTGAAATTCCCGATGGAACAAACTGTAACTCGTACAGTTACCTTGTAACTTGCGACTTTAATTCCTCGTCACTTGTATTTCTTTTTAAAAATAGGATGTTGGAACAGGACCTTCGACAGAGAGAAACAGGCAGCTTGATTTAACAGGACGCGTAGAGAGGCCGGATTGCTGGAAACATTTGTAATGTCTTTACCGGTTTGGTTTCATAACTCCACTGACTTGTGCGGCATGACCACTAAAGGTGCACTGGTTTCAAGAGGTTCAAGTGCCCATTTCATGGGATTCGTAACCGATATAATGGTGTTTCTGAAGGTCAACAGTTAATTCAAGCCCTTTGTCAAATCGACGACCGGACACAGAATATAACCTGATCATATTTCGTCCAAAATCTATTTTTGTATTTTTTTTCCTACATGTATAGTAACAACTTGACAAAATGTTAACCAGCTTCCAGGGTCAGTCTCACTAACCTGAGGTGGCCCACGTTGTACAACCTGCTGGCTCCGTCCGTGC
Source organism: Xiphias gladius (assembly GCF_016859285.1). Lineage (NCBI taxonomy): Eukaryota > Metazoa > Chordata > Actinopteri > Istiophoriformes > Xiphiidae > Xiphias > Xiphias gladius. Next base: position 23,054,154 of record NC_053413.1, on the reverse strand, counting down.
TCCGGACCACCTTAAGGCAGAAGGCCGGCTGCAGGTGTCGGACCTCCAGCAGCACCAGAGCCAGGTACTGGATGAAGAGCAGGGCGTCCACCAGCGAGGCAGCGTACTCCACAATCCCCCTGTAGTCCCGCTCCCTGGGCTCCAGCACCCGCACGCCATAGAACAACCAGTACGAGGCCACGAACAGGAACACCAGCACCATCAGCAGGCAGCGGAAGACGAAGAAGCGCGGCAGGGTGGCGCGAGGAGGGCGGAGGAACAGCGCCCAGGAGGAGATGAGCAGAACCAGGAGCTTGAAGGCCAGGGAGACGTAGAGGCCCTCGCAGGGCGTGCCGCAGGGCTCCAGGGCATCGCGCCACAGGACCTGCGGGAGGATGAGGAAGGCTAAAGGCGTGACGAGGGCGAAGAAGCTCAGGCAGCCTCCCAGAGCTGGGCCAACAAAGCGCTTGCACTCCAGCGGCGTCGACTCCTCCAAATCTTTGGAGACGCGGGTCAGGTCCTCGTTCGAGATGCTGTGCTCTGAGGTGCCAGTGACGACGGTGGTGGTCTCTCCCCAGTTATCATCCTGTCAGACAGGGAGAAAGAAATTATTCATGTGTTCTGAGAGATCATTTTTACCGTCTAAAATAGTGCTAATGAAGAGAAGGACTCAAGATTTTTGATTTGAAATGCAAGAGATTAGAGTGAACAAAGAAATACAAGCTTAATATTAATATTTCTGAAGCTTTTACCAGAATATGTTTGGTCTTTTCGTGATAAAATTGATTTACCAGATCCGACTAGCGCTGAAATGATGAGCTGTTTCATCGATTAGTCGATCGACAGAAAATTAATCCACAATTATTTTTATAGTTAATTAATAAAAATGCCAAATATTCACTGATTCTAGCTTCTCAAACGTGAGGGTTTATTTATTGTATGTATTTGTTTGTTTTTTTTTAGTGCCGGCGGGTTTCTAAGACTGTTTGTGTGATAAAACAAGCAATGTGAAGACGCCATCTCGCGCTCGTGGGACATGTGACTGGCATTTTCCACTATTTTCTGACATTTTAGGCTGACAATTAAGCAAATGATCAAATAAATATTGAGAATCTATCCTGCATCAAGGCAGAAAACGGTGGTTGTTTAAATGAAAGGCTTGTGAGCAAAGTTTGGAGGAATAATCTTCAAACATTTCAACCCTACATCTCAAAAAAAAAAAGAAATTTACTGAAAAAATTTTTATTTGCTAACTTCCTCATCTAGGGCTGCCACTAACGATTAGTTTCATTATCGATTAGTCTGCTGGTTATTTTTTTTCAATCAATCGATTAATGGTTTTGTCAAAAAAATAAATAAATAAATGCCAGAAAATAGTAAGAACTGCCCTTTATAATTTTTTATAATTTTTCCAAGTGTTGTTTTGACCAACAGTCCAAAAATCGAAAGATATTCGGTTTTCATGAGTAACAAAGAAAAGAATCAAATCCTCACATTTCAGAAGCAGGAAGCACATTTATCATCTTGCTTAAAATATTTGAAAAAACAAAACAAAAACAAAAAAAAAAATTGAATTTAATTTTCTGTCAATTATTCAATCGACTAATCATTGCAGCTCTACCAACTAGCTACCTCCAGAAAAGTTCAACTGTTTCATGGAGTGACGAGAACAAATCAACCCCTCCGCATCCTCAGAATCCATGTTGTTTGTGTCCTTAGTGGCATCTGTGGCCCAGCGCTCGAGCCAGACAGGGCGACGGGTCGACTATTTAAAGAAAGACGCCTCGCCTCCTCATCCAGGAGCAAAAATGTCACCTCGGGCTCCGTAATGAAAAAATGCCTCTTCACTTAAAATACTGCCTCCTCAGTATCTTAAGACTCAAATATACAAATGTCAACACCTGCTCTTCCCCGGTGACTGACGGGACAGACGAGGATTGAAGTGAAATGACTGACAGCTCCTGAGAAACACGCTCGAGACATCAGAGGGACGCGAAAAAGACACTTCAACGGGAGAGCAATCTTCTTTAAAGGGGATCCAGCGAAAAAATAAATAAAAATAAAAATTTGGTGAGAAAATATTAATTGATCTTCTACACTTTAATAATGCCCAAAGCCTGCAGAACGTTAAGGTCGCAATCCCAGCGCGAGATCTGAAAAAGTAGCGAGAACAGACCGGGCTGAAGTTTAGAGAGTCGACTCCCATTTCTGTTGATCAAGTAGTGGGTTTAACCGGAGCTAAAAGCTTCGTCCGTGCTAGACGGAGTAGCGTGGGTAGCTCCATTGTGACAAGAGCCCGCAACCCCAGTAACGACAGCAAATTATTTTCTACCCAACAATATACTGTAGCAGACTGTGTAGTCGTTAAAAGGAGCCGGAGTACCAAACGAGGAATTTACAAAAGAAATGAACCCCTTTGGATCAATGGCTGTCGATTCCACGAACAACAGAGATCCGGGCGGCTGGCCTTTGTTTCATAGGTCGTAGTTGAATGAAAGGTGGTTTTAGGGAACGGACAAGCTTGTGGCGAGCAGTGCGACCGACCCTGTCATCTCCGCGGGTCGACTCTGCATCGAGCAGCGGCTCTCCGGGAGTCTGGATGGTGACCGATTTGTCTCCACGGCTGCTGCTGTCTCGGCTCTTGGAGCGATGACGATCCCGCCGATCCCTGGAAGACAGACACACACACATTTACTTCTTTCACTGTCCTTGTTAACAGGGTTTTGGTTTAGCATGTTCAGGGTCTTTCATAGGAGACATTAAGCAGATGTAATATAGTAACTAAATTTAAAACTTTATGTTTTTTTTTGTCCCTTTCGATTCCCAAAACATTTATCCAAAAGTCACAACGATTTGAACAAACATCTGCTTGGTCCCTACGTCCTAATACTTCTGCCTGAGCTCATAGTAATTATTACCTCATTGACTTCATTTAGAAACACTGAATGGAAATGTTAAAAACTTGAATCTCTGGGAGGATTAGTTGGAGCCCAGCCACCACCAACATCTTCAAGTCCCAGGTTGGGATCTTAGAAAGAACGAATGCAGAGTGCTCCTGACGAGGGAAATATCTATTACTTTTTTTCCTGGACACTGTGGACACAAGTGAGACACCAGATCCAGATCGGAATGCGTTTCCCCCTTTGCAGCGACAGCTACCTCTAATTAAAGTGCAGCGCTCGAAATCGTCATCCCGATGTGTGTTACTGCCTCTGTGGGGAAGCGACCACCATCGTCTAGTCCCCCGGCCTCCCAGCTCCCTCCCACCCATACACTGCACTATGGCTTGATGTAACTACAATCACGTTACAAATCCAACCACTGCATCGTTATAACGATTATCATTTTTAATTACAAGTAACATGTACTTAATTTAGGAACATGTTAATAAGGGCAGGAAATTCTTGTTGATAATCTAATTAAACCATGTCATGGATCTCAGGAAGTGCGATGTATAATGTTATACTTGGTGCTAACATTCAAACCTGTGGGAAAGCAATATTTCATCCTCTGGCGTGACCTTGTTTGGGAACTTCGACCCACATGGCACCAACACTAGGGAACACCGAAATAACCTGAATGGTTGTCGCTAAAATGCCAGCAGGAGAAGGACGAGGCCGACAGTATCTCGCCTTATGTACGTGACCCACCTGTGCTTGCGGGAGCTTCGGGAGTGGGAGGACTTGTATGAGTAGCCCGAGTACTGCGACTCGTTGTCCATGTCTCGGGTTGGCGGTGAGCGGGCTTTGCGAGCCCCGCCTCCTCCTCCTCCCCCCGTGCCGCGCCGCTCGCCGACTCCTCCCAGCTGGCTCTTGCGCTCGGAGATGGACTTGGTGGAGAGAGCCAGGGGCAGCTTGAGCAGGTCAACCTTGCTCCTGAGGGAATCTATCTTGGAGGCCGACGAGGAGGGAGCAGGAGAAGGGAGGCGGGGGAGCGGGGGAGGCTACGGAGAGGACAGGGAGGGGAGGACGACGGGCGGGAGAGGATGGTGGGTAGGGGAGCCGCGGCAGGGGAAAGCTGAGATGGCTGGGATCTGAAAGAGAGACAGTTGGTTGAAACTTTTGGAAAACTGTGGCCTGTTTCACATCAGTATCTGCTGTGGATCACATTACCGCCGTACATATTTTTTAAATCTGCTCTAGATTATGGTGCTAACGCTGTACATGCATGCAACAGCCTCATTTCGAATGACGCCGAAATCCTCGTCAGTCTCAAGTTACACGTCGAGCGAACGGGCTTCAGTAAAATTACAGAAGAGGGTTCGTGCGTATCCTTTCATCTATAGCAAGCCATTCTTGGCGAACTTCCTGCTTCGTTTCTCTAAATGCTAATCACACCCGACCATCTAGATGGATTCACTTCAGGGTCCCCAGGGTCTATTCTGAACCTTGCAAAACTTCCTTTTCATATCATGCATCCTGTTCTTGCTATAATCAACGAGATAAACATCGGTTGGAAGCGCTCCCTTCATATCTGGCATTCAAATAGCACATTTAACAAAACAAAAAAAAAGTTAAATAGTATTGTAATCACGAGACTATGTAACTGTTGAAGGAGGAAAAAAAACAGTCCTCCTCATTACAAATGAAAAGTTCAATTCATAAACAGTAAGACACACCTTCGCTCACTTCAACACACTCAGCCTGACTCGTTCTGGTGGTGAATATTAGCAAACTCTAGACAGAAGCAGCTTTTTGTAACTGACATTGCTGAGTCCGTTCACTTACGCTGTGACTCCTTTCTACTTGTGCGACTTATTACTTGATTACAGGATGAAATCATCCTCTAGGTGATGAAACCGAGGAATTCTTCTGTTGATCAAGCGACCGTTTCAGCATTTAACTTATGGATACAACTTACACAAACTGCATATGGGTCTTACCCCACATCGCCAACATACTGGGCTGATGCTGTCATTTGACTAGATATTGTCCAGTCATGCCACTTGAGTCACCACTGATCTGCCGGAGAAATAAACTCTGCAGAGATCATTGCGCGGTTTCTCTCTTAGTTTGACTGTTCAGTGGTGTTTTTATATGTATATCTTTATCCTGGGCGTAAATTAGGGTTGAATCTAAGGTTTGTTTTACTCATTGATTAATCTGTCGATCATTTTTTTCAAATATATGAACAGCTTTTGTCTGTGAAATGTAAAAAGTTATAAAGAAATACCCATCACAACCTCCCGGAGCACAAGCTGATGTCTTCATATTGCCTGTTTTGTCCAACCAATAGTCCAAAATCCAAATATATTCAGTTTACAGTGAAATGAAACAGAGAAAAGCAGCCAATCCTCGCAATGTCGGCGCTAGAACCAGCAAAATGTTTGGCATTTTCTGACATCAATCGGGCAACAGTTTCAACCCTGGTTTAAATGAAAACTTTTGATGGATCATAAGGATCTTAATGTTTCCAACCTGCCAAGAAGAAAACTGTGAGAGAATCACTAAAAAAGAAAAAAAGAAAAAGACAATTTGACTGAAAATTTTCCAGTTTAGAGAAACATTAGCACAAAAAAAAAATTCCCTCAAAGACCATCAGGATCAGGTTTCAGGAAGGTACACCAGTCAAACATGCATATCACTCAGCCCTTTAAATTAAGAGTCCATGTATGTGGCTGTTGTGGGAGTCAAAACCTCTCACCCGGGCCCGCTGAGTGCTGTGATCTATCGACCGAGTGACGCTTAAACACACTGACCCACTAAACTGAAGCTTTAGTTTCAGCTGTGTGCTTAGACCAGGTCTTCCAGGTCTCGGCCGAGGTTAATCATCACACGACTCGTATCTCCTCTCGCTGAGGAGCGAGCTTTAGCCGCCGTTAGCTCGGACACAATGGCGGCCATATTGGATTACTGTGTTTTCGCAAAACTTGTTTGCCCTCTCCCTCCCTCTCGCCGTCTCACATTCCCTCCCACACTCCCTTCATCCCCCGGGAAACGGGGGCCTCTCCGCTGCCATGGCGATGAAAGAGGGTGTTCAGCTGGAGGGGGATTGGAGGTTGACAGTTGCCGTGGAGACCTGACCTCGCGCCGCCCTCTGCCACTCTGTTCTCCACGCTGCCGAAAAATTCGCCAAAATAAAAGTGTTGGCATGACGGATGTTGGACTGTCATATGGTGGTTAATTGATAAAGGGAGGGTGTGGCTCACTGGCTTTGACTGGACCTCTGAGGGGAAATGAAAGGGGACGTTAGCTGCCACCACCTTCTTTACCGGCTCCTGATTTGACTTGATGTGGCTTTTATGCTCCATTCACACCATTGTCTCCTAAAATCCTCTTTCCTTCAAGCCAAATACTGTATGACGACCAGGCTGTCTGTGGGATTTCTGTGAGTTTTATCCACATCATGCAAACCACTCCCTCCTTTGTTTTACAGTCTTTCACTCATATTTTTCCTTAAGAGGGAGTGCCCCTCATCCAGTGCCCAAAAATGCACTAACTTTTACCAGACCAGAGAAGATTTTGCAGCCCTGCAGCCATGTGTAAAATCTCAACAACATGCTTATTCCAAACCACAAAACTCCACTGACTAACAGCCTCTTCCTGGTGCATCATCATAAATGTTTTTCTTTAGTAATTGCAGAGAAATGAGCATCTTGTTCGCCGAGTTGCGCTGTGCTCTTCCGTCCGCATGATACCCGCGTGCAACAGAGAGGGGTCTGCCGCCGTAAGGTCACGCAACGTAAGCCACCTCTTATTTTAGATGATGCAGAATTTGCATCATCGAGGTTCACGCTCAGCCTTCCTCAAAAGCTTTGAAGAATCTAAAAGAGCAGATAGCTGCTACAGATTCACACGGAGGAGCGAAAAGGCGAAAAAAAAAACATGTGGACAGTAAGTGGAGAAGACATAAAGATTCCCAGACAAACCACATTTTTTTTGACTGGCAATAGACTAAATCTAAACAATGTTTTTATCTCCCGGTTGTGGAAGTTTAGCTGGAACTTGCCTCCCAGACAGAGAAATGTTGTCCAAAATAACAATCTGAACTCATCATTGGCCTTACCGTTTAGCCTGCCAGCTTCGAAAAATAACAATTAAGCTATTACAGTAATACGGTCCGTACTTCGAAAAAATTACACCGCAACATGAGTCTTTCCAGAATGACTCATTTTTAAAATCATACGCGAAACGATGAAAAACTTGTGTTTTTTGTTTCCACGTCACGATGATTGCCACGATGACTCTTACATATATCAGTCTTCTCTCTGTGGCACCGAACGTCTTTACAGGCCGCAAACAAAAGACAAACAAGAAGAGTCTCCGTCTCATTAGCTAAGGCAACCATAGCGAAAGCCGTGCAGGGCCCATATTTATAAAAGGCCTTAGAGAGCAATTAAAAAGGACCAAGAATAGAAGTCTAAATCCCCGCTATTGACTGCCAAAAGGTGCAAGACAAACATATTCGACTGAGCAAATATTGCAGCGATAACTTTAAAGTTTGTCGTGAGGGCGGCACTAAAAGGAAAAGTCCTTAAAACCGAAAAGGGCTTATCACCTTAGATTATGAGAAATCTTGTGTGAAACGTTAATACATCAGCCAAGTGTGGGTGTAGTGGTCGGAGTTCGCCCCACGCGGAGCAGCAACGTGCACAGGACAATGTCAGGGTGATCTGCCCCGTTAGGTTTCCCCCCGCACAGCCGGAAATTGCGGCCCACTGGCGGCACAACAGGTAAGGTCAGGGGGTGCACCAAAGCCAAAAGGATCCACTCTTTGGGGGGGGGGGGACCATGCACATGCACAGGAAATCTCAAACATGTTTTGCAAATGTTTCATGAGATGCAGAAGGATGGTCAAAGGTTTAGGTCATGGACGACGGTAGCGTCAGATGAAAATCAGGAGGTTCGCCTCTGAGGACCATGAACATCTATGCCAACTCTAATGGCGATTTGACCGGTACTTGTGAAGTTATCTGCTGAGGTTTTACTCGGCAACTTGTCGGTTTAACGTAGTAATCCCGCTTCCTGAGTCAAAGACAGAGACCAGCGGACCCCGCTCAAAAGGCCTTGTACTAACAAAGCACATATACAAACGTAGCTACCACGACAGCGCGGCGTTCAGTATTTTCCATCATTCATTTTCTGACGAAATGTTCACCCCCTCTCTGCCGTTGTACTCGCTTGTCCTAAACTTGACTCGTGTACTACTTCTTCAGATTTCGCACATTTCTGCCAATAACTTGGCGCTGCACCGAGATAGGACACCAACTTTATGCTTTTAATCAAAGGTGTGTGTGTGTGTGTGTAAGGGCCTATGAACTGACCTCAGCACAGAGCAACAGGAGCAACACAGTAATTACCACAGCATCATCTTGATATTGATGTGTTATGATATACGCTGAAGTAAGAAAATCCACATAGTAACGACTCAGATTCATTATCACCACACTGGTTCACACGATGATATTGTGTTCACGGTATGAGAGTTTGGCCATAACAAAAGAATGGCGAGACGGATAGTAAGGAGCTATCAACATACCGTACACACACACACACACACACACACACACACACACACACACAAAGACCGTTTTAACTACTTTCGGACACTATCTTATTCAGTCAAAACACAACTTAATGCTGTTGTTGCTGCCGTGGTCCAAGAAAATCTGCTTTCCTTCAAGTTCAAGTCTGAATTTGTCTCTGAACGACCGCTGACCTTCACTGTAAACTAAAGGCTTCACGATGAAGCTCTTCTTGTTTTCCCTCCCAAGGAGTGACGTCGACTTTTAGCATTGACCTTTCAATGATGGATGTTTGGCCTCTTATGCACATAATGAGATACATATGCTAGCCTGTCTTAGCCAGGCAGGGCTGGTTGATAATGACCTAAACTTTTCATCATATTAAAGTAAAATATTTACAACCATAATGATAAATTTAACTTATAAATGTAACTTACTTTGATTATCAGTGCACGGTTTGCTTGTTGTGATTCCTGATGGGACCATTTGACTCCTGGACTGGATTTTCAGCTGGTCTGATTGGCTGAACTCCTGTTAGGATGTCACCAGTGCCGTGGCTTTTATATTGATCATAAGGGATTAATGCACGGGAAAATTGTCCTGTGAGTAAATTCAGGGTTTCCACGAGTCTCATAATGTCTGCAGTTCAATTGATTTTTGTCCAAACCTTTGGCCTTACTTGTCAAAAACGGAGGATAAAACATAACTACAGCCCCCCGTGGATGCCTTTACCCTGAGCGCCGAGGCTCCAAGTTTCTTTTCCGGAGCTGTATCCCCGACCCTTACGCTTTGAAATGAGCCTGTCCGTTAAACTGCCCCGACTCTCTGGCGGCCTGTGTAGCGCGAGTATGACAGAACACTTGATCTACAAAGGTGTGGTCCAGTGGCGAGGTGGGTAAGGTTTCCTATTCATCCCAGCGTCCTATGGCCTACTTAATGAACCACACCAGGACTCTTCTCATCCACCTCAGTCAGAGGCATTAACCTCGAGCAAAACCTCGAGTATTCAAAGGTCTAACCTGCGCAGAAGTGAAAACTAAAGCCTGCGCAGCTATTGTTCCCAGGTCGCCATTGTTAACCAAACAGAAGTGTGATTCTTGAGGTTATTTCAGAATGGATTTCTTATTATTATTATTTAAAAGAAAATAAACACACACACACACACAACTCATTCACTTCTCCCAGCCCTGCTTCAAAGTGAAAGTCCGATCTCTAAAAAAAGAAAATGGCCCATGTTCACTTAGGTCTTGACTGAATTCAACAACAGGCCACTCCAGTACTCTGTGTGTGTGTGTGTGTGTGTGTGTGTGTGTGTGTGGTCTGAGATTAAACAGTAAGGATGTTGGGCTTCAGGCCTACCGGTGCTGTGGTTGAGCGATTTTATGGCTTGAGCCAAAAGGGAGTGTAAAACCATTTCACATCATTAACTGATGGCAAAGATAAGTGTTTTCTGTACTATGGAACACGTTCACTACAAAAAAAAAAAAATACAAATTTTGCCAGACACTTGCTTCCGTGTCTTAGATGTTGCGTAAAACAACCTCTGTAAAGAGCTGTGGCCAATTCTTTGAAACCCAGAGGTCACGAGTCCAAAGTCCTACACCGCAATCCCACCCACCAATGAAATCTCTGCATATCTTATTTATTCATTTACCTTCTTAAGTAATACTCTCTGCAAGTTTCATCTCTCCGGTGGAGTCAACCAACTGCTTTCGGTTCCAATAACTTGCCTAGCCCAAGCCCAACCTAACTTAGTCTGAAGAAAAATCAGAATCCGTCACGTGCAAAACGCGTATCATCATTAAATGTGAATTTCTCGTGCTCATATTACCGAACCTCCCAGATTCCCAGGTATGAATATTAATGTCTATCCGAGCTACTGTTATTTAATCTCTTCCACAAGTTCTGACGTACAGTGGTTGGAAAAACAAAGCAGTTTTTCTCCACTTAATCTGACCGAATCTTTAACACTCACCCTCCTCCACGATTCTGAAATCATGGATTCATTTCTTTTTTTAATCCTTCCGACTTCTTCTCAAAACGCTTATACGTGAGTTCATCTGTGGCCCGTGTTTCTAATCTAGGACCGTGAAGATGTTGCTAAGTCCAAAAGAGGCCAGTAAGTTTGTCGATTCGTTCAAAGCTTATGACAATGACTAATGAAACCAACCAAAATTTATCGAGAACTTTGCCACCAACATGCAGCCCGAGTACAGGTCGTTGTAAACAAGCAGACCGAGCTGCAGGATTTTACAGCCTCTACTTTCCCAAAGGCAAAAAATGAATAAATAAATAAAAATTAAAGAAAAAAAAAAATCAAGCTGCCATCAAACAGTTCGAGCTGCTGGCACTGAGACAGCAGCTGTCAGGGTGGAAAAGCAATCTGGGCCATCTCTGCAATGACCAGCTCTATTCAACAGCCATTTGAGGCCTGATACACCAACTGTGAAAATAAGCGTGCACACACCCAGGCTCTGGCAGGGGAAGAGGCTCATCAGTGTACCAGGGCCACACACACACACACACACACACACACACACACACACACACACACACACACACACACAGGGCTGACCACCACACGCTGCTGGCTGCCACGGCATCAGTAAAACCAGCGGAAAAAACAAGACAACTGCTACTGTCAGCCTTCGTGCTCACATGGCCGGCAAACCGGAGCAGGTGTGTGTGTGTGTGTGTGTGTGTGTGTGTGTGTGTGTGTGTTTGTGTTTGTACAAATCTAACAGGGTGTGGTTGGATCAACAAGCCTGCCCTCTGCTCAGCGCTGTGATTCAAAGAGACTCCTGCACACAATCTGTCCTCATCTCCCAACAAAGTATTGCAGAGACAGGAAGTGGCCCAATGAGCTGAGATAAGATTGATGTGGCTCCGATAAAAGAGTCGAGCTGCTTGACCCCCAAAGCCACATGCCGCTGTCCTGACCATCGGACATTTTATCTGTTACGGATTGGTCTGCTGATTTTTTTCTCGATCAATCCTTTGGGTCTATAAAATATCAGAAAATAGTGAAATATGCCCATTGCAGGTTCCCAGAAATCAAAGTTGAGGTCTTCAAATTGCTCGTCTTGTCTGTCCAACTGTCCAAAACCCAAAGATAATGAGTTTACTATCATAGCACGAAAAACCAGCAAATATTCACATTAGAGAAGCTGGAACCGGGGAAATACTTGACATTTTCACTATGGAAATCGATGATCAATTTTCTGTTGATTGTCCGATCAATGAATCAACTGATCGTTTCAGTCCTAAACGCGTTAAAGGGTCGGTTTGTCCGTTCCCCCAAATTACTAACAACATATTCTTCCCCACTCACCCCTCTAGTTGTCTAACTAGCCATTCAGATTGTCTTATGTGCCCGGGTTTTGAGATTCCTACCCTCAACCCGACACAACGCGGGCAAATGAAATCGTACATGTGGTGCTCAAAGCGTTTGAATAACATTTGAAAAACTCAACAACAACAACAACAACAAGGTGTCCTTCAAGGAACCGTGTCCCGGTCGTGCGAGATGATCCACAGATGTAAAAGACAACAGTTTTCACTGGGAACTATTTTCTCCCCGAGGCAGGAAGCAGTGGAAACTGTCCACGCACAGGGATCGTTCATCTTAACCAGAATCCACTGATGTTTGCAATTAAGTCGCTTAACCGGCACTGACTGGCAACGACTCTGACGATCGATTAATCGTTTAAGTCCTACATTTGGGCCAAAATGTCAAAGATTTGCTGGTTCCATCTTCTCAAATTTGATGATGTGCCCTTTGTTTTCCCCCCTGTTTTAAATCACTCTACACTAAATGTCTTTGGACTGTTCGTTGGACATAACAAGACTTTACAGTCAGTCCGCTTGCGTTGGCCATATTTCACAGATGACTTGACGAACAGGAAAAAAAAAAAAAAACAATGGTCGGTTTAACAGACAACATTCAACTGTAATCATCAGTTGCGTTCCTACTTCTGCCCGTCAACGGTGCCATACGACTGATGACAGGTTTTATTGTCGCCCTTTCTGTGCTTGCACACCTCTAGCTTCCAGCGTTTAGGTCCTAGTTCATGTTCCTCCTTCAGCCCGGACACTGGACCCTGATGGCGTCCGGTGGCCTGTGAAAACACCAGGGACGATGGCTGAAACACGCCCAGGACTTGCTTATAATCCAAGCCACACTGGTGCGAGAATGGAAGGAGGTCTACGCTCGGTTCTTGGGCGGACTGGGTCTCTCAACATTAAGCTGGACGGGCTGACCGGAGCGGGGTGCTGAAAGGACCGGTTGATTGAGAGAAACTCAACTGTCAACTATCTAAATAACTGATTCATAGTCGAAGTCGTTTATTGAGCAATAACAAAAAACACACAAAAAAAGGGCCAAACATTTGCTGGATCCAGCTGCTCAAATGTGAGGACGTCTGCTTTGTACCATTGGAAAGTTTTCACATGTTTGGGTGTGGGGCAGGACAAGCCATTTCTACGAATAGCACAGGAACTTGTCACTATTTTCCTGACATTTTTACGGATTCACGAAAAGACAGGCCGGTCGGTGCGGGGCCCAGTGGGCACTAAACATGCACTGAACTCAAAAGACTCACAGCGGTGCTCTTCCTACAGGCTGCTCCCAAAAGCATGTGCGTCAACAGAAAACCTTTACAGTGCACCAGCTTTACATAATGGGCATTTCTTAGTCTACTATGGCATCGCTGTACGACTCCTGTTACACTCTGTTTACTTTATGGCCTTTTTTTTTTTTTTAATGTCCTGTCACTGTAACATGGCCCCCACTGGATGCAGTTTACAGTCAACTCACATCCGAACTCTCTCATTTTTTCCACTGTGAATTTTGGGAACTGAACGCAGCCGGTGGGTCTTATAAAAGTCCCCCCCGGTGGAAGCGGAGGTCCCCGGGGGGGAAGGGGGGGCCCGGGGGCCCGGAGGTCCCCCCCCCCCACGCCGCTGACGGCAACATTTCGCTCGTTCTGCTTCGAATCCGTGCGTTCGGAAACGGCGCCGACGACGCGGGGAGCTGCTCGGACACAGTTTTAGCAGCAGCCCGGGGGGGCTGCGGTAACGCGGACTCCGAAGAGTCGAGCCACGTTAATAATTCAACCGTGTTGCACAAGCACAATAGGCTACCGGAAAAACAAAACAAAAAAAAAAGCTTGACTTACTGCGAGCAGCCGGGAGCATTTGAGTTGTGCGACCTACGAAAACGGGAGAAAAGGAAGAAAAAGGAAAACGGGAGAGGAGGGTGTCGTAGCAAGGCAGGACAATGGGAGACTCCCAGGCCCCACCGGTCGCGTCCTGATGCCAAATGATCCAAGTGCTCGTTCCCTTTCTTCTTCTCCCTTTCCTTTTTTTTTTTTTTTTTTTTTCCCAGACGGGACGCCCTCGCAGCGAAATGAATGGACGCACTCAGATTCCCACCGGTCCTTCACCGGGGGAGAAAATTCAAAACCCTTCGGCCTCGAATCAAACTGGACGCGCTTGTTCCTCCCAGACGCATCACTCCCCGAAGCCCCTTTCCTTTTTTTTTTTTTTTTTTTAATGCTCTAGTAACATTTTATAAACACAGCAATCCTCCTCCCACGTTTAAAAAAAAAAAAAAAAAAGCATCGGTCCGGAGAGCTACGTGGCCTCGGTGAGAACAACAATAGGGCCAATGAGGGTCCTAAACTTCCCTGCGGTTTCGGGGAGAAAAAAAAAAAAAAAAAAAGGCGACCATCGCGTCCTCCCGACTATTGTTTGGGGAAACCGGAGATCTCCGGCGCCCCAAATCCTCCCCTCTCTCTCGGCAGCGCACAAGCAGCCGTACCCGCCACCGGCAGCAGCATTTCAAGACATTTTCCACAGACCCAACCACCAAAAAAAAAAAAAAAAATTACAAAAAAAATAATAATACTACTACTTACTTAATCCGGATCGTCCATTCAGGTATTTTCACACTTTCCACTTTCTTTCCACTCAGCCGTAGCAGCGTGCGCCCCGCCTCCGCTCCACTTTGGCCCCTCCTCTCCTCCCCCCTCAGGGGGGTGGGTGGGTGGGTGGAGGGGTGGAGGGGGAGGAAGAGGAGGAGGAGGAGGAGGAGGGGGGCCGCAAGGCCTGTGAAACCGTGTGGTTCAGTCACAACACATGTTGCAGTGATATTTTCTGGACTGGACAGCGGTGAGAGTCGCTAGGCAAGTGGTTTACCCTCAGAGACCACCGTCATCACGCGCTCTGAGGTCTGGCCATGAGGGGACCTGCAGCCTTTAAGAAAACCTCTTGATACAAAGTTTGGATACAAGAACCACTTCCTGAACCAAATGAATCTCCCATAAAGTCATTTATTTTCTGTGATAGTGGCAGGCTACGTGTACCATAGATCAGTGGGGTTTTCATTTTCATATGTCATATATTTCATTCACCTCACTTTCACATTTCTGTATCCTATCTCGCAACTATGATACGTGTCTGTGAGTAGATCTTAATTTCATCTGTTTCACTGTACATTGTTTCCTCACTTTTGCTCTTTTTCGTCTGCATTGCATCTGTGGAGCAAATGCCAAGACGCCTTTGTTTTTTGTATGCTTGCATACCTGGTTAATAAAAAACAAAAAACAAAAAAACCCACCAAGATTTAGAGGAAGCCTTTCCTTGTGAGTGCGCCGACCACTGCTGTAGGTTAAAGGGTGGTTTCTAATCATGTCCTCCCCTCTCTTATAATCACAGGACAAACTCCAGCTAAGGATAAAAAAATCAACACCAAAAGGCCTTAGTGTCATCCCTTTCTACAAATGTAACTTAATTACTAGTAACTTGATGGTTTACTCTGCACCATGATCAAATAATTCAAGCTTCCAAATATTGAACTGCATTCGACTCCAAATGACCCTCAACTATGCCTGAATACGTTTATTCTACAAGCTGCCACGGACTCTGCACATCTGTGTGCACGTTACATCGAAGCATATTTATTCAGCTGTCCGACGCACTGTACTACTCTGTTTTCAAATACTTTACCTCAACATCCGCATCCGTACAATGTCCATATAAACATTTTGCTTTGCATCTTGATCCCCCACTATGAACAGATTTTTTCTTACTTTGGCTGTTTTCTTTTTTTTTCCTTTTGCCATTAAAAAAAAATAAAAGTTGTACTTTTTCTCTGTGTAATGATACTTGCACTATGCACAGTCTATGGAGATGGTGACTGAGCATTTCACTGCACACCGTACCGTATGACTGTTTATGTGATGAATCAGTCTTTATATCTCTTTTATGGCTCAAAACAACGATTGTAGCTTTTAATTATTTCGGAAAAAGGCAGAACCATTGTCCCTTTTTTTCAGATTACTGATGAAATATTACCATTTGATCAAATACATTCACAGAATAACTTGTAGAGGCCTGAATGTTTCATCAAGAATACAGAGGAAAACTTACAAAGAGGCCCGTGTCCGAATAACATGTTTCATGTATGAATCAAGCATGGAAATGAAAATAACTTTTGACTCTCCACAGTATTTCTCTGCATAACCAGGCTGATTTCTCACTGTAAAACAAACTCAATAGACCTCAACGATGCCAGCCCCCTAAAAAAAAACAAAAAACAAAAAACTTAAGTTATTGTTCCTTGTGGTAAAAGAAATTAGCAAGCACTTGCACAGCTCTTGGATGGTTGCTTATTCTCTATTAAAGGAGGCTGATATCACGCTTGCGGTGCTCTGACGAAGGCTGGTTTGCCAAAATTTGTCAGCATGATAAGCCGAGGCCATAGTACTCTCATTTTTTGGTGTTTATGGAGTGCTGCTATCCCAGTTCATACGTGCTTCGTTCATGACATAAGCTCTTTTGGCTGACACACGTCTTAAATTTCATCTCTTTATTTTCTGTTTTTTCAGTGTAAGTCAAAACCACTAAAAAAAGAAAAAAGAAAAAAAAAAAACTGGAAATGAAGCAATGTTTATTTCCTCATCAAGGCATCACAATTGGTCATCGATTCCAGCCATTCAATGAACACCCATCAACAAAATTAAAACCTCTTGTGTGTCATCGCAATTTTTTTTTTTTTTCCAGACGTCATCGTTAAAAGAAACCTTGTGAAAAAGGTACGAACCAAAAGGAGTGCACAGCCAGAGTACCAGCACATTGTCACTGTCAAAACGTAAGATTTTCTGACTGGGTTTGAAGATTTTGGCAGCTGATCGATATGTAGTGAAGTGTTTGTCAGCAACTCCAGACTCCAGTATATTTGGGGAAATTCTTCTCCTCCACACACATATCACAATATGTGAAATTGCAGTGGGCCTACAGCTACATTCAAGTGTAGTTATACAGTATGTGTACTGGGATTGAATGACAGAAATATTTTTGATCATTTTTCTAAAATTCTCACGGTTTTTGTCAATTTCCGGCGCCTAGAACTTATCAAAATACCTCACCACACATTTTCCAGATTTTTTCAAAACCCTGAATTTAATTTTTACTACTTGTTCACTGACTCAAAAAGTGGTTTCTTATCATTAGAACTGAGTGATAAGTTAACTACATGACAGAGAAGACAGCTACAGTATTGCACCATCGCAATCCTCATATAAAGCTCACACACACACACACACACACACACACACACGCAAACACTCTCACACGTAATTGTTCGTACACACGGAATCACGCCGTCACTTGCTGACACACTCAGTCACATTTACATGTTCACAGTCACACACACACGCACACACTCAAAATAATGCGCAACGTTTAGTGCCTATCCCCATGACACAGTAAACAAAACATTCTTCGACAATAAAAAGGAAAAAAAAAAACTAAAATAAAAAGAAATATAAACATCTTTTCCACTGGCAGGGCCCTCCGGTGCCTGACCAGTGTTTTCTGACCCTGATGAGTCCAGATCCATCCAGGCCAGTCCAGTCCAGTCCGGTCCAGTCCTCATGTTATGCCTCACCTGAGTGAGTCCATAAACATGGAGTCGTTGTCTAATAAGCCCCTAGCCCCTAACACCCCCCCCACCCTACCACCCAGCTGCTGTGTCTAACCTGTCTGTGTACCTACTCGTGGTGTGTTTTAAAGAAAAGGTCCTGTCCATGTCGGGTTGGGATAGAAGTAGTAGTTGTAGTAGCAGTAATAGTAGTAGTAGTGGTCGTGGGCCTGCGTTGTCTCCGCGTGGATCAGTAGGTGGCGTTGGTGGGTTCCCTCCCTGAGCTGAAGAGCATGTCGGCCTTCGAGCTGATGACATACGTCAGCAGGAGGGACGTTAGCAGCACGCCAACACCCACACCCAGCGTCAGCATCTGGAAGAGGAGAAGGAAGATTTAGCTCCGGGAAAATATGCATGGAAAAATTAAAAGGATCTCGCAGTGGGTTTACACATTGTCACTGATTATTTGATTAATTGCCACTGGGTTGGATTAATTTTGTTTTTCCCTGCAGCAAATTCCTATTCATTTCTTCTTTCCATACATTTTTTTTTTTTTATTAGTTCAACACAACAACACATTAAAGCAGCATTGTTTTATTTTTTTTTTGGCCACTCGGGGTCAGTACAACAAGCTGTAAACACAACACTGGCATATTATCACCTCACAAAGTTGTTGTGGGGATCCTCTTGGCAATACTTGCCTATTTACACATCCAGCAGACATGTAGCAACATTAGCATTTTTTGGAGTTGTGTTTCTGTCCATTTGATGAACTTAATTGAAATATTATTTCTCCTTCTAGCTCTGTTTTGGTCTCCTCTAACTCCTTTGGAAAATATCTGGCTAATTAGCGGCTTACAGTTCCACTCTCTGTCCCAGCTAGTTGTCTGTCAGCTGTTTGGTGCTGGGTTAGATACTCTACAGTGGGTTTATCCGTGGGGGTTTTTGTTTTGTTCTCTCTTTTTATGCTGGGGGAAAAAAAAAAGTGTGCTTTTGCTAGAGACAATGCTGATGAGAGCCGAGAGAATGAACCGAAACAGTAAAGTAGCGGACCAGAAATCCAAAGCAATGAGCTGAAAACGCTCAAAAGGAGCTACGGCGACTGCAGAATCGGATGGGCCTGTGGGTTTGTCATGAGTGACCCCTCTCACCTTACACATAGTTATTTGATATTAGACTATTAGATTAGTGCAGGGCTTACAACCGCAATGTGCAGAATTTTCACATTTCTAACTCTGGTTTCATAAAAAAATAACAACTGTGACAAGCGCAGCACTACACTGAGATGAACAGGCTGAGAGCAGCTCTCACCGGGATCCTCTCATTTTTCTACAATAAAGTTTTCACACGATAAGAAAGGACGACATGACAGAGATGACAGAGATTGGGCGTCTCCTTTCTTTTCAGTATGAAGTGGTAAAGAACTTGTGGAGACTTGAATCGTTCTTTTTTTTTTTCCCCCCGAGAGAGGTAATCCATCACTGTCACCATTATGTCAGCGTGCCCCGATCAGCTAGGAAAAGCAGAGCGTTCACAAGCAGCACCGGAAGAAAACGTTACGCACAGGACAAATCAAACCGGTGCTGCTCCGTGACACGTCAAAAGTGTGGCCAAAGGCACGCGGGAAATTCAGTAGGTATAATAAACAAACAAAAAAAAAGGATGGATACTGTGAAAAGTATTGCCATTGTTTTGCATTAGCAGATTGCTGCTCAGCAGAAAAATTAGCCCCAACAAGGAGGAGACTTCAGAAACACTCCCTGCTCTCAACTGCATTGCTAATGTGATGAAAACAGAACCTTGGCAAAAAAAAAAAATTTTAGGGGAGAAAATATTCACTTTATCAAGTTGTTTTCAAGTCACTGAAAGTTGATCTTCAATTTCTGATGGAAGGTAAAAAACAAAAAAATCAAACTGAAAACTTGTGATATGTTTTAGATCACAGGCATAACATTTGCAGTTTATGGGCTAAAAGCTGCTAAATCGTTGGTGTTCAATCAAATCAAATCAATCCGATCAAATTTAAATGCCAGTTTGCCTTCTTAATAACCAAACATTGAACAGCCTGTCTGCACATTAATGGGCTTCCATCAATGCTTATCTTATACACCAATGGTAAAAATAAAAAATAAAAAGAGATAATATAGATAATAGATAGATAGATAATATATTTGGTCTTAAATCTGCATGGATGGGAGTCTGAGAGTATGCTGCTTTCATTTTGTTTCCCCTTTTAACAGTTTTAACCATGTGCTGCTCCATCCACTAACTGCCCAAATAAAAAACAGTGCCCGCCAGCATCCCACTTGTTCATAAATCTGCAATTTTCCCCGAGCAATCAGAGAAACATTTAAAACATTCGCATTGCGTGGAGGGACACGCGCCTCGCCGTGATTAATTTTTCCCTACAGACCCACATAACGTCGATATTAGTTTTACGTCTCGCTTTAAAATCGAGACTTCCCCCCGGTATGTGAATAACGAACACTCGGGATTACCCGAGAACACCCGAGGAAATTCCTACTGAAAAACTGTGTGAAACCTGGATAAATCTGAATACTGCCTTCGACCCTGAGGACCGAGGGGCAGGCTTACCTCCAGTTCATGACTCGCCACCAGGAATATGCGTCCTTTGATGAACTTCCACCTGGACTCTGTCCACGTTGAGTAATCTTTGGAGGTGTACTGCTGCAGATCAAATGCTGGGGACAGCGCTTTGGAGAGACGAACGGTGGAGCGGACGCAGTAACCCTCCCTCTGTGTGCTGTTGGGAGGTGCCGCACCCTGAGCCCACATGTAGTAGTACATCTGAGGGAGGAGGCAGAAAGGGTCACAGGGTGGTGGAGGGGGGAAATAAATACATTATCATTTCTTTTTAAAATGAGTGGAACACGTACCGATGGTACAGTTCCTACTGAATACCAACTGAGGGCAACAGAAGTCACAATGTACTTTTATTCTATATCTCTCCAGTACATTTGTATTTGTATTTTTTTTTTTTTAAATCATATTTTTAAAACCTGACTTTAACACCATGGTGTCACTCTGTCTTCATTTATAGCTCCTCACATTTCTATAGACCACAGGTTTTTAGTTTGGCTGATAAGATTTCTAGAGCTGAAATAATTCAGCTGAAATTAATCTGCAACTATCGTGATAATGGATTAATCGATCGTTTAAATCCTTTTTCAATCAAAAATACCAAATATTTACTGGTTTCACAGTCTCAAATGTGAAGACTTGCTGCTTTTTCTTTGCTTTAAATGACAGTAAATTGAATATCTTTGGATTCTTGGCTGTTTGTACAACAAAGAAGCAATTTCGAAGATGTCGTCTTGGACTCTGGAAACTTGTCACAGACATTTTTCTCTATTTCTGACTTTTTTTTAATATATTGAGAAAATATTTACTTAATAAAATACTTGATTACTTGATATTGAAAAGAATTATTAGTTGCAGCCGTCAGCGCTTCCCTTTTTCTCTTAACTATACTTTTATTTCCACAGTCTCTCTTTTTAATTCTCTTCCTGTAGTTGATAAAAAAGATTGAATAAAAGATCTGAGATATGTTCTTGACCATTTCAAATTTTTTTTCTGTAATCTCTCAGATTAAATGAAAACCAAACGTAACCAAAGTAAATCAACAAAAGGGGGACTACTATATATTTTACATGTTTGCTCTCTTTGTCCTTCTCATCCTCTCTCTGGTTCTGGCAATTGTCCTGGGTGATGTTGACGGTGCTGCCTGTCAGGTTAGCCAGCAGGTGCTGGACCAGAAAGGTCAGTTCGCTGGACTGCTGGAACACGCTGACATAGAAGTTTGAGGGCCTGTCAGCTGAGAGAAAGAAAACAGAAGAAATAAAGTTTTGTGTCTGGACATTTATCAGTTTGTTCCCTCTGTTCTTTCCCCACGTCGATAGTCACAAAAGGGTAGCTGACTGCCCGTTTGGAGTAAATATACCAAAGTGCAATAGTGACATTCATCATTTCCCCCCGATGTAGTTAAAAAAAAGGATTAGCTCTTATCCCAACTCACTCAGATGACTCATGAAGTCCGATGAGATCAGTTGCTGGAACCAGGAGTTATTTGACCGAACAAGGAAACTGTACAGAATTTGAGTGACCTGAGAGAAAGCAAACAGAAACAGACCTCAGCGCCACAGAATTCACCGAGGAAAATCTGTCACAGAAAAGCAAAAGTAAAACCTCTGCTAGTCTTTGTTTCCGAAATAATGATGAATTATTTAAAAGCCCATTTAGAGTAACTGAAGTAGGAAGTAAAAATATAGGAAGAAAAGTAAAGTAAATAATAAATCGACAACAGGCACTACACACAAAAAAATGATCTAAAAGCATCAGCGTCAGAAAAGTGTAATTCGTGAGAGCGTGAATAGGGGTCGAACAAGTGTCATGTGACAGGAAACATGGTGCCTACTGCAAGTTTTCAGCAACGGGAAAAGGAAAGAATTTAAGACTTTTTTCAAGGACAATTAAACCAGAAAGACCAATGTCATCGTTCAAATGATACTGAGTGAAAGAGAGAGGGACAAAGTACAGAAATACTCTTCAGGTCGTGATAATTACAGATATCAGTCAAAGGAAAAGGTGGAGGCAAATATACCTTACATAGCAACAGTGAACTTGTAGATAAGATAGCTGCAAAGCTTCAAACATATTTATTTACTCAACAAATAAAATCAAACAGTCTTACTATTTGAGGGTCTGCATTAATGCTGCTCAGCTGGGTTTCTGCTCCTCCTGCCTGCCTGTACAGAGCCCGAGCAACCATGGTGGCCACCTCAGTCACCGCCTGACAGTTGCATGAGGAGAAATGAAGGAAGTCTTTATTAGACAGTATCCGTATTAAGCTCTAGAAATGGAAGCGTCGCAAAGGCAGCTTAAACACTGAAAGACGGGTTTTCTCTTTGAGGTTTTTAATACGGAGCAGTCAGCAAACAACAAGAGGAGGTTTAGAGGATGGCATGATTACCTGTTGCTCAAAACTCTCAAACACGGAGCTCAGATATTTAAACTCTATCAAAAGAGTCACATTTAAATGTTTCTCATCTAAAATGATCCTGATCCTGAATTATCCTGTCCTTGTAATAAAAAAAAAAAGACGAGACTTTTAACCACAGCTAAGAGTAAACTTGGTATCCTTGAGGTTGAGACAGTTATACGGCTTTGAGATCCAGATACATTCACTGATTTGTTTAATGCTAACAACCTGAAATAATGAGCCCAAAGAAAGTAGAATGAGTTGGCAATAACATGGCCTATTATCTATATTCAACATGCTGTATTTTTGCACTGATTTTGTTTGATAGTTTAGAAGAAATTTTACGTTTACCCACAAAAAAAAAAAAAAAAAAAAAAGCCATCATCATTTTCCAGGTTGAAAATGAAAGCAAAAGAGTGACGACAACCCGGCAAGTGCATTCATCTACTCAGGTCTAGGAGGGTCTGTCTCGTGTTGACATCAAAGCCAAGACGAGTACAGTCAAACATCTCTATACTTGAAATTACACACGTCCAAAGCAGAACCACGATGAGCGAGGCAGAGGTTGTAGGTTGGCTCTGGGAAGGTAACTTAACATTGGAAAACAGGGGATTAATACAAATACCTTAGCAGTGTCAGTGACAAATTCTAGCTGCTCCTCTGGCGTCAGGTTTGACGGGTAAGATATGTTCAGGTATTCTGCATTATCATACATACTCTCATAGAACCTGCGCACAGAACAGAAAAAAAAAAAAAGAAATAAACAAACGTTAGTTCCTCAAAGTACCAGATACAGCCATCGTGATAAATTGTTGTAGTGCGTAGCTGGGTAGCTTAAGAAACCCCGAATCACCTATTGGTGAACGCAGACTCGTGATCCTGAAGAACAACACCGGGGATTGGCCGAGCTCGCAGGAAACGCTGGAAGGAAGATGGCGGGAGTGGCTGAGAGAAACCGGGCACTTCCGGTGAGACGCTTAAACCTGTGGCAGCCAGGCGCAAGTTTGTGATGAGCCCCTCCACCTGAAACAAAAAGATTATTATTATTATTTCTTTCCTGTTTCTAGTTTCCTCTTTTTTAGCCAAGTCTATTGTTATCTAATATTTAGATTTGTGGCGAGTTTTACAGGTAATCGTCAACTCAGAAATGCCTTAATTTTGACCCCTCACAATTTGAAAGTACTTTTTTTCATAATAATTTAATTTTTTTTTTTTGCTTTAGTGCTTAAGGATATTTTCCATATGGTTTTCCATTTTGTGAGAATCTTCTAAGAAACAGGATTTCAATTTTATATTAATTTATTTCAACTTAATTCTCCTCTCATGAGGTTCATCTAATGATTATTATGCTATAAATCGAAATTCCCATTTTCTCCAGCAGTGATTTCATCCTCTAGGGCTGTCAACGAATGCTCTAAAATTGGATTTTATATTTGAAAAATCCTGGGCCATGGGCCGCTGGACTGAATGCACTGCATGACTTAGTTATGAGTCACACAGCGTCACTTTTATAGATTTAAAATGAAAAGTAGCACCAACTGAAACAAGCGACTAATTCAACAACAACCACGTGGTAACGATGGCAGGGAGATCATCACCCGACTCGGCTACAGGGAGAGCGGTTTGCACTCCGGGCGTCCAAAAAGCTCCCTCTGGAAATACTTCAGATTTTGGTCTGTAGATGGCAAAGTTGTGGAGCCTCGAGATGAAGTTGTACACAAGCCATGTAAGCAGTTAGCCGACCATTCCGACGCTAGCAACGTGCGGGCACATCTCGAAAATACGCACCCAAGTAGTTATGTTTCTCGTTGTATTTGTTTGCCATCTTCTGGACATAATGCGCAAAAATAGACATTCGAATGGTTCGAACCTAGGTGGGTTTTTTTTTTAGAGGGAATAATCAAATTTCTCTTTTGGCCCATTTCAACAGCGCTATCTTTCTGTGGCTAGTAGAGCTGCGCCAAATGAGGGGAAAGGAAACTCTTAAGATATACGCTGATGCAAACCTCTGTGTTGACGCTGTTGTTCCTCCTCGACACGGGGTCAGTGTGAAGCCACAGTCTGGAGTCAGCACGAAGTCCCACCTATGGCGAGAAAAATTCAACAAACTTACACACTAGATACCCACATAAACATAACGTAAGGCTTATGATATTATGGTGATAAAAAGGTCAGGCACATGTTGTTTACTGATTCTGTTAACAATGGTAAAAGTGAACAGTACAAGGTCCAGCCACAACTATTTTAGCATCAACATGTTTATACCATAACTTTGACCAATCAGAGTGCTTGCCCCCAGCATACCCCCAGCAATTGTTTAAAATGTAGTAATAACATAAAAACATGATTAAGGTCGCATGGGTGATGTTTCAGAGTCATTAATGTAATCCGTCAAATTGTGTTAAGCGGGGTTGGGTGTCTTGATACAAAGAGAGAGTTTTTCAGTAAAATTATAATTTTGATGAGGACAAGTTGGCTGAAAACGTGTGGTGAACAAAAAGCAGGATGTACCGCAGAAGAGTTGTTTGACGTGTTTTTACTGTGATGAACTTGAAGCGTTGAAGCTCACACTGGTCTGCACCTCGCTGTGCGTGCGTTCTCAAAGTCAGAAACTGTTAAATCATAATTTCACCACTTTCCGTATACATCATTTTTGTATCTACACCAAAACCCGGTATCATCTTAGGAAAACCAAAAAGTTTAAACAAATACCTTGCCTTATATTGAAGTTATTTAAAAAAAAAATGTAGCATGAAGTATTCATGCTACATTAAAAATCTATTAGTATCTGCAGGTTGATACAAAAGTTACTTGAAAAGTCGACAACACACACCTGTCCAACCTCCAGTACTGAGTGAACATTGTCCAGGTCCACTGCAAACTGATTGTTCTCCATGTCATACACCATCCTCGAACTGCCTATGTAGTCAAAGGTTTCCTGGGGTCAAAGAGTCAAACAAAAAGTACAGAAAACATGAGCAAGGCTGGTAGCGCACTCCAAACAAAATCCAATTTCGTGCGTTGATCAAGCACAATGGTGCATGCGATGGTGTGGAAAAAAACCGACCCCCTGGAAGAAGGCGTAGAGGATGGTGCGGTTGGGTTGGGCCTCCTGGGTGGCGTTACGCAGGGCGTGAGCGGCTGCCAGCAGGGTGACGAACCCTGAGACTCCACTCTCTGCTCCTGGAGCGATGTCAAAGAAAAAAGACCTGCTGTCCAACTGCAGAGGAGAGGGGAGAAGATCTATCAAGATCATATTTGGTTAGGTAGGTCAGTTCCACTTGCCATGACCTGTTTTCATCATTCCAGAAATCAAAATGTGGCCAAATGTAGTCCATCTGGTCTTGTGGTTTACCTACAGTATAATGAGATTCTGTGTAACGTGTACAGCAGGACTGCAACAAACGCTTATTTTCCCTATTAAGTAATCTTCCGGTTATATTCTCAACTAATTGACTTATCTTTTAGTTAATAAAATGTCCATTACAGTTTTCCTACACCCCAAGGTAATGTCCTCAAATGTCTTGTTTTGTCTGACCAACAGTCCAAGATCTAAAGATATCTGAAGTCTCTCCAAACAGAGACAATCCTCAGATCAGAAAAGCTGGAAACAAAGAACGATTAGAATTTTTGCTTAAAAAAATGACTTGATTATCAGCTAGCAGAATAGTTGCCAATTCATTTTCTGTCGGTCCACTAATGCATTAACGGCTGTCCCAGATGGCATGGCCCCCACAGAGTGGGTCTGCGATTACATGAAGAGACAGAGGACACGGAGACGGCCTAAATCCACAGAAGAACTGTGGCAAGTTCTCCAAGACGCTTGGAACAATCTGCCATGTACCTTGAAAAACTGTGTTTAGGTATACAGAGGATAACTGGCACTGCTTTAAAGGCAAAGGGCGGTCGAAGCAAATATCGATTTGATTTACGTTTTTCCTGTTTGCTGCACTTTGTATAAAGTTCACTGATGAATAAAAATTATTCTTGAAAGCGTCCTCACTTTTCTTTTTGCTCCAAATACTCGTGCACAGCACTGTGCACGCAGGGCGAGGACAAAGGAGGCGCCTCTGCTGCCCAATCACTTCATGGAGATTTATTTACAGTAGAACCACAAGCAGGAAAAACTGTGTGTACACTGACTTTAACTAGCCGTGACTGCAACATCACATGACATACGTCACAGAGCAGGGCTTAGCTTGGACTCGACTTTTACACTGGAGAGCTTTCAAAGTGAGTGAGATCACTGCAGAAACTGACCGGAGAAATGTTAATGCTTTTCATAAACTTCCATGAGCATCTGCACGCTAATATGTAACAAATGTTGTACTTTACTGAAATATTGGTACAAGCCTATTTGATTGCCTATAATCAGGGGGAGGACTCTTTCCCGCAACTCACCCTGGCCGCTGCGATGACCACGCTCTCCCACATCTTGTGGCCCTTGGCCGTGTTGTTGAGAGGCCTGGTGGAGGCCCAAACATTATAGTCACCCAATGGGTCACACACCATCTCTGAAAGACGACACAGGATAAAAAACAAATACGGACATCGGTTAGAATTGTTCAAAAACAGAGTATTTTCTTGTATTTAATTAGATTTTCCCTCTGAAAAAGTTTTACGGCCTTTATAAAATGCCACAAAATAAATTTAAAACAAACAAATAAATAAATCCATATATATTTCTTCTTATTTCACACATTTATTCATGTAGTGTAAATACCTGGGCTGATGCTGAAGTTGATGTAATTTCTCCTCATGCAGGTGGCTGTGTTGGTGACGGCGGACATGTGGGAGTAGAGCTGCATAGCACACAGCGGGTACTGAGGAGTGCTGCCGTTCACAGCATGGTTATGGTCCAAGAAACACTGTGAACGGAGCAAAGCGTACACATATGAAACCTCTTCGTGTGTGGGTTTATTTCTACAGACACAGAATCCATGATAACATTATAATATTTTAGTGTATCTCGCATAGTTTTCAATCCTGAGAACAAGTTAAAACATATACAACTGAGTCTGGCTCCTCGCTCTCGGGTACATTGGCAGGTGTGGACCCGATAATACTAAATACCGTGTCTGGAACTAAATTTATCACTTTGACAACGTAGCTGCTTTGGGGATAAAACCCGAAACTGTCAGTTTACAGAACAGTTTCCCTCGTCCACCCTGCCATTTTATTAGAAGCAGAGACCGACCACAAAGTTTTAAACCGACACAAATAAACCACAACATGAATATAACCTCTGGACTAAAACGTTTCCGTGAACAAAAAGTCACCGACACAGTCCCTCACAGAGCGATATAAAGAATTTGCCAGGGGGCAACTGTAAATGCACAGTCCGCCACTATCAGTCAGCTGAAACCGAAAGCTGAGATAAAGAGAGACCTGCAAGTCGCAGTTCACACTGAGCTCGGCAGCTCTGTGTTCGCTGTAATCTGTGAAAACATAAAGCCCACCGCGGAAAAGAACAGTGTGCACACTTACATGGCATCAGAAGAGCATGTCTAAAACCTACGTCATAGGATCTGTCTCTTTTTTGTCACAAGCAACAGTGGAAAGGAAGCAAATGATTTGTGAGTTTTGATAAATCATCTCAACATAATGTGCCACAACATGCTAACACAGAGTTCAGATCAGATTCTACTGTAGCTGTACTTGGAGGGACATCTATTCTCCTACGCCGGAGTCAACAGGAGAACAACCAGACAGCCATTTTGTGCAGTGACAACAAAGCTGAACGACGCAGTGCCTGTCGATCCATATGGGAGTAACAGACAAAGTATCTGCTGTCCCATTTACCTGTCGGATGACCTGAGTGTCATTGTCGTCTTTGAGAGAGAAGATGGGGAAGTCAAACTCCTCATAGGACAACCCGTTTCCCAGAGGGTTCCACATTGTCACATTACAATGGGCCATGTCTGGGCCGTAGGTCTCTGAATAAACACCTGAGGGGAAATACATAGAGCGAACATCATCATCAGGAACACCAGAGCAGGCACGTATGAAGCGTGTACCGCATAAGTAGGTTTCTTCAAAGCCATGTAAATACACTGAGGCTAAAAATAGTGAGTCCGTTTAGCTTCCTGATTTCTGATTGAAAATTAAATCAATGATTAACACCATTAAAATGGAAATTTCATGATTTATTTTTCAAAATTAATTAGCAATTTTTCTGTTGATCATTGTTAAAACAATCTATTCACCTACACAGTAATGTTACACTGTAAAATAATAAAACATGAAGATTAGCTTTTTAAAGCCACTGTACGAGCTGAACTTTTGTATCGGTGCCTGATGCAAATCTTGAAAACATAAAAACTATGGTCACACACACAGCCTGGAATTTAAAACCAAAACCAGACAGAGAGGAGGAAAAAAAAAGGGGGGGTAAGTATCTTTAATCAAGCACTGCACTTAAGTACAGATATTTCAGTTTTCTGCTACTTTATGCCCATACTTCACAACATTTCAAAGGGAAATATTGTAGTTTTTACTCCACTGCATTTATTTGACCGCAGTGGTCAGTTTAAATACTTTGAATGACTTCAACTTGTCCCAGAGTATTTTTATAGTGTATTTGCTACTTTTACTTGAGTAAAAGGACATAATTAAAAAAACATAAAATTATGAGACATTAAATCTCTGCTGTGAGGACAAACATGATTAACTGGTGCCACTGCTACATTTCAGAAATCATTCACACAACATTAAATCTGAACCGACTACACCTTGTGACTTCAAGAGCTTGAGGATCATAAAACTAAAATTTATTTCTGTAACTTGTGCAAGACCGAAGAGCAAGCCATGGCTCGCAGATCCCCGCCCACCTGAGTTCTCGTTGGGACAGGCGGTGTGCGGAGAGAAGCTCCCGGCTGGGTTCGTTTTTGGCGCCACAACCGCAACGCCCGCCACCCTGCTGGAGCCGCTCTTCAGCTTCATCATGATGGATCTGACGGGGCGGTCGGTCAGCGAGGGGCAGGGGAGACCACACGGATACAAATACAGGTCAGACGTGGGTTTGAAATGTGTTTCAAGTTGCGTTCCTCGGGGTCAGACAGGTAAAATTTGCCAAATTTACTGTACATTACTGTAACTGACAATTTATGACTGACTGGGTTTTTACTGCCATGTCCTGAAGATATAAATTCTCACCCATCTGCTACTCTACACAGAAAAGATTTTCCATAATTGAAGGAAAAGTCAAGAATTACTGAACTAAATTAGGGTTATTTTCACTGTTGTCTAATCCATTAACTATTTTCTATTAATTTTTGCTTGATAACAAACAGTCAAATATAACAATGGATTTCCATCAAAAATGTTACCAAATGCCAATTTTTTTGTCTTCAAAAAAAAAAAAATCGAAAAAAGATTCACTGTGTCAGTAGGTGATCCCCAGAAGACAGAGAGCAAGATTAACTGTCATTAAACTTGACTGTGGGTCCTCCCTCTGCAGGCTGGGACATGGGAACTGTACCTGGTAAACAGAGGGGACTCCAGGATGACCATATAAGGAGGGTTGGGACCAGAGCGCAGGACCCAGTCCAGGTTTTCCTCGGACTCCAGCAGATGGAGCACGCCCACATTACCCGACAGAGAGGCTGAAATCAGAAAGAGGAAAATAAATATCAACCCCTCTGACAGCCGTGTCAGATAAAACTGAGTTTGTCTGTCCATGAGTGCCCACAAGGCCTCGTCCCCCTTTACTGCAAAGGTTCAGGGATGAAACGTTTCGACGCAGCACAGACAAAATTGCCCCTGCTGTGGCTTTTGTAGTATGACAACAGTTAACACTACATTCTAGCAGCTTTTGATGCACAAATTTATTGCAGACACAGCCTGTTTTTCAGCTGCATCTTGCGACAGGTGACGCTCTTGGGTAATTCATTTCTTACGCTCAAAGCTACAGAATTGATTTGTGCTTCCCCAAACTTCAACTGCCTGGAGCAACGCCCCCCCCCCCAAAAAAGAAAATAAATAAATCTTTAAAATCATTGTGTAATAAGCTTTTTCATACTAAAACTTGTACAAAGTGAAAGAAAGATTCTTAGACAGCTTGAGGACACACAAACACTGTACATTTAAGATACTGCAAACTTCAACAAGCAGTTCGTCAAATTCCTCTTGGAGATCAATGATGAGCTCTTAGCATCACTTAAATTTGTTGCTTTACTCACACTGGCAGCCGATTTGATGTGTTGCATTGAGCAGTCGCACACATGGGACAGTGTAATTGAGATGCACATAAATCTTCTTTTCCACTGAATTACAGTTGACACCTGCAAGGGGAAAAAAAGAAAAGAGAAAAAAAAGCACCATTACAACTGCACAGCGGAGGACAGTTTGACATTAGGTCATTTTTAAGATCGGGACAATTTAATTCAGAGATAAAAGCTGGAATTTCTGGCACAAACAAGTAGGATTTAGCTGTTCACAAAAAATTATCTCGTATTTGGAAAAAAAACACATTCCTAATTTCTGGATCAGACATGGATCACATATGAATTTTATCCTTCCATTTATTCCTGTGTTGTGTTTTTTGCAGCTTGTTTGCCTTTATTATGAATCCCTTCACAAACCTTTCTTTGGAAAATGATCATACAAATGATAACAAGAGAGCCACAGTGGTATAGAAAACAGAGAGACCTAGTTTAGATCAGCGAATCTGGATTAAGGCCCTGGTGCAACCTGATCTCTATTACCTCCGGGTTTGTCTTCGTGTATCGCACCCTGACCCCTGACATCCCAGTGAAGAAGGGAAAGTGAAATGACTCTACAGGTCTGACTTGTAGCTCATCAGTTGATTAAATCCATCAATGCCCTGCTGCTGCTATTGTCCATCATCAGCATGTTGTTGTAATAAATTAAAATAAAAACAGGTTTGAAGGTTTGAAAACAACACTTAGGCTCATATTTAATACTGTCACACTGTGTCATGGCCTTCCATTAAACATAAAGTTGCCAAAAACAACAGGCCAAATCACGGCTTATCAATGGTGAAAGGTGATATGGTGTTTACTTATAAGAGACCACTTGAGCGTTCATTTAGACAGTCCTTAATGTTTTGATTAAAGAAGTATTTTGTTTATACTGATTTACTTTGCCTTTTTAACAGTGGTGGAAAATAACTAAGTACATAACCTCGAGTACTGTACTTAACTACAGTTTTGAGGTACTTTTACTTCACCTGAGTATTTCAATTTCACGGTACTTCATACTTCTGCTCCACTACATTTCAGAGGAAAATACTGTACTTTTTACTCCACTACATTTATCTGACAGCTGGAGTTACTAATTACATTATAAATTGAGATTTTATGAACATTACATATAATCAATTTGTAAAATATGATACTGTTCTATAGATTAAACTGTCCAACAGTTTATAAAGTGGTTAAAATGAGCTCCACCTCAGGCAGCAGTGTCATTAAACTGCTTATGTGTTGAAGCATCAGTAATTTATACATATACATATACGTATACACATAAATACACACCATTCTGCCTTGCAGGTCCTTTTACTTTAATACTTTTGTACTTTTACTAAATGTTAAATCAGGGTAGCTCTTCCATCGCTGCTTTTAAACTTTTTTTACTGACCGATTTCAATTGTTGGCTGCCTGAGTTTCTGGACAACTTGGCAGCATGTTAGAAAATAATTTCTGCTCACGCTTTAATATGCTGTTCCTTGGGTTTAACGCGTTTAGTAGATCCATAAACAAGTAAACAAACACAATTCACTGACTGAAGCCCTCTTGTATGGACAGAGTATCTTCTCTCTTATCTGAGGAAAAAGAAATCCCAGGTAGCTCCTTTCGAAATATTGGCAATTTGATGCTGCTTTGTCCAGACTAACATACCTACATGTGAAACTGTGGGTAAGGATTTTCGGATTGGCCCACCTGTTGTTCTCGCACCCTTTGACCTGAACGCACTTAAAACCAACAGCACAAGTGTGAAATAAAAAACAAAAAAACAAAAAACGTTTTAATTCAAATAAACTGCAGGTTTGGCTGGTCAGTTGTGTGCCGAATTTACTGGGGCACCCAAAAGATGGGAAAGCGACTTCACTGGCACTTCGCCTGCCGTGTCTGTTTGGTGACACTCAAACTAAACATTAAAACTACAAAAAAATATACACATATGTATGATCTGGCATCAAGTTATAGCATCTAATCAATCGAGCCCCGGGCGGCCGCAGCCGGGGAATCACGAGCAGTCACGCCGATGCTGGGTTGCTCCAATGAAGGGGCTCAGACAGAGAAAAGTCATCGAAAAGACTTGATAAAATAAGCATAAGATCATTTCCGAAACCCCGGCTGATGGAAATGAGGTGGGGATCACTGCAACATTGAACTCCATTGTAAATCTTGTATTTAAAAAAAAAAAAAATGCCAGCGATGGAGATTAAAGCCGAACAGGGGAGCTTTTGCTAACGCTGGCTAGCCTAGCATTCGGCTAGCTCCGAGTACAAAGAAGTCCATCAAGGTAACCGACGGACACAGAAACACACTTCGCTCGCGAACAAATACGTGGTCACGCACATTAGAGACTGCTGGGCCACAACTTACCGATGGAAAACCAACAAATTAGAAAATTAATTATCCATTTGTTCGACAGCAAATCCATCTTCCTGGTTTGAAAATCAGAAAAACACAACAGGAAGTGTTGACATTGAAAACGTCCGTGTTCCGCTGTTTGGTTCCACTCCCGTGAAAAGATACGGACTCGGCCAAAAAAAAAAAAAAAAAAAAATGCACGTTTGGATCTCTGCACCGGGAGTATTGATTTTTTTTTTTCTGTATTATTTTATTAGCTTCGGGTCCGGTAAAACATGTACCCGTTGCAAACTAATGTGTCTCCTCCCAACCATTTACCTTTTTGTTTTTAATGGATTAAAGTCATGTCATCGGAGGAGTGAGTCAACTCTCTACTCACTTTACTTCCCTGATGACTCAGCCCTGTGCTAGACTTTGAATATTCCTAACCCAGATTTATATACTACCTACATATATACACACACTCTATTGGGCAAAAATTAACCACATTGACGCCCATACTCATCGACTCCCATACCACATCAAACACACCACAGATACACTGCATTTCTGTTCGTAAAACAGCATTTTTTTATTTATTTTTTCCCCAGATACACAGAGCAGTGATGCTCACTTTGAGTTATTCATCTCATACAAGTCAGAAAACAGACAACAGTGTTAGGTTTACAGCTCAAATAAAGCCACAGCACAGAGAGGTCGCAGCAGCAGTTACAAGAAAAAGCTTTTTTTGCAGGACAGATGGTGCATGGAATTAGATAGTTGAAAGGATTTAAGAGGTTTCACATCCCTGTGAGCAAACATATATCTCTGCTTTAATTTCTCATGCTAATAATTTTATTATTTCTACAGAGTATGTGTTGATGTGTTTCGCTGAACAGATTCTTCATCTCCACGTCCTCTTAACGGAACTGAAGAGGACTCACACGCAGACCGATCACATCCTTACCGATCTCTGTCACCTAGAAAATAAGGTAAAATTAAAGGTTAGAGGTTACAAGGGCGGGAAACAGTGACTAATATAATCATTAACTAATCTATTTTTTCTCTTCTCTGGCTTTCTAAATAGATATATCATCGAAACCACCAGCACGCACCAAACTAATCTTTTTAATGAAACACAACAGGTGAACACTTCATAAGATTTCAGCTGTTTATATTACAGGTTGTATTTGTGGTTTCACTTTCTCATTTTCTTCATTTTTTTATTTGTTACTTTGTATAGAGAGACATTAGTCTCAACACCAGTGATAAATGCATATTTAATGATGCACAAATAAAAACAAGATTAAAAAATGTGTATGACGATTTGTTAAATAAATGATGGTGTTCACAAATGTGTCTCCCTATCCAAAAACAAATACCATCCAACTTAAATATATTTGAACTTTTCTTTATATGCACTCAGTGGCCCCTTTATTAGATACATTTATAGAATCTAATGCAGTCCAATACAACAGCCAATACAATGAATGCTATCTTTACATTCATAGTGTTCAGTTGTTGGCGACATTGTCGGAAATGTGTAAATTCGGTTATATGTCTATTATTGGGGTCATAGTTAAAGTACTGGACTACATTATATTGAGAGGTGTTTGTAATTTTTTGTCCTTACTTGAAAAGTAGACTTTATGGCAGAACAGTTGCATAGGATTACATTAGACTGTACAGGTGTACCTAATTAAGTGGACACTGAGTGTATACTTTCAACTTCTATCCCATTCAATCGATAACCTTTGCTTTTAAATTGTGCATTTGTTGCTACTATTGAGACCTATTTCTGTTTGTGACTCTGATGAGGGATGATGATTATAAAGTAAAATATAAAAAAGGCATTCTATTATTCTGAAGAGCTTTTCAGGTTGACTAGAGTTGTACATATCCCTCCAGATCTACCTGTGTGACCCTGCAGATCTGGCCTTTGTACGTAGGACAGTAGCAGGCTCCAGACAGAGGGCACTTCTCAACAGGGCGTCCA
This sequence comes from Xiphias gladius, assembly GCF_016859285.1. Classification (NCBI taxonomy): domain Eukaryota; kingdom Metazoa; phylum Chordata; class Actinopteri; order Istiophoriformes; family Xiphiidae; genus Xiphias; species Xiphias gladius. Next base: position 23,019,252 of record NC_053413.1, on the reverse strand, counting down.
CGGTACAGGGGAACAAAAGAGGCAGCGCACACGTCAAATGGATTGTGGGGGTCGTAGTTCAACTGGTGGGCGTCTGTAAACGTATTCTCACAAGCAGCCAAAATCTTGCGGCTCTGAATAGCAGGGAGAGATTGAACAATACAGTAACAGATGAGAAAATGGTACTGTCCTATCCCTTAAAAAATGAAAACTTTAATATCAATAAAAATCTCAGTCGGTGGTTCTATGGATGTCGCACAACCAACCTGCTGTGCAACAACTGGGTTCGGCCCCAGCTCCAGCAAGCGCTTTGCAAAGCCGGCAGCTGTCTTGAAGTTACGCAGTTTGAAGAAGAGGTTCTGAGCTGTGCGCAACACCAGCACCATGTGGACGGGCTGGAGATTACAGTGGGTGAAATAAGCAGCCATCTGCAGGGGGGGCAAAAAAAACAACAAAAAAAAAACCAAACAAACAACATCAAAAAATTAGGCTAAGGAATGAAAAAAATGGATCACAATCAATCACCAAGGTGTAAACTTAGACAACAACACATTTTGGCAGGTTTTAGTTATCGTTCAGTCTACAACAGCAGCTTTGACACTCAATCAAGGCACAGCACAGATTTTTACCTCGCACAGCCTCTTCTGCTGTTCCAATGTGTCTTTAGGCAGCTTCTTCCTCTCTGTCTCCATGGTCAGACCCACTATGTACTCTCTGCAAATTGTAATCAGCTGCTGAGCCTGAAACACACACAAAATCACAATCAAAAAATTTTATAATAATTTTATAAAAATTTAATACCTTCAAATTTCTGAATATATCTAGGTGTACATGTGAGCTATTTCACTTAATTTGGGAGTCTTAAACTGTATGAGCAGCCAACTGCCACAGGTGTGTAGGTCTATTGTAATTTTGTTACTGGACTTATTAAGATTAAACTGATTGCACTTCAAATTAAGCATGGTGCCCACCTCTGCAATCTCCTGCTTGTTATCAACCACCAGCAGCGGTACAGACAGGAGGATGACTCTAAAGCGCTCAACAGCCTCCTCGAACCGCCCGGCAGTGGTCAGCTGGTAGCACTGCTGCAGGCGGGAAATTAGGTCGGAGAGGCGCAGTCCCACGGCAGGCAGGCCTTGCTTAGCCCCGCAGTCCTACAAAATAAATTATATGTATGTTTGCATATTAGATTCACCAAGAAAATGCTATTATATATTAAAAATAAATAAATAAATAAATAAATAAATAAAAGTAGGGCCAGATTTTATTTTAAACAAAATGAAAGCAAACATCTCAAAACACCTGATGTCCTAAAGAACATTAGACAATAACAACAGCTGTACCTTCCAGTTCCTCTGGGGATGGCTGCGCAGGCAGGGCAGGGAAGGCAGCCCCAGGTAACAGGTGCGGCCTCTGGACAGTGTCTGCATGAACAGCGACTTGTACGGGCCAAAGTTCACTACTCCTACCTGGTCGTGGAGCAGCTGTGGTAGGGAAGGGTGAAAAGTACATTTCAGTATAATGTGTAAATAAATAATTACATGCAATTAGTGGTTGGCCTCATCTAAGGCAAAATTTTATACACGTTTATTTTAAGAAGTAATACGAAATAAAAAGCAAAGAATACAAAATAGTATCACACTGCTAACATACTCTCATGGCTGTTTCGAAGGAGCCAGCCAGGATGTGGTCCACTGGCAGCTGGGAGTTGTTGCACCACATCTGGGTCGGACTCATGCCCTTGGTTGGTGGGACAAAGAAGCCGTCTTCTGCTCCTCCACCTGCACCAGCTGGCATGTCCTGATGGTTGGAAACAAGACAAAGATGTTGTAATAAGACAATTCAACATTTACCATCGACAACAGTTAGCTACACTGGTAAGAAGATTCAGAGGCTCAGTGGCCCGTTTCATTTCTTGGAAGGTAAAACGTGAAGTTTGAAAACAGACAAAACTGACAGAATATGGGCTGGCGACGTCAAAAAAGTGGTGAGCAGACCTGAGGTGATATCTATCAACACTTGTCTTCTGTCTAGTGTTAACCCTGTTGTAATGATGTGGCGCCCCTCACCAGCTCCGGAGGAAGGTCCAGGTCTTCCTCCACCTCCCAGCCTCCTCCTTCCTCTTTCACCAGTCCTTCATCCCCTAATCCTTCCTGGGCATCCATGAAGCCATCTGAGAGACAGAGAAAAATGGGAGAGATAAATAATCTATACACTTTATACAATGCCGCACTAATGATAATGTGGCCCAGTCTGCTCACTGAAAAGTCCTGTTAAAATATTTTTTTTTTGTTTAATTTACCGTCATCCAGCTGAAGCTCAGCATCGTCTCCCCAGCCCTCGCCTCCTGAAGCATCCATGTCCAGATCGGCAGCCATCTGACCTGCCTTTCCTACAACACAGGAAAAAAAAAAAAAAAACACTGTTCTCACTCTGGAAAAGTCAACTGCCTAAGGTTTCCACAACTTATACAAGTAAGTTTATTTTTTATTTTTACTTTCAACACATTTTATAAATTGAAAACACTTCTCAGTGGTGTATCTTCGGAGAGCAGTTAACTGAAACTTGTCACAACTGATCAGTCGTCTTTATTGAAAGGAACACAGACACTGCATATACAGGCATGGAGATATGGTATATGTGCATCGGTCAGGGCTGATGACTCACCTTTTGCTGCAATGGCTCCCTCAAAGAAGCCCTTTGATACAGTGAGCAGAGGCCAGTTGGTGTCCAGAGGGTTGATGGGTGGAGGGGGCTGCAGCAGCTGTGCATTTGGATCAACCTCTGGAACCTACAAGACAAGATTCGACATTATAATAACATTAAAACTATGTATTTATCCAAATTTTTTTTGCCAGAGGCTCTGGTGCACCTGAAAATGTAAAAAACATGTAAAAATGTTTTGCTACACTGGGGGGGGGGGCAAAAACTACTGAGTGCTCCATTTCTGTTTCAGACTGCTTGTTATGCATGTCCATATTATGTGTATGAAGGTAGAGAGAATGTTTTCCCAACACACCGTCTCTTTCTCTGGGTCAAAGGTCTCCTTTAGCGCCTCAGCCTCTTCATCTAGCCCATGGGTGGCTGCAGTCAGGTAAGCCAGAGACTCTGCAAGCATGTGCACAGACAAAAAGTTACAGGTGTTGGCTCTTTGTTCCACTGTTAACAATTTAAAAGAAAAGAAATGTCGCCAGCAGTACTGAGAGGTAAGCACATTAATGGCGAGGTTGAAACTGACACTTAATTGTGAATTATTTTTTTATACTTTTAATGAAAATTAAAAAACATAAGCATGAAAAGAAGGTGCTTAGTTGGTCCTTGGTCACACTACAAGCAACAAAGACGTGGGCACCAGGACAGAAGTACGCACATAACCAACCCTCAATGCACAGGAACATGTGGTTTGCAAAACGGAGTGAAAAAAGTTAACGGTGACAACTGAACTCACTCTGTCCACAGTTCTTCAAGATGCGGACCCTCTCACTGACGTCTCCCAGATAGAGAGCTGCCTGGTAGTGACCGCTCATGTCCTTTCTGATTTCAGCTACACATAACAAAATACACGGATATTAGGTATACTGTAAGATAATTGTCACTCAAGACACGAACCCTCACCAAAATACCGTATCATTTGCATGATGAAAACACAACAGACCCTTTACTACGGTCTCCATCACTCACCGATCTTCATCATCTTGCGCAGCTTGGCCAGGTTGCCAGTGATGAGGTACAGGAAGGTGAGCTTATCAAAGTTCTTGGTCCTCTGGTAGCACATTTCCACGACCTGGTGGTGACCCTGCAGCAACGCTGCCTCGCCCAGACGCTCCCAGCAGCTACGCTCATCCAGGGCCTTCGCTGCCTCCAGCGCCACCTGGTAGTATGGAGTAAAAGAGATGATGGAAAGAAAGTGTACCCTAAACCTCTGTCTCATGAAAAAAAAAAAAAAAAACTAAGCAGACAGCAGAGCTAATATTGGCTTATCAGAAAATATAGCAGCATCAACACATATGTATGCAAATGTGCATGAAAGAAAAACATTACAGAATATAATTCAGAAAAGGTACATGTGGTAAATCAGAAGCCGTGTCTTAATTGTGTCTAGCAGCAACCCACCTCAATATTGCCACACTCCAGTGCCAGACTAAAGCGTGTCTTCTCATCCTTGACAAAGTGCAGCGCCACCTCAGGGTAGCCCTTCTTCTGCAGGTAGGCAATGATGGACTGTCCCACCAGCTTGGCGTTGCGCACCATGTGGAGCACCTGGAAGGTACAACCGTAACAGGAATAATATCAGAACTAGCATTTGGGCGTACAAGTACAAAGTTAAGAAGGTCAAAAATGTCTGAAATTAGGATTAGAGATGCAAAACTACTGGCATTGACAATGGAATACAATATTGCCAAAACGCAGGTACAGTATACACCAATCGTCCATTCACACAAACAGCAATCACCAAAGACCCACCTCATCGTATTTGCGGTTGACCAGGGCCAGCTTGAAGCGGTACTCTGTGGGGTCGATGGTGAGGACGCGCGGCCTGCACTCCCTGTCCAGGCAGTACACACTGTTGCCCCTCACACGGGTGACATAGATGGGCAGGTCCAGGGTCCTGATGATGCCGTGGTCACTGCAGGGACACAACGAAAGTACCACGTTAGATGTTGGGGAAGACAGAAAAGGACAGAACAGAAAACAAAACTACTTCTGTTTTCAAATCAATATAAAGTTATATATATGGAGATAAAATGTATTACTGTTCACCAAAAACAACCACTTTGCTGGTAAAATGCTAAGTCACTGTGGTGATTGTTTCAAAATTGAAATGACGCAACAACCTCTGTTGCATTTCAAGTCTCTGAAGTTGAAGAAAGAGAACGCAATGAGTGAAGTCTTTTTGGTGAAAGAAACTTAAAACTTACCCTCTAAAGAATACACATTGGATAACATTATGAACTGGTTTTTGACATGTTGTCTAACCAGCATTCACGTAGTCTGCCCTTCTAGTGCCTCTGCACTATAAAAACCTCTTTCATCTTTGAAATCAGGTCAGTGACCACACTTGCTGGAAAAATGTGCCAACCAGCAGTCTATTAAGCATTTACATTTTGGCTTAAGTCGTCTATACCTCCAGCCATTCCGGCTCTATCTCAGCGAGATCTTATTCTGTTCTCCGTATCTAGTTTATTGATCAGGTGAACAGGTGAGTGTTAGGATCTGCCAGTCTGACTGTTAAATGCCTGATAATAGACCTGTGCCAAGAGTTGCATTACGTGAAACAGCATTTCTCAGCAGCACATACCCAGAGGTGAGGGCATATTTGATGTGGTTGGATGTGGTGTAGATGAAGACTCCGCTCTCGTCCCAGGCTCCGCTCTTCACTCGGATGTTCTCATGAATGTTGCAAAGACTCTCCAGCTTACGGTTGCAGATCATGATGGCTGCAGGATGAAGAGAGGCAACGGAGATTTAGACTCAAAAGTTTTTGTTTTTTTAAAGAATCTACAGAGATAAATGTCTGGTTTGTCAGTGGACTACTACATCCTCCAGAAAATTATTTTACCACCATCATGATAAGCATGGGTGAAATCAAGTTACTGTCTGCCCCAGCTTATTTCAAGTCTGTCCGAGGAATCATAGCGCAGTGAGCAAGAAATTCAGAGCCTCAGCGCTGGCAGCGCAAACAAGATAAAGAAGTTGCGGCTCTCTGATAAGTATCCTTGTTTGTACCTGCAGATATTCATCTGATCTACTCACCGTGTTTAGCCAGCAGAGCCACGTGGCTGGTGTCGGCACTCCACACCACGTACTTGACCTTGGCAATCTTGACGGTGGCCAGAGAGCGTTTCTGTTGCACATCGAACAGCGTGACACCGTCGGCGTCGCGCAGCAGCAGCGAGCCTGTCCCCGCGTAGAAGATTTCCTCGCAGCTTGGCACCTGAACCTTCTTCACAATTTCATTCTTCAAGTTCTTAATAAGCAGCTGCAAAGGAGAGGGAAATACAATTAAAAGAGCTGAGTTCAAGTTAAATAAACAAAAAGTTGATGCAGATACAGAGAGTACTGATATAAAGATTGAAAGACATTTTAAGTCAAAAGCTTTTTAAAAATATGAAAGTGAAACACAAATACTCCTATAATAATAATAATGTGCTAATAATAACCGATAGTACGTAACTTACATTTTAAATTTTACTGACTGAATCTCTAAAATAAGCTTGAGATTTAAAATCCTAAAGTGTTTTTCCTCTCCCAAATTATTATTTTGGAGAGGAGAAATTTTACATGTTCATCATGAATGAAAGTGTATATGTATTTGAGGAAATATAATACACACAAAATAAACAACTTTTCAAACTTAATTGAAACATTACTCAGTTTCAATTTCAAAACTCTATGCTTTATCAGACCTTTGACTACCGACTATCTACCTTTCATAGACCAGGACCATTCTACACAATGACTTATATCAAATTCTGAATGGTAAAACAACATTTTGTCAGGCTATTCTTTACAGTTTTTTAAAGAATTGCCCTCCTTTTCAAGATGAAACCATAGTCAAGATGTTACTGCCCGTAAATGGACTTACAGAGTGCATTCTGTCCAGGACAGCGAATCTGTTCCTGGCCACCCAGACTGCTGTCAGACCAGAGGACCTCTTCCCTTCCGGTGCTGAGAAATGACAGTATCTGTGTTACTTTAGTCGCTAAGTACAGTATATCTAAAGGGATTCAACTTGATGGCATTGAGCAACATCTTAAATGACAAGTAAATGACCGTTTACAAAGCAAAGTTTGAGGAAAAAAGGGGTAACATTTGTGATTTGAGGCGTTTCAGTACCATCAGGGTTCTGAGAGTCACTTTCTTTGGGAATAGAGTACAGGTCGTAGGTGCTGTTCTCCAGGTTGGTCGCCCTCTGCAGGAAGTACCAAGAATTACATTAAATACAGGGAAAACTATAGACATGAGCGTCTGCATATACAGTAAAAGATTAGTATGTGAGTGTGTTTTGATTGAGAGGTACTTACAGTGCAGAGCAGGACAGCGTTCTCAGCAGGGTTGTAAGACATGCTGAACACTGGGAACTTTGACCCACTAGGAAGAAGATAATATATAAAACACAACATGTTACAATCTCTCATATCATAATATTTCATGAAAACCTGTCAGAATGAGAGGTGGGGTGTGTTGCATTGTATGTTACAACCACTACAAAGTACCTACCTGCGTAGCTGCATGACAGCAGTGTCCTTGCTGCTGTTGAAGTCCAGCTGGCGGAGGAAACGGTCCTTGACGTAGTACAGCATGTTGCCGTGCACGGCGTATGCCGGACGCTCGCGCTCCAGCTTGAACACAATCATTCCGCTGTCATGGCCTAAAGGACATACATCAGACCATCTTTTAGTGAAATATTCACACGTACATATTGGATTTTTTTCCTTTTGGAAAAACTACATTGGGTTGAGAAATCCCAGCATAGTTGTTTCTGTTCATTTGGTTTAGGCGCTGTGCAAAAATGCTTCGGCGCTGCGCTTAAATCTTACTATGGTAGGGACGCCCTGTTCAGAATACCAGGTTTATGATTTTGTTAAACGTGTTCAGAGGCAGACCAGTGTCACCACTCACCAGCGGCAAACAGGTTGAGGTTTGGGTGAGCCCCCAGCACCCAGAAGCGATCGTGGTCCCGGCGGAAGGTCTGCACTCCGGTCCTCTTGGACATATCCCACACACGGATACTCTTGTCCTCAGAGTTGGACAGGATGAGCTCTTGACGTGGGTGGAAGACGGCACAGGAAACGTTGTTGTAGTGACCACGGCACGTATCCAGCTCCCATGCCTTGGATTCTGGACCAGGGGAGAAAGACATGTTAGAAGAGATAAAATGGGTGTAAGGTGAGACAGGACAAATGTAAACACTGGGTAGTGGATCAGGCCATTAAAATAGAAAATATTTAAAAAAAAACTAAAAAAAAAAACTAAAACAATTTATATCAACATATCAAAAAATATAAAAATATACATTGTAGAGTCAGCAAAGGGAGAAATGCATCTAAAAATGCTAGAAAATGTAGTGAAGAAAACACTACAACTGGAAAAAAATTAGACGTATTTAACTGTTGATGAATTCTTTCAGTGCATAGAGTTCATAATACACTTAATTGCTCATAGACTGGCTTCATTTGAAATTTCTACGTAGGGATATGACAATAACTTCAATACCTTCTCCAACCAATGAACACAAAACACATTTTCAAATATATTGTCATTTCAAACAGTGAAATGAACACTTCGTCAGTAGTATTTCAGTTTTAATGGCCACAGGGCAGATAGGGATAGTTAGTGGGTGCAAACTAGCATCTTAAAGTCTTGTGTAACATAACTCACCATTCATTCTCCAGATCTTGACCTGCCTGTCGTCGGCTCCAGACACGATCAGAGGCATGCTGGGGTGGAAGGCTGCCCAGTTGACCCCCCGGTCGTGGCCCTGGACACAGACATGCAACCTCAAGTCACACAAATCCAAACGAAAATCCATCACCTGTGCTTGCTTTGATGGCAAGGACTGACGGCTTACTGAACACTAGAACACTAACTGCCCTCTCCGGGAGAAAATAACACCTGAATAAAATCAAACCATTACTCTCCAGTAAACATCATCATTTTTAGATTCATGGAAAAATGTTAATGTTTATTAAAAGGCATAGGAAAATTATATTATAGATAGAAGTGGCGGAAATCTTTAACTCTCTTCACCCTCCCTATTACCTCCAGTGCAGAAGTCCAAAGATGAAAGTGTGACTGTGCCTGGTTGTTTCCCAATTCTCGATTGCTTTCAGCTATTGCTATTGATGTTAAAACCAAGACCAGGCAATGTTATTTTATTTTCTTAGGCTGGGCATTTCCTGGCCTTGAGGAGTAACAACTCAGGACTCAAAAAGAAAACAATGTACTTTAGAAAACTGCCCACTTTGTTAAATTATACCCTATTCATGGTATTTTCCATTAACAGGACTGAAACTTGGAAGTCAGTGACCATTTGGAAAATCTCTTCACAATGCTCACTTGTTCTTCTTCGGTTTTTCAGTGGAAAGGATACTTTTTATGTTTAATAGCTGGATTTTTATTGTAGCAGAAGATCATTACAGTCAATATGTTTTTTCACAAGAGCATGGCAGAAAGACCATCAATCACATCCTCCCTGAGAATTCACAGGCACAAATAAATTTATTTTAAAAGGAGTTATCCAGTGAGCACAGTCACTCGGGCAGACGAGGAATTTTCCGTCGCTCCCCTGTCAAATTTAAAGACTGCTTCACTCAAACGACTACATCTCAGGCTGTACAAAATAACTAAAATCATGCATTCGAAAGTCGCTGCTCACCTCAAGGACGTGCTTGACGACAGCATCCGAGGCACCGAACAAGTCAACACCAGAGATGCCACGCACCTCCGTCTCTACAGCACCAGGAGACAGGTTCTTCTTCCTCAGACCTGGAACCAACATTAAGAGTTCCACATGCAATGGGGGAGCCATATTTATGTTACACAGGGCAAAACCCAAGCACAAGGAAGAGGGGGGGGGGGGCAAAAAAAACAAAACACAATACAAGTCAACAAAACAATCAAATATAAAACAATATCAGAGAAGCAGAGAGACTACTGAGGGTAATTTTAAGGAAAACTCACTGCTGGACTACTGAACACACACAGGGTGGAAACACACCAACACAACCTCTGCTCTCTCACTCACCGCTAACTTGAGTCTGGAGACAATCATTGCTGTAGCAGCACTGTGATTGGGTTAATTAATCACTGGCATACAGAAGAAACTCCCAATTAGCTGTGATTTGATTTGACAGCAGAACGAGATTACCGATTACCTCCCAGACTCAAATGAGATCACAGTTTGCGTTCATGATTCCCGCCCATTAAAACAATGTGGTGAACAGATAGCTCAACAGCAAGGAGAGATGACACAGGGGGAAAAGAAATGGCACTAGGAACCCATGTGCAGGTGTGGATGTTTCCAGGGAGAGCATGGGATAAGGAGGACACAGGGAGTGCACGTGGACTTGGCTGATGGCGGTGGGGTGGGGTGGGTGGTGGTTGCCGTTGTAAAGACGTGCTCTGATGGGGCGTTGGATGTCAGGAGTTTGTTTTTCTTAGTGGCTCGTGCACTTTTCTGCCAGGATGTTTGAGTCACATGCAGAGTTAATAGATTGACATTTTACCATTATGGGTTAGGAATGTTGTTGTTGATAACAATACGGTGACTAATGCTACAAGAAATATCAACATTGTTGTATATTTCATGATATATTTTCAGTAGTAGAGCCAGCCGTGCAAAAGTCATGCCAGGAAGAGTATGAGACCATTTTAACATAATTACTGAGGAAGTTTAAGTCTGTAAGAGATAAACTTTCAAACCAGTTAGTGGTGATGGCTGTTATTTTTCTTGATGCAATTTAAAGGACTAAAAACAAATAGTAAAAATGACAGTATAGAAAGCAGTATAGGCTTCCAATAATGCAAGTATAAGTGCAAAGTCACCATTCCTTTAAAGCTAAATGGAGGCTTTGCAAGTAACATGGGGGGGTTAAGCATGAAAACTATACACCCTGCTATGACGTCATGTGATCTATGAGTTCATAAAAACAGTATGCATGGATGCAATCATGCTCAGCGGTAGAAAATCTGAAAGCAAATAAATCCCAGGAGGACAGGAGACAGATCCAAAGCTTATGCATATCCATGTGTAAGAAATGTATGGGAGCTGTGAGCCAATTAATGGTTTAGTTAGTGAGAAGACAAGCAGATGAAAGGACGGGAAACAAGAAGCGAGAAACATCAACAACAAAAAATTTAAGAGCATGCAGTTGCACAGAAACACCTCTCCAATTTCCTATTTGTCTCTTTTTCAACTACATCTTACACCTTCCTAATCTGTAAACCCTTTCTTCATTAAGAACGTTTACTTACAGTGTGTAGTATTTCATTAACAAATACTACACTATAACTATGTTCTGACATTACATCTATTTCCCTGTCTCAGTCTGTCCTGAGAGGAGAAGTGTTTCTGCAAACAGCCCATAGAGATTTGTCCTCTACAAGTTGGAGAGACAGAAGAGGTGGTCCAGGACTTGATATTCGTCCTGTTCCTGCTCCTTCCTTGTCCTCTGTACCACTCTAACCCCCAACCCCCAACCCCCAACCCCTCCCCCAAACCCAGCCCGCTGTCTGCTTGTCCACCTTCCCCAAGCCCTCACCAGAGATATCCCACACTCGCACAGTCTGGTCCAGACTGGCTGACACCACCAGGTCCTCGGATGGATGGAACTGGGCGCACATCACGTAGTGATTATGGCCGGTCAGCACACTGCGGATAAGATGGAAAGACGGGGTACATTCAGAATTTTCAGAACACAGGTCACCTAAATGTTTGGGTTCAGGGTCTAACAAATAACGATCAATAAAATGCTTCCAGTGAAATTCTGTAAAGCAGTGGTTGAGGGTGGTGAGTACTGATCAGTGAGTTTCTTCAATACTTCACATTAAATATAATAATGCAAAAATGATAAAACTATTTTCAAAATGACAAGTACAAATTTTGGGAACAGACCTGCTGGAATACTCTTTACTATAAAATGCTATATGTAAACTTAAGAAATATGACTTTTTAGTGGTTTTAAGAGTTAAAATTGGGATGTTTTTGGCTAAACAGACGTCAAAGACCTTAAGTTCCTTTCCTGATGTTTCAGAGTCAGAAATTCTGAGTAAATCCTTCATTTTAAAAACAGTTGATGATTTATCAATACAGATGTTCCTGAGTGTTTCCATTGGAATGTGACTGGTTGCTATGATGAAACAAAACAGATGTAGCACTATGATGAATTTGCACCAACAGCATAATCAAGTTCTTTTAAGGGCCGTTTGTTCATTCTTTCATCATCCAAGGCTTGTGTTATTTTCTGTATTTCGCAATCTTTCAAGGATTTCCAAGGCCCATGGGCAACCGGTGCGCAGTAAAGTTCTTGGTTGGAAAATGAGAGCTAGCATCAAGCTTAGTATGAGGAAAAGATTTCCAGGCTCAGAGTGTTAAAATCAAGGGAAATTCCCAATATGTCATTCATTCATATGCATGATTACTCTCAACAGTGATCATCTAAAGACTCAACTGAGAAAATTTCAAACTGATCATATGATACAGGGAAAACAGTCCAATTTAAGGTGTGTCTTACCAAACGCAAGTCCTGGACTGCCAGTTCCAGATGCGAATAGTCTGGTCATCCGAGGCACTCAGAATCCAGGGGTACTCCTACAGAAAGCGGAATGGTTTCATTCATTCTTTCATTTCGGACTGACTTTATTCACATGGATGACAAGTTACTGAGTTTTTGTCAAGCTGGCCCTCGAAATCAGTGATGAACCAGGTAGGACACATGTATTTTAAAGTGGCAGAATGACTCACATGGTGGAAGAAGGTGGTTCTGATGTAGTCAAGGTGTCCAAGGAGGGTGAAGAGGCAGCGTCTCAGCTTGTAGTTCCACACCTGGTCAAAACAGGAATATTTACTCAGTGTATACATGTATAACATATTGATGAAATCAATAATTCAACTGAATATTAATACAATAGATGTTTTAATCCACAAGACATAACAGTAACATGAAATAGTCCATTGAGCATCACTTTATGAAAGCCTTTGCTGTAGCCCCGCATAATTGGTAATTAGGTCAGATCCAATCAGTCACTAATACACCTAGTGGTTTGTTGCTCCAGCTAAGCGTGTGTGCAGATGTTTACTCTCCTGCCTTGTTGTGTGTGTGACACAAATGTGAGTAATCATTAACCTTGATACTTACAATCTGAAGAATCCACTTGTTCATTTCTACATTTTGGCCTTTATTAATGGTTGTTTTCCTCACCACCATTTATGACTACTACAAGATACTACTACAGTTCTACTTTCACAAGATATTATGAGCAGTGCACTTAACTTACGGTGTGGGGGACTTCTCTTTGAAACTGTGTGTCATTTGTCTAACCAATCAACCTACTGCTATTACTTGGAGATGGGATTTGCTAAATTAGCTGTTAAGCGGTACGTGAGTTTTTTTTACAATATTTCAGTGATTCCTGATATATATATATATATATACACACACACACACACACACACACACACACACACACACACACACACACACACACACCCTCACCCTCCATATTGAAAATGTAATTCAATTTTGTTGCAGAACTTTGGATTAAAAAAAAAAAAAACATCCCTTTTGCTTATACCTCGCAGCTTCGTGATATTTCTTCGTGGCAAAAGCAGCCTCACCTTGATTTTGTAATCGTCTCCTCCTGACACAAACAGTGGCTGCTGTTTGTGGAAATCAATTCCTCTGACGGGACCTGTGGGCGAAAGACACGTTAGTTAAATCACATATCAATCAAGACCATAGTGTGGACGTTGCAATAATCATAATACTCCACATGAGCCATATTACTCGTTTACCATCATGTTCGTCAAACTTGTCAATCAGTGTGCACATCCGATAGTCCCACAGCTGGATGACTCCGTTGTGCAAACTTGCAAGAACCCAGGGCCTTTTAGGATGGAAACTTAGGCCTGAAATGTAAGACAGCAGATCAGCTAACTTATAATATCACTTGCAAACAGGCCAGTTGAGAGGTCATCTTCCTATGACGTATATGAAGGAAACCATATTAAAGTAGTGAAGTCTAACTAAATAGTGCAGTTTGTTACGTAGCTAGCCCAGATAGCTAAATAAATGTTCAGGTGTTGTCAACATCACTACATATGCACACAAGACGTGATATAGATGATTCAAATAAAGAGGTTTTGATACATGAGCCGTTTAAAACAAGATACTTATTCATTTGCAGACACAGCTTTACGAGGATAAATGCCTGGGCCGCATTATGTCTGCTGGCTAACGCTAGCTCCTATGCTAAGCGCAACTGGCGAATCTCTTACCTTTAACACGGGCCGACTTGGTTTCAAATTTGGTTAGCATCGTCACCGGGCAGTTGTGCGGGTCCTTATTTTAATGCTCGGGTAAAAAATAAAGCCAAACCAAAAACATAAACAGACGAAACAGTCCAGAAACTGGTGAAGTCAGACGGCCTTGTCGCCGTCGCCTAGTTGGCCGAGTCTCTTTCTTCCTGACACGTAGTCCGTTCTGTCTTCCGGCTGGGAACAATAAAGTTGTGAGCGGGGAAACTCTGACGCAGAAAGCGCCACGACGGCTGCGGATAGAAATACAGCGCAATAGAACCGAACCGACAAGCGGCCTGCGGGGGAAAACATAACGGTAACACATCTATATAACCTATTTCTGTACGGTCTACAGCCAGGAGAGATCCACAGACAACTGTGTCCTATACTTCTGAGGAAACAGTGTCACCGCAAAGTCAGTTTAGTGGCTGCTGTGGAGCTCTCGGTAGTATCACGTGATCATCATCAGCAGATAGGAAATGTAGACGTTCAAATTTCCATTTTTCTGAGCGCTTAAACGACTTCTAGTCCAGTTTGGCTTAAAAGGCTGCAGTCCACAGTTCCTTCGTGGCCTTGCGACCAGCAGTTCCAGGGAAGTGAAGGTCCATTTAGTAGCTGTCCTGGAGCTTTCAGCCATAATATGTGACTCTCAGGTGATTTTTGAGTGCCCAGAAAAAAAAAAAAAAAACATGAACATCTGCAATTCCATGGCAACTGAGAAAACTCCATCTGCCGATGAGAATCGTGTGATATGATTAAAAGCTGCACAGCAGCTGCTGAATGGACCTTGTAGTAAGGCCGTTTTCCAAGCTGCTGTGTCCGTAATCAAGACTTTATCTGTGAATATCAGAAATTCCTGTACCATTGTCAGCATTGGTGGGAGAGGTATTTAGATGTTGTGCATGCAATTTCATCGCTGACCTTTGAAAGAGTAGTTTGACACACTAAAAAAAGAGGGGGAAAAAACTTAACTAAATGGTCCACTGCTTTATTCTAGAGTTCCATCTGCATCTCATTGTTTTCATCAGTTGATGGAGTTTGCTTAGTTGCGCAAACTGAAGTGGAAAACTACAGAAACTCAACCAAAATAACCCCAAAAAACGGAAAACCTAAACGGAAACTTCTGCAAAAAATGGACTTTGTATTAAGATTTTATTTTTCAAAGAAACGTATTTAGTATTTGCTCTACTTCAGTTAAATTTACAATACCACAATCCAAGTATTATAAGTAAAGTCTACTCCAAGTATTAAAATTAAAAGTGCTCCTTATGCAACAGAATGATCCCTGTCAATGTAATGTTATATTATTACTGTGCAAGCAGCCTTTTAAGGACGTAGCTGGTTAAGGTGGAGAGTTAAAATAAACAAACACATATACAGCTTGTAATTTTACATCATTATTGCTACTTTCTATATGTGTGTTTAAATACCGTATGTGTGAATATATACTTCTACTATTCTATATGCAATCTGACATTAATTTGAAAATACTGAATGTTTTTAATTACATTCAGCTTTTCATACATCCATGTACACAAGTACTTAAAACTGCACAGTACCTAGATAAATTCACTGTACTTCCGTATATTCTACCGCTCACTACTACTAATGTAAAAGCATGACAACTAATAATTCACATCGACAAAAATTAATTTGCAATATATCAATATTTTATTTCATATATTTACAAAACAAAAACAAAACAGTGTCAAATAACAGGCTGCATTTTTTAACGGCGCTCTGGGCATGTTTGCATCGGCCCTGAGAGTTGAATAGATTGCACCCCCCCCCTTCGTGATGAAAACCACAGGGTTTTACGGTACTCCACAGCAGCCTCCCCTCAACTGTGTTTGATGTAAATCTGATCTCTTTTCAGTGCATGGCTGACTGAATCCTTTCACAGTAGTACCCCTTTATTATACAGTTACCGATGAGCTGAAAGGTCGTGTGATTTCTAGACCTCTCTCTGTAGTGACAGCAGTAAACTTTTGCCCACTGGCGTTAGCAGCCGCCGAAAACTGGCCGCTGGCGTAAACAAACCCAACACCCACAGCAGTAATTGAGCTAACAACAGGTTGTTAATGTCCTTACCTAACAGTGCACCTGCATGAATTATAGACATTTATCTCTCCTAACGTGACACAACGTGATGTTTAGTACTGTCAGCTTTGCTGGAAAGAACACTGTGTACTTTTAATGGAGCGTACAGAAGATATACATACATGCCATCAGGCGGTTAACACTCCCGAATACCCCACGAGTTCTTCTTTCCCAACAGGGACCCCATACCTAAGAAAACACCACTCTGCACATTAAATACAGTGGGAATCACAAGGGCAGCGCTTTGCACAGTAACCGTACACTATATATCACTGTAACCACAGCAAAGGCATCCGGGAATCATCAACTCAATCATTTCAAGTCAATACCTGGCAATGGGGAATAACACTCAGGGGATTGGTCTTGTTGAATTAGTTGGCTGAATTACAAGTGCTGAGAACAAACTCGTCCCGAGGTGTTCAATCCTGTCTCGACTTTTTAATTCTTTAAATAATTAACAAATGTGTCATCATTTCTTCCAGTTTCTCTACACGTTAATAAATTGTTAACTTGTTAAGTGAAATCCTGTACAGCCTGCACAGAGACAGAGGTGTGTTTTTAAGTTAAATGAAATACCAAAGAATGATCACTCACTTGGTGTAAACCTTAGATGATCTTGCAAATTCACACTACTTTAAAACTAAAATCTGTAGCGCCTAGCTGATGATAGCAGAATTTTCACTTTATTATGAGATCTAAAATAATAACTTAAAGTCATTTTGCGAAGGCACCGTTTATACCCGTGAAGTGGTTGAGGCTAAACAGAATGTAAAACGTGGTGGAAAACGGCAGTGGTATTTTCTTTTTAAAGGAATGCTGTTAAAACTAAACCATGAATGAGCTGTGGCATCCGCTGGAGTACTAATGCGGGGATGTTAAAATGTTCTCAGTTGTGCGTTCAGCGATTTTACAGTGAAGAGAGTGTGTCGGTGCGGTTGCTGTTGTTTTTTTTGTGCCTCCTCCTAATGTTGCTGCCACCCACACAGATTCCACTTGAGGGAGAACAGTGTCGACGGTCAAGTCACACTCCTGCTTGACCTTTGCCTCACACTCTGTCATCCCTTCCTCCCGTCTTCTTTATTGCTTCTTCACTGCTGACGCACACAGTGGCTCCAGTGCTTCTGTTGGACCGCACCACTACCTCATCACATGATGGAGCACTGCTCTGCTGCCCCGGCCCCGGGTCCTCCAGGGAGAATGAGTGACTCCATGTCAAAGTTAAATCCAGGAGGCTGGAGGGGAAGAAGAAATAGGGAGAAGACTGTCATGTCTGAGCAAGGCTGACGGCTATCCCTTTAATACCTCTGAGTGTACTAGGACTTTCTCAATGGCCCGCTCCTAATCTAAACCACTTAAGGTACCATATCTCCATTATACAGTGGCTCCCAAAACCGTGCTATTACTTGTGCTATTATTTGTAATTTTGTTGAGAAATTAACACGAGCAAAGCATTTTTCTGTACAGGTTTTGTGCGAAGATAAACTTGTTTTTTTAATCAACACTTGAAGAATTTGAAAGCTCATTGGCTGTAATGAACAGCATACAAAGAAACCCATACGCATAAATGGTTTGAGTACAGGTAAGAAACTAAAGGTGACTGAGACTGAGGGGTATGGAGGAGAACGTGGGTGTGATTGCCGACCCAGGGATCTGCAATACAGCTGGGTTCCTGACAATAACAGCTTTAGTGTACCTTGTGGAGCTTGAGTATCGTTACAGGCTGTGGCAAGAACCAAATATCCAGTGAGGAATGTGTAAAGGTATAACCACGTGGAGGTTAGATATGGTGAGAAAATACAGAAAAGCCTCATTTGCTCGAAATTAGATCAGAAAACAAAAACATAAAAGTATGTTTCTGTAGTGAAAGGTATCTTTGCTATCCTGCTATTCACTAAGGTCATATAGACACAACACATGCACTGTTGTTTGTTGAACTGAGAGCAGTGGAAACTTACCGCATCACCTGCTAGCTCTTTGGGTGGCTGGCCCAGGTCTTGCAGCTGTAAGCAAAATCAATATAATCTGTGATACGTTTCAGTCTTTACAGGCCAAAGTCTTTACAGGCTATTTAATGTAGGTATCTGCATCGTGCAAGTACTTTATCCGTGGCAGTAATGTTTGAATGCAGATTCACAACCTAAATTTTTCACGAAGCACAAAGCTAAAGAAACGAACAAACCTACACACGGCTTGATTCTGATTTCCTTTTCTCCATTTCATTCACAACGATCAAATGCAGTCAAATGCAGACTGTGTCTACCTGTTGCATCAGGTCCATGATGCTCTCGAACGTTCTCTCTTTATCCCCTGCCCCCTCTTCCTCCTTCTCAAAGTTCTTACAGATCTCTCCCATGATCTTGGCCTGCTGTTCATAGCGCTGGCAGTCCTCTGGGCTAAGGCTTGGCTTGTTTGCTTCCAACCACTCTGGGTACTGTGAGGGTGAGTGACAGTTGTTACAAAATACTGAAAGGGACACAAAGAGTGGGGGAACTGCTATTAAAATAAAGGCAAACCTTGGTAGTGATCTCTTTGAGAGATGGATAAAGCACTTCCTTGGAGAGAAGATTCTGCATGATGGACTGCATGATGGGCAGGATGTTTCCCTCATCACCGCCTCCTTCGCCACCCTCATCCAATCCCAGGCCTTCTAGGGCCTTGACAAGATCGTCTCCAGCTAGTCCTGTTGTCTATAAGAAAACAACACCGTATGATTAGTTAATTGTTATATTATTGCACCGACCAGTTTTTAAAACAACTCTGATCTGACCCACCTGCAGGTTGTCTGCATTTTTGGCCAGGCCACGGAGGGTTTCTTTAAGACAAGAAGTGAATTCTTGTTGGGAGGCGGTGTCACTGCCTAAACAGAACACAAAGGTAACATTTAGGCTACAGGAACAAATCAGTAATCGAGGGGGGGGCATATGAACACCACAAATAATGCGAACTGAAGACCTTACCGACTTTGCCAGCAGCCTCTGAAAGCTTTTGGAAGTGCTGCAGTAACTCTGGCTCCTCCTGGGCCAGCTCAGTCATGGCCTTCTCCCACTCCTCCTTGGCTTGAGCAGCCATTTCCCCCTCGAATAGAGTCTCAAAGAGCTTGCAGTCCTCAAGGAGAGGTTGCTACAAAGGTAAAAAAAGAGAACACGTGAAGTGCTTTCTGTGAGCATTAAACTGTATCTCCCTGCTTTTAAATTTCACAGTTACTTCACAGTACTCAGTAACCCCTTTGTCATCACAGGCACACTTCCAAGAAGTCAACAAATCTAACCCTAATCTTGCCAGACATGTTTTTTCCAACTTTGGTTCCTTGACCGTAGCGAGTAACTCAAAACAGCCCCTGCAACTGAGATGGTACTTCCTGATTGACTGTGAATGTTTGGGCTCGGGTTTGTGGTGCTGAACTTTGCAAACAAACAAACATGTGGCAGCAGCAAGTAATAAAACAAACAAATATAGAGAACTTAGGCTGAGGGCTACTGACAACAGACAAACAAAAATACTGTCCATCCTTTAGAGCTGGAAACAGCAACTTGAAATAATGTTGAAAAAATCTATTATTACACTGTACGCAAACTAGGCATAAACCTTGCTTTTTGACAATACTGGTAGAAACTCAAGAGCCTAAAAAATTATTATTATTAAATTGAGACTGCAATAACAATAAACTTTGCTTTCTTACACAGTTCTTGGTAGGAAAGCAAATAAGGAACTTTTACTTGTTGGTTTCTTTAATTCCTTGTTCTTTGGGTGGAGAATTGCCTCATGTTAAAATAAATTCAATGACATTAGTCCATTGTGAAACTAAATTAACCGATGTTGTAGCCAACCGAGCCAAATTCACACAAAATTCATTCCCAAGCAGCAACCAAACAAGGACAATCCAGTTAGGAGAGAAGACACAGTCGAACAGAAGCGGGGGTCTGATTGTATAGTTTTTGCACATACAGACCTTCTCTGCACCACTGTTGGCTGAGGAGGAGGAAGCTGCAGGTTCAGGGGCCGTAGGGGCAGGTGTCTTGTCAAAGTCATCCAACGCACCTGAAGAAAGAGACAACATTAGAACCCCGCCAGTCTCTAGGCTTTTGATTGAGTTATTCACCCAAATGTGAGAAATTAACGATTATCTACTCATTCCCATTTCTTAACATCTTGTGCAACGTATTCTCATTGATTTTACAGTGTCCAAAGCTAAACAGTAACCCTACTATATACTTAATGTTTCTCGCTGGTAACGTTGTAGCAACCAGCACTCCTCGTTTCTGCCATAGGGCCACTTTAGAGCAGTCCTATGGATGTTTTCTGCTCTTTGGGAGCTCTAACAAAATGACCCTTCGCTTTGATATTATGAATCAAAAGGTGAGGTGGAGCTTTTTTTCATACTTCCACTGATGTTGAAACGGGTACATACCAGGGCTGCAACTGACAATTATTCTTGATTTGTCACACAAACCGTCCAAAACCAAAGAAAACCAGAAAATAATAACATCAAAAGCTGGAACCAGTGTTTTGTTTTTGTTTTTTTTTGTCATTTCTGTCAATCCACTGATCATTAATTAAATCAACAATCATTTCATTTTATACAGCATATTAACTTCTTGTAAAGCAAAAGGATACCATGAAATGTAAACTCAGTTACCAGTTTGTTAGGCACAAAACTAAAAAACAGTCCCATTAAATAGCCTTACAATAACGCCTAGCTTCACGAGGGTTATAATGCAGTGTTAAATGAACTTTATGGTTATTTTGGAGGCTGTAGTTTGTGGTACTGCTGAACTGGATAACGTTGGCTGTAATACTGATATAAATGGTTTGGAGGAAATACTTCCAACACCTTTTAATAAAACACAATATACAAACACAAATCAAACAGCTTCAAAAATAACAATGAAGTTGAATCCACAGCTTCCAAAATAGTTTCAACACAAACTAAACATTGTTATGAAGGCAGAATTACCTGACAGGCTGTTGTTTCAGGCTACATTAGTTTTAGCTTTCTGTACCTAATAAACTGGAAACAGAGTAAATGTCTAGTAGACAGAGGTGGAAAGTAACTAAGTACATTTTTTGAAGTACTCTTCTTACATACAGCTTTGAGTTCCTTGTACTTTACTTGACTGTTTTGTGCTACTTTATACTTCTACTACAGTTACCAGTGGCTATTCAGATAAAAGAAGTCGCATATGAACATCTTATAAAATACAATACGTTGTTCAAGATTAAACCAGTGGTTCCCAGCTATTTTTGGCATATGATCCCTTCATTTGTCCATGTTGTTACCGCGTTCACTAAAGAGTGATTTCCCCTTTAGACTTCTCAGATTGTTTCATTTAAATAGCCATTCGAGGCCCAAAATTGGTAAGAGAAACCAAATGTTTTGCAAACAAAGAGAGGAAAAAGTCCATAAATGACCCCTCAGATTTGTCTTGTGACCCTCTGGGGGGGGGTCCCTAGGTTGGGAAACACTGGACTAAATTAAAACTAGCTCCACCGCGAGCAGCCACGACAGAAAAAGTGCTGCATGTCTCACTATTAACAATGTAATAAGTCACATAAGATGATATATCACTGACATTTTCCTGCATAATGACTTCTTTACTTTAGTTACTTCTAAGTACATTTAGCCGAGAATACTAGGATTTTTGAATGCAGGACTTTCACATGCAATGGAGCATTTTTACATTGCGGTATTGGTACTTGCACTGGAGTGAAGGATCTGTGTACTTCTTCCACCGCTGCTGGGCGGAAGCATTTGGCGTTCGCCGCTACACGTTCACGCTAAGTAAAACACCTTTAACTGCACCGAAAAGGTGCTCGGCGCATGCAAGAGTACGCGAAGGCGAGTCCACACAGGCTGAAGACACTCAACAGGTTTTTTTTTTTTTTTTTAGTGCCTCTATCAAACTGTATCCAACTGTCTTTCGATTAAATAAATTCAAGGGCAAAGACATAACGTACGAAAACCGCTCGGTGGATCTGGGTCACAGCCAAGTTAGCAAACATTACCAACATGCGGCGCTTTGTTACGAAGCCACCTGCAACTTTTATCTGTTTGTTTCGGTGAATATTGGCGATAATTCATAGATATTTTGGACTCGGGTCGGAGGTCCAACCCGAGCACAAAAGCTAACCACATACACACACTGAAAGAGAGAAGGGCATCCCAATGCCATATCCGAGCCCGTTTTTTTTTTTTTTTTAAACCAGGACAAACCGTACTTATGTCAGTAACATGTACGTGAATGTGAAGACTTAATGTCATCTCTTACTGTCCAGTAATTCGTCCAGTTCTGCGTCGTGTCCGCTGGACGACTCTCCCGTTCCCGACGCCATGATGTTACCTTCCCCGAACAACCACCGAGCGCAGGTCTCCGAAAATTGACGAAAAATGTCGCGGAAAATAGGTCGTCATAGCTACGAGCTTGACTTCAAACCTGGCGCCATCTTGTGGTGGTGGTTTAAAAAAACAAATTATACACACACACACACAAACCAAAAACAAACACTGTAGGTCACAAAAATAACAGTTATCCAGCTGCTTTCGACGTTTTGGTAACACTTTATTTTTTTTACCACCCTACTTAGCATTTACAAGTGCTATTTTAAGTATTCGATCAATGGTGGCTGTAAACAGAGATAGGATGATTTCAGGTAAAGCGGGACGGTAATAATTACACTCCATTGAAAAAAGGTCCTCGGTAACATGCTGATACCCTCTTTTGTGGAGACTTGTGTTGGTAAAGCGGGACACTTAGTTTAGCATTCAAACCCATCATGCGTGTGGGCAAACAATGCATAACATTTATTCACACGTCTCTGTTTCATTCAAATTGCCACCCCGAACATTCATTTAGCTGTTTTGTCATGGTCTGTTGTCAAGGACACTCCTAGTGAATGAAAAAATGAGTCAGTAGTTAGATGGAAATGGAAGTAGACAGTACATGCACTTACAATAGAACAATAGAAAATAAATATTAAACTGTAAAAAGAGATGAATTAAAAGATGGAATATTGCTGTTTGATTCAAAACAAATGATCAGAAAATTGGTTCAAAACTTGTTTAATTAGTCCAGGGGTCTAGCCTTAATCATGTGGATTTGGACAGAAGGCCTCGTCCCCTTCTAGTCTTACAGCTTCTGTTGTTGTCTTTCATCCGTGGACTTATTATTTTTCGCTCTTGCCTCTACTCTTCCTTCCTTAACATTTTATTTTATATTTCACTTCTTTTTTTTCTCCTCTCTTCCCAGCAGCATGCATGTCATTTCCTGTAGCCCAATTAATATAAAATATGAGCTACCACTGCGGTTTCATGTACTTGTACATAGATATATATTCAATTATATTATTATGAATAATAAATTGACATCTCATTACTCTCTTAGCATTTTGATTCTTCGACTCACTGCTATGAGTAGGGACTTTTTGCTTTCTTTGTTTTGTTTGTTTTCTTTTTTTCTTTTTTTTTTGCTCACTCAATTCCCACTCAACCTGAAATCCCCCGTCCGACATCATCTAACACTCTCATGTTTCGCCGTAGCCTGTCGCGTTTTGATAAAGTTCAGGACACTGAGAGTAAGAGGACTGTTTGAAAGTAGAATTTAAATTATTGTTTAATAATTGTTTTAATGCCGGCTTCATCCATCACATTTGTCAGCATGTCCAACGTGAGGTTTTCTGGGTGAACTACACCAAGCTCTGACATTTCACCAGTCAAGACCGGTGTTTATTGTGCAACAGGCATTCAGCAGTAACACAAGACCAGTTGTTGTGAGTGGTTATCAACATTCTCACAATGAACTATCCATAAAATTAAGTGTCCCACTCAGCCTGAACCCACACCAAGTGTGTATTAAGGTATTTGTCAACGAGTTTAATTCCTCCTGTGGGCGCTTATAAGTGGATGCTACCGTATGACCAGATAATTAAGTCGTCTTTTTCATTTATGCTCAGTCACGTCCGATTTTGGCAAACATCTGCACAGCTGGTTAAAGCTTGACATAAAATCGCCAATATCCAAACTCCAGTTTCTACTGACAAATAAATGATCCAACATGAAAAATACCATAATCACAAGGTGTACATTTCATATTCATTCATGTAAATGGAAGAGGTAAAGAATTATTATTTTTTTATCACATACACAAATATTGTACTCTTTACTCCATTGTATATATTTGACAGCTGTTGTTACTAGTTGCTTTATGACGATTCTTCATACAAAACATCCTCTGAAAATATGATGCAACTAACCAAGACTATGCAAAGTAGTTCAAATCGGTCCACTCCGACCAACTGCAACAGCAGGCCTAAACGTGGCTAAAAGTTGTACTAATAGTACAAAAATAGTGGCTTAAGTTTTTATGTCTTACACTAATAGAGGCCATTTTTCTACTTTTGGTACTTTAGGTGAACTTTGCTAATAATACTCACACACTTCTACTTCAGTCACGTTTTCAACGCGGGACTTTTACTTGAAATGGAGCGTTTTTAGTGTGGTATTACTAGATTCACATGAGTAAAGAACTTGAACACTTCCTCCACCCCTGCTCTCTAATGTTTACAGAAGGCTTTTTTAAATCACCCTAGTTCCTTAAAAAAAAAAAAAAAAAAAAGAAGAAGAAAAGAAAAAAATCAAATCAAATCTGGTTTATGGACTGAATTTTTTAAAAAAAAGAGAAAAAAAGGAAGATAAAAAAACCCTTGAGTTGAACCATGTCATTCACACAGGGTCCTGTTACTGTGTAAAGTGCAGACTAAATAAAGTTTTTAGAATAGAATTGAATAGAACAGAATAAATCTTTGCCCCCCCCCCCCCCACACACACACACACAAACACAACAGTGTGCAGCTCTCTGGCATTATAGCCCACCTATAGGTCGCAATGGTGGAATCAAATGGCGGCTTAAATCCATCTCGTAAGAATGTGCGTGTGACGGCGGATTTTTTTCGCTCTCAGACAGGAAACGCGCCAACTTACAACTCGCAGTAAATAAGCGCGGTCGCCCGTGGTTACCGCTGCGGTCGCCGGGGCAACGCACACAAATAATGTCGGAGCGCGGTGACTCAGACCCCGGCGTCGACAAATATTTAGCTCATCCGAGCCGTATCGATAGTAACGCCGACGCGGAGGCAGTAAAATAAAAATGACGACACTTCTCGCTCAGCGATGCTTCGCCTGTTTCCATGTGGACATGACCATGAACAAAACAATTAAATAAATAAAAATAAGTAAATACACGGACCCAGTGTCTCCAGTAACAGGGATAAATACAAGATCATCTTTAGTGGTTGGACAGAGAGAGAAAAAAAAGAAAAAAAAAAACATCTTCACATACAACAGAGGCTGTAAATCTAATGGAGGGTAAACATCTGCCGCACTACACTGGGTGTGTTCGGTGGCGGGGTCCCGGGCCGCGGGGAGGAGCCGGAGGGGGAATTCAGACAGATGTGAAATAACGGCGCAGACATTCGATGCCTAATTTGGTTTCGCTGGGCGGGGAGCTGCTCCTGCGAGCTGCTAGTAAATCCAGTCAGGGAGCGGAGGGAGTTGCAATCCACGATTCTCCGCCGCTGTGGACATCCCCGGAGGACAGAGAACAGCAGCGGGCGAGCACGCAAGGTAACCAACGTTAAGGGTTTTTTTTTTTTTTTTTTTTTTTCGGCAAGGGCAAGTGTTTGGCGAGACGAGTACTGCGCGATTGTGCGAGGGGAGGAAAAAAAAAAAAAAACCGTTACTTCAGCTGCCGCTTGTTGAATCACGTTTACCTGCATGTCTCACGGCGAAAAGTGGGATACTGTCAGCAGCCGGAGTGCTTTTATTTTTTTTTTTTTTTTTACATGTTGAAAGACATTTTAAGTTCAAAAAAAAAAAAAAAAAGAGCTTTTATTCTGACATTGTCGAGCCCGCAGTTGGAAAGGTGCCATAAAAGAAAAAGAAAGAAAAAAAAAAACAGTTGAGAGTTTGAGAAAAACTTAGACATGACTTTATTTATCTCTAAGTTGCTGCTTGGTGAGTTCATAGCAACTTTTACGACACTTTTTTTTTTTTTTTTTTTTAGGATTTTCCACCACAGTACCTTTTGTGGCGTGTAACTTTCAGACAGTCTTCAACGGGGTGATGTTTTCACAGGTTGATTTCCCTCCCTGTGTATCTGTCTCTGTGCATCGGTTTGTGTTTAGTAGGCTGCGGTGTGGCGTGTGTGGTGGGACCAGGGTGCGGCAGGCGGCACACCCACCCTCACTGTCAATGAATGAACCTCTGCATGGAACTAAAACACAGCTGTCAAACTACTTTATGGGGACTTTTACCCTCTTTTTTTTTTTTTTTTTGCCGTGTGGCTATTGTGATTCACTTTCCTGGAATATTAAGACGCTGATTTAGTTTTTCACCAACAAGTTCCTCATTGTTCGTGTTCATTTAAACGAGGAGCTGTATCCTTCGCTGAGAGGATGTGGCGGGTCAGTCTGCCTTGAAAAAAGGTGATGACCCTTGAAAAATAATCAGTGTGTGTGTGTTTCATCAGGGAGATTTAGTATCTCAGGTTGGTGTAAATTCTGTATCCCATTGGTCTCTGGGCTGCAAAAGAAGAACTGCTTAATATCTGGGATTGTTCTGGTTTGAAAAGGGATCACAAGGGTATATTTTGCCTCAGTCTTCGAAAAACAGGCAACAGTCGAACCTTAATAAACAAATATACTAACGTTAAGCTCTGACTTCCACACACATGCACGCAGATTGGGGTGGTTTGCCGACAGAGCTTGTCTTGTGCTTGGCCCCGTGGATCTCCTGTAAGTGGATTACGGGTGAAATTGAGTTAGTGATGTTGTGTCATGACAACCAAACAAGCAGCGCTCATGACCTCTCAGCCAGAGACAAACACTTGTTTCCTGAATGTCTTGGCCTTATGATACTTGTGTGTGTGCGTGTGTGTGTGCCTGTGTGTGTGCGTGTGTGTTTGGGTGTGTGTGTTTGTGTGCAGAGCACACTCCCCTGCTGCTTGAGTGACTGGACACAGGAGTATGATGGTGTCACATCCTGTTTGCTGTCCTGTTGCAAGCCTGATGTGTCAACCTATTTTCAGCACCTCTTCCATTTGGGGAAGTGCCCCTGTTTACGTGATCCTGTCGTGTTTTCCATGCTGTGCTGTGAAAAGACACTTTTTCCACACTGAGCTCTTGTTGCTTTTTCTTTTTTTCTTTCCTCTGCCATTTTCCTCTCCCATTGCTTTCCTGACTTGATTCCATAAGCAGCAAAGTAATGGCGGCGGGAGTGGCGGGATTGATTTTTCCATTACGACCCTCTGTATATGTTTATTGTGAGTGGTTTACATGAAGCATAATTGGTACCTTGACTTTAAAGCTGGAGTGGGAGCATTGGGCTGGGAGGGAGAAATGGGGACAACTGTTGGAAAAGAGAGGGAGTAGTCGCCAAATGAGACTATGAGGAGGGAAGGAAGGAGAGGGAAAGAGAGGAAAGGAAAGGAAAGGGAGAGGAAAGGAAAGAACTTGGCAAATATGACAAAGTTACCAGTTGTTCACCAGCAGCCAGACTGTAGCACATCTGGAACACATCAGTAAGGTGGAAAATCTTACAAGAAATAAGGGAGGAGGGGGATAGAGACAGAGGGAGAGAAAGGAGGGCCAGCGGTGACTCACTCTTTTGCTATTCCACTCCATCACTGTGTATAAACTATGTGTCCCTCTGCGGCTGAGGCGCAGGGCTTCCCCCGTGTTCCTCCCTCCTTTCACCCCTCTCCTTACCCTCCCCTCCCTCTTGGCTTCATGTGAGTCATCCTGCAGGATTTTAAGGGTTTCTTTTTTCCATTTCTGTCTCTTTTTGCCATCTCCGTTATATTCATACCTTGCCACAGTCTAGCTTTTCCCCTCCCCACCCTTCGACTGCTTCACAGGCGTTTAATGGGACTGATGTAAACAGGCCTCTCCTCCTTGTTTATAACGGCCTCTCTGTGTAAACTGGGAACACGCAGTGCAGCACTCGTGGAGCCAAGTGGCCGATGGGTGTCAGGAGGAATGGGAGGGAGGACAGCCAGTGTGGTCAGAGTGTTCCTGCGCTGTAAAAATGTCCGTCTCGTCTTGTTGTTATCTGTCTCTTGTGGCTTAAAATCCTGTCTTTCTGAAAGCCCCCAATGCAGTTCAGCTGGTTTCAAGACTTTTTGTGATGCAAGTAACGAAAAATCTTGGCACGAGTGTTGAGTTCTTTTGTCACATCCAAAAATATTTTCCAGAAGTACTTTGTCCAGAGTTCGATAACAGAAAATGTTCAGGCAATGAACATCAGCTGTGGACAGTATTAGCCCCTCGGAATTAAAGAGCGAGAGCTTCTTTATATAGACGCCAGTCTGCCCCAACATTCAATACAAATCATCATAGAGGAGCAAGAGGATATCAGCTGCACTGTATTAATGGTAGAAGCATCATTAGGTCACAGTGCAAAGCAGCTGCAGAACGGGTTGCGGTTTGAGTAATTTGTCTCAACTGGAAATATCCCTCGCTGCCTTGCAATGGGCACAGCTGAACGCAACCATTTCACACCTGATACCTCACCTCTGGAGTTTGGTTGAAACACCAAGTGACTTATAATTTCGGCAAAGGGTTTTATAAAAGTGTGAAGTTGAATTTGCCACCGATTTGTCAGATTTTTAGCAGCCACGAAATCCAGCACCGAGAGTAGGGTGAACAAAAATCAAGCAAGCAGCAACAAAGCTTTTTATCCTGATCAACACTGGTCGGTTAAGCAAAGATATACCAAAACTAGTGATCAAATGACTGGTAAAACAGCTATTAATACAAATATTTTGATAATCCATTAATTATTTAAGTAATTTATCATCCAAATGTGCTTGGTTTCAGCTTTGCAAATGTGAGGATTTGCTGTTTTTCTCAACATGTTACCTTTGTCTCTCGGTAATTGTGATGTCAGTTTTCACTGTTATCTTACGAATCGAGCCCGGGCCAAAACATATTCCCCCCGTAAGCTTTAAAGTGAGACCGTGTAACTTTAGAAAAAAGTAACGGCACATTCATTCACTTGTGAGTGAAAAGTTTTATTCACAGGCAATAAATCGCGCCATTACTCAATTCAATAGACTCAAGGGTTTTATTGCTACACCCTAACTTGGTCTGGCATGACTAGTGGCTTATTTGGCTATTGTTAGCAAACCTAGGAGCGATATTGCTCTGTAACTTTATAACTCTTCTCCAATCTTGCTATTGTTACGTATTCTCACTTCAAAAGAGTACTGTATCTTCTCCTGAAACAGCCATTGTCAAAACTGTCATTAAATACAAGGTCCTCTCCAATAAAATCAATGTACAACTTAGAAAAACAATGTATTAAACATCATTTTGTTGTAAGTGTTGTGTTGACCCTAACCCAAACCTAATAGAACTGTAGAAGTATTCTGCTGTCTTTAAAGCCTCTGAAAACACGGTTTCAACCCTTAGTATATCGCTGTAACTTTAAATATTCATGACTAAATAAGCAAAAATTAGACTTTTGGAATAAAACATCCGTAGATATTTCCAAGTATTAAGTATTACTGAGAGTAAAAAACTCTTGTTGCTCTGAAGGGCGTGCCATCACTTTCTCCTACGTGACATAACAGGAACTGCTTTAACTTTGGCAGAAAATTTTTTCTGTTGTCGTAGAATCCCGTCACTTACAGTGAAAAGCTGATGAAGACAACAGATTTTCAGGGCCGTTAGGAGGCAGTTTCCATCAACAAAGCTCAGAATTTAAGACAGAGGTGCTTTACATTCAAAGGCTTGTTGGAAGTTAGGACGCTTTTGCAGTGCCGATGAGGGCTTTGGGAGTGGAACAAGTGAGGAGGGTCATGTTTAGAGCACGATGACAGACACACTGTAGGGTCGGTGGAGATTGTTGCGCCACACCCGTCGCTGAGGACATGGCCAGAGTGAAACCATCTGCACTCAGTGTGGGAATGCAGTTGAGAGAGCAGTCTGGAGTTTGCTGGGAGGCAGAAACTACCAGAGAAAAAGAGTCGGAGTGTTTACCAGATGATTTGACCAGATGTAAATATGCTGGGACGAGTGTGATCACAGTGCAGTCATTATTTGTGGTTTGAAATTGTGTTTTCATGGTTTCACTTGTTTCAACCACTCATAAAAATACAATGACAGCATTGTGTGTCTAAAGTGGTATGTAGGGGTATACAGGCTGTTTAAGGAGAATTGCAAGCTGTTGCCCTCATGTGGTCGTATCTTGTTCTTCATCTAAAAGGTCTTTCAAAATTTAAATAAAACTGTAAAAACTGGCCTGCTAATTCTTTTTATTGTTTTTTTTCTTGCAGTTCTTTCTGTCTGAGTAGCTGATGATAAAAGTCTGAGGAAGTGATTCCCAAAAGGAAATAAAGAATCATATCTCAAAGGAACCTTTTTAGCTTCTCTCATCACCCACTACCACTCTCATCATGGCTATAGTCCTCCAATCCAGCCCTCTCCTATGGACACGGTTGGCAGCCATGATCTTCTCCTGTGTGGCCTTCTCCGTGGCCGTGCATGGCGGCAATCTCCATCACGGCACCGGAGACTGGTGCATCTTCTGCTGGGCCTTCAGCTTCGCCGGGACTCTGCTCGTCATCCTGGTGGAGCTGTTTGGCCTTCAGACCAGAGCCCCTGTCTCCTGGAAGAACTTCCCCATCACATTCGCCTGCTACGCCGCCCTGCTCTGCCTGTCTGCCTCCATCATCTTCCCCCTCAACTTCCTCAAGGGATCCTCAGGGGGGAGTGAGGTCCACAACTACCGCATCGTGTCCACCGTCTTCTCCTGCCTGGCCACCATCGCCTACATAAGCGAGGTGAGCATCAGCAAGGCGCGTCCAGGCGAGGTGGCCGGCTACATGGCCACAGCCCCTGGCCTGCTGAAAGTCTGTGAAACCTTTGTGGCCTGTGTCATTTTTGTGTTCATCACTGACCCCGTGGTGTATGACCGTAACGATGCACTCAAGTACTGCATGTCGGTCTACTGCATCTGCTTCATCCTGTCGGCGGCCATCATCCTGCTCTGCATAGGTGAGTGCACCGGCTGCCTCCCCTTCCCGTTCGCCCGCTTCCTGTCTGCCTACGCCCTGCTGGCCGTGGCCCTCTATCTGTCAGCGACCATCGTCTGGCCCATCTTCAACTTTGACCCCAAACACGGCGGAAGGAAAGACAGGCCATCCTCTTGCACAGGCGGCATGGGGCTGTGTGGGTGGGATAAGCTCGTAGCGGTGGCTGTGCTCACTGCTCTCAACTTTGTCCTCTACCTGGCCGACCTGATCTACTCCACCCGCCTGGTGTTTGTCAGTGCTTGATGGAAGACAAAGGATGTTAGGCCAGCAGTATGCTCCAAATAAAAATTGAATTTGTCATGTTTTTAAAGACTGTCAAACTGCTGTCAAATACGTTGTTGTGAGCAAATGCGAGTGTACTCACTGGGTCTGTTTGTTTAATGGTGTCCACACCAGCGAGAGGAGCTTCTGGGTCACGATGGGAACAGACCGTGGAGTTATACCACAACTGGTTTAGTTTATTGAAGTACTCCATTTGAAATTTGCTTTGAAAATAAAAGGATTTGATTTTGCTATAGTTCTGGTAGAACAAAACAGTAGGAGAACAAGAAGTGGCCCACAGTACTTGTGTAATGATTGACTGAGGGTGTATCAGATGAAGATGTATTAGAGGCAGTGAACAGGTCTTTTCAAAGAAACTGACAAGTTCATCTAGCCAACCTGCATCCTCAGACCCAACTCTTTTGCTTTTTTGGCCCCAAAACTCACTTGCAAACCTGCCAAATTTGATTTTTTTTTTGTGAAGCATACTGCCAGCCTTAGGATCTTAGGAGAGGGGGAAGGGAAAGAGAAGAGGAGGAGGTTGAGGTCAATGGCTATGTTTACACGTACAATATTCCCTTACATTACTGACGCTTTCTGTTCATGTGTTGGATCATGTAAATGTCAACCACTGCTTCCAGTGACCTGAATAGACTCTTATCTTGATTATGAGAGGCCTGAGTGTGATTGCTAGGACATGTTGATATTACCCAAGATATTAAAACGCCTTTTTAACCATTATAATGGCAGAGCATGGCCCATTATAATACTTAAAATACACAATTATTTCATACACACAGGGATGCTTGTGATGTCTAGATATGAGTAAGCTATCAACAGAATCTCCCAAACGAGACTCTTACAAGAATACAAGCTAACACCCAAAATCCTGTTGTATGTGCATGTAAACATAGTCTGTGATTGCAAATGATGAAAAACCAAAGTAAATGGCGGCTTATTATTGTCTTTTTGTTTGATTTTCTTTGCATAATGTATATGTCAATGCTCTTGCCTTACGTTTGTGTTAAATTTGATTTCAGTAATAAAAAGACTGTCAAGCAGTGTTTCTGTATTTAACTGCTAGAGGACGAAACGTAGAAAAAAAATTGAATACCAGCTGTACGGAGCCAAGAAAATATTCAAATGCCGTACGATTGGAAATCCAAGATTTCAAAGACAGTTCACTTTTCGCTGTGTTTTTTGATGGTTTCTTTAAAGTGATTGATTGTTTCGGTTTCCCAGCAGTACGCAGTGCAGCTGTTCGGGTTGTATCCTTCATCAGTACTTTTTACACGGCTCCAATGTTTGACCCCCTTGACTTGATGTAGTGCAAAAATAGTTTACATGTTAAGATGATTGCTAAGCTAGCTTTTTGCTCCTTTTATAAGATATTTGTATCTGTATCTGCAAGCTACAATCATATGGCAAGAATATAAATGTGGAAAGAACATATGCAAGATTGTGGATTTAAAAAACAAGTATGGTTAAAGTGCACTTAATAGTAGTATTTTCTTGGTGTTTAATGTCCCGGTGTCTCCAAATATCATAGCATCTATTAACACCAAACTCACACCACTAAATTCACACACATTCATGATTGGGTCTATTGGTTTAGTACTGCTGTAAAAACACTCAGAGAGACCAAAGTAGATCCTCTCTATATCTAGATGTTTTTATATTCTCAAACCTTTTTATATTTCACTGTTCATGTTTCAAGTGTGCTTGCCACATCAGTGTTGTAAGGAAAGATAACCCAGGGTTTCAATAAAACCACATGGTATACAGATGTTTGTGTGTGTGGTTGTATTATTTTATGCCTTTGTTTGATTAAAGGTGTCATATGATCCACTTTCATTAATTTTCTTTTTTAGTTTTTAATCACAGTAGGGGCGCGGCTCTAGGCTTGTCGGTAACTGTTGGTTGGTCTGTCCGCCACTTTGGCATGGACTGAATTACCTCAACAGCTGTTGGATGGACTTTAATTTGCCAAACACTTTGGTTTATGACGGGATACGGGCATTGACATTCCCAACAGAAATGTCGGCATGCTGACGCGCTAAACTAAGACGGCGCTCACGGAAAGGATGACCTGCTGAGCATTAGCACGTCAGCATGCGGGCTTTGACAATACCTCGGGGAGCTTGCACTCCAGCAATAAAAATCCAAAATGGATATAAAACATCATCAGTGATTAAAAAAAAAAAAAAAAGAAACATGTTTGGCTTACTGGAGCCATAAGTTTAAAGAGCAACGGTCTCACAGCTTGGAGGGAGCACACGAAGCAGCGTAATCTGGGTGACAGAAAATGTGGAGGTAGCCCACAGAATCTGACACACCTGCTGCCCATGAGCCTGCTTATTGGTTTGTGGCTCTCACCTGAATGGCTAATGCCCCTGCATGGTCCTGGAGCCCCCTTACTACAAAGTGATGCAAAGCTGCTGTATTTTAAATAATGATACTGAAGTAAATGACGGATGGTTACGTAAAATGTTTGTTAGTGCTGCTGGTACCGCTGAGGATCAACACCATATTTTGCAGCTTCGTGTTGCTGTCAGACACTTGAACTCACTGTTTTCGGTTCTCTAGGCAAGCAAAACCAAAACAGACCCTCTTTGTCAAAAACCATGGGCTCCCGGCACAGGCACTAAAACACAAGCTAACTGTACGCTACCTGCCTGGATCTATTAAGGCTATGAGAGCTGACAATAGTGATTTGAAAACTCCCTGTAAGTGGTCTGTATATATGTAAAACTTTACATGTATGCAAATGAATTCACATTTTAAAAAAAAGCGAGCAAGCTGATTGTTTGAACTGAAAGTAAACTGACTATAAATCAGCTGCATCTACTCAATGCACACGATTTGTATTCCACCTTGTACTTTATCTCTCGCCACATTTTTTTTTTTTACTTTCCCTACCTCCTACCTTCATGGACAGATTCCCTCCAGCTCCATGTGGATCCCGGGACTACCCCCAGGGGCTTCAGTGAATCTCAGGGCTCCAGGTCCTTGACAGTCAGGATCAGAGTCCACTTCGGTTCCGATCAACTTTGGGGGGGAGGGAGTGGAACATATTCGACATTTCAGTCGCCTATAAATCTATGGCCAGGACAAGAGGTGGCAACGACGTCCAAATAAATAAAAATAAATTCAAATTTTTTAAATGGTTAAAAAGAAAAGCAGAAATACTCACATTTGAGAAGCTGGAACCATGACTAATAATTTCAGCTCTACTTGTATTTACTGTTTGATATTTTAATTTATGACAAAGTGTCACATATTATAAGATCTTCATACTTTTTGTATGTAAAAATTTTAATCTTAATCTCTCCCAATGGGATATTTGTGCCCAGTTAGTCCCAGAGGAAGACAGAAAAGTGTCGCCTGTGGGATTTTGAGGTTGAGAATTAAATGTATATTATATGTTCTGCATGAGCATTTTCTCATCACCTTCAAATTAAGTTTTTTTACGAAAGCGTCTGCTGGAAATCCCTCTTTTTGATATGACAGATGAATGTAGATTATACATACAAGGCGTTTTACTTTTATTAACGGCTTATCATAAACGTATGGGGGTGCTGCTCTTGTGGCGACCCAGCAGCAGGTGCTGTTGTGTGTTTTTACGTTTTTTTTTTTGTTTGTTTGTTAGTTTGTTTGTTTGTTTTTTAAATAACGCTAAGCTTGTCAAGGTGGACCAGCAAGGTGATGCAGCAAGCTCAGCCTCGAGGCATTTATTGTGACAGGGTCATCAGTAAGGCCAGGATGATT
This sequence comes from Xiphias gladius, assembly GCF_016859285.1. Taxonomy (NCBI): domain Eukaryota; kingdom Metazoa; phylum Chordata; class Actinopteri; order Istiophoriformes; family Xiphiidae; genus Xiphias; species Xiphias gladius. Next base: position 22,984,038 of record NC_053413.1, on the reverse strand, counting down.
CTTAATGGTCCCGCCCACTTCATGAGGAGTTTGACATCCTTCCTTCAGGCTGCCGCTACTGGATGCCGAAAATAAATCTCCCCTTTACTGCTGTCGGCATTGAAAGACTGAATCTCTTATTTTAATGGAGACTGTCACACCTGCACTTCATTTTACCAGGAACTGCACTTTATTTAGCTCTAGATATCTGCCATTGGCCTTAATCTTATCTTTAACTTTTTAAGGCCAAGGATAGTGGTGTTTCTGGCATTTCTATTTTTGGTTTGATCTGCTGCTTGTTTAAACACTTTCATTGGCAAATATATATTTTTAGATATTATTCTTTTATCTATATACCGTATATTTTATTGCTTTTGTGCCCCTCATTGTTAGTAGTTTCTGTTCATCGTCATCAGTGTTTGCCTGTGACCTGCATGCAAACCACATTTCCTCTGGGATAATAATAAAGTTGAAGTAGGAGTTGAAATATGAGAGCGGTACATGTTATACCGCCCGCCTTTCCTTTTGTTTTTCCCTTACATTTGTATGTAATTGGTGTTTTATAAGACCTTGTGGGCTGGATACCTTTTGGGGTATGACACTTAAACAAAAAAATAATCACTAATTTTATCACAGAGCTCAGGTCGCATCTAATGAGCCTGTGTGCCCTGCGTCTTTAGTTTATGTGCTTCTGGGTGTCAAGCAGAAAAGGAATAAAAAGAGAAACCAGATAGCAAAGTGGCAGACAGTATATATCTGAGTATAATCCTGTTTCCTCTACTTCCATTTTTTTCCAAATTTTGATCAGGTTTCATGATATGCATATGTGCAACATGTGATTTAAATGTCTTTTGTGGTTCATTTGTGTACATTTGAGGTTATGTATTATATAACACGTCATGGGTGTCATCTAAAACATGTGATATAATACAATGTCTCTCTTATTTTGATGATAAACATCAGTCACATGCTGCTGACCCCTGGAGTGGACATGCTATGGATTGAATCCCAGCTTTTCCCCTTAATTCGACATGTTTTCCTCTCCTACTACTTAATGAAAAACATTTACTATTTTCCCTATGCCCTTGTACACTTAAAAGAAAATTCTGGCAAGATTCGAACTCTGCTGGCATGAGGTTAATTTGCACTGCTTTTGTTTGTTTCAAATCATTTCTCCTAAGCTTTGCTACTGTTATATATACAGCAACGTGCTGTGGGGAGCGGTCTTCCTACTCTCCTTAGGTAACTAAATTAATTCTTGGCCTTCCCACTCTGACCCATAAAAAGAACAAAGAGTTTAAGTCATCAGCGATACAATAGCTCGATACAATCTCAAATGAAAGAGGCCACAGAAAGAGCTCCGTCTCATACACAGCATTGTGTTTCCACTTTTAAAGCGGATGTGTTGTTCTCAACGCAGCCAAGAGTAAACTGTGGAACAACAAGCACTTGAATGACAACCAATTACAAATAGACACACAGATGTGCCGGGCGCTTGAAAAGGCCGAACATTCCTTCAGAGCTCATGTATCCTGATCTTCCCACAGAAAGAGCTTGTAGCTTTCTACTTGGCTTGAGTCTGATTACTAACCTCATCTCTCGCCAAGCCGTGAGTCTCAATGGCAAACAGCTGTGCAAGCTGTTTGGGAGTAAGACGTGAGGCAATTCTGTTGGATTGTTTCCAACTCTTGTTTTATTTCCACACATTTGTGTCATTTTAACCTTACATTGACCTTTGACTGTGCCGCAGTATGTCGCTTCCAGTATAGGATCCCCCAGTATCTACGTGTTTTAAAGAGGAAGTCCAGTCAGTTAATTCATCATGGGGAGGACTGCTCAGTCTGTGAAGAGACAAATGGTGGATTTACTGGGGGTCATGCGCTGGACTATTACTTGTCTTGGCGGAGTTACGCCCAGGAATTTCTGCTGGTTGTCTGGCCATGTCACGGATATGACAACACTGTGGGAAGACACTGCTCCTGTTCAAGAAATGGCCACACACATGACCCCCAATAAAACTACAACTTGTTCTTTTTTCACAATGTTTTTGTATGGATTAAACAAACAAGACATACTATGGTGGTTAGTGAGCTTTAGAGGTGCTGGAAAATAGATTTGGCTTCCCTTGGAGAGAGCCAGGCTAGTTGTTTCCCCCGTTTTCAGTCTTCATGCCAGCCATGAGAGTAGCAACAATCCTCTCTACTGATCTAACTCTCAACAAGATGTTGAGATGTTCAACTGTTTCTTTAAACCTGTCTCTTGTGACATGATCGGAATTCATGAATGAAAAAAATGGCTGTTTTATCTCCATACACACTGTAGATTGTCTCTCTGGGGGTGCTACAGTATAAACATGCATTAAATTATTCCAATAGGATTAGTCTGTGTTATCCGCTAATACTGTTTTAAAATATCTGTATGAAGAAATCTCAACCAAATTCTGGTTAGCCACACATAGGCTAAAATATAGCATATGCATTGAGGGGTATGAATAAAATTAGCAGTAGCATCTTTTTGCGTTAAAAGTATATCGGTAATACAAGTAGGAATAGGTGCATTGGTATTAGCTACACCGTTAGTAGTATTAGCGTTAGAAGGCTATCGTTGTATTAGCAGTGGTCCGTTAGCATAAAGATGCCTTTAGTGTGTTGTAGTGATAAAGGGTCGGTTCATCCGCAGAAAAACGTATTTGCTCACCTATCTCTTGTGGTATGTAGCCGTTCAGATACTTTAGTTTTGGTTTATTTATCCAGGTCTTGAGATATTTGTTTCTAAAAGTTCCTGTTTTAAAATCCAGGTATAATGTTATGGATTATTCGTAGTAATTGGGACAATTATTCTGGAAACAGAAGCTCCCGAATTTTTAGCCATGGCAATATCGGCAGGTGGGCTTGTCAGTCCAAATTTGGTTCAGACTGAAATATCTATTAACTCTGAATATGTATTAATATTTGATAGCCACCGAATGGATAGCAAATAGTAGATAGAAATTTTGTACAGATATTCATGGTCCCCATAGGATACAACGAATCCTGTTTCGGTGATATTTGGTTCATGACCAAATACCTGCAAAACTAAGATGGTAAACATGATAAACATTATCCCTGCTTAACATCAGCATGTTAGCATTGTCATTGTGAGCGTGTTACCATGCTAATGTTAGCATTTAGCACTAAGTACCGCTGTGCCTAATTACATTCACAAAAACAATCATAATACATATATACAGTATAAATATATATATATTCAATATGATATTTTTCTACTGAGTCTTTTGGATAATGTTAAATGTAAAATTAAACTTAAAAGTCTTGAGATATGAACAGAGATATGAACAGGTGTAAACTTTTACAGGTATTTTATCACAGAGCTGCGGTCAAATGATAATTTGCATTTGATAAGAAAGGTCCAACCGGGTTCAGTTGTAGTAAAATGAAATGACATTTGGTTTTGACGGTCAGCAGTTGTCAGTCATTGCCTGTCGAGCCCGGCTCACACTGATCTCAGTGCCCCGTCGCTCTCAGAGGACGAGCCGATTTAAGGGAGTGGGTGGGAACTGCCCAGATGGTACAAAAAGTAACCCAAAGCGGATTTTCACACAACCAGTCAAATAAAAAGTGTCCCTGGTCCTTAGCAGTTGGTGTTAAACTGATACATTTAATGTCTCTAGTATTATTATTAGTGTTAACTCAGTTGGTATTCCTGGTTGTTGGTAACCGAATTTGTGTTATTAGTGTTGACATCGTTTATTAGCATTTTAAAGCATGAGTTAGTGTATCAGAGTTACTAACAGTATTATTGAAGCAACATTAGTAGCAGTAACCCAGTAGAATTGTCAGTGTTTTTATGGTAAAACAGTCTGTACACTGTATTAAGTCACATTAACAGCAGGCAACAGCCTAACTGCTATGTCCTGCTTCCACATACCTCAGTGATCCCATAGTTAGCTTGTCTTTTGGGACTCTGGCTTCCCAGTGACTGAGGCTAAGTTTAGGTGTAAAGTCCTTTGAGCTCTTTATCTGAGGGCCTTTCCATTAAACGTCCATTTGGCAGCTGCTGTATGAACCTGTATGCGTCAGTCAGGCCGACCCAGAGGACTCACTGTCAGATGTTTGAGATTATACCTCCCCCTGGTGAAACTCTGAGTGATTTCATGCTGTAACGCATGTGGATAGAAGAGTGCCACACGTTCCCAAATACCAATACAAGAAATAATGATGTAAGAAGCAATTGGGCATCTTCGGGAAAGATGAGGGTTTTTTTTATTACCGTATCAGATTCTCGAATCGAGGTATGAAAAAAGCTTTTGAAGCATTTCCTGGCGCAGTAAGTATCTTAATTGAATTTTGAGTAAGTCATTTCGCAGTGTCAAGTCAGGGTGACCTTGCTTGTCTACTCATGGGCTGGGAAACTTTGCTATACAAAAAAATCAAACGACAAACAAAAGTTGTTTCCCACAATTACAAGAAGAGTCAAAGAGATCGATTCTTTCCAAGTATTAATAAGTAGTATACTGGAGAATATCATGATACCAAACGGCACCACAGTAAATGGCCAAAACTATGTAAACATGCCTGTCCACATACTTTTGTGTGCTGGTAGTAGTTTGGGGCTGTTTTTCATGGTTTGGGCCAGGGCCCTTAGTTTCAATTACGTGGAAGCTTAAAATTTACAACACACAACATATTTTAGAAAACAGTGTACAACCCTTTCCTGTTTGACAATGCACAAAGCCTGGTCCATTCAGCGCTGAACTTAACCCAAACCAACACCTTTGGGGTGAACTGACAAGCCAAATTTGAACCAGAGCTATCACGTACCATCAGTGGCCGCCCACGGTAATGCCTCTGTGGCTGAATGGGAGCACGTTCCTCCAGCCCGGTTCCAAAGTCTTGTGGAAAATCTTCCCAGAAGAGTAGAGGCCGATAGAGTAGCATATTAATGGCCATGGTTTTGGAGAGATGTATTCAGCAATCATACATGGACGTTACGATCTGTTCTTAAATAAGAACCCTAAATATGCCCTAAATATGAACAAATTAGTGAAACTGTTACGTCCACCTTCGCTCTTGCCGCATTTTGGTTGGTAGTTCGTAAAGGGGGCTTTTCATTCCGTTATTTTAGCCACATCAACCTCTCACAAACTTTCCAAGTGTAACTACCTTTCCTGAGCTGCAGCCAGAGGGAAAAGTAGGAGCTAGAACTGGAAAAGTCAATGTCATGAAGGAGTTATGGCTACAGATTCCAGCGTTAAGTTCATCTTAAAAGATGTTTGGAGCTCTACACCAACTATATCTGTCCATTACCATTAAGGCCATTTTGTTCTCCAAAACATGCCCATTTATGGTTGTGCTGAACCATATAGACCCATAAAACTGCCAGTGCCTTTGCTGTTTTTACTAATAATGACAGACTTTTGTCTATCTTTCATGTAGCCACACTCTCTTCAGTGGAGAAAGTACAAACAGAAGAAAATCAGACCTGTGAAGTCCTACAGCAGAATGAGTAATATCTCAAACAGCTGCTGATTTAGGACGGTTGAGGCGTCCTGGTCCTGAGTCCCCCCAGGTGTCACTGTTCTCTTCAAGACAAACCTGCTCTGCCTAGGGAGGATCTAACAAACTATTCCTCACTGAAATCTGTCAAACACCTTTAACAGTCACAGCTCGGGCACATCGTCCTTTCATGGGGGTCACAGAAATATCCTGTTAACCTTCACCCCAGCCACAGAACATCTACTGAGATAATTCAAACTTTCAGCAACAAACTGATCACCAAGATCTTTCTTGACAACAGCCGTTCGTGGTTATTTTTTGACATTTAGTCATTCAGAAATTCTGAAATGATTGCGACTATTTGGAAACACAGGATCCTAAATCCCCCTCACCTTTACTTAGAAAGTTTCCATCACATCCAGGAACTGAGCAGAGAAATGAGTACTAACGGTAGGATGGACAAACCGCTCCTGGATTCACTTTGTACGAGTGTTAATTTTTTTTTTTTTCCCCAAAAGAAAACACATAATCCAAGCGGTTTCTTGTATAATTTATATTGAAAACATGTTAAAAACATTAGTTTCCCTTTATAAAACTGTAACATTTACCTGTGGTCATAGTTACAACAGTGTCCTGGTAATCAAATTCCCCTGTCAACATCACGTGTAACTGGAGCGACGCATCTTAATACCAAGTGCATAAGGGATTTTAAAATGATGCTGGACATCAAACGGGGGTAATCAGCTGCTCTGAGCTCAGTTTGGCTGGTTGTCCATCTGTGAGCCTGACTGGTAAGACTGGATGTCCTCTCCGATGAACTCTGATACTGTGGAGGGAGAAGAGAGGAAATCACCATCCATCCATCTCATACACTCATTGCCGTCGGTACAGTTTAAGCCTTTGCATTCCTGCAATGAAAGGTAATCAACCTGTAAGAATTAACCCAGGTAATAACGCTGTAATTACTCATTTATTTGGAAAGCAGAAGGAATGGCAGAATCTGAATATCGTGTCTCCTCCTATGGAAATCGCCCGGCTATGACGTCCTGATACAAATAATAAAGCAACATCCTCAGAGGAGCTTTACAGAGCAGATATCTAAGGAAAAATTCTGGGAAAGATACTGTAACATATCACAGGAAAAAAAGTTCAAGGATGCCATTTTGGCCCGAAAACACGGTTTTTTAATGCTTTGCAGCTGAAACGTTTCGAAAGTGTGGGCTGGCTCCTGTCACAGCTCTTCATCACTGAGCAGCACAAAAGGCCTGGGAACATCTAAAAAAAATGCCCGCGGTGGGGGAAAATTTTTAGAGTGCTCCTTGAAACTCCAAGATGATATCGGCTGACATATTGGCTGATATCAGCTTATCACCAACTATCCGCATCGCCGTACATATCGGCCGGTAAGTAACAGGAAACTGCAGCACGGAGATGTCAAAGCTTCATATGTTTGAAGTAGCATAGAAACGGTGTCTCTGTCTGTTTATCAAAAATATTTGTTTATATTATGTTTTCATGAAAAAAAAAAGAATATAGGCTGACAGATTCTTTTAAACTCTCAAATATCAATATAGGTATTTGCAGTATTCACAGTATCGGTAGCAAATATCCAAACTCCGTCGGGCTGTGATATGCAATATTCTAACGGCCATGTTTGCACTAAAAGGAAGAACAAATCCTAATTATCATCACTTTAAAAATACTTAAAATTAAAGTAAAGGTTGCCAAATGTCTTTGCTTGTAGTCACTGAGCGACCGCCACATCCATTAAGAACATTTAAGAGGAGTTTGTTTGGGTCATATTTGATTGATCACTTGATCTATCGGGCTCTCGTCGCTTTCAGCCCCGGTGTTTGCCAAACGCTGGCCCCGCTTCAGCGCCACTCAGGCCTCACACTACCGAAGACGGTGGCGAGTGTTACCCAAATTACAGGATTACGGCTGACATCTGTTGAATGTCTGCACGTTCAAACTCGAACTCCGTGAACCCGAAAGCACGGTTTTCTGGTGTGACGAAGTTTGACGGCGCTGGAACTGACCACATTCATGGGAATGACCTGGATCAATATTACTCAACTGAACAGTATGGAGAGCATCTCCAACCATCGTATAACCCACCGATGACTGGAAAAATAATAATTCAACATCAACCAAAATGATTTATACTAATTCTAAAATGTGCACTCACCAATCTACAGACACTAAACTCTGACATTACCGTACTCAGCTAATCGAAAGTTCTGCACACGGGGCGCGCCGAGGCTGAATGGCTGAGGCGCGTACAACATGACAGCGACCTCACGGGTTCAATTCCTGGCCGGTTGGCCTTTTTGGCACACCATTTTCCCCCGTTTCCCTTCTCTAGCCTTGTCGACTATAAAATAAAGGCGAGATGCCAAAGACATAATCTTAAAAAAATAAAAACATCCGCACATACAGTAACGTTTTACTCAGCCGTCCTGCATCCACCAAACTTTTTACAATCTCACCATTCCATCTACACACCCACTTATCCATGTATTCATGCATAGCACTAAATTCACTCATTTCAGTTTTATATGTCTTTGTTTCTCTATGTCCTTTATTTGTCTGCAATGCAGCCACCTAATTCAGCGTTTCTACATACGTTTCTACGTCCTTAAAATCAAGCTCAATAAATGCAACTCACCTTCTTCAAAGGTAATGTGGTGCATAGACACTGAGCTGGTAAACTCCAGGGGGCACTCCTGGATCTTGGCATCCCTCTCTCCCCCATGTCCCATCCCCAGCACCCTTCCCTGGTGGTTCCAGCCCTCATAATGGGAGTAGGGTGCTGGGCAGATGTCCTGATAGGGCCTGGGGTTGGAGGGAGGGGAGGGACACATCTCCTGAGGATAAGCAGAGTACTGGGGGTAAGCGGAGGTGGGGATGGGAGGCAGAGGGGAGGTCGAGATAGGACTGCCGGCGGGGAACGGGCTGAGAGAGGAGGAGTGGGAGGGAGAGGGTGAGGAGGACAGGTAGGGTGAGTCCAGCCACGGTGAAGGGGAAGGGGAGGGAGGCTGTGGGCCGCGGGGGTAGAGAGGGGGAAGGAGCTCGGTGAAGCCCAGCTCCAGGTTCTCGAAGCTGGGGTGACGCTCGGACAGGGCTGCTCTGGACCCACCGGGCTCCTCCGCCGCAGCATCGGGTTTAGAGCAGTACTCCTCGTGGTAGCTCATGGTGGGGCAGGGAGGAGAGTAGGTGGAGGGGTAAGGCGGCAGGTGGAAACCCAGGCCTCGATCATCAGCCACTGGCTCACCTCTCACATGGAAGCCCCTGTCCATGCTGGGTTGACCCCCCACAGGACACACAGTCCCCCTGTCCAGAGGCAGCACAGAGGGCCGGGACAGCAGAGGGTCTTCCTCTTTAAACATAACTTCAGGAAGAAAACAGAAAAATTGAATCACTGCACATGCATAATAATATTTCTTAATATTAATACACAATCCTCCTGGTAAAAAAATTGTGGCTTGAGTTCAAAAAGGTGACTTATTTGTCTAATCCCGAAATAAATGTTGGTTTTAGGTATTTCAGGTGTTTTCAAAACGCCGCCGCATCTAAAAGCGGAACGGATTTTGCTGTGGAAATCTCCAAGTGAACAGTGAACGAGTCCACATCCCCACAGTGCATCCCCCACCTGCCACTGCAGTTCCTGAATTTTAATACTAATACGATATATATAGATCTGGAAAAAAAGTTTCCTGATTTAGACCAGGAAAAATCTGATCAAAGACATATTGAAGACAACGATCACATCTGACCAAGCATCATTAGATGTCAACTTTGGATATTTCACTATTGCAATGCTCAATGCTACACACACATTTCGGTCAGTAATCAAAATATACTGAGATTCCATACCCGGCCCTGGACTTACACAAACACAGTTCAGGAAGTACAGTTATCGCAAAATAAAATTCCACGTATAGACACAATGTTTGAAATTGTAAATTCTGTAGATATTTATACAACAATATGTACAAAAAGTAAATAAATAAAGTTCAAATATTTGCATATATATGTGTGTATATATATATGTATATAATGAGTGACCTTATTACTCACTTGTGTGTATGTACATACCTACTGCAGAGAGACTCATTTAGAAAATGTTCCAACTCATTGAAACTGTGAAGGTGTTTCTTGTGTAAATCTAAATATCAGGGACGGCTGAAACACCACAAGAGCAAAATGAACCGCTAGTCTTATCTCCAACTCCAGACACACAGACTGAACGACATCCCGCATGAAGCACCGGGGAGGTGCAGAGTCAGAGGTGAATGAGGTGCGAATGGACACTCACTGGGGAGATACTTGAAGCAGTGAGTGCTGCTTCTTTTCCTCTTCCCGTTGGAGACGTAGAGGCTGACCGACACAGGCCGACTGACGGACAGGTCGCTGTAGGCGGGGACTCTCACGCACAGCAAACACTACGAGGGCAACAGAGGCGTGGACTTAACATATGACAGACTGGAACAGATTCACGGGATGCTTTGGTTGTACCTGCTGGTTTTAAATTACAACTGGATCAGCGATGAAAACTTCATCTTGCCGCAGAGACTGTTCAGAATCGGTTTAACTTTCTTGGAGATTTTTTTTTTTTTGTTTGGGACTGATCACACACGCAAAAATACCTCATTGCTGTTGTCTCGGTCGACATGAGCCTCCTCCTCCCACTGTAATTTACCATCTAACAGAGAAGAACATGAGGTAGAATTAAGGTCAAGTGTAACCTAGACGCACACACACACACACACACACACACACACACACACACACACACACACACACACACACACACACACACACACACACACACACACACACACACACACACACACACACACACACAGACAAAGACACAAACACACACACACACAGTCATTTTAATGAATATAATGTGTTTTTGCTCTCATTGGATCACAGGTAACGGCTGGCGTTAATGCTTCTGTGCACTGGGTTGGTTCTGCTTATAAATCAGTATCGACTGATAACTGATTGAAATCTTAACTTCAGCTGAGGAAAACAGAAAAGGCTGAGTTTAAGGGGGAAAACTGACTGAAGGCTGGGATGTGATTTTTAACCGCAAAGATAAGTATGTAAGAGCCGATTTCTTTCTGTTAATTTTTTTTATGTACAAAAAAAGAAAAAAAATCTACAAACATTTGATCCAAAATCATGCTATTGTGTATTTGGCATCCTGAAATCCCTTACTATCCTCCTGAGGCACATTAATCCTGTTTCACAACACAAAATCTAAAACACTTTTCCTCCTTCACGCTGCACTTTTTTTTTTAATTTTTTTTTTTTTTTAAATCTGACACTGACACAATTACTTGCCTCTTTATACGAATTCACCCTTTCACAGTTTAAAAACAGTCGAAACAACTGTTATCCACTCTGTTTTTTTCACCGAATGACTGTGTGACTGAGGGAAAGCTCCCTGATTCACTTCCAGTGCCGTGTGATTTCCAACTGTACAACGTCTGAATGACTGACTGCGGTTAGTCTTTACAGAAAGATCAAGACCAGCAAACACAAGAACAGAAAACGAGCTCAAAGATTGAATTTGTGGTGCACTATTTTGCAATCGGCTGAATTGTTATTACTCTAACTATTGCTGAAATATATGTAAATGTGTGTTCAGACTCATGGATCCTATCTGAACTGTATCTCTGACGGTATTTTCTCCAATGGCTTTAGAAATCCTTACTCGCAGTAACACTACTGTTTTGCTGGTTAACTCGCTGAGACTTTTGTCCTCATCTAATCTCTGTGCTCACCCTGGCTACCTTTTACTCTGAAAACTCGTGAAAGCACAAAGGACAACAAGATCAGAAATGGCATTACCGGCATTTTGTCTCCTCTGTGGACACCTACCTGTGCCCCTCTCCATGAACAGGACTCTGGAGATCGGCAGGAAGTTGGTGCCGCTCAGCAGAAGTTCCTCTCCGCCCTCCACAGAGCAGGAAGTGAGACTGACGGACTCGATGACAGGCAGCTCCTGGGCCGAACGCTGGGCTGAGGCAGGGAGAGGAGAGTCAGGCAAATTAGACGTGACCTTCGGTACCAGTAAACACACTCCGGTGTGTGTAGCGGAGCTGAAACAATTAGTCGGGTAGTTGATCGGCAGAAAACGCACGCCCCCATTTTTTTGCACAAGCCTGAAAATAATGTACCCAAAATAAAAAGGTTACTGTTCTTTAACCCATTTGATTATGGTCAAAACCCTGGTCTCCTTTGAAAGGTAACTCTTTTTACGACTCAGAATGGGTATAAAAGTTTCAGAGGCACAAACATGGAAGAAATTTCTGCCTTCGCCTATTTTTTTTACGTATAAAAAAGGGAATATAAGGCCTGTGGTAGTGTCTTTTCCACGAAAAACTCTTTGGGGCCACAGCAAATTCCGTATCAACAGCCAGTTGCAGTGATACTGGATCCTAGAATGCTTTTTATGGATAGAACCAAGAGACTTAGAGCTTTCAAACAATGTATAATTTGTCAAGGTTGTGTGAAGAATGAGTTCAGCACAGACCCAAACACACCTAAAGTAGTGATACCAAGGCCAAAGCGTCCCACAGGCGGGATAGTGTATTTAAAAAGGTCAATCACTGAAGTGATTTTTCTAGCAAAAATACCAAAACCATCCCTAATTCCACTTTCTTAATTTTGAGGATTGGTTACAAATCAATAATATTCTGGGGCAAAACAAGCTATTTGGAGACATCCGCTTGGGCTTTATGACATTCTAACTCTTCACTGTTTTTGTGACATTTATAGTCCAAACGATTAATAAAATCATTGGCAGATTAACCGGTAAAGAAAAAACAATTGTCAGCTGAAGCCCTAATGTGTAGAATTTGAAAATGCCCCACTTTGGCACCCCAAAGTGGCAGTGCACGCTGCAAATCGTACACAGTGTGGCTTGAACATCCTGCTTTGTTAAGCATTATGTGAATGTGCAACCCCGATGATAGAAAAACTAGAAACCCCGCGTGACCGGCAAACTCACAGCATTCAATGGGCAGCGAGGCCACCTGCAGAGCCAGGACCCGGCCGGACGGGGCTACGGGGGGCGCCAGAGGGAGGTGGGTGCGAAACACCAAACGAACGCGCGTGTTCTTCCTCCCGACGTCCGTCTCGCCTTTTCTCAGCTCAATGTCCGAGTTCCTCAGCTTCAGGATGCCCGCACAGTCAATGCTACAACACAAGAGATTTCCTTCAAACTGTAAATTTATCCGGGGAAGGCCCAGCATGTTTTTTCTTGGCAGTACACCGATTCACTTTTACACAGGTGCACGCTCCTGTCGGCAAGTGAAAGGCCTCGCTGGCCTGCTGAGGTTCAGTACTTTGCTCCCTGGTACTTAGCAGCACCTTTACTCAATAAAAGCACAGAGGAAGTATCAGGGAAGTGTATCAAAGTAAAAGAACTCTTTTGGTGCCGTACAGTGTCCCGAGTGATGTCAGAGTACTACGTCTGACATTGTCCGACTGTTAATACCGACGCGTCAGTGCGTGAGCAGCATTTTACTCTTGCAGCCGCTCGAGGTGGAGCCGGTGGTTTGAACTACTTTATCTGCCGTCATGTAGTTTAGTCTACCGGTTCCCAACCCGGGGGAATCGGGGCCCCCTCCGCAGAGTAACAAGATTAATCCGCGGGGTCGTGAGATGATTAATGGGGGGAGGAAAGAAGGATTTTTTTGGGGATAATTACAGTTAGTTAAATGAAACCATCTGAGAAGTTTAGATGGAAAGTCACTCTTTACTTGAACCACTAACAACTCTTAGACCTCTGCGACGATGGGCCCCACGAGACACTGCTTTTTTGCAGTTGTTTTTTTTAACAAATTATTTCATCTTCTACAATGTATTTTATCTTATGATCCTATCATGTCTTATGGTCTTCTCATGATCTCATCATGTCTTTTTATGTAAAATCTTACAAAATCCTACTGTTAAAGTCTTACTCTAAAAAGTAACTAGTAGCTAAAAATGTCAAAAGCAGTGGAGTATTAAAAAAAAAAAAAAGCACAATATTTCCTTCTGAAATGATGCCGAGTAGAGGTATAAAGTAGTATAAAAATTGGAAATACTCAATTACACAAATACAAAAGCTCAAAATTGTAGTTAACAGCAAATGTACTTCCACCATGGCTTAGCAGTTGTTGTTTAGTCACACTCTTCAACAACCAACCTCGACTATCTTCCTCCTCACGTATATAATGTAGAATTCAGAACAGCCCTGACTTTGGAGGTCACAGCTGAATAACATGCAAAAATACCAAAGACTTGTGCTGTGGGCACGTGGGGGAAAGGTTCACCCTGTCTCTCTTCTACTCACAGGGCAGTCATGTTGTTCTCGGGGCTGAGGGGGATGTCCAGCAGCTTGGTCCCCGCCTGAACGCTCTCATGACTGGCCGTACCCACCATCTTCCCTGTCACCCTGGGGGGGGGAGGAGAAACAGCTCGTTTTGACGGCTAAGTATGCACATACCTACCGATCTGTCAGAGGTGAACCCCTGTCTTTCACAAAGTGCATGCTCCAGCACCTATCGGCTCTGCACCGGATAACAGGGGTTTAGATTAAAAACTATTTTGATAGTTGATTAATCACTTTGAGTCATTTATTGAGCAACAACCTTTTGCTTTTAGCGGCTACTCAGCCATAACTGCTGCTTTTCTCTCTTACATATCATTGTAAACTGAATGCCTTCGAGCTTTGAGTGTTTGTCAGACAAAACAAGTCTGTCACTTTGGGGTCTGGAAAACTGCGAGGGCCTTTTCCACCATTTTTTCTGATATTTTCCAGATTAAATTATCATATTAATCTGAAAAAACAACTGATAAATTGATCGATAACAGTTGCTGCGCAAAACTTATATATACTTCATTAAATATCATATTATTTTTTATTTACTATTTCATACTCGCCGCAAAGGGTAAGCTCACTTGTGTGTAGTGTGCAAAACTGAATTGAATCCCGAAAAGAACATCTACATGCAAATTGTTAAGGAAACTGTCCTGATCGGTTAAATATTGTCTTATACAGACAAATCACATGCTGCCGATTTCCCAAAATAGAGTTGAGAAGAATAATAGCGAAGTAAGACGTGCAGTGTCTTTCCCAATTGATGGACTTCTGTGTTGCAATAACATTCAAAGAATAAGAGTCAAACATGTTTTATTTCAAGCTGATGTTCTCATCAAGAACAAGCTACACTGACAATGACTGGCTCAAACAAACGAACAAAAAAAAAAAATTCCTAGACCAACGCAACAAGCAGCTGGTGGTAGATTACGCAATGATTAAAGCCACATGATGTGTCCCATGAGTATACAATATGTTGTGTCCCTTGAGTATTAATGTATGATAGAGGGATGATTTCGACCAGAGAGGCCGCTCAGTACCTGTGTATCTGATAGAAAGGATGTGGCCTGATGGACCTGTCGTCAGCCGTTCCAACGAAAACCTGAAGGGAGAGCGGTTTCCTCTCCGCGTATCCACACAGCTGTAAAGAGAGACACAGCGTGAGAGGTGAGATCAAACTGTGACGAGGCCAGCGGCAGCGGGCCACAACGTGCGCTCCCAAGACTCTGTTGCAGTTTTTACGAACACAAAACGTTCACCCTGAATTTTTCTACCTCGGCTGGAATTAGAAATTACATTACTTGTAACATCAGTCAGAGATGTTCATGAATATTTACGTTTGTGCAGCATTTCCAAGCAAGTCGTTTTAGTGAAGACAAATTTCTGTCTTCACTAAAAATGGGACTCCATCCCTCAGAAGCTATGTGAAGCTGCAGGTTTGTGCCTCACCTTGCCGGGGGGGGCCCCCCCGCTGCGACGGCTGGCCCTCCCCTGCTGCCCTCCGTCTCATAGTGGGCTCTGTGGTGTGGACGGGGCTGCACCTCGATACGCAGCTCATACTGGTCAAACTGGGACGGCAGCGGCCAGTCGAGCGGCGGCAGCGCGTTGGACCTGCACCGGGGCAGAAAATCATGGGGCCGACAGTTTTACTTGTGGACGGTGAAAAGCAGCCGGGGCAGAGGTGCACGACAGGTGCGGATGAATAATTATGCAGCGGACCAGCTGATGAGAGTTACGCATAATTTACACACGCAAACGTGACAGCTGCCAAAAAACAGCAAACACAGCACACGGTGAGTGTAAAGAACAACAATTGGGATTTATTTATCATTTGGGTGAATTAATGGTGTAACTGGGAAAATCTAGACCTTAGTGCTTATTAACACTGTTAAAATTGTACTTTCAATTTGTGCAAATGGATCTAGGCTTCGTTCAAAGAGCTGATCAGTTGTCATCCACTCAACTGATACGATTAAAGAATGATAAAATTTTTGTTGCTCTTAATCTTGGTCTGGTAACTGACGATTTTTCTCTGACATTATATCATTGTATATATGGTGGTGTGTGTGTGTGTGTGTGTGTGTGTGTGTGTGTGTGTGCGTGCGTGTGTCCTCGCCTGAACAGAGGGCTGTGGGCGCTGGCTCGGGCCCTGCCCCAGGCCAGAGCAGGGGGCACAGAGAGGTAGTCCATGCCCAGCGAGGGGGGCTCTCTCCTGGTTTGCTGGGTCTCTGGCAGCGGGCAGGGGGAGCTGTGGCCCGGAGCCTGCTCCTGATCCACCTCCCTGGGAGACAACTGGAGGACAAAAAGTGAGACCAGCCACTGCAGGGAAATCCAAATTTTAATTAAATATTTAATGTTTTACCACAAAAACCAAACCAGCGTCTTCACCTGTTCTAATGACGTCTTCCTGGTTTTCTGTGGGATGCTGAGCTCACAGCTGCTGGGCGGAGCTTGTGACTGCGGGGTGGGGTCTCCACCCTCCAGGTTGCACCCCTGCAGTTCTTCTGAGTAACTGCCCCTCCGTGAGGTACATGGGGAGGCCAGGGGTGAGTTTCTTCGCTTCTTGCCCCCGGGGGAAGTGGGCCGCGATGACGGCGAGAGCCCAAAATTGATGGTGGCCTCGTTGAGCTCCTCCTCCTCCACCAGCAGGGAGTCGCAGCTGGAGGCGGGGCTGAGCCAGCCGCGCGAGGAGGGGCTGGAGGCGGGGCTGGGGCTGAGGGAGCCGGGGCATCTGTCACGGTAGGTAAAGGGGTCCAGCAGGGGGAGGTAGAGGCGCTCTCGGTCCCACCCACCTCCGCCGCCCATGTCCCAGTAGCTGGAAATGGTGGGCGCCGGGTCGTCTTCAGGGGAGATGGTGGTTATCTGGATGCTGGGACACTCGACCACACGGGACTCTGAAACCTGAACAGAAGATGAGTGTGAGGGAGGGATATTTCATTTTCTTAGCTTTGTCTCTCAGTCAACAGACTGATATATTTAATACATCGGTCTCTGACCAAAAATGCCAAATACTTGCCTTTTTCCAGCTTCTCAAATGCAAGGATTTGCTGCTTTTCTCTGTTTTTTTTTAATCACTGGCTCCTGAAGGACATTTATGACTGTTTTCTAGCATAGACTAAAGATTTGAAAAGAAAAAATTTGATTGACAAATCGAAAAACATCATCAGTTGCAAACCTATCACAGTTCATTTTCCAGTCGTCTAAGCAAAAAGTTAAAGGGACATTCTGGATTTTTGGATTGATCACCTACCTTCAAGGGAGTAATTATTTTCACTTTATTTACAAATTCTATCTCAGTCAGCATTTAGCCGCCTCGATGTTTTATAAGTTACAGTCATTGGTTTTATTACGATCGTGAAGTAATGCAGCTGAGAACAGGAACAGTTACGAAACTATTTTCGCCATGAGTCACCTCTGCTTGTGAAAAGTGCCATTTTTGAAAGGCGTCATTTTGATGCAAAAAAATAAAATAAAATAAAGAAAACCCTACCAAATCCCCTTAACCAACGTCTGTGTTTGCTTAGCATGTTTGTCCGCAAAGTTTTATTTCACAGCTACATTTTTTAGAAACTGACTCTCACACACTGGAGGGTGAAGGAGCTAAATGCAACGGCGGAGAACGGATTTCCCAGCTCGTAATTGCGTCCCCTTGCAGATAATGAATAAATCAACTGAACGTTCACTGGAATGGTTTCAACTCAGGACAGCACCTTACAAGACTTTGGAAGTTTAAATTAATACTGTGTTTGGATTAAGTGAAACCACAGGCTGTGTGGAAGGTAAGAAATTCACCTAGAACCCTTTTGGTATGATTTTGAAAGAGGTCTGTACTAATATAATGTCCCTGGATTTTCCGCATCGACAAAACCGGGAAGGGCAAGGCATTGCTGTTTTTAGAGTAGGACTGTGTCAAGAGCGACAGTCCCCACACTTTCAGAAGCCATGTCTCTCAAAATGTTTAACGCCAAAGTTTACCTTCAAAGAAATGTGCACACGAGTGGATTTAGCTTAGTTCTGCATTAGGCAGTTTCCAGGTGTGAGTGATGACCACTACATCAACGCAGAGTAGCCGGACCCGAGACTAAGCTCACCCTCAATGCAAGTTTGTAGTTAATGGGGTAAAATAAGCAACGGGTGCAGAATGGGGTCTGCAAACAGGTTGCCTCACCTGCACAGAGCGCGCTGGCAGGCTCTCGTAGGTCCCGCTGAACTCTCTGACCGGGGCCCTTCGTGGAGGCGGGGAATGCATCCCGGCCCTCTGACTGCCCGAGGGTGGCGGGCTGGGGATGCTGATTGAGTGTCCTGCATGAGTGGCGGCCAAGTGGTTGTCTGCAACTGAAAGTAAACAACCATTAGACTGAACGTGAGGAAACATGGCAAACATCGACACCGAATATGTGATTTAGAAAATGAAGAAAAGAAAAAAACGCCGTTGCTATGGACAAAAGTTGGTCTAATTCTAAAAAAAAAAATGCTGATAATCAACTGCTGCTAATAAAGAGTTTACAGTGTGTTCATTTTCCTATTATTCACATTTACTTCCACATGGTAACAATTTTCATTGTCTGGCTGCTTTCCCGTTTTAAAAAAAAAAAAAAAAAAAAAAAGCTCACTTTTTTCTCCTTGTTCAAACACACTGTCTTTTGATATCACATGTTGTGGGTTTCGGGGGTCACGTGACCTCCCATTAATCTTTTTTCAGAACCACACGATGACAGTCGGCTCTGAAAACCTACTGTTCTTTTATATCCGGCACGAGAAAGGCTCATTTGATGTCAATCAAAATATTGCAAACCCAATGCGGTGAGTAAAGATTCGCGTTTTTTATCATCAACATGCCTACATCATTCGGTACACATCAGTCTTCCTTGATTTTCTGCACTGTGATTGTTGCCATATGGAAAATGCATGCCACTGGAACCTTTTTTCTCAGGAAGTGTACAGTTAGTGTCTTTCAGACAAGTGCCGAATTTTTTTTTTCCCCCTTTTAAAATAAAAAGGAACAGTTCGACCTCTTGGGGAAATGTGCCTGTATGCTTTCTTGCTTGATCGTCAGATGAGATGATGGATGCCACTCTCATGTCTGTTGTGTATACGTGAGGCTGGAGCAAGGAGACGGTTAGCTTAGCTT
Source organism: Xiphias gladius (assembly GCF_016859285.1). Lineage (NCBI taxonomy): Eukaryota > Metazoa > Chordata > Actinopteri > Istiophoriformes > Xiphiidae > Xiphias > Xiphias gladius. The sequence continues at coordinate 22,965,050 of NC_053413.1, read as the reverse complement.
AGCGCAAAGGCTGGGAACAAGGGGAAAACAGTTAGCCTGGCTCTGTCCCCGGGTAAACAAAGTACCAGCACCTCTAAAGCTCACTAACTAACACATCATTTCTCGAGGAAAATGAATAAAATAAAATAAATTAAAAATTAAAAAACAACATGTTTTGGTTTTGGGGGTGGTTATGTGCCATATTTGAATGATATAAATATTAAGTCTGTTTACATTGTTATTCTTTGGTCCCGATCTTTATATTGTCAGTTATTTTACCCCAATAGCATGAATATTTTTCTTCCGGCAAAACAGAAAAATGTATTGAATTATTTTTCAAACGCCACCTTTCTAAAATCTGCTCAGGAATATTAAAAGTGATTATCAGATGAATAAAATTATGGGGCATCTGTAGGAACTGTCCGGCCACGTAGCTTCATGAGTTCATCCTGATATATACCAAACTTGACTAATATTACATTCAAGTACATTTTAGTTGTATATTCCACAATGTCCCAGTCATGTGGCAACAATTTAATAAATGCCCCCCCCCCCTTTTTAACTCTACTTTGAGTGTGGAGATCTATTTTAGTCCATCTTCCATGTATCACAGTCACAAAATGTGCGGTAAAGGGTGAAGCGGGAATTCTAACCAAATCATGAAGTTGACTTTTGCCTCACTGATCCAAATCTTACACAGTTTAAGAATCACAAACCCAACTCTTAAAACACAACTTAGGAGGATGATCTGGGGCTTTTCCACATTCCTTTCTTAAATATTTCAGAGAACATTCTCGACAAAACATCTCGGACTCTGGCAAACAACCATCCGCATGAGGACACGACCCCTCGAAACCCCAGTCCCAACCACATTTCCCCAGCACGGTGCAGTCGGCCTCCAAACGGAGCCAAACAGTAGTTACTCTGTAATGAGCGAGGCTCCAGCTGATCGTCGTTGCACTGCAGCGGCGGCAGGCCGTTCGGACAATTTTTGGGCAACGCGGGCGCACAACAACAGCCGACTGCCAACAAATTAAGACTCGGGGTGAAAAAATATCTCGCAATGTTTCCTGGCAACAAAACTATTTCCAAGCAATTAAAGCTGCAGCGCTGAGGCAACTCCTCTGCTGGTAGACGGCTTTTCGCATGGAACAAAGATTTAGATGTTTGTGTACCGACAAGCAGGGGAAAACTTACCTAACACTTTCTGAACACAATGAACACACAACAGCTGAACCTCAAAAAAAGCGCTGTTTTGATCAGCGGTTCCCACACGCCACAGAGGGATGTGAGATGAATCTGAGAGGCTGTGAGATGGCCGGAGGATCTGATCATCTACACCCCTACCAGATCCTCAGGCGGAACTACTGGGTACCGCTGGGAAATGTGTATACACATCCTAAACACCAGTGGTAAAAAAACAAAATGAAATGGGGGTTAAATTTGTTTTTTTAGAGTCTTAAGTTTGTCTGGTGGCTTAGGGCTCCCAAGTAGCTGCTAATTCTGCTACCCGCTAAGACTAATTCACCCTCACCGGTGCACAGCACATCAGAGCCTACAACTATACTGACACAAAGCCGTGTTCAGACCTAAAACAGCGGGGGGAAAAAAATGTACCTCTCGAGGCTCTTCTCTTAAAAGTATTCATCAAGCAATCATTTGTATGTTTGTGGAAAGAGCAGCAGAAGGGGTTTACTGACTGGGCAACGTACCTGACGGTTACTGAACACAATCTTCTTTTGGGAAGCCTCATTTAACATGGTTAATATAATGTAATACTTCGCTCTGTGTCCTGAGTTGAACCTCTCACAAGGAGCGATAATTAAATCTTCCCGAGTTGAAGGTCAGGACCCCCACAAGGGATCGAATGATAAATCTGAGGGGTTGTGAGATGAGGCAAGGAAATCAGAAAATCCATATTTCTGCTAAACAAAACAATGTTTATTTTTCAGACTTTTCTCTCGCCCTTGCATTTTTCCTGTGAATTCTTAGCTGATTTCACCTCTTTGTCTCCTCTTCAACCCTCCCTTCTTGTATCTGAAATGACCATTTGGATGTTCAACTACAGACCCATCGCGTCACTTTCTTTAAGGGAGCCTCGTCAACTCAAAAGAAAAGCCTCTCCAATCAAATATGCTTTCAAACTTTACTCTGTGTCCTGAGCAATTTGGAGACATGTGGAAGACAAAAAAAAAAAAAGGGGGCTTCACCGCTGCAGAGCAGGCAAAGATTTGAAAATATTACAGCCATCGCACACATGGAAAATGACAAAATCCAATTTACATATCTTATAAATTGATGGTGAACTGACAGTTATTGAGCACGGTCCGTGACTTTTCCTCAAAAGTCCAACAGACCTCAAGTAATACACCGTTCTATGTCCTGAGTTGAGCCTCTCACAAAAAGTGATGTGTTTGACGAGTGGTTCAGAAGCCCCACAAGGTGCCACAAGATAAATCTGGGGGATCATTTGGTTAACATGATTGGAAAGCACCTCTGCCTCAAAACATACTATTTATTTGCTCAGATCTCCCCCTTAATATTAGCCTCTTTTACTTTGTGTGAATTACCGCTGGTTTTTTTCCCGGGCCAATACTGAGCCGATTGGGTATGGACAACGACCTGACCGATCCGCATGAAGTACTTCTGTCACTGTTATTTCAAAATTCAGCGTTCCTGCTACAGATTACATTCATTAAGTCACGGCACACTGCCAACTGGGTTTTTTTTCTTTTTAGAGCCGCAACCATCTCTGGCCTCAGATATCTCCAGATACACCGATTTCAGTGTCATGAAAGAAAAAAGTGGGAATCGGTGCATTCCTAAATTTGACCTCCTCAGGCATCCAAAAGTTATCTAAATAAGTAAAACTAAGTCACTGTTTAGTTTAACTGGTCACAACTGGTAAACACATGCAGCCAGTGACCAGGGTTGGCAAGTCGACATTGCTTTGTTTCATGCGTCACAAGCCACAGAAGTTGCATCCCACTGGTCTGCATGTTACATCAATAGATATGGAGAGCCGGGGACATAAATCTGAGCATCAGGAGTGACATCAAAAGGCCAGGAGAGTGAAAAGAAGACTTCTGTGAAAGTCTATACTCCGTAAAGTAAAAATGAATCACCGAGAGTAAAGAATCGCTCTCTCGCTTCTACTGAAGCTCACTTTCATGCCTTGGGTGTGGTAATACAACTATATGCCAGTGTGGGCGGGAAACAAATGAGAGAGTTGATGTGAGGATATGAGGTGTGCGTGCGTGTGTGTGTGTGTGTGTGGGTAGGGAAAAATGGGGAGATGGAGGTTGAGTGAAAGAGGGAGGGAGGTGTGTATGTGGTGGGCGTTCAGTACACAGAGGTTGAGGTTCCTTCCCAGATGGCAGCTGTTAACTCTACTCACACGCACAGCTGATGAGAAACACATTGAGTCTGGGGCCGCGCACACACACACGCACAAACACACGAATGCACACAAAAGCACTAACCAGGGATACAGAATATGCACACACTCAGATGCATACCACACACAAAACAATCACACAATAAAAATATACTCCCGCTCACATGCTTATAGAGGCAGGCACGCACTCATCACATGCAAGTTCAAACCCACACAGACACACACGCACGCACGCACGCACACACACACACACACACACACACACTTCACATAAGCACAGGCGTGCAGATGAGGGCCCTCGTTACAGCACATGCAGCACACAAACGCACACATACAGAAGTTCCCGTGCATGAGAAGCCTGGCCGGCCGCTCAGACCTCCTCCGTCTAACGCGCCCCGTCGCTTCGACACATTCAACTATCCGAGAAATGACTCTAACCCTGGCCGCTGCCGCCGGAGGAGTCCAGGTGCAGCAGGGCGCCCTCACTTTCCTCCCCGGCCCCGGAGCTGTCCGGCTCGGCTGTGCGCGCCGGGGACGGCCCCGGGCGCTGCCGCGGCGGCGGGTCCTCCTCGAACACCAACTTGAACTCGAACTCGCCCTCCTCCCAGCCCGAGCCCGGCGCGGCCCCCATCGCAGGGACAGGATACAGATACGGCGATACAGTCTTATCTCCCTGTGTCAAATGCTGCGGCTTTCAAGTCTTTGGCGCGCCTCGAAAAAAAGAGGAGACGGGCGATTCCCAAAGACTTTCTCCTATGTGCGTGTCATCGCGCAAATATCCCTGCTCCCGGGAGGCTCCGGTGTAACTTCGGCAGCTTTTCCACGCTGTTTCCACTCGGCGAGGGCTGCCTCTTGCTCGGATCTCTGCAACTTTTTCAGACTTGATGCCCTTCGGTCCACATCAAACCCTCGCTCGGGATATCTCACGGTCTTCGCCGAGACACGTTCACCCGACGGATTCGGGTCTTTCATTCTAGGTCCACCGCCGTCCCCTGTAGCCTCGATTCTCCCTCTTCTTCCCCGTTCAAGAGAGAGAGAGAGAGAGAGAGAGAGAGAGAGGGAAAAAAGTTTATCAAATATTTTTGTCGTCCTTTACCCTTAATTGCCTTTGGGTGGGTTCCCCAGCTCCAGTTGGTCCGTTACTCATTCCCCATAGGGTCTTGTGCCTGTCAGTCACGAATCCCCCACCCCCCCACACACCCCCACCCCCCGCCCAACCTCCAGCCTCCCCTGCTCTCCCCCCCCCTCCCCACTCACTCTGGAGGTTTCGCTTTTTGTCAAACTCACTTAACATTTACTTAATGCACAAATACCCTGCAAATTTGGCTTCTCTCCGCGAATTACATCTTACTTTGCACCACCATCCAAACACAATTTTCCTGGTGTGCCCCCCCCCCACCAGAATTGGGTTTGTCCTCACATCACCTCCAGCATCAATCAAGTGTTTCGCACATTTCAGCCCAGAACAATATGATTGTTATTCCAATCATGAGCAGGACTCAGGGCAAGGACCGAAACCTGCCATTGTAGGCCGGCAGCATGGCCACCAGGGCTGTGATGTTAACTGTCAGTTAAGAGGGCCTGTTTCCTGTGGCCATGAACACGACAGTCCCCCTTTTTTGGCTGTCACTCTACCCTCTCCTCCCCCTTTCTTCTTCTTCTTTTTTCTCTCTCTTTTTTTTTTTTTTACCCTATCCCACTCCTCCTTCCCCTCTTCTCCCCACCAACTCCTCCTCTTGAGTCTCCCCTCCCTCCTTCCTCTCCACCACAGATCTGGTTCTCATTATCCACTGTAGTCTGCTCTCTGTCTGAGTCAGGAGACGAAAAACTTAAATAAACACACTCTCTCAGGCTCTCTCTGCCTCAGTCCCGCTCCTTACTCCCCCCCGCCCCCATCTCCCCTCCTCTTCTCTGTCTCTCCCCCCCTGTCCTCCTTCCTCGCCCTCCTCTGGTTCTCACAATCATCTGGCGCAACGTTATACTGGAGCGTAACTGGGGGCTTGTTTCACTCTCCCTGTCATCCTCTTGGGGTTGTGTGGGCAGGGCCTCGGATCCTGGACTGATCTCAAGATGTTACAGTCCGGTTGGGAGGAGGATAGAGTGCTACCAGCGGGGCTGACTCGAGACTTTCCGAGGCCCTAAACAAGACTTGACCGGCGCTTCACCACCTCCATCACTAAATCCCAAAATGGCACTGGGCTGCTGGACTATGACACCATCAGGGAGTGAATGTTCAAAACATTATAGACCAGTGATTTAAAAAAAAAAAAAGGATTCATTTTTTGTTGTTGTAGATAGCTGAAGGTTCTTATTTTAGTTTGCTATTGATTATGACTATTAGCCTTCAAATTAACGTCCAAGACCCCCCCCCTCCACGAATTAGTTCATTTCAAGCGGGGCTGCATTTACAGGGTTGTGCTGACCCAGGAAGACACTAAAACACTGCAGAAACGTTTATAGTACCGTGAGATTTTACAACTCTGGAAAGTGATCTTGACCCCCCCCCCCCATCTTCCAAAGGGAACGGCATCCATGTTACAAACTCATCTACCAGCAGTGTGCTCTGAGCCCGGCGCGTTGCATTACATCGCTCTGCGTCGTGGCAAAAGTTGAGCCGGGTTCAAGTCTCTTTGCCCCAGTGGAACCAGGACGCAGCGTTTTTTTTTAATTTCTTTTTTTGTTTGTTTATTTTTTGTTTAGCTATTGTTTATCCGAAAAATCAGTATCAGTATTAATTTAGCACATTCATGTAAAAAAAAAAAAGTCCAAACCAAAGCTAAAGGCTAAATCTCCTCTGCCTCTTTATTGGTCGGCAAAATGTACATCACATCCTGGTTGCTCTCTGAGTCCCAGCCGGTTATTTCCCTTCCTGCTCGTCGCCGTCGCCCATGTTGTGTGTTTCAGTGCAGCCGAGCTCGAACAGTGACTCGATTGCGGCTCGTGAGTGCTACCTGTTGAGCAGGTGAGCGGAGACGCCCCCCCGCCGCCGCGCTGAAGTTTCGATTGAACCACTACTCAGATATGTTTCATATTTGGAATCACAAGAACAACAACAACAACAACAACACATGTTCTTCACAACATCTGTATCACGTGACATCAAAAACGAGGGGCAACAGAGAGAGTCGGGAGGTGACGGAGGGTCGGCTTGTGCGGGCAGACCTGCGCCATTGTTCTCTGGAAAAGGCGACAAATGGAGAGGAAGGAGGTGCAATTTCAGATTTTGCAGCCTCCGACCTGATCTCAGTCTCCGGCAACTACACGTTTGGTCTTCACGCGGGCGTCCTGAGCTACAGCAGCCTGGTTTTGCCGAGGTGCAGAACTGCGGGGGTCAGAGAGTCTCCGGCAAAGCTTTTAAACATCCCAGTGTAACCTTGCTGGACCCGGACCCGGACCCGGACCCGGACCGGAGAAACACAGTACCACTCGCACTCCGCGCACAGTCCCAGGAGTTCAGACGCGGAGCGCTTCGAGAAATGGAAAGTTTTCCGGGAGAGGAGGAGGGTGCCTGTGCACGTGTGTGTGTGTGTGTGTGTGTGTGTGTGAGAAACCGCGGCGTCGAATGGCTAGTAAACTGTTTAAAGGACTGGTGCAATGTGATGGATGAGTGCGGCGCACAGGAGGAACTGCTGAGCGTCAAGTTTACGAGGAGGAGGAGGAGAAACGAAAGGAGGTTTCCTCGTGGACGCGTTGCCCTCGTGCGGCGAAACGGGCGGAGTGGTTTTTCACTGTAACTTTCCCCCCCCGAGCGTCAGCTCCGCTTTCGGGGCCCGAGGACCGAGATTTTCCGTCGGGTCAGTGGAAAATTTCTTTTCTCACATATGACTCACGACCGGCTGAACTTTCTGAGATTCGACCGACCGAATCCGTGGGCCTCAACTCAAGTTCATGAATTCACGCCACCCAGAGTCCCTCCAAAACATGAAGTGCTTACATTTGATAAGTACTTGATACACTGATACAAAATATTCAAACACAATCCTAAAATTAGACCTCCCCCCCCCCCATATATGTTAATGCTTTTATTACATTTCCCCCCAAAGGTCACCCCAGTCAGTAGGATTCACCCTCTGCAGACCGCGAATGCCTGCACAAAAGATGTCGTCTCGACCCGCTCAATAGCTATTGAGACGTTTCGGTCCGGACCAGACCGACGGACCGACACCTCCATTTCGCGGAGCCAGGCCTTCCGACATGGCTGAAAAGGGGCCCAGTACGGGTCTCGTGTCGGGGCCGTGACGAGAATCGGTAAAGTTTGCCCATAACCTCATTCTCTCTCATGCTGTATATGTACACCCAATGTGCCGGAGGCCGAGCCTCGCCAGAGGTCTGATCAGAGCAGTAGTATATAAGATGGGGGGCTCCCATAGAACCACAAAGACAAATGGGTGACAGCTGTCAGACCCGGAGACACTTCTTCGACTCTACGTTTCTCGGGGTCAAGGATTTCCCTACTGCGGAGATACCGGGTTTTCCCGGTCAGTCGTGCTGGTACATTGTGTGACCTGCCCTGTACCAGCGTGCGGTGAGCGGACGGACCTCATCCTGGACTGATGCTAGGACAGCGAACCACGCCCCTGCCCTTTCTCCCAGGACACAATGTGGCAACGAGGGTCACGTACGGAGAGGAGTCTTAGCTAAGGCTCGAGGATTTTTCTATCTACCACTTCAGTGAGCGACAGTACACCATAGAATATATCCCCGAAACGCAAGGTTTTCAGATTTGTTCTCAGGTAGTTTCCTTAGTTGATTTCAGTCGACCTCTCACTCTTATAATTGCCACAGCGAGGACATGAGCCTTTAATTCATTTAACTATAGTATTTTTTTTTAAAGACAGTATCGGGTGTCTGTCTCAGGAAGACAAGCTACATTAGCAAGTCACCATATCGACATCCTCTTCCCATGATCTCATATGCCTTTTTTGTTTTTATATCACTTGGAGGATTCTGAGGCCCACTGCTACCAGTTCGGATGCCTTAATGCAGCAGAACCAAGCACACACAATAAAAACCTTCATCCCTGGTTGGATTGTCACACCCTCATCCTCCTCGTTCACTAATTTACCAGCTTGCAACGTGTCCAAGACTGAGCCACTGAAATATTTTTAGCCACGCTTTAGCACCAATTTGGTCCAATCTGAAATATCTCTGCAACTATATGACAGATTGCTGCCAAAAAAAAAAAAAAAGAAATGGTGACCCCCATGATTGACCCCCCATGATTTTTTCTCTAGCACCACAGTCAGGCCAAAATTTGAACTTTGTCCAGTACTTTGATTTATTGTAAAGAACCTGAAAGAAACCGATGACAGACTCGTAGTAGTGCTGAAACTACAAATTAATCTTTGGTATTTGATCAAAGCGCAGTAACGCGTGCAAGAAACCAAGTGGCGTATTCGGAAAAACATTTCCTGAGACCACGTAAATGGGCTTTCCTACGAAGGAAACTCTTTATTGTAAGATAACCCTTGACCCTTTAAAATGTTGCAGAGAGAACACAAAAGAGTACTCCACCGATTTAGATGGACAGTTTAGAAACATGTTTAAGAAACAGTTTTTTTCACCTTTGCAGTAGTACTCTTCAGCACCCGTAAAACGGACCTGGATGTGTAGAACTGGTGGAGTTTCAATTTAAGCCCTGGCTTTCATCAGTTTAGTCAAAGCTTGTGGTAAGTATTTTGAAGTGATTAAGTGTTAGGTGTTTGTTCGGGCCGTCGCAAACGGTCGCGGGAAGACTTGGTTGGTTCTGGCCCCCAGCTTTACCATTTGCGGCTGCTCAGATCACAGACGACTACCAGATAAAGTCGTCCGTCCATTTCCCGCGCGTAAGTGTGAAACTGCATTAACGGGAGCGCCTCTGGGCTTCTCCTCACTTGTCTGCTTCTTCGCGGAAACCAGCATTCCTGTCAGTGTGAGAGACTTGTACGAACTAGCGGGTTTGAGTTTTTACGTTTTTGTGTGTCTCTGTGTGTGTGTGTGTGTGTGTGTGTGTGTGTGTGTGTGTGTGTGCGCGTGTGCTCCCTGTATGTGTGTTTGCGCATGTGTGTCCCGCATCCGTGACACAGCCAGGGAGCTTGTGCAAATGTTTGAATCACCTATCTGTTCCTTCACATTATGCAACAGTCATTGACTCACAGAAAAATTAAAAGTGCCTCTGGACACACAAATATGCATTTTGAAATGTGACACTGGGACACGTTTCCCAGAAGAATGCATGTTTGTTTACATGAAGCCCGTAATGTATACAATGTTATGGCACAGATTCTTGGGAAACATTCCACAGGATGCTCATATATGGATGAAGAATACAAGAGTCCCTAAGACAGTGAGAGTTTTAAGGAAGGACACACCTCTGTGCCTCCCTCGCTCAAACCACAGCAAGTTGCAGCCTGTGGGGCAGGACGTGATTCAGTTTATCATGGACTGAGCTAACAGAGGTAAGAGAAGCGGAGACAGCAACAGTGGGATACTTGAATCTGACAGAAATCACACAGAGAGACATCACGTCCCGGAAAGGTCGGTCGTTCTTGAACGTTGACTGGAAAACTCTCAACACCTTGATTTTCATCTTTTTATGTACACTTTTATTATATCTCTATTATATATATTTATATCTCTCTGTGAGATTTCACTAACATCTGTCTCTTTCCTATTCTCCTTTTCCATCCTAAAAGAATAATTTACTGACCTGATTATTTACACGTGGCAGATTTATTAGAAATCTATGACTCACGAGCTAATCCATCACTATATCTTTACTGGAAAACAGAGTTTCTGGGAGGAACAAGTGATTCTTGAAGTTGGGGAGATTTTCAGACTTTTTCAAAAGTGTCTCAGGTTTTGTTTTTTGTTTTTTTTATTCGAATCATTTCTCGAAATTTTATTTTACAGTAATTTGCTGTACTGAACAGTAAAAGTACCTGGTCATTATTTCTATTTATCAGTTTTTCTTGCTTATACTTTTGAAGTCCTTTCCTTTGTCATTTAAACAGAAATTACGTCTATTTTTTTTCCTCCTGGTTCACTTTGTCCTTCACAAAAGTACGTTTACGCAGTATATCCACTGCAATATTGGGTCGTAAAGATCGCAGATTTTTGCGCATTTTTCCCCGATCCGAACGAAAGCGTGGTTGTCCCTTGGTTGGAAAAGCTGTATGACACCCGGTTTTATTAAAAACTTTGAGAAGTTCTCTCGTAAAAAGTTGTAATTTTTGAGAACCGGCGCTTTTGTCTGACGGCCTCAGCGTGTTGCTTAGACCGGGCTTTCAGTTGCGTTACTTACTTGTGACGTAAGTCTTGCATTGATTCACTTTTTTTTTTAACTTGTCTGTTCTTATGTAATTCTATCAGGGGACATAAACAGTTGGCTTTAGTGTAACCAGAACATAGAAGTTAGGACTTAATAAGGACTTTATTTTCTTGCTCTCACATGGGTTAAATGCGCCTTTGCGCAGATCATATTGTGATACGACCAGTTTCTGAACGAATTACCTTGTCTCGGTTTCTGTCGTGATCCGCGCGCACAAGTCGGGGATAATTACATACAGGGATGTGTTATTCCTTAAAGGGTCAACCTTCTGTGGCCTCTGCACCCTGTGGCACCAGTTCCCGTGTGAAAAGACAGTGAGAAAGACTCCAAAGAAGAGAGGCAAATGAGAACGAAAAAAAAAAAAGAATTAATGAATTAATGAGAGTGTATTGAAATACTGCTCTTGTTTGACACAGTACTGCCAAGGTCTGGCGTGTTTTAGCATGCTGCCTCCCTGTCTGAGCTCCACTGTCAGCTACAGGGTCTTATGTGAATATTTTAGAGGCCTCGTCAGAGTGTCTGGCATCCCGTGGTTCTGAATATTTTCTTAATCTTCAGTTATTGCTGCACTATTTTCCCCAGAACATAGCCGTCTTTGAAAAGCAGGTGTGCTCAGAAATCTTGACAGTCAAGCCCCGAGTTTGCCAATAATTTCAATAAAACACGAGGTGAAAGAGCCAAATCGTACAGTATTTTGGTCCTTTATTTTTTATCACCTTTTTCTAGTTTTACTATATCGTGTCAAGATTCACAGTTAGAAACCATTTCCTGAAAGAGGAAACTGTTATTCTACTGATAGTTCCTGTTAATCTAAAAAGAAGAGTGACGCAATGGGAGTCCACCTCACACACATGTGGACAGATCAGGGATGTGAAGGCAGTTTTGTCGAGACAAAAAGTTGTTGAAGCACATTGTGGAGGAACAAAAGAGATGAGAGGTCAGGCTGTCAGCCTCAAACTGGCCTTTTTTCCGAAAACTTCAAAAGTTAAAACATCTGCTCCCTTACTTTTACTAGTAAGCTGTGCGGAGTTGTGTGCTCCGTCAGAGATACGATCAGTGTTGATAAGCAGGTGTGCTTCGGCCTGCATACACAGAGAACAGATTGTTGAGATGAGGCTAGATTATTTATAGCTGAGAGAAACTGGAGGCAATAAACTATCATGTCTACCAGCAGAGAGTTCTTTCTATCTGTCTATCTTTCTCCGCCCAAATTTCACAGCGGTGATGAACAGGTTGTTAACAGTGAAGGAAAAATGGTTTTATACGGAATCCCACTTCTTCCACTTGTAGGAGTTTTTTTTTCTTCTTTCCATTACTTAAATTATCATTATGAGTGCGTCATCATCTCGGGATAGAAATGCTAAGAATCACTTTATTTTTGGTTTCTCAAAATCACAAGATAAGAACTCGTAATTACCAAACAAGGATCTTAAAAATTCTGACATAGAGTTAGAAAGAAATATATCTCATAGTCAGGGGAATTCAGTGAGCTTCCACAGCTTCAACTGACAAAGAAATTGTTAGTTGGGGTGGTGTTAGGTATTGGAATATTTCCTGGCAAACAACAGAGGTACCTGGCAGATGGTTATTCATGAAGACAGAAACCCAAAGTGGAACGCCACACATCCTGAAAACACACATTGTTGTGTTAGCATTTGTGAAGCATGACTCAGGTAGTAAGTTTTGGAGGTGCCGTTTGGCAGCGTACAGCTAACGCCTCCAAAAAACTACAAGTTGATGTTTTCATATCTTCATCTGCATACAGGTTATATGGATGTGACACAGTCTGTTGGTTGAGCTTCAGCGGTGTTGCTGGCACGTTTTTTTTTTTTTTTTACTTTGCACGCAGCCAGGGTAGCTTTCTGTGTTAGTCTTCATGCTAGGCTAAGCTAATCACCTCCTGACTCCAGCTCCGTAATTTGACACAGAAACATTAGAGGGATATCGGTCCTCTCATGTCACTGTCCTAAAAAGGAAGCAAGTAAGTGTATTTCCCAATATTGCGAGCAACTCTTTCCAAATCACAGGAGGTGGGAAATTTGAGGGTGCTGCTCAGCCCAGCTCAGCTAAGTTAAAGTCACGATTCAGCGTACTTAAAGACTGTACATGGACTAGTCATGAGAGTTCATCCGAAACTGAACTTCAATGCCAGACCATCGTTGCAAGTTTGTTAGGTGCGCCCAGCTCCAAGCAGTACCACTGTCGGATGAGGCCCCTATTTCTAAAAGGTTCATAAACTGTAATTAATAGCAGTTATAAGCAAGTGATACGAACAACTTTTGGGTTGCCAGGTTGTGGAAAATCGACCTCCAGCACGACACTTGTCCTCTAGCTCTTCAAATCATTAGAAACCTCTCCGATGGACCATTTCATCTTCTCGATCAAAATCCATTTATAAAAGGCCAATTAGCATTTAAAACTACAGGCTTTTTTACGCTATAACCATGTATTAACTTATACATTTGACTGGCTGTTGATCTGCGTGCAAAACTTCAAATTGTACAGATAGAAAACAATGCAATGAATGTGAAATGTTGCTGGTAAGAGCCCTTTTTTTAATGACATTTTTAAACTAAGTTTCCATTCTGTTGTTTGAATAAATAAGTTAATAAACAGTTTATAAATGGATTTTGAGCGATTAAAAGCAAGCGTAAATGATTTATTAACCATTAAGAAAGCCATTTATTACAGTATATAAACCTTTTATAAATGGTGCCTCATCAAAAAGTCATACCACTAATACTAATGAAGTCTAATACAACGGTCCAGCAATAAGTCCCTGCCTCATATAAAATTCAGTTTTTGTTGAAACTCTTTAAAACAGTTGTTGATTCAACAGCAAACTGGCAACTGAGTGTATAGATTAGCATCCTGTTTTAGGTTCTAACTTTGTCTCTCGTCCTCAGGATCAAAACTCCTTCTAGCATGAAAAACTTCAGTGGTTCCAACTTGAATGTCACCAACCCTGACCCAAACCCCGAGGATGACAGCGTTGTTAGCAATGACTTCTCCACAACCTTGGGTGCCCTCATCCTCGGCTTGGTCTTCCTCCTGGGCGTCCCTGGCAACTTCTTCATCGTCTGGAGCATCCTGGCGCGCGTCCGACGACGCTCAGTCACCACCATCCTCATCCTCAACCTGGCGTGTGCCGATGGCTTCCTCATGATCCTCACCATCTTCTTCATTGTCTACCTGGCCAAGCAGACATGGGTCTTTGGTAACGCCATGTGTAAAGGCCTGTTCTACCTGTGCAACTCCAACATGTACGCGTCCATCTTTCTGATCACACTGATGAGCGTGCACAGGCTGGTGGCTGTGGTGTTTCCAAGCAAATTGTCCTCCACAGCCAGGAGGAAGATTATGGGGAGGGTGCTTGTCTGCATGTGGGTGCTGGTGGTGTTGATTTCTATCCCGTCACTGGTGTTTCGGGACATGAGAATGGACAGAGATGAGAGGAACAAAATAAGACTGGTGTGTGCGCCCAATCACACCCTTCCTCGACATGTAAGTAGACTGGAGCTGCAACTAAAAACTAATTTTATCATCTGTTATTAATATAATTTTTTTCTTGAATAAACAATTAATGGTTTGCTCAAAAATCCTTCACAATTTCATAAAGCTGAAGGTGATGTCATCAAATAATTGGTTTTGCCCGACCAAATTCACAAACACCCCAGAATATAACCGAGCCTCTGAAGCTCTTCAAAGCCAGCATGGACAAAGAGTTCGATTGAGAACTTCTTCCTGGCTCCTGATTTGAACTCCTACAGTTCAATGACAAGCCCATCTGCTGATGATGATCATGAGATATAATCAAAAGCTCCAGGAGGGGTAGTAAACTGACCTTGTATTGAGATTGTTTTCTTAAACCTGCAATAACTGATTTTTTTTTTTTTGAGCCAAATGGAAGCAGCAGAAAACAAGTTGTGAACGCAATGACAAATGATCACCTTTTAAGCTGATATTTGCACGTCTATTTATTTGCACACCCAGAGGTTATGGAGCGACATTAGCATTCATTAGTAGTCATTTTTCTGGCCACCTGGCAAACGTAAGTCCAATATTCACTGTCCCTTTTCTCTCTTTTTTTTTTTTTTCCTCCACCAGCTCCTGAGAGAAATATCTGGTTCGTTAGCTGCTAAATGCTCCACTATGTTCACCTCTCTAGCTGCGTCTGTCTGTCATTCGTTGCTGAGCAGGTAGTGGACAGTGGGATTCTAGAAAACGGCGCTGTGAGAGCGGTGAGCGCGAACCAAAACAGTGAAGTTGAGCTGAACCTAGGGTTGGGTTTCAGTAGCGGTTCCATTTTGGATCCGGTTCCAAGTTTGTTATATAATACCCGCATTCGTTAAGCTGTGCGGACAACTGGTCCCTTTTTAAGTCTTTCGTTCACATTCTCTGTTGTAGTCTCTTTTGCCCCTCTCTCTGACACCACAGGCATCGGCAAGAGAAAATGAGATGCATAGGCTACAAACGCGTAACAACTCAGCAACGCTGTCGTTAACAACAAACATGGCGGACCGACTTAAACGTTCCAAAGTCAACAAGACAACTGCAAAGTGAAATATTTGCTGGACGAACAACAAGTCCTCTGTTTAAATATTTATCTACTGTCCAACATTTTTTCAGTAAGGACCAGTGGCAGTTTTGATAACCTGAGAGGGACAAGTGCTCGGCTTCACCCTACCGCCGGTGTTACTCCGTATTGTGTGACCTGTAGCTGTGTCATTGGTCCCTAAATGACAATTAAAATGACCAGTTGTGTTATTAACACGATGAGAAAAAGCTAGATTCTCAAATATCAAGTTATATCTTCTGTTAGACAAAACATTTGAAATGTGTTTTGTTTCTGTGCTGAGAGAACCACAAACAGTACTTTTTTTTTTTTTTTAAATCTAACAGACGTCGTCATTCCCTTACAAGACCAAACTAGTTAAAAAAATTTGGTAAGGGATTCAAAAGGATTCGGGAATGGATTCAGATTCAGTAAATTGCTGAAACTCGCTATAAAGCTTTGTAAAGCCGAGGGGATTCAAGGGATAATTCTCTGTAGGTTCAGCAAACCGAGTGGCTCCATTTCACATTGTCATGTGATATTTTTATAATATTTAAATTACTATTAAAAAAATATCAATTATGGCCACTTTAACCAAAAATATTCAGTTTACAGTCACATAAAGCACATGTTGTGTTTAAATTCACTGTAATCAATAATTTTATAATAACAATGCATCAAATGACTGAGTGAAAACAATGCAACCATGGCCGCCCTCAGCTTCACAGAGGTTTAAAGCTTCAGCTCACCGTTTAGCTGCCTGGCTCTCTCCTAACTTTCCTGCTTCGGGCTGCGGCAGGCAGAGGAAAAGGTCTAAAAACCCACCGTACGCTACCTGCTTATCATCAAACAGCAGTTAAAAAAACTGGCCGGTGAACAAAGTGGAGCATTTAGCAGCTAAAGAGCCAGATATTTCCCCGAGGAGTCGGTAGAGACCAAAAACAGAGCTACAGTGAGAGTGAATACCTTTTCCACGGCGCACATTTTGGCATATCACAGCATGTAAAACACTCATTTTTGATAAAGGCTACATTACTGGTATGTGGTCCAGGTCTAGGTTCCTGTTACTGTGCAGGCAGGATCACTGGCATCACATACTGGAAGAATCAAATTGTTAATGTTATCTGTTACACCCATGCTTTTATGTGTCAAAATGTTTGCCCTGAAAAAACATCTATCGGACTTAAATTTACCATGAGGACACGTCTCCAGAGGGAATGGTAATGTCATTCTTTGTCTGCTGGCAAACAGGCAACGGTTTGCTGACATGTTCAGTACATTATAAAAATAATACATATATTGACTTTGTTTCACCGTTGCCTTTTCTGTTGTAGGATTAATCTTTGTTTCATGAACAAACACCTAAAGATAAAGTGTGTTTTTTTTTTTTGGTTTTATCTAAGCCTGCAACAAACAATTATTTTTATTATTGATTAATCTGCTGATTTTTTTTTTTTTTTCATTATTTGGTTTATGAAATGACAAAAAAATAGAAAAGGCAATTGTGATTTCTTATTGTTTGAGGTGAAATCTTCAAATGTCGAAAGATCCAGAAGGTTTTCAGTTGCCTACGATATATGACAAAGAGAAGCAGCAAATTCTCCCATTTTTAGAAGCTGGAAATGGACAAACAGTAGCATTTTAAACTAACTACAGCTACTCGTTTCAGCTCTGCTCTGGTCTTGTTCTGCCTTGTTTGGACAGATCCATCCCTGTCTACTGAAGCTCATGCAATCATTACTGCGTTTTTTTTCTATCCTCCTGTGTGCAGGTGCGTTTTCACTACGCCTTCGAGACAGTGGTGGGATTCATTCTTCCCTACGCAATCATCATAGCCAGCTACCTCCTCATCCTGAGACGCCTGAAGCAGACCAAGTTCCAGCGAAAGGTCCGCAGCGAGAAACTCATCCTGGCCATCGTGGTGATGTTCGGCACTTTCTGGCTGCCGTACCATGTTATCAACATGATACAGGTGTGTGAGGGCACGTTCACGGTTTCATCCGTCACATGAAATCTGCTCGCATTCCCGCTTTTGGCTCGATGATGCGACCCTTTGAATGAACACTGTGCTTTGTTTTGTCCTAGGTCGCAGCTCAGTGGTACCCAGAGGAATCACACACAAGAGAAGTGTGAGTAACAAAGGATTTCCAGACATTTTCACCCACCCTCTCAAACAAAATTATTTTCACTGACATTTGGTACTTATAATTTACTAGAGATTAACAAAACATTAGTCTAAATGGTTATAAAATTAGGCTTCGCCACATGTCAGATATGGGGGAGGCTGATAAATTTCCACATGTTGGCTAAGACTGTAACATTCTTACAAGTACAAATGCAGCCAAGCTAATCTTGTGCGGTTACGTATTTCTTAAACAAAATACCTGTTGATACTTTACATTGTTATTTTTGAGGTTGATATGACGATGAACGGTTTCACTTTGAGAATTTTATGACCTTTAATCCATTAAAAACCTCTCTGGAAATTGGTATGAGATGTAAATTTTACTTTAAGTTGTCAGCATCGTGAACCCTCAAGCTTTTTATACTGGGCAAATTCAATCTCGAAGCCACATTCATCCAGCAGGCTTTGCAGTCATTTTGCGTCTCTTTGTGGTCTGTGTTTATTTTGTGTCCCCTGGTTATCATTTTGTCTCCGAGTCCTTGTTTTGTTCTTCTTTGTTGTCATGTTGTGTTTCTTTGTTGTTTGTGTTTACTTTGTGTTCCTTTTTTTTGTAGTTGTGTTATCTCCCCTTGTAGTTGGTTTGTGTCTCGTGGTGGCCATTTTGTGTCTTTGTAGTCGTGTTGTGTCTCTTTGTATCCTATTTGCTTCTCATTGTAGTTGTTTTGTGTCTCTGTAGTTGTAGTGTCTACCTCCTCTCTCTCTCTGGTTGCTTTGTGTCTCTTTCAGTGACATTTTGTAGCTGAAGCCCAGGGCCGCCCTAATCCCTCGGGCCCCTGGGCCCGGGCCCAGTGGGTCTGTTCAGTGATTAATCCATGGATGTATCAGTTAGTTTGACAGCAAGATGTTTACGTTAAGCTCTCAAGATTGCTACTGAACTTCAATTTCATTTTTCAAAGGCCCTAAATATAACGTGTGTTTTAGTCGTAGCCGTGGTCTAAAATGTCTGTTTATCTGTTTATCTCCAGATTGGACCACATCTCTCAGTCCAGTCGGGCCGTGACCTCAGCTTTGGCCTTCATCAGCAGCTGTGCCAATCCTGTACTCTACACCTTCGCCGGGAAGTCCTACATAAAGCAGAATGGCTTTGCCTTCATGGCTAAGCTCTTTGATGGCATCTCGGACCAAACAGGGACCAAAAAGAGTCGGGTCATGGCTAAAGACACTGTGGGAAACAGTAGTCTTGACTCCTCTGTCGGCACGGGGGTTCCTCTCAGACAAAATGAAAGATGAGCTTTGAAAAAAAAAAAAAAAAAACTTTGCTGTACTAAAAAACCCAAAGCACTAGCTCAGAGCTGAACATTAAGTATTTTCTCTTGTAGATAGAAACATAGGTTTGACTGGAAGTCAGTGTAACAGCCACAAGAAATAATATTGTTTATACCTGACCTGTATATCAGAACTGTACATAGTTTTTACATTTGTAGTTTATTACATTTTGTAGCAGTTACAGAGAATAACACTTGACAATTTATAATAAGTTCAAAAATACTACAACATACTGTGTCTACTTGGGGAGCAGTTGCACTGTGAGAAAAACACAAACTTGAATTCTGTAACAGGAAACACTTTACTTCAAATCCCCGTATTTAGAATTTATATTCAGTGTATTAACATTTTGTAAATGGCTTATAACGTACTATAATGTAGTTTTATGCAGCTATAATTACATTTTAGGTATTAATGTACATTATTTGTCCACAATTACAACTTCTTCTATGAGGACATTTTTTTTATTAATACAGCTGTGTTTTGTCCATATTGTCATTCATTATGTCTACTCAGCAGCCTCCACCTATAGGTGTCCACAGGAGGAGTCAGTTGTTGATAAATACATTAATAAATGCTTATATCTGCTTACAACTAAATTATGAGTTATAAACCATTTATTACATGTTTATGTACCGCTTAAAAATGCTAAGTAGGGGAACTTGAAGTGTTGCCCATGACCCTCATAAACTGACCCTTCCGATAAATGAATTTAGTGCCCGTTCCGGTCTTTTTTTTGTGAATCCGTGCTTATCCGGTTCTTCATTTAGGTATTTTATCTCAACACAATCTGAATACACCAGTATGAACAGGATCTGGTGAATGACACGTTTCTTCATTGTGGAAAACTCAAATCCACTCTCTAAACACTTATTGTGGAGGTGCAGATCAGTTTTCCCCTGTTTGAAATGTCTGGAACACGTTGTCAAAGCCTTGAACCAACTTTACAGACGAACTTGGCCGTTTTCTACTGGACTGGCCAGTGTCCGTAATGAGAACCTAAATGAAATCAAGGTACAGACTCTTTGCCCCCCCCCAATGAGATTTACAAGTTTTAATCATTCTTTTTGATTTGGTTTCACTGTAAGGTGGGATTTTTCATAATGCAGTAATGACAATTGTTACCAGTGTTTTTGAATTTCTGTTGTTGCACAACGTAAATCTCAGCTTCAGTCTTGGGTCAATTTGAAGTGATGCACTGATGTATTTCTTTTAAAACACTGGACTAAGTTCTGTTCTACCCCAATTTAAAAAAAAAAAAAAAAGTTGTGTTTTTATGCCCTTATTTCTCTGATCCAACATGTGATTTTATTGTTCTGTAAGGCAGACATTTATTGTACTTGTGATTATGTTCTGCACACACACAAAACATTTGCATAAGCACATCCGTAATAAAATACCAAACTGCTTTAAGATGTTTGAATGTATATTGCACTAAAGCTCCAGCATTAAGGAGGTTAATTTTACCTGCTTGAAGAATTGATAGTCATTTGCTCAGCTATATTTTCCATTGAGATTTGCCAACAGCGGGCAGCCGTTTTTCAAACAGAACGGTCAATAATGTGCTACTGGTAACTAAGAAGCGGCACAGTAACTAATATCCAAATGCTGATAGACCTCACATACATAACGTGTAGAGCATAAGCTGTTCTGTATGATCTGCAAATTAAAAAAAAAACAAAAAACCGTTTAACACATTCAGCTTTATTTACCAGTGATTTCCACACTTTATACCATGTCACAAAAATACACTCAGTGTCCACGTTATTTAGGTACACCTATACAAAAAAACGAATGCAATTCAATACAAAAGCTCTGCCATAATCGCTACATTTATGAAGTTTAGTGTTCAGTTTAGGCAACTGGACTACCTCAATATAATGCAGTCCAGTACAGTCCACTAAGATCCGGCTACTACATAATTTAATGTACACCACTACGATAAGCTTTGACAAAAACTGATTATGGGCATCACAAAAGACTATAGATAAAACAGACTGTAAATGTGTACTGAATACACTCGACAAGTATTTTAAATTAGGATTTGGACCTTATACATGTGCAGTTTATAAAGACATTCCATGTTTGCAGGCAGTAAATCATACTTACGGGTTTTAAAATTTACCTACAACTTTGACCAGTCATAAAGTATAAATAATATTTCAACTTAGTAACATTTTAAAATGACAACATCCCAAACCGGAGTGATCCAGCCGAGGTCTCCGTTTTTGGGAGCATTTCCATTACCTGTAGAAGTAAAAAAGGTGAATTGATAAACCGTTTTCAAAAAAAGGGTTGTTGAGTCAACTTTATGGTCAGTTTGGAGGCTGGAGGTGGTGCATCTGCCACATTTATATCGATGAGGATAGGCCAATTACAAGACGTCTTAGCGTAACACACCGCAATTTAAAAAGCACCCCACACACACTGTAGCCTCCAAAAGTTAGTAAGAACCCAACAGTCATGAAGGCAGGAGAGAGATATATTTAATATAATCTATACATAGGAAGCATGAATCTAGTCTACATGGACCTGACACACTCACTGGTGTGTGTACAATCACGTGTAATAACGGGCAACTTCATGTATCAGTGAACCGACCCAGAAGACCGACACTCACCTCGCCGGATCAAGATTCATCCAGGCCGGACTCGGAAACCCTTAAAAAAAAGGAAACACGACGGGTCAGTGTCAACTTGAATTATAATCAGCACCTCGCCAGGATCCGTACCGTCAAACCCGTCAGTGCAGTGAAAGAATAATCATGAGGTTCAGGTGAAACACGGACTCACATGCAGCTCATCATTAAGGTTTGACTGTTTATTTAAAAAATAAAATAAAAATGGCTTAACGCTAACAACAATATCCCATCATTTATCGATTGATATCGTTCATCTGAATCTGCAGGTTATCAAATAAGTTTGGTGGGGTCGAAAGGACAATACTACAGCACCTGAGTAAATAGCCTTAGATGTTTCTCCACCAGGGAAAGGAAATCGTTAAAACGGCACCTAATCCCCGACACACCAGAGGGTTCGTTAAAAAGGGACCGATTTAGTCGTTTTAGTCCAGGAGGCACCGTTCACTCAATTCCAGCTATAATTGGTGGATCATTATTTACAAAAAAACAAAACAAAAAAAACAATAGAAACCCATGAGGTCGGTTGAAGCGGCGAGCTAACGGCGATAATCTGTGCGGAAATAGCCGCAAACAAACAGACGGATAAATACACCAGCGGCGGTAATTAAACAAGTGCAACCTGATACCGACCGTGGACCGTGGACCGCGGCCGTGGCGGGACACGTGCTGGCTCGGTCGCCTCGCCGCCGGGGAACCCGTCCGACCGCCGGCACCGCAACAAGGAAGAGAGGCCGTTAATGCGGCGGGGGCTCAATTTATCGCTTTATCAAAACCACGTGTTTGCGCTCCTCCGTCAGAGAGCGGCTTCCAGAAAGCTTCCGGGTCCGCTGCACAATTAAAAGGAGCCAAGGTAACACTTGAAATCCCTGGAACAAACGTGCATTGTAAACTGCGTCAACTCTTCATTATATTATTAGACTGCTGCCTTTTGTGTTGTTGTATCCTATATACGACATCCTGTATATATATATTTTTTTATTTTCGCTGTTCCTCTCCCGCCTCTTATTGTGTACCTTGCTTGTAGGGTTTTGTTTGGTCTGTGATTAAACTGGCAGCTGAATTTCCTTCATCTTATTGTTGTTGTTGTTTTTTTTCATGCCTTGAAACCGGTAAACAAATGGGACAAAAATCTATCAATGTGTATGTGAAGATTACCCAATAAAAGTGATTAGATTTTCAATAAAACACTAAAATTTAATAGTATCTAATAAACAAAACAACCAAAAAGAGATGCAAAATGGCAGCAAAGAGACGCAGAACGACCAAGAAGAGAAACAAAATGAGTAAAAAGAGACGCAAAACAACAGCAAAGGGACAAAAAAGCGAGTGAAAAGACACAAAAATGGAAAAAAGAGATACAACAGTTTTTATTTTATGAAACCACGATCCTCTAAATTAACAAAAAGGAATTTAATAAGTAAATATTAGCCGATAACTGCATAGATAACCGGCTGCTGTGTTCAAATAAACCCGTGATTGAACGCCACCTGCAATTTTAAAACACATTCCCACGTACGGGGCTCCTTTTTAAACTACAAAATGACGTGACCGTTGGCTTAAGTACGGCACGCCTATTGGTCCAAAAACACCCCACCAAAACCGACTCACTGACATAACACAGAGCTGTGCAGTCACAAAGATAAGGTGTAACGTGCAGCGACCGTCAGGTATTTAATTCAGAAGTGGGCAGTGCATTCGGCGACCATGAGAGTTTTAATAGGTATGTGCGGTTTTTGTTTCTTTTTAAGAGAATGATATCTCTTAAAAGTTGCTCGGAAGGGTCAATGTGACATAACGCCAGCCCAGCTAGCTGTTAGCTGTTGTTAGCATTGCAGGCATAAAGCCATTCATTGAGTCATGTGCCCGTAAGTTACGTCTTCATTATGTTCGTCCAGGAGATTACAGTGCAAATAGCTCGCCAACTATGTGATTAAACATAGAAAAACTGTCACTGCGTGGTTTAGTTGTCACACAAAGCTAAGTTTGCTTAAGTAATGCATGTTTTGTAAGCACGAGTAGTGCGCATGCGCACCGTTCTGACTCTCCTGTTCTCTGGGTGAAAAAAAAACCCCCCATCGTTTATTTACTGTTAATAAAAGACTGATCGGTGTCTCTGTTATTTTGTCCACTCCGTTTGTATCAGGGAGGGTAAGCTGAATAACAGAAACGCCTCTCTGCATGATGCCATACGGTTCAACAGCAGCTTAAACTACATCCTCCTAAATGATCATAAAGTTGAATCAAA
Source organism: Xiphias gladius (assembly GCF_016859285.1). Classification (NCBI taxonomy): domain Eukaryota; kingdom Metazoa; phylum Chordata; class Actinopteri; order Istiophoriformes; family Xiphiidae; genus Xiphias; species Xiphias gladius. The sequence continues at coordinate 22,941,473 of NC_053413.1, read as the reverse complement.
ACAGATAAAACAAAATCCGACCATTACAACCTTCATGAAGACAGGATTAATTACTTATTATTATACCCAGGGTTGCCTAATGGCAAGTTGATCTGTATAATATCTACTAATATTAGCAAGATCAGGGCAAATATAAGCACCGTTTTTCCTCATCCAGATTTATTGTAACTGGTCACTGATCTTCAGTTCCTCCGTCTGGTTGTGTATTTCTCTATATTGTCCTTTTTTTTTGTAGGAGGGGGATCTGGCTTTGTGGGCCGTGAGCTGACTCGCCTGCTCAGAGACAAAGGTCACGAGGTCACAGTGATATCTCGCCAGCCCGGTCCAGGGAAAATAACATGGGTACGCTCTTTGTTTAGTTCAGGGTAACGGTAAAAGAGCAGGGAACAGGGTTGGTTTAAGAGCTTTTAATTCATCTCAGTTACTAATGAGATTCCGTTAACCGAACTTTTCCTCGTCTGTGCTCCTGCAGGGTGAGTTGGAGTCTCGTGGCCTCCCAGCATGTGAGGGCGCCGTCAACTTGGCTGGAGAGAATCTCATGAACCCACTGCGATGGTGAGCAGCAAATAAACCAAGGCTACAACTAACAAACTTTTCATTATTTTCTCAATTAGTAAGTTGATCTTCTTGTCGATAAAATGTCGGAAATTTTGAAAAATGCCCAGTGTAATTTCCCAGATCTCAAGCTTACCTATTCAAGATGCTGTTTTATCCAACTAACGGTTCAAAACCCAAGTATATAGTTACAGTCATACTGTATATGAAGAAAAGTATAAATTCCTGAAATTTGAGAAAATGGAACCAGCAAATGTTCAGCTTTTTTTTTTTCTTGAAAATTGACTGAAACATTAATACATTTATCAAAGTGGTTGCTGAATAATTTTCTGTCAATCCACTAATCGGTTAACCAACTAATTGTTTCATCTCTAAAAATAAAAAAGAGCCTGAGTGACAACCACATACAGCTGCACTGTCTGTTTAATATCTAATGCTTATAATAGCTTTGAATCTTTCAGTAACTAAAACAAATAGAATTTGACCTCCTGCCTGATATTAAAATGAATGTAATGGTCAGTTAACCCTGGAGTTGAGTATTGCTCTGGGTACTTTGCCAGCTACTTTAATGTCGCCGGATCTCAACCTGTTGATCTCTTTTTATTCGTGGTTTCAGGTGGAACGAAAGTTATAAAAAAGATTTGTTCTCCAGTCGCATCGATACTACAAAAGCTCTAGCTCAAGCCATTGCTGCCTCCCCCAGTCCTCCTCAATCCTGGGTGCTGGTATCAGGTGTAGGTAAGCCTCTGCCTAATGACAAAACTTAAAATTCTTATATGCTGCTCGGGGAAAGGCTGATGGGCTGAACTGACAGACAAAGACATTTATTCTTATATGTTTCTTTCTTTGCTTTTTATGTCCACAGCTTGTTACGAACCCAGTCTGACAGCTCAGTATACGGAAGACAGTGAATGGACACCATTTGACCTCCTCTCCGGACTTGTCAAAGAGTGGGAGGCCTCGGCACTTCTGCCGGAGAGTGTGGCAGAAGCCACCAAACAAGTTGTCATCAGGCCTGGTAAGTAAAAACTGCGCATTTCACTTAAAGTTACAGACAAAGATTCTGCAAGTGTGAGGTAAAAAAACTGAACATTAATGCCCAGTAAGAGTTATTGCTGTGTCAGAAAATTTTACGCAGTCGTCATGTTTATCAAACAGGGTAGTTTGTGACATTTTACACCGTTGGATTAAAAAAAGGACAAGAAGATTGAAAGAGAGACTTATTTTTGCAAGGTCATCTTCTCTGGAAGGAGTTCTTGCTCATTGTTGTTTGAGAATAGTTGATGTGTTGTTCCGAGATTTTAAAGGTCTTTTATGTCCTTTTTCAGCTCCACAATTTTTAATTTGTTCTACCTGCAGGCTCTCGGATGATTAGAGACTCTTCTATGTTGCAGTTCCACTTTCAGATTTAAGCCGGTGTCATGGGCTCGATATTACCCAAGTCTAACCTAGTTTTCTGTGGCATGATGCACATAGGAAAAAAAACATTATCAAATCATACTTTACTCGGTCACTTCACACGTTTCTTATTGAATAATGTCTGTTGTGGAGAATGGACACACATGGAAACATTTTCGTGTGCTGCGTTCAATAAATATAAATGGTCAAAACAGTAACAGTAACATGAACATACACATACATTTATCCCCTTCCAAGAACCCACGACCCTTCCTTGTGCTCTTTCGTCCTATCTACCATTATCCCTTCTCCTTTCTTTGCAGTTTTCCTCAAGCTTACCCATCACCTGGCTATAACAATAATGTAGTTATTTAATATTTTATTTATTTCAGTCCACATAACTTTGGATTAAAGTAATTAAAAAGCATAGTGAATAAAAAAACGATGACAGTACAAAACAACATGTATCTACATGCAAAAAATCTTACTAATATTTCCTTCCACCAGGGGCAGTGCTGGGTCGCGATGGTGGTGCCATGAAGCAAATGCTGCTGCCCTTCTGGCTCGGCCTCGGGGGCACTCTGGGTTCAGGGAGACAGCCGTTCCCTTGGATCCACGTGTCGGACCTGGCAGGAATCATCGCGCACGCCCTGGAGCACCGCGCCAACACTCCCTCCCCTTCACCACAAGTGTTTAATGGAGTTGCACCCGCGCTGAACACCAACTATGAGTTCACTAAAGAACTGGGCCGGGTTCTGAGGCGGCCCACCATTTTTCCTGTGCCAGGCTTCGTCATGAACGCCCTGATGGGCTCTGAGAGGGCCGTAGTCCTCACGCAGGGACAGAAAGTCATACCGAAGAGGACTTTAGAGGCTGGATTTCAGTACAAGTACCCGGACCTGACCTCAGCTCTGAAGGAGATTGTTGGGAGTTAACAGATTTTGGAAGGAACGTGTGCTGGCTTAAAAAATTCTGTAATTATGCCTTCATATTTACTGTATCATATATGGAGAGAATATAAACGAAAATGAAAGCTGAACAAAAACTCTGGCTCACAAATGGTTAGACGACACATTTCTGTAAATCCCACATTCTTCAGATTCGCTTGAAGATGTTTATGAATCAGGTTTTACAAACTTCAGATTAAGTTTTTCTGAGGGTCTGTCAATACTTTGAATTAAAATAGATATTAGCACCTGAGACATAATAGACAGCTGTGAAGACAGGTGTGTTGGCATATTTGCACACATCAGGATGAAGATCGGATCATGAAGATCAGTGGTTTTTCTGGATTTTGGGATTCTCTCATTAAAGGGATGATATTTATCCAGATGGTCTCTGAATTTTAACATGAAGCACAGAAGCATACAAGAGAAAGTCATGTCTGTTTCTCCATTTTACAGTTCGCATTAAGGTCCAAAATTGCAGCAAGCTTTTTACAAGAAACTGACAATGGTTTGTTGAAGGTGGTGGGTAAAGCACAGCAAGACAGAACTATGATGTTTTATTGAAGAAATCTTGATAAGCACATAATAGCTGTTCAGTGAGTCAGTGTTTTACCAGTTCCACAAGGAAATGCAGATGTTCAGTTTAACTAAAAGCTGATGAGTCCTTGGATGGAAGTTTTTTTTTTTTTTTAAATTGTGCATTCCATTATTTCAGAAGTCAAAAAGAGTCATCACTCTGAATCGTTCTTGACGTCTTCCTCGACATTTTGAAAGATCGGCAGTTGATCTCCCCAGTCGCTGCTCCGGGCGCAGCGGTACACATCTCTGATGGAAGGAAATGGGGAAAAAAAAAAGAACTATTTTCAGGCAAATCTCGTGAAACTGTAATCAGAGAATGTAAAGGCTAGACAACGAACATAATTTAGTAACCAAATGTTTCCATAGCACAGAGGACTTCAAACTAACAAAAACTAAAAGCTGGCATTGAAAGCCAAGTCGAATGTGTTGTGTTAGCTTAGTCTTTGATCAGATAGTTACTCATTTAATCAAAATTTGGCCAACTTTCGACTCTTTACTTAAGGAAAAACCTCTTGCACGTCTGCTTGTGTTTAGACAACATTTAACATTTGAGAGGCTTGGCGTCTTTTTGTGAGATTAAACAAGGGTTTCGAGAATTGGCAGGTTTGTATCTGTAAACTTTGGTTTTGTATTGGAACTAGTATCAACCCCCCCCCCAAAAAAACAAAAAACCAATCCAAACCCAACCTTAATGACCACTGGCATAAAAGTCAATTAATTTGTTTCTTTTAACACATGAATGTACATTAATCTGACAGTACCTCTAATGTTAAACACTGCATACTCGTATCATAGACAGGGTCTGCCCCCCCCCCCATGGCAAACGCAGATCAAATTTGCCTCCACCTTGAAGAATTTTTCTCAGATGTTGCCTCACGTGCTTTCTTGCTATATGACTGATGTTTTCACTTCCTGATGAAAATACAAAAGGTAGAAATAGAAATACCACACTACCTAAAACAGGTATTGTGGCCAAAACACACTTCTATGACTTTTTTTTTTAGAATAAATATTACAAGGGAAGAACGAAAAAAATGGAATGAGAAAAAAAGTTGTTGAAACACCCTCCCCCTGCTCTCCCAAAATATTTTGGACAATCGTCCTTTTAACAAAGAGAAAAAATAGATAACCCTTACCCTTTTCTGACCCCTCATTGCCACTAATAATTTTCATACAGTCCCAAATCCCACTTAAAAACGAGTAAACCAATGCTGCGGCTGCAGCTGCTGATAGGTCTGACAGTATGTCGTGAAGCAGGACCTTTACCTGCTGTGCTTTCGAGCTGTCACCACCACGTGCTGTAGTCGTCCATCAGGGCAGCACATTCGACAGTGGACATGTCTCGTTCTGCGCTGCACCGGTGCGATCAGCCGGGCCCAGTCCACACCTTCCGTTTCTGCCTCCGCCGGTCCCCTCCGGGTCAGAATCAAGTAGCTGAACTTCTCCGTCTGCCGGTCATTGTGCTGAAGAAAAAAAAAAAAAAGGTTGATACGGAATCTGTCCATTCTTTTGTCTGTTTTTAAGTAGAAATTACTAACATTTTCAAAAGAATTAGTTCATATTTGCTGCCTTCTGTCAGTTACGGATATGACACAACTGCGATTTAACCTGTAATTAGTTAAAAGATGCTCTTGTGCAAAGTAAGATAATGTGTTTTACACAGAGACGTAAGCATATGTAGTGATGACACCACGGCTGAGGTAAGAAAATAGCTGCAACTACAGATGCTTTTCACTAATTTAATCGACTGATTCTTTGAAAAATGTACAAAAAGTACAAAAGTATGAAGAAGGATGTCATGTTGTAATCCTAAATCAAGAAAATGACTGAATTGACACAAAAATCTTAACTTAATTTCCACTTTTTAAAAATCTTTCTCAGACCTTTATGTTGAAAGTTCTGTAAAAAAAAAAAAAAAGAATGAATGAACTTTCAAGCTTAACTGATGTTTGCTTTCCAAAAGTGATGCATTTGCTGTAACCAGACATGTAATCCAGAGTTTAGTCTTACCCCGGGCAGAGGCAGAGGTTGGTACAGCTGCCGGAAGTTGCAAGGGACGGTCGGCTCTTGGGCCAGTTTAGGACACATCAGTTCGTGAGGACACTGGAAAACCCAGAAAATGAAGAACCGATAAAGCTGTGACACTCCGCAACGAAAATCCGGCATGATATTTTAAAACCAAGTGGGGTTTAAACGTACTGGAGCAAACACTGACGCTTGTCTGGAGTCATGGACCGTCTTCTCTTCTTTCTAGACACAGAGAACTGTAAGTTACCGGTCTGCTCACAGTGTTATCAGTGTCAAATCATCTACACAGCAGCACTTACCCAACTCCCCTAGGAGGACTTTAAAAGTGCTGTCTTATCCACTGCATTTGAGTACCTTTAATAAAGTGTCTCTGGCTTCCATAAGAATCTGATGGCCCTCTTTGGTCCCATTTTCCACCAGCACCTTTAGGAAAAAAAATAAATGCAAAAAACACAAAAACAAAATCAAATGTCATTGAATAAGACAGGTACCAGGATAGTTTTCAAGACAAGCTGTGATTTATACACAAAATGTCTCCGGTCTAGTATATATTCACTTACAGTTCAGTGATGACAGGACCCCACATACAGACCAGAGGACCACGGAAAACTGACAGTAAAGTAAACGTGATCTGAACAGGGAAGTTTTATCACTATTTCAACCAACCAGATATGAGCTTGTCTTCCTCCACAGAGTGAACACCGCCTCCTCTCGCTCCTTCACACTGGGAAGCTCTGACAGGGTAAAAGCTGCGACCACCAAATCGAACTGCACCTGAAAGGAGAAACGCAGCGCTGTCGGGGCTCCTATATCCTTAAGCCACGGAATCTATCACTGCTCATACCAACGACCTGGTTCTTATTTTATTTATTCAAAAAAAAAAAATACAAATTGGTTTGGAGGCATGAAAATCTAATTATGTCTTTGAGGAGTTTTGTTGAGAAAGATCACCGTTGCATCATCGGGACATTATCTGGATGCATTTGGGTGATAAGTGTTTGTCGACAAGCCGTTCATGTGCCATGATGTGATCATTCAGAAAGAAAGAAGGACAGAAACATCTCTTTTTGAATCTGAGTTTGAACCTTCCTTTAGAACTCAAAACTGAAAAAGTAGAATATATTGTTTGAGGAAACTCTTTCACTTTCCTACACTGAATACAGAATGTGTTTTTCTGCTGCTGGAGAGGGGGAAAAAAAAAAAAAAAAATAGAAGGGGTCTTACCTTAGGAGAGACAGGGAGGAACTGTCTGAAATAGACTTGTTTGATGTGAGGCTGAGCTCTTTCATTATCACCTGCTCAGCAAAACACAAAACAAGCTTAGGTTGTCGGAGGAGCTACTTGACAAAAGCCCAAAACAAAAATGTGAAGAAATCTAAATTGAATCGCGGATTTGTGTCTGCACCTTTGAGAAGTCGTTCTGCCAGAATGTTCATTGGCCCAGAGCTGTCCACACACACCATCTCCTTCAAAGAGCCGGCCCAGCATGAGTGTGATGCCCTGCGGGAGAAAGCGAGAGTCCCCGTTTAGAGTCTTGTAATTTACACGAGATCTCTCTTAGATGCTGCGCCGGTGTTGTACACGAACCAGACGACTGTTCCCAGCCCCGAGCCGAAATCCAGGAGAGACTGAGGGGCAAAAGAGGGATCCCTCTTCTTTATCTGGAATGATAGCGAAAAGAAGAACAGTCATCTAGGACATATGATGGCAGGAATTTGACCCACTCGTCATAATCCTCCGTATTTTTACATTTTTCTAGGCTCGACCACTATAAGTGTAAAAGAGTGTTCGTCTGAGACGTGGGTGACCTGACCCTTTAAGGGAAGCCCCGGCATCGTTATGCGAGTTACCCTACGATCCCCGACGCTCGCTCATACCTCGTTTAGAGCTCGCCTCGCCGCCGCGTAGCCGCCGGCCAGCCGAGCCGCCATGTAGACCACACCTAACTCTTCATCATACCTGAAACACAGACAGCGGGCCGTATAACAAACTCATCTACATCTCGGGCTCAAACAGGAGAAGTCCCCAGATATAAGCTCCAAAATGGAATGAAATTACGTTTCTAAACTTCAGAGTCAATATGATAAAAAACGGTTTCCAGTGTACCTTAAGGCCATAAAGGGTTTAAAGTTTATTTTCACTTGCACATATCAGACCTACTTCTTGTCTAGGTAAATTGGGTAAAGGACGCTTTAGAGGAATTAACTGAGAGCATTGCTGAACACATCCATAATTTAAAAAATCCAATAAATTCATGACTAGTATCCTTATAAAAGAACATGTAGATAAAGCAAGTGTTACTTCATAGTAGTCCAGTGATATGTTGTTCTTCTGAGCTCTGAGAAGACTTTCTTCCTGATGCGGTCTTCCAGTGCTTCCTCATCTATATCTGCAATATAAAGGACAGTTACTTTTTCCTTCAGCTGCTGCATCATATAATCTCTTTACAGTTACTATACCTGTACATCCTCTTTAAATATTGGATATATACAGTATGTCGCCCACCTCCTCTCTTCTCCATCGCTTTCTCCCAGAGCTCTTTCTCCAGGCTCACAGCTTTCTTTCTCAGGGTCACATCCTCAACTGCTCGTTTTCTGCTCCACAGGAAGTTTGTGAGGTTGCGGGTGCGGTCGCTCAGGCGATTCACCTGCGCCCCTACAGGTGGAGAGATTCGAGAGTTGCTCAGCAATTTTGTCAGTGACGCTGAAGGAAATATTTGGCGTGTCGGCCGACAGCCACGATCGCAACTGAACCCACTGGTAATAATCGACCGTGCAGCCGTCTGGAGTTCCTCAGGTAGGCGCAGAGTTTTCAGGTTGGTCACACCTGGGTGCTTCCTGTGCGGTTCTCCTTTTAGGAAATCTACCTGGGACTGTGGCTGCGCAGCTGCACTCATTCCCTGAGGATTTAAAAAAAAAAAACTCTTTAAACTCTAGAGGGTTAATGGTACCCAACCTTCTTCTGGTCTAAGAGTAAAGCAAAGTAAAAGACAAACAAGGAATACAATTAGATAGTTTCAGAGCTGAGACTTTTGGTATTCGATTTAAAATCTTAGACCATCATTTTTTTTTTCTGATTTGTTCACTGAGTTACTCTGATTAATGGCCATTTCATGTATACACAGTTTCAAATTGGATTTATATGAAATTCACAAGATCATGATGTAAATTCCTATTTCCATATACAATACATATTCTGTATCAATTGATATTATCTGAATTACCCAACCCTACAACTGCACATGAAGAGCGCAGTGAAATCAGCAGCACAATTCCAACACCAAAAAAAACTCATCAAGAAAATGGTGTTTCAGAAGCTGGTTTGTTCTGTTAGATAGTTGCTTTAGATAGTTGAGTGACTGTATTGAGGAGATGCACTTAAGAGGTTTTTTTTGCAGAAAAGATGTACATAAATATGCAGATTCGCAAGAACTGAGACAGTAGGAGGATTTTAAAAAAATCTTTCTTTTTATCTCTCACCTCTTGAAGTCCCTGTTTTTATGTATGATGTTCTTGTAGATTTTTGCTATTTTTGCTCCTACATTGCATGGTAGTGTCTTTTCAGAAGGACATTGTAACTCTGGTTTTGAAAGGTTCTACAGAGATAAAGTTTATTATTATTATTATTATTATTATTATTATTTGTCCAACGTTTCGGGGACCCCAAAATTTCCCAGTCAAAAAGGAGGTGTCACATCACACAGAGAACAGGCAAATGTATTTAACAAGGATGAGACTGCTAGTTCACAGATGAAAAAAAGATGATAAATGAATGAATAAGAATATTACGCTTAATCCTGTGACCATAGCAAACGGTTTATTTAACTCAGTCCTGTTTAAGAGTTTACCTGTCTGACCTGCATGGTCAAGATGCTGCGCTCGACGACACTCACCCTGCACATCACCTTCGCGACCCCCACCCTCCGGCAGAGGACACGGGCACCGTAGCTCCGTGATGCCATGTCGTCGGTGTCCGAACCGTATTCAAAAAAGCTTTGTTTTTAGCTTTGACTTTCATCCGCACCGCGACGAGCACGGAGCACCGCACCAGACGCTCGCCGACCCTTCAACAAAATAACTCCGACCGTCGGTCAAGGTGGAACCTTTGGCACCTAAGCTCTGTTCCCCGGTTGAGAGCAGAGGAGCGCTCACTCTGCGCTTGTTTTCGGGCACGGTCGACGCTTTCCGAAGTGCGCCTTACTTTTCATAGATTTCACCTCAGGATTATATGGACTAAAGTAAGTGAAAACCAGATTTGAAGGTAGAGCGTTTGCGATTAACTTTAAACGTTCACGCTCAACCGTGTATCAGGTATGGGCTAAAATTGTTGCTTTGGTAACGGCTATGCTGGGTGTAGAGCGCATGCGTGGCAAAATGTTTTTTTTAATTTTTTTTTTTTTTTATTTAAAGGACGGAGTGACTCATCTTCGTACCAAGGGATCTTTAGGGGCGCCGACTACGAGACGGCAGCGGGCAGGGTTTTAAGTTTGCCGCCGTGTCTGTTGTCACTGTGGTCCCTTGAATTACTAACTCGCTGATACGTTTTCTCAATAAACGACTATGAGGCGAACAAGAGGGTCGAGAAATAAAAGTCGGAGTTCAGCAGAAAATGAAGAAGTCCGGTCAAAAACAGGTGTGTTGTGCCGCTGGAAGTATGAGTTAGCTAGCCTCCGTGACCGCGCCATCTCAGCACACGGTACTTTACTGAACGCAGCAGGAAAATTAATTTTTTTTATATTAAATGTATTTATTGTCCATGCAGGCTGTAGTGTTCTTACAAAGCCTTTGTATTTTTTGAATTATGTATTTTCAAATAAAAAAAAAAAACATAAATCACTGAGTGCATTCAAAATGTTTCCTTCTGTTATCCTTTTGTCCAGAAAGTCTGAATGAAGCAGGGGACTCGGCTGCTCACAGTGGGAGGCCAGCTCGAGTTAAAGAGGAAGAGGAGGAGGAGGAGGAGGAGGAGGAGAAACCTGCAGCTAAGAGGAGGAGAGGGCAAAGCAAGAGTCAGACAAAAGCTGAAGAAATGCCCAAAGAAGCAATGAAAAGTGAAGGTGACGTGCCTCTAATTTTCATAAATGTTGTATATGTAATGCAGTTACAGAGTGAAATACGATTTTGAAGCTGTTGAGGTGACTGGTGACAAATGTGGCGTAGTAACATTGGCATTATCATCAAGTGGTTTTTGTTCTATCTGTTTCTAAACACATCAGTTTATACAGGATAACAGGACATGTTCTTATTGCCTGTGTTTATTATTACATGTCAATTGATCTCATTAATGTTTTGTTTCTGATCCGTGTCTTATCGTCTGCAGTCAACAAATCCAACTTGTAACAAACAAAAAAAAGTTGTCCTAGTCGTTTCGTTAGATTTTCTCTACTAGGAACTTGTTTATTATTAGATGTCTGTTGATCTCAATGACGTTTCGTTTCTCATCTGTGGATGTTGTGCAGAGGTTGTGAGGACAGTTGTCATGAAGGGCAAAGCTCCAGTGGACCCTGAATGCAAAGCCAAACTCGGAAAGGTACAGATTCCACGTCCACACAAGATATGAAACTCATGGTTGACATCGGTTCTGTTTGTGGTCTGACACCTGTTAGGAGGTTTTTTGCAAAGCATTGCTCCAGTTACAGTTCCCCTTGTTAGAATGACCCTGTTTGTGGTTTATTATACATGAGTTTGTTACTATTCTTTTGTATGGTCTTAAATCAATCAAAAATCGAACTCGATTTGCAGTTTAAATCCTGTAAATGGTTGTTTTACCCAGAGCAGCTGGTCAGAAATGTACATTTCGTTGCGCAGGTCCAGCAAGCACTCAATGGATAGGCAATAGATATTAAAAAAAATTTCACTGCAGTTATTGATATTTATTTACAGCAACAGTGGACTATGTAGGTTGGCCAGGCTGAGTTTGATTCTTGAAAATGAAAAAATGTAGTTTCTATTGTCTAATTGTTGATGGCAAAAAAGTTGTTCAAAACAAATTGTTCATCAACGTTATCACTGTTACATGAGAAAAACATCCAATATGCTAATGAATATGGGATTTGTAACTGTAGTTAATTCCTCTTGGGATTTAATTACCAGTCACTATTATGTATCTTTTTTTTTTTTTTGTTTTTTTTGTTATAACACTGCCATACCAACACAGACAGCTAGAGCTGAAACAAATAGTTGATTAATCGATTAGTCCTTTGAAACAAAAGTAATCTGTAAGTAATTTTGATAATTGATTAATCGTTTTAATGCAAAAATGTCACATATTTGGCATAAACCAGCTTCTCATATATGAGGATTTACTGGTTGCCTTAGTCATGTATGATAGTTAGTACTAAGGTTTTGTTCTGGGCTGTTCGCCAAACAAACCAAGCAGTTTCAGGACGTCGCTTTGGGCTTTTCTAAGTTCTGATGGGTGTTTTTCACTACTTTCTTTTTGCATTTCACAGGAAACTGTTAAAAAAAATAATGGTCATAAATACTCATTTTTAGTCGCATGTTTATCTGTAGTTTCTTGTAAAGTATTTTCAACCTTTGTCCTGTAGTGTTCTTGTTTTTCAACCTATGAAATTGCACTTTTTTACTTTTTTTTTTTTTTGTATGAGCATTTTCCTGAACAATTGTTGTCTTAAACTACATAAAACAACACATGCAACGTAAAAGGATGCTGGTCAGGTGCAGTCACCTACCTTAATACAACTAATTGTTTAACTTCTCTTTCAGGCTCATGTTTACAGTGAAGGAAATGATGTTTACGACGTGATGTTAAACCAGGTAAAATAATAAATGATAATAATTAGAAATTGACTTAAATGGGTCTGCAAAGTCTATTTTCATCAAATCAAAAGCTAGAGTCTTTTTTCAAATTGAGTAGTGCTGACTGACCAAAATAGCAATTATGAATAATATCAGAGATATTATAATCACAATTATTCACCATGGTTTCAGATATTGATGATTTTAGACTTTAGACTAGATTTTATTTCACTAAGTTGTTTCTTAAATGACACCTGAAAAACAGGAATTGAGTAAAGGCCCAAATGCCGCAAATACTTTCTGTCTTTGCAGACAAATCTTCAGTTTAACAACAACAAATACTACCTGATCCAGCTGCTAAAAGACGACAGCTCCAAGGTTTACAGTGTGTGGATGAGATGGGGCAGAGGTAAGTTTACTCTGTGCTGACGATTCTTATTCATATTTGATAAATGTAAATGTTTGTATTTATGCAGGAGATTAACAGAAGTTACGTCTTTTATGAAACCTAGACCGATTGATGAAACTACTCAATATAATGATTGTATTTGGGCGTTGTCTCCCTTGTTTCATCAGTGGGTAAAGTGGGTCAAAACAGCCTTACAGCCTGTGGTGGAGATCTGCTGAAAGCCAAAAATATCTTCAAGAAAAAGTGAGATTATGTATTTGAAAAAAAAAAAAAAAAAAAAGTTCCTGATGTCTCACATGGAAGTGGGCTCAATGAAATTCTTGAACTTGTTTCTTTTGCCACAGATTCTTGGACAAGACCAAGAATGAGTGGGAACAGCGGGCAAGTTTTGAGAAGGTGCCTGGAAAATATGACATAGTGTTCATGGATTACAGGGCAAATGAAAAGGTACGTTTAAAGATAAAGAAACAACTCATGTATCTCCTCGGTATCTTTGTAATTAGCACCGAACAACTCGGTGACAGGAATCTCCATTGAATTAAGGATAGGGTCTATTATGTAAATAGATGTATTTCACTGTTCCAGGAGGAGAACCAGACCACAGTGGGCACTGTACCCAAAAAGAGGACCTCCAGGCTGGATGCGAAGATCCAGTCTCTCCTAGAGTTCATCTGTGACCTTAAAGCCATGGAGGAGTATGTGCTGGAGATGAAGTTTGACACCCGGAAAGCTCCTCTCGGTGAGTCTGAGAGGATCAGTCAAAGCAGAAATGTAAGGTTATGCTCTTTTAAATTTCTACTAAATTTCTACATTCCCACATTTAATCAGATTTTAATGTAGCGCACATGAAGTTGTGCCGTCTGACTACATGAGTAGATTCAGCTGGTGACAAGTGATCGGCGTTTTCAGACCTTTCATTGTTGTGCTTCATATTTCAAATTCGGTATTTATCTATCTATTTTTCTACCTGCAGGCAAACTGACGTCAGAGCAGATCCGTGGAGGCTACACTGCACTGAAGAGAATCGAGGCGTGTTTGAAGAAGAAGGGCAGCAACCGAGAGCTGCTGGAGGCATGCAACCAGTTCTACACCCGCATCCCTCATGACTTTGGGTAAGGAGGGGGTGCACTAATGCTGTCGGAGAATTGATGTCTGAATGATGACAGGCTTTCAGAGTGTTTCACACTGCTCTCAATCTTGCTGTACTTAAAAGATGTAATTCTCCAGGTTGAAAACTCCCCCAATCATCCGCAATGAGGATGAGCTGAAGGAAAAAATTGCACTGCTGGAGGTAAAGTGGTTTCTCATTTAATTTACAGAATTAAATTTGATCTACAATTATTCTGTTTATGTCTTCACTGAAATCTGTGGTCCTAGTATTTCTTTTTCTTTTTTTCTTTTTTTTTTCCAGGCACTGAGTGACATCCAGATAGCGGTGAAAATGGTCCAGTCCAGTGAAGACAGTGACGAACATCCTCTGGACAGACAGTACCGCTCTCTCCAGTGCAAACTGCAGCCTCTGGACTCCAGCAGCCATGAGTACAAGGTCTGTGTGCTGTAAATAAGTACCTAACCAATTTAGTGAAATTTCAGCCAATAGACAGGGAGAGGAATCCTATGTACAAGAGGCAAAGAGGAAAAAAAATTTCTCCACTGGCAGCTGCCGCAATACACGAGAATACAAGTCATACTTGGAATAACTTGTGTGACTGTAAATTTTCAAGAACTAGCCGTGTTTATACGCCTGCAAGCAACAAGCGTAGGGAAGACTGTGTAAACTCTCCTCATCTCTACGTTTTGAAGTTGATAGAAAAGTATCTGCAGTCCACTCACGCCCCCACCCATTGTGACTACACCATGACCATCATGGACATCTTCGCGGTGGACAGAGACGGGGAGAGCAACAACTTCATCTCACAGTTACACAACAGGTAATACAGGATGGGTACCGTTATCGGTTTATTTTGCCTCAGGTGTCGTGTGTGTCGTCCATATTTGCCCGAATAAAATCTGAAAATTATGCCACAGAAAATAGTGTTTTATTTTCTTGACAATTAATTCCTCTTAAAATACCCTACGGTGTTTGTCTGCTTGTCTGTCTGCCAGGACTCTGCTGTGGCATGGTTCCCGCCTGTCTAACTGGGTCAGCATCCTCAGTCGGGGGCTCAGAGTGGCCCCACCTGAAGCTCCCGTCACTGGCTACATGGTAGGATGGATGGGTGGATGGATAGAAAAATGCATGCATATACTGCTTTGACACTTGATTCTTTTTTATGTTTGTCTCAAAACCAAGTCCTCTGCTTTAAAAAAAGAAAAAAATTCAAAAAATAAATAAAATAAATTCATAACATTAAACGAATTTTGGAAATTCATGTTGTTGGCTTTATTAAAACATTTATCTGATAGTTATGAACCAACGAGTCATACGTTCCATGATCACAATGGACAATGCAGGGGCTAAGAACCACCTAACGTAATTTTTAGATCTAAAACTTCTACACTTCTCAACAGATGAAGATACTTTGCAGTTTGGAATAATAAACACATACTTCACTGTCTATAAACTGCAAGGGATCTGTCATTACAGCAATATTTTTTATTATCGTGACAATAATTTCCCTGTTTTTCTTTCATCCAGTTTGGTAAGGGCATCTACTTTGCTGACATGTCGTCAAAGAGTGCTAACTACTGCTTTGCCAGTCAACATAATCATGTTGGACTGCTGCTACTGTGTGAGGTGAGTTGACTGACTAAGCTATTTTCTGTGGCCATATTAAATGTTTTGTCTCACCTGCCAGTGGCTGTTGGACGGCTCGTAAGGAAAATGTAGGTAGTTGTGTGGACATCCCGTATTTAGGCTGGGTGCGGGACAACAGATTAAAGGGATGAAAAAAAGCGCAGTGTCTGCACACTGGATTCTGACTCCCAAAATATGTACTTGTCTGAAAATGCAACATTTTGACCCTTTGTCTGTGATGTTTTTCGATTCGTTGAAATTTGTTGTCTCTTTGAAATGTTTTCCTGTGATGTGGCTAGTTAGTCTAGTCAATCTTTGGGGTCTATTAAATTTTATCAGATGAAATTTTGGCTATTTAAACATCGTATATAGAATTTTTATAGTCTTGTCTTATTGTGCTGTATTGCTCTTTCTTAGATATATATGTATATATTTTCTTACAACAAAATGCCATCAGACATCAATGGCATTTTTGGATACATTTTGTGGGATTTGTCTTTTGTGCACTGATAATGTATTTTTTCTTGAACACGTATCGAGTCATGTCAGGAATTGAAAAGATTTATGATGTACATTGGCACTTTTGCCCATATTTTCCATCGTCGTTTTCCAATAATTTTCTACTCTTTTGATTGTTGGATGTTTTGAACGAAGAAACCTCCCCTCCTTTTCATGGCAGTGTTTCCTTCACCAAGTGGACTCATTTCATTGGTCCTCTGATTGGCTTTATCCAACTTCTATACATCTATTTCTATATATCTATCTATATATCTGTTGCGGGGCTTTTACCCGATGAAGGTCGAGCAGACTGAAACAGGGATCAAGAGTGAGCAAAAGTTTTATTTTGGTAAAGAAAATTTACCTACCAAGAAACAATTTTGCCATCCAGTGTAACTCATATACTGTAATTTATTTGGGCGTTTATCAATCTAAGGGCACAATTGTGCGCATTGAGTTAGGCAAGTGTGTAAAACATTGAACAAGGTGAGAGAATTTTTTCCTCAGAAATTGCAGACTCATTTATAGAGTAGATTTTCTTTTTAAACCTCTTGACATATCGTCCAGCGACAACTTGTGGTGCTTAGAGGCTGTTTATTTCAGACCCTGTAGACCTGCCAGTACAAGTCCACAGCTCATATTAACAATAAAACCAACGTGATTTAAACATCACATTACATGCATGGCCCAGATGTGGTGCGGCGCTGTTTCAGTGTCCACGCTTTGTGTGTCTGTGGGTGGTTGCAGGTCGCTCTGGGAGACTGTAACGAGCTGCTGGACGCCGACTACGAGGCCAGCAATCTGCCTGCCGGAAAACACAGCACCAAGGGCCTGGGACAGACCGGACCTGACCCCAGGAACTCCGTCACACTGTTAGTCTGTCTCATCACACTGATACATTTCATACAAGCCAAACATTGTCTTAATTGTGCTCAACTGCTACACAACAGAAAACGTGGCATTGTCTGAGGGGGAAGAGTTTTTTTAATTACACTGGCAAAGAAAAAATGCAGGAGTTGCCCCTTTCACACATGCGGCAAACAACCGGAGATTGTCCGTGTGAGACACGTTCACACCTACCGGAAATACTCGGTTTGGTTTAGGCGAGGGGCGGCGCCTGGGTAGAACGTGCAGGAGGCAGGGTAGAAACGTCATCAACTCGCCCACTCGCTCGCTGTGAATTCTCTGGACAGTGACCTGCTCCATTCACACGTTGGGACATTACAAGGACTTAGCACTAGGGGGCTGGCAGGGTAAAGTCCGTTTAATGTCCGTTTAATTTGCGTTCACACACACTGCTCCTCCAGGTAATGTCTAGAAAAGGTCAGGGTTGCAGTGCACGTGTGAAAGCAGTTTAAAATATGTATAATAGCCCATTTGCATGATGCTATTGACAAATCTGTACTGGCTTTAAAGACATCTCTCTTTAAAAGACTATGAATTATCTGTTAAAACAGTGTCAGAACAACCATCATCACTGGTGTCACGTGATGTGTCCTATTCTGCTAAAGGTAGAATAATTTACTTTCTAATTTGCTATATGTACATGTCTGTAAAGGGTAGAAAAATTTGATAAATTCAGGATGTTTGCGGAAATAATAACTATAACATTTTTCTTATTAACTTAACAAACTAATGCATACACTTTGGTTATGTTTTATTCTATTCTGTGTAACTGTCAGCGTGTTTTACTACAACCAGGAACAAGGAATCCATTTAACTCAGAGATGCCTTTGTCCTTATAGTGCTTGGCTAGTTACCCAGGCTGTTTATTTTGTCTATGTAGACCTACTAGTTGAGGGTCATTTTTTTCAAGCGCCCCATAGAAATGTCAGATGGTTTTATTCCGGAAAGAGGCAGTTTGGATTTCAACTACTTAAATGAAAGTCAAAATACTAAATGCTGAACTCTTTTTGCTCTGTATTGCCTCAAACACTAACGGACTGACTTTTCCTTTTCCTTATTCGTTTTGCCTTCTCTCCCACAGTTTTATTCTACAGAGCCGTAATTTTACATAGTATTTAGCGGTTTTATTTAGCCTTGGAATCAAAGTCTGATCTACCTGAATAGACAATGGTAGTTGTTAGTTTATGTTTTAGCTGGAGCTTGAATGATTAGTTGATTAATCGATAAGTTGATCGAAAACAAATTTGATTAAAAAATTTGAACTATTCTGATATTAGCTTAAGTCATTTTGAAGCAAAAATGACAAACATTTGATGGTTCCAGGCTCTCAAATGCGAGAGTTTGTTGCTTTTCTTGGTCTTGCATTATAGTAAATTGAATATTTTTGGTATATGGACTGTTGGTGGCAAAAAACAAGACATTTGATTATGTAGCCTTGTATGATGTTGTGATGGACAGTTTTCAATGTTCTGTGATTTTTTATAAACAAAACTATTAATTGCGAAAATTAATTGGCTCAATAATGAAAATAACCATTAGTTACAACCCTGGTAAGTGATCGAATAGTCAATCGATGTGAAACTAACCTGTGGTAGTTTTGATTGATTGATCGTTTTAGTGGTTTTTTTTTTAAGTAGAAATGCCAAAATTCTGTGGTTCCAGCTTCCCACATGTGAATATTTGCTGGTTTCCTTAGTTTTCTATGATTGTAAACTCTGGTTGGATAAAACAGGTCATTTGAAACAACATCCTGGCATCTCGGAAACTGGGACAAGTGTTTTTTTAACCATTTTTTGACATTTTATGGAGCCAGCGATTAATCAATTAATAGAGAAAAGCATCAGAGTAATTTATCCTACTATTAATACTCCTTTGTTGCAGCCCTGATCTATGAATGATATATTTCTGGAAATATTTTTTATGTTATTCCCAAAGAATTCCCATCTCTTAGACAGCAACTGGTTTCACTTCATCTCAACCACATCCTAAGTCTCTTCAAGTTAATTTTCATATCATGATGGCAAGAACGCAAACAAGTAACTGTCTGAAAAGTTGTGAACCCGTCAAAAAACGTATGCAATGTTTGGACAGTGAGAAGTGATGTAAAGGAAACGCAATTTGTACTTGATGTGTTTAAACCATCAGAACGAGAACTATATCCACTTCTCTCTTTCTCAGGGATGGCGTCACAGTGCCAATGGGGCCTGGGGTGGAGACTGGGTTGGGTAAAAACAGCGGTTACTCCCTTCTCTACAACGAGTTTATCGTTTACAACCCTGCCCAGACTCGCATGAGGTACCTGCTGCGGATCCGGTTCAACTACTCTTCACTGTGGTGAGGCTGCACAAAAACTGCAGCTTAAAAGGAATTGCTTCCCGGCGAAGCAGGGACGATACGTCACTTACTCATTCTTCGTGTACAGCTAGATACCGTATATATAAAAAAGTGAGGATGGATGTATGTGATATCAAGAAAATATGCAGAACATTTAGCAATATTTCTTTCTATGTTGCCTTATATTGCGAACATCCTCATATCAATATAAGATGCATTGCGTGTTGCATTTGGCAACATCTATTGCATTTTTGTTTTCTGCTTTGTTGCTGTGTGTTACATAAAGAAAATGATTTGGAATTTCTTGAGGCAGATTTGACATGAGCGTTAATGCTGAGTGGTTGCCACGGTTTTTATGAAGGTGTCTCATTAATGTCAAAAAACTAGAAGTGGAATGTTTTTGATTGTTTCAATAACAGCTGGGTCAAATGGGTTAACATGCAACCCAAAACAACAAATTCAGTACATAAATGTCTTATTATTTATTTATTAATTGACTGAACTTTTATTTTTATTTATGTAAAACTGAGACAAAGTCAAGAGTATGTGTAAACACTGATAAACATTCATTGACTTTTTTTGTCACTTAAAACAGGATGCAGTTATATACATAATAATAATAATAATAATAATAAAGGACATTGTCATTATGGGTGCAGTGTGGAGTGTCTGTGTGTTTTTTGTGTGCGTGTGTGTGTGTGTGTGTGTGTGTGTGTGTGTGTGTGTGTGTGTGTGTGTGTGTACATGTGTGTGTGTTGTGTGTACAGCTTCACCTCCTCCCCAATAGGTAGAGGAAGATGATGACTATGTCAAGGTAGATCAAGAGGGCGGCGTTGACGTATTCCTCGGGGTCCAGACGAAAGCTCATCATCCCCATCATCAGCTGACAGTCGATCATCAGAAACTGAGACAGACGGGGAGGGGGAGGAGGAGGAGACGGAGGTTGAAGGGCAGGGTGAGAAAATATCACCAGGTAACCGCTAGTTTACTGTGACACATTTTAATAGTAGGCCCTTTTCACGGAAGGCATTTTAACATGTCACAGTAGGAAAGGCAGAGGTGTAAATGATAAAATTAATGACGGATGAATTTGTTCGTGGCTGCAGTGGCAGACAAGTTCACTTTGGCGCCCACCACACCACCTGGATTTCTACTTGAGGGGCAGTATCTGCAAATATTCAAAAGCACTGAATTCAATTCCTTCCAAAAGGAAAAAAGGCCTTTGAAGGTTTTTTTTTTCTTTTTCCCACCTGCCATTGACAGTAATATTAGTTACAACTTTGTATCCTAGCTACAGTGGCTCTAAACTACTCTTAATGGCCAAGTGTAAATTGTAACCAAAAAGTGAAATGAATAAATTATTGAACATCAAAAGGGAATAAAATTGCCTTCTGTGTGCCATCAAAGAGGTTTTAAAAAGTCAGGACAACAAAAGTACCTGTGTTCTATATGAATTTGTCTCGGTCTGTTTTATAGTAAGAGAAGTCCTGTGTAAGTCTAGTTCATGTGTCATCCCTTTATAGAGAGGTATTATTATCATGGTAAACATTGTTCTTCTTTCCCCGTACCAGTGAATACAGCAGAGCTCCCAGACATCCGTAGGCGATATCGGCGATGTAGGAGTAGTAGAAGGTGCAGAAGAACCCGAACATAATCAGATCCACAGCCAGAACCAGCAGAATACCATAAAAAATAGTGAAATCATAACGAGTCTGCAGATAACACAGAGAGAGACGTTAGTCATTCATTTCACTAATACATACATTAAAATACTTAAATTCAGCAGGAGCTGCAATTACAAAAGGACATACTGTTGTATGTCCTTGGATGTTGGTTGTGTTGTTCTGTCAGAGTATAGCTGTTGTTTTCACAGTTCACACTTTTAGAGCTAAGTAATAACAGCTGTAATAGGGTACACATTTACTGTAGAGACAGCTGCAACTACCGATACTTTTAATATTTAACTAATCTGTAGACTATTTTCTCCATCGATCATTTAAGTCCACAAAATGTCAGAAAAAAGTGAAACATGTCCTTCCCTTTCTCCCAGAGCACAAGGTGACATATTTTTATATGTCTTGTTTCTGTCGTCCGGCAATCCCCAAATGCAAATCAGTGTTCGCCATGATATAAAAAGAGAAAACGATCCAGTCTTTACATTGGAGAAGCTGGAACCAAATAATTTTTCGTTCTTTAAAAACAATTAAGCGATCGTCAAAATAGTCACCATCCAAATTTCTGACAGCTGACCAGTTGATTATTCAACTGGTCATTTCATCTCCACGTTCACATTTTTTTCCAGCGACCGCAAATCGCACCGTCTTAAAGTCGGATATCAGTTTTCCTTTAAAAGAGAGAGTTGAGTGCCAGAAGTTCACGGCTGATTGACAGAGCACCCGAAAAAGTCCGCGCTCCACTTTCACGTTCAGATAAAACCCAGATCACGACAGGCGTCTACAGGAGACGTTTTGAAACCCCGGTCGACCATTTAGTCGACCGGGGTTTGGTCGACCCGAGGCCCCCCCGGTTTTCGACTAACCTGTGCCGAGAAAGCGATGATTGCCAGAGAAACGGCCAGCGTTACTCCCATGGTGACGAGCACGGCGTTGGTTTTGTGGAAGGAGGCGATGGCTCCCACCATGTATGACAAGCTCAGGGTGACCACAACCTGCGGGCCCAAAATTCAGGGTATTAAACATCATATCATTTGAAAATCTTTATTCTCCCCCCCCCTCACTGGTATATTATGATACACGTCATTTATGTTTAGTTTTAAATAATTATAGTCTTTACTGAAAACTTCATTCAAGTGCAGACATGGGTTTTTTTTTTGTTTTTCCCCCACCAGAAACCCTGGTGGGTTTGCACCGCTACCCCTTGGCGGTGTTTGTGCGATGCTCTGCAAAGTGTACCGTATTTACAAAACAGGAAAGGGCCTGTCTTACGCAACCCCAACAAACCAAGAAAACCTCGGCGGCTCGGTCTGAATCTGGGGCCCCTTGGAACATTTTCATTCGATTCCGTACCAAGAAAAATCTGTTAGCATCACTTCTTTTATGTCCAGACTGAACTGGAATACATGTTTTCCATGTACACATTTTTTTTTTCTTTTCTTATAAATTAGATTTAATACCGTTTAATACTGTACCTGCTTGGGTGGGTGTGTTTTGTTTTGTTTTTTTTCCTTTATTGAGCAACGTGTAGCTGTGGCAGCAGCAGCAGCCTACTTGACCAGCGCACATCACGTCTCTGTCCAGGATGTGACTGTGCGAAGTGACGGTGTTTGACATCCAACGTAGTTTTCTTTTTAAACTGCAAACTGCTATTCTTTTAATACTTTCGTTCCACAATAAGGGTTAACTCTTTGTTAAATATGTCATTTTTCACTATGTGTTTTGTGTAACGGTAATGTCGATATCAATTTTAAGATGCCCGTTAGATGTTTGAGGTTTTTTTTTGTTTGTTTTTTTTCCCCTGCATTTCTAACCCACCAGTCCCACAATGTTCCAGGGGTGACGGCGACTGAAGGACTTGCAGAAGCTGAGGGTGCTGGCGACCACGGCGAAGACGATGAAGGAGCTGATGTAGGCCCACAGGTTGATCTGCACCGCCTTTTTGACCACGCTGGATAAGGTGAACACACACACCACACCGAAGGTGAACAGCAGCTGGAGAGTCAGGATGCTGAAGACCTGCACGGGGAGAGAAGGAAAAAAAAAAATAGTGTTTATACAAATTAAGAGCTTTATCACCGAATGAACTGCACCCCGAGGCCCCTTGTGGCAAAATTTAGAAAAACAAAGTGATGCCACAGGTGTACACAAATGATTTCGTCAAAATTAACCTGTCAGGTTATGAATATATGTATCTCCTTAGTGTTTTCAGTTTTTCGTGGGTTTGAAGAACTGAGGTAAACAGCGTTGATTTCAGAATGACGCGCATGATTTGTGACCATTTCTGGATGGGAAAACACTTTCACGTCCAAACATTTACTATGGTACTTTACAACCATGCACGACACTTAACGGTTAACCCTCCAGAGTCCCCTCTTGACTCGGAATGCACCGATGCCGATTTCCGGACCTGAACTAGGGACGTCTGCAAATACCAAGTGCTGATCTGATACAAACCGAAAATCCGTGTAATCTGCCGCGATCGGATCCACGTTTATGTCGACTAACATTAGGCTAGAGATGACTGCGGCACTGAAAAAACAGAGTTGGTTTCATTTCAGGATTCTGGCTCAAATTTGCGTGAGACTGTGGTTCCGAAGCTTTTTTGGCTTCTGACCCCTGAAAACGATTTACAGGCCTCTTTTCACCGGTTGCATGTGTCTCATGAGTAATTTTTCCTTCTCAGACTGATTTAATCTTAATCATTTCTGGAGGCCCGAGGAGGGAAAATCATCCATTAATATACAGCAAAAAAAACAAAAACAAAGATAAGGGCAAAGTCTAGAAAAAAAATAATCTTGTGTTGCAGAAATAAAACATTTTTCTGCCTTCTTCTCTTGAGGAGTGACCTGACCCCGGGCTGGGAAATTCTGGTGTAGGATAACATCTCACGAAACAGCACTCGTGACAAGACATGAACACATCCCGAATAACGTTTACCAGTAAAATGTATTTCACGAGGATCATTTGTCACCGGTCACAATGAGATTTTTGAATGAATGCAGATATTCCTGAAGTCAGTACCCCGCCCCCCCCCCCCAAAACAAAAAAAAACTCACAATACGTACCTTTCTAACAAACCCTCTTCTCACCGTCTCGTCGTCAAAAGAAGACGAGGCCATAAGGGAAGTCGGTTCCACCGGGGCCTCTGGGCTGATGTCGCGGGGCGACTCGTGCCCGGTGCCAGGCTGAGAGGTGCAGGTTATCTCGGTCTTGGGTGGAGAGTACGTTGCTAGGGCCGCGGAGTAGGGTGGCGGTTGCTGCCCTTGGTAGGGGTATGGCGGCGGTGTTGAGGACATGTCCGAGCCAGGAGTGTCCTGCGCCGGTGTGGATGCGGCGGGGTCGGCTGTGTCTGACATTGCGGAGGAAACTTGGGGCCAAAGACAGTGTTCGGTCAAATTAAAGGTGTTGCATACAAAATGCAGAGAAGCAGAAGTGGGCAGTCCGTGTTTTACATACTCACAGGTGGAGCTGCAACTAACAATTATTTTCATCATCGATTAATGATTATATTTTCAGTTAATCAAAGAACTGAATTTTGAATAATTTTTCAAATAATTTCTTTTATTTGTCTCACAACAGCACAAAGCCCGAGGACATTTATCCTAATTTAATCAATAATGATATAAAACAGAGGAAGGCAGATCGTTCGCAGGTATTTGGAAGTTTTTGCTTTAAAAAAAAAATACTTTAACGATCAATCGATTATCGAAATAGTTGCTGATAAATGTTTCTGTTGAGCGTTTAATCGACTACTGTCTGCCGCTGTAATTAGAGTGAATGTATGATTTGCTCATTAACTTCGGTGTCTGAACTACTGGGAAGGGCGTTTCCACCGGGGCCATGTCAGCCAGTGGTTTTTTTTTTTTTTGATACATTGAAAAGGTTGGAGATGACTGTGGTTGATATCGTCGGCGAGCTGTCCCCCCGAGTGTAAGTGCAGTGAGACGATGATCCCGATTCATTCGATCACTAGTGGTCGAACCCTGATGAGAAAAGGAGTGTAGAGGGAGACCCAAACAGCAGGCTGCCCTCCACATTTCCGGTCTTCTCCTGACTCTCAGTGTCAACCTTTTTTTGTTTCCAGTAACTGCCTGCCAGCACGTACAAGGGCCGCTTACATCAGATCCGAGTGTTTAAACGCAACCAGACGCGCTGCCGTCTTGTTGCCCAAGAGCGTAATTAAACGTTAGGAAACACAACTTGAGCTGTGGGGCCACTTCTCCTGCAGGCAGGAAGCATTGCGGGAAACCCTTTTTACTCTCACGTCTTTTAGTTTAAAAAAAAAATGGCATTTGTGTGTTCTGTCATTCGGTACTGGGAAACACAGGTGTAGTGCTAATTTCAAATTTCAGAAATAACAGAAGTAGCAGGCCTCTTTCCTGGCAGACATTTGGCCTCATCGAAGCAAGAAAAACACAAGTGTTGCTAATTACTTTGAAGACGCCCTGACAGGAGTTGCTACATCTGAATTTTTATTTTATTATTATTATTATTTATTTTATTTTTTTTTGGCAGATGTTTTGAGGTTTCCATCACTCAGGCATTTGCTGCCGGAGATCTCAAATCCTCAGCAAATAAAACCGAAACTGAGTAGTGGGGGAAAATGGCTAAATACCTTTTTTTGTGATTTGAGTGAACACACTCTTTGAAGGATTGTTATTATACTAAATAATGTTTGCTGTCTATTAAGTACCAGTAAAAAATAAAAGCAAATAAAAATGTAGTAGGGTCGCAAGGAGGATTTTTTTTTATTTTTTTTTAATCACATAAAGTACTTTAGTTCCATAAATGAGAATAAAAGAGAATGATCTTACCCTCTCTGCTGGATGACACCTGTTTCAGAGACCGATGACAGTCCAACACCACACAGTGTGAGGCGGCCACACAAAACGCACTGGGGTGGTGATGTTTGTCATTTACTCTGTGGCGTTGCGCCCCACTTCCAGGCGGTTGATTAAGCGAAGCGAGGTGATGAAGAAAAAGAAAAAAATCCCTGTCTGTGAGAACTTCCTTCTGTTAACCTCAGACAAGATCGGGGGGGGGGTTGTCAAACTCGGGTCCAGGGACTTCCAGTGAAAGTCTAGTACACTGTACGAATGGATTGTGCTCATGCATACTGTATGCTTCAGGGCGAAATTCGTAAAAATCTGAGGCTACTTGGGACACATGCGTCTCTAATTTGTGTCTGTGAACGCTTGACCCGAACACTTTAAGGAACCATTTGCGTCGGCCTGTTGCCCAGCAGGAGCCGTAACTGCGCTGAGGAGCGCGCAGGCCGCTCCCGGACAGCTTCGGAGACACCTGAGATGAACCGGGGAAACCGTCCTATCAAACACATGCCGCCTCTGCCGAGTCCGGTTGCGACCGACGACTTCCGAAACGCCCACATACTGTGGACCTCGGGTCATTTATCATCCGACATGGAAGATTGTGTTCTTTCTAAAACTTGATTTTTTTTTTCTTTGGAAATCACTACAGCGTCCGGCCGTTCTCGCTTTTTTTTTTTTTTTTTATTTTTTTTTTTTTTGGCCGTGCGCGCTCCCGCGACGACGCTGGGCGCGGCGCCGCACTCACCTGACGAAGCCGCAGGGTCGGGGACGAGAGGAAGGCGTCGACCGAAACCGTAAAAGGTTTTCTCCCGCCAGAGGAAGCGTGTGAGTTGTTCCCGCGTTACGTCCGGCACATCTCCCGTTAAACCGACCGATGTGCGAGCGTGCGGAAAGGCGCACAGAGCGAGAGGAGACGGAGACGGAGGCGGGCGGCTCAGAGATCCCGGAAACACTGGTCTTCTCTTAGTGATCACCTATAGCTTTGTTTTTGTTTTTGTAATATTTTAGATAAGTTTTGTTGTTGTTGTTGTTGCTGTTTTTTTGTTTTGTTTTGGGTTTTTTTTTGCTTTTTGCGAATGCTTTTGACCCGGCTGCGTAGATTTGTTAAACCCGGTTACAACCGAGAAGCACCAACAATTATAAAATGAGACGTGTTGATTTCAGACCCGCGGACAGGACCAGACAACTCTGATTTCACGCATTTTCAATTCATGCAATGCGAACAGGCCTGCTGACTGACGGTGTGTGTGTGTGTGTGTGTGTGTGTGTGTGTGTGTGAGAGAGAGAGAGAGAGAAACTCCGTTTGTGTGTCCTCCTTTTCCAGTCACTCAATAATATAATCAGTGATACCGTTCATAAAAACAGTATAGAAAGTGCCAAAAGTCAGCCTGCTGAATCAAAAAAAAAAAAAATTGCCACACTAGTTTGCAATTTATCATTTTAAGGCTTGTACAATATTCCTATAATCTCTTTTACCAGACTTAGAACATATATGGTACAGTTTAGTAACTTACATTGAGCCTAAAATACTTGAAACACCCCACTCTAGCAGCTCATTGCTAATATTAAAATATTCATATAATAACTTGTGAATTCGATCTGTCGTATTTACCCCTCATGGCTTCCCTTACGTTCTCTTATTCATTCATTAGCGATGGAGAAAACTTCGCAGCCAGTCCTATCGCCAACAGACTCGTTAACCCCTAAGCCTCGTTTAACACAGTTGTTTGATTTAGAGACACACGGTGGTAGAAATAATGAAGAGCAGCCAGATCACAAACAATCGTGTGCCGCTGCCATAGTGCAAATGTTACTGACATGTTGCAGCACTTCGTGCTACAGCCGAATCCAATTAGGATTCTTACATCCGTTTACACTTTGTCATAAACTTTAGTTCCTTTCATTAGCTGATACAGAGACAAATGACTGGTGTCACAAAATGTTTTTTTTTTTGTCTCTTTCGGTCTGGAGGTGTTGCTCCTACGTAGGAGTGTGGGGGGCCCTTTCACATATCTTTGGCCAGGGGCCTGTTGTCTGATAAACAATTGGTCACTGTAGGATATTTTGAGTTACAAGTACAAGCCTTTAATTTTTATTATTTCATATAATATTTGAAGTTGTTTATATTCATTTATTACCCTGAATAAAGAGTGCGACTATAAACAATGGACAGTTCATTTATGCCAACAACCAAAAGAACCAGGGCTCTGACTTTCTGTCTTTTTCTCATTTCCCAAATGTGCCCCACTTCTTTGAATCCCCCCCAAAAGTGATTATTGTGTGTGTGTCTCCCCCAGTGTTACAGGTTTACCCCTCAGACTGACTGAAGATGAGTGATTTAGAGAAAAAGGAGGGCAGAGTAGAGTCTCCAGTATTCAGCCATCCATTTGTGAAGAGTGACTGGTCCAAAGAAGATCCTCTGGGCCTCAGTAATGAACCTGGACCCTCAGACACAAAGTAAGACACCGTTTCTACTGTATGCAGAAAAGACTTGATATGAGTAGGGTTGGGGTTCGATGGCATTTTATCCAGTCTACATACTGAATCTGAATCTTGTAGTCTAATCCCTTTTCAAATCTAAGTTGTTTTAGCTTTCAGTTAAAATTCAAACGCTTAACTGAGACTATTTGTTGACCATGAGGTTAGAAAAAAACTTTTACACTTTATATCCACCAGCTATTTGATCTAAATACTCAAAGTCCTGATTCGTGGATGATGTTTCTTCTTGGGATGAAGTGCTCATCAAACTTTCCCAGCACCACTACGCTGTTTCGGTCTCCATCCTCAGCAACCTGAAACAACTTGTAAATGTTCTCTGCTTCGCTACCCATTGTATAGATGAGGCACCTCGCCAGCACCGCACCACTTGGCAGTTCTTTGAGTTTGGTTGCGACTCTGCGTCTTTCAAACTGCTGTTTTCAGTTGGGGCACTCGGCAGGTTTATCCCAGGCAGAGTTTGTCGGGGGATTAAATCCCGCAGTGCTGTCGCTTCCAGACTGTTGTACTTTTCCTTTGGGACAAACTTGTCAGCGCAAAAAATCTAACACCACGTGAAGTCACGCTTGTTAACTGCTTTATTTAGTTCTGCACAGCAGCACAGTTTACAACAGCAGAGTCGTATTCTATAAACTTTTATCTGAGTCTCTGAGTTGTGTTACAAGTCCTGACTCCAGACTCCTTCCCGTGAGAAGGTCAGGGCATGGGGCTGACTATTATACAGTCACACTGCGTCACAAGTCTTTCTCTATCTGTACTCTATGATAGCCACCAGATTGCTTGCCTATGTCCACCCTGCACTGTGTCCAACATCTCAGTCTTTAAACTTTCTATAAGAACAGTCCTCCCCTTCATTAGCAGCCCCCAGTAGAGCAGCGATCACTTTGGTGTATGTGTTATGGTTTAAGCTGAGTTGGTAGTTCCTCTTTTTTTGGACAGCTTTTTATACAAACTCAATCAACATTTGGCACAGTTTTTGCTGTTTTTGCTGCAGCCGTGTGTGAATGCAGTCAACCACCAACTGGATGACACTTTCAAACTCCTCCTTTTCTGTCAGGATCTGTAATGGTTCATTACAGATCAAAGGCTCAAGAGTGCATCAGTCATGACTAGAGCTTTACCATTCACATGTACCACCTTTTACTCGAATCTGAGAAGCTTGATACAGAAAAGTTATATTTTAGGTAGTAACTCACCCCATGCTCTGAAAACAGGACTTCTGTGGAGGAGCAGCTGTCCTGGTGTGCTTTGCACGTGCCGAAGGAGCCAGTCTCTACCAGCTGTGGACACTCGTTCTGCAGACAGTGCATCACCTCAAACCGGAACCAGTCTGGTTCATCAGGAGACTCCTTTTGTCCCCAGCGTGGACAAGGATCCAGAGCAAGACCTCAACTGCAGACAGCCAGTCCGACCAGCACTGTACAAAGTAGGACTGCATATCTCTCTGCTGATGTCCTCATTTCTGAAAACAGGACTTGTTGTGTTGCAGCACTTACCATGCTTTTTTTTTTTTCTTCTCTTTCAGTAAGTAGTGGTCTGCAGGAGGTTTTAGATGAACATAAGATAAGTCTGAGGAGGAGATGTGAACAGGTGACTGAAGGAACTGCTGAAACAGGAAGAGGAACCCTCCTCAACAGGATCTACACTGAGCTCTACATCACAGAGGGACAGAGTGAAGAGGTAAATACCCAACATGAGGTGAGGCAGCTTGAGACAGCTTCAAAGATGGAGACCCTCCATGACACTCCAATCAAGTGCCACAACATCTTTAAAGCCTTACCTGACCAACAGAGACACATCAGAGTTGTTCTGACGAACGGCGTCGCTGGTGTTGGAAAAACCTTCTCAGTGCAGAAGTTCACTCTGGACTGGGCAGAGGGCTTTGAAAACCAAGATATCAGTCTGCTGATTCTACTTTCGTTTAGGGAGCTGAACTTGATCAAAGATGAGTGGTACAGTCTTCTCATGCTGCTCCATGTTTTCCATCCAACATTGCAGAAGGTCACAGCAGAGAAGCTCGCTTTCTGTAAAGTTTTGTTCATCTTTGACGGCCTGGATGAGAGCAGACTTTCACTGGATTTTGACAGAAGAAAAGTTGTGTCTGATGTCACGCAGAAATCATCAGTCAACGTGCTGTTGACAAACCTCATCCAGGGAAATCTGCTTCCGTCGGCTCTTGTCTGGATAACTTCCCGACCTGCAGCAGCCAATCAGATCCCTCCTACATATGTTCACAGAGTAACAGAAGTACGAGGCTTCACTAACGCGCAGAAGGAGGAGTACTTCAGGAAGAGATTCGGTGATGAAGAACTGTCCAGCAGAATCATCTCGCACATCAAGACATCCAGGAGCCTCCACATCATGTGTCAAATCCCAGTCTTCTGTTGGATCACTTCTACAGTTCTGGAGGACATGTTGGCCACAGACCAGACAGGAGAGCTGCCTAAGACCCTGACTAACCTGTACTCACACTTCCTGCTGGTTCAGAAAAAGAGGGAGAAGCACAAGTATGATGAG
Organism: Xiphias gladius; assembly: GCF_016859285.1. Classification (NCBI taxonomy): domain Eukaryota; kingdom Metazoa; phylum Chordata; class Actinopteri; order Istiophoriformes; family Xiphiidae; genus Xiphias; species Xiphias gladius. The sequence goes on along the minus strand of NC_053413.1, from coordinate 22,910,806 downwards.
GTGAATGAGATGTGTCCACAGGAGCTGATGGACGCTGACAGGGAAGTTCTTCTCAAGCTGGGGGGGCTGGCGTTTAAACATCTGGAAAAAGGAAACATCTTGTTCTACCAAAAAGACCTGGAGCAGTGTGGTCTTGATGTCACAGAGGCCACGGTGTACTCAGGAGTTTGTACAGAGATCTTCAAAAGAGAGCATGTGATCTTCCAGAAAACAGTCTACTGCTTTGTTCATCTGAGCATTCAGGAGTTTCTGGCTGCGGTCTACATGTTTCACTGTTATCTCAACAGTAACACAACAGTCCTGAAGGCTTTCCGGGGAAAAGACTACAAACATAGAGACTCAAACCCAAACTCTTTTCTCAAGAAGATATCTAAAATTTTTGGAAACCATGATAGCCGTTATCCATCTCTGGATGTCTTCCTGAGGAGAGCCATGGAGAAATCCCTTGACAGTAACAGTGGCCACCTGGACCTGTTTGTTCGCTTCCTTCATGGCCTCTCTCTGGAGTCCAACCAGAGACTCTTAGGAGGCCTGCTGGGTCAGACAGAGAACAGTCCAGAAATCATCCAGAAAGCCATCGACAACCTGAAGGAGATGAACATGTACGAAATCTCTCCTGACAGAAGCATCAACATCTTCCACTGTCTGATGGAGATGAACGACCACTCAGTACATCAGGAGATCATGGAGTTCATGAAGTCAGAGAACAGATCAGAGAAGGAACTCTCTGTGATCCACTGCTCGGCTCTGGCCTACATGCTGCAGATGTCAGAGGAGGTTCTGGATGAGTTGGACCTGAACAAGTACAACACATCATACCAGGGACGACTGAGACTGATCCCAGCTGTGAGGAACTGCAGAAAGGCTCAGTAAGTCCAGACATGAGCATTAGAATTATTGATAAGTAAATTAGATTAGTGGTTTAGTCAAATTCATATATACACAGTATTAAATTATTCTCATTATTCTTAGTTTGTGTTTTTTTTCTTGAGGTGTTGTAAATACTGTGAGCGCCAGGTTGAAGATTTTTCAGTCAGTTGTGATTATTGCCTTTAAGAAAATAAACAAGGCTATTTTTTTGTTTAATAATGAGATTTGTTAGATGCTACATTTATTTGTTATTATTCTACCTGTGTTGTTTCTGGTCTTTTTGGGTTTATGCAAACCTGGTAAAACAAATTAGATCGGGACTCCACCTATTTCACAACGCAATGTGGTTCAAAGTGTTGGGGAATACGACTGCATATGAGTAAAAATGGTATAAAGCCGTGAGTGTCTCCATGGGGAGCTATATGACATTTGATAAATGTCCTCAAGTGATGTTATTTGAGTCAGCGTCAGTTGGATCTGAAGTCTACAAGTTTGAAAATTAAAAAAATGCCCGGGTGTGGAGTTAGAAAGAAGGGAACTTACCAGACCTCTGTAGCCCCCCACCCTCATCTCTGCTGCAGGCTACATTAGCACCCAGCAGCATAAACCACTCCAATCTAACATCCAAGTTTTGGCGGTTCAGTTGCATCGTAGTTAGTGTAGACAACAGGTTTTGCCAAGGAAGAGGAATGTGTGAAATAAGAAAGATGATAGCTCTGGTTCCGCGGTATCAGTTTTAATACGTCTGACAGTGTAACAAGAGTGCTGAAGTCATAATGAGCATGGAGGATGTTCAGGGCACCTCACCCCCTTTTAAATCAAATGAAACAAAAAATGCCCCGCTTAAAGTAAAGGTGCTACTTTACATTGTTTACTTCTCAACATTTAAGTGAGTATGTAACTTTTGCTGAACAGCGTCCGGTGTGGTAACAACAAACACTTATGAGATAAAGGTTTAAACTAAAAATAGTGTAACAGTTGCACAAGCAGAGAATAGTCATCTAATCACTGAACTGACTCAGTAATGTCATTTACACAACAATCTCTTTCAAGTTCGTAAACATTCAGATTAGCCATGATCAATAAAGTACTGGTCATACCAGACCCAGAGATACTGCTTCTGAATTAAACTTTTCACTTTGAAGAGTGAAATTGTGATGTTTCTTTTTTAAGTTTCATGAACTGGCTTTAAAGTCTTTCCAAATATTCAGTTAAATTAGACAGAAACTCAGGTGTTTTCTCTCTTGTTCGTGTAGAGGAGAGTAGTAACAGGAAAATGCATCAGCCAAGAAGAGAAAGTCTGAATATATAAGAGTAGAATGGGAGAACTCAGACTTCTTATACGCACCAAAGGTCAATGTTATGTTTTTCTCATGACATTTTGTGAAAACAATTTAGCAAAAAACTAGCAAGAAGATCTCTGAGTTAAACTCGTAAGCAATGTTCTGGAGTCAATTTAGAAATAGTGGAAAAAATAAAAATGTTTTTCTAAACAAGATGGCTTCATTTTGACTCTGGGGATCATATCACATTATGGTAGCTGAAAATTAACTTCATTTTTCCTCCCTTCACCTGCAATATTAAAGTAAAACAATGATTCCCACTAAAGGTCTGCAGGTATGAGAGCGAGTGATGAGGAATATTGTTGTCAAACAATATAAAATAAGATTAGCTCAACCACGAATGTGAAGAATAGATGTTAATCAAATTATGTCATGTTTTGTTATCAAATGCAGAGTGTATTTTTTTATTACAAATTGTCTGATTTTATTCTAGCAGATTGTACATATTTTCTAATCACAGACTTGCTGTGTGTGAGCTCTCAGAGACTCACTGTGAAGTGGTGGCCTCAGCTCTGAAGTCCAATCCCTCCCATCTGAGAGAACTGATCCTGAGTGGGAACAATCTAAAGGATTCAGGAGCGAAGCTGCTGTCTGCTGGACTGGAGAGTCCAAACTGTAGACTGGAGAGTCTGAGGTCAGTTCATGGACTGGAGCTATTGTAGTTTTCTTTGTATATATTCAATTCAAATCAATTCAAATTCAAAACTTTCGGTCTTTCATTGGTACATACATTATTTTGATTTGTGTGTGGAGATTTTTTTTTTTTTTTTTTAAATAAGCTGGTGAAGAGAATGGACTCAGAGAAAGTTGAGACCAGTCATAGTTTTTTTGATTTAGAGTAGTACATAATGTATATAGTTTTTGAAAATATTCTTTTTGTCTTGAAATAAGAAGAAGATGATAGCTCTGTCTACGGGTATCAGCTTTACACGCCTGACAGTGTAACAAGAGTGCTGAAGTCATAATATACGGAGGATGTCTTCAGGGCACTCACCCCCTTTAAATCAAATGAAATAAAAAATGCCCGCTAAAGTAAAAGGTAAAGTACTAACATTGTTTTACTTTCAACATTTAAGTGAGTATAACTTTGCTGAACAGCCCCGTGGTAACAACAAACACTTATGAGATAAAGGTTAAACTTAAAATAGTGTAACAGTTGCACAAGTAGCATTAGTCATCTAATCACTGAACTGACTAGTAACGTCATTTTTACACAACAATCTTTCAAAGTTCTGTGAAACATTCAGATTAGCCATGATCAATAAAGTACTGGTCATACCAGACCCAGAGATACTGTTTCTGAATTAAACTTCTTTCACTTTGAAGAGTGCCTAGGATAGTTTTTTTAAGTTTCATGAACTGGCTTTTTAAAAGCCCTTTTCCAAAATATTCAGTTAAATTAGACAGAAAACTCAGGTGTTTTCTCTGTTCTGTAGAGGAGAGTAGTAACAGGAAAAATGCATCAGCCAAGAAGAGAAAGTCTGAATATATAAGATAGAATGGGAGAACTCAGACTTCTTATACGCACCAAAGGTCAATGTTATGTTTTTTCTCATGACATTTTGTGAAAACAATTTAGCAAGCAAAACTAGCAAGAAGATCTCTGAGTTAAACTCTCAGAAGCAATGCCTCTGGAGTCAATTTAGAAATAGTGGAAAAAATAAAAATGTTTTTCTAAACAAGATGGCTTCATTTTGACTCTGGGGACTCCAAGTATCACATTATGGGTAGCTGAAAATTAACTTCCTCTTTCCTCCCTTCACCCGGGGTAATATTAAAGTAAAACAATGATTCCTCACTAAAGGTCTGCAGTATATGAGAGTTTAGTGATGAGGAATATTGTTGCTGCAAACAATATAAAATAAGATTAGCTCAACCACTTAATGTGAAGAATAGATGTTAATCATTATGTCATGTTTTGTTATCAAATGCAGAGAGTGTATTTTTTTATTACTAAATTGTCTGATTTTATTCCTAGTAGCAGATTGGTACATACATTTCTAATCACAGATCTCTGTTGTGCTGTGTGAGGCTCTCGCAGAGACTCACTGTGAAGTAAGTGTGGCCTCAGCCTCAGAAGTCCAATCCTCCCATCTGGAGAGAACTGATCCTGAGTGGGAACAATCTAAAGGATTCAGGAGCGGCGCTGCTGTCTGTTGGACTGAGAGTCCAAACTGTGAGACTGGAGAGTCTGAGGTCAGTTCATGGACTGGGTTGCTATTGTAGTTTTCTTTTGTATATATTCGGCTTCAAATCAATTCAAATTCAAAACTTTCGGTCTTTTCATTGGCAGTACATACATTATTTTGATTTGTGTGTGGGGATTTTTTTTTTTTTTTAAATAAGTTGGTGAAGAGAATGGACCTCAGAGAAAGCTTGAGATTCAGTCATAGTTTTTTTGATTTAGGGTAGTACAGACGTATATATAGTTTTTGAAAATATTCTTTTTGTCTTGAAATAAGAAACTTTATGAACAAACTAACAGATATTCTGGTACTCCTGCTCCTTAAACATGACAAAACCTGCATCTCTCTTCAACAAACAAATATTGCACCTTAACTGGGAAGTCACATGATAGAATAGGATGCAGTGTCATTCATTGATTGGCGAATGACAATTTATCAAATGTGAGCTTTTTGGGAAAAATAAAAGGTTTCTAAGGTTCCAGTTTATTTCACATGCGTTTCTTCAAAGAGTTTGCCAGCAGCTAGAAAGTGTTTATAAAAAACAACTCAAATCTCATTATGATCTGATATTATGGATCCATCTGCTGAAGTGACAGGAGAGAATGAGAGTGAAGACTGCAGGTTAAGAGAATTCACTGCCTTCCAGAATTTTGATGGATTTGAATATGAATTGGGAATTAAAAGCAAATATTAATTAGTTTTAGCCTTTCGTATTTCGGCTGTGCATTTGTTTCTGAGATGCCTGAAGAGCTTCATCGAGGATGGGATTAAAGAACACTTTAAAGGTGCACAGGGTCAAAGAGTGCTCATTTTCTGATATAACGGGAAAGTAGTTGTAGGACTAGTGGAGCAAGATAAGTAGGGGTGACACCTGGATCACTGAGCAGGCCGTGGCATTTAGACGAAACTGCCCCTCAAGCCAGTGGGGTCAGCCATAGCATCTTAGCCTCTGCCGCTACAGTGCAGATATAAGGCCTTGTCTTGGGTGAGGGTAGGAGTTAAAAGCAGCTTAAAATCTGTTAGGTCAGTTTAGATCAGGGGTTGAGAACGGTGTTTCCTGTCATGCCCCAGAAGATTTATGACGGCATGGCCTGATACCCACTGCAGAACCCATTGACAGGTCGAAACGTCATTTAACATGAATACTGGGTCAGCCATGTTTGTTGTTTGCCGGGTTATCACATGTTTGCTTACGTCATCAGTCTTTTATTTTTCTTTACTGATGCCTGTCGTGTCAGAGAGAGGCAACGGAGACTAAACAGAGAACATGAATGAAATCTTTGATAAGGGATTTGTTGGCCGCAGAACAGGATCAAAAATGGAATTGGCTATCAGGACCCATCTTTACTTTTAACATTGTTTAAGCTACCAAATACAGGAAGAAGAAGGTCGTAATGAATTAAACAATGAACTGAATTTTTGTCCAACATGTCTGATTTGATATTTATCTTCTAATTACAGATTTGACTGAGGTCAGCAGCATGTTATTAATCTGTGTTGACACGAATAGATGTATGAATGTTGTGGTCACATTTGGATGATGTGTGTAGAAGGCTGACATGATGATGATCCACAATAACACAATGACAATGTCACTCCAGGGATTTTAGGGAAAATTCAGCCTGACATGTTTGTTATCTTTGAAAACTTGAGGATGTTGTAGATATAGTCAAATCTCAAATACATTTAGCTGCACAACAATGAGTTTGTATTGTTGGAGCCACCGGTAGAGCTGGCAGAGTTTAAGAGGTGAAGTCAATACGTGTCGAGTGAAGCAGCAGCAGCTTGCTATCATTAATATCTCTTTTTCACTTTTTGTATTTTGCTGTTTTTAACCTGCATCCTGTTGTCTAGGTGTTTGATTTCCATTTTCTAAACTTCTATATTATAAACCTTCTTCAGTTCTTGAACAGATTATGAACATTGAATAGTCACAGGAAATGTGTCTTTTGAAGTTACAAGTTTTATTCTTTATTCAGATTGAATGGCTGCAGGTTGTCAGAGATCAGCTGTTCTTCTCTGGTCTCAGCTCTGAAGTCCAACCCGTCCCATCTGAGAGAACTGGAGCTGAGTGGAAACAACCTGCAGGATTCAGGATTGAAGCTGCTGTGTGGTTTTCTGGAGAGTCCAGACTGTAGACTGGAGACTCTGAGGTCAGACACCATTTTTTAGTTCTGTGCTTAGATTAATATAATGTGAAAGTTGTGGTGACACAAAACTGCAGACATAGGGGTGATATTATACTGATCCACACTGAGTATCTTAATGGTAAAGTCGATTTTCTCCTTCTATGGTTTGGTCCAGTGACTGTTCCCAGAGCAATGTTGAGGAAACTCCAAAATCCTACATTTTTCTACTAGATTTCCAAGTGTGGATGAGATGTTTGCAGCTGTAAGGGGTTGTTGTAAGTGGAGTTACAGAAATAATATTTCCTAAATCGACATATTACTTCCTCTACATTAACTGCTCCCAGAAACCGCAGCTTCCATGTCGATTGAAAATGACGGCAGCTGGACTGATACTCACCTCGTACTGATTGATCCCCCCACCACCTAAAATCCAGCCTGACATATTTGGTATCTTTGGAAACATAGAATCTCAAACATATTTCTTTTTTTTTTTTTTTAATTCGTGTTTGGCTGCACAACATGAGTTTGTATAGATGAAGCCACTGATGGAGCTGGCAGTTTTTTACCCCTTTTCCACTAAGGCAGTTCGAGGGGTTGGAATGGAGCCGTTGCCTAGTCTCGAACCAGGTCTTAGCATTTCAAAAGCCAAAGAACTGGCTCTCGTCCAGGAAAACTGGTTCAAGAGCAGCACCTACACTTTGCTGGTCTAGAACCAAGAACTGCTTACATCAGGGGCTTGGGGGCAGGATTATCGTGACCAACAAGACCAACTAAAGCTTTTTGACCAACATTTTTTAAAAACCAGAGCTAGTGTAGCATCTAGTCTGCCTAATCCAAAGAAGAAGAAAAACCAGAGCCAGTGTGGAGGTGAAATCGAAACAAAAGACTTTTGTAGTACAACATTGTTGTTGTGCTTGGCACTAGCGTTGCAGGGAAAGCAGAGACATATACGGATGTATACAGTGACGTAATGACATGGCTCTGTGGTGGTTCCCTAGCCCGTGGAAAGCAAACCGGTTCTTACAAGGTTTGCAAGTTGAACAGGCTCCTAACCGGCACTAGTACCAGCCCAGAACTAGCACTAGGTTTGTGTTGGTGCAAAGGGGGGTAAATAACTACGTTTTTAGTGAAGCAGCAGCAGCTTGCTATCATTAATATCTCTTTTTCACTTTTTGTATTTTGCTGTTTTTAACCTGCATCCTGTTGGGTTCAGGTGTTTGGATTTCCATTTTCTAAACTTCTATATTATAAACCTTCTTCAGCTCTGAACAGATTATGAAACATTGAATAGTTTCAAGCAGGAAATGTGTCTTTTGAAGTTACAAGTTTTATTCTTTATTCAGATTGAATGGCTGCAGGTTGTCAGAGATCAGCTGTTCTTCTCTGGTCTCAGCTCTGAAGTCCAACCCGTCCCATCTGAGAGAACTGGAGCTGAGTGGAAACAACCTGCAGGATTCAGGATTGAAGCTGCTGTGTGGTTTTCTGGAGAGTCCAGACTGTAGACTGGAGACTCTGAGGTCAGACACCATTTTTTAGTTCTGTGCTTAGATTAATATAATGTGAAAGTTGTGGTGACACAAAACTGCAGACATAGGGGTGATATTATACTGATCCACACTGAGTATCTTAATGGTAAAGTCGATTTTCTCCTTCTATGGTTTGGTCCAGTGACTGTTCCCAGAGCAATGTTGAGGAAACTCCAAAATCCTACATTTTTCTACTAGATTTCCAAGTGTGGATGAGATGTTTGCAGCTGTAAGGGTTGTTAGGTGGAGTTACAGAAATAATATTTCCTAAATCGACATATTACTTCCTCTACATTAACTGCTCCCAGAAACCGAGCTTCTATGTCGATTGAAATGACGGTAGCTGGACTGATACTCACCTCGCACTGATTGATCCCCACCACCTAAAAATCCAGCCTGACATATTTGGTATCTTTGGAAACATAGAATCTCAAACATATTTCTTTTTTTTTTTTTTTTTTAATTCGTGTTTGGCTGCACAACATGAGTTTGTATAGATGAAGCCACTGATGGAGCTGGCAGTTTTTACCCCTTTTCCACTAAGGCAGTTCGAGGGGTTGAATGGAGCCGTTGCCTAGTCTCAACCAGGTCTTAGCATTTCAAAAGCCAAAGAACTGGCTCTCGTCCAGGAAAACTGGTTCAAGAGCAGCACCTACACTTTGCTGGTCTAGAACCAAGAACTGCTTACATCAGGGGCTTGGGGGCAGGATTATCGTGACCAACAAGACCAACTAAAGCTTTTTGACCAACATTTTTTAAAAACCAGAGCTAGTGTAGCATCTAGTCTGCCTAATCCAAAGAAGAAGAAAAACCAGAGCCAGTGTGGAGGTGAAATCGAAACAAAAGACTTTTGTAGTACAACATTGTTGTTGTGCTTGGCACTAGCGTTGCAGGGAAAGCAGAGACATATACGGATGTATACAGTGACGTAATGACATGGCTCTGTGGTGGTTCCCTAGCCCGTGGAAAGCAAACCGGTTCTTACAAGGTTTGCAAGTTGAACAGGCTCCTAACCGGCACTAGTACCAGCCCAGAACTAGCACTAGGTTTGTGTTGGTGCAAAGGGGGGTAAATAACTACGTTTTTACTGAAGCAGCAGCATATTGACATTAATAATAATGACAGCCTTTTTTAAATTTTTGTATTTTGCTGTTTTTAACCTGCATCCTGTTGGGTTCAGGAGTTTGGAGTTTCCATTTTCTAAACTTCTACATTATAAACCGTCTTCAGCTCTGAACAGATTATGAAACATTGAATAGTTTCAAGCATGAACTTCATCTTCTAAAGTTAGATTTTATTCTTTATTCAGATTGAGTGGCTGCAGGTTTTCAGAGATCAGCTGTTCTTCTCTGGTCTCCGCTCTGAAGTCCAACCCGTCCCACCTGAGAGAACTGGAGCTGAGTGGAAACAACCTGCAGGATTCAGGATTGAAGCTGCTGTGTGGTTTTCTGGAGAGTCCAGGCTGTCGACTGGAGACTCTGAGGTCAGTTCACTGACTGTCTGTTGCTGTTGTAGATCTTATATCTTTAATCCACAGCTTAACCCAATTTATCTTCACACATAACTTTAATCCATTCGTTTTGAAGTAATTAATTACATTTTAAATTGTCGCTGTTGCATATTTCCAGTTTTCTTTTCTAAGACTAAGAAATATTCCTTCAGTTTCAGCTCATTTTGTCCAAGGCGTCGAAGAGGTTAGACAGTTCCTTTTGGGTTACTTCTTGCACCAGCTCGGACCTATCCATAGCACTTACTTCCATTATGTTTGTTTCTGCCGTAGGTGGCGACGCCATTTTGAGTGGTGGAGTTTGGTCTCCATCTGAGTTTGCCTCTGTTTTGTGGATTTTTACAGTTCAAAACCCAAAGGGGTAGAATCCTATTGTGTTTGTGCCAGTTTATTATTATTATTATTATTATTATTATTATTATTATTATTATTATTATTATTATTATTATTATTATCTGTTGCAGCGGCTCAAATTACCATGAGCTGGTATGAGCTAGAAACATGAAACTAGGCTTAATAACTGGAAACGATGTATGCTTTCCAAGAAACATGAGGCCAGTCAGCCAGATGGTGGCGCTGTAATTAAGTCCCAAAAATGCAATTTTGGAAGGGCCACACTACTTAAACCGCAAGTCAAATTCACTTGACATTTGAAATAAAGCTCCCGCTCAATATGCTCTACAAAAAAAAAACCTGAGGTATGTCAGTTGCTGAGAACTCGGTACCTGAGAATGTGGTAAGAATAGAGCTTGTTCATTGGTGCACCGTTTGCGCCTACATATTGCTATTCTTCTATTTCACACGGGATGTGTAAAGATGGCAGACAGTCTACCTCTCTCATCATCAGCTCAAGTCCAAACATGGAAAAGCTACTGCTAGATAGACAGCGGGCTTGTCATAGCAGACGTTAGAGTTAGGGGCAGGGATAGTGGTAGGTTCAGTGTTGAATTATCAAAATGATCACTATATTGATTTACAAAAAAAAGATTCACAATTTTATTTCTCCTTTCTGCTGTTTTTAAATATCCTGCAAGTGTCAAGAGGGAATGGAAATACGAAACTACCGTGTGTAGAACGAATCACCTGGCAGTCTTTTGCATACTAATTTTGTAGAGTTATCACGTTCTTGCACTTGAAACACGGCCACAACCATAGCTTAAAGAGCCTCTCGGACCATAAAAGTCAGCCGATAGATTTTTTTTTTTTGTGTTAGTTTGCATAATGTGAAACCAGTAACAATTTTTGACTCACATGTACAACTCAGTATACCCTACAAAAAGCCTCTTGGACAATAAAGGTCACCATGATGGATTTTTAGCTAATTTACATAATGTAAAACATAGTAAAAGAACATTAAACTTTTTTTGGATTTCAACTCTATCAACACCAGATTTGGTATACAGCCTTGCGTGACTGAGATACACACTTCTTTTATAAATGGGCAAGATCAGTCCAAAATCATGTTGATGTTTTTTTTGCTAATTTACATAATGTGAGAAACAGTAATATGACATAGGCTTTTTGGATTCCGGCTCTATTAACACCAAATTTGGTATACGGTCTTGTGGCAGTCAGATACACGATTCTGTCATAAATGAGCAAGATTGGTCAAAAAACATGGCCGCCATCAATCAAAAAACTTGGCCATAACTCAAGTTGCCTTAGATCAATCCTGATTAAATTCAGTGGGGACATCCGGCACTGCGTCCTGAACGTACACACCAATATGCTTAACACTTAAGTTATACACTTGTGGAAAATAACAATAAATCCAACATAACACACAACCTAGATCAATTGTAGCTTTGATAAGCCTTTCATTAACTCCAGTCTATGTATTTACTTTTGCTAATTCTTTTTGGAGGAAAATGTTAATAAACAGCACTGAAGTAGATTTTTTTCATCAGTGAGCTCCCCAATGCATTCAATATATGGTAGACAAGATAAGATGTTATTTACTACATGGACACTTTGTTGAATTTATAATTTTTTTTTCTCTGCATAAACTGTGATGATGAAACAAGCGTGTGATTGGTCTCACTCCTTCTTTAAACAGAATCAAACTAGCTGAAGTGACTTCAGTGTGCTCAGCTTTGTGAAGCCTGAAACCCACTCGATGTTGCTTGTAGCTTTAGTTTTGGGCGATTGAGCTGCTTCCTCCTGTTGAGCGCGCAAAGGTTAGAACCCACAAACTGCCGCTTGGAGCTATATTTCTCTCTGTGACTGTCCGCCGGATTTTGTTGCCATGTTGTAGTGGCGTGAACGTAACATCAGTCTGGAAAACCCACTTTAAGTCGATAATAGTAGGATAGGAGCGGGAGCTCTGTGAAGATGCAGCCTTCAGATTGACATATTGCATTTATTTAACCATTCTGACCATTTTCCAAAGCATTCAATCAAATCCATCTGTAATTTGGGATTAAAATAGTTTCAGTTTAATGTGTGTTTAGTTTCGGATTTCCTGAGCTGTTCTGCAGGATAGAGACCAAGACAATGAAATTATTGTAGTATGTTTTTAATCTATCATATCTGATTTGATATTGATTCTATATTTACAGACTCAACTGAGGTCAGCAGCATGTTTTTAATCTGCATTGACATGAATAGATGTATGAATGTTATGGTGACATTTGGATGATGTAGAAGACTAAAATTATGATCATCCACAATAACAGAATGACAGTAATTTTAGAGAAAAGCTCGTTGATTAGGGACATATCTGATTGGACGATAAATTAATTTTATCTACATGTTTTATTCATTATTCAGATTGAGTGGCTGCAGGTTGTCAGAGATCAGCTGTTCTTCTCTGGTCTCAGCTCTGAAGTCCAACCCGTCCCACCTGAGAGAACTGGGGCTGAGTGGAAACAACCTGCAGGATTCAGGAGTGAAGCTGCTGTGTGGTTCTCTGGCGAGTCCAGACTGTAGACTGGAGACTCTGAGGTCAGTTCACTGACTGTCTGTTGCTGTTGTAGATCTTATATCTTTAATCCACAACTGAACCTGATTTATCTTCACATATAACTAGTCCATTCATTTTGAATTAATTAATTAAATTTTAAACTGTCGTTGTTACATATTTCCAGTTTTCTTATCTTTTCTAAGACTGAGAAATATTCCTTCAGTTTCAGGTCATTTCAGTGAGTTATCATGACTAATGTCAGTTCACTAAAATTTTGTGTGTGTGTTTTGATGTCTGACACAAGTGTAAAAATTGTTCTCTTTTTTTCATAGAGTTGAATTTACTTGTTGAATGTGTTAAGGAGGAAAGGTTTAAGGGACCATGCTGTTGGTTTTTCATAAGTTTCAGTCCATTAACTACAAATCTTGTATTGTAAGTTGTCCTTTGGTGTTTTGAAAGTCGTCAACTAATAAATGTTATTATTGTTGTTATTATCCAGTTGTATTTATTTGACATTTTTCTGACCATTTTTCAAAGCATACCATTAGATCCATCTGAAATTTAGGATTAAAATAGTTTCTCTTCAATTCAGTATGTTTTTAGTTTAGAATTTTCCTGAGCTGATCTGCAGGATAGAGACCAGGACCAAGCACGACATTTTTACTGGATCAGTACTGGATATATTAAGTTTGATCCATTTCCGTAATTAATAAAATTATTGTATTAAGTTTTCATTCTATCATGAACTTCATCTTCTAAAGTTAGATTTTATTCATTATTCAGATTGAGTGGCTGCAGGTTGTCAGAGATCAGCTGTTCTTCTCTGGCCTCAGCTCTGAAGTCCAACCCGTCCCACCTGAGAGAACTGGATCTGAGAGACAACAACCTGCAGGATTCAGGAGTGAAGCTGCTGTGTGTTTTTCTGGCAAGTCCAGACTGTAGACTGGAGACTCTGAGGTCAGTTCACTGACTGTCTGTTGCTGTTGTAGATTTTATTTTTAATCCACAGCTGAACCGGATTTACCTTACGATAACTTGTAGAACCACACATCACTCATTACAGTCAGGGGGAGGGACTAATTTTTTCAAATAAACTGTAAAAAAATTCAGTAAGTTGTGTTAACTAAAATAAGTTTTTATCACAAATAATATATGAAGCATCCTCAGAAGTAATATTTGTACAAATAAATTGAAATTCACTCGCTGAAGAAAAAATGTTTTCCTTTTTTTTCAGTTCATTTCAGTGAACTGTCAGGACTAATGTGTGTTTGATAAAATTGTGTGCGTGTGTTTTGATATTTAACACAAGCGAGAAAATTGTCCCTACCCATTGTCCTTTTTTTCACAGAGTTGAAGGTTTAAATCCATCTGTAATTTGGGATTAAAATAGTTTCTGTTCAGTTTAATGTGTATTTAGTTTTGGATTTCCTGAGCTGATCTGCAGGATTGAGACCAGGACCAAGCAAGATGTTTTTACTGGATCAGGACTGGATATTTAAAGTTTGATCCATTTCAGTAATCAATAAAATTATTGTATTAGGTTTTTAGTCCAACCTATCTTATTTGTATGGAAGCCCTGAGCAAAGAAAAATTCTGGTGATCCATTTTCTAGGTCTGATCTAAATTCTTTTCTCTCATGTGTTTATAATTTAAGAACAGGTTTAAAAAGGTTTTTCCACGATAATCTTTCTGAAGTTCCTTATTTTTCATCATGAAAGAAAGCAAATGGAAAAAAAAAGTTTTGGCAGGTGAATTTTTTTTTCATTTTTTTTTTTAAGTGATTGTCGTTGTAAAACTCATTTCATCCACAAGAGGCTGAAGTCCACCACTACCCCAGTCTAGATAGAGCTAAAAGCATTCATGTTTAATCCCAGGTAATTTTTAATTGTTTGACCCTGCACTCTAAACACAAGGTACATTTATTGAGTGTTAGTAAGTTATGTATCATTACTGTCTTTCTTTTGGCTAGAAATGTAGTTCAATCAGCTCTAATCTGCCGTTACCATTAGCTATACCTACGATAGCCGTTAGCCTGCTAGCTAGCGGGTGAAAACGTATCATTCACGGCTAACAAATGGCTCGACTGCATGGCTAATGTTAGTTTACTAGAACGTGGCCATGGTAACGGGGACATGTCACCCCTTCTGAGTGGGATGTTTTACTGATGAAGATTAAAAGCCGATCAGGTTTGAATTTTCTCCCCGATAGTGTGTAGGTCTCAGTATGCCCCCTGTGAAAAAAGACAGCATCATTCAGAGTTGTCATAGTTGCTTTCACTTAAGTATTTTACTACAACAACAAATACTTGACGAAAAAAATGAAAAAAATTTCACCTGCCAAAACTTTTTTTTTTTTTTCCACCCGTTTTCACAGGTGACCAAAAAAGGAACAGAAAAAATTATCCTGGTAAAATTTTACTCTAACTTTTTTTTTTCCACCTTTTGTTAAATCATAAGCACAGGAGAGAAAAAAAAACATTCAGACCATACTTAGAAAATGGATCACCAGAATTATTTTTTTCACCTGCCTCTTAGGGCTTCCGTATTTTTGATATTGATTGTACATTTACAGACTAGACTGAGGTCAGCAGCTCGTTATTATTCTGTGTTGACACGAATAGATGTATGAATGTTGTGGTCACATTTGGATGATGTGTGTAGAAGGCTGACATGATGATGATCCACAATTACAGAATGACAAAGTCATGTTTTATTCATTATTCAGATTGAGTGGCTGCAGGTTGTCAGGGATCAGCTGTTCTTCTCTGGCCTCAGCTCTGAAGTCCAACCCGTCCCACCTGAGAGAACTGGGGCTGAGTGGAAACAACCTGCAGGATTCAGGATTGAAGCTTCTGTGTGGTTTTCTGGAGAGTCCAGACTGTAGACTGGAGATTCTGAGGTCAGTCCACTGACTGTCTGTTACAGTGACTGTTTATAAAGACGGACGATGCGTCTCCACTTCGTCCCATTGTACGAAAATGAAGCCAAAATATCCTGGATACGGGCGCTGCCATCTTGACGTCATTTGGAGCCAGAGTCTGTGCAGCAGTGATCGGTGGGTCGAGCTGTGGTGTCAAGGTCCCGCCCGTACGCCCGCCTGACTCAAACGCGAGCACAAGCGCAGCTGTCAATCATGCCGTCACATCCCCTTTTAATAATATCAAATATCTAATCATAACCAAACTTATCAGAAAGAAAACACTTGAACATACATCAGTGTGATCAACTCAACCTTAAATGACAGAAACCATCTTTGGGAAAAATTAATTTTACTTGTACTTCGATTTTTTTTTAGTTTGGCCCATGTCCCATCTTCTAACATGGAGGGGGCGGGGTTTATTACCTGTATTGCAGCCAGCCACCAGGGGGCGATCGAGATGTTTTGACTTCATTTTTCGGGAGCTGTCAGGTCGTCCATCTTTATATACAGTCATTGGTCTGTTACTGTGAGATAACTCTGAGGTCAGTTCACTGACTGTCTGTTGTTGTTGTAGATCTTATATCTTTAATCCACAACTGAACCTGATTTATCTTCACACATAACTTTAATCCATATATCTTCAATCAACTAATTACATTTTAAATTGTCGTTGTTACATATTTCCAGTTTTCTTATCTTTTCTAAGACTGAGAAATATTCCTTCAGTTTCAGGTCATTTCAGTGAGTTATCATGACTAATGTCAGTTCACTTAAATCAAACCTTCAGATCTCATACACTCAGAAAAAAAATATAGATTTTTTTCACTTAATTTCAGTGAAGTGTCAGGACTAATGTGTGTCTGCTAAAATTGTGTGCGTATATTTTGGATCTTTAACACAAGCAAAAAAATTTTTTTTCTATTTTTTTAATATTTGAAGTTTACTTGTTAAATGTGTTAAGGAGGAAAGTTTAAGGGACCACGCTGGTGGTTTTCCATAAGTTTCAGTCCATTAACTACAAATCTTGTATTGTAAGTTGTCCTTTGGTGTTTTGAAAGTCACCAACTAATAAATGTTATTATTGTTGTTATTATCATCCATCTGTAATGTGGGAATGAAAATCGTTTCTGTTCAATTCAGTATGTTTTTGGTTTAGAATTTCCTGAGCTGATCTGCAGGATAGAGACCAGGACCAAGCAAGGCATTTTTTTGCTGGATCAAGACTGGATATTTAAAGTTTGACAGAATGACAGAGTCACTCTAGTAATTTCAGAGAAAAGCTTGTTGATTAGGGACATATCTGATTGGATGATAAATGATTTTTATCTACATGTTTTATTCATTATTCAGATTGAGTGGCTGCAGTTTGTCAGAGATCAGCTGTTCTTCTCTGGCCTCAGCTCTGAAGTCCAACCCGTCCCACCTGAGAGAACTGGATCTGAGAGACAACAACCTGCAGGATTCAGGAGTGAAGCTGCTGTGCGGTTCTCTGGCGAGTCCAGACTGTAGACTGGAGACTCTGAGGTCAGTCGAGGGATAGAGTCAGTCCGTGCTGCTTTCCGCAGTATTGTACTAAACACAGTTAGTATCAAAGCAAAGATCCAGTATTTCCTGTAAACCTCCACCCTTCGCAGTAGCTGCTTTCATCAGTGAACCTGCGAGAGGAGAATCCTGACAGGCTTCAGGATTGGATGGAAGACAGAGAGAGAGTGAGAGAACAGTGGCCCAATCAGATAGCGGTAATCAGGAATACCAACAATCTGTCTCATGAAGCCAGATGAATGTCAGTCAGCTAAGTTTGGGCCTAACTCCGACTTTTCAGTCTAACAGACACTGGCTCACTTTGTGGCGTGGTAGATCATCATGGTAACATGGGCTGATCAACACGATAATCTATGCCTCACGGCTAACCTGCTCTAATGCAGGATCAATTCAAGGCATCGCATCACCGTCATCCCACTGTCACCATTCAGACAGGATCCCAATGCGGACAAAGTACTGCATTCACATTAAGTTTAGAAGTAATGAAGAGAAAATTTGGTCTGAAGAGGAAGTTCTTACAGCACAGAACCATTTCATCAGATAAACTTTTTTTTAACAGATAGCTAAGTAACCATTATGTGAGTGAATGGAAAAAATGACATGATGAGGCACAGACTGCAGCTAAATATTTACTCAATTCATAAATACTGTGAATTTAGTAAAAATGTGGTAGGATTCCCAACAGTCATTATCACCTGTGAAAGCGTGGAGCTCAGATTGTACAGACTGCTGATACACAAGAGTGAGAGGATGATGTTAAGGTTAATTTTGACTTTAGATAACAGAGGGTTTAGCTTCCGGTTGTGACCTAAAACTGTTAACACAACTTTCGGAGCCCCATATGATGAGTGAGACCTTAGTCCGCGTTAATTCAGAAGAGGATTGAATCTTGGTTCCGGTGCAGTCACAGAGACGAAGACAAAAGCAAAAACGAGAGCATTTGAAGTAAAGAGACAAACAACCATGGAGGAATCCTACATCAACAAAATGTTGAGAGAAATCACAAAGAATTTCGAGGGGATTTAAGAGACTTTAGGAATGAAAGAAAACATGAGCTGGCTGATCTAAAGAAGGAGAAGGGACAACAGAAACATAAACAACAGCGAATGGCCGAAAGACAGAGGCCGACACAAAGGAAGGAGAAACCATTTTACTGGATGTATTAAAACACTGACACAAGATCTGCAATAATTCTGAAAAAATAAAGTATAGGAAAACGAGAGAGATAATAGAGGGTTTGATGACTCCTTGTATAGCGGCGGATAAAATAAAAAAAGGACGTGCAGCAGCTGGAATATCAGGACAAGAATGATCAAATCCTGAACTTCCAAAAAGTCTTGCTGTAGAAGTGATGCCTTTAGTTTTCTGGAGATCTGATTGGTTGAGAGGCAGGTTGTTTATACATTTTGATTTGACCTTTAAACCCAACCTGATTCTGGGCTGGTTACCATGATGATACTGTGGTACCCTGCTTAAAAGTGAGACTGTAAAGCTCGGGTTGATCCCAAAGTCCACTGACTAACCTACTAATTAGGTTTATTAATACAGGATCGGTTAAAATTCAGCTGGGTGAGACTGACCTGGTATTATCGCTGTTAGGCCTTAATAGAGCTAACTCAAACCAAATATGATTATTTTCCACTCACTTTGTAACACTTGTGGTTCTGCTTGTCCCTACAGGGTCGACACCAGGCAGATTAAAGCTTCCACAGACAAAACATGTGAGTACTGAAACAGTGTCTCCCATTCATCAACCTGTCATCAGTAAAATCTGACTGGAAAATGTGAAGTGTCTGGAGACGGGGACAGAAGGGCAGACTGAGCAAAAGAAAAAAACAACCGAGGCAGCTGTCGTAACAATATAAGCATGAGGTAAAATCTAATTATTCACGAAGAAAGCGATTTGTGAACAATGACTTGATCATAATGGAGATCTGCAGTCTGTCCCTCATCATGTGCTTCCTTAAGTTCAGATCGCAGCTCCGTTTGTTTTTGTCTCACATTGTCTGTAAAATCCTGGTGAATGAAAATCCTGCTGCCCTTAAGTTTATACTCTCTGTCGAATTCACTTCTTTATCCCTCGATCTGAGCAACTTCATCACAATTGACCGTGACCTGTTGTCCTGCTCTTCATAAATTTTCCCCTGCGAATGCGCATTTTCAGTTTCCACTGATATGGGATAAAATTTTGTAATTTGTCAACAAGCAGTGGCTTGACTTTAGCTTCTGTGACTTGCCATGATTCACTGGTTTCTTCAAGGACTCCATGATTGATGATGTTATTCCTCTTTGGTTGACTCTGCATACGCTCTGATCTTCCAGAGGGTCTGTCAAAAGAAGATCGTACAGGTGCAGACTCACTCGAAATGCACTTCAGACCAGCGGCATGGTCAGATATGTTCTTTGTTGAGGTCTCAAAAAGCTTTAAATTTGCTTTCAGACCCTGTGGTTTGCTAATGTAAAGATATTCATGCTGATCATTTTGCTCACTACGATTGAGTAAATTTAACAATCAGTGTTCATAATGAATGTCTGTCTAAAATAAACGTATGAAATTTGCCAGAGACCGGTTGGGTCTTTATGGAAGCGGGGGGGCATACCTGGAGGATCAGTGACTTCATTCAGAAAAAAACACTCAGCCCAATTTGTAAGAAAGTCGCATACAAGAATGAAGTTGATATTTTTTCATGTTTTCTATAAAACAGTTTTTAAACAAAAAACAGTACATGAATTTTAATCAAACGATCTTCATGCTCTCTAAATATTCTCAGTGAGTGTGCAGCGTGCTGCCGAAAGAGATTTGTGCTCAGAGAATCCATCATCGTCAAACAAAGGTAACAGAAAATGTTGACAGATCACTTCGATGAAGATGATTGTGCTTTTTTAATATTTGCCTGTGTTTTCAAGGGGAATGTGTGTGTTGTTATCAGAGAAAAACAGACTTTAGGCCAAAGTATCGCTGCAGATCTGTGATCCAAAAGTATTAAATAAGCCCGACTGCGTTGTTGTGCCAATGCAGCTGATGCCAGAACAAGACCCTGATACCTAAACAAATGAACTGCTGACATGGAGGAAAGCTCATAATCATTCTCTCCAGGTTTGACTTTCTACAGTACAGCTCTGCTGTGTACCAGAGCGTATATTTAAAAAAAACATGGCTGCAGTCTGCGATTTTCACGTAACAAAGGCAGCTACAAGCAGCTAGCATGTCCGCACTATAGAGTAAGTTGACTCAGTAGCAGATATTTGGACACGTCCGCTCAGGTTGTTACGCAGCCAATAGAAAACCAGGTGCATCTGAGAGGAAAGGGGTGACAGGTGGCTTTGAGCTGCTGCTTTTGGACCCTGCTCATTGTCTGACTTCATCCCAGTCGTAGATCTGATGAAGAGAGTAACAGCAAAATGCTGGTTTCTGATATCCGCTGTGTGTCTTCTCCTCCCATTAGGTGGCTCTGATGTTGAACTGGACCCGAACACAGCAGACACAAAGCTGGGTGTGTCTGAGGACGACACAGAGCTGATGGAGGTGAGAGAAAAACCCTTGTATCCCGATATTCCAGACAGATTTAAGGGCTCAAAACGCCGCAGGCAATGGAAAACAAATATTCAAGGAATTCAACAAATGTCCCCTCTAGCTGGGTACTTCTTCAACACTTTGTACGGGTGGAGAAAGAGAAATGCGTCAAGTGCCTCTGTGGATCACAAAACTGAAACATCTATTGTGTAGATTTTTGCATTGTGTGTGAGAGGAGAATTTTCTGAAAAATTTGGCAATTAAAAAAAAACTCCATGTAATTTCTTTAAGACAGGCAGACACTGTACAGATTCAGCCCAGGTTTTGCCCTTAATTTGTCGTCGCGAGTAATTCTAGAATCTGGACAAATGTCGGTGAGATCGGTTGTTGTTTGATGTCCAGTTTGAGGTCACGATGCCTTATCAATCACCTGAACGATCAGCGATATGGCTTTCGGACGAACGGGTGGATTTCTAGCTGGTCAGCCAATTTTGGTCATGCGTCTTTAGTTTGACCAGTTCGAACGTCTGACAACACGGCTGCTGTCAAAATATCTGTTATAAACTGTAGTGAGCTTGTTTTTAATATGACTGCAGTGGTATTTCTTCCAAAGTTATGGTATTTTTCGGTATGCAAATCCCTCTTTGTGCTTTGGAAAGTATCCACTTGATTTGTGGATGTCTTCATACTGCCGAGCCAGTTTGTGACACGTTTGTGACCTCAACAAACACATTTCTAGCTATTGCTATTCACCTTTACGCTATGTGGCACCAAATACCTTGCCATAGCCATTTCTATGACTTTTATACTTTCATAAATTATTAAACTTCGTCTTTTGTACCTTCTCAGACGCGGAAGTTCACGTCTGTTGCATTTTTTCTGCTGTCATGTTATAACCCCTCCGCAGACTGCAGAACCTGCTGTGCTTCAAACCACTCAGATGTAATTTGTAAATAATTCCCATGGCACCTTATACTTGTGTCACACCATCAGTCCACTCAGACCTCATTTTCTCTCTGATCTGTACATTGTGTTTCATTTAAGTATGGACTGCGTTAGAATATTTGTTTGCTTCACTGAACACAAGTTGGTTATTTCTAGTAAAACAACTGACGTCTTTCCTTTCTGAATCCCAGCCACCATCAAGCTTCACGCCTGTACTGCAAATTGAATCTGCACAAGTCTCATACAGGTAATCATAATAAAATAGCTTAACACTGTTTTCGGCAAAGTACCTCCTTCTTCCCCCACAGCTTTCCTCTTTTGAGCCACAGCAACCTCCTGATTTGCTCTCTGCTGTTTTGGTGGTCTCATGTTCGGCTCCCGTCCCCCTCTCTCCTTTCAGTGCCCAATGTGTTACTGTTAAGACCCCAACGTTTCCCTCACCTGCGTGTTTTCCTTGCGCCGTAGTCCGTCCCACTGAAGACGGGAGGAGAGATGTAGAAAAAGACCCGAGGAGAGAGGAATAGAGGAAAACACTTTTTTACAGAAATGAGTCCTTTACTCTGAACCGTCATCTGAAGCGCCGTCAGTCTCTGATGACGACAGCACAGCTGGATCCCAGATGGGATCCGCTGTCAGTCAGCTTTAACAGCTCTGTCGCGTCTTTTGATGGTTTGGACTTTGTATTTGCACATTGATCATAGTTTGATTATAGTAATAAAGACACTGACCAGCCTTTCAAAGGCATCATCCAAACAATCTTCCCAAGGGGCCTGTCAGGTCCAGTAACATAATTTGTCCGCTGAATTCAGACCAGAGAACGAGGTTGGATCTCAGGATGACGAAAGTAATGTACTGGAGGAACTTTACCTGCCTCTCCAGGTATGCCAGCAGCTGCCAGTCCCGTGCAGAGGCCAGAACCCCTGCAGATCATTTCTCAATGGGAGCTCTGATAAAGATGAAGTGGTGCTTGGAAGGTTGGGCCTTTCTTGCTCTCATCATCATCATCACTTACTGCGCGGTGCGCTTTGATATGTGTGTTCTAGTTTTGACTCAGACTTGATTTCAAAACTAGGTAGGAACTCCAGTTGTTTTTAGGCCAAGTTAAAACATTTTCATCTCAGGGTTTAACTGGTTCGTGGTGGTCATTCAGCCTTCTGTGTCCTACAGGTTCAGGTGTCCTGGTCCAGGTGGGTTTCAGTGTACTTCGACTGGACTGGTGTTTGTTATGGCCCAGGAGGCGGAGCTGCTCTACAGGACTGTCCAGTGGGATGAGAGCCTCCTCCAGTCAGCTGGCAAGTTGGCTGCAGGGCCGCTGTTCAATATCCAGTGTCCTGAGGATGCTGTCTGTCAACTCCACCTCCCACACTGTGAAACAAGGGATGGTAGGCAAATGAATGTGCTTTGTTTGAGAAATGATGAAACTCTATGGTTCTGTCAGTGTCCCCTGTAGGCTGCGGAGTTCGTCACAGCCACGGCCTCAGCAAACATCTGTCCCAACAGCCACACTGTGACGTACGTCCGGTTCCTGTCGCGGTGCCCATTAAGACCTCAAGCATGATAAGGTTTATCGGAGCTCACTGGGGCACACTTGGTTACTGTGGGCACCCATTGGCCTGGCAACGAATACATGGCTCCGTGGAGCTCAGATGTTTTGACAGTTTTATTTCTATACAGTAAATTAAGTTATCAGCTATACAGTATTACTGTTACAGTAAGGAACATCAGTGTGGAACTGTGAGGAGCTATATAATTAACAAAGCGATGAAATGAAATTGCCTAGGAGCATGTGGGTCTACTGTGCTGAAAGTTTTCTGTCTGATAAAATTGTGAGGGAACAAACCCATTTTTCCAATATATTGATAAAAGGATTTGATATTTATCATTCTTATTGTTTTCACTAAGAAGAATACACATTTGATATTGACTAATAACCATTTGTGGATGTTCTGCCATAGCTGGGTAATGTTGGAACATGAGGGCCATAGCCTGGACACATTTTTTAACGGAGATCCAGCAGCGGCCGTGGGGCTTGAGGAGAGAAAGTCTTTCCAATTTCCTGCCGTCCAGGGCAGCTTCTGAACTGTTGGAAATGCATATGCACGTTAAATGCAAATTTAATTCCCTGCTGTCTGTGTCATCATCCTTTGTCTCTGCATCACTTTCTCCTTATCTTAGTCTAAAATGTAACAGTGCAGGTCTTCGGACAGAGAAGGGGATTACGAGTAATAGCCAAATACAGGCTGGATATATCACAGTAAATTGTAATAAATGTGCTAAGTTCATTATGTATTAAATTCGATTAAGAATATTAAGCTGATTTTACTAATAATCTCACACTAATGACAGTATAAATAGGGCTGCAGTATTAGTGAAAGTAAAGAGGGAACATATGGTGTTTTGGGGTTTAAAACCAATATAATTTAAAATCATATGGTCCCTATTATTTTTAGGCCTATAGCTGACAGTCTACAGTGCCGCAGATATCAGTCGATTTTGTTTCCCTGAACTTTTTACTTTTTTTGCTGAGGTATTTCATGGGTTAACCGTGACTACGAATGACTGCAAGCCGAAATGACCCCTGAGGACAATATTGTTATCTTACATATGTATGTAGTTTCTACTATGCGGGCCTACGAGAAACACTGTGTTTATTACATTAATACCTGTTGGTACTCACTCATACCGACGTTTTCTCTTCTAACCTTCCTGTGCACTCGCAGCATCCCGGCAGGTATGCATTACTGGGAGATCGGGAGAGATTTGGACTTGCTTTTATTTGCGTTTTACAGCTGTCCCATAATATATATATATAAATATAAGAAATATAAGACTGTTCTACAATATCTTGTATACAAATGGATTTTTTTTAGACCTGACCACTAGAGAAGAGGCACTGGAATCCTCTGCGACCATGAATAAACACTGCAGTTTCATAGCATTTTGGACAGAAGTTGTGTACGTTTGTACTGTGGCACACTGTATAGAGAGTAAATTCATTTAATGGTAGAAAGAAATTGCATTTTAATGCAATAGGGTGTACCTTACAAGTGCACAGCAAAGTAATTAGCATACTTAAATACGATCTCTTTAGCTGTTCACAGAATCAGTCCATTTCACAGCATTTGTCCAGGTTTAGAGTTGGGCTGGTAAAAGGGCAAACAGAAGAGTCTTTCCCCTTTTCCTTAGTGCACTTATTGCCAAGCTGCCCATCAAATTCTTCTAATTCTAGACACAAGTGCGAATTGTGTCCTCAGGATAGTGCATGAGGAAAGATCGGGAGGTCACTAAAGTCATCAGGATTTACCATCTGGGGATCCTGAATAAATTAAAAAACATCAGTAAAACCGATGTTGAACGCCTCTGTGTTTTTCGCAGCTCTGCTCTCTGAAGGCCTGCTGTCTGTCGTCCACATCACCGATGACGGAATGAGCATCCTCGACCCGCTGGATATCACAGACACCCATGTGATCGTCAAAGTCCCTCATCTGTCTGCATTCGGCCTCGTCTGGGCTTTGGAGATTTTGGGGAGGATTTGGAACAACATGAAACCAATTAGCGGCCAAATTTTGCTGTTCCTCCGGCCACTGAACCCAAAAACACAGAGGCAAAACCTCAACGTGTTTCTCCTGCCACGCAACATCCCTCTGGAAGAGGTAAGGATTCATAAAAATGGCTACAGCTTCACTTTCAGTCCAAACTCATCAATATCCATCAGACATTGTGATACATATCGAGGACCAGTTACTTACCTGACAAAATGCTATTTTTAAAAGTTTTTTAAATTTTTTTTTATCATTTTATTAGTGAAGCTAGACAAAACCTAAGTTATACGACAAAGATAGACAAGAATTGGATTAAGATCACATGACAAGGACTGTCAGAAAGGCAATGCATTGGTGGGAGGGTGTGGGCTAGAAAGGATGTGGTGGTGGTGGTGGTGTTGAGGGGGGGGGGGGGTGTTTATCTTTTTCCTTGTCCTTACCATCCCTCTAGTCTAACCCAGTATGTCCCTCGGCGTTACCAGAAGCCTGGCCCCGGCGCAGAGGGAGGCAGCAGTACATGCAAAAGATCTGCGATGACGTAGTCCTGGCCCTGCTGCTTTATCAGTCAGGCTCTACCGAGGACGAACCCTCTAATTAAAATGTTCTCGTGTCTCTTAAGGTGAGCGCCAAACAGCGGAATTCTGAGTACATCCAGGCGCCTTCCAAATGCAAACTCATCATAGATCAAAGTTACACAGTTCAGTGTCCGAAAGCCTACAAAATACAGCCTGAGGTGAGTATTTCAAATAAAAGGCTTTTGAACATGCTGACCCGTTTCATAAAACTGCTGTTGGTTACCTTAAGTTTACTTTGGATGCTATCGAGATACTGACACTGATGCTACCGGTTCTCAGAGAGAAGATTTTGACCTGGATTTCGGACCAAATTACCACCCAACGTTTGAGATCCGCCTGCCCATAAACACAGAAGAAGCGACTATAACTGTCCGAGACCAAACAAATACAGATGTCTGGGAGCGGGAAGTTGACCTGACTGGTAAAGTCTTCGTCCACCTGCGGCATCGCTCCGCCTGATAGTAGGATAGAAAGGAGCACAAGAAAATGGAGTAATAGTTGTCGATCGATCCCGGGTGCTTCTATTATTGTTCTGCCTCAGATCATCGTCTGTCTGCTTTTATTCTGCAGTCCACTTTGTAACCAGTTTTAACGGATCTTATTGGCCATGGAGCTTCGGGGCCAGTGTTTGAAAAATGAGTTAAAAAAAAAGGATTTTAAACTTTGATCTGTGAGTCAACAAAATTCCAAATAGTAAAAAGTAGGACTGTGGAGCTCTGTGTGAAGAAGCTGTAAGTAACTTTGATCACAGTCAGTGTTGGAAAAGAAGGACCCACACCTTGACCCTGTTTAGTGTTGGCAGTTCCGTGTATCGGGGAGGGACTGGTATCTGTGTATCCTCTCTGCATAAGGAAAAACGCGTTAGTGCAGGTACAAATGCAGCGGAACGTATCTGGATCGAAATGCGATCAGTTCGGCCAGAACAAACCTGCCCCCCCCCCTGTTGACAGTACCGCTTCACTCTGTGAATCTGGAGTGCTTGTTGATAAGTCCACCGGGGGCCGTGATGTCCCAGCCAATATGTGAATACGTACATTTGTCCCCCTCGGATTATAATTGACCAGACGTACCACCAGATCTCTCTGAAAGCTGAGAGAACATACTCAGTGTTAAACCGACTCCAGGACTCACTGGATGGTCACTGAACTCCTCCCGCTTCCTGTCGGTCTTTGTGTCAACCAGCGACAGTGACCACGACAGCTCAGGAGTGTGTGAGACAGCTTTCGGTCATTCTGTAACCTCAGCAGGCCGTGAACCCCTCACTCGTCTACACGAGTTCATCACTGACGTGTCTACACAAGTACAACACAGTCTGTTTAAACCGCAGGTGGAAACTGTGGAACCTGTGAGTGCACCGGGGAGCGCTTTGTCTCTGACACGTGGTCCGTATCGGTCGCTGTGTGTGTGTGTGTGTGTGTGTGTGTGTGTGTGTGTGTGTGTGTGTGTGTGTGTGTGTGTGTGTGTGTGTGTGTGTGTTCTGCGCTTTACTCAAGACATTACTGGTGGTTACTATTCATGTGGTTATTGAACACAAGTATTTTTCTTGTTCAACCTCCAGGTCCTGGTCCAGCAAGGACTTCTAGTGTCCAAGCAGACCGAAGTGTCCCAGTATGGACTACGAATATCACAGCTGGGACTCCGAGTGTCCCGGCAGGGACTCTGAATGTCCCAGCATTCACTCCGCGTGTCCCGGCAGGGACTCTGAATGTCCCAGCGTGGGCTCCGCATGTCCCAGCAGAAAAGAAGCTGATGTCTGTTCGGACGCAGTTTATCGACAGGGTGTCTGAACCCGTTCTGCGTAAGCTGCTGGATAGACTCCTGGAGCTCGGGGTGATAACTGATGGGGAAATGGAGTCTGCTGGAACGCGGAACAGGGCGGACAAAGCTCGAGCGGTGATCGACACGGTGCGAAGGAAAGGATCACAAGCCAGTTCAGCTCTGATCGCTGCTCTCTCTGAGGAGGACTCGTGCCTTTCGACAGAGCTGAGCTTGATGTGAAGCAGAAGCTGTGCGTATCCGGGTGTTTCTGTCTCACACCAACCCATTTTGAATTCTGAAGTTTTTACCCTTAAACTCTTTCTCTATTGATTAAGAACATTTGGTTAAAACCTTAAAACTCCTGAATCGGGGCTACCTGTACTGTGCACATGGTTCACATGATAAATTCAGTGTAATGTATATTTCCACAGTACTAATTGCATCATTACAACAACAGTCATTTGGAGGTGGACCCTGTGTTCTCCGTACTGGAATTGAAAGTCTACCCTGCTTTGTCTCGTTGAAGATTTGTATATTGATACAAATGCGGCTGTGCAATTACTGAATATTTTTGCTACTGCAGATGTTACGTCAATAAATCTTTTTCTTTTTAATCTCAAGTAGTCTGTGTTGTAACTCTGTTTTCTGTTCTCATTTATACTGAACTGAGCACAATGAGCCGGCGCTGAACAAACTCACATCACCAATTTTTATTTATTTATTCATTTATTTTTTTCCCAGCAGTTCAAACAGAGAGTGAAACCAAACGGCAGTTCATTCTGATTACAGCACCAGGCTAAGTAGTGTGTATAGTTTGTCGTTTAAGAGTCGGGATCGTACTCTCACACGCAAGTACTAGTCGCTATACATTCAGGTACCAGTTTAATAGGTACACCCAGTTAAAACTAACGCAGTCTAATGCAAGAGCGCTGCAATAAATCCTCCCTTCATGTAGGTTAATATGTGCGGTTTGTGTTGAAAGTGTTTTTAGAGAGTTGTTGATTTAAGGCGTGTTTTTTAATATTGCTTCTGCCCGCATTGATATAAATGGGGAAGACAAAACACCTCTCCTTATAATGTAATACAGTCCAACAGCATCACAAACTGCAGCCGTAAAAATGATCATACAGTTGAATCAACATGTCTCTAAAACATTTTCAACAAAAACTAAACACTCTAACCCTCATGAAGGAGGATCTATATTTGAGATTAAAAGTCCACTCTTGACCTTGGGGGGGAAAAAAAAAAAAAAAGCTCACCACAAGGTCCTTTCAGTAGCTCTAACCAGAGCTTTCAATGGCATCGCCCTGTCTTCATCAGTCGTCATGGAATTGTAAATGTTCAAAATTCAAAATTTTATTTTTTATGAGCCCTTTCTTTGTAACTTGTTTTTTTTTTTTTTAAAGTGCAATATAATTAAAGTTATTATTATTATTACTACTGCTTTAAGGACTTTTGATCATGGTCGCATAAAAGTTGAGATTGAAAGTTCATTTTTAACAGCAGGGAACGAGGCTGATGAAGATCATGTGATGCCATTGAAAGCTCCCATACTTAGTGGATTTTGTGGTCGTGTTTTTTTTTTTGTTTTGTTTTTGTTTTCTCAACTACATACATTTTACTATTTATCTAAAATCAGACAGGTCACTTTGGCACATTGTTGTAACTTAAAACTTGTATAATGGCCCAATATAGAATTTAGAGATGAAATGATTAGTCGTTTAATCCACTGACTGAAAATTAATCTTCAACTGTTTTTAAAAATTAACTGTTTCGGTCACTTTCGGGCACAAAAGCCAAACTAGACTCAGCCTCTCATACATGAGATATTCTCCTCTTCTTTGTCATTAATCACTGTAAACTGAATTTCTCCGGGTTTTGGACTCTTGGTCGGACAAGACATTTCAAGCAGCCATTTTGAGCTCTGTGGAATTATAATGGGAATTTTCACAAATTCCAAGACATTTTACAGACAAAGCAAGAAAATGATCGGGAGATGAATCAGTACTGAGAACTGGAATTAGTTGGAGCCCTAACAGACTTAAAGCTCACATTCACCAAATTGTAACTATTTCTTTACACTTTCGTTTAAGACTTCAGTATTATAAGAGTTACAGGGAGGAAAAAACTATTCCCCTATCTTTACCTTTCAGCACCTAAAATAGAGGGGAAAATGTTGTTCTGTTTATTAATTGCTAAATAAAATAGGGTACAGTTCCTTTTAAAAGTAGTTTAATGACATTTGTCCCATTATTCAGTGATGCCAAGTGCAATTTAAATGCTCTCATTAAAATAAAGATCTTCAGGACAGTGTGTCCTGCTTTTGGTCGGACTGAACGGCACAAACAACCACAAACACACCATTGACACAAAACAGACATTCACAAAACATCTCTCACACATATTTATTGTAAAAAATACATATAAAAACAATTTCTGAGACATACAAAAGATTGGAGCTTAGAAACAGTATATTGAACAGACAAAGACCAAGCCATTTTCTTGAATTGCATTACATATTTACAATTTAATAAATAAAATTCAATTTGTTTTTATACCAGAGTAAAAGGCAGATTGTCCATATCTTGGAGATGCAGATTCTGCTGTGGTGACTCTTTGAAAAACATTCTCATCTAATACATTGGTCTCAAAGCACAGGGCAGACGGTGGGGGTCGAGGGGGGGGGGGGTCAGTTGGTGCCCTGTGATTGAAAACCAAGGATTTAGGGACAGTTATACAAAATACCATCCTTGGTTGGAGAGGCGCTAGTTTACACACAGAGCAACTAGTTAGCATTGGTAAAAATTGAGGTATTGCACCACACAGCTTAGAGGGGGTAAGAAAGTGAATGTGAGGGTAACGTGGGGTTTTAGATTGTCTATTACTTTTAATCGACAACCCAACCACCGCCACCACCACCCCCTCCCCCCCAAAAAAAAAAAACACCACACACACAAACACCGCCACCCCTCCCCTCCCAGCCAAAGTATACAACATCATAACTTATTACCACAACAAATGTAACATCTAATGATCGATGCATCGCGTCTTCCGCACTCTCTCACACAATGCCCCCCAATGCACAGACAAACTTTTGGCATGAGTTTTCTAGTCTCCAATACAAAGAAAAAAAAAAAAAAAAAGGGAGCGAGAGAGAGAGAGAGAGAGAGAGCGAGACATGCACAGGATTGCCCTCTAGTGGCGGGGCAAGTCGTAGCACCTCTGACTGCAGAACGCCAGAGATCACAAAAGAAAAAAAAACGGAGGCCGGAGTGAACAAACCAGCCAGTGGGAAACCTGTGCACTGGGCTGACCTCCTAACTGATCCATACCACTGTAGGACAGAAACTGTAACACACGGTACAGGCTCGCCTTTTGAGCAGGCAGCAGCAGCAGCACTCAATTCGTGATTTTGCCCCCCCCCCCCCCATTTTCCCCTGGCCTGTGCACAACCTGTAATCAGCCAGCATCTGTCGAGCAGCCGTACTGTTGTGCCTCCACTTCAGTTCAGCCCCTAAAAACACCACAAATACCTGCTTGCACAAGAAACCCCGTCACCAGGCAAAGGCAATCAACACACACAAAACAGGGCAAGGGAAAGCAATTTAACACTTTTAGCAATCATCAGGATCATAATGTGATGATATAATATCTAAAATCCTAAAATAAAATTTAAAAAGGGGGGGGGGGGATAGTTATGTAATAATTAACCATCAGCTGTCTACAGCCTCCAGTGTTGGGGAGAGAGGCAAATGCCACATGGTGTGAACATGCCCCAAAAATACATCCCTCAATCCGACCGTCCCTTTTATCCCTCCCCGATCTGGCATTAATGTAACCAGATGGCGAAACTGGCGCTTGGGGTCTAGTCCAAAATATCCGGACTGCACCCGGGAGAATATCTGAGAATGAGGAGGGGGGGGGGGCAAAACCCGAACCGCATTCAAAGTAGAACGGACCACATGAGTCGCCATGTTTCGTACCAATGCCACATGTAACAGGATGTTTGCCAGCGTGACTGTAGTTAAGAACTAGCACTAAGAAATTTAAATGTTAACCCGCTTGACCAAGCAGACTTCTGGGCAATTTACAGTAAACACACGCACGCAAAACACACACACACACAAAGCAACACACTCACATGCTTTCTTGAATATACAGTCAGGCTCAGGACGTTTCCTGTCCCTGTTCATCATCTCAGCACACATATATACACACACTCGCACAAAAACACAAAACCTTATCCCAGACCTTATGTGGGGTATGTGTGTGTGTGTGTGTGTGTGTGTGTGTGTGTGTGTATATGTGTGTGTATATATATATATATATATATATATTTAAAAAAAAAAAAAAAAAAAAAAAAAAAAATCAGCCTTGAGGGACAAAAGTGCTCAAATCGGTGCCAACACCAGTGCTACTATGGCCCTATGAAATACCTACAACCTTCCAAAACACTCACCAAGTAGCAGCACGTTAAACTCGGCGCTAACTAACCACCTACAAGAAACTGACCTACTGAGAGAAACAATTGACCCCCAAACTTCCCCTGAAATGTTTACAGGTAAGAGAAAACAGAAAACACCTAGTAGCGGCAGCCCCCCATTCACCAAAAACAAGCCCTCAACCTCCAGCTAGTTCAAAATAAAGCAACGTTAATGTGGTAACAGTTCGTGCTTTCAGTGTGAGGTTGGTTCATTTAGGGTGAGCCGAGGAAAGAAGACATTCATCCGATGCATGAAAAGGGACAATACTCTTTTTGCAAAATACTTGATAAAATGACCGATCCCGTTCGGAGGGAGAAGAATACACATTGGATCCAGAGTCACAGTTAAGACGACTTTTTTTGCGTTCCTCCCCAAGTTCAAGAATCTTTCTGGGGCGAGTTCCATCGTTCTGGGATGATAATATCTATTTGACTTTATTTTTTTTTTATTTTTTTTTTTTTTTAAATGTTCTCCGTATTCAAGCCAAGTCCATGAAATAGAAAGCGAACGCCTCCATTTCTGTTCCAACAAGGGTCTTGACCACAGATTAGACGGAGCAGCTGCTTTTTTTTTTTTGTTTTGTTTTGTTTGTTTGATGGTTGTTTTTTTTGGTTGGCGTTTGGCTTGAAATGGTCTGGACCAGGCTCAAACGGACTGATTCACATGGAGAGCGCTGGGTGTCGCTAACTGTAGCTTCCTCTTAGGATCATTGGTTTTCCACTCAAATATGGGTGGGGGGGCTTTTATTTGTTCAATAACACATCTTTACTGGGATTTTATTGGGATTCAGTGTAGTCTCCTGTAAAAGGTAGAAAAAGAAAAGAGTGACCATTAGACAAAGAAATGCACATTGTAATTAATGTATTTAAATATAGTCTGGAACAGAGCTGAGCAAATAGTAGAAATCAATATCACATTAATAATTCTAACATATCATATCATGATATGGCAAATGCTTGCAAAATCACATAAAATAGCTAAACTAATGTTCAGTGATGTGTCTGTTCTACTGTTGTTGTGCTTTACACCAAACACTTTGCTTTTTCTTCATTTTGTTAGATTTTAATTACAGCTGAGGGCCTGATATACTCCAAAACAGACACACGCGCGGAGAGCGCGATTATATGTAAGATGATAATACAATAGAATCACAATGCAATTCCACTGCAATCTTAAGAAACAGTAATACTGAAGTATTACCCAAACCTAGTCTATAACGATAAATATGCAGCACTGTTCACACCAACAACCATGTTTATATCCACGTGAACGTGCATGCGAGACTCTTCAGTCTTTGCACTTTTAATCACTATGTGCTGAAAACTGACAAGTTGTCAATGTGTGTCTTAAACAGCTGCAATAAATCAGTCGATAAATAAATTGGTCGATCAACGGAAAGTTAATCCGCAACGATTTTGATAACCGATTAATTATTTAAATCAAAAATGCCAAACATTAACTGGTTGCAGCTTCTCAAAAGTGAGGTTTGGATTATTTTCTTTGTCATACGTGATACTAAACCGAGTATCTCTGGATTCTGGACAGTTTGTCGGACAAGACAAGACATCCGGAGACGTCACCATGGAGAGTGTGGGAAATTCATTTTTCACTATTTTTTTTTACTTTTTATAAAGACCAAACAAATAATCGATTAATCAAGAAAGCAACTGGCAGATGAATGGACAGTGAAAATAATTGTCAGTTGCAGCTCTTGTGTCCTACTTGGACATAAAATACTATAGATGGGTCCTAAGCACCGTACTCTGATATTCTCTGTAAACTTTCCCAGGGCTGGCGATGACGATGGTCCAGGTTTTTGTATATGCCGTAGCTTGCCGATTCCAGATTGATCAAATGGATCACAATTATGCTTGTGGCTTGACTAATTACTCTCCCGTGTTTGTTAAGAGAAAAAGCGGGGCGCTATCGGCCATTATCTACTCCGGTGACACTATGGTAGATCTTCTTCACAAACATGGCTAATCTACTAACGTGCTATCTCGACAATAGCCACTGTTGTGCATGTCCTGGTCCTCCAGCAAGTCTGACGCGCACATACCTGAGTCAGCTTGGTCACTGTGCAGAAAACATGTGACCCGTAAGTCAATCGAAGGGATGTTCAGGGCAGCAGGGCTTCACCTTGGACCAGGAATCAATGCAGCTACAGGGAGAAAGAGCAGAGGTGGGGGGTGGGGACACCGAGACGTTACATTTTGATTAACTCAAGTCAATATGCTAAGACCTCAGTGGTAGGCTAGGACTGTGATTGTGGTGTCTCCCACCAGGCTTAATCCACTTACTGACAAGGTGAAACGAGACTAAATGTAATAACTGAAGCGGGTTGTGAGTTTAAGGGCTCGCAGGCTTATTCAATGCAACGGAACCAGAGATAAGATGTGAGAAGTGCTTTGGGCTGGTATTTATTTTTATTGGACTTAATTACTCATACAGAGATTAAGCCATTGGACAATTAATCGACAAGTCATCTGACAGAAAATCATTTGCAAATAGTTTGATTGATTTCAATTTAAATCATTAATTGATTAAAGTGCCAAACATTTATTAGGTGCAGCCTATAAACTGTGATGATTTCCTGCTTTCTCTCTCTCTCTTTGGACTAATCGAAGTGTGTGGCGAAGTAGTGCGGAATTATTTTCAACTCATTGTCATCGTTTTGCCTCTGAAAATCCAGGCTTTTTCCAAATCCTTGTAGCTCTACCGGGTGAATCAGAATGTCGGTCACACAGTCAAACGAACGCACCTACAAACTGTGGCACAAAACGGCCAAACCATGACATAGACGTGTTGCGCGGCAGCTTTGTCTGAAACTAACCTACTTGGCTTTTATACTTTGTGTCCCATGCTTCGACTTTATCCGTCACAATTAAACATCATATGTGCTTTTACTGTTTTCAGGGTAACAGTCACAGTAGAAATTCAGTCTGCACTTACAACTGCTCGAAAGCACAATGACGACGAAACTTTGACCCAAAAAAAAAAAAAAAAAAAGAGAGAGAGATTGCCTAATCTTGGAAAAGTTCAGGCCTCAGCCGCTCTCTTTCTATACTATACCAAAATTACGGGAAAACAATAGTTCCTTGGAGGCTGGGAAAAACCAAAACTGCTGCACATTACAGCAGGCTTTGTAAATGAGAATGACTTACGGTTGATTTGTAGTAAATGGGATGAAACATGCATAAACACCAGTGTTCCTTTTAACAAATTCATGGTCGTTTCTTTTTCTTAGCTGAAGTTTCAAAACACTTTCAAAACTCTGTGTTTAGACCTAATTAAAGTGAAACACTGAGGCAGCGGTTTTTACAGTTTTGGAAGCTCTGTTGGGAAATATTCACATCATTTACTTGTAAAATAAACTGTTAGTTGGACAGAAACACAAGCAGGCTGCACTTCTCCGTTTCGATCTCATGTTCACAATAATGATTCTTGATGACGGTGGCTCAGTAGTGGTTGTCAAGATCACTTTTGAGACCATCATATCATAGAAAAGGACAGCAGGTCTCTGTTCTGATTATTATGTGCACTAGTACAAAACAACCTTTGCTTCCTTGATATCTAAAACCTTAGCCCAGTTACCACACTTTTTTAGATCTGGAGCCAAAAACTTTTTTCCTACCCTATGTAGAGCGCCTGTTTTTAATCTCACCTGCTCTCATTTGCATTTTTTTTTACCCTCTTCTTTTCAGTCTCACCTGTCTGTTTAATGGTAATGTAAATACATTAACTGATCTTCGTTACCTCTTATGGTAGACGCAGAGGCAAGCCAGCCTGGCGATGGTCTCTCCCTGTACCAGATCCTCCAAACAGATGGAGCACTCCCCACTATCTTTACTGAGCACATCCGCTGTAAACACAAAACACAAAAAGCAACCTTAATTGTTTGCAGCCTTTTAAACGCGAGGCCGTTTATGCATTTCTGCGATATGATACTTACTATTGTAAGGTAAGGGAGGAGACGTGAGGCAGCTCAACAGGTGATCCTCAATCCGACCCCCCGGGAAAGGCTTCGAGCAGAAAGGACAGCGGATATCTGCACAAAGCAGTGACACAACAGAGCTGAGTTTAAAGTGTTGCGTCACAGCGAGGCATAAATGATGGATGATGCGCACATCACATTAATACAGTCGCTGCGTTTAGAAATCTAGATTAAAACAGGCTGACTTGGCAAAACGAAGAGACGACTGAAACATCATCAGTCCATGTAAAGGCCGTGCTCTCACCGCAAGAGATAGTGTGAGTGATGTTACCTTGAGTGTTACTGGCCCAGAATAGCTTGAAGCTTTATCTGACTGTATGCGCCATGCAAAACAGAGATTCTGGCCTGAGCCATCTGTGGATGGGACAGACAGGCAGAAACAGTGCCTTGCTGCCCTACATTCTCCTCCTACATGAGCCGCCGCCAGCAGTGAGCGAGCATGCGAAGTTGTGACCCATTTCCCCGCGCTTGCTGGAGGGCTGGCCCGGGAAATCCTCCACACTCTTGTGTTTGGGTTCAAAATGTTAAGTCCCCGCGTTTCTGATCATCGAATGCAGACAGACCACGCAGCTTCGCTTCCTCTGCAAAGTCATGTTCCTGTTTTTAAATGCACTTCCAGCAAAAAGGTGGTTGGTTGCTTATTGCTTTCAACTTGCATGCTGCAGGTTTTACCACTTTCAACCACTGTCAACAGGCACTGAGACATGAAAGAGCTTGTGTGTGTGTCACCACTTCCAATTTTACGCCATAGCTCTGCTTCTTACAATAGGGTCTCTGATGATTTGAGTCAGCCTGCAAGCACGGGAAAATAGATCATCTGTTCCGGAATGTAAATTCCTCAAATAATCCATTTTAATTTAAGACCGGATAGACTGAGGGTTGCACTGGGAGATATTTTGATACAGAAATTGTAGCGTGATATGTGACCTGATACGTTTAGATCCCTTTTCTTGGCCTTAAAAAGCTGTTCTGGAGTGAAGTGATTAATTTAGTGTCAGACTTTATTTTGCTGCCACGGCTGAGTAGCGTTGACAACGGATATCCCCACCCACTACTTGGACATCATATCTGTATTGCTATTATTTTTTTCTCTGAAGCCAAGTCACTCACTCATGTCTGCGGTTAAATGTCAGCTCTCTCGTGGAAGCATCGCTTGTCATAGACCATATTTCGTGACATTTTTTTTATGGTGATGCATCGAGTAATTTCATTTTGCTCATATTGCCAAGCTCCAACACATCCGTGAACACCCGTGCAGCTTCTGCTGAAAATGTCATGTTCCTGTATATGAGCGGTCTTGACACCTGAACCCAAGAAAACCACAAACCTTCAACTAGTGTTGGGGAACCAGCCAATTATTATCGCGAGTGTTATTTTTGCGGCACAAATGATTAAAAGTTCGTGTACAGGAAGCTCGGCTCTCCCGTGTTAATATGTTAACTTACTGCCATGGCGGTTGTTAACACGGTAAAGGCCGATCCAAGCCTCTGACACTGGCCGCTGGTGTGTCCCCCGGACGCGGGCGGATCTTGCGCCAACGCTGCGGGCGGAAGAGTGCCGATTCCCGGGCAGCCGCTCGGAAAAAGTGCGGTGGGGCGTGCGGCCTGTCTCCTCTCCGGGCTGATGTTCCGCGTCGACGGGAGCCTCCGGGCTCACATTCCCGTCTTCCTCTGGTTTCCCCTCGCTGTTGTTGTCGTCCGCGGGTGACGCTTGGCTAATGTTGGAGGGGATGCTGTGGTGGTCCGCGGGGCTACCGTCGGCACTCGCCCCATGCTGCCCGAGGTCCGAGTCGCTACCTTCCTCCGATCGGCTCCGGTTGGCCTCCGTGTCCTCGAAGCTCCCGGAGAAGTCGACCATGAGACTTGTGGGCCTGGTAAGGCGGGGTCGCCGGTAGGAATCCCGCTTTGTGCCATCTTTTCCGAAAGCAGGGGGAACCGGGTCTTCCTGTAAGCGACTGGCTCTCGTCCCCATCTCTTAGCGGGCTAGCTAATTCAGCTGGCTAGCCGAGCTGCTGCTTCCTCAAAGCGAACCACCACAAAAGCACGGCGGCGAGTTAACCTCGAAACGACCCTTAAACTGTCAAATCTTCGGTGGGGAACTTTAAATAATAACTCCTGCCTGGCAACAGAGCTCTGAGAAGGAGATGTGTGTAGTTCGAAGGTCCTTCTCCGGCCTCAGTTCGTCCTCACTGCCCACATTTTCTTTTTTTTTTTTTTTTTGACGTGCCCGTTGTCGCTGCTGCAGCGGAAATACAGCATTTTCGCTTCCTCCTTTTGAGCCGCACACGAACACTTACGGTAACGTCACCGACGAGCTTGTGGTCTTTAAACTTTGGGACAACAGAAAACAGACTCGTCTCATTTCTCAATTTTTGTGTCCTCTGCTAAAACCCGGCGGGGCCTGCCTTTGCGCTCAAAACAGTTCCCAGTTCTTAGTGGCACCGATCCCACAACATGCTGGAAACAGTCCCTCGGGATTCTGGTCCGTTCTGGTCTCATCACGTCCTTTCTTCAGATGCGCCGGCCGCACATCCATGCTGCCAGTCCCCCTGTCCTACCACATCCCCACGGTGTCCTGCCGGATTCAGATCTGAGGACCGGAGAGGCCTCTGAAGTTCGCTGAAGCCACTGCCATGTTCAGGAAAACCAGTTTCCAGAACCGGTTTCTGGAAGTAGCCACCAGAAGGTGGTAAATTGAGGCGCATAAAGTGATGCACATGGTGTCAGCAACGATTACTCAGACAGGCTGCGGTATTCAGACCGTGACTGATTGGTATTAAGGGGCAGAAAGTGTGCCAACAAAACATTCTCCACACCATTACACCACCACCAGCAGCAGCAGCCTGGACGGTTGACGCAAGGCAGGTTGGATCTGTGGATTCATGGGCGATGATGCCAAAATCTGACCCCAACCATCTGCTGCCTCCGCAGAAAGCCGGGTTCAATCACACCAAGCCGTGTTTTTCCAGAGCCCAACTGTACAGTTTTCGGTGCAGCCCGTGCCCACGGCGGCCTCAGATTTCTGTTCTTGGCTGAGGTGTGCGGAACCCGACGTGGTCTTCCGCTGTTGTAGTCCATCCGCCTCAGGGCTGGGCGTGTTGAGCATTCTGAGATGCTCTTCTGCTCGCCACAGTTGTACAGAGTGGTTATCTGAGTTACTGAGGCCTTTCTGTCAGCTCCAACCGGTCTGGCCCTTCTCCCTTGACCTCTCTCATCAATAAGTCGCAGCTCACTGGATGTTTTTTTTTGTTTTGTTTTTGGGACTATTGCAAAGTCCTTATAGGGAAGTCTCAACACTCAGTAGTCATCTTGGAAATGCCCCCCCCCCCCGGCCAGTTGTTCCAGGCTAACAAGACCAGGCCCCTTATCTAAATTAATGGGGAGAGAGCCGAAACTGCACTTTCAATGGTCACTGGGACATAAAAACTGCATGTATAGAATCCCCAGTCCAATCTGACAAAAAGTGCTTCAAAGGTTTGGCTTCTTCTATATGTCATACAGCCGCCATCTTTGGCGTTGGGGACTTCTCTACTCAGAATGCTCTAAGTGGTTTGTCTCCTCTGTTTTATAACGTCTCTGACTATTTTCTAGAGTAAGCTCTAGAGGCTGTCGTGTGTGTGTGAAAAATCCCAGGAGATTAGCAGTTTCAGAAACACTGAAACCAGCCTGTCTGGCACCAACAACCATCCCACGGTCAGAGTCACTGAGAGCACACTTTTCTTTTTTCTTTTTTTTCCTTCCCCCTGAGGTTTGATGTGAACATTGACTGAAGCTCCAGACCTGCGTCTGCGGGATTTTATGCGCCGCACCGCTGCCAGGTGACCGGCTGACTGGACAACTGCAGGAACCAGCAGGAGCACAGGGGTTCCTGATAAAGTGCTCGGGGAGCCTGTGTATAAATGCGCGACTGACAATAGTCCCCCCAACAAGCACACTGTTTACTCCTGACTCGGTAATGTTTACTGAAAACTGCAGTGCCCAGTGTTTTCAGGAAATTATTTAGTCTTTTTTTTTTTTTTTTTTTTTTTTAAACATGAAAAAAATGGAAACTATACATTTGTGACACTCCTATATTTATATTATATATATATTTGTAACTCCTTAACTTTTTTTTAAAGGAGTTACGTCTTTAGTAGGAACCAGTGAACTTGGATGGAGTCAGACATCGTTGATTTTGATCTTGTTATTGGATGTTTTGACAATAAGTAAAAAAAAAAATAATAATAATAATAATACCAGCCTTATCCTTTAATATTAGGGGGCGATTTTTGAGGGTCGGCCCCCGAATATGCATAATTACGGTTAAAAAAAAAAAAAAAAAACATTAAAAAAATGGAAACTATAAATTTGTGACACTCCTATATATATATATATATATATTTATATATTTGTAACTCTAACTTTTTTTAAAGGAGTTACGTCTTTAGTAGGAACCAGTGAACTTGGATGGAGTGAGACATCGTTGATTTTTATCTTGTTATTGGATGTTCTGACAATAAGTAAAATTAAAATAAATAAAAAATAACGCCAGCCTTATCCTTTAATATTAGGGGGCGATTTTTGAGGGTCGGCCCCCGAATATGCACAATTACGGTAAGGAAAAAAAAAAAAGTCCAGGAAAAACTGACCAATCAGAGCTCTCCGACGGCTGCG
The DNA here is from genome assembly GCF_016859285.1 of Xiphias gladius. Classification (NCBI taxonomy): domain Eukaryota; kingdom Metazoa; phylum Chordata; class Actinopteri; order Istiophoriformes; family Xiphiidae; genus Xiphias; species Xiphias gladius. Next base: position 22,870,418 of record NC_053413.1, on the reverse strand, counting down.
TGAGGAAACGCAGTGTAAGTCAGGAGCCGCATTTAGCCCCACTAGGCTACTTCGGCGTAGTGTAGACGTAACACAAGTGGTACACAAGTGGTACACAAGTGGTTAGCCGTTTGTTCGGGGTCAGCGCTCCGCGCCTGCGGAGCCAAAGCTGTGGCTTCCGCGGTGAGTTTTCTCTCCTCCGTCTCATCCGGTTGCTCACGGCTGACTTCGCCCCGCCTGCAGTTCGGGAACTCTCGTGAGTCACCGCAACGCAGCGGGCTCCCAAGGAAAACACCGTGACTGATGTTCGTTTGAACTGTGTGGCAGATAAAAAATCCCGGTGTCGGTTTCGTCGTCGTGGTGGTGACACCGCTTTTCTTCCTGGTAGGTAGACAGCCCGACTGTACTTCTCACGGTCTCTAGTAGGTCACGTTTAAATGAGGAGATGTCAGATAGTAATTCACTAAAACCTGAGGAAAGGGCTTAAAAAAAAATAAAAATTAAAAATTAAAAAAATCAGCTCTGGACCATTGGAATAACCTTCCAGCTATTTGGGCGATTAATCAGTTAACCGTTTTGTCTACAAAAAAAAAAAAAAAAGGTTATTATAATTTCCCAGAGCCCAAAATGACATCGTCAAATTGCTTGTTTTTCTGACCAACAGTCCAAAACCCAGAGATATACGCAGTTTACAGTGACACAAGCCGGCAACAAGCAGCATCCCCCCTAATATGTGTGAAGCCGGAATCACAGAATGTTTGGGATTCCTGTTTGAAAAATGATCGAAAACGATGAATTGATCATCGAAATGGTTGACGATTACTTTTCTGTCAGTCGATTCATCGTCGTTGCAGCTCTAGTGTTATTGTAAAACACTTTCTGTCTGTGAAAGAGTTTTTAATTGCGTCCAGCGAGCCCTTTCTTGTCGTTTGATTCTTTGCATTAAACCAGCACCTGACTGAATCATTTCTGAATTTCTGATTTTCATATTTTTACACTTTTTTCGTTTTTTTTTTTTTTTGCATATTCCCGGTGCCTTGTGAAACTCTGTGAAAAGTCTGCGGGGCCGTGCGCAGACTGTTTCCAGACTTTGTTCCCTTTTTTTTTTTTTATGGATGCTGTCAACCGAGCAACACGCCCTTAGATAGATAGAGCAGTGCAATGCTTGTTCAAACAGTTGAGGGAATGCTGCTGAACTGCTTATCTGGATTGCCGGGGTGTGTGACTGGGAGGAGAGGCTCAAACCTGTTGCGGCCCTTGACCGTCTGAGCGATCTGTTTCTCTACAGAGATGAGGCCCCCGACTTTGCAGCAGGCAAACGTGGCCTGGAGAGGAGAGCAGCAGCAGCAGCAGCAGCAGCAGCAGCAGCAGCAGCAGGCCACGTGCGGGAGGAGTTTGTCTTCCAGCTGTGCTCCTCCGCGTCTGGAGAACAGGTTCTTGGCTCAGACCTCCGTGGTGATGCCCCAGCCCTCTTCTCCGCTCACAGGCTTTGCAGCCCGACCCTCGTCCTGCTCCTCTCTCCGGCCCTCCAGACTGTCTTCCACCTCATCCTCCCTTCTCTCCACCTCTCCCGTCTCGCCTTCCCTCACCTCTCCCCTCCTCAGCACCCAGAACAAGCTCCTAACTAGCCGCTCACCTCGCCTCTCCTTTTCCTTGACCTCCTCTGTCCCCGACAACTCTCTGCTCTCCACATCCCTGGCCAGCGGTGCTCTGCTCAATCGCTTCGCTCGTCCTCCGTCGTTCCTGCATCGCGGCGCGGGTGGAGAGCGGGAGGCGGATGTTGGGGGAGACGAAGGCAGAGAGGAAGCGTCTGAGGCGATGCAGTCCTGTTTTGAAGAAACAACTGTGGTACATGAAATATTCTTCATTTGTTTGTTTCACTTCTTTATCGTTGGTCTTGTCCTACCTTGGCTGCTGATACATCCTTCTTTAAAACAGTTGACAAACATCAATTTCTGATGCATCCCACTTGGTTGTATTACTGTTTCAATGTGACTTCTTCTGCACCAGCGGCGTTCCGAGGAAGATGACGTTTTGCCAGAAGAGGAGGTGGAGGAGGTGGAGGAGTTGGAGGGGGTGGAGGAGGTTTATGCTGGCTCGACCGTGGACTTACCTGTCCTGGAAACGGAGTTGGTCAGCCGGGAACCCGAACAGACTGTGGCCACCAGACATGAGGAATTTGCTGAGTTTGATGGAGGAAATGAAAATACTGAGGAGGCGCTGAAGGATAAAAAGGTAGAAGAAACTATTTTACACTGCATATATATATATACAGTGTGTCTCAGAAATATTCTGGTTTTTCTTTTGTGCTGCCTTTGCGAGTTTAGCATTTCTCTGCGCCAGCGCTGCCACATTGTGCTCCTGTGTGCTGATCTCATGCCTTGGCTGAAGTGACTCTTCTACTCCTCCTGACTTGTGAACACTTTGTCTCTCTGTCCGCCTGGTCCTCAGTATCTCCTGCTGAATGCAGTGTGTTGCTCCCTGGTCAATGAGATCACAGCCCCGGGCCAGAGGGAGTGGGACTCGGAGAAGGGTGTTTGGACCAGGATCATAAACCTGGCAAAGGACATTTCTGTCCACGACCCACAGTTTCTCCTCAAGGTGTGTACCGTTTACACATCTGTGTGGGTTTGGTGTGTATTTGAAGGCCTTTTGAATTGTATCCCCAACCGGACCGTGGCTCCTGAACTTGTATTTAAACTAAACCGGTAATGTTTTAGACGCGACCGGGGACAATCGAGCAAAGCAACCCGGAAAAACACCTCAGCCCCCACTGTAGCAATACCAGTCTCAAGAACTGAGAGAAATTAGAAATATTTTAATATATTCTATTAAAATATGACAACATTGCACACGATTAAATTCCAAATTTGGAAACAACAACAAATAGATGGACACAACACGACAAATACAGCATAAGTTAGAACAAGAAGTTGTCATGGGGTACTCAGACACAAATGCTGTAGATACAGATACATTTCCAATCATTTTATTTTTAAACAGTTCAGTTACTCATGTGGCGTCCTGTCACATTTATTTGATTCATGTAAATAATCCACTTTACCAATTGTCTGTCAACAATATCTCCTTTAACTCTCAAAAAGGTAGGTCAAGCCTTCCGTCGTCTAAATTGAATAATGTCAAATAGTTGCTCTCTTCCTGGATGATCAGCTTTAAACCAATTTCTTCTCATACTGGAGCTTTTGTGTTTGCTGCAAGCGACATCTTTGTCAGGTGTCTCCTTGTCACGTCTCGTCAATGTTTCCAAGGTACTTCAAAGCACAGCTGTTTTGGAATCGTGTATACCTTAATGTCATTTATGGCTGAATTTGAATTGTCCCAGAAAGGTTTTAGTTTTTAGTGCAGCTCCGAAAAATATTAGTGTGGGTTGCGTCTAGGTTGCCGGAGAGCCTCCAACGTGGTTGTCGCGTGGCAAACTGTCTGCTCGGGATCTGGGGTGTTTACGAAGAACAGAGTTAGACGACTAGAAAAAATTCCGTTTATATTCAAGATGTGACTGGTGCCATTTTCGTTCACTCATTTGCGATATAATGCTTTCTTTTTTGCGAGAGATACATGCCCCAGTGGATTAAATATTTCAGATCAGTTATTCTTACATACGCGATTTGAGTTGGGGCAGTAGTGAAGCTAAGCAAAGCAGGCAAACACACAGTACAACAGTAAGGGATTAAGGGGTTACAATCAGTTTCACCAGTTACGTACAGTGTGTTTTTTTTTGTTTTCTTTCTCTCCCACCCAGTTGGCAGTTTACACCCGACAGGAGTTGAACATCCGCATCACAGCAAACTTCTTATTGGCTCTGGCCGCCAATCAGCCCTCCACCAAGCCGCACGTCCGCAGATACTTCTGTGCTGCTGTGCAGCTGCCCTCCGATTGGCTGGAGGTAGTCAGGATCTATAGCACAGTAAGTCTCAGCGAGCGTCTGCCGTGCGGAGGAATCTCGACGTGTCAGCTCTGTCTAAGCGCCACTGCCTGTGTTTTTCCAGTGCTTCAGCCGCTCCCTGCCCACGTGCCTGAAGAAGGCAATGGCTGACAAGTTCAAGCAGTTCAGCGAGTATCAACTGGCCAAATACAACACACGCAGACACCGCCGTAAACACAGCCGCAACAGGCGCAAAGCCGAGGTACAGAAGCGTTCATTTTGTTCTCCGTTTTATCTTTTGATTCAGCGTTAACTCCAAATTCAACACCATGCTTTGTTCACCCAACGTTTTTGCCTTTCTGGCCTTCATCAGGGTGGTACCTGAGGCTGATTCCTTATATTCAATGCATTGATCCGTCATGTGATCAATATGTCACCATAGATACTGTATATACAAAACATTACAATCATCCCTTTTCTTCCAAAATACAATTTGCGAAATACCATTTCCCTTTGTTAACAGAAAAACTGCAAGAAAAAATATCTATGACCATAAATACAGAGTTTGACGTTACAATGAATTTTTCACAAAATTCTCTGCAAATACATTTTTTTTTTTTTACAATAAGTCAATGAAGAAAAGGTAAAAAAAAAAAAAAAAATGGCTGAAGCAAATCTGGGCACATATAGAATCTAATCCAAATAAAATCAGCAAAAATATTAAAATAATGTTCGGTTATACCTGGTGGTAAGAGAGACCGGTCTCCTTAATAAGCACAGCAGCGGTTTATGCAACAACGCTCCAATGTTTTTGACTACTTGCTCTCAAAAAGAAGAAACACAAGAACCCCCCCCATTAAACGAGGAACAGCACCTGCTTCCTTCCAACACCTCCGACGGTTACTGCCATCCACGAGTCCCAGTTTTTCGAAGTTTAACTGCTGTATAATAACCCCTGTGTGTAATTTTGTAGTGTATAAAATTTGGCCACTGCATCTCCGACGACCAAAACTAATTTCAAGCTCCATCTGTGTTTAATCTTAGCACGTCCGTCCTAGAACAGAATTTTCAGTGGGTCTCAAAGAAATCCCCTTAATGGAGAGTAAATATGATCCAGTAGACTCTACAGAAATGGCTTTGAGTCGAACTTTTCTCATTTCTTAAAGTGCCCAGTCTCTGGCGATTTAGGAGGACGATTGTAAAGTTTTGTTTGTATCGTATCTATGGTTATAGATGAAGCAGCAGATAGGAAAAAAAAAAAAACATTGGATGAATAAAACATGGTGTACTGGAGAAGAACTGTGCAACGTGTTTTCATTTTGGTGGTCACCGCGTAAAGTAAGAAACTCCAAGTCTAAACCAAATGACACTAATATCACACCCTTTGTAAGTAACAGACAGAAAACAGTTTCAGTATGAGTGATAAGTGTGTTTCTTACTTTTATTGTTTTCACTTTGATTAGGAAAAAAAAAAACCCAAAAAACATCGAAACCTACACACTGTTAACCACCCCGGCTGAAAATGGATAGAAACTTTCGTGCGGTTTCTGTTTCAGTACGCCAGACTCACTGCTCTAAATTAACAATCAGGGAGTGCGTGCCTCTTATATCTTCACTCAACCACTCCACGGTCCGTACGTCACGTTGTCTTTTGATTTCCAGAAACCAAACGGTGAGCAGCTGAAAAAGTGGGCGAAGATGCTCAGATCAGATGAATCTATTCTGACGAAGTTTGTAAGTCGCTATTGCTTTTCCATTGTGTGGTGAAATAAGGTATTTGAATGTTTTTTAAATTGCAGGCTACTTGTATTTAACGTTGTGCTTTCCCAGATCATTTTTACTGAAGTGGTGTTGCTTTAGCAAATTTTAGTTCACATCTTTCCCTGCCTCGTTTTGCGATTGTGGGTCTAGTGTAGATTGTAGAACTAAGAGTGTATTTGTAATAAAAATATAAATTCCAAACGCTTGTTTTAGAAGAAACTTTGGCAGAGGTCTAGCTGTGCATTTTATGTTCCGGAGGTGGTGATGTGTGCGAACACACGGGGCAGCATTGGTCGGTAATGGCTCGTGTCTGTCTGCAGCTGCAGCCGGAGGGCAGCAAAGGGGTGGTGGACAAAAAGCAGAGCGAGTTCAGTGTGAAGAAGATGATCAAGAGGCTGCACATTAAAGAACCGGCCGAACACGTTATGGCCATTCTGGGGAGGAAGTAAGACACACAAGCACGCGTAGGCACAAATTAACACACGTATCCTCACGCCGCTGACATCCATAGGGGCTGCTACATGGGTTTTAGTTTTACTTCATCAGATGTTTGAATCTAGCTGATGTTAAGATTTTTCCAATACTTTATTTTTAACACCCCCCAATTTATCATCTATAATCAGTAAATAAACCTATAACACATTGGGTATGATGCTTTATGTTGTAGTTATAAGCAGATATGAGGCGATTTTAAGTTTTAAATAATGTACATTATAACCTCTCCTATGAAGACATATTTTCTATTATTGCAACTGTGTTATATTGTCATCCATTATCTGTTTATATACCATCATCCACTTATGGATGTTTCACAGAGGGACTGAAAGTTCCTGTCTTTATATCTGCTTCCAACTATATTATAGTGTGTTATAAACACTTTATTAAATGTTAAGATACTGCTTTTTAATGCTAACTACGGAGGGTTCAAATACAGTATCCCCGGAAATTCAAATTTAATATCATCATATTCTATTTCTGGGAAATTGAAATACTATCTTGTATTATAATATCTTATAGAGGGTTTACATCACACAAATGCACAATTTTAAGGAAATGAAAATGTGCACAATGTGTCCAGCTACCCGCACAAGAACTATGAACTCTTTATTACAGGCCCTTTTTTGACCCATATATAGCCCCTTCTTAAGGGGAAACTGAGATTTTACCTTTCTTTGGTATTTTACTAATTTATTCTTTAAATCGTAGGAAAGTAGAAAAGCGGACACAGTAATAGAGATGCGGGCGGAAAAGCTGTGGTTAGATCCGGTCTAAGATCAGTATTTATGTAACTGTCATCCCAGAGACGAACTGGTAACTTCACCACTGGGCTATCTTTCGGTCTGTCCTGCGTCCATTTTAAGACGCGGCGCGGTTGTGTTTGTCCCAGGTATCCCGCTGACCTGAAGGCGTTCACCCGCAGTGGAATGAAGGGCGCGTGGGACAGGGAGAGAGCCGGGCAGCGAATGAAGCTCAAAGAGCCAGAGACGTGGGAGCGGCTGCTCAGTCTGGAGGGCAACAAGGCCGCCACCTGGGAGAAACTCATAGGTCTGAAAAGAAATGAAATTCTTTGGAGTTCTCCGGGCTTCACCGGCAGGTTGTGCATACAGTAATCTTTTCATTTGGTGTACGCGACGGTGATTCGTTGGTCCATCTAGCAGCTGCAGGTGGTTTTTCATCTTCCCATCGCATGACTATACATTTGCTGGCTGTGTTGAGGGCGATTCTCATAAATTTGAGTTTGTTTTTATTGACTTTTATCATAGAAGTGTCGCCCAGGAGGGTTACACGTGGTTCTTTTGGGGGGGGTTTATTCCTGTGATGTCCCATTTGTTAGTGCAGAGGTCCAATATGAATTTAGACGTGTGCAGGCCCAGAACATATGTATCCAATTCCAGGTTTACATCTTGGGCTGAACTGGGAGTACTGAGTCTTTATCCTGTGCAGCCTGTCAGGGGTACAGTGTATTCTATGAATGGGATTTTGTTGTGTAATTATATGCCCAGTGTTAAAAGGAAAATACTGACCACCGGTGCACAGTGCTTCCCTTTCCACATCTTCCAAATTTCACTCAAGGTCTTCCTCCCATTTGTGTTTCACTCCTAACGCTTCACACCCTATGATTCGAAAATAATACCCGAGTACGTATAAGATATCAACCCTCTTACTCCCCGTACGTTCCGCACGAGTTTATCCGGGGGCAGGTCTTCTAATGATTGTAGATGGCCGTCCTGTTCCGAGATAATAAGGTGCCCAACCTGGAGGCATTTTGGAAAAGAGACTGCCGGGTGCTGGGAGGAGAGCTCTTCCGCGCGTCTGACGGGCTCCATCTTTAAACGCTGGTTCAGAAACAGACTCCCAAAAGTTTGATTGCCTTTTCTGAACAATCGTTTTGTGATGCCGTTTCTGAGGGTGTTGAGTAAAGGGGGATTTGTGTAAAAAGGGGGGTTTGTCATAAAGAGACTGATTACAACCTGTTTTCTTCCGAAGTTGTTGCCAGATCTTACGTGTGTGGACAGTTACTGGGTTTGTGGTTCTAACCAGGAGAGAATCTAAAGAGCTGATATATGGTACCGATTCCAATTTAATCCTATTTTGGTGATTCTGTTCAAATTGTTTCCATATGGGTGGTTTGGATAGCTCTGCATCTTTTCGTGTTTCCAAGTACCGATTCCCTTTGCTGACCTACAATTTCCCAAGTCCAAAGGCAATGAATACATATTCCCAACGCGTGGATTAATATTCATTTTAAAATGGTCATGCACCTCCAGTACAGCACTACGTGAGACACGGGTCCAAAGATGCGTGTATACGCGCACACGTGCCCATGACACACCTACAAATATTCAAACAGCAACCTGTCCGTGATCACACGTTGATGAATAATGTCTCTGCTGTGCAGACAACAAGTCTCTTCCGTTCATGGCCATGCTGAGGAACCTGAGGAACATGATCACTCAGGGCATCAGTGAGGCTCATCACAAGAAGATCCTCAGCAGACTGACCAACAAGGTGAGACAGTCTACAGGGAAGCCTGAACCAAACCCATTCATGTTCATGTTTGTGTTTGTCAGCTGGTTGTTATTGCTGTTTTTGTCATTAAACTCTTGTATCCGAGCTCATGGAGTTCCCTGCAACCGTGTTTTTTTTTTTTTTTTTTTATGTACTCATAGAAAGCAGTCGTTCAGAGCCGACAGTTTCCATTCAGATTCCTCGCTGCTTACAAAGTCGTCATGGAGCTTCAAACTTTGGGTGAGAAACACCAACATCAAGTGGCACTAAAACTCTAAAGTCCGATTAAATTAAAAAAAAAAAAAAAATCTTCAGCTGAGTTGCTAATTTTCAAGTTGTAAAAAGTCAGTAAAGTAACTAGTAAGTGAAGCTGTATAACAATTGCAGTGGACTAAAAGTACGACGTGGCAGCAGGCTTTTCACCCAGCCTTCGTGTGTAGTCATTCAGAGCAGGTATAAAGACTTTTGCCTTTAGACGTGGCCTCATGAAAACTTGTAAAAACAACCTCAGCTTTTGACATGCCCTGACCTTGACCCAACCTGTGCCCAACCTAAATAAATAGAAAAATATAAGTGAACAAATTACAAGTTTAGGGAAAAATTTAAAGAAATTTAAAGAAAAAAAAACCCAGCATTGTGGTATTAGTCTTTTGTTTTCTGTAGCTGGGATCCTTAATATCAGCAGTGTAACATAATGTTGGTTAATTCCAAATAATAAACCAGTTGTTTGTTTGTTTGTTGCTGAGCTAACAAATAAGCCTGACCCTGCCTGAACACATACGTCGCCGCTTCTTTACCTCTTTGCCCCGTAGCGTCCGCGTCAGCGCTTCCCCCCGTCAGAGAAATTCTGAAGGGCATCCTGAAGGGGATTCCCAGGAGCAAGCGCTTCAGGCGTTTGGACTGGGAGACGAGCCGAAGGAGCAGGCTGAGGGTGGCGCTTGGAGTGCCGTTCGTCTATCGAATATACAAGAAGAAGAAGGCCCAGCTCCTGAAGGCCAAGTATGACTGTTTTTGAGTTTGAGCAGATGTCTCTTCCTCTCTCATACGTTTTGTTTATTTCAACATGACTTGTAGTTATCAGGGTTTCTGCAGTGTTCACCAAATTCAGTTTACGCCTATTTAAGATCTTTTTTTAATATCGCATAGAACGCAATTCAGTTCCACTTTCACGATTATACTTGAAAGAAAAGAAAAATAAGGCCCACAATTATTTTTTGTATGTATTATTAAGTGCATGAATTCATTGACATTTATATCGCATTCATTCCCAGTAATATAGTGAATCAGTTAAGAAGACGTAGGCCCATGTAAGGATAGGATTACTGAACCATGCCTATGGGGCACAGGCCCAGGAGCCAGAGGGGTCAGGTGGCCCTGGGTCCGAGTCTCTGTATGAAGGCAGTATTAATATTTCTTGTTTGAAAGTCATAGAGCTCAGACTACAAAGACAGGCAAAGCTGTCCCAAAGAGATACAGAACAACCACAGAGGGACGGAAAACCACCACAAAGAGATGCGAGTGACGGCAAATACAGGGTGGGCAGGGGCCCTTTTACTTGTCTGTGGCCAGGGGTTCATTGTCCATTCTGCTTTTCTGTAGCTGATATAACAAATAATGTGTTGACAAAGTCTATTCCAAGTACATTCCAGCTTTTTTGTTTTAGAACTGAGAGTTTCTGGTTGGTTTTCACTGGGAAAAATCTTTGTGGTGCAGTGTGTTTTTTAATTATTTTTATTTTTTTTTAGGAGCCGCAGCAGCAACAGCGGTTTTAAATAAAGAATGGAAAAACTTGCTCATTTAATTTGCTTTAGACGTGATTGCCACCATGGCTGAACGGCCAGAGGGAAACAGCAGCATCTACAGAAACTGAAACTTGAACAGAAAATAGGTGGTAAAAGATGTTAATGAAATGCAGACAGTGCATTGTAAGGTGAGACTGAGGATATCGCAACAAACTGCTTCACAACAAAGATGCAGCGAAGAGAAAAGTTTGAAGAACAACCCCTCAGATGACTGTAGCTCAGATGGAAAATGTATTTGGTCAGATCAGTTTAAAGAGACGACAACAACAACAACAAAACAAAAAAAAGACATCTGCACAAATTATAAGAAAGTATCCTCAGTCATATAATGTTTCTGTGTGTGTGAATCCAGTCAGGGGAAGTACACTGTTGCTCTGCTGGCCAGTTACCGCAAAGCTCTGGAGACAGCGGTTCAGATCTCCTGCCGCTACAATGTGCCCCCGCTCCCCGGGCGGACCGTTGTACTCCTCTACTGTAACATGGGTAATCATCAGACCTGGAGGAAGAAACCGGACTTCTGCCTCCCACCGGATCCCGAGCAAAAAAACGAGGAGGATGAGGAGGATGAGGATGAGGAGGAAAAAGAAGCGTCCAAGGGGATAAGGAGGAAGAAAAAGGAGGAGGATGACAACAAGCTCACTCCTTCTGTAAGGGCCTGCTTTGTTTCTGATAAGCAATAACACAAAGGAAGGCTGGCGTGTGAAATTTTTGGTCCTGGCTCCAAAAAAACAATCAAATAAACTAACCTCTCTCCCCATTTTTAAATCCCCTCAGGTGACGGAGGTGGCGGTTCTGCTTTCTCTGATGATCAGCAGCAGCGCTGAGGACAGCCAGCTCCACTTAACTGGTTGGAGTCACGGTGAAGAAGTCAAGCTGAAGTCCGACGTCCTTTTGGAAAATGTCAGAAGTGTCATGACGCAAATGAAGGTCGGGAGATTTTTTCCTATAGTATTCATCCTTCTTTGCTGTCTCATGCCGACGTTCATTTACTTGAACATCTAAGAAAGGAACTTAGAGGAGTCAAGTGTAAAGCCAACGTCAAAAATTAAGTAAACTATACAGAGCCGGTGTAATAAGGATGGACGCAACTGAATGATAGTTCTGCATCGGTAGAATAACAGGCGAGCTGTATGTTTTGAAGGAAGTTTCTGTTCATGAATTTTCCCTTTTATTGATGAATACTTCTGTTTCACAGGCATGTGCCAAGAGGCCAGACGATGATCAGGACAGTGGTTACCTCGCCAAAATATTCACCAAGCAAAACAAGGTTAGTTTATTTGTGCATATCTAATTTATTTTGATACTGTACGTTTGGCTGCGAGGGCTTGGTCTGAGTCTGCTTCAGTTATTACCGTTCACGCTTGACAATGAGTTGTGCGGTGAGTGTTTGCAAACTTTTTTTTTTTTTTTTTTTTTTGTGCGCCCCGGGATTCACCTTTCAGGCTGCTTACAGACTCTCCCCACCTTATTACTGGAGGTTGTTGGTTTGTATGCGGCCTGAGAGGAAAACCTACGGACCCCACTCGAGGATGAAAAGAAGTAACCTACTCCCAACTTAGTTTTTTTTTTTTTTTTTTAGTTTACAGTTAATATTCCCCTAAATATACAAATTGAACATCAGATAAAGATGATTCAGTAGAACACAGGGGCCTTTGCTGTACAGAGGGAACTACAACGTTATCTATCATAAAGTATCAGGCATCTTTGAAGGAAACTACAAATGAACTTTAGGAGAGTGAGTGCAGTAATTTTTTTAATTTTTGTTATTTAAACATAAATACAGGAAGAAAAATAACTATTTTTTTCATAATTTGTAATTTTCTAGATTGATTTTAAATGCAGGAAAAAATGGGTTTTGCTGACCTCATTGAACTTTTATGATTCAAAAAAAGGGATGAATGGTCAGTGGGACAGAAAATTTAGAAATAAGAATGGATTAATATGTCTTTATTTTGCATCACAAATGCTTAGACAATACAATTTTAACACCTCCAAAAACTAGCCAAGAGTTAGAGTGGTGAAGCACCTAATGGCGCTGTCTTACAGCTCACTCATTCCCATTTATCAGACAACCGGTTCCCCAAAAGAAGACGTTAGTAGTCGCATCAATTTACGGCACAAGTAGGAAAAGACGTAGCTGAAGTTCGGACCGGTAGACGCACGCACGTCCGTGTCGCCCTCTACGGGCAGAGAAAGCGAAAGCTGCAGGGGACACAAGTTTCAGATTTGCAGGCGCTGTTAATTTCCTTGCCTGCAGATGGTGCACATCAGCATGTTCACACCTGCAGTTCCGAAACTGCCGCAAGGTGGCGTAGTTTGGACTGGAACTGCAGGTTTCAAAAGGGCTGGTTCTGAAACTGGCGCAGCTGAACGACACTTGCTGAGGAAGTGGCCGACCTTCAGGCGCTCCACATCACAGACACTGTGCGCTTTTTGTTAACGATGTCCGCGAACCGCCGCTCCCGGTGACAGTGCGGGTTGCCTCTTTGCGGTCGCAGTGCTCATGTTCTTTTCTATCTCAGCTGGACAACATCATCGTGCTGACTGACAACTGGATCGACTCTGAAATCGGGTACGCCATCAACAACTACAGGAAGGATGTAAACGGCAAAGCCCTCGTGGTGCACGTCCTCTTGTCAGAGCGGTAATGCATTCGTTTTTTTTTCCGGTACATGTGCTGTCCTGCGTCGATGTCAGACAGTATTCGGAAGCTAACAGTGATGACGGTGGTTGGTGGACCCGTCTGTTCTTCAACAAGATTCTTCGTTGTTTTTATTGTCAGAAATGTACAGTAAAGTCGACGTATTTATAGCCACAAACAAAATTTACTAACATTTAGCTTTCGGCTGGTGTCTGTTTCCTTTCTTGCGTCTAACTAATCCTGAATGCTTCTACCGTTGTGTTTTTACTCGTTGCAGGGAGTCAGAATACATCCCGGACAGGAACCACGTGAAGCTGACAGGCTTCAGCGAGCAAACGCTGAGGTAAAATGTCCCGGTGGTTCACTTTCATCCAAAAGCTTGGTTAGATGATTTATACAAATGTAAGAGACGTTAAATCCGAAATGCACTTTATGATATATTGATAACGGTAGGAGTTTATTTGATTTATTGTTTCGAGGAATAGTTTGTCATTTTAGGCAATACGCTTATTTGCTCTCTTTCTGAAAGTTAGCTGAGATGATCAATACCACTTTCATGACTGTACGGTTAATATTAGTGAGCTTGAGAGGTGCTGGGAGGAGGAACTTGTGACCCCTTGGACGAAGCCAGACTGGCCGTTTCCTTCTGTTTCCGGTCTTTATGCTAAGCTAAGCTAATCGGCTGTTGGCTCCAGCTTCATTTTTGTTTGATTTTTTTTATCGAAGATCTATCGAGACAAGTCTTTCCAGAAATGCTCCGGCCATTTCTGTAATTATGTGATCAGGTTTGTGGCAGAACGAGGATCTTCCAGGCTGCTGGACCATGTGGAGCATTTGGACAAACTGTACAACATCCCACCACCAGGGGGCGCTAAAGGACCTCAGACCACAAACAATGTCGTCCAAATACCAGCCAGCCCCAAGTTAAGGTAATTTTTATTTAAAGCCCCAAAAACTCATCTTCAAATCCTAAGTATTCTTTATAACATTAAATATTGATAAACAACAATCAAAGTTAAAAAAAAACAAACATTTATACGTATTATTTATTTATAATTTGAAAATTTAAGTACTTTAAAAGACTCAGCAAATCTGCTTCATCGGAACTGTGTGGGTTTGTTTTGACCCCCAACTGTCATCAGTTTCTGATTCAAATGTCACCTTGAAAAAGAGGAAAGAAAAAGAAATATAGAAATCTCACGTGTGAAATTAAATTGAAAAAAAAAAAAAAAAAAAATTCACGCAGGATCCCATCACTCACAGTGAAAACTTTTTCTTAGGGCATTGAATGGCCAAGAGCATAAAACCTGGGAGGCAAATTTACAGTATGATGCTCTTCTTTACAGACACCTCTCCGTTTAGTGTGTTTACAGTTGAAGGTCTACTGTCCAAGACATTTTTCTTCCTGCCTTTTCCTCGCTACCTTACCAGCAGCTCCTTCCTCTGCCGTCAGGTGGCGAGGCGTGCGCGTGTTCATCTCCTCCACCTTCAGGGACATGCACGCCGAGCGCGACGTGTTGGTGCGTAGCGTCTTCCCAGAGCTCCGGCGGCGCGCGGCGCCGCACTGCCTCTACCTGCAGGAGGTGGAGCTGCGTTGGGGTGTGACAGAAGAGGAGTCGCGCCGAGCCACCGAGCTGTGCCTGTCAGAGGTGTGTCGGAGCCAGATGATGGTGGGAATCCTGGGGGAGAGGTATGGCCTGGTGCCGCCCAAACCGGTCCTCCCTGACCTGCCGCAGTACAGCTGGGTAAGACCTGACATTATGAAATGAAATTATTCAAGAATCAATAAGTAGTGCTGTGAACTTCTTCATGCTGCTTGAATAAGCAAATGCTGTGTTAATGCTTTTAATGTGTACCTGTTTTCTTGAAACCTTTTTTTAACGAAGCGAGGACTAATATTGGCTCACTTGAATTTCCCCGAAAAAAAGATATAAAAAGAAAACAATTCTGCATATTTCTTTAATTTTCTCACGGCGGTTCATTTTAAAAGTCATGAGAATTTCAAAACAGCCTTTCTCAAATTAGATTTTTTCCGCACCTTTTAAATAAAATGAAATGAAATAAGTTTAAATCAAGTAGGTAAAATCGAAGAAATCAGGGTATTCTTGGGTCTTGAAAAGCTTTCGGAAGCACTGCTTTTATATTTCCTCAAAAAGGGCCTTAGAAGGTATGAAGAAGTCATTTGTACATTTCATTTACAAAGGTCTTTTAATATTTCCTCTAGCCTGACTCAGGCAGTAGTGTTATTTATTAAATGTTTCTGTTTGTGGTTTTAGCAGAATCTGGCTTGAAAATCCATTTTGTCCAGACCTCTGACTTTATATGAATTCATTTTTTTTTTTTTTTTTAAATTGGTTAATCTGTCCATCCATTCACTCATCCATTTTCTGCTGCTTATCCAAGTTCAGGTTGTGTTTAATGATTAATTAACTGCATAATTAGGAAGGAAGTAATAACAGAAATGTGAAATAAATGTAAGTAAACTGACTTTTTTTTTCACAATGCACTTGGTGAATTTTAGGCCATATGATCCCTACCAGTTTTTATGGATATCTTTCACACTTTGGGAGGTATGACTGTTAAAAGGGTATTAAATTGCATTCTATGTGGTATTTGAAGATTAAAAAAAAAAATTAAATTTCACTTGGAGAAACCCTTAGAAATAAGATGAGTGATTGGGATCGAGTAAAGAAAAAATCCGCCAGCATATTGACGGGACAGCTTTCACCTGTGACCCATTCTGAGATTTGTCTAGCCCATTGTAAGTCTCTGGCTCTCTGGCCTTTCTCACTGATATGTGTTGTGAAACTAGTCAGATGTTGCATTATAGATCAGTTGAAAGCAAAAGAAAATGGTACAATAATTATCCTAAAATACAAGTAGCTTTTACCACTTGTATTTTACGATATTTTATGTCAGACTCTGTATTTTGTTTCAGTCATGAACTGAAAATTATTACTTAAAGGTAGAAATATCATGTACCTGTAGCTATTTCGTCATTGTTACTGATCAACAGGCCAATCAGACCTCTCTGTTTTTTTGTTTGTTTGTTTTTTTTGGTGATTTTGTTACGCTGGGCACGAAAAACCAAACTACCATTGATACTTCAAAGTGAAAGAGAACGGTGTCCGTTTTTACATGTGAATTTAATTTAAAGTATTGAAGAGAGCATGATTTCGTTCTTCTTCTTCTGTGTGCAGCTGGCGTCGGCCCCGGCAGGTCTGTCCGTCACAGAGATGGAGATCCGTCAGTTTCAGGCTCTCTTTCCCGATACAGCACATCAGCGAATGTTCTGCTACTTCAGAGATCCCTATATCACCAGGTATGCGGTTAACGGCTTTATTCACACGTCGCAATTTTCTATCAAGTCTTTCCTTTAATTCTTTCCGTTTGTTTGAATGACTGAGTCCTGTAAAACCAACTTCTTCCAATTCATTTGAAAAATACTCACGGGATGTAGATATATTTTAACTACACAGTTTGCTTTAAAGCCATTTAAGTATCTTTATGTTTTAATCAAATTATTCTCCCTTGTTTTCTCAGATCGGTTCCGGCAGCTTGGCGATCAGACTTTGTTCCTGAATCAAAGGAGGCTGAGTCTAAGATGGCCTCTTTGAAAAGTAGGATCCGGGCCAGTGATGTTAAGGTCACTGAAAAGTGAGTCATAAAAGCAGCGAAGCTGTGGTCTCCACTATTTTTGGATTACAACTAATCAGAAAACCAAGGACCATTTTTAGACCGATTTTTAATTTTTGCCCTCCTGATTGCCGAATGGGCTTGTGAAGCAATATGTTCTCGAAAATTTGACACACATGTTTACAAAAACATTCCAATACTCTACCACAGTAAAAACAAATCACCTCCGGCGCCTTAGCTGAGCCTTCATGTGTGTCTTTCTGTCCTAGCTACCCATGTGAGTGGGGAGGTGTCGTGGAAGGGAAACCATATCTGAAAAACCTGGAGGACTTTGGCAGGGCTGTGCTGGAAGACCTGTGGACGGCAGTTGGGAATCAGTTTGTGGAAGTCGGTTACTCTGAAAAAATTTTTCAGTTTCATTTCCAAGCCCTTGTATCCACCAAACGTATCTTTATGAAACCAGTGAAATTTACAGATATCCCAATTTACCATATAAACTTTACCCTTAGTCTAAGGATATTTTCTGTCTAGTCCTCAGTGTTGTAACTAATACTGGGCCTTAAATGATTTATTTATATAATATCCTGGACAGTCTGTCAACATATCTGACATACACTAGGTTACAATCATCTAATTATTATTCCGCATCTGGCAGGAGAATGAGGAGGCCGAGGCTGCATCGGATGTGACTGAGCAGGAGGTGCACCAGGGGGCGCTGCAGAGGCAGTTCTCTGGCAGGGCGAAGCTGCTGTCTGGAGCCGTGGAGATGGTGGAGCAGGTCCAGACCAAAGGAGGGGTGATGGTGGTAGAGGGCGGGCCTGGAGAGGGCAAAACTGTCTTCATGGTAAAGTTCATCAGCCCATCAGGAGTTTTAAACCGTTCCGTACAGATGTGTGGGCAGGATAAAAGAAACAGCACATGAAGGCCTGCTTGGTTTTACACTGACATAAAACAGAGAATAGTGGTAAATCATCACACGAGTAGAGCTGGAAGCAAAGACTTTTATTTTTTTGGCATTTTAGCTTGAAAGTTACCGATATGATTCATAGATCATCACAATAGTTGCAGATGAATTTTCTTTTTTCTCCGTTCATCAGCTGATTGATTAATCGGCTGTTTCTCTTTTCCCCCCCACACAGGCTGCTCTGGCAGACGCCCTCAGGACTGGGGTCAAGTCCAGGACAAACCTGGTCTGTAATGTCACCTCCTACTCTACGGCTGCCAGCCAATCGGCACGCTCTGTGGAGAACCTTCTTCGCTTCCTGGTTCAGTGGTTCAGGAAAATTAAAGATACTGAGAAGGAATCCCCTCTTCCCCACTCTTACAAGTGATCAGATTTTGAATTGTCTTCCAGATATTTAAGATGCACAGGTATACCTCAATTGTCTCTGCACTGACAATGATTGTCATCTTTTCCATTTATTTATTTTCTTATCTCAGAGATCTGCTGTCAGAATTTCACTCCACGTTGAGTGACGTGAAGCAGAACGAACCTCTGGTGCTGCTGGTTGATGGGGCGGATGTTGTCCGAGATGGCGGAGGTCAACTCCGCTCCGACTGGATGCCAGAGCAGCTTCCACGGGTCGGTCAAACGGATGGGTTCTGTTTTATTTCCACAGTGGCCCCGGCAAAGACTGCTGTGCCTATGCTACACTACTGCCCAAGAGTTGTTACTTCAAGATTTAAAAAAATCATAAATACATTCGACCATATCTCCTCTTTCCATGAAAAATTTTTTACAGCTATTTTCAAAAAACTGAAATAATTTCCGAGGAATCTTTCGTCATCTAGTGAGCTGTTGCAGACTTTAGCCTCCTGACATTGAAAAGATTAAGATCCAAAACCACCATCTCTTTGACTTTTTAACTGAGTTTTGACTGTGCCTAGTGTTGTACCTCTGTTGGTCTTTTGTACGGTCAAACAACTGGAAGCAGTATGGTGCCTGACCATTTAGACATTCATTCACACATTTGCACACACTGATTGCTGTCTTCATGGCTGAATCTTGTCTGCTAGAGGATAACACACATTCCCCTCTTTCTTGTCAGGGTGTGTGTTTGGTAGTAAGCCTCACATCTAAAGCTGCCCTGTTACAAACCCTGGCCAAGAAAAGAAGCACTGTCCTGTTCACCCTGGGACAGCTTTCCGTGCCGGACCGGAAGGAGATAGTTCAGAAGGGACTGGACACCTTCGGGAAGAAGCTCAGTGACTCTGCATTCAACAGCCAGGTTCTCCTTAAGAGTCATACGTTTTCCCTTCACTCTTTGATGTTGTCTCACTTTGTCATTTCTAGTTTTCCCTAAAACTATGCTGTGTGTTTGTCCAGCTCCAGACGCTGGTAATGAAGAAAGGAGCAGTGAGCCCTCTCTACCTGCACCTGGCCTGTGAAGACCTGAGGAACTTTGCCTCCTTTGATAAGGTCTGATTTCACTTTTTCTAGACACTTCTACAGAATCGAATTTTTCTTTTCGTCTTTTTTTTTTCTTTTACACTTACACACACACACACACCCCCACGGTTGGACATATCTTTGTGAGGAATCTCACCAACATAATGCCTTCTAGCCCCTTACCCTAACCTCAACCAACACAACTGATTGCATAACCCCAAACCTTAACCCTTATCCTAAACCTAATCTAAACCCAATTCCAGCCCGAACCCTGAAACCAAGTCTTAACCCTGAAGGTTTGAGGACCGGCCAAAATGTCCTCACAACAGTGGTTATACACACACACACACACACACGGATAAGATAAAAATAATAAATAAAATAATAATTAAAGCATTTACTAATAAACGAACAAGAAAAGAGTGAAAAATAAAAGACAGTAAGTATTTACAGAATGTTTAGGACCAATAGATTAGTTAAGTGAGTCCTGAAATAGTAGCTTTAGATGAAGACAAAAATAGAAACAACTATATATTAGAGCTGAAATGAGTTTAAAAACAAAAAAAAAGTGAAGTCGCTAAGATCTGCCACTTTTCCTTGTCTTATATGACAGTTAACTGAATATCTTTGGGCCCTTTAATCGAGAAAATAATCAATCGACCATAAAAAAAAACAGCAATTAGCTGCAGCCTTTCTCTAAATACACACATGCACGTATATACAAACATATACACACCGCTCAGCTTGTGGCGCGATTAACAACAGTGATTTTAGTGTCTCCGCTGTCTTGGTGTCTCAGCTGAAGGAGAGCCTGCAGGACCTGCCTCAGTCTCTGAGCCAGCTGGTGCAGCACGGCCTGGACAGACTCTGCTCCCAGCACAGAGGCATGCCGGGACTCCGCTGGACCCTCGCAGCGCTCGCCGTCAGCCCTGCGGGTAAGATGAGTCCGGGAGAAATGTGGACCTAATTTTTTTGCCATTATTTTTGTAACTTTTTGGAGAAACGCATGTGATGAATTGTAGTGGTATCATGTTGTGTTGCAGTTGTGGAATAAAGTGCCAGAATATTTATAAGGATATCAATTTATCACCGGCTTCCGTGCAAGTATCTTGGTGCACCGTGACAAAGTTCTCATCCCCAAAATTATTTGGACAATCAAGAGGGAGCATTTGAAATTCAGTCTTGCATGCAGATATTCGTTGTCTCCCCGTCAGTAATAAGCGTGACTTGAGGAGGGAGTCCGGTTGCCCGAACGTCTTCTGGTCTTGATCCACAGGCTTGAGGGAGAGAGACTTGTACTCTCTGCTGAACACGTGCAATGAGCTGTCCTCGCGGGACGGGCAGACGTCATGGCAGGAAGTGCTGCAGCTCTCCAGGAAGCCCAAAGGACGCACCCCCATGGCAGCTTTCACCCGTATAGTGCAGAGCCTGCAAAGGTATGAGTCTTTACATGAGTTAAAAGCGAAGTGCTGGAACTTGACTTTGGTCGCATGTGAAAATGAACGTCTTGAGATTTTTTCATTGTTTAATCTCATCAAAGAATTAACAGAAATTTTAGCTACAGCCTGTTTTTACATTAACTCTCCTGTAATGTGCAGTAATGGGGGCTTCCTTTTATTTCCCTTCTATCTTCTAGTAAAATATTTACACCGTTTTCTTATTTTTTCTTCAGGGTTTCTGTTCTTAGCCCCATCTCTAATTTACAAAACATAGGGTTTGATAGTGATTGTGTGCTTTAGATGGTAGAGGCAGCCCAGAGGCATAATACGCATTTTGGCAAGTCCATTTAGATGCAGTAGAAAGAGGTCTGAGTAGAATTGCAGTCAGCCACCCAAGTGGAGATCAGACCTGTTTGGATCCCTTCCTGCAGTCTGATCGATCCGTCTCATTGCCACGGCGCTGACGACTTGCTGGCTCTAACAAACCCGGAGGTGAGGCGGGCCTTTGAGGACTTTTTCCTCCCGGCAGAAAGCGACAGGACCAGAGCTCACCTCGTCCTGGCAGGTAAGGTCCACGTCGTTTGTCGCTGCTCCTCAAAGCACCAGCCACGGTGGCGCCATCTGGGTTCTGTCTCTCTTCACAGCTCATCTGTGGGCACTAGCCGACCCCCAGGGAACAGACGCCTTCCTCCATTGTGAGGCCAACTCTGTTATGCACCTGCCCTCCAACCTGGTTAGTCACCATTCCTTCGCCACTCATTGCATAGATACTACACAACGCGAACAATAGTGCCTTGGCATCAGTTAACAAACAATTAAATAAAAAATCAAAATCATAATCAAAATATAACAAACAAGCACCATATAAAGTATGTATTCACCAAGAAACTCTCATCAGTGAGTATTGGAAAAACTCAGAAGGAAGATAGAATCAAGAATTTGGTCAGTCATTCTCACTTTATTTAACCACTACGTTTCAGTCAGTAGGTCTTGATTTACTTAAAGATTCAGTTGGTTTGTATCTACCAATTTTTACTCTCTGGTTCCTTTTTACAGTTTGTGGTCCTGCGTATCTGTCATTAAGCCTTTAATGCGTTGAAAACTCTGTACGAAACGTTTTGAAAGAGTTTGCAGCGAAATCGGATCAGAACTGTTGTTGTGAAGTGTTTGAAGAGTGTTTAGAGCAAATTCAGGAAAATTAGCTTGAACAGAAACATTTTATACATCTTGGACAAAGAAATGCACTAGAGAACTACACTTACTGATGATGTTTACTTTAGATTTGAACTCCTTGGTGCTCCTCTTTGGCTTTGGACAGATTCAGAGTGGCCAGCTGGAGGCGCTCCATTCCCTGCTCTCCAGCTACTATTTCCTGTATGCTAATGTGCGCCACGGCCTCCTGCACCACCTCCTGGAGAGCTACAGCTTGTACGGTGAGTATGCATGATGACACCGCATGATAAATGTGGTATTTCTCTTTGGTACTTGCAGTTACATGAATTTAAAATTGTTGCAAGGGCAGGCTGCCTCAGCAGCACCTCCCCTTGATAAATGACAGTTAAAGAAAGAATCCTAATGATTGCATCCTGTGAAATTCTGACTTTCCTGCAGATAAGAAGAATAAGTCTGCACCCTCATGTAAGTGCTTAAAAATACTTTTTTTTTGTTTTTTGCCCCAAAAATTCCTGCCAAATGTGACTTAGTCTTTATACAAGTTTTCTCTTTTTCCTCTCAGCTGGCTTTCAGGACCGTCTAGAGGACTGCCGGAGTTTCCTGCGCCGTCACGCCCCCCTGCTCTCCTCCTGGCCGCCTCTTTTCGTTCAGCAGGCCCTCAACGAGCCTCCAGAGACCTCTGCTCACACCTGGGCTCAACGCCTGGTGGGAAAGGGAGGGGTCAGGGTAGTTGAGTGGCTGAACAACAAAGATCAGACTGTCCAGGAGACCAGGTAAGCAGGTTTTCTGCCAGGCGGTGAAGGAAGTTGGCTAGAAGTGTTCCCTAAATCCACTATGTGTCACTGACAATTAATTTGGCGAACTTTATCCCCTAAAGGCAACAGCTTCTTTCTGTTTTCATTCAGATGTAACAAGTCTTAACTTTGTATCAGGCATTGTGTGCATTGCGCTTTCTGGATGTCTGTCTCTCTGCCGTCTGTCTGTCCCTTTCTCGTGAACGTGGTATCTCAGGGACACCTTGAAGGGAATTTCTTCAAAATTTGGCACAAAGGTTGACTGGGACTCAAGGATGAACTGATGAGATTTTGGTGGTCAAGGTCCAGGTCTCTGTGATGTTACAAAACTCATTTGTGGCCATAATTCAAGAATTCATACGCTAATTATAATTTTCAGCTTTTTTTTTTAGCTTTTTATTAAATTCCTTTAAAGTCTTCACTACATGTTTTATATGAGTCCAGACAGACGTGGATGTAAACTGCATCTTGACTGGTTGGATAGGCATACAACCGGGAGGCGGTAGTCGTAGTTTGTCTTTGGCATTCGATTAGACATTTACAGAAGCGCGTCAGTGGTCTTGTGCGCTTCTCCGCAGTGAGCTGGTGTCGACCTTCTCCTCTGAACCCACCTGTTTGGTTTTGAGTTCGGACGGACAGCTGATGGTGGCTGGTACTGGACAGGGAATGCTGCATTTCATCGACGCGCAGACGGGACAGGTATGAACACACTTCAACCCCAGGATTTGGGGGTTTTATGGGTCATTATTTTCCAATAGCAACGTACTTTTTTGCCTCACTTCTGTGCGCTCTGCGTCGTGTTACTTTTTCATCACGTCACACATTTAGTGGGCTTGCACACTGATTGGGTGTTTTTTTTTTTTTTTTTTTTTTTTTTTTTTTTTTTCATGGTTCTATTTAGCAAATGAATAGCAGTCCCGACCAGCTGTTTACACGTTTACATGTTATTCATATTCACATTCAGTACAATTAATTACATATCTAACAACATATTTACATGGACTATAGTGACGTGGTTACTAAAAAAAATGTGTGTGTCATTGCAGTCATTAATCAATTTTTTTTTTTTTTTTTCCCCCCCCCCAGTCCTTTTCCCCTTTTTTTTTTTTGTGCACGTGCACACATGTAAAAACCAGAGTAGAGACTGAGAAGAGTTACTGTCTCCAGGTGAAATCTAACTGTGAAAAATGGGTTTCCCTAACCCCCTACCCTGATTACAGAAACCAGGTTTCATGTATACGCGACCTGTTAAAAAAAATCTGATTCCCAGGGAAATTAATTGCAGAGCACGTAAACGCACCAAACGTCAATATGTCATGTTGAACATCTGAGCTGAATTACTGTTAAATCTTCACGCTGAGGGAAAAAAAAGCAACAGCCAAAACGTCCGATGTCGACTTTCTCCTGGCTGTGAACAGAAAGTGAAGTCACTGGTGAGCAGCTGCGACGGCATCTCGAGCTGCGTCTTTCTGAAGGACGGACGTCTCGCTACAACCTCCTTTGACGGACGAATAGAGACCTGGGACATCGGGAACGGCTGCAGGTGAGAGGAGGGAGAATTAGGAACACACCTCGGACTGGACCAATCCCCAAGTCCTGCTGGATTCAGGTTCGTTTGAATAAACTGACTTGAGTCTCCTCTCCATGCAGGACTGCTATTATTGATGGCCACACTAATGTGATAACAGCAAGTGATGTCACTGCAGACCATAAGCACTTTGCAACTGTGTCGCTGGACTTCATGCTGAAAGTCAGTCTCAAACAAATTGCATCAAAATGATTTATTTTTATGTTTTTTGTTGTTTTTTGTTTTTATTGTGTAGTTTTTATTGTTTGTCCTTTTAATTTGCAAAATCAGTTACTTGTTTTCTGGTGTTTGTTAGTTTTTTGTTTTTGTTTTTTGTTTTCTTGTTCCATTTATTGTGTGTGATTTTTACACTATTATTACCAGCTGTTACTAAACAGTACCCGTCACTGAAACAGTCAGTGTTACACGTCCACGATATTATTGTTTCTATTTCTTCAGGTGTGGTCATCTACCACGGGTCACGAGGTAGCAGCCCTGCTCAGCGCCAGCCCTTTGAACTGCGTGACCTTTGACCCCGAGGGTCACCTGCTGGCTGCTGGCTGCTGGAATGGGAAAGTGATCGTGTGGAACTGGCTCCAGAATAAAACTCAAACTGTGAGTTACAGTGAGGAGAGACCAAAGGAGTGCTGTGTGTTACCTATATATGGAGCTCCAGTCACCTTGATGCTCACTTTTTCAAATTCATAACGTTAATTTTGAAACTGTAATGAAAGATTTTTTTTTTTTTTTTTAACAGCGAAATTTTAGGATTGACTCTTTTAAAAGGGAATTCCACCTATTTTACACATCATAGCGTGTTTACAGAACTTTGGGAGGACAGCTGCATATTTGAAAAAGCAGGTTTTGACGAGGAAGAAGAATGCATGACATAAAAAAACAAAATGCCTGATTTTCATCCTTTTCTTTAACTCTGCATTGTGAGTCTGAGAGTTTTATAGGAGTACAATGCTAAATTGCTGGAATCCTCATTTAAAATTACCCTCAAAATGATCCTTATTTGATTGTTCAGTCTATTAATTCTCTCAATATAACATTAAGGTGGTATGTGTATGGCTTGAATTTACACTCAGTGGCCACTTTATTACATACACCTGTAAAATCTAACGGAATCCAATACAAAAGCTCATCAATAAATTCTATGTTAAGTTGTGATTGACTCTGTCAGGGAGTTATTATTTTAAATATGTATTTTGCCATTACTTAAAAGTGCACAGTTGAGACAGAAGAAATATGGGGGTTAGAGAGGAGGTGTATTAAATGTGTTGAAGGTTCCAGTCTAGATTAGAGTAAGTTGCTGTGGGGACATTATCGCCATCGTTCTTTAAATATAACCACTCTTTCTCTCCTGCCCCTTCCCCAGTCCCTGTCCGGTCACCAGCGCTCAGTGCGTAGTCTCGCCTTCTCCTCCTCCTCCTCCTCCACGCTCTGCTCGGGCTCCATATCCGGAGAGGTCAGGGTGTGGTCGGTGCCCGCCTCCACCTGTGTGGGATGTTTCCAGGCTCACTGCGGGGCCACAGAGGTCCTCGCCTTCCTGGGGGAAGGAGCCATGCTGCTCAGCGCCGGCTCGGACCGCATGGTGAGACAGCGCTGCCTGCGCACACTGAACCCGGATCAGAAAAAAAAATAGACTGAACTCTGCTGGCCAAAATGTGATATCGTTACTTCACTGCCACGAAGACGAGTATTGATGCGGGCTCAGATCAAAACGTGTCAGCCGTTTTGTCAGTACATTGGTTGCAAATAGAATTCCCAAAAATGTATAAGATGATAAGTGCTGCCATATTTATTTTTTTTTTTTTTAAACTCTACCCAACTGAAAGTCAGTGCAGGACAAGTGCTGCTGTTTACTCTAATGAGCACATTCTCACTTATTTTGAGATTAATAGTCTTTTTTTTTTTTTTTTTTTTTCCCCCTCTGTGTCTTCAGCTCCAGCTCTGGTCAGGTGGACTTGGACGTTCGGTCGCTGCATTAAAAAGCGATGAAGTAAGCTCTTAATTCTCTTTAAAACAACCCTTACCTTTTTACATTCATGTCGCGCAGCTCATCTCAGTCCACACAAGCCGTCTTTCATGTCGCCGTGTGTGTGTGTGTGTGTGTGCGCGGGAGTGAACAGTTGGGGTATGATTGGAAAAGAAGATCGATGCCATTTGCTGATAAATTAATGTCCACCGTTACAGTCTGCAAGAGTTGTGCGGTGAATGCACTCCAAAGACTCGGTGCTAGTCATGGCAATGACATATATTGAGGAGAACATTTCATCACCAGTGTTTGGTTTCATTACACTCTAACAAGAGGTAATGCATTTTAAAGGATAGTTAATCATTTGTGGGCGACTGAAGAGACTAGGAAGTGGATATTTTTAA
The DNA here is from genome assembly GCF_016859285.1 of Xiphias gladius. Classification (NCBI taxonomy): domain Eukaryota; kingdom Metazoa; phylum Chordata; class Actinopteri; order Istiophoriformes; family Xiphiidae; genus Xiphias; species Xiphias gladius. The sequence goes on along the minus strand of NC_053413.1, from coordinate 22,843,960 downwards.
CATACTGACTAATGAACTTCAGATATTTCTCCCAAAATGAAGCTACAGTGGAAATTCTTTTCTTCATATCCCTCCCAATTATTTGTGTTTTTCAGTGCGATCAGGAGCCTCCCCAGAAGAAACCGAGGTCTGTGAACCCAGTTCATGCCGCGCTGTGTGTGGCTGTAAATGGATACTATGCTGTTGTTGGATACCACGGTGAAGGCATCAAACTGTTCAATCTCGACCTAGGTGTGTGTACGCGTGAGCCGGGGAAAAGGTCGTATTTATGAAATTTGAGCCCATGGAAGACGCCAAGCTGACAGAACAAGTACAGATATGCGGACGACGGCTAAAAGGAGAGAATGAGAAGGAACGACTCCAAATTATTAACTCCCAACAATTTCTAAATTTACCTGTTTACATGAGGTTTTGTCAGTCGCCACATTATTTTTCTGCAACATAAAAATTTTACTGTAAAGACTGGAAAAAATAAGACTTGATTTAAGCTACTTTCACATGTTGAGTTTTTGTAGTTTTCAACCTTTTTCTATTATTATTATTATTATTATTATTACCACCTTACTCTTATATTAGGTCTGTATTTTCTGTCTTGCTTGTCTTTTATCGTCGGGCACTTTATGACATCTGCTCTGGAAGGGTGTTTTATAAAGGAATTTACTGACTGACTTACTTTCTTACCCAAAGAGGAAATCATATTTAGCCAAAATTGGGTTTTTTAGGGTTTCTACCAAAATACGCCAAGGATATAAAATGGAGGATGGTTAGATGAATAAATAGAGGCACATGCATAATGTCAAGGATATAAGTAACACAGCTATAAAATATTGATGAAAACTACATGTAATAATAAAGACATTAAAAATGGATGTACACTCACCAAGCACTTATTAGAACATCGTATTAATAGTCCCTTTGCTCTTGAAACTGCCTCAATTCTTCATAACTAGGATTCTGCAGTATGTTGGAAACTTTCCTTTGAGATTCTGGTCCACGTAGACACGGTTTCATCACTACATTTCTTCAGATTTGTCAGCTGCACTTTCACGCTGCCAGTCTCCCGTTTTTACCCCCCCCCCCGATGTTTGATGTGAACATTAACCGAAACTCCTCACCTGTATCTGCATGATTTTATGCGCTGAACTGCTGCCACGGCTGATTGGCTGATTGGACAACTGCATGAATAAGCAGGCGCACAGGTGTTCCTAATACAGTGCTTGGCGAGCGTACATCAGTAACCTACTGTGTGTATATATAACAATGACTGGTGCAGACAGTATGCACTTGAATCTTGAACCTGACCCACTTTAATTCATGTCACCTCCTGTATTTCTTTACTAACTCTCCCATTTTCCTCCACCCTGTATTAATATTAAACAAAATGAAGACACAGTGTACTTGGAAAAAAATCCCAAAATGGATCTAGTAAACACACAAAGCATAAACGATGTTATTTTAATCTTAGATGAGATGATCTGGGCCTCCAGGGACCGTGACGTGTCCATACTGTGCCTGTTGTGGACCGTTTTGGACGCAGAGCAGGCCGAACCTGAGCTGCTGGTGTCCGGAGGAAGTGACAAACGTCTGAGGGTCTGGAAGAGAGACGACACAGAGGATGGAGCCATGGGGGGCCTGAAAATGTTGGGAATGTTCGGTGCGCAACGAGGCGCCATCCTGGCACTGGCGCAAAACTCCACCTATCTGGCTACAGCTTCGGGTAAGTGCTACCGACGGTAAGGGGAAAACGTGACCCGCTATTTTGAAAATTTGAAACATCACACTTTCTACCAATAAATGTTTTCTTATTTGCTCTTCTGCATTTCCCCCTTGAATTAGACGACTTCACCGTTGTTCTGTGGTTGTTGAGCGATCTGGCCCTCGACTGCTCAGTTGAGCCTCATGCGGTGCTGAGGGGCCACAGCGGAGGAGTCACCTGTCTGGCCTTCAGCCCCGATGGTGGACGACTACTTTCGGGTGGAAAAGATCAGGTAGAATGATCTAGAATTTTGTGGACTTTTTTAACCTTGTATTTTTATCCGTTTACGTGCAGGGATGTAGTGCTGGCTTGTATTTTACCTGCTACGTGGGACAAATTATTTTACATATGGTTCCCGGCTACAGGTGTGGTAGAGCTCCAGTGCAGTGTGGAGAGTTGACTCATGTTCAGTGGTGAAATATGCACATTCATAGAAGCTAGATTTTTCAGTGAGGGAGGAGGCCTAGGTGTCCTTTTAAGAATTTCTAACCAGGTAAGTGAACTTTTTTTTTTTTTTATGGAGAAACCCTATGAGACACAGCTTATTATTCAAAGCAGATTATTTTAAGTATTTTTATATATCTTTGAACACACCTGGAGGGGAACTTTAAAGCTGTAGCCTTTTAGCAACTGCCACTCAAAACCCATAAGTAAACTTGATCAAACTTGCTCAAATTCTTGAACATGGCATTGAACTACGGCTACAATTACGAGATTAATCTGTCTATAATTTTAAGTGTACAAAATAGCAAAAATAGGTGAGAAATGTCCAATAAAACTTCCCAGAGTCAAGGTCTCACCTTCAGATTGGTGGTCCTGTCCAACCATCAGTCTAGAACTTAAACATTTTCAGCATACAGTGATACAAAAATGAGAATGTTTGCGATTTCAGTGATAACAAATCTTCTAAACTCAAAGTTTTTCCTGAGCTTTTTGATTGCCTCTCATGGCTTTTTCCTCAGTGAATGAACCTGTTATAACGTGTGCTCTGTACTCAAGTCTCATACTGGACATGCACCTAAACTAAAGCATTGTTTCAGACTTGTTTTCTGGCTGTGCTGTAATCATAAGAGTATCTTTGTTTCAGGCCCTGGTGGTGTGGGATATGAGTTCGTCTCCTGCTGCTGTTTCTAAGTCGCTCCCTCACTCTCACAGAGACTGGGTCACCGGCTGTGTCTGGACTCCAGACTGTGTGGTGAGTCTTAACAAGTGTCATCGAGAAATGTAACTAACCTGAGTAACAGGTCTTCCCCTTTATAGAGCTATTACCATGCTACATGTACTACTGTGTCTCCAGAAACTTGTCTTCATCAGCCTCTATCTGTCCCTTAGATTAGCGCCTCAAACGATGGGAGGCTTTGTTTATGGGATCTGCAGGCAGGCCGCTGTCTCAGGGAAATCTCCTGGAGCAGTCCTCTTAACTCTGTCTGCTGTCTGGTGAGAAAATTACACAGCTGTCAGTTAACCGACACGACAAAGGAAGCGCTTGGCTTCATGAAGGAACCGCTGTATTGACTTGCTGTTTGTTATTTCTGTGTGCAGGGACAGTATGCGATGGCTGGCTGTGCAGAGGGGGCGCTACACGTGTGGAACTGGGAAAGCAACATAGAAATCTGCCACATTACCGCCCACAAGCAGCGTATACACCACTGCTGTCTTCTCACAAATACAGGTAAACTGTACTCTTTCTATTTGTCTCCCCCTTTTACTCTCACATTGTACAATGCAATGAGTCGCCAAGCCTTCATTTTATATTAATGTTTGTTTTATTTTTTTGATTTGGTTTTAAGACAAGAACATAGAAGTCAACAAAGAAGAAATGACTGTTTTCACTGCATCTGATGACGGCACAGTGCACCTCTGGAAACCACTACAGGTCTGTCAGTCAAAATGAAATCCTCCCAATTTATGAATATATTTCTATCATTTCGTTGTACGTCAGTTTTGTCCTATTTGGTTTTTTTTGTTTTCTTTTGTCTTCATTCATGCTTTTTTTGTTGTTGTTTTTTTTAGGTTCACAGCTCCAATTAATGTCCGTACAAGATTAGTTTACGACCAGTGTTCAATCCATTGGTCTCACCCTTAGTTCTAGTCTAGATGCAGAGCCAGAATGACTTCCTAAGGGTCCTCGACCATAATAAAAGAGCGGACACTGTCGCTTATTTTTCAGTTTCTGCCTCCTCTCTCACATCCTCTTTTCTTTTTTCTTTTTTTTTTTTCCGTACAGATGGAGCACTTCAACACCTTCCAGGGTCACAGCGGTGCAATTCGCGGAGTTGTTTGCAAGCGAGGAGTCTCAGAATTCCTCACAGTTTCTGAAGACTGCTCGCTGCGATGCTGGACGTGGAATAAAAGTAATAAAATACTCGTTCAAATAGCATTTCACTATCGGATCCTTGCTGAGTGTCAGATAGTTGTTTGATTTTGTCTACGTTTAAGACGACTCTTCTCTATCTGTTACCAGTCACAGTGGGTTTTTTTTGGAAGTCAGTAACGGAGTTACTGGTCACCTGTATCATGAGAAAATGATTACAGTATGATTTATTTTGCTGCAGTTTTTTGTATGATGCCTGACGTTTGTTTAGAAAACTCTTCATTTCACCTCTGTATTCTGTCTTTTCTGCTCAGAGTCTCCTCTCCACCTCTCAGACTCCATCACAGCTCTGTGCTTCTCTCAGAAAGGTGATGTGTGTCTTGCCGGTTTTTCATCCGGTTTGCTGGAGTTGTGGCAGCGCGACACGGTGGTTGGCCGCAAGCAGGTGAAGAAATGCGCGAGAAAAGGGATTTATACTGAAATTGTGGTTGTGTGTGTGTCTGTGTTTTCTGTGTTTGTGTAATGACGGAGTGTGTCTGTCTGTGTGTGTCAGGCTTCAAACAGCAGCATCACAGCGATCTGCTCCATGCCTCACGGCCAGTTTGCTGTCAGCTACATTAAATGTTTTGTTGATGTGTGGAAGCTGGTGTGGAATCAACAGCACCGCACCGCCAGGTAAAAAACAACAACAACAACAAAGTCACACTACAAGCTACTATACAGGACCTGACTATCCTCCATTTTTGTTTTTTGATATATATATATTTTTTTTTTTTTTAACCTTTAACCAATGAGAAGTTGTGAACAAATGCTCATTTACAATAAAGATCTGGGGAAGTAACACAAGAGAGCAACAGAATAAACAATAAATAAACTTTTATTGACACAAGCATTCATTTACATGTGACAAACATGATGGGAAAAAATGCAGGCACAAACTTGAAGTTGTTTTAAAGTGTCTTTATAAAAAGGAAAGACCAAAAAAAAGGCTTTTTTCATGAAAGATTTTTGTTTGTTTTCATACCTGAAATTTGCACCAACAAGCTTTGCAATCACACATTATTTGATTAATGTGTCAAAATCAACACATTACCTCTCAGAGCGTCCCGTGACCTAAATTTAAAATTTATTCAGTCATGATCGGGATTAATACCTGTAGGGATGGGAAACCACTTTAGCAGAATGTAGAAGACAACCTCACTGTAACCGGCCAAAGACTGTTCTTCCCTCCTCTGGGAAATTCAGGGGCTTCTGAAGCAGCTCCAGATAGTGTTATATTTTCTTCAGTGGTATAAAATCGGCAGGCAAAAGTTTAAAAAAGGTCTTAAAGTCTAAAAAAATATTTAAATTCCGTTATGTTGGTATTTTAAATATTTTTGTATCCAAATGCGAGCTGTCAAGACGTTATACATCTATAAACTAGAAGCATCTAGAAACTCTAAACTAACAGGAAAGTCATCAGCTCATAAGGGGCAAGTGTCGATTTTAAATGAACTTTTGGCCCCCACTCATTCCTGCGTTTTTATTTGATTTGTAATGATCAATCAAATAATCCCATAATATCTTCTCCATGTAAAGCGCTTAAGCCAACGTTGGTTGTTTTTAAATGTTTTCGAAACAAATAAAATTCACTTTGCTAATTAAAAAAGAAAGTAAATAATAAAAGATTTCATAAGAGATTTGTTGTAAATGAAAAATGAAACCCAACCCTGTGCGGGTATGAGTTAAAGGTACATTCCCTGGTTTAGTTACATCTCCCCAGCATCACCTCCAGGTCCCCATGCTTTGACCCTCCTTTACTCTAGTTGTGAACTCCTGAGTTTCAGAAAATCAGCAGCAGAGTGGAAGAAAATTTGGGAATTTCTAGTGAGACTGAGAAAAATGGAGACGTCAAATAAAGTGTAATATGTTTGATTCCACACACTAACCAGTCCTGCTTTATTCTGTGTTTCTGTCGCTCCCAGCCTGGTGAAGGTAACCACGTACACAGTGACAAAGCCAGCGGTCTACCTCCACTACTGCTCTGCCCTGATCGGTGTGACTGACAGCGGGACAATATTTGACGCCGCAAATGATAAGTCAGACAAGTGGACCGACATAGTCAGAAAGTAAGGCTGCATACTGTACGGCATGTACCAAAATCTTTGTCCAGGGTTTTCAGGGGCCGGCCAGGGTTTTAATGTTGATTAAGGCTGATTATTAGGTTTTGAATTTTGGAGAAAAACTCGCTTCTCCCTGAAATGCCTTAAGTTCCGTCGTTATGTGAGTTTTAGTTTTGACTTTTCCTCGTTGAATTGCGACAGAGGAGTGTTAATTAAGGCAAACCCATTTATGGTGGAGGTGACCAGAAAGTTCATGAAACTTTCTAGAATATTGATGATTATAATTTTGATAGCCTTTGAAGTCTTTTAATTCAAACATGGCTGCTGATATCCGTCACTTTTGAGAAAATTTACTGATTACATTAGCCCTAAATTGTCGATCAGGTTAGCTGAAACGGATAAATATTGGTCATTCAACAGAAATTTGAAGATACTTATGAACATCTACAAGACCACACCTTTTAAATGCTTAAATTTTATATTCAAGCTTAATTTATGCAGCTTCTATTGTCCAACAGTCCAGCTCAGTTCCAGATATTGTGCCATTGGGTTTTGTTTCTTAGAAACAGAGAGGTTTTATTTTTAAGCCCCGAGATTTTAAAAGGTTGGTGTAACATTAAAAGCATCTTTTGTATTTGTCTTTTTGTAGCTGGGACCAAGAAGTCCAAGTTTTGGATTTGATCCGTAACGACGAGAAAAGCATGTGGCTGGTGGGCGAAGGAGAGGGAAAAGTTCACGTTGGCTTCATTGTGAGTTTTACGTAGCCTGCAACTAATATTGATTTACATTAGGCAAACTTGTACTTCACTGTCATCACCATCTCAATGGTGAACAGGACTTGCACATTAGAACAGTAACGATTTAAGAAAAATTTAAGTTAGGAAGAAAAAAAAAGTTAAGATGTTTGCTCTGGCTCTCAGGGTCATGCTTGAACATAAAACATTGTATATTAGCTTTGAAAACAGAATGCTCTGTTTCAAACCGTGCTTGGTATGTCACTACGGGAAGCGCCATCTGGCATGACCAATAGCAGAAGCTCTAATACCACGACGTCTGTCAGGGGACAGACCAATCATCTGAACTGCATGGGCATGCCTGCCCCCCCTGCAGCGCCATACCAACCAGAACTACATATTACTAAGTAGACATATCTTTTTATAGTAAACGCTCTACACAAAAACAAAAACACCAGTTTACTTTCTTTTCCTTTTGTCCATCTTAACAGGCACATCATCTTAATTACAAATCAAGTCTAAACTCAGCTGTAGCACACCACAAACTTTGTAACTTTAGTAAAAAGGAATGCTGACTGATGACATTGTCCTCTCTTTCTTCAGTTTGTCATGGGCCCAGAAACTAGTCTCTCTTCAGCTTTCAGCTCGACAAGCCTGAAGTGCGACGAGGAGGACGAGGAGCGGCGCGGAGTCCCAGTAACAGCTGTAACTATGGACAGAGGTACAACTAAGGTTGCAAGTAACAGTTATTTTCATCATCAGTTAATCTGCGGATTACCTTTCCGATTAATCGTCTGGTGTCTGAAACATCCTCCAAATCCAAGGTAATGTTGTCGAATTGCCTGTTTTGTTTGACCGACCAAAGATTTTTACTTTACTATCGCCTAAGATTAAGGATAGCAGCAAATCCCCTCAAATGACTGACAGGAACTGGGGAATATTTGGTATTTTTGCTTTAAAAATTACTTAAATAATTAATTGATCATCAAAATAGTTGGCGATTATTTTTTCTTTTGATCGACTAATCATTGAAACCCCTAATACAAACGTCAACACTGTTTGCACTGCAACTGTTACAATTAATACTCTTAATTAATTCATAAACATAGTTACTAGAACTATTGCTACCACTGTACGTGCCAGCTTTATATTTTTTATTTATCGTGTGATCAGCTAATGTGTTGAATGTTCTTTCAGAGTTTGTTGTGTGTGGAGACCTGAAGGGCAACATGTGGTTCAACCAACCTCCAGAGCTTTCATCATGGAGCAGCAGAAAACCTGTAAGAGACTCTTGACTCTGACACAGAACACAAGACATAGCGCATATTTTTATATTGAAGTGGTAGGAAGTAACTAAAGTACTACTCAACTTGAGTACTACTTTGAGATACTTTTCCTTTTTCTGCTTCTTCATAGTTTTGGTCGGATGTTTACATACACTCATCACAGACATGACTGTCATGGTAATATTGGGCTTTCAATGACTTCTCGGTGCACAAGTGTTAATTTATTTGGGGTTTTTCTGAAATTAACACAGGGTCAAAATTTTACATACAGTGTGAAAAATATACATACACCCACTGAAATTATTAATTTAGTGGTGCTGCTTTTAACTTGCCGAGGCCTCTTGATTTCCTGTTGGTGATCATGATTGACTACAGCTGGTAGCTTCTCTGTACATACATGAAAAGGGTTTGTTTGACAGCACTCATTGGGTTGACCAACACAATGGGAAAGTCCAAGGAGCTCAGTGCAGATCTGAGAGGATCATAGGTTTACACAAGTCAGGAATGTCTCTTCGAGCCATTTCTGAACTACTGCAGAAACAATTTGGGAGGTGTGGCCCCTGCCCCAGGGTCGGAGGGAGATCGGAAAAGGGAACACACCACATCCAGTACATCGCCTGCTGCTGACTGGAGGCTGCATTCCCCGGAAAAGCCCTGCTCCCAATCTGATCAATTCAATCTGACGACTGTTTGCAGCTGACCAAAAAAAAAAAAGGGGAAAAGTTTTGGGGGAAGGATGAGACAGATTGAGTTGTTTGGCCACAATGACCAGAGGTATGTTTGGAGGAGTAAAGGTGAGGCATTAAACCCCAAGAACACTGTACCACCTATGTTGTGCACTCATTCTGCCCAAGAGAAAGAACAATTCAAAGAAATCATTGAAAGCCGAATATTGCCATGACATTCATGCCCAGGACGAATGTTTGTAAACTCCCGGCCACCACTGTGCTTCTTCTCCAATACATTACAGAGGATAATACTGTAGTTTAACTCCCCTACGTTTATGGTTACTTATTACTTTTTTACGGCATATAGAAAACATATGATGAGTTTATGAAATATGAACTACCCAACAATATATAAAGAAGTTCAAACTATAGCTCCACCGGAGCCAACTAGTCCAACAACAATAAAATGCAGCTCATACACTGATGCATGAGTGATAATAGTCCAATAATATAATTATAATAGAAAGATGCTCACAGGGCCGTTTTCTACACAATCACTACTGTTACTTTGATACTTTTAGTACATTTTGATTGACTATTGATATTTCTGTACTTTTTTCTTAAGTGACATTTTTATTACATTACTTTTACCTGTGCATTTTTAGCAGTATTTCTACTAAAGTATATAAAGGATCATATAAAGGATCTAAATACTTGCTCTGCCACTCTCATATTGTATCAGATTGAATGAAAATAACAAAACAAAAAAACCCTACAGTTACTGAACTTTTCTCCAGTTTTTTTTTAGGTATACTAATTTGTGTTTCACACATAAAGACAAGGTGCTGTTTCAACAACAGCTGGCACATTGTTTTATCATTTTCATCGTTCATTTAGTTAGTAACATGTCCTAAAATAGTGGAAAATGCCCATCACGTATCCCAGAGCCAGAGGTGACATCTTTAAATGGTTGGTTTTGTCTGAACTGCAGTTTAATGATGAAAAGCAGCAAATCCTCACATTTGTGAGGGCGGAACCACCAAATGTTTGGCCTTCTTGCTACATAAATCATTCATTTCTCATCCGTATGAATTGTTGCTGCCAATAACCAACTTTGTAGGATTTTTTAATTTTTTTTTAATTTTGATTTTAATGATGTTTTACCTTCAGGCACACAGTGACAGGATCACTGTGCTGAGACTCACCAACAGCACCATCATCTCAGCCTCCTACGACAGGACGGTGAAGCTGTGGGACAGAATCACCAAGAAACAGGTACATTATAGTCTTAAAGGATAAATCTGGTGATTATTCCGTAATCTGTTTTTTTTGTTTTTGTTTTGTTTTGTTTTTTTGTCAATGAACCCAATAAAAAGACCAAAACCAATAAAGAACTCATCCCATTCACTAGTATTTTCTGTGTATCCAAAAACGTAAATAACACAGTAGCTAAATCATAAATCATAATGGAGAGAAAAAGAAATACCAGATAAGCTAGTTCTGCTGAATGCTAACTAACCAGCAGAGTGGCATTAATCTCAATCTCTGTAACCTCTGACTCTACTGGAATTCGGGTCATTCAATGTGGTTACGGTGCATATAAACAACATATTTAAATGATTTGATTAAAGATTACAGATTACAGTAACAGATTATATAACTGTCACGAGCCTTTGAGCTTCAAACCCTTTTTTTTTCTCTACTTCCTGTAGCCACTGCTTTCTGACTTGTCCAACAGCTGTTTGAAAACAGATCAGTGAGAGACACAGTTGTTCTGGCTGACATGTTCTTTTATTACCATGAGCGCACATACTGTAGTTTATTTCGACTCACTCCCACATACACCACTCTAATGATGTGAATATTCACTGGAATAACAAACGTGTGTTAATCCGCAGCCGAAAATAGTCCCCCGAACATGTAGTATTTACTGCTGTTTGAGTTACGTTTGCTGAAAAACTACAGTGTCCAGCGTTTTTAGGAAATTACCTAGACATTCATAGAAATGAAATGATATAGTTGAGACCTGTTTTTAAAGATTTATGTCTAGAGTAAGAACAAATGGTCTTGGGGCAGAGATCCAGAGACAAGGTAGGGGATTCACAAAGTATTGAGAGATGAGATTTTTTGACTTTACGAAAACCATGGTACAACAATGATAGACGTCTCCTTTAAACCATTAGAGGGAACTATTAGATATCACTCTAGACGTTGTGCTCTCTTCTTATGCAGCATTTGAGAAAATGTATCTATTCCCCTGAAATAATGTTTAAAACATTTTAATCTATCTTTCAATACCTAACTAACTAACTTTTAATCACTTTCTCCCCCTTTGGCACCTTTTTTCTCCCCTCTCTCTCTCTCTCTCTCGCTTTCCTCCTCCAGGTGGGTATGTTTGTGTGTGGAAGTCCTGTCCTGATTTTGGAGGTGAATCCAGAAAAACCCACCGAACTGGTTTGTGGTGACGAACAGGGAAAGCTCTACTTTCTCTCCAGGAAGGAATAATCATCTAGATTTTGCATACAAAATTGGGGCTTTAGGAAAAACACTGTATCGCTAAACTAACCAAATGTTATAGGAATGTTTTGCTTCTTTTTTGCTTCAGTGATGGTAAATGTGCAATAAAATGTATTAAAAAATACAAAAATATAACAAATATATATATATTTAATATATATATTTAATAATATAAAAAATAAGATTAAATATTTAAATCACATACGGGGTAAGCAGCTATGGAATAGTTCTAATGCTCCAATTATGTCACGTTTACATGTACCTTTTAATTTAGATTAAGAGAAACTTGCAAACATAACAATTAAGTATGAAAATGATAAGCTTTAAAAATATTATGTTATGGTTTTTTGTGTGAGCTTAATTTATTAGAGGTTTTTAATTTGAAAATTGTAATGGAATGAAAATGGGAATGTGGGAATGTGAAATTATTTGCAGTTGACATTTTGTTGTTTGGTTTCATATTTTTAACTGATTAAATGAGAAAACATGGGTTTACCTAAGAAATATTGTGTAAAACACTTTCTTCATGTTTTTACAAATTAGTTAACAAATGATAGATTTCTGACCACGCTGGGAAAGGATTTGCATATAATTAGTAACATTTATTTTATATTCCCGAGATAAGCAGAGGGGTGGGGGCCGTCGTGTTATTGGCAGATTTTGTATGAATGATAGTATTTAAAGTAGATTAAACCAACAGCTCAGAAATGGGAATAATTGCTATTTGACACATGGAAATTTGCGCAAGAGCCTCTCAAGCAGTGAGAGATGAATGGCAGGCATGTAAACACAAACTTCCCATCCAGTGCTTTTACAACTCTTTTTATCTGTTGATAAGGAGCCACAGTAAAACATGTTAAGTAAATAAAACTATACTTAGTGCTCCACATTGAATTTCGGTGATTTCACCATAAAGTTAATAGAAATGTGAACCTTAACGGAACCACAAAAAACCCGCGATGCATTCTTCAGTGTACTTCAAGTAGCACGTGTTTTTCCGTAGACCATGTTAACAGAATTCTCTTAAATGCATTAAAACCTGTTTTTTCAAAATATGCTAGTGTGTGACCGTTAAAGTTTTGGGTTTAGGCGATGTGCTGTATAACATTTTTCATATAAAGTGATGTATTTATGCTGCAAATTTGAACTTCTATTCCCTTTTTAAGGTAAAAAATTATAAGCAAATGTTTAGCATCAGTATGCATTGATTGTGTGTGCTACAACAGTCTCATAAATAGCTGGCTTTATAGGCCATGGGCTACGTCAGGTGTCGCCCAGCTAACCTAAGACTCCATTCATTCATTCATTCACTCCGTGATTGGGAGGCTAATTGAATAAACCCATAAATTTAAATTACATTCAGTGTTGCTAGACGGCTGTATAAAATACACTTAAACCTGCTTTTCTTTAGATTCAGCCTCTCTCATTAAATTGAAGTCATTTGCATATTTTTTTTAATGAGTGAAACGAAGTGATTGAAGTAGATTAATGTTAATTGATAAAAAAGCAATAGTACTCACACATACAGTATTATTTTACACCGTCTGCACATGCAGACGTGGGATACGATGCTTTTTGGAAAGTGATTGTTGACATTTAAGAGATGTTGTGAACTCCTGAAAAGTAGCTTCATTTTAATTTTGAATAAGTGTTAGAAATGAATTTTATTTATTTATTTTTATCATTGGTTAATAGGTACAGTATATTAAATCCAGGTGGCAGCCTGAAGTGGACAAAGACCAATACACGAAAGATAATAATGTAACACTATTTAACACAATTTAAGTAATTTGAGGATACAAATTACTAAAGTGAGAGAGCAAAAATAGGTATATTGGGTGCACAAAATCTTAAATGTAAGGGATGATTTTTAATTTGAGGACAAGAATTACTAAGGTAATCGGTACGAACAATTGGCCACTATGCTAAAACCAGTGCTGGAAAGAAACTAAGTACAATTACTCAAGTACTGTACTTAAGTACAATCGTGCCTTATATTTTACTTGAGTATTTCAATTTTCTGCAACTTCATACTTCTGCTCCACCTCAATTCCGAGGCCAATATTGTACTTTTTACATCACTACATTTATCTGACTTTAGTTACTAGATACTTTGCCGATTTAGATTAGTAATACAAATTGTAATCGACAAAAAAAATGATTGTGATATTGTAAATTAAGCAACCCAGCAGTATATAAAATTATTAAAATTACCTCCAATTTTACCAGAGCAATGTGCCCATTAAGGCATAAATAAGTGTAATTCATTAGTATGATATACGTTATTCTATATAATATATGTAAAATAGAATTTGAAAATGATAAATGCATAAATACATGCAATTTAAAAATGCATATTTTTGCTTTTGCCATATGTGATATATGGTATAAAAATCATACATGCAGTCAGTGTATATATAGATATAGATATATATATATATATATAGATATAGATAGATAGATATAGATATGTATACAGATATATTTTTGATATATATTTAATATATGTATCTATAAATAGGTATAGACATATATATAGATAGACATATATATAGATAGATATAGATATATATTATATCTATAGATATATATATCTATAGATATATATATATCTATAGATATATATATATATATATCTATAGATATATATATATCTATATATATAGATATATACATATATCTATATATATTATATATATAGATATATATAGATATAGATATTAATATATATAGATATATAAAATTATAAATAATTCTCTGGTAGGTATTTAATGTCTCGGGCCTCACAGGGTTAATGATGTGAGTATTCCTTCCGCCACTGGCCCAAACTTTGCATTGTTTTTATAGCCTCGGGCAGTCGAAAATGTCCGAGCATCACTTGAAAGCAGCGTGAGGCTGATCTCTGGCTACCAGGTGAGACGGACCCGCCCTCCACTGGACGACGACGACGACGACACACAGGTACCAGAAAGCAAAAACTGGATTCGCCGGTCTCGACGCTGCAAGGACAGACTGCCCGCCTTACGAAAACCCGCACAGAAGTCACGAGGATCGGTGGGAAGTCTCTGCTCCCCAGCCTTCTTCTCTCTTCCTTCCCCGGTCGTTAACTTCACATCCCAGCGGGTGAAAACAACCGACACGTTCGCCGACACGTCGCGGGCATGTCGCGGGCTTAAAAACTCTATTTTTTTTGCCTTTGAGGACTGAGGCGTTTCGACACAACACTCGTCCGACAACGTCGGTTGACCGGCGGAGTGTCCGAAACGCGGAACGAAAACCAGACGACGAGTAGCCGGATGGTGAGTTAAGGGTCAGACTTCAACACGTTCCCGTAGCTTGTCCCACGACGCAAAAACTCTCGAACTAGTATTGTTGAAAATGTCGGTTGATGTGTTTTTGAAAAAAATTTAAAAAAAAAAATCGTCGTGTCGTCTGCTGTTCGACAGGATCGGTACGATAACCTGGATTTGGATTTGGAGTGTGATGGAGGAGGCGTTGCAGTGAGTAGATACGTTGTTTGTTTGTTTGTTGTCAGTGTTTTTTAATGTCCCCTTTAGGTGCTTTAGCCGTTGTTTTAGCTAGTTTAAGGTTTTCAGAGTTTGCTTGTTTTTTTTTCTTTTTCTTCCTAAAGTCAGTCAATAACGGGTTGTTTACCAACATGACCCGCTGCTACACATGTCAGTCTCATTATTTCCTTCGAGAACCGACAAGCACTCG
This sequence comes from Xiphias gladius, assembly GCF_016859285.1. NCBI lineage: Eukaryota > Metazoa > Chordata > Actinopteri > Istiophoriformes > Xiphiidae > Xiphias > Xiphias gladius. The sequence goes on along the minus strand of NC_053413.1, from coordinate 22,828,866 downwards.
AGAGCTGAAACGATTAGTTGATTTAATCGATTAGTTGGTTGAAAAACGAATTGTCAGCAATTTCGGAAAATGGATTATTTGAGTCATTTTTAATGCAGAAATGCTAATGTTTCATTGACGCCAGCTTCTCAAAATATAAATATTTTCCAGTTTCTGGTCCTTTTTTTTTTTTTTTTTTTTTTTAATACAGCTACTCAGACAAAACAAGTAATTTTATATCTGTGAATTTGGGCTTTAGGGGCATTTTTCACTGTTTTATGACATATATTATTATATACACGAAACAATCAATGGATTCTAACCGAAAATAATAAACCAATGAAGGTCCTAAAACTAGATTTTGACACAGGGTCCCTCTACAAGACTAGGCTAGGAGGATGGACGACCCAGCGGGGTTGACATTGCACTTCAGTGGCGCACGTTTCTAACAAGTCTGCGATAAGTTAAATTATGTAAAGGCCAAATGATATGGAGTAAACCTGTAAACCTTTTTGGGGGGCTGCTGGGCAGTTGCCCGCCTTGCCGGCTCAGTAATCCAGCCTTGCTGGGACCCTGTTTTTATGTATAGAAAAGGGTATACTGAATGCCCCAGACTGTTCCCTCACTGTAGATGTAAAGGCTCTCCAAAGACCGTCAAGCTTAAAGTCAGCTCTCTTACTTGAATTCCAGTCAGTGTCACAGTTTCATCAAGTGTGTCAACCCCGAAATACCAAAGACCGCACTGTCTTTTAGGAGGACATGGTCAGGGAAATGACAACACACGCGGGATCTTGCTTTGTTTAAATATGACCCGTTCTTTCGTGGTAACACTTCATACCATGTCTCCGATGCTTCCTGGGAAGTTTCCTGGAGAAAAAAAAACGATGCAAGAATAACTTATAAATGGGAAAATATGAGACAAGTTCTGAGACCGTTATTTGATTTGAGTTAGTTATGTTGAGTTTATAAGCAGATGTTGATTCCCAGAGGGAGTTCCTTAAAAGAACTCTTCTATTTAAACCGAAGTGGATATATCGGGTTTTCAAGTCCAGACGTGAAACCAGCTCCAAGTCCAGACTTGAAATCTGGACATGAGGCGGGACCGGTGAGATATGAACTATAAAAAAAGAAACCCCATCCTTTTATACATAAAGCCAGTCTGTCAGTCACTCTCAGCGCCTCTTCCGGTTCAGTCTCCGTGTACAGCTGGTGATCAGTGAAACAGATTTATGCTGCCGGCTCAGAGGTCACGGCAGCGTGCGTGGACCCTCTGGTACTCACTCATACCGAATGCAGCTGCCAGATCAGTACTGAAACAGCGGAGCTGGTTCTTGCTTTGGTGGTTTCACCGGGGATATTTTTGAGATGCTTATTAGTTAGAATAAAACGCTGTTGTTGTTTTGTTTTTTGTTTTTTTTTGTTTTTTAAACTTTTCTTTTCTTCTTCACTCCTCATTCAGCAAAAAGCAGCGTTATTCGGTGGGATGTTCAAGAAATCCTCTAAGTCTGCAGAACCATTGGTCCAAGCACAGGTGACGTGGTCGTTTTAATGCTGATCGTGGTCAGTGTTGTAAATCGATAAATAGTTCCCAAAGGCAAAACTGCATTGGCAGGATTTTTTTGTATGTGATGACGTACCTCTATTAGTCAGCTATTTAGTTCACTTGATTAAGACTAGAGCTGAAACAATTAATTCATTAATTAATTGACAGAAAATTATTTTGATAATTGTTTTAATTTTTTTTTTTTTTTTTTTTTTTTCAGTTAAAATCGCAAACCATTCTCTAAATTTAAGCGTCTTAAATGTGACGACTTGTTGCTTTTCTTTGTGATATGTGATAGTAAACTGAATATCTTTGGGTCTTGGCTTGATGTATAGACAAAACGAGTTTTGGTAAATTATAATAGACATTTTTACCCAGTAATGAAAAACTCACCTCTGACTATGAACCACTTATACTAAATATTTAATCCTATTATTTAAGGTGTTTGCCCTCTTTAAAATTTTCGATGTACTTCTATTATTTTGTATTAACCAAAAAAAAAAAAAAGGCATGTTACATTCAGGTACAATACTCACAATATAACATAATTATGGATTCACACTATTGGATTCTGCACATACTGACACAAAGACTCTGTGTTGACATTACAGGACAATTTATCAGCCAGTGGTGAACTTTCAAAGAGCAACGACAGCCTGACTGACAACAACACCAAGGTGGGAAAATTCTTGTGTTGTGTTTTTTCATTTTTCTATTCAGACCTCATTTTACTTCTCTGAGGAAATATTACATCAAATTATACTGCAAATCAGTGACAGTTATTTATTTTATTTTTTTTCTTAATAGTATGTAGACTGACGTATGTAGTATCAATGTTTTAGGACAAAGGAGGAGTGTTTAAAGGAATGTTTAAGAAGGCGACCAAACCTGCCAAAGAGGGTCATCCACAGGTGTGTAGTGGCTGTCTCGAACTGTGCTCTACAGCTTGTTTTTTATATTTAAAAATGCGAGTGATATTTACCTAGAACTGAAAGGATTAGTCGATTAATCAATTAGTTGATCAACAAATGATTAGTCAACAGCACTTTTGCAAAAATGTCAAACATTTGCTGGCTCCTAAGTCTTAAATCTAAGATTTGCTCCTTTTCCCTGTTTTATACAATTTTTTAAACTGAATATCTTTGGGTTTTGGACGGTTGGTCGGACAAAATACGCGACTTGAAGGCATCACTTTAACCTGTTTTCTGACATTACATGGGCCAGACGATAAATTGATTAATTGAAAAAGTAATAAACAGATTAAACCATTATGAAATCGTGGTTTAACATTGTCCCGTGTAAGTACCACCTGTGGAGCCAGAGGTTACTTAAGGTCACAGAAAAAGAAAGGTGTGTCAGGCTGCCAGATGATTGACATGTTCAATTTATTTTACATTAGTTTTGTAATTCTCTAAAACTTGTAATGACCTAACCTGAGTACTTCCAATGTGTGATAGAAATACATAGATAAATATAAAAATATAAGACATATATTTAAGTTTGAGTGGTTCCAAAGTTGTTTAAAAATGTTAAGACTAGGTATTAACCTTTTCTGTGTTAACAGGCCACCCTCTCATTACAAAATCCTGAATTCTCTGCCAGTAGTGACAGCTTAACAGACAACAAGTCATCAAAGGTGAGTTCGGTTTCTGCTCTGTGATGTTTTTGGTTCTCCCACACACAGGTCAGCCATGTTAGCCTTTCGAAACTAAACCTCTCTCTGCCCTTTTGTCTTCAGGACAAATCAGGTGTGTTGGGTGGGATACTGAGACGATCTCCCAAACCAGGACATGTCCGGAGGCCTTCCCAGGTGACACGCGATCTTGTATTACATGTCCTGCAGACAGGGAAGATCACCTAGGAAAATACGAATATCTTCGTAATTCCCTCCATGTAGAATGTAGTGTTGTGTTATTTGAATAAGAGGTTGACAGATAATCTTGTGTCTCAGGATCTTTTGGACAATGAGCTGTCAGTCACTAATGACAGTCTGTCTGAAGACAGCAACACTAAGGTGAGTTTTTTTTTTTTTTTAAATGTTCATTGAAGCAAAAGCCTTAAAAACCCAAACAGAATTATTTTTAAACATCAACAACGCCAGTGTAGCTCCATCAGAGATCACAGCCTGAACAAAGGCTGGGACAGTTACTTACCGGAATAATAGATCAGACCAAAATACAACAAAACATTACAAAAAATAAGAAAAACATAATATGTATAATAAGAAAAAGAAAAACTAATACATGAATAAACAAATAAATTAAATGATAAAGAGTCTGTATGACACTTGACTGTTTTTTAAAAGTTACTGTTTTTACTGAATCTTTGAAATGAGATCATTTGTCCCCCCCAAAATATTGGGGAAAAATTAAGTTGTATGTGGTATTTTCCCTAAAATTAAACAAATTAAGCACAAATGTCTTTGCTAGCAAACTGTAGGCTAAACTATAAAATAGCCTAAATATTCCTCAAAACTGTTCCAAAACGTGAGTGTATTAAATTTAAGTCATTAAGGCTGGAAGTAGAAAATGCATCACTTCCTTCCAATGGAAGATGTTTCTCAGGAAAAAAGCTACTATGCCAAACACTGAGAGCTAAACTGTTAAATCTTTATGAATGGCTACTGTATGGATTGAAACATTGTTTATTATTATTTATTATATCAGCTTGGCATTATTTAGACAAAAACAGCGCTATATTTTACACTAAAAGAACACCGGGTGTTTCCCTAGTGTTAGCCAGTGACATACGCTCCTGATGTCCCACAGTAAATGTGCAGAGCTCAACTCATTCAATGGAGCGATTGGCACGTGTGTTGTTTTTGTTTTTTTTTCTGTGTGTGTGTGTTTGGAAGACCGATGACAATCTGCATTCGTCAGCAATTTGAAAGAAAGCACTGGCTGATGTGTAGATCCCTGCCCGTCCGTCCGTCCGTCCGTCTGCTGCATCAGTTCAAAAGCACGAAAAAATAGTTTGTTTTATTTCAAGTAACACGTTTATTTTATAAGTAATTATCGTGTGACTTTTTCCTTCCTTCAGGAATCAGCTGGGATCTTCAGTGGGATGTTTAGAAAATCCCCAAAGCCCTTCGGAGTGAGGACACAATCCCAGGTGAGAGTTGTGCATTTCACTCGTCTCACTTTAACCTGTTTTACAATATTAGGAGATGATTATGTTGATTGGTTGGAGATGCTTGTTTCTCTCTCTCAGGATGATTTGTCTGCACCAAACGGACTCTCGGGCAGCAACGACAATCTCTTTGAGAACAACGCGAAGGTGAGGTTTGTCAAAGGCTGTTCACCTCCATGAACTCGTCCTGTGCAGTGTTACACTACCAGACTGTAATCTGTCTCTTCCGAACCGTCACATAACATCCGTTTCCAAGGCTGAGTTTGGAGCAATTTTTGGAAGGAAGGCTCTGCCTTAATATCAATGCTTCTCACACACTTTTTGTGTTAGTCAGTGGGTTGTGGATTCTGATGTCATTTAACATAAGTGTGCTGAGCTGAACTAATTGAAGGACGGTTTGGGAAGTGTGTGTTTCTGTTTGTGGCTCTTTGAGTGTCGGGAAGGCCAAGCTAAATCCGCATGCATCAATAATTTAAATGAGGGTACAGGCAGCTGTGTGAAAGTCCTGCTTGCCCATTTGACATCTGAAACCTGAGGAATGCTTCACTAAAATCCTCCAAACCGGGAAAAATATTCTCAAACTGTAGTTTCAATGTGACTTTTTTCCCAGGAGTCAGGTGGGATGTTCAGTGGAATATTTAAAAAAGCCCCAAAGGCCATCCAGGCGAGGACAGAGTCTCAGGTGAGAGTTGTGCAACTTGCACTTGTCTCGTGTTCACTTGTGTTACATTATCGGGAGATGATAAATTAACCGGCTGCCATTTCTTTCTCACCTTCAGGACGATTTGTCTGCACCCAGCGAGCTCTCAGGCAGCAACGACAATCTCTCTGAGAACAACACGAAGGTGAGGTTTGTTAAAGCCGTCTCCTCCATCCTCAACCGAAACAATAACTTCCACCATGACCGTAAGTAATGTAATTGTTAATGTTGCATATTGTTTTCCCAGGAGAAAGCAGGTGGTGTGTTCAGTGGTGTGTTCAGAAAAAAAGCTTCCAAGTCTCAGTCTCAGGTAAGATGGAAGGTTGTCAATGACAGGTTTTCAATAGGAAAAGTTCTTCTGTTTGAGCAATGAAAGTATGTCGGAAAAGAGTGGTGTGACACATTTTGATGGACTTTCGATGGAAACGCTGGTTTTCACCTGCACTGTGTGTTTGTCTCAACATTGAAAAAGTCCAGACATGAGACCGACCCTGATTGAAAAAGTTTGACTTATTTGATTAGCTGGACGGAATCAAAATACACATTGTTCTGGACATTTTTCTATGTTTCACTTCACTGGCTTTTTACTAACTTAAAACAATGTCTTTTCCTGGACCCCTTCACTTTCTTTAGCCTACTCACTTTATCAACTATGGCGTATTGGTAGCCATGTCTGCAAACCTGGTGGTTATTTTATTTTGAAATGAAACACTTTGGTGTTTTTTTGTCGTGGTTTTTGACATTGTGAGTGTTTTCACGTATCACTCTTTTTAGGATGATTTGTCTGTGGGGGGCGAGCTCTCTGCCAGCAGAGACAGTCTCATAGAGAAGTCTTCAAAGGTGAGGGATGAGGCTTGCTTCCTTTTTTGTTTCAAGCCTTTTTCACTTGGACCTCCAGTGCCTTGACACTAAATGAACAGCTGAAGAAGTCAGTTTTTTTACTTGAACCGCTTTGTATTCTCTGTCAGGGTGGAGGAGCAGCAAAGATCCTGAAGAACCCTTTCACCTCCTCATCTCAGGTGATTTTCTCTCTCAGTGAATGCTGCATCATATCAAGTGCTCTACCAGACCGTTCTTCTCCTCGTCCGATCGGTGAAATGCTGATGATGTGCTTTGTATCATATCAGGAAAAGGTAAAGACTGAACACTCGGGAGAGTCCAATGAGAATTCCTCTTCCGCAGAGAGGCCCAAAGTCAAACAGGTTGGTTGTTATACCAGAGTAGCTGGATTTCTTCTCTGTTGCTTTAACAGTTTGGACTGTACTGAGACATCATGGTGTGAAAATCAGCTTTCTGAAATTAGTAACAGGCTCAAAGAAATGATGATTGGATTTTTTTTTGTTTTGACTGAATGTTTAGGAATAAGATCTGCTGTGATGTCCAGGTCAGTGTCAGGGCTATAAACTGTTTTGTTTTTTTTAAGTGGACAGGAAAAGTGTCTCTGTTTTATTTCAGAACGGTTTGAGTGCGATGATGAAGAACACGTTCTACAATGAGATGTGGCGCACTGCACTCCCCTGAAACTAAATAGTGTCTCTTGCAGAAAAGCATAATAATATGTTTTAAAAATTATGCATTAATCCACAGATGATGTAAAGATGGATACACTGCTGCTAGAAATACTATTGTTTATATTTTACAATACTTGGCTCCGTCCACAGGGGAAGAACTCAGACACTGATTGCGAGGAGACCTTGGACAATGGAGAGGGACAGCCTGCTCACAAACAGGTTTTTAAATGTTCTGTTCTTTTACTTTTTTATTGTTTTGTTTTGCTAGTTTTGTTTGGTTTCAATCAGCAATTTCAGTCATCGATGTGGTCTCTATTTAATGTTTTTTTTTCTTTTCGCTTTATTTCTTTTCTCATATTCAGAATAAACTTGCGGGGGCGATGACAAAGCTGAATCCATTTCGATCTGCAAACAAAGTAAGGATGGTTTCCATTGTAATCTTTTGACAGTGCTCAAGAAATAAGAAAAGTTTCTGAGAAATGGATATATTAAAAGACCTGTACAGCCTCATTTAAGTCTTTTTCATAAAATAATGATTTCTGTCTTCTCTGTGCAGAGTGAGAAGCAGACGGGCTCTGATGACGAGGATCCACCTGCAAACAGCGATAAGTCATCAGGCCACAAACAGGTGCTTCGATCTTTACTTGTTCCTGTTTCACAGTTATTTCACAAGTTAGACTTAACTTTTAACTGGTTATTTTTATTCAGAGGTAGCTTGCCTCTACATTTTTATGTAGCTGTTATTAATCAAGAACAAGCTTCTTCCTATTCATGCAGTTACACACCACAGTTCTCCGATGCCGTCAGGAGTCTAGTCTCTCGCTTTGCCACCGCTGGTGTGCGTGTGTGTGTGTAAACGAGTGAATGGGAGGCATTGTGAAGCACTTTGTCCTGCCTGGGTAGAAAAGAGGAAAGGCATGAGCCAAATGCTGAAGTTTGTAACAAACATTTTACCCACAGGCTCTATCTGCAGTCCAGCTCAATTTGTTTTGCCTGGTCTTGTTGAGCTCTTCATACCTCAAGTCTTTCAAGTAAATGACGAAGAGAACAGCTTGTCTTGGTGACTTGTTTTGCACCAACCAGGCAAAACTGTTTTTGAGACATTTTTTGAGGCCTTTATTACCAAGCTCACAGTAGAGAGAGGACAACTATATCTTTAGGAAAACTAGAAAATATGGCAGCCTGACTGGTTTCTGACAGTGCATGAATAAAAGCAACAGAAACCCGCCGTTTAAAAAGTTCGGCGCTGACTTTTCTCTGCAGACGTATTTGTTGAGCATCCTTTTAACAACCAAATCTTCTTGTCTGCTCAGGAGGTTAATAGTCTTGTGGTGACATACTTTTGTTCCCATGATGAGCTAATTATAGCTCATTAGTAGTCATAATGTTACTGTTAGCCTCTGATCACCTGTCTGTGCCCACTGGTGCCAACAGAATAGTCTAAAAATAATCGTTTTACTCTGAAGCCAAAGTGGCTTGTGGCTGACAAAGCAGATGCCAAACTAAAATGATGATGCATCCACTTAAATCTTTCAATGATGTGTGTTCTTCCTCTCAGAACGCCATGATTGGAGCCATGTCCAAACTGAATCCTTTCCGCTCTGCAAATAAAGTAATTATGCTGTTAAAAGTGTTTGGTGATGGCGGTGGTAGTGAGGCAGTCATAATCATGACTACGATAGTGGTGATGGGACTGCGATAAAGGTGATGGTGGTGATGTTCGTGGGATCATAGAATTAGTTTTGTGTGTCTTTGCCTGTTGACTAAAGACCACATAGACTTTTAATCACAGCTAACCATTTTGCGAATGGCGTTGGTGTGATGTAGATTTTATTCAATGTTCATTTTTTATGCCATTTAAGGCAACTATTGGTTTACCTTCATTTCAGTACCATATGAAAATCTATTATCATATTCTTTGCACCTTTTGACAAAAACTTAATGCAGACATGATGTTCTTTTTGATGAACAACGCAAGTCAAGCACGTTTCAAAAGTCTACCATTTGATTTTTTTGTGCCATATACGGAAATGAATGAAAATCAATGGCTACCCTGGTCGTGTAGGCAAAAAGCATCCGAAAATCTAAAAAGCATTTGAAAATGTTAAAAAAAGATTTTCTGTTGAGGAGCTAAAATGTGCAGAGGTACCGATATGGGCCATTAAACACCACATAAGTAATCTGAATTTGGATGATACGGTTTAATATCTAGCATTGTCCTTTATTCAGAAAGACATTGAAGACACAGAGACTCACAAGGAGAACCAGAAACAAGTGGAAGAGAAGCCGAAACCGGTCAGTCTATTTATTGCATCACTCACGAGTTATCAGTGGCCACACACACACACACACAGCTGATCAACTTCTGTCAAAAATACCCCATCTCCTCACGCTCCTCCTCTTCTGTACATCCACCACATCCTCCTCATCCCCTTACCTCCCTTTAAAGCCTGCCTGCTCGCTGTCAGACCTCCCTCTCCTCCTACCCCAGCACACTGTGTGACTCTGTCTGTCTGTGTGTGTGTGTGTGTGTCTGTGTGTGTGTGTGTTTGTCCTTGTCAGGTCAAAAGCAACATGATCCAGCAAGAAAGGAAGGAAAGGAGTGAACCACCACTGGTCCCAACCAGACCAACTGAAGAGGTTTGAATGCAGTCGAACACGTCCTCCACTCAGTGACATGTGGTCCATGTCAGGCTACTCTGACTTCCCTGTCTGTCTCTGTCATTTTGTCTTCAAGGAGATGAAGAGGACGTCCGCGTATAACCAAGTGAAACCAAGAAGAACTGACGATAATCAGGTACAGTTTGCACTTTTCAGATCTACGAAATGATGTGTGAGTTGTCTTTATATTTCTGTTGTTCACCGAGTTTTATTACATTTGAATATATCTTAGAATAAAACGGATTGCTAGGGTGTCACTTTTCAAATATTGGGTATCTGCTTTGAAGCAAATGTCTGTATTTGTCCTCTGCAGGATAAAAAGGACATGATCTCCAGACAGAAAAAAGGAAAGCCTGCAGAGGCTCCTGCAGCTCCTCCCAGACCATCAGGAGAGGTAGAGTAAGCCTTCAGTGTTTAGGGAACGTCGGCTGTTTGTATTAGTTTGGAGCTGATGTGTATCAGTGTCTATCAGTGCTGGACTGTGAGCCCTCCTGGTTTAGGAGAGGTTTAATTACAGGAGAGGAACAGAGCAGTGAGATGTGGTCTGCAAAAACCAGAAGAGCAACCATCAGGTACTGATGTGTACACACAGTACAAGGGTTAGACTGATTTAAGGGTTTGCTGATACACCGGGCTGTTTGATAAATTTGAATATCAGTTATTGGCTTCACCTTAAAATTTAAGGTATTACGTTATGGGGACTTGCATTTTGTCTCCACAAGGGAAGACAAGTCCCCGTAATGTGACTGGGGAAACAGATTTAGATCCCCATAACATGAGTACGACCTGGACCTCACATTCCAGTGCATGCGTTTCGAATAAACTTTCAAGGCTTTCTTCCAAAAAAAACGGTTATTCAATAATGTTGTTTACTTTGCTACAGAGCCAGTCAGATGATGAAGGTCTCAAACAGGATGAATCTGCTGAGGCCAAAGAGGGACATGAGGTGAACCCCCCAGAGAGCAAAACAGTAAGTTTATCTCTTCATCAGACAGGATTCCCCAACAATCCTCAGAGTTAGCCTTAAGCTCAGAAAGTTTTCTTTCATATAAAGAATGTGTGTAGATTCATGGATTTGTGAGTAAGACATTTTTTTGTCAGCGCCTGAGTCATCTACGTGTGGTTTTAAACCCACATCTGCTGCGACATGCAGGTGAAATCAAACACGTGTAGTATTTTAGAACTCTCTTCTGCCAGGATCTATTTGTTCTAGTTCCTGCTTCCTTCTTCTCGCTTCTTTTTTGCCAGAGTCATGCAAATGCCATTGTCAGCTTGAGGTTTAAGAAAGCTTATATTTATTGTTAGTCACATGGGGTTTTTTTTTTTCTTCTCTCTTGTTCGCCCGTAAGTAGCTTAAAGTTTAAGTTTGTTTTTTTTTTTTCCCCCATGCCTGACAGTATCATATATTTTGGATATTGCTGTTCCAGCCCTTTATGGAAGCTATAATATGTTTACACTGAGTGGAATATTCAAACCCAAGGTATCTTGTGAATCATTTTATTTACCCATTTACCCCGAATTTAGCCATAACTTAGCCTGATTTACCCAGAATTTAGTCTAATTTAGCCTGTATCTTTGGAAACATTTGGACCTCCACTAGAATTTAAAATAGAAATATTGAAATATTTTAGTGCACAGCTAGAGTTTGTATTGACTGTCCTGGCAGGCTGCTGCTTGTTAATAAGTGGAGTTTGTTCATCTTTAAGTGATAGGAGTAGATGGAGGTGAGGACCGTCATTAAGTTTGACATACAATAAACAAAAATATAGATTCCTGAGTATTTGAGGGAAGACAGAATCACAACATATACATATTTGCAGAGAGATCTTTTTTTTGTTGTTGCTGTTTGGGTTTGCTAAACCTCTACAACTACTGCAGCAGGACATTTAGCCCAGGTGCAGTTGTTTCTTTCAAATATAAGTCACCAATGGCTGTAATGAAATGTAGTTCTTCCAGTTATTGCTTCTCATATCACCTACCACACCTTTCACTGTGCCTTTTTGTTTTTTGTCTTTTCTATTTTTTCTGCTTTTTTGTTTTAACAGACCAAGGTGAAAAAACACATGCACAATAACCCATTCATGCCACGTACTGCAGCCAAGGTACATGACGGTCTTTGACATTTATCTACTTCCCACTTTCCACCTACATCAATGTCTAATTCATTCATTCATCACTTCTCATTTTTTTTGACAAAGGCTACCCACTGTTAAAGCGTAAATTATATTTTAAATTACAAATAAATTCATATGCAGCCTTGTGTTACTCTTTCTAGGTAGTTATTTATTTCATTGTCACGCTGAGGCTTTATTATAGCTTATTTATTCATGGCTTGTTTTAGGCTGCGTCTGATGAGGAAGAACTGAAAGAAGAAGATGAATCTTTATCCAAAGAGGAAAAGAAAGACGATGAGGCCACGGACAAAAGAGAGGAGGTAATTTAACGAAATTCTTTCTGCTTCATTTTTGCTTGTTGATTGAACAGTTTCTAGTTTGATTTTGATATTGATAGTCATCAGGAACATTTTACTATACGAAGACTGAAGGAACATTTCAGAGTTTGACCTTTATCATCCCTGAGGTAAAACTGTAACCCTGTTTTTTGTCTTTTTAGACCAAAGTCAAGAAACCTAAGCGACACAATCCCTTCATGCCACGGGTCAAGGTAACATTCAAACATGTGAACTGTATAAACCTGTTTCCTCCCATGGCGACAGCACCTGTCTGTATTAACGCAGCCAACATGTCTTCTAACACACCAAACAATCACGATTATTTCCAAGGATAATGCTGCGCTTTGGGCTAAGTGAGCATTTTGTTTCATTGTAGGCACATCTTCTGCATCCCTACATTCCAATATAAATGAATCCAGATTTTTATGTAAACTGGAGAAAGTAGAATTTGAGTTGGCTACGTCACACTACATTTCATGGTCATGAGATGCTGCACAACTCATCCGTCCCATTTCAGGCATTCAGTGCCTGTTAGTCTTTGCTGGTTAAATTCAATATTAAATATTTAAGCTATCAGGAGAAAAAAAGCTGATGTCAGTGGATATTAAGTTTTAAAAAAAAAAAACTTATTGGAGGTTTGTTGATTTCTATTAAAAACGAGACAAACCACGACCAACCAGCAACCCACGTAAAATCCAAAGTTGTGTACTTCCTATTTGCTACTTAGTGCACGTAATTTACTTTTCACTCCAACTTTCCACTTCTTAATGTATACATTTTCCAGTATTTAGAGACCTCAACAAAAAACAAAAAAGTAGTGTCTGCATTGTGTATGCTACCCTCTGCCATATTTCCCCTTTTTAAGAGATGTGAAAGTTACAGTTGTGCAACAGTTTCACCTGCCGGGGCAAAATGATGATAATTTATGATTGTCAAAATCTCAATTTACTGCTCAGTTTAGAGTAGAGTGTCAGTCTCATGTCTGAATTAGCACCTTGGTCACTTGTCTTACTAGGTTGGCCCTAGTAACATTTTCATATCCCTTTCAACATGGCACAAATCTGAATTGACGACCGTCAGATTAACGTAAAGGCAACGGCAGCACAAGATTAAATGTGCAGACAGAGAGGGAGAGAAATGTGCATTTTGTTCCACTTTCTAAGATCACTGTTATTAATTTATTATCTCAATAATCACCTCTTATGCACAAAACTCATGTTATAAACGATTAAATATTGTGAAATTGCCAGTTTTAAGTTGCTGATCTTCTCAGATTTGAACAATATAAAAACTATATTGAGCGGAAAAACAGGTTTAAAAAAAATCCCTCATAATACCACAGTAATAATCAGACCATCATTCTCTATGTAATTTCAATGTTTCATTTGTGCCAACCGTGTGAATGAATAAATGAATATCCAGCAAAATGCCTGATATACAACATGTAAGATAGGAACTTGGAACTGGACCTTGAAATTATACAAAATGTTCTCTCTCTGAGACAGAACAGATATGAAGGAAGAAATAATCAACTTATTTAAAGCAAACCTCAAGGTATATTCTTTATCAGACCTAAAAAGTCACTAAAAATAGTGACAGAAGAAAAGCAATGCTATGAAACCTAAAGTCGAGTGGCAGGAACATAAAATAACCTTGTAAAGTGTCTCTCCACCGCGTCTCCAGAACAGCTTCACTGCTCCTTATCATAAATTATCCAAGTCTCTGAACTCTAACAGAGGGATGAACTTCCCAAAAAATATTTTCTCATTTGGTGTTTTTAAAGATGGTGGTGGAGAGCGCTGTCGGACATCTTGCTCCCACATCTCCCATACTCAAGGTGTTCAGCTGGGTTGAGATCTCGTGACCATAACATCATTTTCCTACTGATCAAATCCTCAGAGAGCATTTGTGACCTGATGATGGAAGCCTGTTAATCAGTTTTGTCACTCCACTCATTTATTTAGTGTCCAGTTTGCTACTTATGTATCTCTCTTGGTGCTCTCTGAAAATATGAAGTCTCGCCATGTTGTTTTGTCAAGGTTAGTTACAGTAGCGTGGCTGAAATTCCAAACACATATTACTTTTTATGAGCAAAACTAGCTGCTGATTTGAAGACCAGGGGAGTTTAAAAAAAGAAGTTACTGAGCCATTAATCTTTTGCCCAGTGTCCCCCTTTTTGCTTTGTAATACATTTTTAATGGATTTGTAACTTTCTGGATTACATAGGAAGCAATATCAGCGCAAAAGCAAAATGTCTACTGATATTGCAAGTGCTTTAAGTGTGTGTATGGGTGTGTATGTTTGTCTTCATTTGTTTCAGGCCAAAGTTATACAGAAGCACACACAGGACGGAGCTGCAGGCAACACAGCAGAGGTAGACAAAATAAAACACTGATAAGTCTTGGTTTCTCTGAGACAGAAAATCGTATCTCGTGTCGCTTGTATTTCTGACTTTCCTTTCTTCAGTCACCTCTCACACACATTGAGCTTTAAACTAAGAAGAACTTCTAACCCTGTCTGCGTCAGTATATTTGTCCACTGGACTAACCTGTTTCAGTCTCCCAACCCCTCCCCTCCTCCTCCTCCTCCCTGAAAACAACCTCTTTCTTGCAGTTATTCACAGAGTTAGTCACCAGGGTGTCCACTCCGCTCCCAGCAGAGACTATTATAACCAACATGTGTTTTGTTGTTTTTTGCTCCTCCACTGTGAACATGAAAACCACCCCCACACCTTCACACAGTGTTTGTGCATGTCCTTAGCATGGAAGACCAGATTAGGGTGCAATGTGCCCAGACTTGTTTCTCTGCTTCCTTTTTCAACGTGTCCATGACAGATTTGGGCTCTTTTTTTACTTCTGCAAAAAGAACACAAAATAAATCAGCACATTCAGAATCCTTTTTACCATCACTTCCTCCTATTAATCTGAGCACATAGAGTATGAAAAGTGAAACTGAGAATATCTAATACTTAAGTAAGATAAGTTTTTCCGTCTTGTGTCTCACTGATATACACTTTGTCTTACACAGGGATAAAAATACTGTTATTTATATATGATTTTTAAGCTGTATTATCTCTGTTGTCTCAGAATGAAGTTGGAAGCAGGACCTTGTTTGACCAGCTGGAGGACTTCCGTATTGACACAGCACAGCCTGAAGATGATCAGGTTGGTCTCTGAAACAAAATATGTCACCGAATTGAGATTTCACTGTTTATAGCAGCCATAAATATGAGAACCCCTATAAATCTAATGGTGTCTTTCAGGATGTGGAGAATCTCATGGAGTGGTGGAACACGGTGGAGCGTAAGTTACAGATAAAATGTCTTTCATTTTGTTTAGCTTTCTGTGATTTGTTCTGAGGGTGGAGGGCTGAATTTTTAGTTTCTTTTATAACCACTTGGACTACATGACCAAAAGTCTGTGGACAACCCCTTTTCACATACTTGTGAATGCATATTCAAGATTTGGGCCACTAAATTTCAGTTAAGAGAAATCTTAATCCTACAGCATAAAATTTTAGACAGTAGTGAACAATTTTAGGAAGGCCCTTTCCAGCTTCAACATGACAGTGCCCCCAGTGCACACAGCTGGCTCCATTACAGGTGCTGGACCTCATCAGTGCTCTAATGGCTTACTGGAAGTCCTATATATCAGCAGATAACGCCCTTGCTTTTGAAATTAGATGTTCAACAAGCACATGTAGAGCGTCATGTTCTGGTGCTGACATATTTTTGGCCATGTAATGTATGTAACACGATGAGAAAGCTAACAATTGTTCTTTCTTACTTCTACTTCCTCAGCATGGGAAGACGTGCCTCAAGATGATGACATGACAGAAAAAGAAGAGGCCAAGTACGTGAAAACTTATTTATAAAAGCTCATATATTTCACTGCATCTCTTCTTTGGTCTCTTAAGGGTCAGCATGCCATTTTTTTTTTCTCCTCTTACTTATAGGGGTATTTAGCCATACAGATACATTACATTTTATGCACCAAAGTTTGGAGATATCCACATCTAAAATGTCTACCATGGTCCCGATAGAAGGGAGGTGAAAATAACGCTGCTCAAAACACTGAAAAATTACATTAGAGAAACAATGTCCCAGAAATAATGCTAATGTAGCTTCACAAAATCCACACAGCATATTGTCAGCAGTTTTCATAGGTACACTTTCTTCAGTAAAGAGTAGTTCAGAAGAAGACTAATATATATATATATAATATACAAATATATACACTTCATCTGTATTGGAGAGGAAGCTGAATATCTTAACTATCTGCATGGCTAGACAACTAGTGGTAAGTGAGAAAAAATATCATTTTTAGATACAGTGACCTGGCTCTGTGTAAATACTCTCAACTGTCTTTTCAGGGCGTTTGCTTTGACGGCTGAAAAGGTGCAGAAAGGAATCCGTGTCTTCAACAAACTGTTCTCGGAGCGAGCTGAGAGTCTCTGGCAGCACGTCATCGACCTCAACAGTATCGCCGACGGCCTGGACAAGTTCAACAAGAACACAAAGATCGCTCAAATCACCGGCGGCTCCACCAGTGCCATTGGGGGCGTTGCCACCATCGCTGGCCTCGCTCTGGCCCCGGTCACCTTCGGAACCTCTTTGATTGTGACGGCGGTGGGATTGGGCGTCGCCACGGCCGGCGGTCTGACATCAGCAGGTGCCGGCATCTCGAACCAGGTCAACAACTCGATGGACCGCAAGAAGGTGGAGAAAATAGTGGAGGACTACCAGGAGAAGATGGTGGACTTGAACAAGTGCCTGAAATTCATCAAGCAGGGTATCGAAAACCTGCGCAAATTTGACCTGATCAAGATGAAAAAACACGCGTACAATCGTGACTTCCCTGTGCTCAGTAGTAGTTTCTATGAGGATGGTGCCATGGCAGGAAAAGCCATCCTCATCAACGCCAATGAGATCATGCGTGTGGTTCAGATCGCTAATGTGGCCGGCAGCACAGCAGCCAGAGCGGTCCAAATCGCCAGTATGGCCACTGGTGTGCTTACCGGACTCTTCGTAGGAATGGACATCTACTTTGTGGCCAAAGACTCCAAAGAACTCAAGAAAGGGGCCAAGTCAGAGTTTGCTGCCAAAATCAGGGAGGTGGCAACGCAACTGCACGATGGTCTGGTGGAGCTCAATGGGATACGAGAGGAGCTGCAGTCCACCACACCAGAGAGTAACACAGGCAAAGATACAGCTGCTTTAGACAATGACAAGAAAGAGAAAGATGGTGAATATGACAGTTCAGAGGAAGATGAAATCGACCGCATTAAAAAAGCCATCAAGAAGGACATTGAGAACCGAGAATATGTTTGACTGAAACTTCAAAGTGGTTCACCGTGCAAAAAGATTTTAAGTTCTTGAAAATACTGGCTCAAAACTACAATCAGGCTTGTTATGAATGTCCGAAGAGGAGACTTCATACTTGATAAAATACACAGGTTTCTAAAACCTCTAGATTTTTTCTTTTAGGGAACTGACTGCTTGAAATCTGATCAGCATTTACACCATTGGGAGGAACTGAGGTTTTGCGGTAGATAAAGTAACATATCTGCTTCTCAGGCAGTTGTGCCAACGTGTGAAACTGCCATGAAAAATGAGATTCAAAGATTTAAATAAATCATGCATTTGGATAGTACAGTTTTAGATAAATCGAAAAATAAGTGCAAAGTATTTACTAGACTCAATCTTTTAGAATTTATCGTGTTGTTTAGAGTTACATCAAAGTTTATTGGTTCATATTGAAACACTGGGGCTTTTACTGACCAGTTGTAGAGATTGTGTCTACTCATAGGGAGGAGTGCCTTTATGATTTATATTGCCTTAGAAATACAGTATGATGCAGTGTAGCATTAGTCTGTTTCCTTATGTTGTTTTTTGGGTGTCAGGGCGGCAATGAAACCATTTCCCCACATCACTGCCTCAGGTGTTGGTTCTGATGTGGGATGTTTTTAAAGTTTAACAAGTCTTGATTGGCTTTATGATATTGGCTTCATTTTGTAGAATGACAGTAATAAGCTTTGTTTTAAAGCTGCTGTGCAAGAAGGTAGATTTTCTTTCTTTTACAAAAGAGCGAATAAAATGACAAAATAATGGTGAGAAAGAATGCGATTGGGTTGCATCAGCTGTTCACAAATTAATCAGTAATTTTGAGTAGTTAGTTTTTACTAGTACTAGCTAGTATAAAACCAGTGATTTGTTAAATTGGGTTGAATCATTAAAACTTAAGGAATGTCTTATCTAATAAAGACTTTAGTAATGTGTGAAACAGTTATTAGGAAACATCTTTTAGTGCCAAAAGCAATTAGCTGTCTAAACAGGAAATCACAAGCTGTAATATAACTTCCAAATAGAACAGCTTTAAGTGATATATTAAACGTAACTGCCAATCCTTTGTCAATGTAGGCATTACTTTGTTTTATTTATACATGCACACATAGAGAAATATGTTTCATAGTTAGTAGTGTTCATGCAGTTAAGAATGAGTGAGAGGTATCTGATAATGCTAACCTAGCCGACGTTATTTGGTCATTCAGTCTAATTTTATTAACATTATTTTGTAATTTGTGGTATATTGTGTTTCTTCCCAGTTTACATTATTATTAAACAGCATTTTGATTAATCGTCAACTCGGATATCTTAACCATATTCTATATTACTTCTGAAAATCTTCACTCTAAACTGGTCATATTAGCAAGCTAATGTTAGCTCTGTCACTTTGCTCCATTAGCTAGGCCACAGTTACACCTGGCAGTCGCTTGGCATAAATATTTAGTAGCGACTAATCCCTACATGAGAAACAGAATTTGCGGAGCAACCTGTTTTAATTTTGTCATATTTAAATCTCCACTTTGTTAAGACTTTAAAAAATTAACTAAGCTAACAGCTGTTGCAACCGGCTCCAGGCTTGGCTATTGGTTTTCAGTCATGTTTTCTGCTATATTAGATGCTTTAATGCTTTCAGGTTGTAATTGTCCCCATTAAATGACTGGAATGACACAGGACTGTAACAACCAGCCGGGACTGACTCACCCTGTCCTGAAAACAACCAGCCGGGACTGACTCACCCTGTCCTGAAAACAACCGTGTCCTTTAACTAGCGCATTCATTTCTTTAGGACTATTGTTTCAAAGTGAAGGTTTGATATGCCGTACTGTAATCTCTGACGACAGCTGTTTGTTTAGGGAACCTTATATTTATTTTGCAGTCTTACTCTGGGTTGAGCTGGTTATTCGGTGATAACTTTTTATGTGCAATATACTGTAGAACCCCATGTGTAATAAATGTAAATGTGAAAATCGTTAATAAAAAGTCAGAAACACTGTCAATCTGTGCATTTTAAGTCTTTACGCAAGTGAACAAACAATATTTCCTTCTAGCGACTACTGTGCACCCATTGAGTTTTTATTTGTTCGGTTTATAACCAAGATAAATTTGTTTGTCAGTGTCCCTCAGCACTGCTTACTTTTCTTCAGAGATTTCCGAGACAAGTGTAGATGGAAGTATGCTGGCTGCGGGCAGCGTTTCTGTCACCTTTTAAATTTTTGGCCTATGAGTTTTTAACCTGTTTTTTTTTTTTAATCTGCACTCTACACACAAATTAAACTTGTTGGGTTTTTTTTTTTTTGAAGGCTTATTTCGATATTTTTTAATACAATATCTTTGTCTTTATTGTAAGAGTAACACCAGGCAGAAAAGCAGTGATTTTTACTGCCCTCTCTGGCTGGAAGTGTCAAGGTGTGTCAAAGTTACCTACATCCATCGGTGAGGTTAATTTTTTTTCGCTTATTTTCGGTGTTAACCTTCTCTATTTTCGATTCAGCCAAGGCCATCCCTGAGAAATACGCATCGTTTACCCTGCTGCTGGTGCATCTGGGATTTTTTTTTGTTGTTGTTGTCTTTACTTGATTCAACTAGACGTAGGCAGGATGAAATGTGGTGCAAACCACACCGAGACCGGCACTACCTGCTCGGCCCCCGCAGCGCACCCTGCTGAACCTCTAGCCGTGCCCGGCGGCGGTGTCGCCGCGTACCGACCACACCCCGGAGTACGCGTGAACGTCACCGACGCGCCTGTTGTGCTGTGTGTCATTTAACGGCTTTCTCTGTAATCAATTACCACAAAGTTGTCGTAGAAAATCTTATCGATAGGTACGTCGGACTAACAATAATAATCCATGTGAATAGGACATAGTGTTAATATGGACAAGTTATCAACAGTGTGTGGGATTGTTTTGGGTTTTTTTTGGTTCTTTTGCAGTTTTTTTTTAAATACTTTTTTTTTTTTAACTTAATTGCCGTACCTTATCTTTCACATGTCACAAAATCAAATGTCACAGCAGCTACACACGAATAGAAACACACATTTCTTTGTAATCAATCACAATTAGCATCCCGCGTTTCCTGAATATCTATGAGGAGGTACAGACATGGAGTCATAATAATCTCTATACATTGATTTGGTGAAAGCGCGAATGCACGCACAAAAACTGTCTCTGGCTATTTTACAGTACAGTAAATAAATGAGACGTGTGGGGTTCAGTTACATTTGTTCCCGGCGGTTCCAGCTGCAGCCGGTTAATTTGCGCTACGCATCGTCAGGATTGCCGACGTTTGGACCGCCGCCCAGACGTCTGCGGCGTTTTTTTTTTTGTTTTTTTTTTTTCTATTTTTCTATTTTTGGAACAGCAGGGCTCCCATCGAGCTTCGGGTTTTCCCTTTACACGCTGTCGACACCCGTGAAAACCGATGAGTCAGTCTCCCCCGGGGCGGAGACGAGAGGCCGGGCGGAGGCTGTTCTCTCACTCCCGCGGACACGGGCGGACCCGAAGAGCGGCCACGCCCGCGCGCCCAGGTGAATCCACTGCCGCCACGAAAGCCAGAAGGGAGACCAAAGGTTTCACATCTTGCATCCTCTCCAACTGCAAGAAAAAGAAAAAAAGGAAAAAAAAAACAGGTGAGATTTTGGACTTTAGTTCTTTGGAACAGTTACCTGGGACGGGGATTTTTCGACTGGGGCCTTCTGTGTGGGGCAGGGATGCCCCCCCAGATCTGTGATGGATTTGTGGCACAGAGGCTCCCGGGGCGTGTTTTGGTTCGGTCGAGATGCTTTGTTCTCGACCCGCGGGCGCCGCGGCCTTGCCGGTGGCGTGGGAAAAAAAATATTTCGATCGCTCAACGCGGAGGTAAATACGCTGGAGAAAAACCATGGGGGCATGAGACAGACGGGTAGAGTGCACACGAGTAGCTGAGACGTACAGGTGAAGAGGGCGGAAGCTGCACGAACAACTGTTGCCGACAATGACGTGCATATTATTGATTTGAATTCTACGTGGGCTAAATAAACGATATTGCATGCTTCTATTTCCAACCGTTTGATATTTTACTATTGTTTTACACACTTTGTCCTTAAAATCACATTGCAGATGCTTCTCCCTGATCCATTGCTCCTGTGTAGTTTGACATATCACCAGACAAAAACAGGATGTTGACACTAGTGTTGGTCGGAGTTCAAAACTTATCGGTTTTTATGTTGCCTTAACAAAAACTGCATGCAAGAACTGTATCTAAACGGAATTATTATGTAAAATCTGGCCTAACAATAAAATAATGAAAGAATTTTTATTAATTCAAAAATTAAATTGATGAAATTAAATTAAACGGACCCGACAAAGATGCTCCATTTACCTAGTAAAATAAATATATACATAATTTAAATACTATATATGCACACATAGTATAAAAAATACTTTGAAAAAATACTATCACTTTAAAAATCACTTTAAAAATAAAGTGAATCATACATACGTAGTATAATAACCGTGTTTTTAAAAGTAGAATAAAGGTATGTGTGGAATACAAATAATGGTGCAATGCACTAGTCAATGCATTGCAGGCAATGACAAATGTACAGTAAATAGACAAATAGATCAAAAATAATTAAACAGGACAAAGGACTGAACTGAGCATTCAGCACCAATATTCAAGTGAAGCGTTAAAATAAGTATTAGAGTTTGATACTCATCCCTATTTTCCACCATAAAAGTAATGTATGTAAGTAACTTTGTTGAAATATGTTTTTCATTATATTGTTTTACTTTATTTATTGTACAAAAATATATATAGTATATTGGCAAAACATATTTTGTCGACAAAGAAAATGGTAAATTTTTAAGTATTATAAATGTGGAGCTGACAAAAGGAAAAAGCGAATTTTTATATCACTGTGATGTAAAGAAATCCAACTAAACTTTTACTGTACATGACAAAAACAGCACAGAAGCCCCAGAGAGTGAGGTGACTTCGGGGCCGGGATTTCTGAGGTTTTGACGAGCTCTTGAACGCGTCATGCGTGCAGATGTTGTTGTGTGGGTGTGGTGATGTGTTTTTAAAAAAAAAAAAAAACTCCTGGGAATGTTTGGTCAGTGGAGGAGCCGCCAGTTTCGCGCTGTTTTGGATATTAACTGGTTAAAAACCGAACCGTAAACATCTCTGAAGCGTCTTCGGAACCTTCGGTAGGTGAAACCGCTTCAGTCCGGCACGAAGGCGATTTGGTTTGCTCGTTTGTCGGTTGGTGTTTTTTGTTTTTGTTTGTAACGTCGCCGTCCATTTAAAAAAAAAAAGCCGGGTGGAGCTTTTCGGCTTTGACTCCAGCTAGCCCCGGCACCACCAGGGCGACGGATTTAGGGAACGTGGTTTCTCCGGTGAGCACCTCTCCGCCTCAGCGCGACCACCGTAACAGGTCCCCCCCCCTCCAAGAGTTTTACCACTTGCAGTCGCACTTGCTCTGATCGGAGGTAGTTGGGGGCTGTGTGTTAGCAAAACGTGAACAGAGGCGTAAACGCAGTCATTTTCCAAACAAAACAAAAAGAAAAGAAAAGAAAAGAAGACTTTAGCAATATTCAAGTATTTCGGTTGCGCAGTTTTTGAGTTACTCGTCCTGCAACCTGCTGGTAATAGTTTCTGTGCAGAGGAAAACTCTGCAAGCAGAAGAAGATAAGCTTAGAAAACAGGACGAAGAACCATTAAGTCCTGTAGTTGCCAAGTCTAGTCCGCTGCCGACAGTGGAGTCCCTCTGAGTGCTGGTGAATGTATGTATATGTGTATATATCTATATCTATATATTTGTGCATTTTAGCATTTAGAGCTGTCGACTTGAAAGGAAATTATTAGCTACTCTGACTGGTTTATTTGATTGTTTTATTTGTTTTTTTTTTTTTCAAGCAAAAAATGCCAAACATTTGGAGCTTCCAGCTTCTCAAATGTGAGAAGTTGCTGCTTTTGTCTCAGGCTTACATTGCGGGGAACCCAATATATATATTTTTGGTGGTTTTTTTTTTTTTTTTGTTTGTTTTTTTGTTTGTTTTTGTTTGTAACGTCGCCGTCCATTTAAAAAAAAAAAAGCCGGGTGGAGCTTTTCGGCTTTGACTCCAGCTAGCCCCGGCACCACCAGGGCGACGGATTTAGGGAACGTGGTTTCTCCGGTGAGCACCTCTCCGCCTCAGCGCGACCACCGTAACAGGTCCCCCCCCCTCCAAGAGTTTTACCACTTGCAGTCGCACTTGCTCTGATCGGAGGTAGTTGGGGGCTGTGTGTTAGCAAAACGTGAACAGAGGCGTAAACGCAGTCATTTTCCAAACAAAACAAAAAGAAAAGAAAAGAAAAGAAGACTTTAGCAATATTCAAGTATTTCAGTTGCGCAGTTTTTGAGTTAATCGTCCTGCAACCTGCTGGTAATAGTTTCTGTGCAGAGGAAAACTCTGCAGGCAGAAGAAGATAAGCTTAGAAAACAGGACGAAGAACCATTAAGTCCTGTAATTGCCAAGTCTAGTCCGCTGCCGACAGTGGAGTCCCTCTGAGTGCTGGTGAATGTATGTATATGTGTATATATCTATATCTATATATTAGTGCATTTTAGCATTTAGAGCTGTCGACCTGAAAGGAAATTATTAGCTACTCTGACTGGTTTATTTGATTGTTTTATTTGTTTTTTTTTTTTCAAGCAAAAATGCCAAACATTTGGAGCTTCCAGCTTCTCAAATGTGAGAAGTTGCTGCTTTTGTCTCAGGCTTACATTGCGGGGAACCGAATATATTTTTGGTGTTTTTTTTTTTTTGTTTGTTTTTTGTTTGTTTGTTTGTTTTTTTTTGGGGGGGGGGGTGTTGGTCGGCCGAAACAAGACGTTTAATGGCATCACCTCGTGCTCCGGGATAATGCGATAGACATTTTTCGCTGTTTTCTGCTGTTGCATAGACCAGACAATAACTGAGACAGTCATTGGCTGATTAATCGACGGGGAAAATAACCGGTAGTCTGCAGCACTACAACTGACGATTGTCTCCTCGACTAACCGACTAACTGTTTGATCTAAAACATGCCAGAAAATGATTTTTTTTTTTTTCCCTTAAATGTGCAAAAAATTCCCGGAAACCAAGACCACATATTCAGATGTCTTGTGTTGTCTAACCAATGGTCCAAAAGTCAGAGACTTCCAGCGCTCTCTCCGAGAAGAGCAGGACAATCTTTCAATTATTTTGCGATTTTAAAAATCTGGAGATTTGACTGACAAACTAGGGATGAAGGTCAGATACCGTATACCCATGTAACGTTGTCTGTTTCAGATCCAGTCAGCTGACAGAACCAGACAGGGAAGATAATACCTGGCCTCTATTATTTACACGATTTTTCATTGCCTTTTTTTTGTTTTTGTTTATTTTTTATTTTTTTTAATTGGATCTGATTCAAATGACATATTTGTCAGTGGACGTCGAGCGCAAACACGCTCCGAAGACGCCGGGATCGTGTAGAGTCCCCAGACTCAGCCAGGTGATGAGGACGCGCCTCCTTCACGGCGGGATGTTCGACCTTGTCCGGTGCGACACCAGTGAAGCCACGACAGGGGACTTGAACGACGCCGGCAACCCCCCTTTACGCTGGATCCGGCTTGTGACCAAGGGGGGCATTATTTACACCTGCGCTGTTTTTCCCTCCACGACAAGTCAAAGTGTTTGCCCTTGTAAGAGGCCTTTCTGGCAGCAGACAATTTGGACGCGCTAACAACAATAACGGACATCAACGAGGGCTCTGTCCCGAGCTGGCGTCCCAGTAAAAGCGGCGTGCACGACACCGGGGGTCGTGCCCCCGATTCCGCGCGGCCTGCCGATTTCCAAGCAGGCTTTGAGTCTTTGATTAAGAGTGTGTTCAAAAACAAAACAAAAAAAGGTCCGGCTGCGCGCTGAAAATGGTTTGAAAATGCTGAGTGTTACTGTGCTGCTGATGCACACTGTGATTCCCGGTATGCAACGCACGAAGGAAATGGAGGACCTGCTCACAGCTGCAAAACATTAAGACATATTGCAGAGGGGGGGGTGACGCAGCTCGGGAAATGTCTGGGGAGATGAAACACAAGTATTAAATATGTGGGGAGAATTTTTAGCCTCCTTTGTTGGCACGTATTTAAAAAAAAACAAAAAAAACAGACGGTCTACTGTCAGTACGTAACGTAGAATGAATGAATGAAGAGCAGTGGGAGTCGGTTCCTTAAGGCCAGCGGGTCCCGAAGGCCTCCAAAGAGCCCCCGCTGCAGTCTCAAAACCAGCACGAGTATGCAACCGCCCATATTCAGCCGTTCTGTCTCTCCGTGTTGTGTTCGCAGGCGGGATGGAGGCGTGTGCGACGAAGCCGGAGGTCAAGAAGAGACCAAAGCCGGTGAGAGGATTTCATAGCCAGCGCGGAAAACACGCCGCTGGTGGTGGTGCACGGTGTACACACAACCTCCCAAAAAAAATAAAATAATAAATCACACACACAGCGTAATGTGATATATCCTAACACACACACTCTCACAGTGTCTCATGGTGTCTTCTCTATTTACAGGCTAAACCTCCTCCAAAGCCTGCTGAGGTACCGTAGTAAACTCAAACCTTTGATGAGATGCCTGACAAAGTTAACAATGTGTTTGCGTACTTGCTCAAGAGTGTGTGTGTGTGTGTGTGTGTGTGTGTGTGTGTGTGTGTGTGTGTGTGTGTGTGTGTGTGTGTGTGTGTGTGTGAGAGTGAGACCCCATGATGTTGCTGTCAGGCTACACGCTTCCAGCATGTAAAGAATGAAATCTCAAATTGTCTGCACAGATGAAAAGAAGTGACCCGGAGAGGCTGGAGAAACCAACTCCCGCGGTGCCGACGCGGCCCACCGATGCTGTAAGTGTGTTTCTGTGTGTGTGTGTGTGTGTGTGTGTGTGTGTGTGTGTGCGTGCGTGTGCGCGTGTGTGCGCTGGAGGAGACCAGTAGTGTTTCTCTGTAGGCCAGTTGTCCCGTATGGGACGCAGGTTATGAAGTGGTCGGGTGCTCTCCTCATGTTCGCCAGAGTTCACCTTCCACTGAGCGGACGTGACGGGCAAACGTGCCCCGCACATCTGGTAACCATCTGGGCTGTACCGGAGAAGATTTTTCCACAGATTTTTGTTTCCTCTCCCCAGGAACTGAGTCAGACTCGATACGGAGCGAAAAGAGCAGCGGCAACAAGCAGTCAGGTTTTTACTGCTTTTTGGGGGTTTTTTTAAAATCGTTTTTTTAAATGGCTTGCATCACAGAGAGAAAGAGAGGACATGAATGCGGGAGGGGGGGTTGAGCCTGCATGTGGGGTAATTTCCGAGTTGATATTTAAAGACAACCAGACGTTTATTTATTCAGGGAACAAACAAAAAATGAGGGCTGGCACAGTAGGTCAGGTGCCTGTTGCTCGGACAATGTGCCGAAAAAAACCTTCAACGTCTCGAGAAAGATTATCTGAAGATGGGAGAGGCTCACTTCACACACGGTGAGACCCGAGCGAAAGAAAAAAAAGGTGCGTTAATCGCCTCTTTCCGTCTGAGACCAGGTCCCGTGGAGACTTAGTCCAAAGAGAGACAAAAGAGAAGAGGTCTCCGGATCAATAACGGCCAGCGATGCGGTCAGGACACGTTTCCAGTATACGAAATCGAAGTATGAAGACAAATGAGTATTGTGGGAACATTTGTTAAATGTCGACGGCGACTCTTTTCCTTAGAAACGGAAGCGAGTCGGTCAACGCCCTGGGGACCCGATTTTAGCGCGAGAGCAGTTTGCGGTAAAGAGTCGCCCTGGGCCACTCGAGGTTTCACGTTTTCCCTCCTGCTTCACGCGTCTCTCGTTGCTCTTTCCCTCCCCGGGCTTTTTTTTTTTTTTTTTTGTGTGTGTGTGCAGGGACTGAGCGCAACGAGCAGACGCACCCAGCGCAGGGGCCCGCGGGCTCCTACGAAGCACCGCGGTCCTCCTTTGCCTTTGTGTCGTGTAATGTAATCGCGGTCCACCTCCTTCCTCTTCCTCCTCAGAGCTCCGGAGAAAACGGCCGATCCGAGGCCGCCGAAGTTCCCGAGGGCGAGGCGGACGTCAAACAGGTACCGCGGCGGGAAGTTACCCGGCTTCCACCTCTTCGCAGCTCAATAAAGAGCAACAGACAATGTCTTCCTCTTTCTTTACATGCGCTTTTTGGTTGCAGGGTACTCAGTCGGTCCTGACTGGGATGTTTCGGCGGAGCCAAAGGGAGAAAACGCCCACGTTCACCGTAAGCGAAGCACCTGCAGCTCCTCAGTGAGACATTGCACATCTCGATGTATATTCCCTTTGACCTGCTACCTTTTTGTGTTTACTTTAACAATTTCTGGTACTTGTAATTTTTGTGGAATTTTCGACAATGGACATGAGTGTGGAAGTAGACAAATGTTCAAGCTGTGAAGCCGTAAATTTAAGGTTAAATTGATTTATTTCGAGTTTTAATTTGCATA
Source organism: Xiphias gladius (assembly GCF_016859285.1). NCBI lineage: Eukaryota > Metazoa > Chordata > Actinopteri > Istiophoriformes > Xiphiidae > Xiphias > Xiphias gladius. Next base: position 22,801,076 of record NC_053413.1, on the reverse strand, counting down.
GGGACCAATGCCGCATACAACAGGTTAAATTTAAATTTAATTTTTGTTGAGATTCTTATCATTTTTAAAAATCAGTTGAAGTTGGTGGTTGAACGTGGTTTAGTTCGTTTCACCAGTCATTTACTGTAACTGGTGAAAGAACGAGGCAGTGTTTATGGTTCCCTTGGTTTCCCGCCCGTTTAACATACCCACACTTTTTGCTGTGATTGTGTGATTCTTGGTTGGGGGATTAAAGAAGGACAAAAAAAAAAAAAAAAAAAAACTAACCGTGCGTCAGCCGAACAGGTTTCTGGTGGCGATCAGGCGCGTGTGGGCGTGTTGCGCACATACAACGCTAGTGTGTATTCAAACATGCTGTGTGTGTGTGTGTGTGTGTGTGTGTGTGTGTGTGTGTGTGTGTGTGTGTGTGTGTGTGTGTGTGTCCTCCTGTCTGCGTCTGCATGTTCATGATTCGATCTAAGTTGTTCAGTGAATACACGTCAGGTGAAAAATGAGCGTCTCGTGATCGTCAAAAAGAAGAAAAGAACCGACAGGAGTAAATAAGAACAGATGTAAACAGATAAACGTCGGTCTCGGACACAGCAGATGTATGAAGCAGAATCGGGTTTTCACGGTGGGTCTTGAATCAGCAGGTGTCGAGTCAGCGTCGACCTGGTTTTTCTTTTCTTCTCAGAGTTACGTGTTGGACGACAGTGACGAAGAGGAAAGAAGTGGAGACGGCCCGGCCCGACAGGCTCCTGGCAGCAAACCGGTGTGTGTGTGAGAGAGAGAGTGTGTGTGTGTGTGTGTGTGTGAGAGAGTGTGTGTGTGTGTGTGTGTGTGAGAGTGTGTGTGCGTGTGTATGCGTGTGAGAGAGTGTGCGTGCTAGAGAGTGTGAGAGTGTGTGTGAGAGAGTGTGAGAGAGTGTGCGTGCTAGAGAGTGTGAGAGAGTGTGCGTGTGAGAGAGTGTGAGTGTGTGTGTGTGTGTGTGTGTGTATGCGTGTGTATGATAGTGTGAGAGTGTGCGTGTGAGTGTGCGTGTTTGTGTGAGTGTGTGTGTGAGTGTGTGTGTGTGTGTGTGTGTGTGTGTGTGTGTTTGTGCGTGAGAGAGTGTGAGTGTGTGTGCGTGAGAGAGTGTGAGTATGTGTGTGCGTGTGTGAGAGTGTGCGTGTGAGAGTGTGCGTGTGTGAGAGAGTGTGTGTGTGTGAGAGTGTGTGTGTGCGTGCGTGCGTGCTCGTTGGCCTTATCGGCCGGTCTGTGACCTGTGACCCTGGTTGACAGGTCGTTCTGAAGGGACTGGCGAGAGGTTTGCGGTTCAAGTCGTCGCCAAAGGTACGAGGCGCCGTCTGGTTTGGTGTTTTCTGCCGGTCGGTGGCCGCAGCGTCTCACGCCGTCTCCCTAAAACGTCCGTTTTAACTCAGGGGCCACGTCTTTGCCCGCTGGCGGTGTCGATGGTGGCGGTGACTGCGCTTGTGGGAGTTTTGTGTTGGGTTTTTTTGTTTTTGGTTAGAACTGATTCATTTTAAAGAATTCAGCTTTGTGAGAGTTCTCAGTTATCAGCAAAGTTATCTGAAACTTTCAGGACTTTTGAGTTTTCACTGGTTAAGACACCTTCTTTCCCGCCTGAAATTCCACGTTGTTGTAAGTTTAACCTGTCACACTCGTGAGGCCGCTGCAAATAGGAACGGTGAAGGTGAAGGGGTTGGAGAAGGATCCTTTCTAATCCTGGAGACGGTTCCACGTCTAAATCTTGTGAAACTCTTAAGCACGTAGTTGTAGATGTCAGTATCCTCTCTGGTCAAGTTGTAAAAAAAAAAAACTCAGGATGATCATTTTGTTCACTTTTCTCTCAGGCCAGCAGCGATCCGAGTCCAGGTCCCAGCACGGAGGAGGAAGTCTCAGACAAGGGAGAGTCCACAGAAAAAAGCAAAACTGCAGAACCCAAACAGGTGAGACACGAACAACAGCGTTACGACGGTAAACTGTGACCGCTCGTGTTGAACAGAGCCGGTTCTGCATCCGCTTTTCCAAACAGAATCAACAACACGCGGCACAGGAGCAGCTTGTTTCTTGGAGGGCTAAACTCTTGATTTTTCTTTTCTTTTCTTTCTTCCCCTCCACGTTTCTTCAGGAAAGAGGAGGAGGTCTGCTCGCTGGGATGTTCAGGAAAACCCCCAAAGAGAGATCACTGTCTCCCGCGCTCGCGGTAACATCATCTCCTTTTCCTTTTTTTTTTCTTTTTTTTCTTTTTCTTTTTTTAGACCGAATTTCCGGTTTTGATCTTTTCCAGCCCCGTTCACTCGTTGTTGTGTTCACCGCCCAGGTCGGCAGAGGGGACGGTGATCCCGAAGACACCGGCGGAGAGGAGAAGTCACCTGAACAGTCCCAGGTGTGTGGCTTTTTTTTTTTTTTTTTTGTGGCTTCAGCAGGCCGGCGAACTTCGCATAAAGATGGCGCTTTGCGAAGAACGGCGACTGCACAGTGAGGGGAAAGGAGCTCTACGAGGGTTTATTTCGGTGTAAGATGAGTGACGAGTAGCTTGCCAAGAACGGGGGGGGGCTGTCTGTGCTTGAAGCGCTCAAAGTCTTTATGTGAAATTAGCTTCTGTCTGAAATACGCGGAACAAATATGTATAAAGACCCACGCGTTTAATTGTGTCAGAAAAATGTCAGTTTCGGTGCGTAAAAAATAGATTTTTACACAACAGAAAAGAATTGTGTATCATGTTTTGCACCGTACTTTAAAAAAAAAAAAAAAAAAAAAATACGTTTCCTGACAGGAAAAGGGAGGCTTCTTCTCCGGGGTCCTTAAAAAATCCCACAAAACCGCGGATGGGACGCCTGCTCAGGTGAGCTGGCACAAAATGACTTTCTGCTTTTAAAAACACGACGCTAAAAAAAATAAAATCATAAAATAATAGTTTGACATTTTTGAAAAAATAGACTTGTTTGCTTTAAATATGAAGCTAGAGCCTGGGGGCAGTTTAGCTTAGCTTAGCATAAAGACTGAAAACGGGGGGAAACAGCTAGCATGGCTATATCCAAAGTACACTTTGGCCACAACCAGGATTTCTGAGATATTACATTGTCGTCAAATGAAGTTTTTGTCATATCCAATACATCACGTTGATGTTTCAGGAGGATCCCAGTGCTCACAGCCAGCTGTCGGCCAGCAGCGACAGTCTGTCTGAAAACAACGGCGGCAAGGTGAGCAGCCTGTGGGGGGGGGGTCACTGCGTGGGGTGGCTGCCGTGATAGAGCCGGGGGTGAAGTGATCTTTAGTCAGGTTGTACGCACAGCAGGTCGTCACTGACCCCTGACCTTAGCTGATCACGTGTGTGTGTGTGTGTGTGTGTAAACGTTCTTCTGTCCCTGTTAGGAAAAAGGAGGAATTTTCAGCGGGATGTTCAAGAAGTCTCCGAAACCGACGGACGCTGCTCAGACTGACGAGGTGATGATACGGTTTGAGAAAACGGGGCTGAAACGTGCCAGTTAACGCCCTGTGACATAAATCGAAAGATTTGTCGTAAAACCCCCTCAAACAAGCCCACAAGTTTCCAGGTTCCGGGTTTCGATCCCGCAGCCCGATAATCACGCCAAACTCGTTCATTTTGTGTTTCAGGACCAACGGCCCCTACACGACGATCTGTCGGGCAGCGGGGATAACCTGTCCGAGAACTCAAAGGTGAGCGCAGAGGTGTTCACCTGCGAAGCGCCGGGATTGTGATGCGACGTTATCAGGTGTTAGCATTTGTGTGACCGCCACTGACGGCGTGAATTAACCGGTCTTAACTGGGTCCCCCAGGAAAAGGGGGGATTTTTCGGCGGGATTCTGCGAAAGTCTCCCAGGATTCCTGGCGATGGGGCACCTGGGAAGGTAACGTGTGAGGAATTGAGTTTTTAGCATTGCTAAAAAAATCTCGAAAAATGTGTGGCGGTGGCGTTCGTTTTGGGATCTTCAAAAGTTTCTCCAAGAGCATTGAATCCCCTCAGACCCTTCTAATAATCTAATAAAACAAATCATTAATTACCGTTACACTTATTATTTATCATCTCAGACACTGTTTTGGTCCAATATTTGTGAAACGTGGAGAGATGGTACACATCAGAGATCTTCTTTAATGTTGAAGAACTAATGGATGTTTATTCCCATTGTTTCTTGGCTCTACTATAAATACACTGTCAACATCTCATTACATGTCGTTTGTTAAATCTACTAAACTCCTAGTTCCTCATTTTTTTTTTTTTTTTTTTTAGAATTTTGTGTAGAAACTATTGTCCTCCATATTTGTCTTCCTTTGGGGAGAATTAGTCATTTTTGTGATGGTGTTGCATCTTGACTCACCGATTACGTTGCCATAGTTACTCTATCACAGGAGGAAACGCAGTGTTGCTGTGCTGCTGATTTGCTTATTCAAAAATGATCGTGTGGATCAATCGCCTGTGCCTCACCTTTTTTACATGGCGTGCTGCAAAAAAAACCCAGCATCGACAGCAACAAGTTCCCTGTTATTACCTCTGGCATTTTAAAGCGTCTTTCGCTTTCTGATTTCTGCTTGTTAATTCCGATTCTGCGTCTGTCTCACTTGACTTCGCTGTTTTGTGTCTCAGGATAAAGAGTCGCTGCGGGCCGAGCCGGCAGCCAGCAACGAGAGGCTCCCTGAGAACAGCAACAACGCCAAAGTAAGAGAGGTTCGGAGTTTAGATTTTTAAATGAACTGAAGAGGACCCATGAAGCAGTTTAAGCCAAAGCACCCGTACGATTTAACCCGAGGCAACAGATAAGGTTTACAAACCGACACAGACTGCATGTCAGGGGGTACTTTGTTTCTGTTCTGTGTCAGGAGAAAGGAGGCGTTTTCAATGGGATGTTTAAGAAGTCTCCCAAACTGTCTGAAGGGCCACGACTGGAGGAGGTAATACCTTTTACATACTAACCTGTCACTGTTGGGGCCTTTGCAAGTAAGTCAGGCAAGGTCTTTCACTATGTATATCATTTAGAAATAAATCAAAAGGAGCCAATGAATAAGTTTGCTTTCTTGCTACAGAGGATGTTCTTCCTTGATCCTTCAATCTTATAAAACAGTTTTCTTATGTAGTGTTGTAATGTACTTGATTCAAAAATACTTACTACTACTAATTCGCCGACCGGCTGCTTGTAAACAAGCTCCCGCAGTAATGAGGTAACTGCGACGGGCTCCTGCCTCCACCAGTTTGGCTTCCGTCTGCGTGCTCCGCGTTTACGTCCACGCGGGTGGAGTAACCTTTTAACTGTGTTTAGGCTTCGGCGTCGCTGCACGGCGACCGCTCCGCCGGCGTCGAGAGCCTGTCGGAAAACAAGGTGAGTCATCGCGACGGACGCGCCCACTGAAACTGATTTGAGAGTCACCATGACAAACATGAAAAAACATGCCTGAGAGCTCAAGTAGCCGCAGAGCTCTGCAGGTGGAAGATAAGGTTCCCTAAGGCTTTTTTTTTTTTTTTTCAATTTAGGAAAACAAGTACTCAGTTTGCTTTAATCTGTTTTCTCTTCTCTCTGTAGGAGAAAGGTGGTTTGTTCAGTGGACTCCTCAGAAAGACTCCCAAAACTACCGGAGAGGTACAGCCTCTCAGGCACAAGTGTAGTTTCCATGTAGACACTCTGGACAGACCGTAAACACAGTGTAAATCTTAAAAAAATAAAAAATAAATAACCCGACTGGCACAGAGACAGTTTTTGCCGGTTGGGCACGGTTTTCACTCTGTTTGAATTTGGCCCACAAAACGGCACATGCACACGGGGGACCCAGCAGCCTCTAGTGTTTTATGTGGTTATAGCTAAAAGGTTTGTTTAGAGAGCATTGAAATCTACTCTCCTTTTGAGAAGTGGCCCATTGAAATGGTTTCCTCTCTGAATTAGGAGCAGGTTAGGGACTCCCTCGTCTGACTCCCATGGTCCCCCCTCCTCATTTGCGTTTCGGTCTATCTGGCCTTCATCAGGGTGGTGTCTGAGGCCCCGCCATATATGATACCACATATACAAAACATTACAATCATCCTTATCTTCAGAAATACTATTTACAAAATATAAGCGCCCTTGGTAAGGCTGGATTACCAACCAGGCAAAGTTGGCCATATGCCCAGGGGCCGCAGTCGCCTGCTCTCCATTTTAACCCCTTTTCCCTGCCATGGCGGCACGTGAGCATGACCAAAGGGAGCGCAGCCGGTAATGATGCACGTCCCCTGTATTTCCACCAATGTGCTCAAATGCTGTAATCCAGGAAGAGCAGAAGTTAAGAACATGACAGACGTTTCCTTTTCGTTAAACCCCTTCTGCCGTCTCCCGCGGAGCTGCCGCTCTTCGTTTCTGACCGTTTTGATTCTTGTTGCAGGAGAATCTGGCGGCACAGAAGGCCCTCTCGGCCAGCAGCGAGAGTCTGCCTGAGGCTGCCAACACAAAGGTCAGTCTGGTCGTAAAAACACTCTCTGGCATCTTCGGAAATCGGTCTCTGGCACATTTTATTTGAAGGGTAATAGAAGTCTCATTTTGAAAAGATCAACACATCGTTATCAAATTAAACACAGGTAATCGGTGCAGTCTCCATAAACAAATGAAACCAGTGTTTTCTTTGTGTTTTTAGTTAAGTAAAGTTCAGCAGATACTTGATATTTGAGAAATCAGACCCCGGAGGCAAACAATGCAACAAAGAGAGGGAGAGGCGGCCGGTCCTTTTGGGAATCCCCTTAGATGTCTGTGATAGTTGGACTCATGACTACAGCTGAAATGAGGAGTCGCTCGAAAGAAAACTATTCTACCACAAACTAACTACCATCAATCAATTGTTTAATCGTTATTTAATATTGAAAAGTTATTTTTCAAGCAAAAAGGCCAAGAATTCTAATGTCCCAGCTTCACAATGCTGAAAATCTGTCGTTCAGGCAAAATGGGCAATTTGATGACATTGCCTGAGGCCCCAGGAAAGTGTGGTGGGCGTTTGTCACTATTTTCAGATAATATTGACCCAACGCATTAATCGACAAATCGAGAAAATAATAGTCAGATTAATCAATAATGAAAATAATGTGTAGTTGTAGCTCTACTAATGTCGTAATGAAAGGTGCTTCCTGTGTGTGAACAGTGAAACACGTAATGCCTTTCTTTTTTTGAATTTTTCCTTTATTTAAGCGGGTGAAAATCTGGTTGAGATCAAATTTTCTTCTTCAAGAGAGAGACTTGGCCTAAAACCTTGCTTCAGCAAAAAACTAAAAAGAAACATGAGCCGGCTAAAACAACTGTAACTCACTAGAAAAGAGTGCAGACAATATCCAGTTAAGATACATAAACAGCGGTGAATTTACAAAACAAGTAAAAACTAAAGAGTAAGTAGAAATAAGCTTATCGACCAAGAAAGCAACTTTTCTTGTTCCTACATTGTATCTGCATTTCTGCTCTTTCTTTCTTTTCTTTTTCTTTTTTTTTTTATATTGTGTTTTTTAAATGCCATTTTTAAAGTATTTTTCTCACTCATGCAAAGCTTCTGTGTTTTGAAAGTAGCTATACAAATCAGTTCGCCTTCTCCATTGTCTGAATCCTTTTTTTTAAAACTGACTTGAATTCACCAAAACTGACTGACTGTCACATCCTTCCGTATTCGGTTCGATGAGGAAGGAGCTTTGCCCTAAATTCAAAGCAGAGCTACAAGGCAGAATGAGTAAAAAAAATAAACACATGCTGGTGAAACCTGGATTACAGTACTCAGTACTTTCAAATGAATTAGTAGGATATTTAGAAATGGAAAATGTAGGTTTGATGGTGACCAAATACATACTTTGTATCCAATTGTTATATGTTATGGAGGACGATATGCAGATACCGATATACTGATATTTGTATTTTATGTTATATCCAGCGTACTGTGTATTTTTCACTTTTTGTCAAAGAGGTTACATTTCTTTCCGATTGCAGCTGTATGAGATGTCTTTTCATTTATCTTTCCAGTGACTTCATACATTCAGTATTATAATATATATTGTCTGGAAGAACTAATGTAAATATAAAGCATTTAAAAAAAACAAACAAAAAAAAAAAACCAAACAATCTGTATTTGTGATCTGAATTTCAGGAGAAGGGAGGAGCATTCAGTGGAATTTTCAAGAAGTCATCCAGACTTGCAGACGGTCCTGCCACAGAGGAAGTAAGAGTCATCTCCTCCTTTTTCAGGCCCCATTCAGTCACTCCATCACTTTTTTGCCCAAAGTGTCAGGGTACACTTGTGACTATAAGGTCGCTGGTTTGAATCCCAGAACCAACATTTTTTTAAAACAAAAAAAACAAAAAAAAAAACTAAGTAATTGCAAAGCTTCCCCGAGGGAAACCGTTTAGCAGAGGTGGCAAACCTCCAGATCCTGACGCATCTCTTCTTGTAATCAGTTTATTTAGTAGATATAGTGGCCTAAACAGCAGACACACTAATTAGAAGCGGGCGTTTTCGGGGCATTTTGATGAACAGTAGCAGGAGTAGTATAGTAGGATATGGACAGAGAGATGCAGGGAGCGAGGGATGACAGGCAAAGTCCAGGCTGGAATCGAACTGGAGACGAAGCAGTTATGTGGTATAAGTCCGGCAAAGGCCCCCAAGACAGGATTTGCTATGTGAAAAAGCGCCTCTGCTCAAATGTCTTTGCGATGTTGGACGATGTGGCCCATATGTCAGACGATCTGGACAAACCTTTGAAATGAAACGTTGTGGGAAACCGCTGGAATGAATGCAGCTCTTATCCAGAGTATTTACCAGTGAGATGCCCTGGAGCGGAGGCATTAACTGTGAGGGACCAGTCGGCCCGCTCAGTTCGCTCTGCACTGTTTGACTGTAGTAATGATGATGTGATGAGACGTGATAATGTGAAGAGACCTCATGAGAAAAAAAAGATGTGAAGAGTAAATCTTGACCTGTCATCTTTTTTTCTCAGGAAAAACAGATGCGAGGCGATGAGCTGACACCAGGAAGTGAAGGTCTGTCTGAGAACAACACCAAGGTGAAATGTTTTCTTCTTTTCTCTTGCTTTTTTTTGTTTTGTTTAAATAGCATTGTTTAAAAAAACAATCCTTTTTAACTCAGTACTTTAAGGGAGACCGCTCACGCTTTTAATGTGTGTTTTTCAGGAAAAAGGGGGAATATTTAGTGGAATATTCAAAAAATTGCCCAAACCTGCAGAAGCTGCTCAACCTGAAGAGGTAACTGTAGGAATCATTTTTCAAAATATGGACCTTTTTTATTATTGCTTTACCGAAACCCAGCTCTTAACTTGCATGCCTTTTTACTGTGTTTGCGTTTTCAACATTTGACGGATGCTATGAAGACTTTTGTGATAACATTTAAAGTGAAAGGCCTCGTGACCTCCACCGAGGGCATCGTGTTTTTTTTTTTTTTTTAAACAAAAAAACAGTGTTTCTACGTTTGTTTTTTCTGTTTGTTAGGAGGATACCTTTCAGATTTTGTGGGAAATTAGGGAAAACGACACACAAATGATTAGTTCTTGGTGCAGACTCGGTCTTACAACAATTTCCCTATTTTCCTCACGAAAAACCGCACCGAGTGAACGATTGGCTATTACTATGTGGGAACTGATGCAAAACATTGCACAGATGTAGATTCAGTGTAGACTCAAGTTTCAAAACATTTTCTACCATTAAAGTAACAAGTTCTCGTAGAAACTATGAGTAATTGCACTTAGTAGTAAAAGTTTTACCATTGGTAAGATATTGCTCAAATTATCTGCAGTCATTTAATGTGTTACCCTTGCAGCGGAGAAAAATTGTTAAAGCAGCTTCATCAGTTATTGTCTCGTTGTTGTAATGTTGTAATATTCAACAAACCTTTTTAATCTTCGTTTTTACAGGATGAGTGTCCTGATAACGAGTTCTCAGCCAGCACTGAAAACTCATCTGAGAACACACAGGTCAGTGAGTTTAAATCCATGCTGTTTAGTGTTTTTCCAGCGAAACAGTTTCATCTGTAAATATTTCAGCACTGGTCCCATCTCATCCCGAAGCCTTTTTCTTTTCCATTTCCATCAGGAGAAAGGCGTAGGGCTGTTCAGCGGACTCCTCAAGAAGACTCCCAAAGCATCAGGAGAAAGGACAGAGTCACCGGTGAATAAATGCTCCTGTAAGTGTGGAGAGTTTTCAGACCTCCTCGCAGTTTCACCCGTTTCACGCGGCATCAATTTCTCTGTTTCAGGACAGAGAGGCTCAGAACGAGCTGTCGGCCAACGGTGACGACCCGTCTGAGAATAACACTACCAAGGTGAGCGGTATAATGCCAAAAAACCAACCAAACAAAAAAAACCCCCAAAAAACCTTGTAGAAAAAGTATGTTCAGAGGGAACGTTCACTGACGCCAAATTTTTTTTATTTTTATTTTTTTTAGGAAAAAAATATTTTCAGCCACATGTTTAAAAAGCCGCAGAAACCAGCAGAGGGGGCTGCGGCAGACAAGGTACTGTGATTGAACCAGACTTTATTGAAAGCTCCTGCTGTGGACGATGGAGGTGATACTGATATTTTGCTCTTTTCTGGTTTGAATTCAGGAGCAGGAAGTGAACAGCAAAAATCCGTTAGCTGGTAGCTGTGAGAATCTGACTGACACGACCGTCCTGAAGGTGCTCCTTTCTTAAAAAAAAAAAAAAAAAAAAAAGCCAAAAGAAAAACCTCTCCCCAGATCGCACAATTCAGATTGTGTGTGATGTTATGTGTTGCTGTGTGCTGTAAGTTCTTGTCATGCATTGCATTCAGCTGTATTCAAGTATCAAAATCACAGGTCACAAAGTGCTGTACAGAAGACAACTGCATAAAAACTGCCAATAATAAAAAAAAAAATGAATGGAAAATACAAATGTTTAAGCAAAATGTGCAAGAGACACAGAGAAATTAAACCAGACCAGATTTAATATAAAAATATGCACATACTTTGCCAGATGTGAAAATAGTATTTAAAGCCTTTACTTAGGTCAAAGTACTAAAACCACCCTGGAAAAATACTTTGTTACAAGCAAAAGTCCTGCATTCAAAATCTTAACTTAAGTAAAGAAGAATTATCAGCAAAATGTATTCAAAATAGGAAGAGTAAAGTAAAAGTAGATACAAGTACTCATTAAGCAGAAATGGCTTCTTTGATGGTGTTTTCTTATATGCTGTATTTTCTATATATAATTGAGTCCTAAAAAGTTTTGTATAAGTGTCTGTAGCTTGAAACAAGAAAAATAAAGCGGATGGCTGCCGAAGAATTATGAAAAGTGAAACCTGCGTTTAGAAATCAGGTAAAACAAGGCAATATACATTTAAAAAAAAAAAAAAAAAAGTTTGAAATATATATATATAACCACACTGGCATTTTTTTTTTCTAGCACTCAAGGATTAAAATTATTTGATAAACAGATTTTGTGCACTGAACGTTGCATCGTATTTTATAAACCAGACATGTTTGTATGTGAATTCTTAATCCGTAAAATAACTACAAACTTCAGGTGCCACATAAATGTAGTGGAGGAAAAAGTACAATGTTTTCCTCTAAATATGTGGCGGAATAGGAGTAAAAAGTAGCAGGAAAGTGAAATGCCCGATATCGCGTGTACTTGAGTAAATGTACCTTATGTCCACACTGGAGGTGAACTGGCTCTAGACTCTCGCCACAGCTCATTTTGAGGATCCACTTCAGTTTTTCTCCACCTTGACTGGTGCACCTGTGTTCCTGAATGTGTTTACTGGGAAAAATCACCGAAGTTTGTGTTTTTTAGGAGAAACGAGGAGGCCTGGCAGGAATATTCAAAAGATCGGCGAGCATCGACAACCTATTTGAGGAGGTCAGTGTCAGTCCTGCGCACGTGGTTTCACATCCTTACGTAGACTTCCTCTGCCGCAACCAGTAATAACTCATCTGTCGAGGGCTCCTCATCATCTCCTCCTCTCACTCAGTCCGAATTACAGCAGCATCTTCCCCACATAATCACACTTTCATCTTGTGTAGTTAGAAAAAAAAAAAAATCCGCCTCTTCTCCCGTGTTCTCGTGTCTCGATCTTCTTTCTTGACTCGAACATACATCACAGCTGTGAGGACTCTGGATTATTAAATGGTTAAATGGCAGTATATTTGTTGAAAGACTGTATTAAATTTACATTACTTACATTTCTGACTAACAATCCTCTGGAGCGGCTTTGAAGGAGCCACTAAGGAGACATTTCAAAACAGTTTTCCTGCTTGAAACTGCAGTAACACAAGACACAGACATGGTCCTGAAGTCCTGGGTTACTCTCAGAATCTACAAGCATGTTTCAAAACAGTAACTTTTTTTTTTTTTAACGTTTTGCTGGAATGAACCCACTGGCTTCCTAAAAGGTAGAAAACAAATCGACGGTTTGCTTTGAAACATGGTTGTCAGTCATGTTCAGTGTGTCTTTGCACAGACTATCAAGCAGATGTCCAAAATGAGATTAAATTGAATTAAAATGAAATGTTAAAAGTTAATGTCTGTGTTGTCCCATGGGAACAGTTTTTTTTTAACCACTGGTATAAAACTTTTCTCATCTGCACGTGGATGACGAGACATGTAAAAGCCCCCCCCTCCCAAACCCTCATACGTAAGAGCAACAGCCACAGATTCAGAGAGACGTCTTTTTGCCCCCTTTGTAGTTTTTTGTGTCCCTTTGTAGTTGCTTTTCGTCTCTTTTGTAGTCGTTTTGAGTCTTTTAAGTCCCCCCCCGGACCCCTTCAGTAATCCATCTATGCATCTCCATTTTATTTTTGCTTGACAGGAGAAAGGTGGACTGTTCAGTGGACTTCTCAAGAAAACACCCAAAGTGTCCGGAGATGAGGCAGCTGCAGAGGCGAGTGCACGACCACTTTCATGTCTGCATCGTCGTCTGTGGTGGCTGTTGCACACGTTTACTGACTTTCCATTGTTGTTGTTTTTTTCTTTTTTCTTTTTTTTTTTTCTTCCGTTTTTCAGGACAAAGACGAGCAGAGAGCGCTGTCAGCAAGCAATGACAGCCTGTCAGAAAACGCTAGCACCAAGGTACTGTGTCGAGAAATGTTTTGAACCAAATCGGGAATCTCAGCGCTATAGAATAATACTGAATGTTTATTTTGATGCATCGAAGCATGCAATACGATTAGTCCTGTGCATTTGAAAAGCAAACTGAAGAAAATTTTATTCTGAGTGTGCTGAGGTTCACCGTGATCATCACCATCATGATACATCCTGTACGTACTGTACAGATATAAAATTTCTTATTTATATAATTTCATATCAATTAACTCTGGAAACCAAACGGTATAGGTCTCTTCCTGCATCCAGCATGTCGGCAATGTTTTGTTTTTTGTTCTTGTTTTTTTTGTTTTTTTACTGTGATTTATCTCTGAGACATTACAGAATAAACCCGCGTCTGTGTTGAATGTTTTTTAGGAGAGAAGCATTTTCAGCGGGATGTTTAAGAAGACTCCGAAGCCAGCAGAGGCGACAACAGATGAGGTGCAGTAATAACCTTCACAGGGAGTTTACATCATATTACATCATTTGACTGTGCTGTGCTATTTGTGTTAGTGTTTTTTATGTTTTGTTTTCCGCTGTGTGTATTCAGGAGCCAAACACTGGTGAGGATAAAAAATTATATGCCAGTTGGGAAAATCTGTTAGAAGTAAACACATCAAAGGTACGAATGTTGTCTGACCATCATAATCACAGCCCGTTTATCTCTTTTCTGACATTGTTCATTGATAATTAATGTGTGAATGCTTCGTATGGTTCAGGAGAAGACAGGAGGACTTGCAGGGATCTTCAAAAAGTCTCCCAAACCGGCTCCACGCTCCGTCGCTACTAAGGTGACTAAAGGAACTGATTTGTTTTGGGGTTTTTTTTTTTTTTGTTTTTTTTTTTTTGCCTGTTGTTTAGATGTCTGTTAAGACTCTCATTTACATTTTTAAGCAAATTATATTGTGTTATCATTCTTCATTCAAAAATAACCCTCAACAAACTTGACTGCCCTACAAATTGTTCTCCAGGATCCACTCAGTGACACAAAGGAACTGTCCGCCAGCTGGGACAGTCTCACAGACGCTGCCGAGGTGAGAGCTACTTGGAAGTCCGTGGGTGCACTTTGCAACTTGTCGGGGAACGCTGATGATGTAGGCGACAGTGCCAGCGGACTTTCGTGAGAACATTTTGCCGCCTGCAAACATCTGAAAACTTTCTGAGAGGGTGACCACACAAACAGCACAACGCTAAGGTGCAAGAAGGGCAAAAAAACAGCCAAAAACTCAGGCGAAAGGAAGAATCTGCGCAATTCAAATACAAGATTTTGATCATAAGGCAAAGTTTTCTGTGTATAGAGCTTCACGAAGGCAAATGCTTGAGGAAAGAGAATCTCAGAGCGTTAGACGTAAATGTGCGGAGCCGCCTTCTCTCTAGCTTCTCTGCCAGCGAACGTTTAAAATACAGAAGATTTTCTAAATCAGTATTTGATGTATTATGTTCAAAGTGAAAGATCAGATTTTTATTTTTTTCTTTCTTTCCCGGCATTGTGTCTTACTTTGCTGCCTGGTTCTGAGCCGTTCCCAGTCAGTAATAATAACTTAAAATACAAGCATTTAAAAGTAATTGATTGCATTTTTTTTTTTTGTTTAAACCTTTTTTTTAAGGCACACGATCAGTTGTCCGTCAGTAACGATAATCTTTCTGAAGCTACAAGCAAGGTGAGTCTTCAGAGTGTGCTCACCTGTTTGATTTGTATAAAAACCCTTTTTTTTTTTTTGCCTTTATTTTGACTTACATAAATGCTTTGTGTTTAATATTTTAGGAGAAAAAAGTTGGGTTCGCTGGCATGTTCAGGAGGACGCCCAAAACTTTGGAACAACAGGTACGATACTATCAGCACTCGTTTTCTCTTGTACAGTCAGTATCAGGAATAGGGTTTTCTCTGATGCATCCATGGTCAGTTTATAATGCTAACAATATCATTAATGCAAAGAGTTGCAATGTGAGCTAGTCGGGCACTCACTTTTTCTTGCCGCTGTTAAGCAAAAATCTCTTCCTTCTGTTGCAGGAGAGCGAGGACATGGAGGCACCAGAAGGAGGTGGGCTGAGACGCAGGAGGACGATCAAGAAGAAAAGACGAGTGAGTTTTTTGGTCCCTTCAAAAAAAAAAAAAACATCCAGAGACCTGACAGAAGGTCTCTGGATGCCGGAGCAAGAATCATGTATATATATAATAACATGGATTTCTACTTCCAAGATCAATGGTATAGATGCTGGTTTAGCTTCTACATCAACAGAAGTTAATGTATAGAACACATAAGAGCTTTTGAGTTCTCATAATCTTCCTCTTTTTTTATTAGTATTATTATTATTTTTTTTTTTTATTTCCTCAGGTTGTTTCATTCCGAATCAAGAGAACTCTTCCCAAAGTACCCAAGGTTGATTTATCGTCACAGGTATGTACCGATTTCCTGTAGTTGTTCCTCCGTTACGACCCTGATCATGTTCTTTATTTGCATTAGAGGTCTGAAACTTAGACATATAGATATAAACATGCTGAACATTTTTTTAAAATGATTTTTGATTGATTGAGGAGCTTTTAAAATGTTTAAAATAAAGATTACTTACAAGTACCTGATTGGCCCTGTTTTTATACAGTAGCCTGAAACAAGGTTATGAAAAGACACAGATAAACATGTCCTGTCTCTACAAATGTTCTTTGTCCTCTTTTTAATTTATATTTACTTGTTTACCATGTACGGTTTTATTATTAATGTGTATGAAGTCTGAAGTTCTCAGATGAGCTTGTTGCTGAGTTACTGACGTTATTGTTCATGTTCTTTTTTTTCCTGCACAGACTCCAGATAAGATGCCAGTCATTGAGGAGACTGTGGAGCTGCAGGAGCTGAGCCCGGCGCAGGTCAGCGTGAGGATATTATAAAGTAGAAGAAAGACTTTAGTGAGGTTCCCAAATGACCAGCCAAGCCTCTTTCTAAAAACTCTAAACTTCTATTTAATATAGTCTTGTTTCATCAGCCTGTCACTGATAAACATACAGCATGACATTTTAGTTCAGAGATTCGGAAACACACTTGTAAAACAGCGAGGGCCAAAAAGACGTTTTTTGTCATGCATGAAAATGGAAGTAAATGTAAGATTGCATGCGTGCCACGGTGGAATCATAATTGCTGAGTATCTTTGTGTGATATGTGCGCTACGATGACAGAAAGTTGTGTTATTATCGTGTTTGTTTTTCAGGAGAGCACAGTGGAGGTCCAGACGGTGGAGATGGCAGCTTACCCGACTGAGGACAACCCTCTTCAACCTGAGCAGGTGTGTTTTAGTGCTTGTCTATGTGTGTTTGCATGTTTTACCACAAAGATACAAGAAAATAAGTTGTCCCTTCATGGGCTAATGTCTTTGTTTTCAGGAAAGTGATGAATTGATGGAGTGGTGGAACACAGTAAAAGGTTAGTGGGACAGTATTCCCCTTGAATTTGAAAAAGCACTTTGGTTTTGGAAATTACAGTCCATGTTGACACGTTTGATGTAATGTTAAAGACATAAGGGTTTAAAAAAAACAACACTGTTTTATGTATTAGCTCCTTTATACTAAATGTATTATTTCTGCTTCTGGTGTCCAGGTTGGACGGAGTGGAACGAGACATCCAATTTCAGGGAGGAGGATGAAGAAATGTAAGCATAGTTTCTTTTCTTTTTTTTCTTTCATTGAAATTTTTCCCAGAGAATTTTATTTGGCATTTTGGGGCTTTTGTTTTTGTTTTTGTTTTTTTTGGATATGCTTATTGCTGGATATATGTTTCCTCGTCCAGTGTTTGTCATCTTTGGGGTTCAAACGATAAATGTAAATGTGTTAAGAGCTCATGTTTTCCTGTGTCCACCTGCAACTGTCACTTGGGACACATGCACGTAGGTAGGGCTGCAGCGGATAACTATTTTCATTCACATTTATAAATATCAAAAAATAGAGAAAAAATTGAAGTCATAACCTCTCAGAGCCGTCTTGAATTGTCTTGTTTCGTCTGAGCAACAGTCCAAAACCCCAATTTTCTCAGTTTACTATCATATGTGACAAAGAGAAGCAGCAAATCCTGCTGTTTGAGAAGCTGGAAACTGAGAATGTGTTGAATTTTCTTCTATCGTAGCATCACAAATGATTAAAACAGTGATCAAAATATTTGCCCACTATTTCTCTGTCAACCGCTGAGTCGATGAATTGACTAACCGATCCGCTCTACGTGTAGGAAACTGCTTTCTGACTGTTTGTCAGACCTTTTATCTCATGAGTTTTAAGCCCTTACAGCTCTCGTCTCTCTCTCTCCAGGGCTATGGAGCAGGCAGCTGATCGTGTCTACATGGCAGCTCGTGTCTTTGTGCGTCTTTTCAACCAGCGGGGCGCCACCTTACAGCATCACATCCTGGAGCTTTTGGCTCTGGCCGACGCCGCGGATCAGTTCCACAGGAAAACGGTAACGGCTGCTGTGGGCGGAGGGGTGGCCAGTGTCGCGGGCAGCGTGGCAACGATCACAGGGCTCATTCTGGCGCCTTTCACTTTTGGTGCCTCTATTATTGTCACGGCAGTGGGGATCAGTGTGGCGACAGCAGGCAGCATCACCTCGGCGACGGCTAATATCACGGACACAGTTCACTCCAACATGGACAGAAAGAAGGTGGAGAAGATGATCCAGGGCTACCAGGAGGAGATCAAAGACATCAGAGAGTGTTTGGAGTTCGTTCAGGTGGGGAAATGTTTGATTGGAGTTTGTGCTTTAGAAATTTAGATTGATCTCACACGGGCTTTGCAGTTGTGTCACAAATTTCCCAGCATGAAATCGCTGGAAAGGTCACCAGTGCACCACAGGGCCGACCTATAGAGACAAACAACCAGTAACGCTCGCATTCACACCTACGGGCAATTTAGAGTCACCAACTAACCTGCATGTCTTTGGGCTGTGGCAGCAAGCCCGAGCACCTGGAGGAAGCCCACGCAGGCACAGGGAGAACATGCAAACTCCACACAGAGAGGCCCCAGCTGCCTATGTTAGAGTTAATCTGAAAAGGGAAAATGATGCGGTGGTTGTTTATTAACATTCCAGCAATGTATTTCACAAACTAGCTAGCAACTAGCCGTGAAGACACCGCTTGACTCCGCTCCAGCTGTTACGGGTACTCTGCTACACGTGCTGCACACAGTGCTGAGAGTATTGTCTACTACTGTATGATAGTATTTTATGGTCTTGTATTATCTACAATGGAGTCAGAGCGCGTTCTGCTGGACAAACCATATGGCGGCACCATTTCTTAATTACCGCAAGAATCTTTTTCTGCATCATGTTCTGTTTTTAAAAAAAAAAAAAAAAAAAAAAAAAAAAATTCATATCAGCGCATATCAGACAACGTACACGCCGATACCGATATACCTGTGATAGGCCAATATCGGCCGATTTAAAATCAGCCCAGGGTCTATTTTTTTTCAACTAGTCAGTGAAATGTTTAGTCTATAAAATATCAGAACTGTGAAAAACGAGCATCACAAGTTGAGTGTAAGGTAACATTTTGTCTGACCAACAGTTTCAAGCTATATAGATGTTAAATTTATAGTGCTGTAAAGCTGTAACGACTAGCAGATCTTCCCATTAGAGGAGCTGGAATGTTTGAATGCTGTTTTCTTTTGATAGATTACTTGTAGTTGATTAATGTTCTCTCGATCCACGAATCAATTGATCAATTAATCGCTTCAGCCCTGGTATAGACATCAGTCAATGGAAAAATGTCAGTAGTGCAAGTGAATAGTCAAATAAAGTCAATTTCTATCCAAATTCAGATTTTAGTTTTGGTGGCTGTTGAACTTTACGCTGCAGCGTTGTGAGTTGTAGCATTAAAAAGAGCTCAGTTATCTTAATGTTTGATCCCACAATTGTGTTTTTGCATTTTTAGCTAGCTAACTAGACAGGGTGGCAGTTTCAGTTTAGTTAGCTAGTAAATTTATTTTTACATTTCACATGGACATCACAATAGTAATGGAACTGCACTGATTGATTTACAAGCAAGGGTGCGTTTGTGTAGCAGTACCAGCCAACACCCGTCCACAAGGAATTAACTGATGCACATATTAACACGATAGGAGCCACTGCCACTACATACAGGCTAAGTAAAGGAGGAAATGTGTGCACTGAAAATGTCATGTCTTGAGCTTTCAATTACAATTGAAAACTTACCGTGCTACACACAATTATTGCTATACACTGCTGGGAAGTGCAGACAGAAATGTGATTTAATACCCTTAAATTCATGCAATTTGTCAATATCATCCTTACCGGTTTTCTTTGATATTGGTATCGGTATATTGGTATTGAATGGCCTTCTATGTGGTATCAAGAAGGCCTTAAATTTAACTTGGCGAACCCTGCAAAAGCCCGCTACATGGGAAGAGAAATACACTAATGTACCGGGATTTCAATTTCCTTTGTTTCACAGAAATTATCACCTAACTCTCGTCCCCTCTCCTGGGAAAACTGTTGGTGACATCCTGAGATTTTTAGCGCTTCATTAACACTTTGATCCGACTGTTTGAGATATAATACACCTGAGATCCCTGTAATATATCTGAGGTGGAGAAAAAATAGCGCCAACCACACAGAAACATTTTAAGATGGAAGTAACTGAAGGGAACCCCTAAGATGGTATACATTTGAGTAAATGATGTTCTACTGATAATGTAACAAATATGAAAGGATAACATCAGATTTTTTTGTTTTAGAAATTAAACTTCATTTATGGTGAGAAGTCCTTGTGAAATATATAATGTGATATAATGCCAGGTGAAAATGTGTCTATTGAAAAAGATATTTCCTCTCTGAGACAGTATTTACCTTCCTTTCTTGTCTCTGTTCCTCTTGTAGGAAGGTATGGACACCCTGCAGGAGTGGGACTTTGAGAAATTCTCTCAGAGTGCAGCCAAAAAGGCTCTGAACCACAACATTAAACATGTGGTGAAGGAGGGTGGTCGCGCCGGGAAAGCCCTGATGATCAACACTGACAAACTCATTAGCACTGTACAGGTACTGGGCGCTGCAGGCGGCGCCGTCAAAGCTGCCCAGGCCATCACCGTCACCACAGGGGTCATGTCGGCCCTCTTCCTGGCTCTGGATGTTTTCTTCCTCGCCAAAGACTCCCATGAGCTCCGCAAAGGCGCCAAGACCAAATTCGCCACCAAGATCAGGGAGGTTTGTAAAGACCTCCAAGACGGTCTCCTGGAGCTGAACAAGGTGAAGACGCAGCTGCAGAAAACAATGGACGGCATCGAGGTGGAGGAGTACGAGGAGATCGAGGAGGTGGAGGTGGAAGTTGAAGACGATTTGGAGTCGGATCCGAAGAAGCTGGCTGAGCTGGAGGAGGAGCTGGACCTCCTGGAGGAGAAACTGGACAAGAAGGCTGAGGAAGAGCAGAAGAAGAGTAAAGAGATGGAGAAGGAAAGTCTGAAAAGTAAGGAGAAAAAGGAGGAGAAGAGCTCTAAGGAAAAAGGAGATCCAAAGGAAAAGGAGGAGAAGGAGGAAAACGGAGAAAATGATGCAAAGAAAGAGGGAAAGAAGGAAAATAAGGAAAAAGGCGAAGGAGAAAGCAAGCCGGAGTCCAACTTAGTGAAGTTAGCCGATGAGGAAAAAGAGCAGAAAAATGAGAAAATTGGCAAAGCAGCTAAAGCGGAAGTTTTACAAGAACAATCTCAGAAAGGAAGCAAAAAAGACAAAGAGACTGAGAACCGAATAACAGCTGGAAAAGACAAATATGAGAAGGAGCCCGACAAGGCAAAAGAAGACACTGGTACAAACAAAAAGACAAACGAAAAACAGAAACAGGTGGCTGTCAAAGAAAAGGAGGAAATTGAGAGCAAGTGGGGTCATTCGAAACAAGACGACTGGAGTGGAAAGCAGAGTTCAGAAAGAGTCAAAACTGAGAGAGTGAGTCAAAGAAGCAAGAGCAGCAGAGAGGCTGAGACAGGGATAAAGCATGAATGGAAATCAGCGAATAAAGAGAGAGAGGAGCAAAGTGGGAGTATGAGGGGGCATTGCAGCAGAAGCGACCAACTCGGAGAAAGAGGGAGTAAACATGAAACCAGAGAAACTGGTAAGGAGAGAGGAAGCAGCAGCAGAGATGTGGAGAGACTCACTGGAAAAGAAAGTGACAGGACGGAGGAGCAGAGAGGAGTAAAAGACTGGAGAGCCGAGATGACAAAAAGGAGAGAAGAGAAAAGAGAAGGTAAAGAAGGAAGGAAGGAAGAATCTAAGAGAGAGACAAAACAAGAAGATCACGGAAGAAGCCACGCGAGGAAAGAGCCACATCGAAATCATGAAACAGCGACGAGGAGGGAAAGAGAGTGGGGGAGAGGGACGGCCCCGCATGATGAGAAACGAGGGAGCAGGGTTGAGAGCGCGAGGAGGCAATTTGAGAGGGCAGGAGGTGAGGAGGTGGAGGAGGAGGAGAGGAGGAAGAAGAGGGAGGATGGAGAGAGTCGGAGGAGGGACAGAGATAGGAGAGAAAGTGACAGAGACAGAGAGCGTGAACACAGCCGCCGGGGATCTCGACCGCGATCCAACGGTCTGCTGGAAGACGGACTGTATATTTAGTTTTAATGGATGAATACGAAGTTATTCTGCACTTTCTTTATTGTGACCAAATTATACGAAAAGACCAAAATCAACAATGCGTTAATCCGTCTCTCAATACTTGAGGGTAGGTGGAAGAGCTATTCAGTTCCAAAATCTTTTTCATGTGTCTGACATACAAGGACAAACCTGCTTCACAAAGGTTTGTGATCGGGACGAGCAGCAAAGTCCTAACTGCATGCTGACTGGCAGAATATTCAGCTTTAACGCGCACTAGAAAGATGACGGGACGGCGGCCGCTGAACCCGAATGCGGCCGGTTATCGAGGATCGCTGATCTGACACCAAATAGGCGCCCAAAGAGAGAAAAAAAAAAACGTGAAAGCAGCCCATGAGCTGTGGTATCATCAATCAATCAGTCATATGAGATAAAGATAGACCCACTGACCACGGCAGGGCGGCGAACATACATGAAATTTCCATCACTCATTGTAGCATTAGAAATGTTAATGGTTATTTATCAGTTCTTTTGTTATAATATAAGATAAAAACAATTTTAAAAAAAGCAATAAAAACACTAGCCTAAAAAAAAAAAACCCATGTAAACAAGTAACCTGGTTTTCGTAATCAAGGTAAGGGATTAAGGAAACCTGATTTCCCCCGATGGATTTCACCTCATGTTACTGTTGCGGCCGTTGGTCGCGGAGGAGTGGAACCAACTGTCGGACCTCCCAAATCTCAACTATGTACCGTGTGTACATGTGTTTGGTTGATTTAACTCCTAGTGGGAGGTGGGTTTGGAAAAAGGAAACAAAAAAACACCACACGTAAACTTACTAGATAAAAGAAATCAGCCACGCGCACACATCCGAAGGACCTCCATGCGTGTTTACGTATGTGCAGCCCGGAGGAGCGTTCACAATTATATACAGTTAAAATAAGAAAAACCGTGATTCGAGAACGGGGTGGGGTGCGGGAGAGAAATCGCATTACTGAGCTGCTGCGTGTGTATAAGTGGATGTACAGTCACCAGGTTACGACATCGCACGGCTAATGGAGCAACATTCCAACGCTGGGACTTCTTGATGTGTGTTAAACCGTTCTTGGACAACACGGGGGAAAAAAACCTTGTCAAACAATGCGCTGTTGGTTTTCGTCTTTTCATTGGATTGGTTGACAGCAGATAAAGTTACGAGACTGATCCTGCAAAGCTGCAATCCGTGGTGTCTGTAAACGTTAAACCTCAGCACACCACTATCAACTTAATCATAAATGATAACTCAATCATGGCGTGAACTCCCTGCTGAGAAGCAGGGAGGATTAAACCATCTCTGGTTTTTGTTGAAAATAAAACCTCTAGTAGTATGTAGCCATGCATAAACATGAATATATTTAGCTGTTTTCTTTTTATTTTATCTATTATTTGTTCGGTTTAGACAATTTCTGCCGATTCAAAGCAGGTGAATGGGATTTTCTTTTCTTTTCAGTGCAACTTTGATTTAAATTTTTTTTTTTTTTTTTTTTTAAGTTAACACCAGGAACATTTTCATCATTCTGTTGCTTTCTAGAACATAAAACCAAAATGAACTGCATGGCTCTTTAAAGCCTCTATATATAGAATTTTATCTAATTATGGCATCTTTTAAATATTCTAACATTTTTGCAAAAGTTTGCAGAAAGTTTCAAATCTTTCCAAGGAGGAGTTTGAACATCTGTCTCCTTCTTTTTACTACTGAAGGCCTCTAGTTGCTTTGTATAAAATACCTTTCGCCACAGCATCTGTATAAGAATCTGTGGAGCAGATTTCCTAGAAAATCTGACTTGACATGATATAAAATACGGCATAGAGGCTGCTAGTATTTTGTTAATGCTTCACGATAACGACTTACTCAAGTTGTTGCACACTCAGGCGTAAAAGTCTTTTCGTGCAGTCGTCGTATTTCAGGCACTACAAAAACTTGCTCTGGTAAATAGAGCAGGGGGATGGAATAATAACATCTGTAATTAAGTCATCGGATCATTGTTTTCGTCACAGACAGATTTTCACTCGGTGCAATTCAACCAGGCGTCTGTGCGTCGAACGTTGAACGTCAGCCGCGACCGCTTCTTAATGTGTCTGGAATATGGTGCAATGGTGCACCTGCTCTTGTGTCTGTTGTCACCACTGATGTTTTATATCTTCACTGTTCTGTATTTTTATACAGGTGAGCGTTGATTTTCCACGGTGCCGGTTTCTTGTTGAACAAATAAATTATTAGTTATTGAAACATGATGCTGTTATGTCTTTTTGAATTTTCAACTCCACTCAAAATGACTCACTCGCTCTTTTCTTTTCACTGCTACCTTGCGAAGCAGCGGAGATTAACCTTTGAGATGCACGAGGACTCCTGTAATACAGAGAGTTTGAAGAGGCCACTAACGTCACCTCCACAATGAAAGTGTATATAAGCTTTTTGTAACTAAAACTAATACTAATTGTTCTGTGCCCGACAGAAACATAGCAGTAAAAAGATCAGGGTGGTTTTGAGACGTGAAAATACAGATGACACACTTGATTAAAGATGCTTTTTTATTTTTCTTTTTATTTTTTTTTGGTGCTCTGGTATCATAATAGCTGATCACCACTGGGGAGTAGCAGAGAGCTGAACCAGGAGCGTGTTAAAGTGCTGCTGTCATACATCAAATTCTTTCCTCTCCCATGAATCATCTCACCACTAAACTAGCTAACTGTATATAAAGTAGACAAAACCAGTTTTACCTTGAGCGGCTACAGCAGTAAAATGCTGCTCAACACAGATGCATGAGTAGTAACGTTTTGATAACGTCAGACTGACTCAAATATCTGTCACAGGAAACATTCTACTCCCGAACGGGGTAAAAGGTATGTTTTGCTGATAAAATTGTAACGGAGAATTTTTATATTAATGTAATGGTACTTTTACTTAAGTAAAGGATACTTTACTTGAGTACTTTTGAAAAGACCTATTTTAAATAAAGACTTGTAGAACTAATTATTGTAATAGATAGAAACACAGGATGAAGTACAAATGTATGGAGCCCACTTTCCATCAGAAGGGCTTTCAAAAATAAAAGAATAAAAAACTAAAGTAAAGCTGTTGACTTCATAAAAGTAGAGTAACGGAGTTAAGACACAACCTTCTGTTAATCTATCTAAATGTAGGATTTTTCCCTCAAAGACCTTGCACACACCCACCCTGGTGTTTTCAGTTCGGAGCAGCGTGGAGCTCGCCAAAAGGAAAAGAAACCGTGCAAGTTGTAGATCAATCACAGTCTGCACACATTCACACAGGCCCGGGGAGAACGTGCAACTAAAAACACCTGCATGGGTTACCCACGGGACAATGGAAAATGTTTTCAACACTGAGTGATCTGTTTCTGTATTGATGATTGTTGCCACAACGAATCGATTAATCGTTCGGTCTATAAATGTCAGAAAAACAGTCAAAATGCCCATTACGGTTTCCCCAAAGCCCAAGGTAATATTTTCAAATTAACAGTCCAAATTAACATGACAAGTGCCCAGAGATAACCTCTATTATGATTTGGCGCTACATAAATAAAATTGAATTGAATTGAATTGAAATCCCAAAGATATTGATTTGAGTTCTCACACCCACAGACAGAGAGAGAGACAACCCATTTTGTGTTTCTTTGTGGCCTTTTTGCATCCATTTGTACTTGTTCAGTGTCTCCTTTTACCTGTTTTTCATTTCTTATTACTCATTTTGTGTCTACTTTCTGGCCTTTTGGGTCTTTTTGCATCTGTTTTTGATTGTTTTTGCATGTCTTTTTAGTAATTTTGTGTGTGTGTTTTTCTTTCTTTCGTGGTCTTTGCTCGGTCTTTCTTTACTGTTAACAAACAGCCGCACACTGCATTGGGCACAGCTCATTAAAGGTAAGTATTTTGGTCAGACTGACCAGACCTACAGAATGAACAGATTTACGCAGAGCGCTGAGGGATCAATGTTACTGAAAGCTGTTTTAAACTAAAACTTTGTTGTGAAGGGTGCTTCCCACAGTTTTAGATTCTCCTGAAGGAAAGACGCCGTCGTGATGTGGCTACCTGTGTTTGGTGGAAGTTTATCGAAAATGTAAATTGTCATTTGAACAGGAGATATTTAAAACAGTTTTGTAACCTAAAATTATTTTTGTCACCAAAGTAAAATCCCCATTGTCGTGTTATTACTAATAGTTGATCAGGGAAAAGAGCCAGAGGCGTGAGCAGTCTGACACAAATGGCTGGTGGAAATTCCTGTTTCAAACCTTTGATAGACCAAAGAATGCAAAGGAAAACATAGACTTATTGACTTCATTCACAAGTTATGAAATGGGCGAACGAACCCTTTCTGGAGCCAAGAAATCCAAGTGTGCGCAAAGTAGATGTGGAGTGTGGAGCTGAGGTGGGGCATGACCCCTCTGAAGTCACGTCTGAATATCTTTATAGCGAAGCTGTTATGTTTTTAAATCACCATTTAAGGTACTATATGTGAGTTTTTACTATCACTACACAGCCAACGTTAGCATTAACAGCTGTCCGGAAGAAACGTTGCGAGTTCAGCATCAAACTTTATTCCTTAACTCGCCAAGAGCTGTCTCCAGCGGTGGAAAGCAACATCAATGTTAACTCTTGTTTTGCTTCTTTGCTTCTACGGAGGTTAGCGTGCTAACCAGCTATCCCGGGCCCTCGCAACACGGCAAGAAACCACGCAAGAAACCACGCTCGGCAGCAGAGAGACCTTATATATAGCACCTTTGGTAATAAAATATACTGACTGTGTATGTTAATAAAGAAGTTGGGAGTTTCTCTGTTTTCTCAGTCACGTCAATTCAGTCCAGGTTTTCTCGGCGGTCATTAGAGGAACTGCAGCTCCAGTATTAGACGTGTCAGTTATTTTGTCATTTAGCACTCCATTTAAAAATGTTTACTATCTTTTAGCATTGAATTTCATGGGTTTCCATAATAAAAGATTAAATGTAAACACGGTGTTGTCACGGTGTTGGTCCACCACTTGGTTCAAGACTGAAGTATCTCGACTCACTGAATGAATTGCCATTGAATGTGGTATAAATATTCATGTTCCCCAAAGGATGACTCTTAATGATTTTGGACAGGCTGACATTTCCCGTCAAAAGTTTCACTAATACAATAAAATATCCAAACATCTACTAGGTCGACTGGCAGACTGCGGACGTGACAAAAACAATGGAGTCGGCGAATCTGAAGTTACCGAAGTTAATGAACCATGACGCCGGAATACTACATGTAAAAATACTTGTCGTTTAATCATAGGGCGACGGGCTAATTCATCTTTTTGGAAAAATGAAACCTTTACCATTTTTGAAATTACACATGAATGTGCTAAAAAGCGTGACGATTGAGTTTTCCATCAGCACTTATATGCAGCTTACATTTGTGGATCAGAGACTGTGGAAAGACACAGAAATACAATATAATCCCTGTGTCAGGCGATCAGTGAACACTCATTTAACAATCTGTGTGAAAATGCAAAAGAACTTAATAAATATTCTTAGATATTTACATGCACAGGAAGATTTTCAAAAGCAAATTTGATCAGATCTATGAACTTGACATTGAACATATGTATGGAAAATACTAATATTTATTCAAGTTGCGATGTATTTATTTATAAAATTATTTTACATTTGCTCATAGGGTTTTATATTTGCGGATTGGAAGACGCATTGGTGACCTCCATGAATTTCCCGCAAATCGTCATACACCTTTGTAAATCTTGATTTTATTTATAGGTAATGGAACACTTATTTGTCAACATTATTGGGACTAATTCCTCCCTAGTATTTTGTGTTTAGTGTTGATCAGCCAATCTTAGCAGGTATGGTAAAGATTACCTGCTAAACCTCCTCGTGTTAGCATTGTCATAGCGAGTATGTTAGCATGTTGACGTTAGCACATAGCGGTCACTACTCTGTCTTACACTCCCGAAGGGTTTATGGGCACGTGCGTGGGATCATAAACCACAGACCTAAATGACGTCAATCAAGCGGGTACAAGTGATGGACAGTGTGCAGGGTTTTTCCGTTTCTCTCTTGTTAGCAATTAGCTCAAAGCATCTTAAACTTCTATTTGATTTGAATATTCCGGCACTTTATCAACTACTACTCTGTTTTCACTGGGCACTGGCAGGTGATACCCAGTTCTGTGTACTGTATTGTATAGGCACATTGTACACACTTTCAATGCTTTAAGAAAAGAAAACTGCTAGCTGCTGGTTCTGGTGCACTGAAGAATACCAATGCACCGGTGTAGAAGATGAATTTCTCTTTGACATTTAGTTTCAGGAGAAGTACGGACAGGCTCCCCCTCTACATTACCTTTATTCTGTTTTGAGCTTTTATTCACCGTAGGCACCACTGAGAAAATGGAGGTTTCTTCCCGATGTCACAAAAACAGCCTTCTTTTTCTTTGTAGAGGAATGTCTTTCGGAGAATTAATTCTTCCTTTTCCAGAGTTTCTCCTGTCGTTGAACAGGTTACACCGTTTAAAAGAACTAGTAAGAACAAAGGAAGTTTGATCAGTCTCAGGAGAGAGTCTAAAAGCCTCTAAAAAGGACTAAATACAGTTTCAGAGGCCTTTTCAGCTTTGACAGGTGTAAAAACGGGGTGAAACAACGAATCCTTGCCGATGTTGGTGTGTTAAAAGTCAAATTTAACGATATTGAACGCTGGCACAGTGTACTCCGAAATTAACCTTACGTATGTTTTAAAATACAGTAACATTACAAATTCATCTCCTTTTGATGCACAATTTTGATGCGCATTTGATAGATTTGTAGATTTATACTATAATCTTTACTATAAAATATACGGAGCGGGAAGATGGGATCAAAATGATATTCCAGTATTCTTAACTTCTCGGAACAAATCGATCTTCTCTACTGGAGCAGAAGACATAAACACGAAAATAACACTAACCTGACAGGAATGTTAGAATGCAGAGTACATTGACTTTCAGCAAGATGCCATTTGTCTTAATGATACCGAACATTCGCATTTCTGTCAGCACGGTGTCTGTAATATAGTTTCATTGGCAGGTGACGATGGATTGTAAAGTGCCCTGGGGTTAATGTTCCAGTTTGATTTACCATAAACTTATAATCATAAAATCACAATGTGCTGCCAGTGCTGTAAGAGAGCAAGACAGAATTTTACACAGTTAAAAACTAAAACTCCTCACTAGAAAAACACAAGCGTTTTAATCCTAATTGAAATATGTATCGTAAAACACTGCATACAATAATTTTGCATTCTCTACTTCACTTTTAATTCAGCATTTTTTTTATACTTCATTTTTAATTCTACTATTAAAACTGAATTTTTATGTCCTTAATTGAAATTGGGGCAAGTAATTAATGCATTGTAACTGCACTATAACTGTAATTCTGTCCCCCTCTCATTGTATCTATGTTGTTCTGATGCATTTTTTTCATCTTATGTAAAGCACTTTCAAATTAGGTAAAGCACTTCTTGACTCTGTGTTTTAAAAGGAGAGGTTGTAATTGTGGACAAATGCTGTACATTAATAAACACTTAAAATGTCCTTATATCTGCTTATGAATACATTATAATGTAGCTGCAACAATCTATTGAATGATTGTATAATGATTAATTCATTATTGCTAAATGGGGGATTTAAAGTAAAATGTCTCCCCTTTCACGAGTTTATATAAAAGTAGATTAATAATTCGGATTAACTGAAAGATCATAGATGACATTTTATTTATTAATTAACTATTTGTTAATGTATAAAGTGGGTGAACAATTAACTAGGACCAGGTTCAACAATCCAAACTTTGAACTAAAATACACTCTTGAATAAATTGAACTACTCCTGTTCAGCAAACCAAAAACGAATTTCCCCTCGACAATGGCTTTATTCGCTTCTGAGAAACCATTCAGTTGGTACAGACATAATGGAAGTGAACACCTGCAGGGCAGATAGTCAGTCAGGTGAATTCTTTCAAAGACACACCCTCTTCAGGATGCTGCATCACCATCACCACCGGGAACATTGGTGCTGCTCTTTGGAAATTTAAATTGTTCAGGTCGGGATCGCAGACACTCAGAGGAGCAGGAACAGCTGAACAAAGAACCTTCTTTCAGCTCAACATTTGACCTTTGCAGCATAAGTAAGTCTCTCAAAACTTCATCAAACCACATTTTTATCTGTGGATTAGCAATACTTATTTTTAATTGTTGTTATAATTTTTTTTCATTATCTTATGTAGTTTAATTATTTTATTTTTAAGAATTCAAGTAATAGTAACTAGTTTATTTGACAGACAGTGAAAGAAGCGGAATAAGAGTAACATTTACTTTTGTACTGTGGAAACAATGATGATTTAAGAGAGCATTTTCCATGAAATGGCTCAACCAAACCCTGAAAAATATTTTTTGTGTACTGGTGATCAAAAATGGAAATAGTTTTAATTAGTAAGTTTTAATTTAGCTGTTTTTAAGTTTGATAACTTTGTCCCCAATGCCTGGAAAACAAGGCAAGATGGACTATTTAAATAGTATTCACTCTGATTTCTCCACTATTGTAGTATAGCATGGTACTGCGTCAGGGATTTTTGAATTTTACTGTAAACGGTGACGGTCTGAAGATCTGATCGTGAATGTTACTCAAGTTGGTTTTCTTTCTTTCTTTTAACTTTTTTGTAATATTTTTTCAGAAAAAAATATGCAGCACTCTGGATTTGGCTTATATGAATTTGAATTTGTAAACCCATGTAGGCTGGACATACAGTAGCTGTATGCATGACAAAATAATAAAAGCCTTTAATTCATTATTTTCTATAGCAATGTAAATTCTAATCTATGAATATGGATTCTGTTTTTGTACAACTGAACATCTTTTCACTGGACCAAATATGTTTACTTGGTAGAATTACAGTCAAAAACTTTGTTATAATTGTGCTTAATTTCAACTTCTAAAATTATCTGTTTAAAAAAAACAAAAAAAAAACATTATGTCCTGAAATAATGAAAAAACATTTTGGCCATTTTTAAGATGTTATGGATAGGGTCGGCACACAAAAGGAGGCCTAGGGTACACTGCTGACTAATTTCCCTCCAAAGCCTTAGTACTTTTACATATCAGCAATTGTAGACATGAAGTGTGGGAACTAGAAAATGTAAAATTAAAAAATGTTATAGTCAAGATTTTGGTGAAAAAAAAAACAAAAACATGCTAAAAAACGTATTAATGTCTTAAAGTTTTTAAGAGCTCTAATATCTTTTGGTAAAAGGTTCAAAAATGAGATCTCGCTTATTTGATTTTTAGTATTTGCTCTTTTAATGTATTTTTTTTTTTTGTCTCCCTGGTAGGAATGGAACGAGGATTGATTCTGATGGTCGCTGCATTCATGGTTTTTGTGGGCCAAGGAATGTGTCAAATCGAACCAGAGGTTCGTCTTAATTTTCTCCAAATATGGCATTTAGAGGTCCTTTCCCAAGAAGCAGCTTTACTCAGTTTAAATGAATAGCTTTTTCCAAAAAAAAAAGATTTTGAACATCTCTTTTGCATAGGTTTATATTTTGCAGATGACTCCAGTGATTTAGAAATGCACTTCAACAAAGTGAACCCACAACAATATGATTTTTAAAAATCTGAAATTCATGTGTCAAATTGCTGTGTGCCCCTTTAACTCTGCCATCACCACTTTTACTTATGTCTGCACATTTACATGTAAAAACAAACATAAAAAATGTAGAGTCAGCTAGAATTTCTGACTCATTTCAATGTCCTCCAACCAAACCAGTTCAGAAAGTAATAGGTTTTAGCCTCAAAGGGAAATCATTCTACTGGAAACATATATATTATTTATTGGATGTATGTTATCACAAAAGGGTTTTCATTGTCCAGCAGGAGAACATAATTTAACTCAGCCGGACCAACTGCAAATTAGAAGCTGTTAAATGTCTACTGTGTGTGTTACTGATTGTATATGTCTGCGTGAATACCAGGTGGAGATCACTCGAGAAGGTTGTGGAGTCACTAAACTGTGTCTGGAGACACCAGACGACTGTGATCCCGCATCATGCGGCAGTTGTCTGTTTACGTCTCTGGTCACCACTCCCGTTGAGGCTGCCGATGGTCTCAACATTTCCTTCGAACTCAGAGGACGCTCAACGGATTACATCGCAGTGGGACTTACCTTAGACATATTCAAAGTAAAACACTTAAAACTAGTGAAATGTTTACGTTACCTTCATTTCAGATAATATCATTACCATCCCCCAAGAAGAAATGTTTTTTGCAGAAAGGCCTCATAAAAACAGAAAACCTAAACACGATAAATAACCCAATAAGAAAACTCAAGACATTAAGATTGCTCGTACTATGAACACAATACCAATCACAATAAAAGGTTCTTGTGGGGACAGAAAGGAAAAATCTGTTAACTAGTTAACATTTAATGCTAAAAGTAAAAAAAGCAACTACAAGTGACTAATTTCAATAATCTTTTTGACCAACTGGACAATTGCTCTTGCATTCTGTGACAGGAATTTGTAGCGTCAATGTCAAGTTACTTTTTGCAGGAAGATCTACCAAATGCCTGATTTTTTGACATTTCTAAAGACAGACTTACATTGAATGGTTGTTAATAGAGATTAATGGAGACCTGTTAACATACCGTGTCTCACATATTCTGTATGATTGTACAAATCCTCCAAAAAGATTTGGCCTGCCGGAGTTTGGTCCTTCAGAGGAATTTGAGGCCAGGCCAGACCACATCCCCTTCCCTAAATCCAACAGTCTAGATTCAAGGAGAACAATTAAATGCGCTATCTGGGCAGTTTTATGATATCCAAGGTAACAGGTTAATGACACACACCTGCCAAAAATTGTACCAGGTTAATGATAAATATATCCACACAGCATCCGTTTTTGTTATGTAACACCCTGTAACGATGTCCATGTTCCCAGCAAAGGCAAACTGACTTGCTTCTTTACGTATGCTACTGGTCTTGTTCAATATTGATTCATGACCAACTGAACACAAACAATATGACACGGCCACGTGACATTTATTTACTTGTTAAGTTATTTATTGAGTTGATAGGGACTGCCAACATTTCACAATGTTTCCTGAACTGTCCAAATAGCTAGCAAGGCTAATAAGCTAGCATTAGTCCACCAAAAAAACAGCCAAAATTTGGCTGAATACCTGGGTTCTTTTTGATGAACTTAATCTTTAATCACATATAGGTTTGGGCATTCAAAATTCCACTTTAGCCGTACCTTATAATGACCTCTACGTGCTTGTGTATAGCTTAGAGACAAACTCAGTGAAGTATGCTTGCAGCTAGCACGTAGAAATAATGCACAAGGCTCCAAAGACATTAGTCATTACAGGCTAACTCACAAATAAAGAAGGGCTGGAGGCTAAACTATTGTCTGGACGATTTCATCACATTATTGATCTATTTCTCGCTTGAACAAGGACACTTTTTGACTGTGTAACTTGCCTTGTCTTCACTGTAAGGAGGGAATTTAATTTTTCACCACTGTTTCTGTCCTCAGGGTAAAAGCACAGTTTTCATTTGTATCAATGCGGTGAACGCTGTTGCTCCGTTTAACACCGACGTACAAGACAGAGATAACTTAAATGCTGAGTTCGAGACTTCGTTTTCGGTGAGGACTGCACTGACATATCGAGGGATAAACAAATATTGCATTTAATTTATCCTCCACACATGAGGAAAATTACTTGTTTATACGAAATGGGATGAACAGAAAGTGTAATGTGCATGAACTTGTGAGCACTTAAGGATGATGAAGTCATTATTTTTTTATTTTATGTTATTTTTTGCAGTTTATTTAATGCAATTATTGATCAGATATTTAAAAGAAACCCTAAAGTCAAAATTGTTCCCACCTTTCAGACTGGGATTATGTTTCAGTTGTCATATATTCATCTGTATGGCAATAAACTTGCAGAGACCTGAAATTTTAAACACAGATGGGTAACAAGTTAAAAGTTAAAACATAAAATGTCCTACTAAGGTGTTCTCACCACCACAAGCTTCTTTTTTAGAGATGAATACCATTCTTCCAAATCATTTGATGTTTTGATGATGGTGTTTTAGATCGCTGTCAGACACTTCACTCCAAAATCTGCCAGAGCTGTTAAGTCTGGATGAGATCTGATGACTGTGAAGACCACATCATATGATTTACATTATTTTCATGCTCAAACTAGTTAGTGACCCACCATACTGTTTATCCAGGGTTTCTCTTTAATTTGTCAGCATATGTGCCGACTCCAATGTCAAAAGATTACATTGTGGCTTCACGGTAATGTACAATTTTAAACTGACTTGAAATGTCTGCTGGTTTCTTGGTGCTGATAAGAAGTAGAATGTCTTAAAAGGGATTGATCAAACTTCAACTTCATCTTATTTTAGTTTACACTCTTTTACTTTATTGTCACCTATCCTTTTCAGGAAATGTCAGACATCGAGGGGAAGATAACTGACAACGTGATCCGCTGTAGGTTCAACGTCAGCAATTTCATACCGCCCGGAGAAGACAGGAGCAGCCGTAACGAGTCCTACTTTGTCTTCTTGGGGACTGGTGTTTACAACGGAGGTAAGTGGATGCACGCTCGTGTAGAAACTTAGATTCTTTAAAAAAGAAATCCTTTATTTGAAGTTACACAGCATCTGTCGTTGTTGATCATGTGCCCCCCACCAAGCAAACTGTATGTTAATACATGAATAAAATACAAAAAGTATAAATTTAAGGAGTGGTCTGTGTTTACTGAGGACAAATTGACCATATGTGGAAAAATAATCTTCACCATATGTTTTTCCATGTAAATACAAACATATTTGACACCAGATTAGTGGTATAAATGCCAAAACAATTACTGCTTTCATGTTGTAGCCATAAATAAGAATCAATCAAAAATATCATCACTGATTTTTAAGCTCAGCGAACTCTTCTTCTTTAGATATCTGCAAGGATTGACTGCTTTCTCTTTCAAAGTGATAGTGATTCACATAATATTTCAGATGTATATTAAGGTGAATTAAATGCTCCCATTTCATTTATGTTATTAGCTCATCCACACAGCCATCTGTGAGGACATGCATTAACTTCCAAATCGTTTTTACTCTGGCTTTTATTCTTCAGATATAAATCCTATCGAAATCGTCTTGAACGGCGGCCTTCTGAACATATCCGACCCGACCAGCAACGTTGCCCCCACAGCAGCACCCACAACAATGTCCAGTACGACATCAGGAGCCAGTAGTGTTCTCCGCCCTCACGGTAAAAAACACACTGTCCTTTCATGTTTACACTTACTACTTCAGACGCTCTATTCGAGAGGGATTCAGGGTCCTAATTTAACAGATAGTTCATAAACAGTCTTCAGTATCCATTGGAGTGTCTTAGAAAGACTAACTTCTTCACATCTTTGAGCTGCCATAATTGCACTGGAAATTCCTTAGTTTTGTGTTTCAAAGTGATGGTGATCAACAAATACAACACACTCCATGCTATAAAATTTCAGCAGTTATACTAACAAACTTATTTTCTACCTAATTCCCACAGAACGGAACTGAAAAAATAATGTGACTAAGTATGCGATAAGCTGGTTTTCTTTATCTGCAAGAGGATCATTGTAATCATACAGATATTGCCTTAAACTTGATAGGATTAAACTCTCGAAGGGTTGCTTCTCTAAAACAAAACAAAACAAACAAAAAACCATATATATTTCTCTATTACCTCTAGTGGTAGCCATGCAGCATGCAGAGAGTTTTGGATTTATTTGTCCGGCTTTTAAGGCATCATTCAGTTTCTGCCTCCACCCAAATACAATGGAGACGAATGGAATTTTTTTTTTTAAATTAACAGGTGCATCCATTTCCATTAAGTCTGAGCACTGCAAAGTACATTTCCACTTACCTCCACTGAAGTGAGGTAGAGGCGGGAGACATATCTCAAAACCTGGACGAATAGAACCAAAAGTATCTGCACTTCTTTATACCAGTAGATGTTAAGTGAGAAAATTTTGACTTTTGTTTCTCTTTGTGATGATTTCTGTTCCAAATCTTTTACTGAACCGCGCTTCAGTGTAAAAGAATGGAGAGAGGTGAAAGAAGAGTTTAATGAACAACCATTTTCTGATAAGCGTTTCTGGTCTCTTTCCCTGCCAGCTTTGCTTCTCCTGCTGAGTGTCCTCACACTGTCCATCAAGCAGAGAGCCTGAAAGAGTCCAGACGAAAGCCGTGGCTTGTATGAGTCTATGAAGACATGTGCGCTGGATTTATGCACGGAGGAAGAGTGTCAACAAGCTATGTAGAAATGATCTTTTACTGAATTTATGAGGGCCTATATAAAGCTTCGTTCGCATTATACTGAGATGTACGTTGAGCTGTAGATGCAGCTAAAAACAAATGATATTCAGATGGTGTTTGCAAACTTCTCCTCCCTTTGGTGAAACAATGATTCGTTAATTTTCTGCAGAGGACTATAGAAAAGGTATTGTTATTGCAGTTTCGTACTTGTGCAAAATTTCCCAATTACACCTTCCACCCTTCTGGTACTACTAGCAGGGTCTGCAAATACAAATTTCCATGGCTTGGGTCTAAGGGGTTTGAATCTGTTTTCCCGGAACATCTTGCCAGTAAACCTCAACTGAGAAAATGCCGTCATCATTTAAGGGAAACCAAAGCCAAGCCAGTTTTAATATCTTAACGTGGATGTAGTTTGTACTGTAAAATATCTGTTGAAGGGACAAGTGTAAAGCTCACCTAACCTTGAAATAATAAAGCTGAAACCCTGATTTACTCCTGTGTATTGCATCAAATCATTGACATCATTGACACCATTTCCCTGTCATGGTACACATGACCATGACAAGGTCGTCCAATTACACGCTTGTGATGTGCCCGTCCTACCAGGAATTCTGGTCACAAGATGAAGAGCAAGGTATGTCTTCACTCCTAAAAACAGAAAGAGTTTGTAGCTCCGGCCACCAAAGACAGCCTTCGTCGTGAATTTAGGAGCGAATACCCACACTGTGACTGCTGCTGTGACTCCCGACTACAAACCAGCCGGAGTACGGAAGTAGAATTACCGCTTCGCAAGTTGTATGCCTCGGCCAACCAGTCGAGTTGCAGTTGGCATCCGTGTCTGTCCAGACGCGTAAAATATATGTAGTGAAGACTTTGAAGGAATTTAATAAAAAGGTATAATGAAAGGTAAGTGTATTTTTATCATAATTAGCATATGAATTCTTGAGTTATGGCCAAAAACGAGTTTTGTGGAGTCACAGTGACCTGGACCTTTGACCACAGGATTCTAATCAGGTCATACTTGAGTCCAAGTGGACGTTTGTGCCAAATTTGAAGAAATTCCCTCAAGCGCCTCCTGAGATATCACGTTCACAAGAATGGGACGAACGGACGGTCAACCCGAAAACATGATGCCTCCGGCCACGGCTGTCGCCTGCTTGGAGGCATATAATGAAATGACGCAAATAACGACCAATAACGACCAATAACGACTTGAGACACCAAGTCCTTATTTTTTGGAAAGTGTGTCATTATAATGACTTACAGGATCTTTTTTTTTTTTTTCCCCCCCATCACATTGGCAGAAATGGGCTTCCGTAGAGCTGGATACAGCGCTGCCACTCTGCCTTGCTGCCAGTTCGTCCCAGCGAGGATTCTTGGTATTGCAACCAAAAAAAAGCATCGTTTTAGTCATTTGCTGTTTCCAGCTTATCAAATGTGAGGATTTCATGCTTTTGCCGTACGTGACAGTAAACTGAATACCTGTGGGTTTGGATCGTTTGTCGGACAAAACGCAACATCCGAAGACATCCCTGGTCTGTGGGAAATCCTAACGGACATTTTTCTCTATTTTCCGACATTTTATAGACAAAACGAATAATCGAGAAAATATCCTGCAGATTAATTATGAAAATAATCGTTTGTTGCAGCCCTTGATAATGAAGGGCTGCAACTTACAACTACAATAATCAAGCCAGACAATCATACAGGTTTTAAACAAGCCGAAAGTTTTGCTAGATTACTTAAACAATTTAGGTAAAACTGAAAATGAGTGCACCTGAAATGTTGGTAATACTTTCTAATCACATAGGAAAACTGTGCAGAAATGTGCAGACCTCTGACAAGTGCTGCAGGTGAAAGTTACACAAGGAAGAGTTTCTCATTAATACCTTTGGTGAAAAAAAAAAAAAAAAAAAAAAAAAAAAAAAAAATCACAATCAGAGACGGCAAAGCCACAAAACTGAATTGAAATTGGTGAGAATTAAACGTGGCAGCTCACTGGAGCTTGTTCTGATGAGGGAACTGAAGCTGAGCATATTTTAGGAAATTTTATACCTTTGAATGAAAGTTCTTGTGTCTATTACCCAGTTGGGCACAGAATGTTACAGAATGTTTTATTGTTGGTGCTAGAGGTTCGAAATAGGACTTATTATTTATAGAAATTTGTCTTTGAAGCATAGAGACTAATTATTTTTGGTTTTATGACTTTACATTCATTGTTAGGGCACTATTCTTATCATATTGCTGCCCTTTGTGCTCTCACTCTCTGTGGGTCTGTTCAGGTTGACTGCATTTTGGATCGGGACTGATCATCCTTCGGTCTATTTGGGTCGGGTCTGGCTGTCCTCGGGTTCCCCTTGGATCCGGTCTCTCTGTCTTGATAATTGTTGGGTCCATTTCGTGTCCAAAACTTTGGAACCGCGAGGAGCTCTAATGTGCTATTAACGTTAGGGATAAGGGATTAGAAAGGATTACGATTCCGTAAACGGATTTGGAAATGGATTCAGAGTCAATAAAATGATTTTGAATCCCATCCCTGGAAGGAAGTGCTCTTTTTCGTTAAAAACTGAATCGGTTTTTGACTAAAAGGGAAATGAACAGTAGTGCAGTTTAATCAGTTTAATGTTTAACTACAAAACCTGCACTTTTCTCCCCCATAGATCACCAATGTAGTTTGTGGAAAAAAAACATAAAGGCACATCCAATTTTAATATTTTATTGCAATTTATTCCTTTACAGTTAAACTGAAACTGAATAGTATAAAAAACTGACATTAACATACAGACACACAAGGTCAAACTCACTGATGAGGAAAACAAACACAATGAACCTAAAAGCGGTATTTTGGAGCTGAAATTCCGTCCTCGCATTAAGACATGTCCATCGAGATGTCGTCTCTGAGAACATTAACAGTCCATGTTTCTGTCTTCTCCCGAAGACAAGTAACGACGCAGTAAAAACACAAACTGAAACTAACAGCTAACTATTCTGGTTACAGTGATACTGGATAACAGGCCAAAGAAACAAAAAAACAAAAAACAAAAACCAAAAACAAACAAAAAAAATAAACCCAACACAACCGGCATTAGGGACAATGGAATAATTTTGTGTGCGCACCATGCTTGTGTGTGTGTGTGTGTGTGTGTGTGTGTGTACACGTTTACTTTTTGTATCTACAATATGAGTGTTAAAACAGAGTCCGAGTTCCTACTGGAAGCTGTGTGTACGCTGCATGTGTCGGTGTGGTCTGAGCCTACGAGTCCTCTTCACCGTTGACACTGTCAGCATCATCGTCACCTTCCACGTGCTCTCCTTCTTCCTCCTCCTCCTCCTCCTCCTCCTCCTCTTCCTCCTCCTCCCTCTCCTGACTCTTCACCTGCACAGTTTGACAAAGCAGTTTGTATCAGAAAACTGATTTAAAAATGAAATGCAATTAACTAAAGTCAATGGAACAACAACAGCGGGTTCATGAGATGAATCTGGGAGTTTTAAATATGCCATTATATATTTAAATAAATAAATACATTTTTTTTTTTTTTAAAAAGGCACCAACTTCAAGGGTTTTGTTATCATTTTGGGCTTTAATAAAATGACTAGAACTGGCAAACAGTGGTGTTTCATTTCTCTCTCTGTACATTGGTGGTGATACGCTTGACGATTTGTTTCAAAGTGATTATCTTCCTCCTGAGGATTTTTATGGAGTGCGCACCGTTTTATGAAACGGGAATGTTTCTCTCAGATAAACTGTTTTTTCACATGCTCTGTCTTTAAGATTAGGCAACAATTCTTAAATCCTTGTGTAACGAACTGTTGCTGATCAATTTTTCGCTCTTTTCTCTGGTAAATTTAAAAAAAAATTATAAATAAAATTTTCAAGGTGACATCTTAAAAGAGCTTGTTTTGTTGATTCCATTTACAGTGACAAAAAATAAAATAAAATAAAAAATTCTGTAAATCTTCAAATGAGAGAAACTGGAATAAGTGAATGTTTGGCATTTTGCTTGTCAAGTGGCTTAAACCATCTGTTGAATACTCGTACTGGTTGATTAACTGACTGATTGTTCCAGCACAAAAAATGTCCAATTCTCACATTCATTTTTACACATTTAGCTAATTGAAACAAACTTGCGAACCATTAATTAGCATACAAGAGCCCTGTAAAACTAAATTACCTAAATTTGTTACCTAATTACCTAAAGACTAAATTTGTGACTGACTATCATTTGTGAAATCTGATGCTGCCAACATTTGCGATTTGTGTGTAAATGGAGCTTTCAAATTGCTTTTGTGAAAGGGCCCCTGGATGAAGGAGTCTCACCTCTTCCTCCTCCAGTAGATCTCCCTCCTCTTCCTCCTCCTCCTCATCCGAGTCATTCATCTCCTGGCTCTCCCTCTCCCTCTTTATCCCATCGTCCTTCTTGTTGCTTGGGTGCGGTGGTGAAGTCACCTCTCCTGGCTCAGTTTTTATGCTCTTGGCTTCTGCCAAACATGGAGACACACTCAGAAATAATGATCTATTATATGAAATTACGTTAAAGGAAGTTCTCTGGGTTGTTTCTGTTTCTTGTTGGGAAAAAAAAAAAAAGCAGGGCAGTAGCCTGGCTCTGATGTTCAGACTTTGACTGTATTAGTACAGACAGATCTCAGTCATACTGTCATGTTTCACTGTCAGTTTTAGTCTAGAACCCATCTAGTTGAATTATCGTGTCTTTTTTTATGACACTCCCCATTAAAACACACAGGGTTTCCCGCCGTACCTGACTTCTTGCTGTGGTCCTTCTCCATGCGCTCCAGGCTCTCCAGCAGGTCGTCCACTTTGCTTTTGATTTGGGTCAACTCCCGCTTGATGGTCTGCAGCTCGTCCACCTTCACTGCAGAGGAAAGGGAGGGAGAACGAGTGTAAGGAGGACTTCTGGATGAGCAACTGGAATCAAGTACGATGGAGAGAAAGTGCTCGTGAATAGTGAAACTAAATCTCCTTTCACACAAACACATATCTGTCCACTGACCATAAACTTAAACTGAGCTCGGCTAAAAGGGTTTGCTTGTGCTCAATAAATCAAACCTAGACTGCAACTAACCTTTTATTGTCATTCTTGAATGATCAACATTTTTTAAATGTATCGCCTGTCAAGTTTAACAAAATAGTGGAAAAAAAACAACAACCCATCTTTAAATAGTGTGTTTTTTCCAACCAACAGTCCAAAACGCAAAGATGTGAGAATATATCCAATAATTAATTTATCAAAATGGTTGCTGCTTAACTTCCTGTTGATCGACTAATCATCTCGGCTCTAAAATCTAACAATTACTTTGGGGCTGGGGTTCGATCGCATTTTATTGGCTCTGAATCCAGTATCAAATCCACTTATTAAGTCTGAATCACTTATCAAATCTCATCAAGTTTAACTTTCACCATTTGAACGCAACTAAAGTTATGAATAACTAGTGTATAAATAATTATAAATATTTAATGGTAGCTACTATATAACTTAATGAAGCTAGACTAATTTTTACCTGAGCGGAGCAGCAGAAGATATGAAATATTGACTGTTGATAGATATTGCTTGTTCTGACACACTGAAATAACAGCAGGAACATACTGATTTTTACACCTGTGACTTCACCGACATCTTGATCAAAACAATGGAGGTCTTGACTCCAAACTATGAGGTTAATGAGCTCCAAATATTCACTATCTGCATTAAAAAAAATAAATAAAAAAGATTGAACTGGGACTGTATTTAACATCCCATGATCAGCTGGTCATTTCTGTACAGAAGAGTCTCCACTCTGTTGAAGGACAAAGCAAAATTTACTGGCGGTTGTGGAGTGATGTTACAGAGTGATTGGTTTTTTCATTCACATGCAATCTTTGGCAGAGTCCAGTCAGAGGCTTGGAGAGAGCACATTAACCAGCAGACTAAGCTTCAGTTGTAGCCGTTACACTGTTAACAATAGTTATCTCCAGCTGATATAATGTGCTGCGGTCATTTATACTAGCCAAAGCGACAGTCAACGCTGGGTAGAAATGATAAACTGCTAATGCTACCTGCATGTTTTCTTCCTTGATCTTTGCTACCACAAAATTAAAGAAAAGAGTAAATAAACGGTTCGATTTAAAACTCGTTAGCATCAGAACTTAATGGGGCTGGATAGCAGACTGGGAACCAGATCCAAAATTGAACCAGCTACTGGAACCCATCCCCACAATTTCTCAA
Source organism: Xiphias gladius (assembly GCF_016859285.1). Lineage (NCBI taxonomy): Eukaryota > Metazoa > Chordata > Actinopteri > Istiophoriformes > Xiphiidae > Xiphias > Xiphias gladius. The sequence continues at coordinate 22,758,870 of NC_053413.1, read as the reverse complement.
AATCGATTGTTGCTTATTATTTTGTATTTTGAACAATCAAGTCAGTTTAATCCGACATACAAGGATCAGGCCCCTGAGCAGCAAATTCTGAGGCCAGCTAGTGTCCCAGGTTTGTTTGATAAATGACTGATTATCAAATCTTCATTGTTTCAGCACTTTTTTTTGTGTCCACCACAACTTCTAATTAATTTAATGCAAATGGAACAGTGCCAGCATGTATCCTTGTACTTCAACCTTTTACCTTCTCGACAAAGTAAAGTCGAGCTACAACCTTTTCAGGTTGCACAGGATTTTTCATTTTATGACAGGTGTACCACTTCATTACTCAAACTAGCTCAGGTGGTGCCAGTATTCATTTTTCCCTCACTAGTTTGATAGTTTTTGGTGGGCTTGATAAAGCTTCAGATTCAGTCTTTTAAATGGTTCAGGAGGCAGTGGGAGACGCTCACTTGTTCTGGAAGAAGAAGTCCTCTGGCTGCTCTTGGAGGAAGAGGAGAAGCTGCTCTTGGTTCGCCGGCTGCTTCCTCCACTGAGGCTGACCCGCGGGCGCTTGGACGGGATCACGGCCCGCGACAAGGGGGGAGGGGGAGCGGGGACACGGGACGGGTACGAGTACATTCTGGTTTCAAACACAAGAGCAACACAAATAAAAATAGAGAAACTCTGGTCTAGACTCTGTGGTGGGAATTTATAGCTGTGGAGAATATGGAAGGTTTCATTCAATGAGATAAGAGACTAACTACTCTTACAGAACGAAAATACAGAACCTCACGTGTTATTGTTAATTTACAACACCATTTGCACTGTGCACTGCTGTTAAAGTAACATGTTCAAGAGGGACAGGAGGAAGTTCAGAAAATAAAGAAAATCTTTACTGATGAGTGAAAGTCAAATGGCAATTTTTCATTTTGATGTGTGCGTTGTGTATTCTTTTAAAACTGGGAGACAAACGGGAACATTTTACTCACCTGTCGTAATAATCTCTTTGAAAGTCATAGTCGAGATCAAATGAGGAACTGCTGTTCAGAAAGAAAAATAAGAAGCGTTTGGAAGGAAAATGATACGGTCACAGTGTTTCCATATTCTTTCCAAAGGTTTGTCATCTCATATCAGGTGAGCTGTAGATTTTATTTTCATTTCTGGTACTTTGTTACAGTTAGTGATGTAATTTTCTTGCCTTGCTCACTTAACACCAGTGAAAGTGTTAGTAAAACATTATCACTGTGACTGACCTGTACATGTCTCCAGCTGAGCGTTTTGTGGTTTTTGACCTGTGTGGTTTGGGTTCTCCAGCCAGATTGATGTCTGAAGGGTGGGGTGGGGGGGTGGGAGAGAGAGAAAAAAAAGAAAAGAAAAAAAAAAAAGACCAGATCATTAAGCGAGTGATGCCAAGGACCACAAGGACCACAGATCGAGTCCCTTTTATTGCCGGTCTGTTTATAAAACTGAACATTATTTACCTTTAAATTCCATTTTGTAAAAGGTTATCAAAAGGCATTAATTATGAACTGAAGACAACCAGCTGAAGAGATGAACAGGAAAACAATGCATCAAGAGTTTTGCCAGCAGTTTGAATTCAGTCACACCGGAACATCTTGTCTCAGCAATTGTTATATTACGTCAATGAGTAGAATGATGAATGTGCGGTTTGACACTTGAGGCATGTTTTCGTATTCATCTGATGAAAGGAACAATGTTCCTCTGTGTTCACCTTAATTATGAGTCAAAAAATTGTAAGTATGAACATGATTTTGACTCATCACAGGTAGAGTAGATTGGAGCCAATTGTGGTCCAATATGCTAACACAAGCTATATGTGGAAACTTGAAGCCTCCAGTGCACGTACAATACACTTAGAATTGACTGTTCAGTGGTGTAGGACACATCATGGATCAGTCACATGAAAAATATTTAATTATTTATAAATTCTGGATCTTTCAGTGAGGAAAATTAGGTATTTTATTGTAGGAAAAATATACCAAACCCAAATTATTACTCCAAGCAGAGTATTTTTGCATGTCTTGACCAGAACTTGACATTTCAAAGTCACAGCCTTGAAACATTTATTGGCAAAGAAAGAGCATAGTTTTTAGTTTGTTTGTATTTTGTCCAGTTTTAACCTCTTTGTCTCCAACATCAGTGGTTCCCAACCTTGGGGTCGGAAACCCTACAAGGGGACCACAAAGTAAATATTAGGGGTAGTGAGATGATTAACAGGATAGGAAAACAGAAAACTACATCAAATGTGTTTTATTTTTTTTAAAAACATCAAAAAATGCTCAAAACATTTTGTTGGGCTTAAGGTGACGTCATCAAACGTCTTGTTTTGTCCATCCGAAACAGAAGCCCCCAAAACTCTGTCCACCATGATGAAGAAAGGCAGCAAATCTTCTCTTCTGAGAGGCTGAAGTCTGCAAATGTTTGGCATTTTTTCACTGTTTTTGTTTGAAAAATTATTTAAACAATTTATTGATCATCAAAACAGCTGCTGATTATTTTTCTGTGAATCGATTTATCGTTTCAGTTCTTTTTATTCCACGTATGCTTCTTCCTTCTGAAAACTTGGTGCCTACATTACCCGTAAAGCAACTTGGCCACCAACAGTTCAGTCAGAGATTTGGGTGTGTTATGCTAGTGGCGGATAAGCAGAGATGAGGAGCAGGCTACAGAGGTCTGGTAAACTCACTTCCTTTACAGACTTCGTACAATTTTTTACTCCAGAACTACTCCAAAACCTGTAAACAGAATCTGATGTGTAAAACTGGTGGAGTTCCTCTTTAGCCTTTTAAAAATACAGCATCCCGCCCGTGGGACACTTTGGACTTGGAAGAACTACTTTAGGTGTGTTTTGGTCTGTACCAGACTCACTCTTCACACAACCTTGACAAATTTTACATTGTTTGAAAGCTGTAAGTTTCCTGATACCATCTGTGCAAAGCATTTTAAGATTTAATATCACTGCAACAGCTGTTTACGTAGAATTGGCCTTATATTCCCGTTTTTGTGCTTTAAAAAAAGAAAAAAAATTATTTGTTTTGGGTACATTATTCTCAGGCGTGTGCATAAAATTGGTTAAGAGATCACAAGCTAAAAGGTTGGGAACCGCTATCCTAATGGATCCTCCTTTAATAAATATAGAAGCTTTGCCAAGGATCCTCTTATAATTTAGATACAGTTATAAGAGCACCTAAGTCCTGCCAAACTGCCCCAGTATAGCAGGACTTAACTCAAAAGTGGCTTTACTGGTAAAGTCCTGCTTTAAAATGTCCCCTTCTCATTCCAAAAATTCAAGAACTGAATCCTTACCAAGCACTTGTCCGACAATCATCCTCCCATCCTCTCCGGTGACAGCAGCCCGGGCGTTCCTCTCGTTGGAGTACTGAACGAAGGCATAGCCCTTGTGAACGGAGCAGCCTACAATCTTGCCATACTTGGAGAAGATGGCCTCAACATCTGCCTTGGTGACCAGCAGGGTGTTGAGGTTGCCGATGAAGACTCGGGAGTTGAGGGAGCGTGGGTCGGTCTTGTTGGTGACGTTGCTGCTGGCCATCAGGCTGGAGGTGGTGGGTGAACGACTAGCAGGAAGACACAGACACAAACACAGGTTTAGTGGCAAGAATGAGTAACATTCAACCCTCCGAATTACTCCTGCTGTCGTTGACTGAATTACTGCAGAGTCCCCAGCTGTAGGGTCTGTGAATCAGGACAGCAGCATACATGATCAGCAGCGTTTCCTGGGAAATCAAGGTTAAATCAAAAATAATCACAAGTGCTGATGACAAAGGAGAAAACTGCACAAGTTATGGATCACCCTTATTGTACTAACAGGAAGCATGTGTCCAAACTAGTCCTTATATTTATGCTTTGAAATAACTCAGAAACTGTCACGAGCCTCTCTTTGGTTAATACCCACAGGTTTCAAGTGTGGCTGTTTAATTTCCTCCCAGTACAAAAAAATAATCTCCATTTGAGGGGAAAAAAAACAAAACAAAACTGTCTATCAAATGATGTTCAATTACTTTGCAGATTATACTTATATACGTATTAATGTTAGAGGCCTGCAATAAACTCAAACATATACAATCACACAGTATAGTGTATGTGTGATTCTAGTACTGGCACCAAAATAACCTTTGCTCATTCGTTAATCATATTTTAGTCCACAACCAAAAAAAAAAAAAAAGATATTTTACTGCATCAACTAGATGTAGCCGTGGCAAACAGAACTTTCATTCATAAAGTTATTACCATCACTTTATTTTAGCAATTCCAGTATAGGAGATGTGGTGCTACTGCTACCAGGTTTTTAAAGAGTACTCTTTCATACCACACACTATTATATTGCATGTAAAATTTTGTATTGCCATGTAAACATGCTGAGTTGAACAGGAGGTTAAATTAGCCTGATCCTGATGCATCCCAGATACTATTGTACGTGGCATTCAAAGAGTTAAGTGAGCTTCAGTGTCTTGTATGGTTTGTTTCAAAGACTAAGAATAAGATACCTCAGAGGTGTATAGGGGACCAAAAAAAACAAACATAAAAAACCCACCCCACAAAAGGTAAGCCAAGTTTATACTTCTGAGTTCATTATAACACACACCCTTTTCAAAACATTCAAGGCTGTTTTTCAGGAGTTTTCAAAGAATGTTATTATAAGGAACAACACATATCAATTAACTCGCACCACGTCTTTGTGACGACAGACAGCCACGTCCTTAAAGTCAAGGTAACTATCTTTCACATCCACCTGAGTTACAGAAATGGGACCAGTAACCACCTGAAGGTTTGGATGGTATATTACAGGCCTTATATTAAGACTTGGGGCTTGTCAAAAATGCCAGTATTTGTGATGTTTTTCTAAGCAGTGTAGTAAGCCTCCCGTTTAGAGTTTAACGTGTTTGGGGTTTAGAGCTGGGCGATACAAAAGCAGTCGAACGGTATATTAACTCAAAACCTCTATATTCATTAACTGAAATTTACGGTAAGTTTGTTTGTGCTTTCATACAGTAATAACTTAGGGGTGGGTTCTTTAGTTTTCTTGGAATTAGCCTGGTGAATATGATTGTAAAGCAAACAGTAAAAAAATTACTGTTTAACAGTTAAGTTATATAGGTTCAGAAAATGGTATCATTAAGCTGTAATGCACCATTTAAGACCAGTAGTGGACAACATTTAATCTATACCACATTATAACCAAAATCCTAGAAGTTATCTAGTCTCAAATCATTGTATCACACTATTTTATTTATATTAGTGCTGCAACTAATGTATTTTCACTATTAAAAATTGTGAAAATCTCAATAACAAACAAAAAAAAGTCAAAAATGCCTGTTAAAGTTTTTCAAAGTTAAAAGGTGACGTCTTCAAATGTTTCGTTTTGTCTGACCAACAGTCCAAAACCTGAAGATGTTCAGGTTAGTGTCAGGTTTGCCAAAGAAAATCATAAAACCCTCACATTTGAGAAGCTGGAACACGCACATTTTTGAAAAAAGAAAAAAGACTAAAATGACTGTTTGATTATCAAAATATCTACTGACTAATGTTCTATCATTGATGCTCTAATTAGTATACTGTTTCCCACATAAGAAAAGGATTGATTTATCTTGATTTGTAAAGCAGCAAAAATACCACACTCATTTATATTCACTGGGGACTTCCAGGCTAAAAATCTGGACCCTTCTGGTACTGACCAGTTTTATCCTCAGTATCCAATAAACAGGGCCCTTTTAATATTATTCTAATCCACCCAAGGAGGACGTGAGTGAAGCCCAGAGCCTTGAGCGAATTTGGAGATGGGAAGGGAGCCCTCATATAGGAAAACATGAAAACAGTAGTGGCAGCAACAGTAACCAACCCCCCCCCCCCCCCCCCAGCCTGACAGGGGGCTGAATATTCATCACTCACTCCATAGCGTCTGTGTGCAGGGCTGTCGTCTGTCTGATGTTTGACACTGTGGGCTGGGTTCAGTTTGGTTGGGCTGGTGTCTCGACCTTCACCTTCGCCCCTCGCGAATTATACTGAGGCGACAGAAAACACACCTCAGTCAAGCTGAGCAGGGTTATCTTGTACCAAGGCTTACCTGGTTGGAGTGTGTGTGTGTGCAGGAGTTAGTGAAGAGGCAAACAAAGTAACAGTTCTAAAAACAAGAGATGTCTGTGTCCAAGAAAATCCCAGTACAACTATCCACTTTGGGACTACAACCTGAGCCAAAAGCATGTCTCAGTGCAATATCTAATACTATCAAAAATAAGCTGTGTAAAGTGACAAAATACAGAAGAGATCAACTATTAAGAAAAAAACAAATCTAAACCTGGGACTAAACACAAAGAGACAGAACCATTAAGTTCATATCAATGAAAAAGTAGGCCCTAATTGGTCCACACATGCTTTTGTTTGTGTAACTCTTGTGAAACATGGCTGTAGGAGCTCAGAGGGGACTATGTGAAGCCCTTTAAGAGAGTAATGTCAGCAGGGGATCAACTTTAACAACAATTCTACGTGTGTAAATAAACCTAAAAACCTCTCAAAATCTCAAACTGACAAATCACGTGAACTCAAACACTTTTTCATGTTTAGACAAACTGAAAGCAAGTGATTGCTGAGGTGTCAAATTTAACAATCGACTGCAGTGGTTTGACAGATATGACCTGATGCAAAATTATTAAATTTCAGGGGAAAATTTTTAATGGAGGAATTTTGCCAATCCATACTTTATAGTCTAAATGTGGTACTCTTATTTTATACTCCTTAAACATGGAGCAATATCAGTTTGGAGTGACAATGTATTATACAGGCTAAGCATTACTAACTTCTAATATATAAAAACTACAAGTAGGATATAACAGTAAGATAAATATCAGTATCACAGTAAGTAATCTTACCGTTGGTAGGATTATTATGGAAAACTAAATACTAGAGTGGGGGTTCACCATCGGAATTTAGGAAACAGGGACATGGCGAATTGAAATGGGTGGAAAGTACATTCACTAAATAGAGATGTCAATATTAGCACTCAGTAATGTGATGTGATACATGCTGGGCTGCAGATTTACTTTATACATACTCTTATTGGACCCCTTTTTAGTGTCCTTAGGGTTTCTGCAGTATTAAATTAAGTTGAAGACTTTATTTGCTTACACAGAGAGCAATTCAGTTATTTTTTCACTTGCACACCAGTCAAAAAATGAGAGAACAATGAGGGACAAGAAGGCCAACACTTATTATTATTATTATTATTATATAAGTAAAGCAATAATTCTTAGTAGTATAATTAATCAATTAATGGGAACTGCACCATGATAAGTGGCAAAAAACTGATGGATAGATTAACCAATTTAAGCTTTTGCTAGAATGTGCCCCTGGCCACAGTGGAAAGCAGTAATAATAATAAATTGTAATAATACATAACTCCACAAAAAAGCTTCCTGCATGCACAATCCACTGTTGCATTAGTCTCACCTGTAGTTCATATATGTATAAAGTTTCCCAACAGTCCACAACCACATACAAAACAAGCTATAACTAATTTTACTATCTACTGCATTATCTAATGAAACTTAAGAACTTTTAAGACTTTAAGTCCTGCAGATACCCTGGTCCTGTAAGTGCAATTCTACACTGATCTGTTTTGAATTTATTAGTATTTTCCACTTTATGTAAACACTATTTTAGTTCATTAGCTTTTAATGAAAAGATTAAATGGAGCTTATGGGTGTACCTGCAGCCTAGGAGTGAATGTGAAGGCGTGGGTTGATTTGGATACACAAACAGCCATCATACTCTTTCAGATAAATACGTTTAATTATTAAAATGTGTATTTGTAACGTTATGTAACAAAACTGAAGCCACTGGCAGTCCGAAGCTTCCAAAAATCTGAAAAATCACTCTTCATCATGGAAGGAGAAAAAAAAAAAAAAAAAAAAAAAAAAAAAAAACGGGGAAAATCTACTCCACACTTAAAAAACAAAACAAAAACAAAGGCTAAAAACAAAAATAAAAATCAAAAAAACTATCTGAGCAGAATGAGCCAGAAAAGCAAAATCTGGAAATTATGAAAAATTACCTAAACCATCCACAACACACCCGCCTGGACCCCGACAGCGCCACCACCAGGCTTTAGTGTGAAACACAGGGCCTGCGCTGGCCTCGGGGGCTCAAAGCCGGCTGGCATGGCTAACGTTAGCCGACCACCACTTGAAAAGCATAAAAAATACACAGCAATCAGACCAGTTCCTCTGCTTGCAAGAAAACCAAAACCTGCAAAATTCTGATCATTTTGTAGTCGATAATCTGTAATCAAATTATAGATCAGGATGAAGCTGCGGCTATCAAACTAAAAGGAGACGGTTAGCTAGTTAGCTAGCTGGAGGGCTGGCAAAAACAAAATCAGTCCCGTCAAGGAGAAGTCTTCACAATAAACGCAACAAAAATAAAGCTAAAAAGGCGGTGAGACGGTAGCTAAGGTGCATCCAAACCGTCGTGTTCTCTAAAAACCACAAGCAGCGTTCGTGTGTTTGAGGGGGACGAGCGTCTTCGAGTTAGCTAAGATAGCTACCTCGCTAGCCAGCACATTACGATCTGTCCCCTCGCAAAATAGCAAAAAAAGAAAAAAGAAAAACATCGTCGAAAAAACTCCAAAAAGAAAAGAAAAAGGAAGGAAAAATTAAAAATGTCTGGGAACAAAATACTCACCACGACCTTTACGAGTAAAATGTCTTGCTTTCGGTAAAATCTGTCAAATCGTTACTTAGGTCGTCCTTTCGGAGCACCACAGGTTCGCCCCCTAAGCAGTGAGCTAGCTTTCTTCTAGCCACAAGGCTAACGCAACGCTATTTGGAGATGGCGCAGTAGCGGACAGAGGTGCTGGTTTTTTTTCACAGAGCAGTCCAAGGGAGCGGGGTCGGTCAACTGAGGTAAGTCACATATGGAACACTGCTGACACCGGTGCGACCGTTTGGATAAAACGCACTCACCTGTTGTCTTTAAAAAATGAGTCTGTCCTGCCTCCAAAAGCCTCCAAAGATTTGAGCTTTGAATTGTGTCTATCTTTTTAACTAAACCAGTGATGGAAAGTAACTAAGTACATTTATTCAAGTACTGCAATTAAGTACAAATTTGAGGTACTTGTACTTTATTTAAGTATTTTCTTTCCATGCCATTTTATACTTCTGCTTCACTACAATTAAGGGAAATATTGAACTCTTTACTCCGCTATTTTTATCTGACAGCTTTAGTTACCTAATTTACATACAAAACATAAAAACAGCTGTTAAAATATGCTACGGTGTAGATTAAAGTACCCAACAGTATGTACTAGTAAAGCTGCAACAATTAGTTGATTAATCGATTTGCAAATTGATGTAAAATTAACTGTCAACTATAATTATTTAAGTGATTTTCATTCAAAAATGCCAAACATTTCATGGCTCCAGCTTCTCAGATGTAAGAATTTGCTTATTTTCCTTTTAATTATTTTAAAACTTAAACTATTATTATTATTTTAATAATTTTGAGGTGTGGGCTGTTGGTTTGGGCTCTGGGCACGTGATGAGCATTTCTCACTACTTTCAACAAACCAAACGATTGACCGATTATTTGAGAATCTAATCAGGAGATTAATCCATAATTAAAACAATCATTAGTTGCAGCCTCATGTAAAACAGTTAAACATTAGCTACCCCTAAACAATTACAACAATGACACTCTTCCTTAACATTAATGCATGAGAAAGCATTATCTAGTGATTATACTTTCGTTCTTTTACCTAAGTAACATTTTAATGCAGAACTTTTAATGGAATATTTTTGCAGTGCGGGATTAGTATTTCTGCTTAATTATAGGATCTGAATCCTTCCTCCACCACTGCTTTTAACTTTGCTTTTGTAAACAGGCAAACAATCGTAAAATGTATCACTCTCGAGTCACAAACAATAATTATTTCATGGCTTAAGTTCTCTTGGCAAGAAAAGAAAAAAATCAATAATAAACTTGATTACAAAAGCTATTTTACATGGCGACGGCATTTCTCTTTATACATACAGGCTATATGACATAGGAAGAATTTGTGCTAAATCAAATATATTAACAAGATAATGCAACCTCTTAAAGGATATCTATAACAAAACACACATTTCTTTTGGGCAGTTTTTATGGCTGATAAACATGTTCTCTTGTTCCTGTGAAAATTCACACGTCAAAGCGCTGAAACCTTTTTTTAAAATAGCTGACATACCCTGTTTCTCATTGGCAATCAAGCTAACATGAGTCACCTCTGCGGCTGTGATTAATTGTGACTTCATAGGTTGTTTTTTTTCGGTTCCTCTTTGTTTGTGAGCTGGTTTCAGCAATTTCTCCACCACCTTGACAACCTGAACTTTGCTGAAAATGTCTTCATTTTAACACTAATTTTTCCACTGTGGTACCTATAGAATATAGAAGCTGTGTGAATATTAAAGAAAATAAACAAACACACCAGAAAACACTTTTTTTTTTTTCCTAATGGAAACTGTGGATCATGAAAAAGTTACAAAAACCTGCTCACATGAAATAATCTAGTCTGCCTGACTTGGATAAGAGTGGTTATTCGGTAAGCTATTGTCCCATTTAATTTAAAAAGCATTTGATCTTCAAAACACGTGTAAATCGTACTGTATTTAAATATTATCCTTTGGAAAGAGTGAACATAAAGGGTCAGACCACTGCTGTATTACCACTTTCAGACAGGAGAGGGTAATGTTGTTGTAAATAAAAGAACGGTGACACTGGGATTAATAAAAAAAGGAAAATTTGGCAGGGGTTAATATAGTTTGACCTGAAAAGTCCTGTAATGGCTTCAAAAACAGATAAGTGACCATGAGGCATTGCTGCCCAGACCCCTGAAGAAAGCAATTCGCAAGAAGGCTGAATAAAGAAGAAGATGGTTGCATCCCAACCGTCTTCTTCTTTATTCAGCCTTTTTTATTACAAAGTGTGATTTGCCTGCATCCGTGTGATTTTCTCCTCTCCAGCCTCCATCAGCTTTAGTCGAGGGTTGAACGGTTGTGCATGGATAAGTAAAGGCCTAATATAACTCTGTGTGTTAGGAATAAGTGCGGATTTGGCACCAGCAGGTGAACTGATTCCCAACAGAGGTTCTTAAACTGCACTCACAAAAAAAGCTATTTACGAAAAAAAAAAAGAAAAAAAAAAGTTTTCCAAAGACAAAAGTTAAGGAGAGTGTTGGAAATATTCTTAAATGTAATCCCAGTGTGGTCAGAGGAGCTGTCTAACCCAAACCTCTCTTGTTTCTGTAGCCTATAGGGACTGTTCAAGTAAAGAAACATGAAAGTAACACATCTGAGAAAATCTGCAACATGATTTTTTTTGCTTTCAAAATACATGAATACAATTATCCTCTATGCACACACGCAGGAAATGATGAACAAATGAGCGGCAGGTACGCAGGCAGGCGATCCACGGAGGTGGGAAACTCACTGAGGACATCTAGTGTACAGGTACAGCAGTGTTGTTTGACTCGTCCTACGAGGAGAATCACAGGTGTAACTAATAACGTTAATGATGGTTTAGTTTCACTAAATGACAGAATAAGCCATGGAAGTGAACCAGCATTCATGCTACCAGCCAGTTGGTATTTATGTTACTAGTACACCTGTGCATTTCCTGTCATGACACTGTTTCCCAGCCTTTTAGGCTTGTGACCTGTTAAAATACAGCAATATCTGCTCACGTTACAGGTTGCGTATGTCTTTGAGTTGTGAGCGGTTCACCCTAAGAATGATGTCCCATACTCGGCTCGTTTTATTTGAATGGTTTTCAGTGACCTGACGAAGTAAAACTATTCAGTGGGGCTCCAGCAATAATAATAAGAATTTTCACTAGCGATTAATCTGCCGATCATGTTCTCGATGAATCGTTTTGTCTAGAAGATGTCAAAATCTTCACAGTGCTTGCTTTGAACAACCAACAGTCAAAATCTCAAATATATTCAGTTTACTGTCATATTAGACAAAGAAAAGCGGCAAATCCTTTGATTTGAGAAGCTGGGTCCAGCAAATGTCTTAAACAGTTTATCAATCATCAGAAAAGTTGCTGATTAGTTTTCTTTTGACCAACTTGTCAGAAACAGAACCTGTCAGAAACAGAAATATGTATTGTTTATTGTATATTTATTTATTATTTTTATTATTTTATTATTTCCTATCTTGTTAATGATACTATGACCCCTCAGCTTTACACTGGACTTAGCTGTAGCTCGGAACCACTTTTGATAAAGTCAAAATGTCTGCAAATTTATATCGGACGGAACCTTTACTTTAAAAACAACAACTATATATTAAAAACAATTGATGGAGAACACAAAATGATCATTCAACTCTCAAATTCAGGGTCCTGGTGTTGTGCGTGCTGCCTCACTGTCACACTGTCGGGTCTTACTGGGACACTTGAATAGAACAGAGCCATTGTTAGTGTCATTAGTAACAACTGTGCTTTTCCTGCTGTGACAAGTCAAAATGTCTGCAGTGAAAAAAGCCTTTTAATATTTATGAAAGACTCTATTGCACCTGAGGAGGGAGAGAGATGGAGAGAGACAGTATGGCAACTAAAAGAGACCAATACCAGCTGTTTTCTGAATCTAGTTAGGAGATGAAACCCTCTACAATGTCCCAGTTTCTCATGGAGAATATGTTCTTTTGTGAATTGTTTTTCGCCCCATCTGGCTTTGTTTTTGAGCACTGTCCCAAAGGACTTGTTTACAGCTCTTTGCATCATCTCGGGAATCAGAAATATAGCTCCGACTCTCAGTTTGACTGTGTAATCAGACACACAGATGAAAGGTTTCTCCACTTGTTTGGCTCCTTCGTGTATTTCTGTCACTCTCAGCAGTGCGAGGTAGGGCCAGAGGTTTGACGGGCTGTCATACAGTACATCCAAGTTTTTATGTGACTGGTGCAAATATAGAAAGGAGAGAGATCATGCTTTATGGATGTCAGTGCAAAACAGTGATGGGAGGGCAATATGTAGCATTAATTCTTTACCCCTGTATAATTTATACAGAGCTGACAATTGCAGAGATTCCATAGGAAATTCTGCAGACCAAAAACCAGAAAATGGTCAGTAAAAGGTCAATACTGTGCGCCACAAGCACACTGAGTACAAAATTATAGGGATACCATTAGAAATAAAAATACCATAAAGTGAAAGAGGACCCATGTGAACCCGTTATTTATTACTAAAGACACTGTCGGTTATTTTATAGGAACATTATTAAACCATACATTTGGAGAAATTGTAGGTTCAGCGTCTTGCTCAAGGACATTTCAATATGTGGATAGCAGGAACCGAAGATCAACCACCGAACCTTTGAATAATGGCCTACCCACTCTTTAAACAAAGCCACACTCATGCCACAGTATGACCATCACCACGAGGATGGTAGGAAAATGTGGTGCCATTAAAAACCGATCAAGAAGAAGGAGCAAAACGCTGTAAATCTGACACTGAAGATTAAGAACTTATTATGAGTTTCTATAAAATATTATAGTGATAATACGGGACCAAAAGCGTACTGTAGATCAGAATCACGCTCGGGTTTGAGTTGCTTATCGTTGTTTGTGTGTTTTCAAACCAGCTTCCCTTAAATTACACCTTGAGGGCGGGATAAAATAAATAGAGTAGAACAGAATCGAACACATTATGTCTTTATGGAAATACCAAGGCAATATCATTTGGAATATGGTTTCAAGGGATCCTTAATAAAGTCACTGACACCATACCAACTGATACCAATAGAGTATTATACTGCAAACAGGTCTAACTTAAGCATGGATAAAATGCACTCTAAAAAAAAACTATTGATCATCAGCTTTCCATAGAGAAATCATGGGAGATCAAAATACTCAAACCTACGAACAGATCACTATTAACTCATCACCAAACTTAACAAACATCAGCCCATTGAAAATCCTTTTTAGAATATGAGTAGAAAATATTATAGCAACACCGAGGGTGGTAGAAATACCTTAGAGTAGGGATAAGGTCGTTATAAACTCGAGGCTCTGCAGACGTACAAGTCCTTTCTACATGTCTGTACTTTAAACAGCTGTTAACGTGCCCTTGTAACCGCGTTTGTTCGGAAAGTCGCCACAAGTACCACAGACACCTTTATTCGGCCTGACCGAAACTGTAATGAAAGTTACTCTCATCTATCTTTTGACCGCTGAATCTCAATCAGGGGAGATCAAAATAGACAGCATCGCGAATACTTCAAAAGTCCAACTGGAATATTGTCAGAAATTTATGGCAACTCTGTGGGTGAGAGAAAACACCATCAAGTATAAAGTCACATTAAGTCATTGTTAGTGTTGGAGGAAGTACTAAGGCACGTTTCTTAAGTAAAAATAGCGGAACCGTTATGTAAAAATAAACTCAAAATGTTACTTGAGTAAAAGTATTATCAGCACTAAATACCGAAAGTAAAACACACATATATTATTATATGTTGCTATTAAATGGGCAATTAGGTTCGTTATTGATTCATAAACACTGAGGCAGCATTGTAATGTTAGCTGGTGGGTTGGAGCTAAAACTGTTCAGCAGTTTAATGTAAAGAAACTACATGATACTTTACATGTTGATCGTGTGTTTTGTATATGACACCTTGGTCTCCAAGGTGACTGGCAACTGTAGCTTTCAGGTAAATGCAGTGGAGTAAAACGTACAATGTGACATAAAAATGTACAAAATTACAAAGTTTCTGAAATGTAGTGTAATAGATGCATGGCCTGATTAACCTCTTAGGGGGGGGGCCCGGGGCAAAACTTCCCTGTCAGGCCCCAATTGACCCCCCCGCTATACTGTCAACGGCAGTTTCATTATGTCCCGGGCGCCAAGAAACCAACCAGTGCTCTACAGCTGAAATGATCGGATGGTTAATCGATTAGTTGATTGAGAGAAAATCAATTGGCAGGAATTTTGATTAAGTCTTTGCTTTCAAGCAAAAATGGCAGAAATGAGAATACTTCTCAGTTTTCTATGATGAATGTAAACTCAACATCTTTGTGTTCTCGACTCTGGATCAGAAAAAAACAAAACGATTTGTGTTAGTTAACTTGTGCTTCAGGGAATAATGATTGGCCTTTTTCACTATTTTGTGACATTTTATACACTGAACAGTTGAACAGTTGTCGTCAGACCTAAGGATAAATATTGGTTGCAGCCTTACAATACTAATATGAAGGAATAATTCCACCCAACCCTGATGTCTTAATGTGTGTCACTTACTTGACACACAAGGAAAACTGAAGCTGTTTGAGAAAGAGCAATGTAACAACAAATGAGCTCAATATAAACTCAAACAATTCAGGCCGTAAAGACACATTTTGAAAAAGCATGGAGGAGCTCTCATAGCGGTGGTTCAGTGGTGTGCAAAATTTCTAACAAGCTCTAAACTCTAGAGACTGTCGTGTGTGTGAAAATCCCACAAGATCAGCAGTTTCAGAAACGCTCAAACCAGCCTGTCTGGCACCAACAATCATCCCACGGTCAGAGTCACTGAAATTTCTCACATTTCTTTCCCCCATCCTGATGTTCGATGTGAACATTAACTGAAGCTCCTGACCTGTATCTGCATGATTTCATGCACTGCATAGCTGCCATGTGATTGGCTGGGGTGATTGATAAGTCCGTGGCCTACGGTAGAAAGGATTCAATTTTAGAAAACCAAGCACATTTATTTTCCCAACATAGTCCCCCTCCTACATTTACACACTTAGTCCAGCGGTCTTGGAGCATACGGATCCCCACAGGGTCATGTCGTGGATCCCGTCGACGGTCTCCTGTGCAGTGACGGTGACAGGCCTTGCGGGACGAGGGTCACCTTCATGGCTCCCTCTGCCACCTTTGAATCCAGCGGCCCACCTCTTCACCATGCTGGCAGAAGGGGCACCATCCCCCTAGTGTTGCCACCGTGTCCTCGTGGACCCCCCCCCCCCTTGGGTGATAAGCCTTTCAGACCGAGGTAGCGACGGCCCATGTCGTCCATTCTCTCGGACGGTGCCGCCTGCCAATTTTCACTTACCTGAAACAGAAATACCACAAGAGCTTTCTGCATAATCGCTCAGAGTTGAACTGCACATGTAACGAGAGCTGTATAACTCATCTCCGTCCATCTCAGGCCACAAACTTGTCAGTCACCCCTCATCTACCTATCTATCTATACATGTTCAGTGTCCCCCTCTCTAACAGACCAGCTGTCCCACTTAAACCTGAAACCCCTTGATGAAGAAAAAAGGGGGTCCTGTCAGGTTCGAGAGTCTATAGCTTTCAAACTTCTAAACCAAATCAGTTTTCTTTAGAGCCGTGCATGTTGAGAGGGCTTTCCGTCATCTCACAGAAACATGGCTGGCGTGAGTGAGTATTTGTTATAGAAGGGCCCCCAGGGCATTTGCCAAAAACTGGCCCGGGTTTGCTGGGCCCACCCTTCGGGGTTCGACTTATAAAAAGCACTGGTAAGCGGCGCAGACACTTATGCCTACACTGAGCGAACACTGTACACTGGCTGCATCCCATCCTCCGTTTAATAAGGTGTGGGGGGTGGGGTGGGGGGGGTGAGTGGGGGGGAGTGCGTGCGTGCGTGCGTGCGAGCGTTACCGTCCGTGCGTGCGCGCAGCAAAGCAGATGCAGCCAGTGGGCTCGCGGTGCGGAGCGCGCTGCAGCGACAGTGGGAAGCACAATCCGCGTGCAGCCAGCGCGAGGCAAAGACCTACCAGCAAGCCGTGAACTATGACTGGACACGAAACGGTAAGAACAGCGCTCCAAATGTAACTCTACTGGACGTATAGTGTGTGTGTGTGTGTGTGTGTGTGTGTGTGTGTTTTAACAATGTTTGCAGAAACAATGACCTGTAGTGACGATGAACGCGTTACCATGTGATTTACGCTTCGTCTTAGATAATAAAGTATCGCAGGAGTCGTCATCATGCAGGTTGAATGGTCTCATGAATTATTTATTTCCACACTCAGTCTCCTGAAATGACTTTTTTCTTTTCTTTTTTTTTTAATCCTCTGGACAATGATATGATTTGCTGGTAGCTGCCTGTGAGCGCTCAAAGTGACTCCAGCCGAGACACGAGCCATTGTTTGGTGGATGTAGGATGTGCAGCATTGCCTTTCAAACACTAACTTGTCAAAAGTTTTGTAATAAATGAAGAAAAACCTCCCTTGACAGAAGAAAATACGTTGTCAAACTTCCGCCTTTTTGTTAAGAAATGCTCTTATCAGCTCTAATTTTACATCTCTATCGTGGGTTACACAATAACTTGTTTTTATTGTGCAACGAGGATTTGAGGAAGGCAATTAATAGACATGCTGCTATATAGTGCAGTGAACTCTTACCCAAATGGTTCCCTGTGATATTTTTCCCTCTTATTACTTATGGGACCGTTCCTTTCCACTCCTCTGCAGTCCACTGATTTATGTAATGTAGCTGGAATGAAGAGTGCTGCGCGGGGGGTGGAAATCTGGCTTACTGAAAGTCAAACAGATGAGGAGGCTTGTTTTAATCATTAGTCTCATGGTATCACTGACATGGAGCTTGTGCTGGGGAATCAGGGTTTATATCCGCAGGCATCGGCCTGTGCTGCCATCGCACAGAGGTGTGTTCGACGAGGGTCGACTGGCAGTTAATTTTATTATTCAAACCGTTCAATGTTACATATGTGGCTGTTAAAGCAGCAACAAACACGTTTTGTGCCGTTCCGCAGGGCACAAAATAACCCCAATACGTCTCTGGGAGGTTGATCAGGTTGTTGATCAATACCAGTGACTCACCAATTATTTCACCAGATGCTCAGATTGTTTGTTCAAGTGCTCAGATGGAGCATGGCGCTTCGAGCAAGAGGCAGCAGCGAGCCAAGATATGTTTCTCCCTAAAATATTTGTTTGCCCTGGCAGTGTACGTTCACCTCGATTTCACACCAGGGGAAGGAAATAACAAAAGCATTTCAGTTTTAGCGGATTGTTTTCCCATCGCTGGCTTTTCAAAATGTAAACAACGGTTTCAAAAGATGTCATTTGGTTACAAGTGAAAGTGTGAACCCCAAAGCTGGATCGATTGATTATACAAGAAGTTGTGAGGCTCAACATTACTTGTCCTTTATTTAGTGGATTTGCCACTGCATGTGTATACTGTATGTGGCTATTGTTATATATATATATATATATATATATATATATATATATATATATATAACAAAAAAAAAAACCAGAGTGAAAGTGAGTTAGTGGATCTTGAGTTGAGATTGTCTTGCATTGCCTGAAATTTTGTCCTCAGAGCACGACTGCATTTTACAAAAGTTATCACTACTTGAGCGAGAAAGTTCATTCTTGACCTTAGAAATAGTAGTTTCACAAAAAAAAATGTTAGCTCAAGGTCCTGCTTTTTTTTGTTTTTGTTTTAATTGAACTTTCAACAGCATCTCTTGGCCGTCGTCAGCAAATTCAGTCTGGTAAGTTGTAACAGTTTGGAAGAGGTCAGTAGGTTTACCTTGAGTTACAAACGATTCCGTCAAACTGTTATCACGACTGTATTTTTGGTGTCTCTGTGGAATAATTGGATCACTAGGTGCCCTCCACCTGTTTTTATGCACATTTTGAATTTGCAATTTTCAGAAATCTCCGTCGTAACACAAGAAATGAGAGAAAATCACCTTAATATTAGAACACAGGTGTTTTCATACTTGGCGGCATATCAATAAAAAATTGCACAAAGTTGATTAAAATTGCAAATGCAACTTCTTCACTTTCTTGCTTTATTTCTGTCAGCACACGTCTCCACCTGAAAGGAGTAACTAGACATTTGTGAAAAACGCTTATTCACTGTCTTGCCGAGGGTTAGACGAGAAGATCGATACCACCCTCATCCTCGCCAAAGTTTTGCATTAATAACTTGCATAAAAGCAGCTGATGTAAACACCTGTTGATCCAAAGCTTCTTTTGGTGACTTTTTTTGGAAATCTGAATAAAATCCGAGCAACGTTGGGATGGAAACAACTCATCACTGCAGTTCCCTCTGGAGGCCAAGAGAGGTCATTTAAAGTCACGGCTGTGTGGCTAACGCCTCTTTAATACCCAGGTTTACATTATGTCGAGCACGATGACCCAATGTATTTCATTAAGGGTCCGAGGTCGCCGAGAAACTCTGATTGTATGGGATGAATTAGTGTTGGGCAAGAAACGAATTTGCTCTCTCTTACATAGATATTTGTTACCGTGTCTCAAAAGGAAAAACCAGCCCGGAGTCTGAGCTTGTCACATCCGATCTCTTGTTGGTTTGAACCGTTGTTTCGCGACAGCCGTGCCTGTGTTCACAGCACGCCGGGTGAGATGGTTCGTCACTTGTTTTCCTCAGCCACCCCGTCCTTACATACCTTTCACGGACATTAACAGTGATTGCCCTACAAGCAGAGCTCATTTTGGTTTGTTTCAGAAATGTTATTCCTGGCCGGAGGTGCGTGCTCTTTTGCAACACCCAAGAGTGACACAGCTGGGTAATACGACCCGCTGCGAGTATTGGAGGTAACTATTTCAACATTGTTTCTGGTGTGTATTAACTGCGGGCCAACGTCTTTTTAAATCATGTTTACTTGGGAAATTACTACAACTCCCAGAACTTTTCTTCTTAGCACAGTCCAGTGAATTAGTGGGGTTATAAAAGCTCCAGCTAATACATGGAGGGCAGTTTATCTCTACATGATGATTATAAACTCCAGATTCTTGCTTGGGGATATTCTCACAATACATGAATGGAAAACAAATGTATTAAAGAAATGTGTGTGCGTGTGTGTGTGTGTGTGTGTGTGTGTCAGTGCGTGCGTATTTGGCCTGTTCAGTTTAGGTTTGAATCCGTGGTTGCAGGCAAACCCATCTTCTTCTTTGTTGAATGAATCATTGATTCTGCATTGGATAGCTGTCAGATCCTTTAATTTAAGTAGCAATACCACAATTTAAAAATAATGAAGAATGAGTTCTTTCAGAGCAGCTATTTGTCGCTACGTAATTGGCATAACGTTGCAGGTGGTTCCAGGTGATGCTAACACTGACTACTTCATGTACAGTGCTGTCCGGCTCAGTTCAGTTTACAATACAATGATTCATTTTGCATAATCTTTTTTTAGTTAATCCCTTTATGGAGGCATTTTGCCTTTATGCTGACAGTGTACATTGGAGAGATGGACAGGAAATGTGTGTAACAATCCCTGCGATGGCTGTACCTACAAGCACATCAAAGTAGTTTAATATAAACCAAAACATGGAAATGTAGTGAAGGGGTACCTCTTTATGATAAGGCACCATTTACACAGGGTTTATAAGCTGTAATTAATGGATTTATTAATGGTTAATACATCATTTACTAATGCTTTATAGATCTGTCATAAGCAAATAATAGGAAGAACTTTTGAGTTGCCAGATTGTTGAAATGTGCCCTGTTTTAAATAAAATGTATCGATAGTAACATGGCTGTGTGTTTCTATTCAGTAATAATGCAGTTATAAATGTTGGTAAACCATTAATAATTCATCAGTCAGATCTCTGCCATGGACTGTTTGACAACTTATCTTCTGGAAAAGGGCTGCAGGACATCTGGACCAAAATCCAATTATTAACTGTTTACAACTGAAGACTTGAGGATATATTACCTTTTTTTATAATTGCAGATGACTTTGAAATCGAGAACTTTGTAACTTATGAGAAAGTGTGAAACCCAGTATGCTTAGAAATGGTTTACCAACAACACCAACTGCATTATTACGGAATAGAGACACACAGCCATATTATTACCAATAAAGTTTATTTAAACAGGCCATGCTGATGGAAGAGAGTCTTTATTCAGCCAACAGAATGGAAACTTAACTTAAAAATGCCATAAAAAAACAGCTCTTACCCTAAACGTTTTACATTTATTGCATCGTTCTTTGTTTGTACTATTTGAAGTTTTATACGCAGATCAACAGCCAGTCAAACTCTATGCATAAATTAATAACTGGTTATACCATAATAAGCCTGTAGTTGTAAACGTTAAATTGGCCTTTTATAAATGGATTTTGGTCCCAAAGATGAGAGGTCAAATGGTCCATCGGAGAGCTCTAAAAAGACAAAGTGTCGTGCTGGAGGTGGATTTTCAACAACCTGGCAACCCAAAAGTTGTTCTTATTAATGGCTTATAATTGATCAGTAAAGCATCAGTAAATGTTTTATTAACCATTAATAAATCCATTAATTACAGATCATAAACTCGGAAATAGTCAGATACAAGTACCTGAAATCTCTTCATACAGTACTTGACTAAATTCATTTATTTTCCCCCTCACGCCAAAAAAAATTAGCTCAGTGTTCTCGCAAAGCAGGTCCCACGTCACATCTTGGAATCACACACATGCACGCACACACACACACACACACACACACACACACACACACACACACACACACACACACACACACACACACACACACACACACACACACACACACACACTCACACACACTCACAAGCACATATGCACTATAATATTATTCAGAATTCTCTCTAATTTAGTAATTCAAAGAAAAGCTTTATTCTGTATATGTTATTGTTGCAAAAGACAGTTTTGGGGATTTGTACTACACCTTAAAGCTGCATTCATTGATTTTTCGGCCACTAGGGGGCAAAGGCAAAAGCTGAAAACACAACACTGACATAATATCACCTTATAAAGTTGCCGTGTTAAACATCAGGCAAACACAGAGCAACCGTGGCATAGATATGGAGTCATATTTTAATCCGTCTGATGAATTTAATTCCATATTCCAACTCCTTTGAGCTTCCTGTTGGAAATACCACACTCCTTAGCTGTTCCAAACCGTTCACTTGCTGGCTGGTAGAATTGTAGTCTACAGTAGTGTAGTGTTAGCAGGTAGTGTACTGTCGAGTTTTAGAGCTTAGTCGAGTTTGAGAGCTCTCACGCAGGCAGCTGTTTTCAGCCGCTTATATTTCACTGCTGGTTTGTCCCCACAAGTGACCTCTTTCACATTACACAAAGTCATTTGTGTAATGTGCATCTTTTTTTTTTTTTTTTTTAAAAAGAGATGCACCTCTGCAGGCTAAGACAGTCTGACAACTTCTTGACACAGTGGTATCCAACTTGATAAAACTGTTTTTGTTTCTTTTTTTGTTTGTTTCTTAAACGTTTATATTGTGGAAATGAAGACACAAGGCTTTTACAAAAGATAACACAATAGAGCTAATTAGTTCACTTCCCATGAGGTCCTCAGTGGGAGGTTGGGGTCGCAGCAGCAAGAGAGCAGAGAGTTTGATTAAGTCAAAACAGCAGCAATAAACCATACTGCTTACTGCTGCTTAAGTTTATTTAACATATTTAACAATATGTTAAATAAACTTAACAACAAAGAGGAATAGTCCAAAAAAAAGAGAATATTATTATGTCAAATTAAAAGTATACTTCTTACAGGGCATGCAGTCACAGCCAGTAGCAACATCATGCGCTGCTTTTGCATGAATTTGTCTTGGGACACGTACACTTAGGGGAGGACCAGACTCAATGTAGAGTAGAGTTGTTGCTATAAAGTTTAAATATTATTACTGGGAGTCACCTAAGACTAACATACAAGCATAACAAATACAGCAGTTAAATTAAAGCGATCTGCGCAGAACTGGTGAAGCAGATGTACACACAGCTTTCCTCGCTTCATCCGCTCCCAGAGGAAGATGAATTTGCATTTCAAAGTTTCAGGACAAAAAGAGTTTGAAAGGATTTGGAGGCCCTGCTGGAAACAAAGGGAGAAACGTTGCACATGAACTAAAATGTGAGTTTTCAGGGATTGTCGGTTTGTTTGTTTTGTTCAGAGCGTTGTTTCGGCATGAATGCATGTTTTAAAGTTCCGATCACAACCTGGACCAAGTGTGTGTTTACAGTATTAACTAATTTTTTAATAAGCTTTTTTCTTTCTTACCGTACACTCCCGGCTTCATTTGCTCTCCTCCCAATCCCAAATGTGCTCGTATTTGATTCCGAAAAATTCACAGTCTTGCGGGGAAAGCTATTGTTATTTGCTCGCTGTGGTCTGGCACAAAAATCTGGGGCCCATACATCTGCAGCCTCAGTGGACCCCTTCCCCTTTTTATACATCCTCTTCCATGCCTGTACAAATAACAAAATCAACATGTAAACGAATGCGTCTGTAGTGGTTATCAGTGTAATCAGTAGTTAAGGGGTTTTTTTAATTAACGTTTTTTTTCTCAACATACTGCAATTATGGTACGAAGCTTTCACCATGAAGTTTTAGAACATTATTTCTGTCACAGTTGTTTAAGATCTTCATACACCTGAGCGTAGGACAAAGGTGAGAAGCCATTTAACTTTAACTCTTACACTGAAGGCCAGTAGGCCTTGTTGTGCATGTTGGACGGTCGGATAGCTTCAGAAAACAGCCCCCCCCGCCTACACCTCTCCGTGTTGCAAATCTCTTTTCAGTGTAAATGAAAATGCTTGAAATGGCTTTTAGCAGCAACCTTATGAGTTCAACTTGTGTGAAATCCTCAGTAACATGAGAATATGCGATAAGGGCGCTGCAGCCGATTCCCTCTCTGAGCCCATTAACACCTAGGAAAGTGGGATGACTATCCAATCTCAAAAAAAAATACAAGTGTGAACGCATCCAAGAAGCAACCAAAAAGGACTGAAATCCAATCGCTCAAACCACTTCCGGAGGCAGACTGAGGCGCAGATGTTGAAAAGGTTTAAATGCATCCAGCGCTCCAAGATGCACACTTAATCTTTACTCTTTCCGCAGTGTCACTATGTCAGTAGTCTGTGGAAATAGCTACTCACTGTCTGATCTCCTTGACACATCCATGGTTTGTCTCGTCTATCTGCTGTAGCGTTTATCCCCTGATCAGATAAACGCTACAGCAGATAGACGAGACAAACCATGGATGTGTCAGTGGTTTATCTGATCCCTGATCAGATAAACCACTGAATGATCTGTGTGGGCGAGAGCAGCGGGAGTTAAAGTCTGTGAAGACGATAACATTTTAGTCTCGGTCGTAGTTAATAAATACAATCCATTCATGTGTTTGTGGTTAGTTGTTAGCTACCGCTGGCTAAGCTGCTATTGTGTTAACTAAACATTCATTCCCGCCAAGTCCATGAACGCATGAGGGCTGTCCAAATCCAAGATTCATCAAGTCCACAAGCGGCCTCAAGCGGACTTTCTGAAGACCAGAGAGTCCTCTTGGGTCGCAGACTTCACCAGACATAATCCATAGCAATATAGATGTAACGATTTGAAAAAAACAAAATAAAATAATAATAATATGAAATTTGTACCATATTTATTTTTGAAGACGGTTTGCTTTCTTTTTAATTTTTGTTGTATAAGTTTATTGATGTAGTAGGGTTTCATTCAAATTTGTTAGAATCTGGAAATAACCCGAAATAATCTGTCAAACTATTTATTCAGCCAAGGGGATCGCTTAACTTATCAGGCAAATAACATGCCATTTTAAAACTGCAGATTGAAACCAAATTTTAATGCCAGGCGTTTTGAGGGTCCATCTTGTGGCCCTGTTTACTCAGCTGGACTATGACGCCACTGTCTGTTTGTTGTGCAAAATAAGTTTTCCCATGACATCATGTGGACGAGTGCTGCATGAAGAGCTGGAAAGTGTTGCCTGATATACTCTAGTCCTGACTAATCTATTGGCGAAAAATACTGATGATTCACCAAACACAGGCTATAAAAAAAACCCACTAGATGTAAAACATAATCTATTTTCACAAGGTTTTCTCAGACCAAATACCACCCAAAATTTGTTTGGAAAGACATGTTGGAGTCAGTTAGTACCCACCGCACCAGAACCAGTCCCTTAGCGAAGAGTTTTAACAGATTTCTTGTGAAGCTGCTCCTATTTCAAGACGCTGGCAGGCTGGTCGAGTCCAACTCGAGTCTATAGGCTGCTGCTGCTGCTGCTGGCCGCCCTGCTGTATCTGGTTCACGGGCTCTGCTCACACTGTCTTGTGGTTTGGACTGAGCCACTGTCATTTCACTGGAATTTCCTGCCATCTGCACTCAGTCAAAGTTTCTCACAGATTCACACCTGCTTGTAAATCTTTAGGTCTGCCAGTAGGAGAGGACGGAGGGATAGGTAAGCACTGATCAACAACACCCCCCCCCCTTTGGCTGGAGTTTAAAATTAATGACATGAAAAGTGACTTGTTTGTAAAGGAAATGTGATTTGGTACACAGAGCTTTTGCTGATAGTGAGACGGAAAGATGAGATGGTGTATTTTAACACAGGCGTGAGAAAATTACTGAAAAGTATTCACATTTCTGGCACTCGTAAATCAATCCCATGGTGATGTTGGAACTAGTATTCAGATCCTTCGCTTGAGTAGGAGCAGCAATACATCAGTGTAAAAAAACTCATCTTGTCAGGTTATCTGCAGGTCTGGAAAAGTCTTAAAAACCAAAAAGAATTCAGTTCTCTCAAGGCCTAAGAAGATTTAAAAAGTCTTATTTTTTCTTGTTCGCCGTACACGGTAACAGTAGCTATGAAATTTGGCTGAGGTAGAGCTAATTTTAACTAGTTTATATAGTTTTCTGTCGTTTAATCTTTAAAAGTGCATCAAAATTTATCGCATCGTATTAAAATGTTAATCAGCAATGTATCGAGTAACTATATCTCAAATAAATGTAAATAGTACTATATCTTCCTCTGAAATGTGGTGTAGAGGTACGATGAAGCATAAAAAGGAAATCAAGCAAGCAAAGTATCTCAAAACTGCTGTAGACAGTGTATGTTCTGCCCCTTCTCTGTGTACGCTTGTGTTTGCTTACACTTAACCTTCAACAGTGAAGAGTTACCTGATGACAGCTCATAAAAAATTTGGAGAAAATGGAAAAAAACGCCCATTTTTGTGTGCAGATCCTTCCAGTAAAAACAAGAACTGTTAGCTTGGAGAGAATGTAGATTGAACAGTATTGAAAAGGCTATTTGGAGTATCCACCATCTCACCATGTAGGAAGAGCCGCAGGAGGATCGCTGTGTCTCAAGTTAATAGTAATTCAAACCTCGTACTAAGACGAAATGCCTGAATTGTGATTCCACCTCACATCCTTATTTTTTGCAACAGGAGACTGTTATTCACCTGCTCCCACTGAGTTTGCTTTGACCCATATGGCCTCCGAAAATCTGAAAAGTGCCAAAGACTTTTTCTGGCTACAAACACACAACAAAGTAGCCTACGGTATTATGGAAGTGGGAGTGTTACACATCAGTGATACAAATGATCACATTTATCAAAATATCTGAGGGGATTTTACCGCCGCAGTCACTGTGAGAGTTTCACAAATTCTTGGACACACTGTGGCCAAATCGATCGCGTCTACGACTTGAGGTCAAATGGAGTTACAGCACACTGAGTCAAAACACTTGTAGGAATGTCATGGATCCAGGACTCTGTTCAAGCATTTCAACTTTAGACCAGTTGTCGGAAGAGGACGTTGTGTAGTTAAGTCCATGCACTTAACAGTTTCAGTCACTTGCACCCTGTTAAGTCCAGCAAGAGCACCGTATAAGAGGGCTTTTCCAAAACGAATTCAGTCTACATTTAGTTAAAAATAGCTTACCTCCCAGCTAACTCGGGATTATCGTAATAAAACTGAACTATTAATGCAAAAACTCCTTAAAAACTTAAATGAAAAACAAATGTTGACATTCTCTAAATTGGCTAAAGGCCCAGTCATACCAAAATGTGGCAGAACTAAACCAGGCTAATGATAATAAACTTAATTTTATATGGCACCTTTCAGCGCACAAAATGCAGCTCAGAGCCCTTTACTGTTTGCTGTTGGTCAACAACACAAATTCAAGTGTGAAATGAATGAAAGTTGAAATTGATGCAAAATCTGTGACAGACTCTCAAGGGACTGTAATGACCTGCAAGAGAGAGACAGGGGTAAACACTAGATCCCAGGGCTCGGGAGCAGCCAGAGATAACTGGTTAGGGTCAGGGTAAGGTTGGGGTCCTGGTTTGGCATCAAAAGACACGACTGGCTGGGGTTAGGATGACTGTCAGGTTCAGACTAAGTTAAGGGGAAACACACAGGGACTGGGAATCTACTGTGGAGTCTTGGGATCTAACAATAACCGAGAGACAAGTGCCCAGCGGAGATAACCATGCCAGCAAACTGTTGTTTAGCCTGTATGGTAACTTACACTAGTACCAATTTATTGACCTCGTGCGGCCCACCCCTTTTCTCATTGGTTTTTCTCTCCAGTTTTGTCTCGTCTAACTTGCGGTTGCAGCTGGTGGCTATGATAAACATAAGTACAACGTTACGGTCCTGATCAGGTCACACAACCTAATATACATTTCTCAAAAGTAAAGTGGCCTGACACTGTCACATCCACCGCACATACCAGATGAAAACAGATGATCATGGTTGCAATTTAAAGAATTTTGTGTGAAGTTTTGCCCGCACAAATATTAATGTTTTACCAATGACGAGAGTTTTGAAAAACCACTTGTCGTAGAGACACTGGGGGAGTAAATGTGTACTGCCTTTGATAAAATATGTCAAAAGCGGACTCAGACTCAGCGAACTGTACATCTATCAATTCCCTTTCAGCAACTTTCTGTGTGAGGGCAGATCTGAATGAGTGCAGCCTTCATTTTCACATACGTATACCTGTCTGGGATCAACACATTTAACTGTTAATGTGTTGTGTGAATGGGTGTCATCTCCGGCTGCGTGAGTTTAAATCTTGAATCAGCGATCCTTGAAAACCCTTGGTGAAACCTAGGTGTCGAGCATGGGAGTTTCTTCCCTCCTGATGTAATATAATAAACAGGTTATCAGGATGAGAAAGTAGGAATTATGTGTTTGGTGCTTTTGAAGGACTGTCCAGAATAATTATTGTTTTCAGAAAGCCAAAACTGATCTGATTTGATCAGTGTTATCTAAGTAGGATTGATGCCAATGACTTTTTACACTTGTCTGATATTTAGGTTTGATTTGGATCACAGTTTGATTTTCCCCGGTATTGACTGTTCTCCAAGGAACCAAGCTCCCCAGGTAAACCTTGGCTTTGAGGTTATTTGTATTGTAAGCAACACTCCACTGGATCTTTATCTTTGGCAAAAAGGGGAAAAGCAAAGCAACGACTCTGCCTTTTGGCGTCTGCATCATCTCAGCCTCTTCCAGCTGGAGTATTGATATATAACCAAGGATGGAAGAGCAATCACCTCCTCTGTTGGGGTGTTGTGGTGGAGTTCTGCATTCCTCACTTCAGTTTCAAGCTGTGTTTCCAGTCATCAGTGGTTTTGTCACCTGGACAGGCCTCTTCTTTGAGCAGAACCCCAAAAGTTAGACAAAAGTTGACTTTGTCTTTATTGGCATCCCCGTTGAATTTTTTTCACGGTACTGGTCCCGCTTCAGCGACCTTGACATTGCCCTTTTCATTAAACTGATCATTCGCTTGGATGGTGCATAGATTTCTACTTGTTTGGAAAAACTGTCATCACTACCTCTTTCGCACTCACCCTCCCTAGACTTGGCTGCAAGAACCAGAGTGGCACGCTGAGCCCTCGGGTTAAGAAACGACGTGGCAACTTCCAGCCACGTGGCCCTCATCAGTCGCATTAATGTATCCAGACTCTTGGTACGCTTGGCATTACCTTACCGTCCACAGGTGTTTCTGCACCTACACCATCCTCGGAGCTCTAGATCAACATGAAGCCTTCGTGTTCTCTGTAGACCTTTTTTTTTTTTTTTTTTTTTTTTGTGAAAGTCAGCCTCGCTGGCGCTGGCGCTGGAATGGGGGAGACAACGAGGCTTTTTGTTCCCTCACTTTCAGGTTTTATGGTAATAAAGTGGAAACGTCTAAGCCAGGTAGAACGTCGCAGATGACGTCCTTGTGTGTGACGTGTGTGTGCTTGTTTGCCTAACTGCCTAACCCCGAGTGTAGCGATTCTCAGAGTGAAAAACACAAGGGTCTGTATCAACAGGAGCCAGGACGATCCTTTTGAGTCGGCACCCACTTGTCCTTAATTTTTAATGTAAGAAAGGCACACGAAATATTTCTCAGAAGAGCACCACGCACCGCAGAAGGCACACTCACCACTTGTTGGGGGACCACTGTGCTAAAAAACAAAACAAAAACAAAACAAAAACAAACTGCTGCCATTTTGATCTGGAAGTATCCTGATAAAAAGAGGGAATGCATTTCTTAACGTATTTTAGTTGTACAAAAATGGTAGGCAAGGCTGAGATGGAAACGAAGCTGATGTGAAAAAGTTCACTAGCCTATTTTATTAGCCTAGTTTTAGTTATTTTATCTTAATTCAACTTAAAATTTGTAGTTTTTATTTTCATAATTCAGAGCCCTTAAACTCGAGTTCTTCTGACTTCAGATCGATTGACTTGAAATGATGAGTCGAATGAATTTACTGCTGAGAATTCACTGAAGTCATTAAATTAAAGCTACAGTAGGCAAGTTCTGGAGATCAAGCCAGCACTAGCATTAGACTCGAAATCGAACCCCTCCGCTCCTACCACCCCTCTGTCCTTTATTGTGGAGGGAAAGTCATTAAAAACATTAAAACTATTTTAACAATAATAAGTGCTCCATTTTAAAAACTTTTTACATTGCAATTTACCAAAGTTATGGTTTGTAATCAAAATTTATATCGTAATTTTAGATTAAATGATAATATAAAAAGATTTGTTTCAATATCTGACTGTTACCGCATCATAGCCGCCTTGTGACCCAGTAATAATATTTACTGTATCCCATAATTACCAGGTACTCAGTAATTGTGAAACTACTGTCAGTCTTATTTATTATATGTATATGTCCCTCTTAAACACAAAATTGTTAATCCCTTATTTCTTTTTGTCTTCTTCCCTTGTACTTCCATATACTGTAGTTACCAAATAAGTAGATACCCTGTATGCACTTAACAGTTACACAGCAACTTGCAGGCAGTAAACGAAATCTTAACCTGTTGCAACAGCCGTACTTTAATGTTCACCTAAATTGATACACGCATTCGTGTTGATATGTCATTTTGTCGGTGTACTACTGACGACGGCTTGAAGTTCTCGAGTCAGTTCAGCATCAGTGATTCACATGAATTACTCAGTGTTCGGTTCAGTTTTGGGGGGGAAAAAAAAGGTATCCTTCGCCTCTAATAACAACAGTCTGTGCAGCTCCCAGTGTCAGGTCAGCAGCTTCAGGTCGGGCCTCTTCCCTCAGTATAAATAAATGTTTCAGGAGGCTCCATCTTATGATCCTCTTGTTTAAATTTCTCAGCTGAAGTCATTTGGCAGGTCATAAAACTGCAAAATTTTTATAGCGGTCAAAGACAGAACAAAAACAGAACACGTTCCTCAGCTGTTACGCCAGATTCATCATTGCATACAAGGTACATCGTGTTTTTGAGGGACAGACTCCTTTGCAAGTCGTATAACAGTCAGACCTAGATTGACCTTCCTAGTTTGAACAGAAAATCCAGCTGTTCGTCCCACAGCAGGCAGGTCTGCTCTCCCAACCCAACAATGTGTTTGATCTAAAGAGATGACATTTAGGTTTTTTTTTGCACTTATGGCATTCCTTGACTGTGAAACAAATTTATTTTTGAGCTGTGTGGTATAAGTAAGATGTATGTGTTTGCCGCTGTGCCTTCTGAAAAGTCACCACCCAGCTGGATGGCGATCAGAATGTGCAATGATCCTCTAACAGTTACACAGCAACTTGCAGGCAGTAAACTAAATCTTAACCTGTTGCAACAGCCGTACTTTAATGTTCACCTAAATTGATACACGCATTCGTGTTGATATGTCATTTTGTCGGTGTACTACTGACGACGGCTTGAAGTTCTCGAGTCAGTTCAGCATCAGTGATTCACATGAATTACTCAGTGTTCGGTTCAGTTTTGGGGGGGAAAAAAAAGGTATCCTTCGCCTCTAATAACAACAGTCTGTGCAGCTCCCAGTGTCAGGTCAGCAGCTTCAGGTCGGGCCTCTTCCCTCAGTATAAATAAATGTTTCAGGAGGCTCCATCTTATGATCCTCTTGTTTAAGTTTCTCAGCTGAAGTCATTTGGCAGGTCATAAAACTGCAAAATTTTTATAGCGGTCAAAGACAGAACAAAAACAGAACACGTTCCTCAGCTGTTACGCGTATTCATCATTGCATACAAGGTACATCGTGTTTTTGGAGGGACAGACTCCTTTGCAAGTCGTATAACAGTCAGACCTAGATTGACCTTCCTAGTTTGAACAGAAAATCCAGCTGTTCGTCCCACAGCAGGCAGGTCTGCTCTCCCAACCCAACAATGTGTTTGATCTAAAGAGATGACATTTAGGTTTTTTTTTGCACTTATGGCATTCCTTGACTGTGAAACAAATTTATTTTTGAGCTGTGTGGTATAAGTAAGATGTATGTGTTTGCCGCTGTGCCTTCTGAAAAGTCACCACCCAGCTGGATGGCGATCAGAATGTGCAATGATCCTCTAACAGTTACTTCTGTAAAAGTCGTCTGTGTAAAGAGTCTTAGCTGTTTGTGCAGTCATGGACAAGTAAAGACATCAGCAGAGCTATTACAGTAATTTGATGTTGTTCTTCTGACGAAATGAGGCAACTAATAACCGAGTTCAGAAGGACTGTGGGGCTCCTGAGGGCACGAACTATAGTCTCTGTCAATATAACTGGTGTGTGTAGGTGTTCGAATAGATGCGTCGCATGTAGTGACGCTTACAGATGCTTATATTATTTTCGTTTTGGCTACATGTTGTCAAAAAATTTTTAAGTGAGACTGACAATTGAGTGCTTGAGTCTGTGAAATAACATCACAGTTATGGCTTGATCGATACTGGATTGTTGAGGCCTGTACAGAGATCGAGATTTGAGAGTATAAAATGTGTTTACCGCTTCATCTGCCGATATTGGCTTTTTTTTTTTTCTTTTTTCTTTTTTTAAATGAAAACAAACATTTTGATGAGGATCCCTTAAATGTGTTTAATAAAGAATTGTGATGAGGATAAGTACTGAGTGAGCCATATCACAGTTGAAAAATAAACATGTCAGTCGTCTCAGTTGGACAAACTATGTTAGGGTAACACTGTTTTTCTATGCTGCAATTTTCTCTTACATATCAGCCAAAATATATCTGTAATAAACTAAAATTGGCAGATAATGTTTGCCATGCCAAGTATCAGTTGAGATTTTTTAAAGTTCATATATGAAGGTTCATTTGACTTTTATCAAAGGAACTGTACTACGGAAATCAAAATAACCTTTTAAAGTATTCTTTGGGCCCGTTAAGCTTTCATTGCAAACAGCAGTCTCAAACCAGGGACATTGCAGTTAGTGGTTGGTTCCTTAACCCAGAAAATCAAAATACATTTTTTTTAAAGTTATTCTCAGAGAATTTGTATCTACATCTTGAAGTTTTACGACATTAGGAGCCTTTTTTAAAGAGTTCGGAGGTTACGGACTGGGCAGCAATTGCCTACAATCATAGAGAAGCAGTATTTTATCTGCAAAGTTACTGGTTTGTTTTGCCGGACTGTTTGAAAAACCCTGCCTGGGAAAATTAAATAAGTAACACTCTTCTCCCCCTCAAAAACGGCTGTCGGTTTTGACATCCAACTGCACAGCAATTGCCAGTAGAAATCTGTGGTCATTCTGTAAGTTTCCCAGGTGTGAAATGTGAGTACCTGTAAGAATGTAAAGCAGGCGGCTGTTAGAAAAGCAAAAGTATACACATTCAATTTCCTCTGGATAAATAAAGGTTAATGACCAGAAAGTAGAGTAAATTATGATTTATTATCACACCCCAGGCCCACAAAATTGGTTTCACAGGATTAACCTATTTTGAAAACAGAGGCCCTAAGGCACAAATTAATAAGAGAAGTGTAAACTCTGGCCCTCCAGCCAACTTTCTGTGTTGCTTGGATACCAGTCTCTCATGTCTTTTATAAAAACACAAGCGACAGTTGTGAAACTAGTTACGTAATTCACAATATTTTTTTTCTTTTTTTTTTTTTATGCACAGCCAGCCACATTTATGAGATTTTGTTCTTGCAAACATTTTGTCCTAACCTGAAATATACTGCACCTGTGGGTATTTCTACATACAAAAACTGTCCCTGAGTATATTTTAAATCCAGGAACTAAGATTTACAACACTTGTCTTCCTTCTCAAAGTCAAAATATCTCACATGATTTATATAAAAAAGTACTGAAAAGCAGTGTCAGGATTGCAAATCAGATCTTATTTTGGTAATGCTATGACCTGACAAATACAAAGAAATATGGAATTAAATACTGTACAAACAATAAAGACAGAGTGTATACTACCACATACCCTGCATAATAGATAATGAAATATTTGCAAAGGTGGAAACGGTTTTGCTTTTTATTTGAATATGAGCAAATATATAACATGACCCAGTGCTAATAATAAGCTAATCTGCAATGCCCGTCCCTAGATAGGCCTTTAAAATACACGAAACTCAACTCTTTTGCATTGCCACATGTTGCTTAACTCCTTTCAAAATTCTTCATAAAATTATTTGACATTATAAATATGGCAAACGTGTTAGCAAAAAGTTGCCCTACTACACATCCTACAGACGTGGAGCAACATTAGCTTTCATTTTGAGTCGTGTTTGTCGCGGCATGATGAATTTAAGTCCAATACTGACTCTCCTTTTAGCTCTGTTTTTGATCTCCGGGGAAATATCTGGCCCTCTAGCTGCTCAACGCTCCACTATGTTCACCGGCTAGTTGCTAACGTTATCTGTTTGTAGTTTTTGTGCTGGGTAGCTGGTGTACAGCGGGTTCATCAGAACTTTTTCACCAAAACAGCTGCCTCCTGCAGTGACGGTGAACCAAAACAGTAAACTTACGGGCAGTGAAACCAAAACAATCAGCTGAAACACGTTTAAACGCTCTGCTGAGCTCGGGGGAAACTGCAGTCGGTGGAAAATTCTTTGCCGGCCCTTCGCCGTGAGCAATCCCTTTCACGTTACACACAGTCATTGGATGCATTGTTAATGTAAAAATACTAAGTAGTGCAGCTTTAAAAGAAGGGGTAGCAGGGTTCTCCTAGCTGTTCTGTATTCAGAGTGACAATAATTTTCCACTGTTGCGTCCATAAAAAGTTCTGACATGTAAACATTTGGTCTTAGTCGTAAGACGTTTAAAAAAAAAAAAAAAAAAAAAATTATTTTCCCAGACAAGTGGTGTTCGCATTCACCTGATGAACTGATTTTTTTCACAATACAAAACAATGGGACTCTGTATATCTGTATATTATATAAACAAGCTTCTATTCCTCTGTATTAACGAAGTTAATTTTTATAGATACATAATAACAGGATCTAATATTAGCCTGTATTGATGCAAATTCAGCTAAAGGAGTCAGTGTTTACACGAGTCTGTGTCACTGCCAATCCACTCTGATTCCTCTCTAACACCAGCGAGGAATTTTTAGGAAGAATAGGATTAGGAAAACTGCATTTTGTTTGTGTATTCACATCTCTTATTTCAATAAGGATCTGTTTCCCATGTTTCAGCTGAACCAAAAAGCACCAGAAAAGTTTGCAATTCAAGAACCAAAGTGCTTATTGTTGAGACAAGTACACATTTGCTTGTCCTGAAATGCCACAGCTGTGTTTAGCTAACCTCAGCAAGTGAGTCTTTAAAAGACACCACATGAGATGAGCCTGCTATTTTATAAAGTTTGCTGGCTCAGTTGAGGCTTTGTGGGACACTTTTCTTAGTTTTACTGTCTGACTCTTCTTTCTGGATTAGGACCAAAGTGGTTTGTGAACAGACACTGCTAAAAAAAAAAAAAAAATCCCCTTTTTGCTGTATTTGCTGCTGGATTTCACTTTGCTACATGTATGGCAGAGTGGATGTTTACAAATGCAAATAGTGCAATGGTATTTAGATAGAGAAAAGATATA
This sequence comes from Xiphias gladius, assembly GCF_016859285.1. Lineage (NCBI taxonomy): Eukaryota > Metazoa > Chordata > Actinopteri > Istiophoriformes > Xiphiidae > Xiphias > Xiphias gladius. The sequence continues at coordinate 22,723,833 of NC_053413.1, read as the reverse complement.
TAAAATGGTTAATCAGATTTATTCTTAGATTGTGGTGAATCTAATGTTTTGTTTGCATCTGAAATCCCACAATCTTTCCCCAAAACTCTAATATTGGTTTTAGCTCTTAAAGCTGGCAGGTACTAGTTTGCAATAATCTTATTTAAAACATACCAAACAACTGGTATCATTAATCCTGTTCATCCCATTGAGACGCAGACACATCGCCACCTCCCTAATGAAGATTCAACCACAGGTCCCATAACTGGGCTGCGACATGACTCTGGTGGGGGGGAACTCCAGCGATTTACAGGAAGAATCATAAAACTGTAAACCAGACTATACCAGGAAACTATGGGCTTGAACCTACACTTAGTGAGTCCTTTGTCAGCTAATGCAACTGCAGAGGTGAACTTACTCATCCTCTTAGCTGTGTTGGTTTTTGGCTCATAAAATAACTATCTGCATAGAAATCCCATTGAGTCTTTCCAATGACTAATTACATGTGGCGGAGATCCTGCTGTAAATTAGATCATCAATATCTGGCAGAGGGCAGAGAACAGTGGAAATCAAGTGTATTCCAAAAAACACTCAAGGACTTTTGCACAGTAGAGCTACTGTGTATGTCACAGGGGTGGGGGGAACTTGTGTTTGACCCACCATTTTCCAGCCTCCCCGTCCTGCATCACTAGCTAGTGGAGAGATGTGGTCCATTAGTCGTCATCTGTTAACAAGCATCTGGACCAGGTTTCAAGCAATCGGCTGCCACACGACGCCTGGCTGTTTGCTGCAAGGGTGGCCTTAATGCCTGCAGTAATGAATCAGCCCCGACTGTTACAGCAGCTCAAAGGAAACCAAATATACACTCGCTGTAGCGTCGCACTCAGAAATGTCTGATTGAAGCCTGCGGACAAGGAGGTCGGACGCGGTTTGTTTGGGTTTTACTTGATCCAAATACTTCTCCGCTGGCCACCTCGGTCCATTTGTTGTTAATGATTGAACGCAGTGTTGCCGATGGCTGGAAATGAGGGAATAACGTTCAGGGAGTGACACATTTCGGGCTTTATGTTTCAACACTTGGAATAGTATGGCGAGCTGTCACACCAGCTGAGTCATAGCTCTGCAACATCACAATAAATCCTGAGTCATCTTAGCCAATAGTAGTTCGCAAAAGTGGTGGAATGTACAGTATTTATTCAAGTGCTCAGAAAATCCATAAATTTTACACATCAAAGTCTGTTTACAGGTCTTGGGGAGTACTAATGCATATGTAAAAAAAGCGTTGTACAAATCCTTTGTGGCTCCAGAGGAAGCTGTGTGTGAAATATGTCACCTGAGTCAGTGTCATTTGGTCCGGAGGACTACGAGTTTGATAATGAAAAATCTGGTGGGGGTGGTGTTAGAAACGGAGTCAGCTAACCGGACCTAAGCTGAATAGCCGCTCCACTTTTCTGCTCGAGGCTAAATCTAGAGGCTACATTGGCCTCCACTAGCATAACGCACCAAAATCTCTGACTGTTGGCGATCGAGTTGCATTGTGGGTAGTGTAGGCACCAGACATGGAAGAAGAGCGTGGAATAAAAAAGGCAAATTCTCTGGTTATGCTGCATGAATTTTGATAATTAAAAAAAACCAAAAACCAAAAAACTGTCCATTGTGAGTATGACAATATTATAGGAGCACAATGCTAAATCCGTGAAGTACTCTGTTGAGTTCCATGTTGAGGGAGCTTTACTCCAGTATTTCTATTTTATTCCACTTTATACTTCCGCTCTGTTACATTTCAAGCATTGATCTGACAGCTTCAGTCACTGTATAGATTAAGATTTTACACAAAAAAATACAATAAACTTTAAATTAAATACAAGAATCTGTTGGATATTAGACCAGTGGTTCCCAACCTTTTGGGTTTATGACCTCTTGTTAACACTTTCACCAAAGAGTTATTTCAACTCTAAACTTCTCAGATGGTTTCGTTGAAATAACTGTCAAGCTCCACAAAGGTTAAAACAAGCAAAGCAAAAAAGAAAAAAGTCAAAAAAATTAATAAAGATGTGTGTAGCAAATTTGCTTTTTCTTTTTTCCTAACCCATTAGTTGTAACACACCCTCTTAGATTTATCTTGTGACCCTTTGGAGGGGCCCAATCCCTAGGTTGAACCCCTGGACTAAACTACATAACAGTATATAAACTAGTTGAAACTATAACTATAATGGCACTCAGCAGAGCTCAGCCCTCCCTCAAGGCCAATGTCAAACAACATACACCAGACTTGTGAGAAAAAAAATCAAATTCATAGTAAATTATCAGGATCTGCCCAAAATTTAATGGGTTTATACCTGGTCAACTTGTGTACTTTTACTTAAGTAGGATTTTGAATGCAGGAGTTTTACGTGCAATGGAGTATTGTTTTGGTTTTTTACTGGTACTCTTACTTGAGTGAAAGATCTGAGTGCTTCCTCCACCACTGGTTCACAAAGCTGTTATGTGATTTGTTTTCAGAAAGTGTTTTGCATTTGTGATTGTTGTCTCTTAAGGTGACTCATTTGGGTGTGATTTCTGTCTCCCACAGAGCACAGATGACTGAGATGATGACTGACCACGCAGCACCTTGGAACAAATGACAGACGAGCTCACGTGCAGAAGATGCCAGCAGCAGGAGATCAATCTAACTTGATTGCCTTTGAGTAGTGAGTGATGCTGTGGACGGGTCTACCTCCAATGGATTCTTAAAGTTGCTCGAAGACAACTACCATCCACGATTTTACTGAAGGGATCTCTTGGTGGAAGTCAGAGAGCGGGGGCCAGTATGTGGCCCCCCGACCTCGGGCCTCCAGATGTCCAGCTGACTCTTCCTGGTTTCGGGAGTGTGTTCGAAGATGGCGAGGACCTTCAGGCTCCGCTGTCTTCCGGCGGCTTCTGTCAGTCATCCATACATTCAGGTGGTCTGTGCTGTCTACCAAGGACATCCCTGTCCCTGTCCTCCCTGGGGCGTGACCTCACCTCCTTACTCAGCTGTAAGACTAATGGATCCCACATAGAAAAGACTATGGAGGACTTTGCCACTACAGCACACATAGACCCTAAAAATACCCAGAGGTTTGGTTGTTACCCTCAGCCCTCCCTCCCTTTATCCTACATGCTCACCAGCTGTACCACATCTCCTTCTTTCTGCTCCCCCTCGTCATCCATTTCCTCTACCTCCTCCTCATCCTCTTTATTTTTTGCCTCTTCCTTGCCTCTTTCTGATGCCAACAACAAAGCGTCTCAGCAACAACGAAAGCTTCACGAAGAGTATCACTCCATTAAACAGGAGCCTGCAGATGATTTCTTGCCGTGTAAGAGGGAACCGTTTCAAATGAACAACCAGCAGGGGGAGCTCTTCCATGTGGGCCAGCCCCTCCAATGCCATGATGGTCAGGACAGCACCCAGACCCCTTTGCACTCCCCGAGGCCTAACGGACCTCTGGGACAGGACCCCATAGCGGACCAACATGAGCAGCCGTGTCATTGGATCGACTGCAGTGCCACTTACAGCAGTCAGGAGGAGCTGGTGAGGCACATCGAGAAGGTTCACATCGACCAGCGTAAAGGGGAGGAGTTCGCGTGCTTCTGGGCCGGCTGCGTGCGGCGCCACAAACCCTTCAATGCCCGCTACAAGCTGCTCATCCACATGAGGGTTCATTCTGGAGAAAAACCCAATAAATGCATGGTGAGTCAGTCTACTTTTGTATGCTTGATTGCAAGAAATAGACTTTTAGACTACTAAATATTCACTGAAGACAAATTAAGCTTTAACACTTCTATCAGGGCTCATGCCCTTCACACCTGAAAACAGTCACACCGGACAGCTGCCTGGTGCAACCCCAGCTTTCTGCTGCTGGCCATTAAACAGCTCTACGAGGGATGTGCTGAGATATATGGGAAAAATCACATCAAATTATTTTCAGCACAGTCACAATAGAGTTTCGCAGCAGATTTAAATGCTCTACTTTAAACACCAGTGGTAGCTAAATGTTTTGGTGTCCAATCCTCGGAGTGAAAGAGCCGCGGGTTCTGTCTACAGCTGTAATTTAGCACTCATGTTCAACAATCACAACAAAAATAATTTGTCCGTCCACAGACGCTTAATGCAGTACTGAACATTTCTATGACCTTTTTTCAGAGAATTATAGATTTTTATAGGGTGCTTTAGAGCATTGAGTGGATTCCTATATTATTTGTATCTAAGGTGATACACTTTTCTGTTGCCCACAGTAATGTAGTGTATTTAGTTGAGAAGCAGTGGATGTGTTTATTTGGAATTCAAATTATACAGGGGTTCCGCTAAGTCACTTACACTTACAGTAGGTAGAAGTTGATGAGGCAAATTATGCTTATTTGCCCTCGAAACTTTCAAGGACGTTGAAATAAATTCACCCACATGGGCACACACAGCAAGGCAGTAACCAGTTCAAGCCCTTGATACAGCCCACAACTGAAAAAAGGAAAACTGTTAAAACTGTTATGTTAATTTTAGTTTTAATTAATCCATCTAAATTCGCCAATTTCTTGTTTGTGTTATGTCGTTTTCTACAACAACTTTTTATTTGATCTACTCAATGACGGATTGTTTTCTTTTGTTTCATTTGTTTCAAGTCTTTTTTATTAATTCCTTTTTTTTGCCATCCAATTAAATATGTTGAGGTTTCTGTCCACATACAGTACGAGGTCCGCTGTATGTTAAAATGCAAGAAAGAAACAATTCGTCTTTAATTCAAAAGCTGACTCAGCGGTAAAGGAGGAAGGGTTTTTCAGTCACTTCGCCCACGTCGATTTATCCAAAACATCCAGGAATCAAACTGGCAAGCTCAGCAACAGTCGCTACCATTGTCAGTCAGTCAAAACACATCTCATCCTTTCCAAGTTTGCGCTCACCTCAAATGGACCGTCTAGAGGTTTAACTGGGTTTGAAAGGCATTAACTTGCTTACAGTACGTCTCGACTTCCCTCAGACTGTGACTGTGCCGGTGATCAACCGTCTGCTGGAGAGATGATCAAACGGTTTCCTCTACTCGCGACAGGTTTCCTTTACTCATGCATGCCAGGGGGAGAAATGTGGCAGTGGTGAATAAATGGAGCGTGTGTCTGTAGCGCCTGAGCCTCCAAGGACCATTTGATGACCCCGTGGTTATTCTGACAAATGCAATTAATTTATAGTTATTAAATACCATAAGATGTTGTATTCAGAGATGTAATGAGCAGATAAATCATTCATCCCTGTAGATACTATGAAGAAGTTGAAATTTCTGATCAACTTGTCCTTTGACACATGCAGGCTTCTCGAAAATTCTGGTTGATTTGGTGATATCTGTCCTTCCCATGGTAACAGCGAGTGTGGTTTAAGACTACGAGTGCCAGAATAATCAGGGCAGCAAAAACTCGTTGAGCTGCTTCTTTTGCCAGAGATACAGCAGGCAAGTAATTGGTGTATCTTTTAACAGTGCAGCCAAACAAATGGAGGTATCTTTAGCTTTTGGACCGTTGGTCCCAATAAAGAAGCAAATTGTAGACTTTACTGTTGGCTCTGAGAAATTGTGAATGCAATTTTTTTTCAACAGTTTATGGATTAAACAAATGACCACTTTATCGAGACAATAATCAGCAGATTTTATCAGTAATTAAAATAATTGTTAACTTTCATGCTGCGCACAGCCGGAGTACTTTCCCATACAAAAGCAGGGCACAATAAAAGGAGTTTCATACCTCGCTGAGGCTGCTCAGTCTTGTTATAGCCTACTCCTCCCTACTACTTGCAAAAATAAAAAACAACCACCTGATGAAAACATCCTGAAAATGACAGTTCTCTTGCGTTGAAGACCAATTTTTGATGAAAAATGCTAGTTAGCGGTCGGTGCTAACTGGGATTTGCACGTTAACGCAGTACATTAAATTACATTTTCCGTGACTGCTTCAAAATTAAAGCCACCGCGTATTTTGTCAGTTCAGTGCTTTTAATGTGAAGCAGTGGCAGTGGGAAATGTTTTCGTTTGTGTAAGTTAACACAGCCCTAATACTATGTAAAGAGCGCGAACAGTAAACAGAGAGGCAAAAATCAATAAGGTAAAACTACCCGCCACGCACAGTGGCCACTTTATTAAGTACACCTAATGAAAATAGTAAATCCAATTATGCCTTATTACTGAAGGCATAGATAAAGGTTGTGGTGTACTGAAATACATTATATTAATTACATTTTTATACTTCCCATTTACCTATATAAGGGGGCAGAATATTGGAAACACCTCTGAATATAGTGCAGGCCAGTATAACACCATCACTTACTTTATCGTCACAGCTATAACATATAACTGAATGAACGCCTCTCTGACGGTGTAACAAAAAACAAAAACAACAACAGAACATTATAGGCATCATAAAAGTAGACCTAATGGCAGAACAGCTGTACTGGATAGCATTAGATTGTATAGGTGTACCTAATAATGTGGACATTGGGTGTATAAAAAGAAGTATTTACTGAATGTAAATATATTAAATAGCTATCGTAGAAAAAAGGCAGATAAAATAATAAAAAAATAAATAGTATCAAAAATGAGGTTTGCTCTCACAGAGAAAACTCTTCGAACATTTCCTGTCCATTTTTCATGTTTGTGGGCAACTTGTCCTGTGAAACGCACAGGCTGTCTTTAAAGGATGATGGACTATAAACTCAAAATGACACACTGAATACAACAAAAGGCACACATGTATTTTGAAAAACTCAGGACGCATATCCAAGAAAAAGACCAAAAACCAGACCACGTTAGGTTCGGGGTTAGACAGAGACTGTGATGTTTCTGCATTAATCATCACAACTGTGGCCTTTGAGCCCCAGCACAGCGTCACCCTCCATCACTTCTGTCATGAGTCATTTTCTACAAACACAACTACTGCGGCTTGAACACGTCTGTCCCATGATGACCTTCAGTTCGGTGCCAAACCCCTGTCCCCGAGAGTGAGTAACTCTCGCCGTAATTCCCCAGCGACTCCGCCGCTGTCATCAACCCGGGACTCCAATTAATAATTCATTCAGAAAATTTTCACTCAGGGACACGCTTCCTACTAAAGTGAATTAGTTCATTAAGATGACATAATCTGCTGCCAGGTTTGAATACAGTCTATTACTGTGGGGAGTCGCCTGCTTACGGATTAATAGGATTAAATCAAAACCAACACCAAAAAAAAAAAAAAATAGTCATTAGTCACACTTGAACTACGTGAATAACATCATGTCATTCAGGCCAAAACATGTAAATTAAGTCATTCCTGGTGCTGCAATGGAAAATGAATATCTCACATGAATATAGTCAGTGTTTGTTAATGAATCCAGCCTTATTTACCAGCTCGTAATGTCAAGTCTCACGTTAGACAGGTGTTATTCAGGCAGTAAACGCGAGTTCCCTAAGCGGTAAATCCACTCCGGCGGAGTCATCGTTCATAATTTATGGGGCTGACATGACGGTCGTATTTAGATAAAGTTGAAGGATAATGCTAGCCATAATCTCTATTTTTCTTACTGTCAACAAATCCCATGAAAAGCACCCTGAAAAGCCCCAAACCAACAGTAACAAGTATTGTCTGTGTAGCCAAAGCCTGTGCCACAGGGCTCCATTGTTTCCCAAAAACTATTAAATACACATCAGTGAGCCAAATCGTGGCACTGGCTGAACATGGGCACTGTAGTTTATTTTGAACAAATGTTTAGATTCTACTAACAAAGCCCTCTAGTGGCTGCAGGTTATTATAGAGCCACAAAGTCCGAAGAGGGAGGAGGCCGGGCTGGATGGATGGGTCAATAAAACATCAGACTTTAACATTGTTTCCCGTTTCCAACTGACGGTCAACCTGTTTTGTTTTTTTTTTAAGCATGACCATGACCGTTACACAACCTTAACCAAGTGTTTATTACTGTAACAATGACACAGCAGCTCCCCTAACCTTAACAAAGTAGTAATTTTAACCCAAACCATGATCTTTCCCTAAACCTAGCCAAGTCATCTTTGTGCCTAAACTTAACCAAACCTTAAACACAGTGTTGTCACATCGTAAAACCGACGTATTTTTCAACAGTGATTTATAACAGCTTTTTAGACCACACAGACAAATGATGTTGTCCTGCTGATAGGGTACGTCAGATCAGAGAATACTTCAATGTGTCGTTCTAAGGGCAGTCACAAACAACACATTTTGACGTTTAATTAGAGGGGCTCATTGACACCGTCCTGCTGCCAAAAATACTCACTAAAGCACCAAATCTGTATCCATCCGCGGTGGAAAATAGTCCCCGACAAATGCACTGTTTACTCCTGCTCGACTAAAATTTGCTCGAAACTACAGTGCCCCGCGCTTCCTTAAGAAAATTACTCAGCCTGATTTCTTAAAAACATAAAACAATACATATATATTTGATTTACATCTTCAGTGGGGACCAGTTGTCTGGGAAATGAGTGCCACAGGCTGGGGAAAGTACAGAGAGATGGACTAACATTGTTGGTTTTGGTCTTTTCAAGGAATTTCTTGACATATCCAAATTAAAGAATATCAGCAGCCTTATCCTTAAAGTAGCACGGTATGAGGAAAAACCAAAATTGAAATCATTGACATGAGAAACATCCTGGGAAAGACAAATTACGGCACAGATTTTAAGGAATAACAAACTAAATCTGAAATTGCAGGATAAACCGTAGATCTGATCTTTAAATGTCTGAACAGAGTAAAGATTAATGTAGAGCGTCCTTGAGTTTATCAGGAGTAGTATTCATTTTTCTCGTCATATGTAAAAATAAAGGAATCACAATTCTTTTTGTAATAGAAACTTTAAAAAGACACACTATACAGCTATCATGCTGAGAAAATAAGCTAACCAGAGCTTGAATAAAGCTGTGCTCAAATTTCTACTCTGTCAAAGATTTTAAAAATCCTTCTCTATTTAGGAACCATACACATCCGCAAAGGTACGGTTTCATTTGTTTGATTTAAAAAAAAAACAAAACATATTAAGTCCAGTAGCAATGTGGTAAATTGCAAGACTGAATGTGCAACTGTCTTTATTTCAAATAACTGATGTGTTTAAGCTGAATATGTCCTCACGGCTCAGTTGATGGTGAATAGACAGCTGAGCCGAAAGGCACTGCTTTCGATTTACCAGTCGATCTACGTTCCGACCATGGTCATGACCTTTGGGATTGCGGACACAAGTGGCTGAAATGAGTTTCCTCCGTGGGGTGGCTAGAAATAAGGTAAGGGGCTTGGACATCTGGAGGTAGCTCGGAGTCGAGTTGCAGCTCCTTCGCATCTAAAGGAGCCAGTTGAGGTCGTTCAGGCATCTGATCGGGATGCCTCCTGGGCGGCTTCCGTTGGAGGTCCTTGTCCAACTGGTAGGCGACCCTGGGGTAGACCCAGAGCATGCTGGAGAGACTATGTACGTCATCTGGCTTGGGAATGCCTCGGGATCCCCCAGGAGGAGCTGGAAAAGAGGGATGTTGCTGGGGAGAGGGACGTCCGGGCTGCCTTGCTTAACCTGCTGCCACCGCGACCTGACTTCGGATAAGCGGCAGAAAATGGATGGATGGATGAATAGATGGATGGATGGAGCTCAGTTGACATAAAGCTGCCACATGTTGACGTTAAATCTGAAATGCAACATGTTGTCCTCACTTTTCCAGAACATAAAGAGTCTACATAAATGAGGTGACTGACATTTACCGAGTCATTAGTGAGACCTAATAAAACCCTGGAATCAGTATTAGGCAGAAAGGCTATTTCCACACGTCCCTTTGTTTTTAATATAAACCAGGCGCAAATTTAAAGACTTATTAAGCAGTATTAGACCTTTTCAGAAACAAATCCTCATCTGAAATTAATCTTTTAATATCTCTGAAGTATAGAGGGGAATAATCTTTCATTTCCATTTTTGTTAACCTTTAACGAACACAATGATTTGCCTAGATTTTGTATCTTAATCATTCTTTTCGTTTCTAGAAGACACTCGTTTTCAGCCACAGATTAACAGATCAAAACAATGATGAGATTAAATTACATAAATCTGTTAATTTTTCCCACATAAAATAAAATTCAGACAGATTTGTTCATTGAAAAAAGGTTCAAAAATCGCTGACTCCGTTCTACAATATTTCTCAACAAACGCCGAGAAATATTTCCATCTAAACTTTAAACCTTTACATGTCAGATTTGACAATCTTTGAGACTGAATGTGACAAAGTTTCTGCAAAGTTATAAAGCATTGGTTCATGGCCTGCTGTGTGTTTAGCCTGCTGACTCTGATATTTCCTCCTCCTCTGGCTTCAGTCCAACAGAAAGGCTTTTACCAGAACCTGCACAGCCTGGTGTGTGTGCGTGTGTGCGTGTGTGTGTGTGCGTGTGTGCGCGTGTGTGCGTGTGTGTGTGCGCGTGTGTGTGTGTGTGTGTGTGTGTGTGTGTGTGTGTGCGTGCGTGCGTGCGTGGGTGTGTGTGTGTGTGTGTTTGGTTGTGTTCCAATTAGCTATTACCTTAAGTTTATGATTCAATAACCTAAAATATATGATTTTAAATGTGATAAATTGCCTCCCTACTCGCTATTTCTGTTGGATCAGACTTCAACATATCTCATGCGTAATGTGAAATGAAATGTCACAGGCCAACATAGTTTAAAGATACAGAGGGGATTTGTAAATGATTTGTAATGGAGGATAAAAGTTCTCATAATATGTAATGGCCATACGGAGAATACTGCTGCACATTGTTCCTGGTTGTTCTCCTGTCTGTCATTATATACAAAATTTGCATCCCAGACATGCTGTATGTTAACATGTTCAGCAGTTGGAGTTAGTCAAATCAAGTGGATGTCTTTTAAAGTCCCTCTTTCTGTTTCCCTGCTGAGCTGCAGAGGACAGGTAGTGAACGCAAACAGGGGGTTTTGGACTAAGGAGACTCTGACTTTAGAAGGCACGCACTTGATTTGTCTGAATGCTGAAGCCTCATCTTAGCTCGCCTGAACGCATTTTTACACAGAACGAGCACTGTGGATTTTGTCCCCCATCACTTCTATTGGAAACACATTGGGAAGGGATCTCTTTCTGGCCAGTGTGCACAGGAAGAACGAATATGGGGCCAGTATACTCTGTCAGAACTGCTTGTTGGATAGCTTCAGAAATCCCACACCTCCCCGACGTCGGATTAAAGGGGGCCGTGTCCGACCATTTCTGTAACTTTCCGAAACCGATGATCACCGACTCCCACTTCTGTCAGTGATCGGCTAGCTTTGTGGAGGTGAGAAAGTACGCTGAGTTTGAACTTCTCCCCAGCTCTTTTTTTTTTTTTTTTTTCGTTCGTTACAAAGCTATTTGTGGCACCTTTCATATGAACAACTAAGTGCAACTTTATGAATGTCTTCTTGGAGAGACTGTCTGAAAATGAGCACTGTTTTCCCCCTCTCTGTGACGACTGGCTTTTCACTCAGTCTTCTAGTGTTGCCGGTTGGATTAGGTATAAACACTTTCGATTTCCAACGCCTCATACAAAACACTTCTTTTCTAGTACATCCCGGCCCTTGCAGTGGCCAAAAACTGTTTAAATGCACATACACGCATGTGAGAGTTGATTTAAGGCAGTCTTGAATAAACTTTAGTCATCCTTTAATGTATCATGCGCTTAGGGGCATCGTATATAATATTTCCTTCCAAAAACTGTGATGGAAGACATTTAAAGAACCCAGCCAACCCTTTATCAAGCAAATCTAAAACGAATCCCAAATTGGAGGCAGCTGTAGCTCAGGTGGTAGCGCAGGTTGTCCAAAAAATGTAGGTTGTAATGTTGAAGTTTCCTTGAGTAAAACATTAAACTGCAGACCGCGGTGTGTACACTGGCTACAAAAAAGTTTGTTTTCTTGGACGAAAGTGTGCAACAAATGATCTAAGTTCACATAAGTACTGAACCAGCATCCTGTTTCTTATGGAAATCCTAATTTATCACTCTTTATGCAGTAAGACTGTTGACGTTTTCCTTTTCAGTTTGAGGGCTGCGCCAAGGCCTTCTCCCGCCTGGAGAACCTGAAGATCCACCTGAGGAGCCACACAGGCGAGAAACCGTACATCTGCCAGCACCCCGGCTGCCTTAAGGCCTTCAGCAACTCTAGCGATCGGGCCAAACACCAGCGTACCCACCTGGACACGGTCAGAAAACCACCACACTACACCTGCCTTAAAGAGTGCACTTTACACATTAAAAAGCAGGTTATTGTATGAGAAGTTTATATATAGTATGAAACCAGTGATCAGCATTTTTTTTCAGTTAAATTATTAAATGCACCATCCTTAGACATAGGGAAACTCCTAAAAAAGCTACCATCTAGCCCCTTTCAGACATGCTCTACGTTACATAAATTTGATGGTAATTTTTTACGTCTGCCTTGTGTCTGCATAAGCACTTAAATCACTTTTACGGAAAAGTGTAATGCAGTCTAACTACTCTAGGTCGGACAAAGTAATGTTTGGGTAACATTTTCGACACGGCACAAGTCCGAATTGAATCTTGTCAGCAGCACAAAGGTAAAATAGGCACAGAAAACGATTAAAGACGTCTTGTTCTATCGTAGTGAAAGCGCTTTAGTGAATTTATTACTCAACTGACGTCTTACATCTTTGCATTGCACAAAGAAAAGAAATCACTTTAATAAACCGCAAAATCCTGTGAAAGAGCAAATTTTAACTTATTGAGGAGATTCTCCTCGTCTCTGATCAATATAATAATGATTTTCTCCTTAGAAACCCTCATATTATCATCAAGCCCTCCCTATATTTCCTGTTTTCATTGATGCCAAATGCGTGAAGGAACATAAGAATAAGAATCAAAATAATAAAATGAAAATAAACCATAAAATAAAATAGGCAGCATAATTCAACATATAATAACGTCAGATGATGAAACTGATGGGAAAATTAGATTGAGCTTCCCATTGGGCTCACTATGGTCATAAATTAAGCCTTCGACTGCAAAATAAGTTATGAAATCCACCACTGATGCAGCCTGTGAGAGAACAGAAAACAGGCTTCTTCCTTGGAATCCAAACTTTTTGACTCACCACTGCTCCCTCTTGTGCACCAGGAGCCAAATATCGTTCCAGGATTGTGGCTCTTTCTCTGAAGGTGCATTCATGCCCAGTGGTGGAAAGTACCTTTATTCAAGTACTGTACTCAAGTACAATTTTAAGGCACTTGTACTTTACTGGAGTATTTCTATTTCATACTACTTTCTACTTCTACTTCACTACATTTCACAGAGAAATACATTACAATACATTTATCTGACAACTTTAGCTACTGGTTACTTTGTAGATCAGGATTTTACCGCAAAACCTGTGATCATCTTATACAAATTTGATGGATTGTTATAAACATTTATAAGTAGTTAAAATCAGCTCCACCTGTACCTACTAGAACATTTAAAGGGTGCTTACATGTTAATGCATAAGTACTCATAATCCAATCAGTTGCTGAAGAAGTAGTCAGATCCCTTACTTGATTGCAAGTACCATTTCAAATTCAAATACAGAAGTATTATCAGCAAAATGCGCTCAAAGTGTCAAAAGTAAAAGTACTTAGTAACCAGAAATATGCCCCCTCTGACTGATTTATTATTATAAATGACATTATTAGACGTTTAATCAGTGTTTCAGATCAGTGTCTAAGCAGTATCTAACTGTTGTAGCTGCTGGAGGTGGAGCTGGTATGTGTAGTTTGGTAGTTTAGTCCAGTGGTTCACGACCCAGGGGTCAGGTCCCTCCAAAGGGTCCCCGGATAAATCTGAGGGGTCGTGAGATGATTAATGGGGGAGGAACTAATTCTAGTACAGTAATTTCTTATACTTTTCCAGATGGACACAGGCCAAAAGCCACTGGTTTAATCTTTAACAATATGTTGTATTTTATATGTTTATGTACGTTTGTAAAATCTCTAACTGGTAATTATTTCTCTGAGATAAATGTAGTGGAGGAAATAGTACAATATTTCCATCTGAATTGTAATAAGTAGAGTGGAAAAGTAAAAAGCAGCAGAAAATCGGAAATACTCAAGTAAAGTACCTCAAAACTGTACTTAAGTACTGTGCTTGACTAAATAATCTTAGTTACTTTCCACCATAGGGTATGATGTAACACTTTAACACTCTGTACATTCACTTAAGTAACATTTTGAAAGCCGGACTTTTGCTTGTAAGGGCGTACTTTTACATTGTGATATCGATCCTTTTACGCCAGGGACTAAAGACTTCTGCCGCCACCGCAACAAAAAGCCTTCCCTTTAACGGGCAGATGAAGCCGGCAGCGTTGAGTATTCCATGTCAGAGAAGCGCCGTAAAGCACAAAACCACGGTCTCCCCGAGGCCTCAAATACAGAAGACAACGCTTTATTCTTCAAAATATTTCTTTATGCTATACAATATTTGCCAGGGAATGAGGGGGCATGTGCAATGCCGTGAACACATATAAAATCATTTTTATTTTAAGTGCCACTGCTCCCCTCTTTCCTGCTCCTTCTGCATACTTTGCCTGATATGTAGCCTGAACATTCCTCAGGATTGTGAAACTGCATACCTGCTGTGGATTTATTCTATAAACCACAGTTATTTTTACTCCTGCTGACAAGTGACGAGGATTTAGCGGTAATCCAGCAAATCAGATCTCTTATTACGCGGATGAGATGGAGCTGTACGTTGCGCTGCAGTGTTATTACAACAAGAGGAAAAAGCTATTTTCTCCTTCTTGTGGTTTCACGCTGCCTAATAGCGGCTTCGCAGTTGCGTCACAAATCAAGAATCAGACACATCTGGCGCCATCACTGAGGCCCAGCGGAGGATTGTCTGAATGTCAATAATTGCTGAATATAGTATAACGACCGGCCAGAAAAAGATTGGTATCAATGCAAGTTTTTTCATTTTGACGAAATAACTTGTATTGTGTTACTGATGTTGTGAATATTAGTGTGTTAAGGGAGATTTGTTTCTAAAATGAGGTCAGTCGGATACAGACTTGATTTGCAGCTCACGTTACTTGAAAATTAGCTGTCTTTTAGAATATATAGCCAGTATTTCAGGTGTGTCTGCAAGACAATAATGATGAGTTATCGATCAAAATAGCAGATGAAACACAAAAGTCTGTTGTCTTCACACACGTACTTGCACTCTCCCATTTATATCCATGTATTTAAACTGTGTCTTAGCCTTACGAAACTGATATAACCAGTTTACACGACATTACTCTGAATGTTGCCCAAGATTAGAAAGGAACTAGAGCTCGGTACCTCATTTCATTTTATCTGTTTAGGCTCAGGGATCCCTGAGTTGGTCTCCCAAGGAATATTGTTCAGAAATCGTTTCGAAAGAACAAGATGTTGCCCAATTTTTGCCAGCATGTGAAGTTAGGCACTGTTGAGAAGTACTTGCTCTGATGCAAGATCCATGTCAGAGTAATTGCACGTCTGAATTTTGAAATGTTTAAATTTGTTTTGATCTCGAGAGCACTACACAAACAATTTGGAATAAATAACAAAACTTCTTTCCAAACAATAAGTACTTCAGTAGAAAACAATGCAATATAGCTGAAAGGTTGGAGTCCGATGCCACAGATTATTGCATCTACCCTTTGTACAAATAACTACCTATCTGCAGTTTTTACCCTATCTCTAGTATACTAATGCCTATATTGTTACGATTATTCATTCATTTCTTAACGTTAATAACATCACATGTTTCTTGAACATACATATTCCTCTCACACTATATTGACTCTCTCTCATATAAAACAACTTTTGGATACTACTTTGCTACTCGTTTCTTTTTGACCTAAAACATGATTTGTGCTTTTTTGAAACCTACCAAGTCCTTGAATTTTAAGGCCATTGCTTTTAATGAGCAATGGATTAGTTTGTTCTTGATAATTAGTCTTAAAATACTGTGCCTGCTGCATCGGTTACCGTTATTTTTTCACTTGCGATGTTCCGATCTTGGCACTTGAAGCTATGACATTCAACTAAATACTGTACATGTGTTTTCGTGAAAACTTAATTCATTCCACCTGGTTGATTACTCAGTAATGAAAAGGCGAAAAAATCTGTAAAGGATTAGATTCATGGAAACGGGCTCGTTAACTCATCCTAA
The DNA here is from genome assembly GCF_016859285.1 of Xiphias gladius. Classification (NCBI taxonomy): domain Eukaryota; kingdom Metazoa; phylum Chordata; class Actinopteri; order Istiophoriformes; family Xiphiidae; genus Xiphias; species Xiphias gladius. The sequence goes on along the minus strand of NC_053413.1, from coordinate 22,707,666 downwards.
CTCACAGCTTTGATAAAATTGTGAAACACAAGCAACGCAACCACAGTAACAGAAAACAGCTTTTTCTGTTACTGCTTTTTAAGATTAATGGTGTTAAAACATCCATATGTACGTACTGAATGGTTTTTTTTTTGTGTTTTTTTTTGCATGGAATATATTCTACTGCAAGCATACTTTTCCCGGTGAAGACAAATTTATACAACAAATAGCTTGTGGAGTCTCCAAACGTCACAATATGTGCTTTCTTTGATTCACATAACTTTGCCGTGCTCTGGTTTTTGTACACCGATTGGTTGCCAATTCACTTTTGCTGATTTATCGCAGAACAGGAGAAAGTACATCTGTACACTGAGCTGTTCCTCTTAACTCTTCTCTCTCTTCCTCCCCTTAAGCCTGCAGACGAAAGGTAAATATACTCCGTTCCCGGCTGAGGATCACGTTGTGTAAAATGTTGATAGGATCTACATGTCCATCCATTCACTGTAGGTGCAGTTGTCACGCCAAATAGCCACATTGACAATATTTATCCTATATGTTTCTGCTTGTAATAAACAAGACTACTGTATACTGTATCACACCTGTAACCAATCTGGATGTGACCCACCCAAACTTGTGTAGACCCAGTTTTATTGTTATGTTTGACGTCATCAAGTGTGACTGTATTAACGTAAAGACCGGATTTGCAAAGTCTTGAAATTGTGTCTTGTACCTGTCTTTTTCTTTTTTTAAACAGAAATAAAGAGGACTACATGAAGTATATGTTTTGTAATATTTACGCAGTACAGAGGAGAGGGTTCAGCCTGTACCACTTCATAAACCATAATCCTAGAACCTTCAAACACTTTTTTTTTTAAAAATGCTATTGATATGTTGTGTATTTCTCGTTTTATTTTGTTGTTGTGCGGCATATTTCTTCTTGTCAGGTTTGTTTTCTCGCTCCTAAAATGGAGCTTGAAAGCAGAAAATGTTTCAGCCATTTTAAACACGGACAGCAAATATCAGGCTTTGGTCCCAGTCCCTCAGTATCAAGGGCGAAATGGGAAATGCAGTAAATCACAAAATAAGTACTGAAATAGACAAGGCTGGTGGAAGAGATATTGCAGGGAAGAAGACGTCGGCCAAAATGTCTCTCTCTGTGCTCAGCCAAGTAAGTTAACAACCAAAAATTTGACAGAGAATTGTGAGACATCTTTTCGAGCACGAAAACCCCCCCGTTTGTTTGACTTTTGATTGTTTCTCTCTCGCGGAGCGTACCTGAGCAGTACCTGGAGCGCAGTTGCTCTGGACACTGGAAGAGATATTACAGGAACATTACAAAATAACACGATAAACTTCATAGACTGATGATTTATAACAGGGGGTGAGAAGCCAGCACCACAGTTTTGTTTTCATTTTATTTTCATTGCCTTTGCCTCTGTCTTCTTTCACCTCCTCTGGTTGTGGTTCATTCACAGAAGCCGTACGCCTGTCAGATCCCGGGCTGCACCAAACGCTACACCGACCCCAGCTCGTTACGCAAACACGTCAAAGCTCATTCCGCCAAGGGCCTTCAGGAGAGGGAGGTCAAGGTACCGACAGCAATTATGCTTCTACATGTTGGACATTTACCTGAGTGCAGAATATGATTACCCCTGTCACTGCCGGCATTACAGACACACATCTTTAATGAAACCTCCCCGTGTCTCTGAAACTAGATTAGGTTGGACTGTATTAGATTAGATTAGTGTTGGAAGAGCAGCAAGCAGCAGTGGGGTTTAGAAGAAGACGAATAAAATCTAGCAAAAGCAGCAAAAGGGGTTTCTTAAATAAACTAAAAATCGAGCTTTTATTGGACAGGGGACAGTGATACACTGGTACACAGCTGGACTTGGAATAGGGATGTTGCGATTACATGGTCAGTGTCCTCAACCACCAGGACGCCCCGTAAACTATGTGCAAATTTCTGTATTATTTGATGCCCGTGTTGTTTTGCTCCTTGACCTCAGCCACAGAAGATTCTATAAAATCAACATTAGATTTTGCATGGAAATAAGTTGTCACAGGATAGTGTAAATGCTGTTTAAAATGTAAAATTCTGCATCAAAAGCACAACTTACGTATTTTTGTGAAAATGGTTAAATTCAAAGACATTTGAATTGCACTTGATATCTGCCTTCAAAAAATGTAATGGTTACAGACTTCTGACTTCTGACTCTCATACGGTACAATTGTAATGTATGAGTGAGTATAACAACAGAAGCAGCATTACTCACTGACAGATACACTGTCAGAGTTGTGTGGGTTTACAGTAAAATGGTTCTTTTGATGTAACGTTAAAAAAAAACACGTTTTAGTAGAAGAAGGGGTTTCTTAGTGGGTCAGTGGTTATGGGTAACCTAGCGTAGCTCCGTGAACAGATCTTGTCTCTTAGAGAAAGAGATGGAGAGCAGCGGCAAGAGGAGAGCATGTTAAGCATGTTTGTGATTCAGTAGGACAAAATACAACAAAACACAGTATTACACACACTCCCTGGAAGTCAGAATAGGGAGCCTATTGTTCAGCATTATCTGGGCCTTGTTTGTTTTCTATGAACCGTGAGTGACACTGGGGGTTTGTGTGTATTCCCATGCCTTCTCTGGTTTAAACAGAACCACGTGTGCTTGTAAGTTGTGACATGGCTAACACGCCCTGCGCTGCAGTAAATCCAGCGGGGCTAAATAGGACTTTGAAATATCAAACATGCATTTCATAAACTCCTTACGGTTATAGATTTCTTTGAGCTGATGTGTCACAGCTATTGAAGTTTTTATCTTAATAAACACTGGTTTGAGCGAACATTTTTCGCTGATTATTCATTCCTCTTTTGTGGTTCCTGGGTGTCCTTCGCAAGCTTCTCCTGTGTCCTGGAGCTGTCAGTAAATTGTTTTGGAAAGTCCTGGGGGATGCTCTGTTGCCTTTGTTAGAACACTTTGGAATAAGATTGCCCAACAAGATTTCTGGATTTTGTACTTTCAAGAAGCTGGATCGCGAGACAAAACAAGAACCAGGCATCTGGTGCAAGCATCATTTCTTTGAAAAATGAACAGTAGAAAACTGCCTGCAGAAAACTCAGAATAAGAGGAAAGTGTTTTCAATTGATCAATTGTAATCAAAAGAGAAGTGGATCCTTTTAAAATCTAGCTCCATGGAAGTCATAAGGCCCAACAGCAAAAAAAAAAAAAAACAACAAAAAAACAATTGGAAGATAACTAAACTACAGCTTAAACTACTTAATTATTCACATCCCTACATGCAGGCAAGCAAAAGCACATGCTCACCAACGTTAAAACACGATACTAAATGTACCATATTACAACTCTCTCATCAACTGTATCTATATGAACATCTGTATTTTGTCTTGACAGGTTCAAGTGCACACAATCCTGGAATCAGACATTTTGAGTGACTGTCTGGCGAGGCAGCATCTCCACAGCTCCGCCTCTTCCCACCAAGGAAACAGCTCACCTTTAACGGGCTTAGATGACTTCACAGGTATGCGCAGATGAAACGGTAGCAAAAGCAGTGGAAATCTGTGTTTACTCACCGACACCTCTCTGGAAGAGAGTAAAAACAAAGAAAAGGGTGATTGCCCAAACACCTGGGCTGTTAAACTGTCTCTTTAATTTTCTCCCATGGCCTCATTTGCTCCTTTTCCTCTCCCTCCTTTCCCATTCCTTCGATGATAGCTCATCATGCCAGTGTTTACCTTGTCCAATTACCGGGCACTGACTGCGGGCAAGTTGGCCCTCTCCCCGCCCGTCCTTCAGCTTCTCCAAACTGGTTTTCCAGCCAAGCTTTTTTTTTCTTTCCCTTTCAATGGCTGAACTGGGATCAAGAAGCTGTCAGGTACATTGAGGCTCGGTTGGCAAAAGAGAGGAGAGAGTGTCCAGGAGAGCTGTCCATGTCTATTACTGCAGACTACTTACAGTTTTACCCAGCAGACTTTGAGGGAAAAGCCTCAAACAGCACACTACGAGCTATGTTTATCCAGGGTGAAACAAGTATGTCAATGTCAATGTTTAATTTTGAAAATGTCCCAAGAGGACTCTGTCCTTATCAGAAATTGCCAAATGTTAGAGCCCGAAACCTTGCGCATGTACATTACTTTATGTATGCTGGATATATGGTGACATATCCTATCATCATCAGCTGCCCTTAAACTCACAGTCAAAGCCCAGTGTTGAAAGCCCTGCTGTGGCAAGCAGGTATGTGTGTTACAGCTTTGACTGAATACATACACCAAAGAACTATGTTCTCAGTATCAAAGACTCACCTCCTACTGGCTTAAAGGTGACTCGGAAAAGTGTGTAGCTTGCTCCTGCGCAGAGAAGGGCAACTGCAGTCAGCTAGATTTGTACTGTTAAAATGGATTTCTGTGGTGACTATTTTTAACAAAAAAAACAAAAGAAATTAAATTTGTTCAGAGGCTTCTCAAACCCCTCTTGCAGTAATATCAATTTCTCCTTTGTCCATATGTATGCTCAGTGTGGTTAAAAAATACTCATATTTGTGCCAAAGGTTGTGGAAATATAACTAAATGTAGCTTCCGTTTCTTGCTAGCGTACTTAGCCGGTTAGCCATTAGCTTTATTGAAAGCCTCTACGTTTGCTTTGGTGTGGAAATGATTAGATGAGTGATTAGTTGCTGAACAAAAAAACTACTTGATATATTGTGATAATTTGCAATAATTCCTTTATTGATAACAAGCTGCAACTCTTTAGATTTGAGGATTTGGTGATTTTCATATCATTGTACATTATTTTGAAGTTTTGGACTGATGTCCAGAGAAAATAAGCAATTTGAAGACATCCCCTTGGCGTTTTGAACATTTTAACTATCCTCTGAAATTTTATAAACTAAATGATAATTACTTAAAAAACGATTGGCAGATACAGTGAAAGAAGAATAAAAATAATCATTAGATGTAGCCCTAGTTAGCTTGTTAACGTTGGTCGGGAAACAACAAAGCCTGTGTCCGAAATCATCCGTGTTCATTCACCACTGCACTGGACAGTCAATAGTTTACTTGGTAGTGCGCAGAAAATTGAGATTTCGGAAACTTAGTAACCATCGTCATTTCGCGACATCACTGACAACTGTAGAGAGAGCTGAAATGAAACCGGTTCTGTTCCAGAAGTAAGAAAATGTCATTTGAAAACCCACCGGCATTTGTAACTAAAAATCCAAATCGTCAATCTTGGAACAGAGTCTCTCTCAACATTGTTTTGTGTGGCTCGCTTTATATGTTTAAATAAGCAGAGCAGTTCTTTCAAAAACGATCCAATATCATTGTTTATTTAATAGTTATATCTTTACCGGTCATTATCAATACTCCATCTTTCTCATAAGCCCTAGACGTTTGTAGTGCACTATATAGTAAATATTACGTGATTTCAGACATAGCCAAACATAAACAGCTAAGCTAAATATGCTAGCAACAAATCTAAGTGCTGGAAGAAGTACTCAGACCTTTTAACCTTTTGTGAAGGTAGCAATACAATACACAGCGTAGAAAATACTCTCTACTCTAACCAGTAGAAGTCCAGTTGGAAGCGCAAAAGTAAAAGTACTCATTGAACGGCCCATTTTGGAATAATGTATTTTATTTTGTTCAATTATATATAATTATTGATGTGTAAGCATTACTTTATCGTTGCAGCTGGTAAAGGTGGGGCTAAATTTAATTCATTTATATACCAAACATACTTATCTTAGCCTATGATAACGCATCATAAATAATTTGTTGATTATATTTTGTTTTAAATAAACGGAATCAGTAGGTAACTAGTAACTAGTAAGTTGCCAGATAAATTTCATGAAGAAAAAAGTACAGTTATTTCTTCCGAATTGCAGTGGGGTAGAAGAAAAAAGTAGCAGAAGATGGAAATACTCGAAGTGAAGTTCAAGTACCTCAAAACTGTACTTAAATACATTACTTGAGTAAATGTACTTAGTTACTTTCCACAACTGAACAATCTACAGCTAAATACCAAGCCATATCTGGGCATAAATATGAGTGTTTGGAGGAAACTGAGCATTAAGACAGAGTGGAGAAGTGTAATATGCAGCGGTAGAAGTTTCTGTGGACCTTCTGATATGTCAAAACTGCGTCACTGTTGGATTTTAACTGCTTTAAATCTAAGCTAACTGTAGTTGCACAAACCCCCACACAGGAGCAGCCCCGCAGACTTTTCATAGCTACCTTTGAAGGCTACATGTGGTGGTGCACACTCAGAACTTGGACTCTCAGTGAAATAATCCTTTAATATCTACGTCTGTGTTTCAGGTGTTTACTCAAACAGCGGCAGCGTCCACAACAGGGGGAATTCAGAGTATCTCCCTCCGTCAGCAGACACCTGCTCCAGGTATCAGGGCTTAGAGGGAAACTTTGACGCCAACAGCCCGATATCTTCGATAACAAGCCCAGGGAGCATGAGAGAGGGGTGAGTGTAAAATCAAAGCAGGTGTGGCATCCAAAAAGTCAGTTATTTCTTTTTTCAAAGTTGACTTAAACAAATGGGCTCATCGATGCCCTTGCATTTAAGTGCCTTGCTCACGGGCAGCCCAACGGTAGTTGGAAAGAGAGGTCTTCTTTATTTTTCCCACTTTGAATTTATGTCCCGGGGTTTTGCACTGGTTTAGAACTTTGCAGAGCTAACTCACCATTAAGTAAAAGTACTTTTCAAATCATGAGATACGGCTGTAAAACAATAAATGTCAGAATATGTAGATATATATTTTTTTTTTAATTTTCTCACTGTCGTGCGTTTTTTCAATTTCTTGGAAAGCAGAGTACTTTAATGATACTTAATGATGTACCCAGAGGCGAACCGGCTTACCCTTAGTGGTGTCTGGCAAGGTTTTGAGTTATCTGCTGCTGGGTGTTCTGCTGCCAACCCAATACAATGGAGCTGAATGGGATATCTTTTGAATTTGGCAGTTTTCATTCAGAGCTATTTTCTACTAACGATAAAAATAGTGAAAACCGACCACAGTTTTCTGCTCTTCTCGGCATGTGAAATCCGTTCTTAAAGCAGCGCATTTTCGGGTGCTCACCCCAAAATCTGTTGCCTTTTTATATTTCTTAAATGGATTTATTTGAGGACTCTGGCATATATTAAAGCATTTTTAAACTGCCCAACACTTCTGAACAGTCCCTCCCTGTGCTATGTCAAACCCCAAACTGGTGTTTCAACCTCAAATACGTGGACACCATCAAAACCCTGTTTTGATGTGACTCTAAAAATTTCGCAGTCACTTTGCTTTGCCTCTCTTGTCTGGAAATCACATGCCCAGAAACAGGGAGAGTGATGTGTGCTTATGCATTCTTGAATAAACCAGAGACATTATCACCAGAGATGGAGTTATGGCTTTGTGGTTGTACTGATTGGGTAGTTGGAGGCCACAGAACTTATGTGTACTGTAAACTGAGACAAATTATGTCTGCCAAGTATAAAAGTAGAAGTGAGACTAAAAAGATACAGCTGAAAGCCTCCAGGGCAGCAGTTTCTGGACAATATGGCCTCAAATCTTTGGTCATTGAGGGTTTGCCCGTAAACTAACTTTTATTGGCACAACAGTAACTACAAAGGCAGTCTATCTAATAAACGAGTTGATAAGGGCCAAAGTAACATTTTTGTGGTTTAATAAATGATATTAAATCTTCACATACAATGCACATATATTCTTGTGAAATAGTCCAGTATTTCCATAAGTTGTTTTCAAACGGGCTTTAGGTGTTGGCAGAGGTGTTAAGATGGGTTTTTTACTCTCTGAACGCCAATTCAAACCTATAAAAGGATGAGCTCGAGGGCCCTTTATTGAACTTGGAATTTTGACAAAAAAAATTCTTCTCACTAGGTCCCCTACCTGGAAAATGTACGGAAATTTGAGCTGCATTTCATCATCTTCATCCACTGATGAGATGCACCTGAAAGCGTTGGACATTTTCCAGTTAGAGAACAAAAAGTTCAAAAGACCCTTGAAAATCCTTGAAAGTGGTTTTGGTGTTTGGTTAAAATCTTGTTTTAAAATCCAAATCCCACCAAAACCCTGACGTAGTCTCATGAATAAAACTGAATTTAAGCAACATTAACTCCAGTGGATAGCCTTGAAAACACTTGACATTTTGAGCAATGTAGATAAAGTATAAACACCCAACTTCATCAAGATGCTTTACTTTGTCACCTGCAAAAGGATTACACCTGGATCTTTTGACTTGAGAAGATCCTGTTTAGGGGTAAAACTAAGTTACTTAAAGTTTTAAGATCACCAAACAAAACCATATTTTACTTTTTTATTTTTTAAAAAGTCCTCTAATTTGATGTTCAGTTAAGAGTTTGGGTGTCTGTGTGTGTCTGTGTGTGCGTTTTCAGGACATGTAGCTTGCCTTAATGCAGCATCTTTCTGCCTCGTCGCCTCAAAGCTTGCAGCCAGAGCTTCCATGAAGCTAAGCACAGTCTGTCCATTGACGTCTCATTATAGAGACTGAGGATGTCTTAGAATCCCACTGGTGCCCGCAGTACACGACGGCCTGCCAAAGCCAATACCAGACAAGCACTTGTTTTTCCCCCGAATGACTTAGCGAGACGTTAAACACGTGAAAGTAAATTATCTTTGCTTCACAGCACAGCCGGCATCGAGCTCTGACCTCATAGCCAGGCGCGTGTTTACTCTGGCTGAGACAAGCCATTTTGACTTCTTTTAATTATTTAATACTTGGGGGATTCAGAGGCCCGCGCCGAGGCTTGTCCATCAGTGAGTGTTTGTCATGTGCAGTGTTTGTGTGTTTTGCGGTCGATTGGGGGGGGGGGCGGTTGAAGAGCTGGATCTGCGTTCTGGAGCGGAATGTCCATCAGATACCGGCACACTAACCGGGATGGCTCTCACAGAAATGCTATTATACAATTTGAAGGAAGGAGAAGTAGTGAAGTTTACTTTGCAGAAGCTCCGAGTGAGATCAGATCCAACTAACAGGCCTAACTGAAAGGGTTTGAAATGTCTGTACATTTTTGTCTTTAATGCAGCTCTAACATGCAATAAGTGCATTCTAGCTTCTCCAAGTGCCTAACTGGTAGCGCCTTGGGTCACATCCCATCTCCATCTGCATTACCTACGTTCAACATGATCCTCTGTGATACCGTAAATCTACGTTACAGAAATACTCCGCAGCTTTTCCCCCGCCAAGTTTTGTGTGCCAGCACCTTTTGTAAACCTACTCATCCCCTCCTCTCATCCAGCCCAAGTATGCTGCTTTTAAAAAGCAGCCATGGATTAAGGCAGCGTTGCATACAGTATGAAGTGCATATAAACATAAGATCTTAAATTCTGGAAGCGGGATTCCTGTCATTCCAGATATAAGCAGGGCAGCTGGCTGCAGTTAGTTAGAACGAAAGAAAATTGAGTGATGAGGGGGTTCAGCTGGTAAAATATGATCAGAGAAACTGTTTCCTGAGGTTGTGCTGACAGCCGCTCCCTCTGGCGAGGGCCCTCTGTTAAACTTTTGCATCTGAGAAGATTGGGCACACCAGCCACAAAACGACAGCTCGACCCAGCAGGGCCACGCACGGCACGACTCAGACATCTCAGCTATGTTGTTGCAGTGTCGCAAGAATGTAAGCCGTGGAACAGATGGTTGTTTATAGTTAAGGTCAGCGCTGCTGGTTCAGGGGCCACTGGGGGGAATCCAGAGAAGTGCTGATTTCTTGGGGCTCGCAGTCATCACAGCACATTCATTTCAACAGCCGTACTATATCAAAGCCCAGTTTGTTTACATAATCCTATACAAAGCCTGGATTTTATTACCTTGGGATCCACAGGCATCTGTAACTTATATCAGTTTGGGTTTCAAAAAGTCCTTCTGATTAATTTTGGCTTTTATTGTGTTTCTCCACTGAAAGCACAGACTGTTAAATTAAATATAATAGCATTTGACATGGGAAATGGGTAATAAAAAGACCTGGGGATGACAAATGATAGATATGTAAAGAAATCTGCAAACATTCTCCTTTTTTTATAACTGGTCAGATGCGTATATAGAAGCTGCTCGGGCTAGCAGCCATCAGTATCTCTGACAAAGCCTGGCTTGTTTATGAAGCCCACTAAAACCCTTCCAGCAGAAACCAGGGCCAGTTGGCTCTCTGGGGACCAATATACTACAGTACATCATCTAGGAGAGTTCTCAGCCCACATGAAAAGCTGAGAGCGAGCTCTTTGAAGGCGGAATGGGGCGACTCAAATACCAATCTGGGCTTTTTCAGCTGCGTATCTCCTCGGAGAAAGATTCGACCGCCTTTCTGTCTTTCTTGTCAACTTGGCTCCACTGATTCATTCGTTTCCATGTTGAGTCAGAGTGTTTGCGCACAGTCAGCACATTCTTGCAGCGTAGCAATGGATACAGCTCCACATAAAGCCCACCTACATTACTCCCATGAGGTGAAAGCACTAACTAATATAAACTGTACTGTTTGTACACAGTTTTAAGTATTTACATGTTTTTGTCTGGTAACAGCTGCTGCCACACTCCCAGCTAATGGTTATCTGCATAAACTTGAAAAATACCTAGATCAGTGTTTAAATTTAGTACAACCAAATATTAAAGTTCTTTTTAAAAGATGCCTTTACTTAATTGGCAGCACACTGATTTTTGTTTTGTTTTGTTTTGTTTTTGTTACTGTGGGGTTTTTTTAAAAATTGTTTTATTGTTTTTAGCTTATATTTGGGGTATTTTACTCGATTTATTGTTTTATTTTTATTTTACTGCCTAATTTCTAATTTTTCTGATTATTGTTATTAAAATTAACTATCTAAATTTAAATGAATAAAACCAAGATTAAATAAATTACCTTAAATCTAAAAAAATAAGAGGAAAAAGTGAGTCCAAGGCTGTTTGTGTTTATTTTTGATTTGTTATGATTATAATTTGGTTATGACATCAACATCGTTTTACCGTAAGAGTTCTTGGCCTGGAAACCTTGTGGCAAAGCCAGTGAAGCCCAAAAAACACACTGATGTACATCTCTATGTGACAGAAACCTTAAACAGTTCAACAGAAGAGAAGTTCAAGCCAACTGGCAGAAAAACACAAGGCACAAAACAAAGCCATTATTACAAAAATGCAACTGTGCTGAGTCAGATACATATCAGTACTCAAGGCACTTTTATCTTCTTTTATCCTCTACTTTGAAAGTTAAACCACCAAATACGTCTATTTTAAAGTATTCTGTGTGGTCTCAAAGTACATTTAAAGGAATATATCAACATTTTAGGGGAACGGCTTATGGTCTTTCTTGCTGAGAGTTAGATGAGAAGATCGAAACCACTCTCATGTCTGTGCATTAAAATACGAAGCTACAGACAGCAGCCGTTTAGCATAGCTTAGCATAAAGACTGGAAACGGGTGGAAACAGCTAGCCCGCGTCTGTCCGAAGGTAACAAAATCCACCTACCAGCATCTCCAAAGCTCACTAATTTACTGTTTGCTAATCCCTGCCCCCCTTTGTTACTGATGCTACACCTGTCAACCTGTCCAATCTCACATGCCATTTATTCAGTTTGGAATAATAACTGTGGCAGATTTACCTTTTAAATGCGTAGTAATTTTTGAAACGAGTCCTTGATTACAGACAGCTAGACAAATAAGACAGCTAGATAAGCTAACGTTAAGTTTATTAGTTGGTTCAATGCTGTCGACGGCTGACTTTTTAATGCTCCATTCTGATTTGTTTTAAAACGAAAAACTGTTAAAGGGATCGGAAAATGCACTTTGGTCGTCCCAAAATAATGAGGCAAAAGCTACATGTCCCAGACAAAAAGTTAATGTCCTCACCAGTAAAGATCCATGTAAAAGTTAAAAGACAACAATGTTGTCTTAAAATATATTATAAGTAAGATAAAGAAATCAAACTGTCATTTAATTCTAACATATACCCTTTTCAGCTGCTTCCCTAAACATTATGTTAGGACAAGCAAGAGGTTAGATTTACGCTTTCTTTTTCATATTTTCAAACAGTATGTTTCAATGCCATGTTGCAAGAGAGGAGGTTATCAGGATAAGGAATAATCAAGGTGTAACACTATCTCGGACAGCCAGTTTGGCTGGGGTTGCTGTAGCGTAACCTTTTTTCCAAATCCAGGTTAGCCTACCAGCTCTCACACTGTCGGGAAAATCTACACAACTGATGTTCTATCGTGACCGGTGCTTTTTTGAATGTAACCTGTAAAGCCACAAATATCAGTAGTCTGAAATGCCACTGGCCTTGGCGGTATCGCTGGGTTAGGTCACTACTACTAGATGTAAGCGCGCTAGTTAGCCAGGCACGCTGATGTTTGCAGCTTACGGTAGAGCAAAGAAACACACTGTTTAATCCATTCCTTCTCATCTAAGCCTGTGCCAATGTATTTCTTCAATGTTTAAAGCAAAATAATTTATAAATAAAACATAAATTAATAGGTTTAAATGTTTGTCATGGTTGTACTCACATGTATGTTAATGTTGGGGCACTGAGTAATTCAGCTACTGGATATTGTATTGCCACCAGGAACAGGCCGACATCGTTGTTCATGGCCGCTGACGTCAGCCCAGCGAGCTCTTCGTCGGACAGAGTTGATGTCCGGCTGCAGGGCTACCAGAAAACCTACAGCCACCAACAGCAAGTATTCTCACAGCAGCAAGGTACTGCCAGCGTCAGCAGCCCTATCATATCAACATGACGTATAAACCCTGGTTTTGGTGTTGTTCTCGGCATTCACGGTCGTTTCCTCTCCCAGGCTGCCTGTATGGAGAAGGAAAGGTGGATCAACCAGTGAGCGACGGAGGCTTCGAACCCAGCAGTTACTTAACAAACCCCTCCACCTCTCACTCCACAGGTAAAACGGCAATCAAAGGGCTCGTTGGATGGTCAGGCGGCATCTCAAACCCCCTCGCACCACACCTTTAACACGCCATTACTGGGGGCGCTGTGTCTTGACAGTTTTTTTTTTCAATTTTTCTGAAACAACAGACAACAATCCGACAAACATGCCTACTTCACGCAATGATTAGCCAGGTGTACAAGCCAGGTGAGAGAGTAGGCAGGAATTAGGCTTCTGTCTTGAGCGCTGTTTTTTCCATTCATTACACAACTATTTCTGTCACTTTTCGTGTTTACAACCGAGTGCAACACTATGAATGTCTTCGAGAAGATGGGCTACCCCCATATTTAAACAATACTTTATGCATTTATGGGCTTTTTATCCAGCTTTTGGGTGTAGCTATTCGTAGTAACTATAAACTATTCCATCGTTTTTGGACAACACAATGTAGAGGATTCATTTCTAAGGACATAGAAACTAGTTCTTTTCCAGCATAAACCACTCCTTTAGACCTAGATGAGCTAGCTGGACGAACTAAAAGAATTATCCTTTGTTTTTGTTGCCATAGACCTGTTAAACTCCCATCGTACATTTCCTTAACTGGACTGGCTTTATTCATACTTTGGTTGTTATAGAATCCGCATAGGTCCAGTTTTCCTGCGGGACTTTCTTTTATTTGCTTATTTTGCTTTAGGAGCCAACCATTTGTGTTTTCACTGTGGTTTTAATCAGTATTTGACAAACTACCGTCACCTGGTTGCAAACCAAGAAAAGAAAGGTTGATTGATTGATTTGGCAACAACTATTCTGGAAATTCCTGAAACTATTCTGAAACTATTCTGAAAAAAACCCAAAAACCAAAAAAAACAAGGTAAAGTAGTTAACTGGCAATGAGCTATTTAAATAATGATTAAAGATTAATTATTAAAATAACTGCAGGCCCACTCTCCTTGACATGAAAACATAGCAGCTGCTGAAAAAAATAATAAATCTTTTTTCTGTTTTTGCTCCTCTTAGGATTTGACTTGTTGCAGGACCTGCAGGGCCAGGCAGGGGGCGGTTACTCCGTGTCTCCCTGCCCAGACGACAGCTTCCTCTTCCAGGCAGGAGGCGTCGACCGCTGCCTCAATCAGATCTACTCCATCTACCTGGACTCGTGATGACAGCCCAGAGCCAGACGCAAAATCAGAATCACTTTGTTTTTCCCAGGGGACAAAATGCAGCATCAGTGATGTGCGATGGACAATCACCTCAACTACATGCTGTAGACTCAAAGCTGAAGATGTGAAAAATAAGCCAGCAGAGGTTTTAACGGTACAAACAAAAGGGCAAAATTGACGAGAGGCAGCGCTTGAGGCAAAGTGGCAAACAAAAATGGCCAAAGAGGAAATCTGGTCAAATTATAGGTGTAAATAGCAGTGACTTTTATATTCAGAGATGAACACAGCATTTGTGATCTGGATAGAATGAGCTATAGGCTTCATTTGTTAGTTTGAGTGTTTGGAAAGTCAGGTGGCTGGCTCTCTGGCTCCGCCACCGGTGCTAAACTCAACCAGCAAAGATGAATTCTGCCTACTGAGCAGCTTTGTCACCAGCAAGTGTTAAAACAACAATCTTTGAATGAACAGAAGGGATCTTATAACGCAGTGGTTCCCAACCTGGGGTCAATAAATACATATGTTTAGGTTGAAAGATGATAAAGACATAGTTCAACATACTTCTGCTTCACAAATCCTACTCATTGCCTGACTTTTCTCTACTTTTTATTTTATTTGTGTTATTGAAATAGTTTTTTCTTTTCTTTTTGGGGTCTTAACAGCAATCCAAATGAGAAGACTAAACCTTTTTGGGTCAACTGCTCACAACTCATAGACATACTGTATGCAAAGTGTGACAAGTGACCGCAGGAAGCTGCATTTTTAAAATGTAAGAAGCCAAAAAGGTTGGGAACCATTATTTTAAAATGGATGACGAGTTGCAGTTAGCGCTCCAAGCCCCTCGAGGAATAGTTCAGTTTTTTGGGAAATATGCTTATTCGCTCTTTTGCCAGGAGTTTGATGAGAAGATTGATACAAAATCTGTATGGTAAATATGAGCTTAGCTTAGCAGAAAGACTGGGAAACAGGGGAAACGGCTAGCCTGGTTGGTTTACTAATTGGTGCATAATATGTATAAAAAACCCAAAGTGTAAAAATGACAGCTTGTCATTTTACGGGGCTGATTATGCGACGGCCTATTTCTTGGCTGGGTGCAGGGACATGCTAGAGCCGTTACTTCCATATTTCCCAAAATATTGATCTGTTCTTTTAACGTTGAAATGGGTGTCCATCTGAAGCCAAATTAGCTTGAGTGTCACCGAGCAACCTCCCAACTGCTGCTGGTTTATTTACATTTTCCTGGAGTGCAGCTGCAGAGGAGGAAGCTGCAGGAGAGCAGCGTGTTCAGTACAACTGCGGCAGTGCTGCCCCCAAGTGTCTGAATTGAGTGTACATACTGCGAGTACAATAAATACAGCCGGTGGTACAGAGCGGGTCGGTGTGGCTGACTCCTGGGACTGGAAAACTGACAAACAAAACAAAAATCGGCGCTAAAATGTAGTTACTCTCAATGGTTCCTCTGTCTTGGACTGAGAGGTGCCAACAGATGCAGTTTAATATGTGTAATCCACCAGCAATCAAGGCGGAAGCATAATCAATCTCCTTTTTTTGTTATATTGTCTGTTGTTGCTTCAGCACAGTGCTTTTACATGCTTATTGTACAGTTTCTATCAGTGTTATATTCATGGAGGGAGGTGTGCATTGTTTACAATAGGTTCTCTGCACTCTTTTCTGTCTCATCACAGAGACTTTAAGAAAATGACCAACCAGAAAATGTTTACACCGATTTTGTAGCAAGCCAGAGATTTCATGTTATTGTCATTGCGCAGTGTATAGACTGTACAAAAAAATGCATCTGTCTTTTATATCTGAATAAAAAATTTGTTTGTATATGTTTTTGTTTGTTAGTTGTATGGCGTCGGCTTAGCTTATTATTTCCATGATCGATTAATCTCCCATTCATTTTCTGATTAATCAGATAATTATTATAAAATGGCAGAAAACTGTAATTTCCAAGAGCCAAACTGAATCCAGCGCATTCACAAAGTATTCAGACGCCTTCAAGTTTTTCACATTTTATGTTGCAGCCTTATGATAAAATTAAAAAAAAACATTTTCCCCCTTATTAGTCCTTATTAGTCCTCAAAACCCCACAATGACAAAGCGAAAACAGAACTTTAGAAATTTTTACAAATTTATTATGAAGGAAAAACTGAAATACACATTCACATTGACAAAAGTATTCAGACCCTTTGCCGTGACATTTGAAATTTAGCTCAGGTGGCTCCCGATCATCTTTGTGACGTTTCCACACCTTGACCCGTGGCAAATCCAGTTGATCGGACCTGGTTTGGAAAGACACGCACCTGTCAACGTAAGGTCTCACAGCTGACAATGCGTATCAGAGCAGCATCAAAGCCATGAGGTTGAAGGAGCTGCCTGCAGAGCTCGGGGACAGGTTTGTGTTGAGGCACAGATCTGGGGAAGGCTACAAAAAAAACCCAAAAACTTCTGCATTGAAGGTTCCCAAGAGCCCAGTGGCCTCCATAATTCTTCAATGGAAGAAGTGTGAAGCAACCAGGACTCTTCCTCAAGCTAGCCGCCCGGCCAAAATGAGCAATGCGGGGAGAAGTGCTTTGGTAAGAGAGGTGACCGAGAACCTGATGGTCACTCTGACTGAGCTCCTGAGAAGCGATGGCAGAAACCTCCAGAAGGACAACCGATTGAGTTCAATCTCGGTTTCATCAGACCAGAGAATCTTGTTTCTCAGTCTGGATGGAGACTGGAGACAACGATGAAGACTGACAGGTTGGTTTTACGTCTTTTTTAACCTCCTCACCTCACCCTAAACCCCTGTGACAAATCAATGTTCAACCACTTCTGTTGAGTTTGGTGAGATTTGTTTTTTTCAGCCACCAGAGGGCCCTCTGTTCTTACGGCACCGCAGCAGCTCAATTCAACTCTGTGCTGAGCTCAGTGGATCAAATCTGACAGCTTCTGTTGCAGGTAAACGCATTTTAACTGAACACTGTGAATGATAAACATTGTTTACACCTCCACAGACACACACAGACCCACAGACACAAAGACACACACACACACACACACACACACACACACACACACACACACACACAGGAGGCTGTATTTCCACATTCCGCTCGGAGGGAGACACACCCTCAGTTTTGCGGGACAAGAGGTTCAACCGGGCCAGTTGATGGGATGCAGAGAGGAGAGAGACGCTGTGGGTCATGTTTGGATCCTGAATGAGTTTTTGGGCTGCAGCAGAATTGGTAATCATGGGTAAGGAAACACATTTTTACATTTAATTTCAAGTGTTGGCATCTGGGCCGCTTGTTCATATCTCCAACAGGTGTGTTCATGTTTTAAGAAGCTTATCTGTATTTCTTTACTCATAAAACCTTGTTTGCTATACACTGTCTGCATTTTGGTTTATTTACAGTAAAAACTGTAGTTATGGTGGCTTATAACTTGTTTTGTGCAGGAGTGAGGCCAGATTTTAGCAACACTAAGGTCATGAGTTCAAGACTCCCCCCAATGCAACCCTACCCCGGTCAGAAAATTTTGACCAGAGACCAAAAAGTACGTAAGATTCTCATAATTTGGGTTTTTCTACACTTTATTCAGTCAACTGTTTGATTATGTTGTATCAAGTTTATTTTCCTACGTGCTCGTTTAAACAACCTCTCCACACTGGCAAAAATACTGCAGCATTTGTTTTTCTTCTCCCTAAATTAGTACATTTTAATTATATTAAGTGCAAAAAAATAAAAGTATCAGACGTTAAAACACAAACTTTCAATTGTTGGGCACTAAAACCCCCACATCCCCAGAAAATGAGCCAAAGATGTGCCCAGTGTGTCCCCAGTGGTGCCGCAGCTGCAGCCCTGGTTTAACATGCACATATTTTCTGATCGAAAGCTTTTATAAAAAGGAGACTGGAGACCGTTTATTTCAGAGGAAGCTCTGCAGCCAGGGAGGATGTAGCAACTCGCATTGCTAGCGAGTGAGATCATCCATGTTCTCCAGATTTAAACCTTGCTCCCCTCACCATGCACACACACACACATGCACACATACGCACACGCCCTGAACGGACACGATCCAAGAAAATCCTCTGTTTGGATGAAGGGCCTTCACTCTCATAAGTCTTAACTCTGAGGATCTGTGAAGGTCAACCAGTTGTTTGTTTTTTGTGTAATTTTAAAATCCAAAGATCGACTTATATGTCAATATTTAGAGTGAACGCTCGCTTGACACAAATCTAAAAAAGGCCCTCAAACAAGCCAGATCTCAGCTGTCAGACTAAAACGTGTTCAGATGTGAGAGTCGCCGCGGACCTTTAGACTGTCTGTTATCAGACCGAGATGGGAGTTTGACTCTTCAGGCTTTAGGTTATTGGTAATGGTGACTTGCATGGACAAACGTCTTACTTCATCCAAAGTTAGCTCATACAAAGGTGTGAACGTTTGGACCAAAGCAATCAAATCTAAGCAAATTATTACCTACATGCAACCGTGCAAACCCCACTACTTTTCCTACTCCTCCTCAAAGGAAAGGGCTTTGAATATATCACCGGCTGATAGCTATCAGTTAGAACAAAAGGTGTTTTTTTTTTTTTTTTTTCAGTGCAGTGCAGCATGTAAATTTCAGAGTTAAAGGATTATGAAATGCTGCGTACTATAGAGCATTAAAGGGGTCAGGTCGAACAGTAAATTCTCATAGTTTCAAGTTTAATAAGGAGGACAAATGCGCACAAAAACTCGGATCTTCCTAATCTTAGAATTTGACTGACTGTTTTTCTTTCTGGATTTTGATCAAACATGCAACTATAATTGATCTCCTTGGAGGCATTTGCTAATAGTTAGTGGTGCTTTGTGAATAAATTTGACCAAATATGACCCCAGTAAACAAAGGGGGGGGGGGTTCCCTGACGATTTAGACAAATAACAGCTTTATAATGAAGCTTCACGACAGAAATCAACTAAACTGAATCACAGAACAGGTACAGTCTCACATATTAGAAATTTAAAGCTGCTGTGATTTTTTTGTTTTGTTTTTGTTTTTAATATTAACAATGGACCACGTGACTACTTGTATGCAGTTCCCCTGCTTTGGTCCACTCTCACCGCTCTCATTGCATCGTTTCCAGCAGCAGGAAGCCGTTCTCTGTTGAAAAGCTGCAAAAGCAGACACGGTTAGCGACTGGCTGGCGTACACGGTGGAGCACTCAGCGCCTATATTCAGGTCACTTGTATTCATCAGACCGACACAAACGCAACTCCGAATGAATGCCATATCTGCTGGATGTTTGAATAAGCTGCTTGCTGACGTGTTTCCCATACCAACCAGTAGTCCATGATATCAGCTACAGCTGGACCCATAAATGGGCCGATCAGTGGCTTATTGCAGATATTTCGCTAGGGGTGTATATGTCAGCCAGTAATTTTAAAAAAGATTGTAGTGCAGGAATGCACTAATGAAATGAAAATTAGGTTTTTGTAAATTAGAAACAGTGACTACATTACATAGTTTGTCCACCAGAGAGCATTGACAAGTTTTTTTTGATTATTATTATTTATTTTTTTCTCAATGCTAAAATGTCCCACTCAGTATGTAGCTTGGACACAGTTATAATAAAAATAAAAAAAACGAAAGGGATTTGTATCAACTTTGTTTGTTACATCGTTGTTAGATTTATAGTTTGTGTCTGCTGCCCCCAAGTGGCCAAAAAAAACCTGTTATTGCAGTTTTAAGGGACACATTTTACCCGAGGAAATCTCATACTAATGAAAGCACGTCGCTTTAGTATTAAGTCCCCCTTTTTAAAAAGCCATTTTAATAGTGTAATGCTCAGCTCTGTCCTTGGTTTAACCCCGTTGGGTGTCGCGTGATCTCCGAGGGTGGTTTTCCCTCTTTGAATTCAAACTTGTCAACTTTAACCACCCGCCAATGGACATTCAACTGAAGCTGGCGAGGTGAGCGACCCTGAAAACCCCGCCGGCAGAGAGGGAGCCCGGCGGGAGGCTCTGAACTAACTCCTCAGCAGCCTCAGATGTCAGGCTGATCCGCGTTATCTGTCCCGTCTGAGATCCCGTCGATCCGTCGCCCCTCGTTTCGTTTTGTCCAGAGCCGTGGCATTAGATTTTTTGTCTTTGTCCAGCCGCGGTGGATGTCACTGCTCAGGCTAGCCACCCAGGTCTTCCTCGGCCTATTACAAACAAAATGCTGCTCGGGCGGCACCTTGTGAAATGACACTCTAGGCCCGGGTTGTGATTAAGGACGTTGTCTCTAAGCAGTATAGATACATGTGCGTAACATAAACGGCCTCCTTCGGGCCCTCAGTGCCACAGCCTCCCGTATACTCTTGGTCAAACACGCTGCCTGTCCTCAGATTTTGGATATACTGGCAACAAAAAGTCACCTGGGGGGGCGTTTCTTTCCTTTTTGACACACTTCCTGTATTTGCCTGCTGCCGAAAATCAAAACAGTCTTCTTATTTACATGGTAACTTGGGACAATTAAAGAGGAACCTCCCATGATGTGCTTTTTTTTTTTTTTTTTTTTTTTTTACAGAAAGGTAGATATTTTCCATCATTTGATCGTGACATCATCTGAGTGTGTGTGTGTGTGTGTGTGTGTGTGTGTGTGTGCGTGTGTGTGCTCAGTCCCGTTCGGCCCGTGTACATAATACTGAGGTGACGAACCGCTTTCCTAGTCGGGACCAGACCGGCACATGGCACGCTGTCATTAGCGTTTAGCTGAGAGCACCACTGTGCCAAGCAGCAGCAGGACTAGGGTGAGGTTGCCCCCGACCCCCCCCCCCCAAAAAAAAAACAACACACACAGGTACTGTTTATTAAATAGAGATTCAGGCACGGTCACCTTTTAGTATTGAAACAATAAGGACAGATGAGGAAATGGGCAAAAAGAGCATTAAAACAGTTTTTCTTTTTTTCCTCTGAGCAATGGTCCCATTTTTATCCAGTATATTTCACCCCCCCTCGTCTTTAGTCAAAGGGTAGAAGCGATGTTTTCAGTGGACCGTACAGTGGACATTTCCTTGTGTCTGTGAAGAGATCCACGGCGCAGCCGCAAAGATCTTCGGGAGACGAGACGTCGCCTCTGCTTAAACCTCCAGGTCGGGAGACACCGGGTTTCCCGGGCCTGTAGCCACGCCCCCCTCAGGTGTTTCCGCTCGCGCCGCCTCAACGGCTGCGACCCACGATTGTTTTCATGATCGATTTATTCCCTAAAATTAATCGATGAACCATTTGCTCTGTGATTTACGTTTAAAGTGTGTGAAGAAATGTCGGTCAAAACGGGACAGATTTAAATTGTTTGGTTTCACCAAAACCCAAATTTTTTTTTCGTCCCCGCGATGTTTCCTAATATAAACCAGCAACTATTCACATTTGTGAAGCTGGAACAGTGGATTTTTTATTTATTTATTTGGCATCATTGCTCTGGCGGTAACGGTTTCCACTCGAGCTTGTTTTCTTTGTTAGTTGTGAGGAGGTCTGTTGGGATTAGTCGCACGGGATGATTTCCTGCAGCGATCCCCCGCCTGAGGTCAGTTTACCAACCGCCGCCACCACCACCACCGGTACCGCCGCTGCCGCGGGGTGCTCCGTTTCATCGTCGGCAGGTGGAGCGAGGTCGCTCCCGGTTTCTGGATTATCACACGCGGACTCCGGCCGCGGTCCTCGTAAAGCCCCTCCGGAGAATTTTGAGCCCCGTTTGCTGGGGAGTGCGCAAAATTCCCGACCGCAGAGCAGCTCTCGGCTCTGCTGCGGTGGGCGATGGGCGCGGCCATATTGCGCTCCCTCTCCCCTCTCCCCGTCTCTTCCCGCCTGCTTCGCGTGTAAAAGTCACGTGGAAAAGACCGGCCTCGCTTATGTCGACCACGCGTGCTTTTTATGTTTCAGGCAGCGTCACCACGTGTGTAAGAGTTTTAGGAAGTGACCCGGCAATTAGTTTTTTTGTTTTTGTTTTTTCTCTCCGGGAGAAGGGTTTTCTCAAATGTTGTCGTGTCACGGTTTCCCAACCAGGCACCCGTTAGGAATGAAACGTGGGACTAAAATAGTCGCAGAGGGGTAATTTCTACTACGTGAAATTACAGTGAAATTAAACAATTTCACATTATTTTGGGGAGCTGCCCGGTCATTTACGCTGTTTTCTACTCTACATATGTTATTTGATGTCGTCTGCTTTTTTTTTTTTTTGTCTTGTGTGTTCGTTCCTATTTATTTTTTTTTATTATTTTTTTTTTACATGAACCTGCCCAGGCACTGTACATGACAATTAGCTTTGTGTCTAAATCTGGGACATTTCCATGTCAAAGTAAGGTCCAGTAAAGTTCTTTCCTACGTCTGCTACCAGCTACCGTTAATGCAGCCATTCTGTGTATACAAAAAACATTATGCTACATAGTTACAGGTGGCAATACATAATTACTTAATACTTATTTTATTCATATTTATTCTCCTTAATTTTCCTTAAGTTTCTTCAAAGTTGGACAAAATTTCTACCCCCTTAAAGCATATCCTCCTATTTATTCGCTATTAATGAGTGAAGTATTAAAATGCTTGATGCCTCTCATGACTGCATGACAACAAATTCAATTCTAAAAAGGGTTCACAAAAAAAATAAAATGCATGGAAGGCACAAAAGTAAGACTAGACCACGTGGAAAACTGAAGAGTTTGATACATAAAGTTTCCTTTTTTTTGTTTTTTTGTTTCCCAACTGATTATTCTCCAAAATACACTGTTGCCCTCTTTTTCAGTTGTAATCACATATATTACTGATGTCAGCAAACGTTTTTTACAGCATCAGATATTATTAATTTAGGTATCGTCGCTGCCTGGTGGTAATTAGGAAATTGCTGCAGTTTGCCCATGGCAACCAAAAAATTTTTTAGAAAGTCGTTTATTCCAAGGGCAGTGAACATTCTTAAATCTTACTCCACTGGATATTTAATCAGTGTTAAATCTTTTTATGACATGATTTAAGTATTTTAATAATATTTTTTTACAACTGTGCGCTGTATTTTACTCCATCCTATAATAATTTGTGTTTTCAAGATATGTCAATAAATTTGGGAGTGATTGCAAGTTGTGTTGTGTTGTATTGGATCTGTGACTGCAAATCACTTACTGGCCCCATGATCCTGCTAAACACCCAATGCTGCTATTATTATCATTATTATTATTATTTTATTTTATTATTTTATTATCATAATTATAATATTTAGTTCGGTTAGTATTATTCACCCTATTATAATTAGTAGTTTTATTATTATTCTCATTATTTTTATACATCTCTATGTGGTACCTGTACTGTGCTATGTCGCTCCCCCCAACCCAGCCGGTCGAGGCAGGTGGTTCTGTTCAAGGTTTCTACCTGTTTTAAAAAGGGAGTTTTTCCTCGCCGCTGTCACCAAAGTGCTTGCTCAAGGGGGAATGTTGGGTCTCTGTAAATATAACTACGAAGAGAACGGTCCAGACCCGCTCTACATGAAAAGTGCCCCGAGATGACCCCTGTTGTGATTTGGCGCTATGTGAAAGAAATTGAATTGAATTTTGATGGGCAGGGTTCGGCTTTGATTTCCGTCTTGGATCAAAGGTTCGGGCTTTAACTCAACCAAGTACGACTTTATTTGTCAAGTACAACCTCATCCTGACCCGAAGCAGCTCAAACTGCTTTACAGAGTGATAAGAAATTAAAAAAAAATATATAGACACAGTCAGACAATACACATAAATGGAGGAACGAACACACCAATGACAAGGAGAAAAACAATAAACGAAAAAAAAAAAGTCTTGTTTATTTCTAAAAGAAGATATTGTAGGCTTTTTCATATTTGAGGAGCGTAATCACTGAAAGCCCTTTAATCAGATTTTGAATAAACACAATCTGAAGGAGACAGCTGAGCTATGACATGAGACATCTGTTGCGTTAGTAAAATAAACTGAGGCTTTTGAACAGTTTTTTTTTTTTTTTTTTTCTTTTTCGAGAGACTGTTTTCTGAATACTTTTCTTGAGGAAAACCTGGGGCACTAGTCCAGATTTTAGGGGGTGTACGTTTTTCCAGATAACCTGCTTGTCGAACCACGCTCCAGCTCCACTCTCACGTAATGTTTGTATAACTCCCACTTGCCAACGGACGGAACAGCCCTCATATGAAAGTCATAGTGGCATCTGTTTCTTTTACCACAGCCAAACACTACACTCCCGGTCCCCAGTGACTGGTGTAACCATGCCAACTCCCACGATCCTCACAGCAACCGGGAGTCCTCAGGGAAATTGCTAGGTTTACAAGCATATTTAAATCTCAGAGAGGGAACATAAAGCGGATCCCCACAGTACCGAGAGAGAGACCAGGAGGTAGGTAGGGCTGAGGCAAAGGACAAGATAGTTGATGATATGGTAAATAACATTTTAACAGTTTTAATTACTGTATTTTCTTTTTCAGAGATGGTTTTCCAGTTGAGTCTCCTGCCAATTTTCACATTGATGGTGAAGACGGGACTTGTGGTTGGATGTGATTGTCCAGCAGCCAACGTTTTGTCCCAGTTTCCCTCTGAGGTTCCTGCTGGCATCTGTTGCCTGAACTACTCTGGCTCTGCTGTCAGCCATGTGCACTGGTCTCTATTTACCAATGAGACAAACATAGAGACACTGGATCTCTCGAACTGTAATATAAGCTCTGTTCATATGAGTGGCAAACAGGCCTCGACACTGCAGAAGGTTTACTTGGGTCATAATAGACTAACAACGTTGCCAAGGGAGTTTCTGGCCGGCCAGCCCAGCCTGATGGAGGTGGATCTGAGCGGGAACCTGCTTCAGGAACTTCCTGAGGGATTCCTCCAGGATTCTGACAGCCTCCAGAGGCTGTACCTCCAGGGAAACCAGCTACGCCTTCTCCCCGGCTCTGTGCTGCAGAAGCCCAGTCTGCAAAGGCTGGAGTTGGACGGGAACCCCTGGGACTGCTCCTGTTTGTTACTGGAAGCCCTGGAGGAAGGCAAGAAGGCTAACAGGACCACGAGGCTGCAGGATCTGGTGGGGAACTTCACCTGCTTCTCTCCCAGGCACTTGGCCGGCAGGACTGTGTGGTCGGTGAGGCTCAGCGACGCGTGCCGCCCCGCCGGCCTCACCGCACTCTTCATCGTGCTCCCCCTCCTCATCCTCGCCGCTTTGGTGCTCTGCTGGTGCTGCGGGAGGAAGAGGAAGAAGAAAGAAGCACCTGTGTTCAGCCCCTCAAAGAAGAGGGCCTCCAACTCCAGCTGCAACGGGCAGAAACATCGCAGCAAGCAACCACCTGCGGCCACTGAGCAGAATAAAGCTGGAAACGGCGGCAATGAGGGGATCCTGAAGAACCAGTTGCTGCATCGCCCAGCATCCACCCTCCTGGGCAGCACCAGAGACATCTATGAAGACGTGGAGATCAAGCTGGGCTCAGTGGAGTCTCTTCCCTCACGCTGCTCCAGCTCCACCACGGAGGGGAGGCAGGGCTCCCAGGAGCCCGACGGGGCCAGCAAGACAGAGCTGGACGCAGTCAGTGTGACAGAGGTGATGAAAGACTCAGCCCACAGGGAGAAGGCCTACCTGACCCAGTCCACTGAGTACTACAGCCTGGTTCCAGGTATCGAGCTGGAGGACTCGGACCACGGAGAGTATGAGAATGTCGACCTCTCATGACACCATCTTAAAGGAGTAGTTCAACATTTTGGGAAGTACGTTTATTTGCTTTCTTGCTGAGAGTTAGACGCAGAAGATGAGCACCACTGACGTGTTTGTGTGCTAAAAGCCCTTGAAACCTGTCACTATGAGTGATGAGGTCTTACATGAACAGAAATGTTTTAGTTATTTCACGTGTATTTCTTTCTTAGCGTTTTTGTCTGTATTTCTCATTGGTTTAAAATGGTGGGGTCGAACCACGCCAACACAGCTGTTGGTTGACTGAATAACCGTTTTTTTTTTTTTTTGTTTTAATGTAATAGAGATACTTAAATTTTGAAACCAAGTTTTCAGGGCCTAGCTTAGCATAATGACTTGAATCTGGGGGAAACAAATGACACGCTCTATCTCTTGTCTTTAATTCACACACTAACAAAAATGTTAAAATGACAATTTTATTGAGTTACATCGAGAAATACATCACTCCCTCTGTTTGTGTATGGATTAAACAAATCGGATACAGTAACTCTGCTGAGTTCACCAAATTAAATCTAAGACTTTTTTTAATACCACATAGAATGTGATTTAATACCTTTTTCATGGTCATATAGGTCAAATAAGGACAGAAAACCAGTAGGGACAACAAGGCCTACAAATATTTAATATGAAAATAAATTTGAATACATTTTTGTCCGTACTTACCAACTGTATGTAGCAATAATTCCCAATACCGCTAATCAAGTGGCTTGACCTGGACCCAGCTCCCAACGGCCCGTAATCAGATACAAAATCATCTTAAAACCAAGATTACTTTGTATAGCAGGCAAGAAAAAAAAATATTGAAGACCTTCATGAATAAAATTTAAGACTTTGGAATAACTTCCAAGAGAACCAGGCTTTTAAAGACCTTTCAAGACCTGCAGATACCCTGTTTAATAAAGAGTTTAAAAAAAGGGGGGTGGCTCAGTGATCTACAGTAGCTAGTTTGCCAGCTGTCAATAAGCAAACTCACTTGCTTGGTCAGTAGCAAAAAACATATTTGTACCATCGAATCCTGTCTCATAACTGTCTACAAACCATGTCTTATTTCTGAAGCAGTTTGTAGAACAGCAGAGGTGAAATGGTGTATGGTGCAAGGGCTAATCAGCCACGAAAGCTTCCTCTATTTTGGACCCTCCGGCTCTCCGTGCCCTCGGAGGTCACGGGGCACTGTGAGAACTCCTTGCTGATGGCAAACGTTGCTGAATTGTGCCGCATGCTGGTTTGACTGGGCATTTTGAGGTGTTGCCAGGCTGATTTTTAACACCGGGGAGAGCCAGGCTAGCCGTTTCCCCCCTGCTTCCGGTCTTTACGCTAAGCTAAGCTAGCCTTCTCCAGCCTCAAGCTTAACGCACAGACGTGAAAGTCGTACCCGTCTTCTCATCTAATTCTCAACAAGAAAGTGAAGAGGTGTATTTCCCAAAATGTCAAATTATTCCTTTAAATGCACTAAAGAGAGACTTTGCGTGTTTGTGTGTTTCAGAAAAAGCCAGTTATCTATCGCCGCAGAGACAGTGTGGTCCAACCACTGTTGTATCACAATGTAAGGGGAAGTGATTTAATCCAGAGCTTTTTCCTGTGGGACCTGAGGAACGCTGTGACCGTTTGAAAGGGAGGCCCCACTTTTTTCTCTCTGGAACAAAAAAAAAAAAAAAGAGAGCAATTTGCCAACTGTCATTTATTCTATTTAATTCTGAACTCCATGAAAACACACACTTCATGTTGTTTTCACGTCTACAAAGAACGGGATATATTATTATTATTATTAATATTATTATTATTATTAATTATATAATTATTATTATATATTCTGTCCTTACTTATTTGAAGTCAAGCAAGCTTTTGTACAGATGTACTTTCCATTACCTCACCCAAGTGGGACTTTTACATGCGTTCCATTTTGACTTGTTACTCACTACATTGCATACAGGATGTTCTGGATCGAACTCCTTCACCTTAAGCTGCACAACCAGAAATACACTGCAGGCTCTGAACAATTAATAATCCCATCGCAACGCCCAGAGTTAACTGAATGTGAAATGCGGAATTTCAAGCTTAGGTGAGACGTGTAAATTTATATAAGTCATTTGAAGCAAGGATAAAAGGACAGGTGCCTGCTCGCGCTTTGCGTTGCAAACTAAAATGTGCAAATAGGTTGGAAAATGTCAGGGCAGCGATATCTAAATGCTGGTGAATGCTGGTTTGAGATAAAAATCTCTGCAGAGCTGTTCAGTAAACTGAGATGCAGAGCATTTATTGTGGTGCTACGACGTAATGACACTGGAGAGGAAACCTTCACAAAAGACAAAGCCGAACATCGGGGTTAGTGATGAAGGAGCAGGACGCAGACACTTGGCTGTTATCTAAGATGTGGAAAGCAGACGGACACCTCACTCTCACTCGTTGGCTTTGTATGCTAATTGGTCTGTGTTCAGTGAGACAGGCTGCGCGAGGGTGCAGCGAAGGGTGTGGAGCTTCCTGGAATTTAAAAAACAGAGGTGTATTTTCCAGACGGGTTTTTTCTTTTTTTTTAAATACATCTTTTCCATTGAAGCTTTATTTATCAACATTGGAAGGTTTACCGCACTCCGTAAGCCAAAAGCCTTTAGGTCAAAAGACAAACTGACAAATGAGCGAATGTTGCATTTTGTTATTTTTAGCGCAATTTCTGCACAGTGTCTTTAGCTAAAGACACAGAGGTCACGTCCTAGATTTTCTTTTCTTTTTCCTGCTTGGTTTTGAAAGGACATTTGGGGTTTTAGTAGCCTGGAGGGAGTTTAAAATTTCCTGCCCCTGAATTGTGATTGCCCAGTCATGGCTCAGCAGTCGAAACTAGCAGATGTAGCCCCGTCAAGCTTTGGATTTCTTCACATGTTGCGAGATACTTGATGTTTAAAGAGGAATAAATGGAAAAACCCCAGAGCCAAATTGTAAGGAATGGATTGAGCAGCCTTACAGTCGAACCTTGGTTCCAAGCTCAGGGCCCATGGCATTAGTTTGTGGGGGATATAGTCTAATAATAAAACAGTCATGAATAGCACATCTACTGCTTAGTCCTTTTCTGAGTGGAAGGCTCTGGTCAGCCCTCATCCTAAAGCTCTTTCTCTTATAATGTTAAAAGTAAAACAAAAGTAAGAGCAAGTGTGCATCTACGGGTTCGAACAAAATAACAATCTGATCTTACATTTTTTTCCTCATCCCACAAATGTTGTTTATCTTGTTTATCCTTTAGCTTTAGCCTCAGTCTTGAAACATCGTATCACGTATGTGGCATGCAAACCAGTCGACAGGAAACATTAAATTACATTAATTAGCTTGTCAGATATGATAAAACCTAAAACTGACAGTTTTCATTTCAGTTGGCAAAATCAGTGGTCGCCAGCTGGAAATAAGAGGCCGCTTTCGTCTTCCTCTGTCTGAAATCGAGGACTCGAGGATTAATTCAAAAACAACAAATGAAATTAGATGGTAAATCTGCCGCTGTTGTAATTATAAACTGCATTACGTGCCGTGTGAGACCCAAAAGCTTGACAAGCGTTGCAACGTGGGGAGCGGGGCTTATTGAACCGTCAGTTAAAACATGAACCATACTGTACTTGGTGGGCGTTTGAGAGGGTGGGTTTGGTTTTGTTTTTTACTCAAGTGATTTCAATTTGATTACTTCTAGGCCAACAATAACTGAGCTTCACCACTTATATTCCCAGAGTTTTATTCCTGGCACTCCTGACCTTGTTGTTGGGAAATAAAATTTAGAATTTAGAAGTTATAATTGACGAGATGAAATATTGGTGAGTTAGTGATGCGGGGGGACGCATGACCTCAGTATTTCTAAAATCTTGGCTACAGCCCTGATTGTAAAAGTGAAATTATTATATATAACCCATAGCATCATGAATAATGCTTCTATGTAAAAAGAAAATGGGCAATACTGGTATGACAATAAAAGCACTGATTTTCATCTTTATATTTATACTGGCAGATGCACTATCTTGTTTGTTTGTTTTTTTGTATGCAAAGCCTTTGAATATTGTTGAAGAAAAATAAAAGTTTTTTTTTCACAATTTCTGCTTCAAGATTGTGTATGATAATGACGCTTAATATCACAACAAACGAGAGAGGAAACAGAAACGAAACCGTGTTTGCTCGCTGCTCCAGATCTTTTCATATGATCTCTCTCTGTGGCCCCCCCCCCCCGGCTCTGTCTGCCCCGACAATGACCCGGGTCGGCCCCGGCTACCTGAAATCCCGCTTCTCTTTTGAGCTCTAATTTCTCTCACCGTGGGAAGCTGTAATTACCGCATTGGGTTACCCTGACGGCCAGCGCCGACCTGCTCTCCCTGTCCTGCTCCCAGAGGTCTCAGCCCCCGACCAGTATATCCAGTAGCCGAGGCCAGGAAATGACTGGGCAGTGACAGTGGTCTGGAGTATCCATGGATGCTAATCTGGGAGTGAATTTCATCTAGATCAAGATCACAGGCCGACCATTGTCCTTCCCTCTGCTACACAGGAATGAGACTCAGACGCTGAAAGTGGAAACTATTGGCTATGGTGAACTCGTTTCGCTTACATATGGAAATGAGGATACACATTATAGAAAACTGCTGTGTGCCGGACAGACAACGAAAATTATAACATGGCTCTAAAAACAAGAAAAAAAAGATAGTTTGCAGGATTAACAGCCAATCTGTAACTTTCACAGATTAGGAAGCATCGTAAATGGACTTCTAACACAGTATTAAATGTTCTTTTCATTGTTTTCTATCAATAAAAGGGCCTTTGCTTGCCTTTGTTTACGAGATAAATACAGACAGTGAACCACAGGGCTGAGGCTGGGAGCCATGCTGCACGTCTCAAGAGCGCCACCTAGCGACCGGAACGGAAACTAACATTTGGAAGGTAAATACAAAGAAATTTGCCACAGAAAAATACTTTGCTGTGGCAAGTGCATAAATCCGCTGGTAATAAATGCACTAAAAGTTAAGCTGAGGCTCATCGGTCTACTGCAGCTGCACGAGTGACACAGGCTCTGACAGAGAATGGGGAAGTCCACCGGGACCACTCGTCTGTGGCTGCGATGGAGGGATAGATGGCCCCATAAACATCCAGTCAGTGGGGGGGGGGGGAGCAAACAGAGTTAGAGGATAAAACGAGAGTCTGATTTACAGTGCGCCGCTGTAACGATGTGAAAGCAAACAGGCCGGTCGAACACAGCAGCCCGGTGACAGAGGCCGAGAGACGGGGCGGGGTGGACCCGTCGGACGGTCGACCTGCATCACACCGCAGGGATGTTAGGGCCTGCTGTTATCACAGCGCCGATGGCCAGAATAGTAAATAACACTGAAAAGCCCGAACAGTCAATCTGCGTCTGCTTTGTTTGATTTTCTATATTCACTTAGATAACAGGTCCAAAGTACGGAGCTGATTTTTTTTTTTTTGTGGCACGAAAAAACACTGTGGATTTTTAGAAACGTGTTGATATGTTAAAAACGATAAACAGTTAACATTTAGCATTGCTCTTAAATATAAATATGACTTTATTGAACGGGGAAAAGTTCGCACTAAAAGGAAAAACTTATGTACAGGAGTGATCTGGCCAAGGCAGCATCACCACCGCAGAACAAGAAAACATAGAGGTTTAAAAGTATTTAACACAGTCTTAAAACTGAATTCGATCAAATGTAAAGAGACTAATCAAGATTTTACAAAGATCAGAAAGATAAAATAACAGCAGTAAATATTCCCCAACAAGTACAACAGAAGCGCAGTAGATTAAAAATCTTTAAAATAAACAAACCCTAAAACAGATGAGGTTGTTGACCACTACATGTCCTTGATTTGAATGAGCAGCTTAGAAACCCTGCCTGCGAGATCAGCTGGCCTCCAGTTCCAACTGAATGGATTTCAAAGCTAACAAAGAAATAGGCTTCTAATTCCTGTTTCGCACTTGAGATCTTCATAAGAAGTAGAGGTTGGTCTCTCACGTGAGGAGCTGTCTGTATAAAACCAGCCGTAATGGTTTTATTACGGCTTCTGACAAGCACCCCGGTCAGGGAGCCTGTCTTTATACCCAAACGCACTCCTGCATGCGCAAAAAGCATACAATTATTTCACCTCTTGAGAGTGTGAAAATGAATACTCGGTCACTTTTCCTTTCTGAAAATGTTTCATAACCTTGCTCAATTTTGACAAATTTGTCCCCATGTGTGTATTTGTGAGTATATATGCAGGGCAGGTTTGTGTACTGTATGAATACATATGTAACATGTATAGTACGGATACAAAGCGAAAATGCGACACATTACCTAGTTTCAGTGTGTCAGATGTGAGGATATGCTGCTTCTCTTTGTCTTATGTGAAAACACACTGGCGTTCTTTAGGTTTTGGACTCTTCAGACAAATCAAGCACTTGGACGACTTCACCTTGGCTTTTTGTCATTTGTGACGGGCATTTTTCATCATTTTCGGACATTGTGTAGACCAAACGATTAATTGGACCATCGAGAAAATCATATGTATATTAGTAAATAAGGAAAAGAATGGCAGGCCCGCACCCGTCAGGTTTCATTTGACCACTTTTGGACACTTTTACCTCCAAAGAATTGTCACTGTAGAAAAATCAATACCTACTAACATTTGGGGATTTTGTTAAGATCCTTACAGATTATGGAAAAAGATTTGGTAGCCCCCAAACCGATGTGATGAAAAAACACAGGTTGCTTCCATGCACTCGGTAGCTCTCTGCTGGCATCAGGTTCCCAGGTAATAAATTTGAAGGTGTTAATTTATGGCTGCACAACAGAGAGGTTTAAATTGAAACCCAGAGGAAGAACTTCTCTTCCCAGGACAGCAGGATTCAACGCAGGACCAGGTGATACATCTGCCTTCACAGGTCACTCACATTTTCAGGGTTTTTGTGATGCTTGATGTGCTACAGATTTCGAACAGGAAGGAGTCAAGGTTTCAAGGTTTATTTTTGATATTTCGCAGGAATTTGCTGCTGCTACAACGCGGAGTAGACATGACAGTTTCTTACACGCTCGAGGTGGCCAATGCAAGGTTTGGTGGCTTCTCCAAGCTCCTGTTCAGGTGGAAGGGGAGCATCTACAGGCTGCTTTATAAGGAGCTCCTGGTGTTTTGTGGGGTTTATCTATTTTTCAGTGTGTTTTATAGGTAAACAGACTGATTTCATCTTTTACTGCTGCCATCTGTGGCAGTATGATCACGTTTTGGTGCTTGTGTCTTCCACTGGAAAGGTTTTATCTGCCTCACAGGTTCCTCCTCACGCCAAAGCAGCAGGATCTGTTTGAGCGTATCGCCCTTTACTGTGATCAGTTCACCAACGCCAACTTTATCCCAGTTTTATTTGTACTGGGTAAGTCGGACTGAACTGGATCTGTCTTAAACAAGCCATGTCGATAGACACAGCAGGTCACCTTAATTTCTATTTTTGTCCCAGGTTTCTACGTGACCCTGGCCTTTAATCGCTGGTGGGGTCAGTACACCAGCTTCCCGCTGCCCGACAACCTGATGATGGTGGTGTCTGGAAACGTCCACGGGGCAGACGAGAGGGGTCGTCTGCTGCGACGGACACTCATGAGATACGCCAACTTATCTTCAGTTCTTATTCTCCGCTCCATAAGCACAAGAGTCCACAAGCGTTTCCCCACTTTGGAGCACATTGTGGAGGCTGGTGAGTCCAAAAGCTAAATACATTCACCGTCGTATCATTTTTATAACACTCAGGCTGCTTCCCTTCAACGTTTCTGCTTGAAGACTTTGCGTTACTTTTTCACCATCTCAAATAAAAGCGTTTCGCTAAAACCTGAAGGTATTATTAGTTACTTTGCACAACGTGGTTTTGCTTGTAAAATGTAGGTTCGTATAATAGGAGACGACACTGAAATTCTAGTGACCCAGCAGATCAAACAGCAGCTATTAAAATGCCAAATTTAACACTCTAACACTCACACAGGGAAAGCTCTGGGTTGATTTCAATGTCGGTAATGAAATGAATTTGCCTGTTACTTAAGTAGTGGTTTGAGTTCTTGGTTTTCACTCAAAGTGGAGTGATATTTAGATATTAAGATATGTACATTTTTTTTTAATTAAATGATTGAAAAACCTCTTCCTCTGCAGTGTAAATAGGTGGAGTGCATCACTTCAGTTATGAATTTCTTTTAGGGCCTGCAACTAATGATTATTTTCATAATCAATCGAAGGGCAGATTGTTTTGTTGGTTGATTAATTGTCCACATATAAAATGTCATAACAATAGCTAGAAATGCCCATCACAGTCTCTCAAAACCCAAGCTGATGTCACAAAATGTCATAAACCCCAAAGATATTCAATTTACTATCATGTTAAGACATGGGAAAAAATGATCTTTTTGAAAGCTGGAACTATCAAATATTCAGCATTTTTGCTTTTAAAAATGACTGTAACAGTTATTTGATTATCAAAATAGTTGCCGATTAATCTTCTGTCGTCTGATCAATTAATCGACTGATAGTTGCAGCTCTACAGGCTTTGTGACAATGTTTTGACTGTTTTGTAGAACATAAACTTTTTCACATTTGCTTATCTGAAAAGTTGAAGCCTTTGAATGGCAAATATCTTTTACAACTGACACCAATATGTCTAATCTGTGTGCAGGATTTATGACAACACACGAGCTGAAGAAGTTTGAGTCGCTGCACTCTGATTTCAACAAGTACTGGATGCCCTTGACGTGGTTCTCCAACCTGGCATCCAGAGCGAGGGAGGAGGGTCGCGTGAGGGACGACGTAGCTCTGAGGCTTCTCATGGACGTGAGTGATTTGTCTTTTTCCCTGCAGGTGAACAAATGACCACACACTCAAACATTTTCTATACCTTACAAATTGCAAATTAAAAAAAACAGAGAAATTGCAAATGATATACAAGCCTAACATATGAATAAACTATATTTATGCTGTAACTGTATAAACTACTGTGTTTGCAGGAGCTCAATAAGTACAGAGCCAAGTGCAGCCTCCTGTTCCACTATGACTGGATAAGCATCCCTCTGGTCTACACTCAGGTAGCATGAGCCGGCGGCGAAATGTAACTAAGGTCATGTACTCAAGTACATATTTGAGGTACTTGAGTATCATACTTTTTCTCCAGAACAATTCAGAGGGAAACATTGCACTTTTTACTCCACTACATTTATTCAACAGCCTTAATTTACAAAGTAAGATTTTACCTACTAAACATTTTTCATGCAAAAAAAATGGCTCCGGCTTCGCATTTGCTTCGTTTTCTTTGTCATTATTCTTTAATAATTTTTAAGTAAATTTTATTGATCAATTTGTGAAGTTTTACAAACCAAACAATCAATCAATCGAGAAAATAATCATCATATTGATCCGTTATTTAAAAAAATCATTAGTTGCAACCTTACACGAAGTAGTTAAAACTTGCTCCACCTCAACCAGCTGCAACAGTAAAATGCTGCTTACACGTTAATGCTTGAGCTCTAGTTATAGCATAACACTCCCAGGGGACATTTTTCTGCATTGAGTACTTTTGTTTTTAATATTTTAAGTACATTTTTCTGAGGATACATTATATACACTCATACATACCTTTACTTATGTAACAATGCAGGACTTTTACTACTAATGGAGCATTTTTACAGTGTGGGATTAGTACTTACTTTTACTTGAATAAAGGATCTGAATATTTCCTCCACCACTGGGATCAGCAGTCAAACTTCCTGAAGAGACAAAACTGTATTTTTATTCAACAAAATGTATTTTTGTTTCATCTGGTGTCTGTTTATCTTCTCTATCGTTTTTATTTCAAATGCAGTCATACTTCAAAATAAAACCAAAATTCATTCGAAAACTGACTCCATCGCTGTCTCGTTGCTTATCGATGCAGGTAGTTACTATTGCAGTTTACTCGTTTTTTGCCCTCTGTGTGATTGGCCGACAATTCCTGAACCCTGAGAAGGGATACAAGGATCACAAACTGGACATGTACGTCCCTGTTTTCACCCTGCTGCAGTTCTTCTTCTACACCGGCTGGCTCAAGGTAACACAGCACATTCGTGTAACAGATTTTGTGTAGAAACAGATTTTGTTTTGATTTTGTGATGACAGAGCGACTTCATTGCGTGTCCTTTCTGTAGGTCGGGGAGTTGATCATCAACCCATTTGGCGAGGACGATGATGACTTTGAAACCAACCAGCTGATTGACCGAAACATTCAGGTTTTCCCCTCAAGGTTTCTCTCTGATACAACCAATTGAAAAAATCTAAAATGAGTGCTAATTCTGTTTCCCTCTCTTGTAGGTGTCAATGCTGGCTGTGGATGATATGTACCAGAACCTGGCTCCAATTGTGAAGGACAAGCACTGGGCGCAGAGACATTTCTCCATCCCTTACACTCTATCGACAGCAGCAGAGAATCTCGAACCAGCTTTCAAAGGCTCCACCTTTCACATGAGGTTAACTAATGTTTACCTTTATATCATATATATTTCAGTGCCTTTGGCTGCTGCTTCAGGGTCCAGACAAATCAAAACCACTGCAAAAAATGTCTCCCGTATTTGCAGGATGAGTGCCGAGGATCTTGAGATTCACCAGCCTGCAGACACCCCTGTGAGGAAACAGTATTCACCTCTTAAGGGCTCTCTGGGTGATGGTCTCGACAGTCTTCTGCAGAGGGGTAAGGGCATCCTGCGTGGTGGGAGTCTCCCCTCTCTGATGGACATCTCATCACACCCAAATGAGGAAGAAGAAACTGATGTTTCCCCTGAGGGTAACATCAGTGCCACCAACCACAAAGAACAAAAAAAGACATTGATTAAAGTTGCAGTGGAACATAACTCATGAAAATAACCTGACTTATTGCCCCATGTTGCATTTTGGTAGCCGTGCCGCAACTATTGCATGTTTTATTTTTTTCCAAAATTAAAATGTTGTATAAAATATTTTTTTTTACAAAATGAGACATATTTGGTGTTGTTATGCAAGTATGTAAATGAACGCAAGCAAACATGTTTTTACTTTAATATGGTCCCTTTCTAGACATTTATGATCTCAAGTAATGATGCACAACTGTACACTGTGAATGCATAACAGCATCTCACAACCTTTGAGACAAATTGAGATTATTAATTGTATCTTAATTTGGTTTGGTGTCTTTTCCCCTGTCTATCACTTTTAGTTAAATACATGTCACAAACATGGAAATCCATTGATGCAAAGAGACCGGTCATATATTTTGTAGTCTATACAATCTGTTAAGTAGACCTAGAGATAACTCAATGTAAAAAATGAAAGTAATTCATTCAGACTTGTACTTAAACAAAAGAACTTTAAGTGTCAGTCCCTCAAAAAGTATTATATTATCATATAGCCTGTATTCTTGGATTATCATTATTAATGCATTACACATAATGTGTTAACAGCATTTTATTGTAGTAGCTGATTGAGGTGGAGCATATTTTGACATTTCTGTCTACCATTCGATGGTTTAATGTAAAAAAGCTGATCACGTTATGTATGTGACATCTGCAAAGTAATTTGCCAAATAAATAGTAGTGGGGTAAAATGCTTTTTTTTCCCTCTGCGATGTAGTGGAGCAGTATCATAAAATGGTACTATTAATACTCTTGTAAAGTACAAGTACCTCAAAATTTAAATTGTACCAAAGTACAACTGTGCGGCCAATGCAGCATGTGTGAGGTATGCTTTTACTTTTACTTTAATCCACGTGATCTCCTTATATGCTGAAAACCATAAAACAAAAACTTAAGCTACGTCTTTATGCTCATCGTTCATTGAATTCAAACTGGGTAAATTCCCGGACAGCTGTGTACAAAACTGTGAGATGATACAAGATTTTACTGTAGTTAATTATGTTAAATGAAGCAAAAAGACCAAAAAAAAAAGAAAATAATTAAATAGGATACATTTATTTTGAAATACAAAAACGACGGAAGTTCGAAAGGGTCAAAAGGCGTCTTCCGCGTTGTAAAAATATCTGTAGAAATCTACGAAGCCGACAGACGAGTTTCACATTAAAAATAGTTGCCAGCAGTAAGGGTATGTTGACATCTACAGTTTCTAGACATCGCTCTGCCTTTTGGCTCATAAATGTTTTTTGTCTTCTTAACTTCTGACCAAATGTAACGTGTCTAAAACACCTGGTTTCGTTGATAACAGCCGTCGCAAATGCCTGTGGACACAGTCATTTACCTAACGCCTAGCCACCGTGCTAACGTTAGCTCGCTCACTCTTACCGTCTAAAAGAAGCCGGTGCCTTTCTCGCGGTGTCAGGGAACTTTGGTTGCTGATCAGGGTTTGGGGTTTTTTTGGGGTTTTTTTTGTTTTTTTAAAAAGATTTTTTCTGCCCTTTCGGCCCCTTCACACAAAGCTAAATAAACTAATCAACTCACGGGGTTTGGTTGCTGTTTGTGGAAGCCTCTGTTTCTCAGGAATATTCGGTTTTGTTTTTGTTTGTTTGACAGGAGCTTCCAGGACAGTGGTGTAATGTCAGCTGACGCCCTCCTCCTGCTGCCGGCGAGCTGCTGACTGTCATCATCATCATCATCATCATCATCATCATCACCATCACCATCATCATGTCCCTGGGCGACAGCCCTCACCTGCTGCTCGGCAGGATCCGCTTCCTGAACAGGTGCATTGAGAATTTCCGGAGGAGCGAGCCGGTGCCGGAGTGTCTGTGTTATGTCCCCAGAGAGGTGTGCTACAAAATCTGCAAGGACTCATCGTCCACCTCCTCC
This sequence comes from Xiphias gladius, assembly GCF_016859285.1. Lineage (NCBI taxonomy): Eukaryota > Metazoa > Chordata > Actinopteri > Istiophoriformes > Xiphiidae > Xiphias > Xiphias gladius. The sequence continues at coordinate 22,669,182 of NC_053413.1, read as the reverse complement.
GCCTCCTCCGGAGCGTCTGCAGGAGGCTCCACAGTCGGAAAAACCCTCGTTTCCGTCTTTGAGAGTCCACACCAGGTCCCCCACAGCAAGAGAGCATGCAAGTACAACATCGAACCAAAGAAAGGCACGTGTATCCGGACAACAGGGGAAGAGTACTGCAACAGCCAGGGCCTCTGGGTCAAAATAAACAAGGTAAAGCGCACGCTCTCGTTTTCTACAGTCACATCATCATGCAATTCAGGCGGAATTGCGTGGTGGAAGAAGTATGCAGATCCTTTACTTAAGTAAGAGTGCTAATCCAAAACGGTGGATCAGTCAGGACAAACTCATGCTGTGCAGCTGAACGTCGTTCACACCCACAGAACTTCATCTTAAATTCGAGTGGAGATCCCACAGTTTCTAAAGATAACACATTCTGTACGTCATACTGAGGGGAAGTGTGTACAAAATGATGCACAAGACATCGGGAATATTTCCATGTGATGTAATGGTGCAGCCATTTGAAAACCATGGAGTCTTGGGTCTGAGTATCGGTGTAAACATCGTTTAGCTTCTGAGAAGAGCCGGAGCAAACTGATACGGAATATATATGTGATACTGATTCATCCATTTTAAGGGCACTCAAGGGAAATATGGGGTTAAATCTGAATTTTAAGAGGTAAGAAAATTGTAGGAAATGTCATGGACCTTTTGGAGATGTACGTTAATTTAAAAACCCGATACTATAAATTCATCATTTTGGTGAAATATCAAAGCAAAAGTACAGGAATAATCTGTATAAAATTTGTGACAAAAATTAGCATGTTCAAATGCAGTTTGTTTACATAGATTCCTAGAACAGCAGAAGACACTTTTGTTGAGACATTAATACCTTTTTCCAAAAGAGAGGTGTGATATTTACAGTTTACAGTCCATAGCGAAGGCATAACATACAGGTTCCTCACATTTGATTGCATCAGCACCATTGCGAGAATGTGGTGTGAATTTAGGGAAAAGTTTTGGAGTGGAATAAAAGCGTGGGAGTACTTTTTTAAATCAAAACGACCTCAGAATAATTTTTGAAATAGAGGAGAATATCAAAGCTCTTTTGTTGTTATAACTAGCCATGCCTTAACAAGTATCATGGTATTATTAATGTCAGGAAATAGTCTGGTTCCTGTTGCTATGATTTTTTTTTTGTTTTCCTCATCGTAGGGCCTTACTTGAACCTCTTAATCCGCAAAGGTTCGGATTACGTATGAATTTATTTGATTATAAATGTGGTTGGAAAATCGCGTGTTGACGTAATGACCCATGTGTGTGTTACCAGGAGCAGCTGGAGGAGCACCGTCCCGGTCAGGAGCTGGAGGAAGGCTGGATCCTGGTGTGTAAACACACGGAGGGGGGCGACAGGCTGGTGCCGGTGGAGTCACCAGAGACCGTCAGCAGGCAGCAGCAGCTCTTCGGCTACGACCACAAGCCCTGCAACAGGTGGGAGCAGGTGGTGGATGTGGAGAATGCGCTTTACATGGGTGCCAAACCTAAAATCGCTGAGTCTGACGAGGACGCCGTCCAGAAGCTAAGGTGAGCCTGTTTGTGTGAAGTCACATTGGAGGGACAAGACTTTCCCTTTCGGGATGTTTTTCCTACAGCAGCAGATTGTCAAATTAAGATGTTTTCCCCTCAAATCTTGTAGGTATGTTCCTCCCACCTGGACATACGAATGTGACGAGGACCTGGTGCACTACTTCTACGACCACATAGGGAAAGAGGATGAGAACCTGGGGAGCGTGAAGCAATGTGTGACCAGCATCGACGTTTCTTCATGCTCGGTAAGTCAAATACATGCTGCAGGTTTTTGTGTTTCTCTGTTTTTCCTCTACAAAACAGTTAGTTCTTCAAAAAAAACAAAAAACAAAAAAACAGTGTTTTAAAGGGGTTTTAGTTGCTGCAGGTTTATACGTTTCTATTCAAGGCGAAACTATGAGAATAAATTAATGAGTATTGAAGCCAAGAAACCAAGCATTCTGTTTATTGTCGGCTTCCTCTCCCTGAATTCTGCTAGTGAATTGTTTTACAAATCAAACCACCCTGTTACTTTTTTGATAGGAGGATCCCAGTGGAGGGGCGAGCTGCCTGACAGATGGCGACACTGAAACCTACTGGGAGAGCGATGGCATGCAGGGACAACACTGGATCCGCCTGCACATGAAGAGAGGCACTGTGGTCAAGTAGGCAGCCGCTGAGCGACAGTCAGTTTAAAAAAAAAACAACAATAAACAGGACATGAAGGCCAACTTTAGTGCGTGTAACGTTATTCATTGTAATCTAAACCCTGAGCTTACTGTATTTAATATTTGAGTTAGTAATTTCTTGATGTCAGCTATATATGTCTATTGTTTTTTTTTTTTTTAACATTTCATAGCCTAAATGATGAATCGATTCGCTGAAAAAATAATCTGCAGTTTAATCATAATGACAGTAACCGTTAGCTGACATTTAATTTGCCTTTCACAAAAGAAACCAGTGGTTTTTATGTAGATTGACTATGATCAGTCCTAGTTTCTTCACTACAGACATATGTTGGGTGTCTTTTTTTTTTGTTTAGCTTCGTATTCAGACAGTCAAAATACAACAGACTGTGTGACATTAGACCCAAATCCTGCTTTATCGAGCTGGAATGATCCACGGTCACTCACACATTCGTGCCATGAGGCCGGACATATTTACTGCTTGCTTAAAGTTGTATCTCCTATTAACTTTTATCTAGTTGATAACGTGTTTTTCATGTATATAATGGGCTTCCCTTTGCTCTCCAGTAAACTGATATTGACCGTGGACTCGACAGACGACAACTACATGCCCAAGAGAGTCACAGTGTTTGGAGGGGAGGGAGACAACCTGAAGAAACTGAGTGACGTCACCATAGACGAGTGAGCCTTTCTGAAATAATTTTGTCAGTATATTTCACCAAAAAAAAAAAAAAAAACTTCCTCTGGTCTCACAGATATGCTTCAGATTACACTATATGAGCCTTGGTAGGAAGACTAATACCACTGGTTTTGTATTGAAGCTGTAATCGGACTGTGTTTTGTTTCGGCATTTAATATTTTAAGCAGCTTGTTTAAAGCAGGATGATCCGTACATTATCGGCATTTGGGGAAATCATATGATAATTAACCATCTTTTGATATTATTTAGTGCATTAAATGGATTAGGAAAATATAATAGAAGGAGAATATGGTCATATGATTCAAATTCAGGAAGAAAGCTGCCTTTTATTACAGCAGCAGCAGCAGCATATCTACCGGATATATTGTTCTGTTGATAATGTGATGCTCTGCTGAAGAATCACCGCCTGTTTCTTGATAAAAGTTTATTATGTAGCACATTTACCTGCTACTTGAAGCCATTTCTTCATCTTCAGCTAACTGACAAATACTTTCAGTCAGTTTGATTACAGTTGTTTTCAACTGCCTCTTTTTTTTTTTTTGCCTCTAGCAACCTGATTGGAGAAGTGTGTGTGCTGGAGGACATGACAACCCACCTGCCTGTCATTGAAATCCGAATTGAGGAATGTAGAGGTGAGGCTTTTTACATGTTTGTATATATTTAAGCAGATACTTCAAGTGATTTTAAACACTTGGATACATTTTTGTGGGGTTTTATGGGTGCAAAGGCGTCTGAAATGATACCACGGCTTTGAGACGGTGTTGTCTCCCTCCTTTGCTTTCACAGACGAGGGAATAGACGTCCGGATCCGAGGCTTGAAGATCAAGTCCTCATGTGAGAGGGACCTGGGTCTGAACGCTGATGTTTTCCAGTCCTCTAACCTGGTGCGCTACCCCCGTCTGCAGGGCACCCTGCCTGATGTCCTGTACCGCAGAGCATTGGTCATCCAGAGGTAGGTCGAGCTTCATCATACTGCCATGGTTCTACAGTCATGGAAATATCATGGAGTTAAATATTTGTCCCTATTTTTATGCAAGACTCAGGAAAAAATGTGTCCAGTACATGTCCAGACGGTTTTAGAAATCTCATTCAATCCAGTTTGATCAACCCGTGGCATGTTTACAGTGAAATTCCAACTTCAGAGATATTTAAATCTCAGAAATACAAGTCAGACACAATTCTCTAATTGTATTGATTGATTATAAGCAATAAACAACAAGCATTTCTCAGGGTTTGTGGTGATAGTTTTTTGTTCTGTCTCGATCTCTGCAGGTTCATCTGCCTCCTGGACAGTGTGCTCCCACACTTGGTGCCGGCCTGGGACTACAGCCTGGGCACCTTCAACCAGATCAAAGTGAGTCATCGTAAAAAATTTTAAAATATGCAGTACGGTCAGTGAATAACAATAAGCAGCAATAAGCCCCAAACAGCTGTTCTTTACTGTAATGTTTTAACGGCCACCGGATTTATAGTATATATTCATAAAGGTGGCTTTTATTGAATGACAGTGAGACAGTGTTTTGAAAAGGGCACTGAGATTAAGAATAAAAGCTCTGCTGAACATTATTGAGCTAAGGTCTTAGTCAAGGTAGAATTTATTGCACTCATCTCCTTTATACCGTACTCAGTATACAAAAATGCGTTCCTCCAGTGCTCTGGTGTGCACGGTAAAGAAGGTAACAGGTTAAATACCGTATTATTAAGTAGTAGACAACATGTATTACTGTTAGGAGAGCCTGAAGCTCTTCTGTCGATATCCAGAAATTCTAGGGATATATTTGTCATTGAGAGAGTGCAAAAAAGCTAAGCTAAGCTCGGAAAAGCTTAATGTGAAATATTACGGTGTATTTCTGCTTATCATGTTCTGTGTGTTGAAATTCAACTCGAGACATTCAGAGCGGGGACGCGACCACTCCCATGTAATCCTTTCCCACCCACCCTTGATGTTACATGAAGAGGTCATATTGATTTTTTTTTTTTTTTAAACACCTGAGTGTTCTCTGGCACCCTCTAGAGCATAAAGCAGTTCCTGCTGCTGTCAAAGCGCCGCTCGGCCCTCATCACCCAGTGCCTGAAGGACTCTGAGACCAGTAAGCCAAACTTCATGCCCCGACTCTACATCAACAGACGTCTGGCCATGGAGCACAGAGACAACCCGTCTCTGGACCTGAGCTGCAAGAACGCCGTGTTCAGCCAGGTGATGACTCGACTCTTATTGTTGCCCTGAAGAGTGAAACTTGGTATTTGACCAATAAACTTTGGTGTGATGAGATGGATAGATGAAAGGGAGTGTTTGGTGCTCCCGTTTTGGACGACATGGATCATTTTGTTTGTTCATTTGACCATCGGTGTGTCTCTGCAGGTGTATGAAGGCCTCAAGCCATCGGACAAATTTGAGAAGACCTTGGATTATAGGTGTGCATTTTATTTTATTTTTCTTTAGTTTTCCGTGTCAGTTTCAGATTTTTATTTCTTGAATGAGTCTGTCAGTAAAGAGCATTCGAATCTAAAATCTTCTTGATTCATCAGATGGCCTGCTCGCTATGACCAGTGGTGGGAATGTAAGTTCATTGCAGAGGGAATCATTGACCAGGGAGGTGGATTCCGGGACAGCCTGGCGGACATGTCCGAGGAGCTCTGCCCCAGCTCCGCCGAGTGTCCCATGCCTCTGCCGTTCTTCTCCCGCACATCCAACCAGGTAAAACACTCGCCATCACCGCCTGCACACAGTCAGGATTTAGACTGGACTTCTCTGTTGTCACTGGATGTTGCTTCTTGCTTAAAACCGTCCTTTGCTGCTCTCTCAGGGCGCCTTAGAGGCCAGAGATTACTACGTCCCCAACCCGTCCTGTAAAGAGTTCCACAAGTACGAGTGGATCGGCCAGCTCATGGGAGCTGCTCTCAGAGGAAAAGACTTCTTGGTGAGTGATGCTCACTCTCCACCTACTGCAGGTTGTTTGCATCGCTATAAGGAATGGATATGTCTATAGACCTGATTTTTCTGACTTCTTCTGTGTCCTGTTCTTCTGACCCTGCAGGTCTTGGCTCTGCCTGGGCTGGTGTGGAAGCAGCTGACCGGGGAAGCTGTCAGCTGGATTAAAGATTTCCCTGCTGTAGACTCTGTTCTGGTGAGGACATTCAAAATATTTACACCTGCTCGACAGTCATGCAATGTAAATCTTAACCCTATGTCGGTCTGAGGTGGTGTCTCAGCAGACTATATCACACACACCATTTTCATCGCTCTGAATGGCTGACATCAGTTTGCATTGTCAGTATTTTCCTTTATTAGATATTCTATGTATTCTTGTGACCCAGTGACCCAGTTTTTACTTTGATCAATAAATTTCATCATATCTGACTTGAATGGTTTTCAATTTGACGCATGACCTTTACTGCATGTCAGCCTTCCCCATATCTGCATTAAAATTGGAAATGCCATTAAAAGACTCTTCTTAACCAGCTCCGTCTGTCTGACATAGCCACTAATCTTCTTTTTACTAGCGTTTTTTTACACACTGTTTCAAGGGAAATTTGGATGTGTGCTCAGGTAAACCTGCTGGAGGCCATGGAGAACATGGACCAGGAGACGTTCGAGTTCCGGTTCGGCGAGGAGCTGGTGTACACCACCCTGCTGAGTGACAGCCAGATGGTGGAGCTCATCCCCGGCGGCAGCAATGTGGCAGTGCGCTACGAGGACCGCAGCGAGTTCATCCGCCTGGTGCAGAAGGCTCGGCTGGAGGAGAGCAAGAAGCAGGTCTGACTTCAGCGTTGTTACACTTTATCTCCCTGTACATTGCTACTATGAATGTGGTCTGACTTTGTCCTGTTGCCGGTGCTTTTATTTCATTAGCTGCTAAATCACTGAAGTGTGCGAATGTGCCTGATGATGATCTGTGCGTCACAGATTGCAGCCATGCAGGCGGGGCTGCTGAAGGTGGTTCCTCAGGCGGTGCTGGACCTGCTCACCTGGCAGGAAGTGGAAAAGAAAGTGTGTGGAGACCCAGAGATCACCGTGGAAGCCCTGAAACGACTCAGTGAGTGTCCAGCCTGCAGTTTTATCAAAGCCCCTCTGACAATAAGTGCACATTTTCTGTTCTGACTGAAGAGGTGACACTGTGGGTTTTTAGCCGTGCTAGCGCCATGGCTGTAGGGGTGTCGGTGTTGGTCTGTCGTTCGATCCAGCACTTTGGTCCAGACTGAAATAACCCAACAACTGTTGGTTGGATTGCCATGAAATGTAGTAGAGACGTTTACTGAAGCCAGATGATGAATCCTAATGACTTTGTACATCTCCTGACTTTTCCTCTAGTGTTACCAGCAGATCCTGTGAAATACCTCAACATCCACTTGGTGGATTGGCACAAAATTTGGTCCAGACATTTATGATTTCCAGAGGATGAACCCTCATGACTTTTGCTGTCCTCTGAACTTTCCTCTAGCGCCACCATGAGTTTCACATCTTTGGTTTTGAGTGAAAAGTCTGAACATCTCAGCCTCTCAAGTACAAGCCGCACAGAGCTGCTACCATGGCTGCGCACAGTTTACACAAACATCTGCTCGCAATGGATAAATTAAAAGATAATTCTGGTTTATTATTGCTTTAGTTTTATTTTCATTGTTTTCGCCATTGATTCCATCATATAAGATACTATTGTTATTACTAAGATCCGGGAACCCAGTGACATTGCAACAACAAAGTCCAATCAAACAGGATGTTACCAAGCCAAAAAATGTAGTCAAGATCATCTAAACCACTTCATTCGGAGGTTAAACCAAATGTAGTTATAAACCAGAATTATCCTTTAAGAAGCTTTAAATTTGCAATTGAGCGAAAAGCTCAGTAGGTGCTTGATTCTACATCTTCTTCAAGTAAAGACTGTGGTCAGGACTCTGCATCAGTGTTGTTTCTGTTGCCCCACCAGCACGATATGAAGACCTGGAACAAAGTGACGTTAGGGTGCAGTACTTGTGGGAGGCGCTGACAAACTTTACCAATGGTCAGTTCACTGTTTATTTGACAACATTTTACATTAGTGAATGTCTTTTTACAACATGTCATATTAACTACGTAGCTTGAGGCCTGTCATTTGTCTTGGTGTATTTGTTGTGCTGGAAAATATACTGCACCCTTCTGCATTACTGATGAGATGAAGGCTATGAGCTATGAACTTTTCTCGGTGGGTGAGTGACTCGATGTCGTTTTGAATTTTGTTTTCAGAGGATCGCAGCAGGTTTCTGAGGTTTGTAACTGGTAGGAGTCGTCTTCCCGCGCCTATCTACGTCTTTCCTGACAAGCAAGGGTGAGTGCGAGGACATCCCTAAAAACAAAATCACTGTTTGGTATTTATGGCGAAACGGCTAATCTAGCAAACCTACAATGGAACATGATGCTATTAATTTCTCTGTTTCAAAATGTCCTCTGTTTCCCGGTTTTAGCTCTGAAACAACAGATGCACTTCCGCAGTCCTCCACATGTTCCAGCACTCTTTATCTACCCAACTATCCAAGGTATGCTAGCCTTCTGTGTTTTGTGCGTACAGCTGTGTTTACAATGTGCATTGCCACATTGCACTTTGATACAAACCTGAGCTGCAGCAATACACAAGTTACCGGTTGCTCTAATCTTAAAGTCTGCATAATCATACACTTATTAAACTAATATAACACTCTTATGAAGTGGATAACTTTTTCATAAAACTCCTTTTTATTGATAGTAATCGTATATTTATTGCCTGAAATCTCGTCCCCTCCTCTTGTTTGTTCTGTCCTGCAGTGCAAAAGTTTGTGAGGAGAAGCTGCGTTACGCTGCATACAACTGTGTGGCCATCGACACAGACATGAGCCCCTGGGAAGAGTGATCTCTCTGCTGCTTCACAGAACAAACTGCACACACGCACAAATCACTGATGAATGGAGAAAGCTTGCCAAGATTATCACCATATCTACACAACTGCCAATTAATTGTTGCTGTATATAATAAAGAGCTCTATGGAAACATGAAGATGGGGTTGTGGTTTTTATTAACATCTTCTCGCATTTCGTGAATGATACAATGGATGTATTCAAAGTTGTTTTTATGAGCTGTGGCAGGCTTGGTAACATTATAAGAAAACATTAGACCTCTGGGAAAGTTTCTTTATGAGTAATGTTTTACAAATAAAACAGAGAGCAGCAAATAATGAGAAAATGTGCATTTTTAAAGCTCGCTGATAATAAAAAACTGATTAACATTGTGCATTATTTGTATGCACTGGTGATGGCTGTCAAGTAATTTTATGACCTCAAATCACTGCATTCAAAGAGCAAAAACAGACAAAACCAGCCGGTCCCAGCTGACACTGGGTGAGAGGCGGGGTACACCCTGGACAAGTCGCCAGTCTTATCACAGGGCTGACTTAAAGTGTTTTTAAGTTAACTAATAAATAATTAAAAGTTCCTCTATAGGAAAGTCTTGTTAATTTTTAGAAAAATTACAAATAAATACATAAACATCAAGTCAAACGAATTTGACAAAATAGTCATATAATCTAAGGTCCGCTTAGTGGCTTTTTTATTTTTAATTTTTTGTTATTTATGTAGATCAATTTTTTTTTTTTGCATATTTCTATCGATCTATCTATCTGTAATATTTGTTTGATATATAAAATAATTGTAAATGTAATTGTACATTAATTGTAAATTTTAATACATTAACCAAAAAAATAAATAAGTAATAAGTTACTTTACAGCAAACTTCTCTTGGTTTTCAGACATAAAAAAATAGAAATAAACATTGGAATTGAAATAAAAAGATATACATGCAAATACAATAAAAAAGAAATATTCGTTGATGTTAGCGCAATAGTTTATAAAGACAAATTAATTAGCTAACACATATAATAAAGGTGTATTTTGTGTGTAAGAATTCACGAATAAATCACGCTGTACAAGCAAACCTCGTTCACTGTGGCGTTAGTTCTCGCGAGAACACATGGCTTCAAACCTGCCCATGAGCCTTAGCGGTTCCTCTTTCTAGCCGGCGCCTGAGAATGGGTACGTGTTTTCAAGCTCGGGTCGGAGGGTGAATCCTTGTCCATCTGATGTTTTAACGAAGGAATAATCCAATAATGGTTGGCAATATTTGAGCTAAATGTTATATAAACAGACGTAGCGTTATCTTTTTGGTCTACAGTTAATTGATTTTATTTTATTGAAATAATTTCCAGTGGATGTCTGATGCAAGATGGCTGATCAGGTTGGCCATGTAGTTAGCAGTGGATGATGGAAGTGTGGTTGAAAACGGGCCTAGTTTGCATTTTGTGAGATTGGGGTATTTTAGCACGGTTCGGCGTTGGCAGTTTTAACATGTCGGTTGTTTGGAACGAGGCTTTGTGCTGGTACTGGTAGATTTAAGACCGTCAGGCTAATGTAGCGCTTGTGTTAGCATTAGCTAGCGGCAGGACGTGATCGTGTCATGCTTCTGCACCGAAACGGCGAATAGTAATACTTAGAGTAGATTCTTGCATTTAACATAATTTATCTGTAAGTTATGGCTATAAGTAAGTTAAAAAATGCCTATATAGGTAACTTAAGGTGCAGGCAGCTTTTTTAAGGGGGTTAGTATGATTTTTAAGATAAAGAAATTTCAACAAAAATGAGTTAGTCTTCGTGCCGAGACGAGTTTTATTTCATTGGGTATCAACAGTTAAATAGTAATAGAACGGGCTTCAAAGCATGACTTGCATCATATTAGGGCTGCAGTTAATGGTTACTCTTATTATTGAGAATGTTCTCGCTTAGTCGATTGGCCGTACGATCAGAAAATATGTCAGAAAGTTGTGACACATCCGTCGAAGTTTTTTAAACCTCAAATTGGGGGCTTAAAGCGTTTTGTCGGAATGGCCCAAAAGCCATAGATTGTGGGTTTCCAATCAGAGGACAACGGGCACTGCAGAGTAGTCACATTTGAGAAAATGAAACCAGAGAATAATGACTGAAATAATTAAAAATCACTAAATTCTTTTGGGGTTAACTGTTTTGTTGATAAACTAATTATTGCAGCTCTAAATCGTTATGTTCTTACTTTAGTTACATCTCCAAGTCCTGTAGAAAACATTGTTTTATTATGTACTTTAAATGACAGTCGAAAATGTAGTTTTGATGGTCAAAAATTGCTTGAGTGACATGATGAAACTCTTCATGCGGATTCCGAATTAAAATTGCGGACAACCTCTACCTTGGAGAACTGATTGCTCAAGCACAGAAAATTATTTTGTGGTAAACATCTTGCAAGTTGTCCATAGATCTAAGTCCTGGTTGTTGCTTTTTTCCCTTTCTTTTCAGGTATCTCAAGGGACAACTGGCATAAACGCCGCAAGACCGGCGGTAAACGCAAGCCCTACCACAAGAAAAGGAAGTATGAGCTCGGACGCCCTCCTGCAAACACAAAGGTGAATTAAAAACCAGTGTTTTGCCTTCAGAAGCCAAGTTTAATGTGATGTAGCGTGGTTGATGAAAACTTGACCTTAGGTGGGTCTTTTTTGCACCGTTTTGGTTCAAAGCTTTGGACCTACCAATGTTAGGACTTGTCATAGTTACACTGACACGCTTCAATGCCTGTTCATGGTACTGTTATGTTTATTTTTCCATGAGCCCTCAGAATGCAGGCTTTACCCATATATAACCAGAATCATGGGCAGATTATCGTAACACTAAAATGTAACATTTAATTCTGTAGATTGGACCTCGTCGCATCCACACAGTGAGGGTCCGTGGTGGGAATAAGAAGTACAGGGCTCTGAGGTTGGATGTTGGAAACTACTCATGGGGCTCTGAGTGTGAGTTTGTCTTCAGCGTCACTTTGATTTCATGGTACTGTTGGATGTTTCATGTATCATTCCATGATGATAACTTTGTCCAGTTCTGCTACTGAATGAAAGTGGTGATAACAAAGACTCTGAGAAAGACCTGTTTCATATATTGACATGCGTGAAAATTTCTTAAGATTTATTTGTTGACAAATAAAATAGGAAGTCTGCTTTTGCTATTAACGCTTGATTTTTGTGTGCTCAGGCTGCACACGGAAGACCAGGATCATTGATGTGGTCTACAATGCCTCCAACAACGAGCTGGTCAGAACCAAGACCTTGGTGAAGAACTGCATCGTCCTCGTCGACAGCCTCCCCTTCAGGCAGTGGTATGAGGCTCACTACGCCACACCTCTGGGACGCAAGAAGGGAGCCAAGCTGGTATGTGGGGGAAAGTGCTAACGTTTAAAGTGCCTTGTTTTTACTGAGTGATGGTAATTATAACATTATTACATAGCTTTTATTTTGGCAGTGTTTGTTTAGCTTCTGTGGGTATGCTCTGATAGCCGTTAGATGGTGAAAATTATAAAATCGAAAACTAGGATAAGTGCGTGGATTAATTTGCAGATAAATTTGAAAAGGCGTCTTTTTGTGTTGTCCCATCTACACAAAGGTGACATTTTAATTTTGTAATACCAGGACCTAATGCCTCCAAAAGTTTAAAAAAAAAAAAATTGAACCGCTCTTATTATATATTGCCATAATGCCAACCTGCAGTTGCACTTAGTCTGCATTAAGGTAGTAGATCTGCTGGTTTTGATGGGTATTTCAAATCAGTCTGAATTTTTAATTTTAATTTGTATAATTTGTAAAAATTAGTCTGTGTGGAAATGGACTTTCGGGTAGGTTTTAAAGTGGACTGTTATTTATATATGAATGCAATCATTTTTTGACGTGACAATATTACAACCAGGATCACAAGACAATTAAAAGGCGTGTCTTTTTTTTTTTTTTCCTTCCCCATGACACCTGATTAACTGCACGTCTTTCCATGAAGATAACTTTGTCCAGTTCTGCTACTGAATGAAAGTGGTGATAACAAAGACTCTGAGAAAGACCTGTTGCCTACAGTGACATCTGCAGCAGTGTTTATTATACATTTAAATCCCCTAGTGCTGGATACCAATTTGGGTTTGAAATTTGCTCACGCACGTCACATCCACCTAATGAGCTTTTTTGTTTTCCTCTATTGCTTGTAGACTCCTGAGGAGGAAGAGGTCCTGAACAAGAAGAGGTCAAAGAGGACCCAGAAGAAATACGATGAGCGTAAGAAGACAGCTAAAATCAGCACCCTCTTGGAAGAGCAGTTCCAGCAGGGAAAACTGCTTGGTAAGTCCAGCATTTGTGTCGTACTGCCCTGGATGGCTGTTCCCTGAAAGTCACCCAATCTCTCCAGGGGATCAAATGCCATCTGTTTTTGTCTTGTGAAAATTTGCAGAATTCAGGGCACCTCACATGTGATTGAAGACTTAAAATTTAATTTTTAATCTTATCCTGTGGGATAAATCATTCAATTTGAGAAGTTAAGATATTTGCCCTTGTACACTCGTACCTCAAGCAAAGTATTTAGCTATTTAGGCTCCAACAGATGAGGCTGTTTTTTGTACTGTTTTGTTTCACAGAGGGTGATGAGTCAAGTTATTGCACACCAGAAAGTCATAGTAGTTATTTTCAATCAGCAGCTTTACCATGCAGTTATGAAAGTGTTTAATACCACATCAGTATATCAAATAAATCAGTCCAAAGTTATATTTTTCGGACCAAAAATAAAACGTGGGCTGAAGCATTGTTGTAAAGTCATGGTAAGTTATAGACAGTTGTGTCAGGTCAAAAACTCAATGTGAAAGAACTCCCATACACATATGATCACTTTTATGCTTTAAATAAAGGCTAAACTCCTAATTAAGCATCTTTTAGGGGGATGGTGACAGTATTTTATCTGACAGCAGTATTTTCTGTAACCTCACAGCTGGACTCTTGACACTTGACTTGCAGTACTGTTGCCTGCCTGTTTTTGTTTGAGACGGTCTATCCACCTTCACCACTGAACATGTCTCTCTTCCCTCCCGCAGCTTGCATCGCCTCCAGACCCGGCCAGTGCGGCAGGGCAGACGGTTACGTCCTGGAAGGCAAGGAGCTCGAGTTCTACCTGAGGAAGATCAAGGCCAAGAAAGGCAAATAGATGTACAGCTGTTTGATACGTCAATAAAATTCCTCCCACCACACAACTGTCTGCGCTCACTGCTTTACTCGTTTTCTACTTGTTTGTCGGCGTTGTGAGACTCATCACTTAATCTGCCATCTAGGTTAATACTCTTACTGGGAAATGACTGGGCTGCCATTCTTCTTAGTTCAATCCTAATCAGCAAGGTGGTGGGGACACATGACTCCTCCTGTCAGAGGCTGGATGCATAATTTAATCTTATTAAACATTGATGGTGACTAAAACAAACAGCAAATCAGTGCAGTTATTGACCTTTCATCCAATCCACTAGTGCATATACACAGTGAATGGCTCTTGAGATGCAAAGTACACTAATAATCAACACAGTTTTTAGGAAATTATCAGGAGTACCTGTTCAACTTGGCCTGTATAAACTACACTGTTTATGGTAGGATTGGTGTTAGATGTAATATTATAGGCAGTTAAGGTGGACCTACTTCAGTGTTTTAGTACTCCTATCTCTAGCTGTGTGTCCTATTGTATAATTTGTATACATATATAATCTGAATAACATTTAAATGTATTAAAGTAAAAATTACAAGATTTTTTTTTTTTTTTTTTTTTTCTTCCATGAAATATGGAATTAAAAACAGGAGAAAACGGAAACTCAAAGCAAAAAAAATTGTCAGGACATTAACACACTTCCTGGTAAGGATCTTTTCATGGCTGGTTAAAAGGCTGCTAATGGTTTTATAGATCAGTTATAAGCCATTAATAAGAGACTCTTTTGGGTTGCCAGGTTGTGGAAAATCGTCCTCCAGCACGACGCTTCTGTCTTTTTTAGCTCTTTTAATTCATTAGGGAGACCTCTGCAATGGACCGTGTACATCATTAATAATAAGTAATTTAATATGTAAATAATGTATATATATATATATATAATAATGTAAATAAGACAGTACCATGCATGGGCTGTTTACCTGCAGTATGAGCACTTTTTTCTTTGACACTCTAAAGTACATTTAGCTGATTTTGTATTTTACATAAGATTTTAAACATAGGACCTAATTGTAACGGAGTGTTTTTATACTGCTACATCGCTACTTTTACTTTTGTAGAGGTATGTAGTGTAGGTATTTTAAATATGGTGTAGTTATGGATAGTGTAGTGTAATTAAAACTGATTCTCACTGACGATGAGCCATGTGATGATCGAGTGGTGGAAAGTAACTAAGTACATTTACTCAATTACTGTCCAATTACTTCCATTTTGTGCTACCTCATACTTGCACACTAAATTCCAGGGAGAGATTTTGTGTATGAACAGCAGCGTTACCACAACAACTGACAGTGAATTATTTGGCAACTATGTTTTTTTTTTTTTAATCGATTGATAATTATTTTTCCGGTGAAAGCGCCAAAAATTTGTCTTTTTCAACCTCTCAAATGTGAGGATGAGCGTAAACTGAGTATCTTTTGGGGGCTGTTGGATGAATAAAACAAGAAATTTGGATACATCACGATGGACCGTTGTGCATTTTAACGGGCATTTTTCACGGTTTTCGACGTCGTGCAGATTAAGCGATTGATCAGTTATTGGAGAAGGTAACTGGCAGACGTTTTCGACGACGAAAATGATCGCGGCTTGCAGCCCCGGTAGCCAGCGGTGGCTGCGGTGGCGCTGTGCACTCGTGCGCAGCTGTAAAGCGCAGCAGAGATTGGGTTAGGTAATTTAAATGGGGCAAAAGTCACGTTACGCGTGACATGTGATCAAATCCCGCCGCCGTGATTGGCTGAGACGACGCTCATATTGATGTAGGGCAAGGGTCGTGGTCAAGTCTGTGCTGTTTTTCGGACGTGTTTCAACAACAATGCTGTTCACCAAGGTAAGTGGCTTTATTTTAGCGTTAATTCACCGGCATATCTATATAGGTTTAGTTAACGACCGATTGCCCGCCGCAGCTCGTTGCCCTCCTGAGCCGTAGTTTCATTTTTCTAGTGCGCAACCGGACGGCTACGCGCAAGCTAACGGTAGCTAGCAAAAAGCTGCAACGGTCAAAACGCATTTTAACTCATTTTAAGGCGCTTTGTTATGGTGTTTCTACTATTTACATTACATCATAGCGTTTTGCTCAGAATTGAGCCCCTCTTGTATTATCTAGTCCAGCTCTGAGGTTATCAGTTATATTTGTTTATGCAAATATTACTTTATTTCTACATTTTTATACAAAGAAAATTTTTTTTTTTTTTTTTTTTTTCCTGTGAGAGCAATAACATAGGATAGGAAATAAAACTACATCTTAAGTAATATAGCTTTTTTTTTTTAAATTGTACAGCGGACAGTGTTTGTTTATTTATTTTGGTTTGTTTTTACCTAAATCCAGGTGGTTATAAGTTGTGTCGCATTTTTTTTTTTCCTCCCCCCACACACACACACACACACAGGTGCTCAGAGCCAGTGTGCGGTCTGGGATCCGGCTGCAGAGCTCCACTGCTACCGCGGCCAATGTCACAGCAACTTCCGGCAGCTACTCATCATCTCTCGGCTTCTCATTTGGTGGGTAGGATGTAGGATGTAGAACGTTTACGTGACCGTAGCGGATACGCTCATATTTTTCATACCTGCTTTAAAAACAACACTCTCATGCCCTTATCTACACTGTTCACTGTAACAGTTCCTCTTGTCCACACTAGCCAAGAAGAGATCCCTTCCTGAAGCGACTCCAGTATGAGCAATGGAGGCCAAGATGCACAGTCGTCATTCTGTGAAAAAATAAATGTCAAAGTTTTTATTTGAAGCCTATATGAGTTTTTAGGGGTATGAGTTAGACAAATCACGTATCTTTCAAACTTAGTCTTTATAGGGTAAAAATTCCCTTGTTTAAAACTTTTATTAACCCTTAAATGCATTCCTTGGATCTTGAACTATTTTTACTTTTTTTTTTTTTTTCCTAAAGTATATAGCGACCTGAGGTACTTAAGTAGTCCATACTGAGAAATATTGACAGATTTAGGAGAGAAAAAAATCTGGCATCTATAAATGTGTAAAATTGTCATAAATGACATTTTGAAAAGTTTTCAACGTGATTTTATTATATGGCTTAACCTGCGTTGTATAAATTTATAAGATTGCTAAAGACCAAGGTATTATATGTAGATGTGTGTTAGTAAACACATTTTCATGTCCTGGAGGAAATCTGGCACTAACAATGGAAATACTCGCTTGTGTTGCCTAACCCAGACTGTTGACGCCTCGTATTAGCTTTAGCTAAACTTGAAAGCACACAACGAAGACTGGATTTTGTCTCCCATTGTTTACATTGAAATCGCCTTAGGAAGGGATTTTACACCGAGAATCATTACAGCAACCAGTAACTCTTTAAAACAATATTTGCACGTATATTCAAACAGACCTGGGGAAAAAAATGTGTGCGTGTTCTTTGACGTGTGTGTTGAAGCTGTTACCATGGTTCCTCTTGCTGCTTTGGCCCGCAGAGTTGACTGAGCAGCAGAAGGAGTTCCAGCTGCTGGCAAGGAAGTTTTCACGCGAAGAGATCATCCCTGCCGCACCCGCTTTTGACAGGAGTGGTGAAGTGAGTATATAGACTAAGGATTAGGCTGCAGTGAATGTATATGTGAATAAATACAGCGCGACTTGATAGTCTACTGTCCATTAAAGCTGTCTTCACACTGCATATTTTCTGAGTCAGAGTGACTGCGTGTGCGCATGCCGGAACTTTTCCAGGGACGTTATGAGTTTTCAGGGTTTGCAATACTTGCTCTTATGTGTCTAAACATGAGGTTGCAGTACCGCAGATTGTTACAGAAATGGTAACAGTGGAATAAAAGACAAACTGGTTAGAAACAATGGTGATCATGCCTGTTGCTGCATTTTCTTTACTGACTGACTTAAGTTTATGGATGTCGTTATCTTGGACTAAGTAAATACATCTGTGTACTTTGCTTCTCCTCAGCTTAACAGGAGATGGGCAGGTTGAAGAACACACTATTCTGATGTGAAGTTGGCAGATTGTATTTTTAAGACTAATTAGACTGATTCCACCTAAGAGCAAACAGTGCTTTATTTTATTTTAAATTTCATAGACTAAATTAATGATCAAGGAAATAATCCTCAGATTTATTGATAATGGAAAATAATCGTTAGAGCCATAGAACAAATATTAGCACAATTTATACATAGTCTAAGGTATTGTAATGTGCATAACTTTTTCATGTCGAAACTTTTTTTTTTTTTTTTTTTTTTCTCAGCTGCTGTATCACATGAATATCCCTCCGGGGATCAAGTGTTGTGTGTGTGTGTGTGTGTGTGTGGGGGTTTTTTTTTTTTTTTTTTTTTTTTAAATAAGTGTGACTAACTCTTTAATTATCCTTTTTCATTTTTGCAGTATCCGTTCCCCATCATCAAGAAAGCATGGGAGCTTGGCCTTATGAACGGTCACATTCCACAGGAATATGGTAGGTTATTTTCTTGGCCACTATTTCAAAACTACCTGCCACATTTTGAATTTCTGCATAACATTATGCTGGGTTCGCCCACTGTGGCAGGCCCTGCAGATCCTGAAGCATCTTGACATGTAACGGTTTAGTTTTTAGACTCTGGCTTGAACAATAGCCAGACTTAGTAAATATGCATTGAATTGGCTTTTTGAAGTAGCATCTAAGTTGTGTGTGTGTGTTCTTTAATTTAATTGTCGGTGTAGATGGCTTATTTCAGGCAAATTGGCGGACTTCTGTTTTGAAAACACTGCCAGAGACCCTGTTGTGCTCATCTTTGTATTCAGGTGGAATGGGCCTGTCAATCTTTGACAACTGCCTCATCACAGAAGAGCTGGCTTATGGCTGCACAGGGGTACAGACTGCCATAGAAGCAAACTCTCTGGGAGTAAGTTTGTTGTGTTGTTTTTTTTTTTTTTTTTTTTAAAAGGTTAATGCACACAAGCATGTTGAAGAGCAACATACTGTAGGTAGGAAATTAACTTGCATCTGTTTCTCCCACACAGCAAATGCCTGTTATTCTTGCTGGCTCTGACATACAGAAGAAGAAATACCTGGGAAGGATGACTGAGGAGCCTCTTATGTGTGTAAGTATTTACATTTATCTAGGACTGTACTTAAGTACAATTAAGATATTTGTACTTCAGTCTATCCAACTTGTGTGGCTTTATACTGTAGAAATATTGTACTTTTTACTTCTACATTTAACTGTTAAAATTACACTGTTTATGCAAAGTTAAAGTAACTAGTATCAGCTTTATTAAATCTGACTTTTCATAAAGGCTTCACATACCCTCAGATGTTTTTAGGGATGTATCCAATTAGACCTACGCAGGGAGTGTTCAGGACATCATGTCCTAATGAGCGATAAATTTGTAAACTGTGCCACAAAAGGCAAGCACCTGACTGTACCTGGAAACCCCCCAAAAAATGTTAAAGATTTAAAAAGTTGAGGCTGAGGAAATAATCGGCAAATTTAAGAGAGAATTAAAAGTTGCAGCCTTATGAAATAAGTTTCCTACAAAAAACAGGCTGTAAAATAGTGAATCTTTCCACACAGTGCTCACAATGAGATTCTCAGTCTGAAAGTTTCTGTTTAATACTTCTTCTAGAATTAGCAGCAATAAATGGCTTCTTGTGAAGGGAGGAACATAGGCCCTGACATATTATAGCACTACTTTGCTACTGTGTCGTGACTCCAGCAACAAGGTACCGCTATCACTTCCATCAGATCAGTGTTAACTCCCGTGTGGTTTGCTTTGGGCAGGCGTACTGTGTCACAGAGCCGGGGGCCGGCTCTGATGTAGCCGGCATCAAGACCCGAGCTGTGAAGATGGGTGACGAGTATGTTGTTAACGGGCAGAAGATGTGGATCACAAATGGTGGGAAAGCTAACTGGTATGTATGCACTAATATTGCTGCTGTTGTACAGTGTATACACTTGGTTGGCAGTTTATTAGGTAGACCAGCTAAAACTATTGCCGTCTAATACAACAGTCCTTCAATAAATCCTACTTTCATGAAGGTTATACTGTTCAGTTTTTGTTAACTGTTTGAGAGGTGTTGATTCAACTTGATCATTTTGGAGGATGTAGTTTTGTGGTGCTGTTGAATCATTACTTTAAAGATCAGCAAAATATGTAATTTGTCCAAGAGCACCCATACTTTTGCACATGTCCTAATATACAGTATATGGGTAATGAACACAAACATCTGTCTGTTGTTCTGAGGGTTATTTGACCATTTATGACTTTCATATTTTTAGGTACTTCGTCCTGGCCCGCACCAACGCAGACCCTAAATGTCCGACCGGCAAGGCTTTTACTGGCTTCATTGTAGATGCTGACACTCCAGGAATTCAAGTAGGAAGGAAGGTAAGATTGGGCTGAACTTTTTTTTTATTAACATGGACTGACGTAAGGAAATGACTTGTGAAAATGCCAGAAACTTGATAAACCTGCTTGGAACAAACCCCCAATTGTTCTAAAGTGGATACATGATACATATCTTAGTTTTTATACCCACTTCTGGGAAACCATTTTCTGTGAAAACGCCAAAAGTGTGATTCCCTCGCCGAATTAACATTTTTTTTTTTTTTAAAACTTAGGGCAGCCATATGATTTAGAGATGGAAACCTGCAGACTATCCCTCTAATCATTTGCCTCCCTTTTTATGAAGTGCATCATAAACTCTACCTAAGGATAAGGGCTTTATAAAAGATTAGATTTATAGGAAAACGCATGTATCCAGCCAGGATGGTCCCATAATGTGTTTCTGATGCAGTCCAATAACTTGACACTATAACGAGGAGATAACATGTACTTGTAGGAGATGAACATGGGCCAGAGGTGCTCTGATACCAGAGGAATCACCTTTGAGGATGTGAGGATACCGAAGGAGAACGTCCTGATCACAGAGGGAGCTGGCTTCAAAATTGCCATGGGTGCCTTCGACAGCACTCGGCCACCAGTAAGTATCTTAGCTGTAACTGAATTGGACTGAATATCTGTGATACACAAATGTATAAGATTGTTCTCGAATTTATTTTTGTATTAAACACCAACACATTACTGCTATCAAGGGGAATTTTAATGTATTTTAAAAAAAAAAAAGTTTCTCAGGTACAAAAATCTGGGTCAAACAGTCTTTGGCCTCCCCCCTTTTTTTTTTTTTCTCCTCCAAAGAGTAAAGAAATTCATGACCTGAAAAATGAGGTTGTAGTGTCAAGTCTTTAATGCAGAAATGAACCATGGAGAATCTGTCGAACAGACGATGAGGTCAAAAAGACACTTTGAAAAGTGCTAGATGTCGGAGAAAATGATTCTGACTACTTCAGGAGTCTGACAGGAGAAAATGTGATACTGTGAATGATAGGCGAGATACACAAATGTGGTTTTCAGGGAAGCTTTGCCAACAGGGTGAGGTGTAAAGTGTTTGGAAAAGGGTGGCGTCATCTTACAGTAAGGGCCGTCCTGTAGTCTTCCCCAAAACAAGTTCTCTTAAAACACACAAGAGCTGGCCTTGTCCCAGCAGGACTTTTTTTTTTGCAGCAGAAAAGTAACTTTTGGATTTTTGTGGACATAACTTTAAACTGATATGCTCCAGGTACTTTTTTCAGTAAAAATCTGTAAAAGGAAAGCAAACAATGTTCTAATAAGTTGACCTTTACCAACCTCATAGGTTTTTTAAAAACTGCCCACATAGCATCAAAGACATCACCCAACATCTGAGATTCCCTTGCTACAACGAAACTATTTCAAGTTTCCAAATATTGGAAATAAAATGCCATGTTAAATTAAATTTGTCACTGGAGATTTGTCTGTTTTGCTAATGCAATAAATGCTATACAGGTGGCAGCAGGCGCAACAGGCCTGGCACAGAGGGCACTTGATGAAGCTACCAGTTATGCACTGGAGAGGAAGACCTTTGGCAAAGTTATCGCTGAGGTTTGTTCGTTTTTTTTTTTTTAAATGCTTATGACAGTACTGTCATTACTGTACTTATTAATTATTTATTAATTTATTTATAATAATAAATTGACAACTCAGGTGTACAGTCTTAAAAGAACAAAGATGAGTGCAGTATCAACAGGCCCCTCTCTTCCTGTTTCACAGCACCAGGCTGTGTCGTTCCTTCTGGCTGAGATGGCGATGAAGGTGGAGCTGGCCAGGATGGCGTACCAGCGGTCAGCCTGGGAAGTGGACCAGGGCCGCAGAAACACCTACTATGCCTCCATCGCCAAGGCCTTCGCTGGAGACATCGCCAATCAGGTGGCCACGGACGCCGTTCAGGTATTTGGAGGCAACGGGTTCAACAGCGAATACCCGGTAGAGAAGCTGATGAGAGACGCCAAGATCTACCAGGTGGGTGGTGGTGTTGTGCACCTAATCGCCGCTAGCAGAGGTAGTATTTGGCCAAACTTCATTCTCTAATTTTAACTTTGATTTTCTATTTCCATTTTTTTTAATTTAGATCTACGAGGGAACTGCTCAAATCCAAAGACTCATTATTGCCAGAGAACACCTGGGAAAATTCAAGAAGTAAACTCTGCAAACCTTACACGTCCTCATTCAAATGTAGTTTGTAATTTTTCTATACATACACGTGTTCCTGGAAGTAGATCCGGTCACTTAAACTCAGGATACAGTGCAAAAAGTTGTTTGCCTTAATGCCATTTCATCCTGCCTTACTACTCTAGACCGATCCAGACCCTGATTTGGTAAACGGCAGTCTACACAAACTTTTTGAAATAGTGCCATTATTCATTCAGTTAATCATTTAATGGAGCGATCACGTGATCCTCATGAAGTCACGAAATATCAAATCTCAAACCATTTGCATTCAGGTCGTCAGGTCACCTCCCACTTGTAAATATCACATGGAATAGCAGGTTGTAAATAATGGCAGCTAGGCACAAACTCCACTGCTGTTGATCACAGCCTGGATATGGTGTTAATCCCATGGCATTAAAATAAATTAAATAAATTTTAAAAAAAGCTTGTATTTATTTTGGAATTAGCCCTGTACGCTATTTGCCAGTTGTCCATGTCAAACTGTAAAGTTGTTTATATCTGGTATTAAAGTTTCTCTTTTGAAGGCAAGTTGCTGATAAATGTTGACTTTTTTTTGAATTTTTAAATTGACAAGGGCAGCCCAAACACGCACGATTACTTTTGCTCCTCAGGTTCAGCCTTACTTTCACCCAGACACCGTGTCGCAACACTTTATTACAGTGATTTTTTTTTTTTTTTTTTGGGTCTTATTCTCGTTTCTGCTTGGCAATAAAATCGAGGAGGATCCCCAGTTTATGCCTTGTTCTGCCTATCACATCCTACCAAATGTGACAAGTGAAGTGTTTGGTTGTCCCTATTGACATTCTGCACCCATTTATTTAAAAAAAAAAAAAGAGGAAAAAATTCTCAAACAGTAAAACCAATTTATTCTTGATCTGTACGACTGTTTCTCACCAGAATGTTAAACACAGGAATGTTGGTCTAATGAGTTGTTTTAAAAACTGTTAACCTGCATGCTGTCTGAAAATGCTTTTCTGCCTTATTTAGCAATTAATCCTCCAGTTGCTGTTCTACATTACAGTAACGCCTAGTGTTGACTAGAGAGGCAGCATCTTTACACTTAACCATGGAGAACCGCTGCTGCTGTAGGAAGTATGGATGTAAAATGTTGGCTGGGGTTCAGTTGTCACGGTTTTATCCCCTTTTGACAACATTCATAACACAATGAATTCATCAGCTTTTCAATCTGTAAATCCATTTAATAAATGATTCCATTCAGAAGTGATCATGGTTGGGTGTTTGTTTTATTTTTATTTTTTTTGGGGGGGGGGGGTTGTGGACAATAATGGAAACTGTTTCCCTCTGGGAGGCAGAATCATACAGTACACCAAAGATTAATATGCTGCAGTGTACTAAGATCTTTAATACGACACTCAACTTAAAATGTTTTACAGCATCCCAAGTTTTCTTTCAAAGGATTGAATTTACTTTTCCTTTTACACCCCACCTTAGTTACTGTAGTGACTGTTGCGCACGGCACATATGCATTTTACATAACCATTTGAAATGTATGTGAACCCTTTGGCATGACCTGGTTTTCTGTATTAATTGGTCATAAAAGGTAATCTGATCTTCATCTAAGTCACAAGTATAGACCATGTGCTCCAGCTGAGGGCGCACAGACAATTCTAATCTTTCATGGCTTGATCGAACACACCCATTAAACGTTCACATTTCCCGTGGAAGAAGTGAGGGAACCCTTGGATTTAAAAACCGGTCAAACCCCTTTTTAGCAGCAGTAATCTCAAACCAGCGCTTCTGGTAGCTGCGGATCAGACCCGCACAGTGTTCAGGAGGAATTCTTCCATACAGAACGGCTTCAGCTCAGCCATCCCCATTCTGGGGATATCTGGTGTGAACGGCCCCCTGAGCTCATTCCACACAATCACCATTGGGTTGAGGTCTGGGCTCTGACCGGGCAACTACAAAAAGGTGGATTTTCCTTGAAGTCATTCTGTAGCAGATTTATTTCAATGTTTAGGGTCATTGTCCTGCCTCATCACCCAACTTCTGCTGAGCTGTGTTCATCTTGGCCCTATTTACACCATACGAGTGTCACAGCGCTCTTTGGCAAACTTCAGGCATGCAGCGATGGTTTTTCTTTTTTCTTTTTGCAAGGCAGCTGCTTCCTCTGTGGTGTCCCGCCATGGACAACATGCTCCATGCAGCCATGCACGATTTGTCTATGGCAGACTCATGACGCGAGTGTGCTGATATGGTTGATGTGTTGTTTTTAAAAAAATATTTTTATATGTAGTATCCCATATTAATTTGCAGCCCCTGTTTATCAAAACTGTTATTTTTAACCAACCACATGAGTGCTTTGAACTTAATTTTTTTTCCTCTTCAAAATGACCTTTTACCCTCAAGAGCACCCGTGGATTTGTGGGTGACACATAAAAATGCTCCTGTTTGTAGTATTTTTTCTTTTTTTTTTCTTTTCTGTATTCAAGAACAACTCCGGAAGGCTGGAATTCAGGAACTTGATATGTAAACGTGAGTGAACCGGTCTAGCTTGGTCAGACGAAAAAAAAAGACAAGTGGGTAGGATGTATTCTCCGGCTCACACTTCGAAGCAGAAGGTGGCGGCAATGCACCTCATATGCTGGTTTCCAACCTCCGTGAAAAAGACGAAGAAGAAGAAGCAGCAGCAGCAGCAGCAGCAACAGCAACAGCAACAACAGGAGCAGAAGAAGAAAGTCGATCATGCGAAAATTTTCAGAATGGTAACCTGTATATTGTTGTAAATGTATTCGTTAGCAAGTGTAATTTAAGATAACATTAGAGCCGAATTGGGTTAAAGTGTCCACTTGTCTCCATTCTGTCCAAATTTAACCTTTAATCCGTGAAAGCGGCTTTTAAAACGGCTAAAATGTAACTAGCATCAGTGTTAGCATGTAGGTCGTCGACAGCATAGCCTGTCGGCAGCCAATATTCAGTCACTTAGACACGTAATATGAATTAATTCAGTGTCAGATTTTCACAGTGAAAGGGTGGAGGTTATCAGTTGAACGAGGTCAGTCAGGTTTTGTGGCCTGTTTTCACTGTTTTGATTCGTGTTTTAATGTCAGGGTACCCAAGTGAAAGATGTCATCATTAAGCCTGACGCTCCCAGCACACTGTTGCTGGACAAACATGCGGACTACATCGCAGCCTACGGCTCCAAAAAAGATGACTATGTGAGTGTGTGTGTTTCTTTTTTCTTTTCTTTTTTTTTAAACAATACCCTGGACACTCCTGACCACTCAAATCTCTGGGACTGTTTCTCATTGGCCGAGTTAGGCTAGAAATCGTGCACAATGACAAGGCAAGTTTATTTGCAGCAACAAGGCAATTCAAAGTGCTGTACGCGAGACAGAAACGCCTTAAGACATTATAAAAAAGACATAAAAAGCACGATTAAAAACTGTAAAATAAGAAATATGCTGCAGCTACAGTGCAGTAGGGCTGCAACCTACGATGATGTTATTATCGATTAATCTGCCAATAATTTTCTCCATTAATCAACTTTTTTGTCTATGAAATGACAGAAAAATAGTATATAATAGCCCATGCTGATGTCTCAGATCTCTTGTCTGCAGGACCTGAAGATATTCAAGTTAATATCATGTATGGCAAAGAAAAGCAAAAGCATCAAATCCTCACATTTAAGAAGCTGGAGCCAGGAAGTCTTCATCATTTTTGCTTTAAAAAATGATTCGAAGAGTACTCAATCACAAAAATATATATATTTTTTGCTGATCGACTAATGAGTTAATTGACTTATCGTTTAAGCTCCAATTCAGAGTTTTTTTTTAAAATAAGGCAGTAAGGTGTCAGGACAAGATATAGAAGATACACACAAGTAGGTGATTGCAAGGCACCAATAGGGCTCATTTTCATTATCAAATAATCTGCCAATTATTTTCTCGATTAATTGATAATTTGATTTGTGCATAAAATGACAGAAAATAGTATATAAAAGCCCATGGTGCTGTTTTCAGATCTCTTGCTTTGTCTGCAAATCCCAAAGATATTCAATTTACTATCATTTATGACATCAGTTTCCCAGAGCCCTAGGTGACAAGTTCAACAGTCCAAACAAAACTTAATCAAACAAATTATCAAAGATACTCAGTTTATGATGATATATAAAACAAAGAAAAAACACAAGCCCTCACATTTTAGATCGATGAATCTGCTAATTGTGTCAACATCAATGTAAAAAGTCAAGTAATAGGCCCTTTTGCTCTGGTCAGCAGTCTTTTAAAAGTACAATCTCTCTATTGCTGTTTGTGTGAATGGACAAATTATAAACGTAAAATGTCTGTGGTACATATGCGATAAAAGCAGGTTTTACCTTACCGTAGCTTTAGTTTACATTCTGTTCTCTATACACAAACTCTCTCCATACTCCACACGAATGCTTTTACAATGTCCCTTATACAAAGTTTATAAACTCTTTTAGTCTTTTACCTAAACTCTATTAAAAAAATGACCTTTTTCCACGAGTTGTACAGTAAACACATCCTGCTCTGTTGTTCCTTCGTGTCCTGTGTGTGTTTGTCTAGGAGTACACGCTGTCCGAGTACCTGAGGATGAGCGGTATCTACTGGGGGCTGACGGTGATGGACCTGATGGGCCAGCTGCCCCGCATGAACCGAGAGGAGATCATAGACTTCATCAAAGCCTGTCAGCATGAGTGCGGGGGTATCAGCGCCAGCATTGGACACGACCCCCACCTGCTCTACACCCTCAGCGCCGTCCAGGTGACTCCTAAGACGGGTCAACATGAACTTTGACAGATTGATGCTTATTCTTGTTTTCTCAGCAAATTTTATGCCGCGAGAGGTGGCAATTAGGGCTGCAGCTAAGATAATTTCCATCGCTTGATCTTTGGATTGTGACGTCTTGGTTTCACAGTCCAAAACCCAAAGATATTCAATTTACTATCACAGAAACCAAAAAATATACAGATTTGAGGAGCTGGAACCAGATAATTTTGCAATTCTGTCTTAAATAAAAATGACTCAAAATTATTAAAAAATTATCAAAATAGTTGCTGATTAATTTTCTGTCAATGGACTAATTGTTGCATCCTTGAATGGAATTGTTGCCAACTAAAAAGACAATACTTATCCTTGATTTGAATTTGATGAGGTGTCATCTTCTATATGATAAATCAAAAAGCAGATAGTGTAGATGGTAAGAAAGCAGAAATATGAATGTATTTTAATGGAATTTAATCCTGGATGACACACAGAACAATAAAATCAGTGAGGTGTCCTTTTGGTCTTTTAGAATCAGGTTTGTAAATTAACCTGATTGCTCTGTAACCCTTGTGTGTTGTTGTTTCTGTTTTTTGACTTTCATTCTCGGTTTAATTACGGTATTTTTAAAAATATCTTCCTTAGATCTTGTGCTTGTATGACAATGTGGATGCGATTGATGTGGACAAAGTGGTGGGATATGTCACAGGGCTGCAGCAGGAAGACGGCTCCTTTGCAGGAGACAAATGGGGTGAGCAGGGTTTAGTCTTACTTATGTTGTCTCAAGTAAAAGTTGCTCCGTAAATGAAAAAAAGAAATGAATGTAAAGCGCACATGAATTTTAGTACAGTGGATTACATAATAGGCAATATCAGCACTTACTCTCTCTCCCAAAATAGTATGTAATTCTTTTCAAATATATTTGTACAAAAATACAATTCAGGGCTTGCAGCTGAAATCTCAGTAAAGAAAATATAGGAATTGTCATTTATTTCTGTTACATTTTGCTTTAAATATAATATAAACATACTATGATTAATTTGTAATTATAATGACAGTTCTTCGTCTCTACAGGAGAAATAGACACAAGGTTTTCCTTCTGTGCTGTTGCTACACTTGCGTTACTGGTATGTATATGACTTTTTCCACAGGTTTTTATCATTAAGTAGATACACAACAACACTGTAATTTAAAGAGGTCTCTTGGCCCTCTGTTCTTCCTAAGGGCAAGATGGACAAGATAAATGTTGACAAAGCTGTGGAGTTCGTCTTATCCTGTATGAACTTTGACGGAGGTTTTGGCTGCAGACCTGGTTCAGAGTCTCACGCTGGTCAGGTGAGTCCAGTGATGTCCTCGTACAGTGCGGGGAAAATGTCGTGAGGGTTTTACTTTCTTTCAACTCTTTTTAAGCGAAAGCAATAAGCTCAAACTAAAAGTCTAATGGAAGAAATCAGGTTTTAAGTTAGTACCCATGTAGTATCAGGCATTTAAATGATTATTCACACAAATCACAAATGTGAGGCTGCAGGATGGTCTCGTAGGAGGGAGACTGCCTCAACAAAGAGGTCGTCAATTCTCGACAGTAACAGGAGGAAATTTTCTCACCCTGGAAGGTGGCTGGTATTACATTTACACCCCCCAGTGATGCGGCCTGATGTATTCAAATCCTTCTCAAATATGTTCCTTTCCCTTCTTCCTATCAGATTTACTGCTGCACTGGCTTCCTGTCGCTCACCGGTCAGCTGCACCAGGTGAACGCCGACCTGCTGGGCTGGTGGCTCTGCGAGAGGCAGCTCCCGTCCGGAGGCCTTAACGGACGACCTGAGAAGGTTTGCGCTTGACAGATGTTCTGAGCAGTCAGACGCCGCCTCGTCGATGTACAATGTCAACCGAAACAGAGCAGTGTTCAGATTCCTGGTTTAGTTCTGCTGCCTTGAGGGTTCACAGTCATAGGCAAACCACATGTTTCTTCACATTGGAAGAGTGTTAACATAAACACGTCTCACGTTCTCAGGGGAAATTTAGTCTCTTAAATTATTAGAGGTGGTTCCCTTTCACAGTGACTCACAGTTGTAAATAAAACAAGTCTACCACATTCCATTATGGTACCTGACTCTGATGTTTGTGTTGAACACATAACTGCATGTGAGATAAATAAAACGTATGAAGGAAAGATGTACACACAGGGAAGTAATCCTCACCTCACACTTCATACCTTACTGATCAGTGCTGCAGAGTTTCTGCATATTCTCAGACCGATTTTGTGTCGTTTTCCTTTCTGTGCCTTGGCTTTTACAACCCATAAGCATGTAAGTGCTTACCGCTCTTTAATGTCTATTTATCAACACCCGTTACTCTCAGCAAGACTAAACATTAAAAATACAATGCAGGCCATATATAGGTGGTATTTGCTGTAGATAATTTTCCTTTAAAGTTGTCAGCAACACCATGCCAATCCAAATGTCGTTGGTATTATTACACCAAACCACTGCAAAGTAAATTGTAGCTGCTAGTTAGATTTTCTTTGTTCCACTCAGCTTCCAGATGTGTGCTACTCGTGGTGGGTGTTGACGTCACTGAAAATCATCGGCAGGATTCACTGGATCGACAAGGCCAAGCTGCGAACATTTATTCTGGCCTGCCAGGACGAGGAGACGGGAGGTTTCGCTGATAGACCAGGAGACATGGTGAGCTGTGAAACACGACTGAAATCCGTGTGCTGCCATAGAAAGAGGAAATGTGTTAGGTCCCCTGTTTCATCTGTAGTCACCTCCATGTCCCCTGGCTACTATTTACCCTCCCAGTCCTCTTGATTCTCTCACCCATACACACAGATCTTGTCCTTTTGTCTCCAACACTGTATATTTTTTCCAGTGAAAAGGTATGAGATAAAAGTTACTCAGTACTGGAATTCCTGAAAATGTGTAGGTGAGAATTTGATCAGTTTTTTTTTTTTTTTTTTGCCATGTGTGGGAGAAAAAAAAAAAGTTTCTCCATTGCTTATTTTTCATCAACCGTTGCCACAGTATTTCCTGATTAATCAATTCATTGTTTGCTCTATAAATGCCCGAAAATAGTGAAACATCAGATTTTTCATTTTGTTTTCATCAGACCAAATGTCCAAACATTATTCATTTTTCTATCATAGAATGCAAAGAAAATCAGCTTATTATTCACAGTTGAGAATATGAAGTCGGGCAGTTTTTGGTTCACCAATTTTCTGAATTGAATAAAAAAAAAATGGGCCACTCATCTCTGCTGATTCCATTCCACATTTCCCACCATTAAAGCTCATTAAGAAGATATTACTTGAATTTCATGTCTTCTCTCTGGCTCCATGATGCAGATTATCATTTTTTTAAACCCTGAAAACCTGTGCCACGATGTTTTCCCACAAGGTGTCATAACAACCACAGTTATTAGTGGTGGGTGACGACATGCAACTCCTAATTTTTTTTTTTTTTCTTTTTCTCTTTCTGATTCTCTAACTGTCCCAGGTGGATCCTTTTCACACTCTGTTCGGAGTCGCGGGTCTCTCCCTCCTCGGAGACGAACAGATCAAGCCGGTGAATCCAGTACTGTGCATGCCTGAGGACGTCCTGCAGAGGATCGGACTGCAGCCGGACCTCCTCAGCTAGCCCTCTTGACACCATCATCCCACCATCACACAATCATACACAACCACACACACACGCACACAGCGCTGCCCCAACCGATCGCATCGACTTCCACTGCTGGACGTTGGGAGCAGAAAGAGGACCACCACACATCGTAGTGTTAGCTGAAGGCCACAGACGCATTTTAGATGCAGGTTTTGGTCTCCGCTCACTAAGGACAAAAAAGCGTGATGCGGTTCTGACTGATTTCCTCTGAGCCTTTCCGTCTTTAAACCCTCAACCACTCGTTATGTTGTCAAGTCAGTTGTCTTGGGTTCACTGCAAGAAAAAAAGGCTGATTTTGAGAAACGGTATTAGACAGTTTTTGAAGGAACGAGAAAGAGATGTTGTGAAGTGTGACCATCGTTACACATCGCAAAAGCCCGGAAATCATTAAACAGCATTCCTTAACTTTTGTTCACAATGTCAGTTTGAAGGAAAACGTAACTGTTAACACAAGAAACAGTTGTGGAAATTTTTCAGTCTCATCTCTTTCTTGCTCTCTTCACCTTTTCATCTCATCAACTAGCCAAGGAAGTTATTAGTTGTTTTGTTTTTTCTGGCCAGAGACAGAGGAAGAGTTACCCGACTGACTGAGGAATATTCTGTTTTACTTGACCGATTTGTACATTCTACCTGGAGAGAGTAGGAGGGTTATGTGTGGAAAAGATCAGTCAAATTCAGCTGAAGGGTGAAGTTTAGGTGTGCTTTGTCGTTGCTGTTTCCTTTTGGTTTAAAGGTACCACATCCCTCTGTCGTGTCATCTCTAGAGCCTTTTCCTGCACCACCTGTTTAAAATAAAAACCACTTCCGTATTCGAACAGTAAGAGCATGAGAAGGGGCAAACTCTCCTCACCCCGTTCACGCTAGAGCAGCACCACCAACACTGTAGTAATAATAGCTCTCGCAGCTGGAGATGTAACACAGGACACGTTGCGAACAAAGACAGTTTTGTTAATGTCGTTGCATTAAAATAACCTCAGTTTTACAAAACAGACAGTCCATTTTGGCAAGCTGAGAGGTAGGACACATGGCAGTGCCGTCGTCTCTTGCCAAGTATATTTAATGTCTTCTCCACAGTCTCACCTACACCTTATATTTAAATCTGAAAAATAATGCAGCTGTGGGCAGAGGGTTTAGATTTACCTCCACACTATGCCTATAATCATAAAATATTTCCAGTCTATGATCAGATGATGTTGGACAGATTTTGTGAAATGGCTTTAGGAAAATGCTGCATTCGTTTCATATGTTAAACCTGTTTATTGTCTTTCAGGAATAACTCATCTCCACGTTGCTGCGCTCACGTTGTCTTAATGAACGCACATGTTTTTCTGTTGTTACGGAGGGTAAATAATTGACACATTTTAATGCATCAGTTCTCAGGTGTTCCCCAATTTGAATGTCTGGGCAACACTTTATTTTAGGTCCCCCTATTTAGCATTTCTAAGCCATATATAAACATTTAAAGAAGGGTTTATAACACACTATAATGTTGTGCACTTAAATGTCCTTACAGCTGAGAACTTCTACTTTATAGAGTGTTATAAACCGTTTATTAAATGTTTGTGTACGTCTTGTAAACGCTAAGTGTTACCATAACTGAGAAACGTATTGTCATTGTTATGCACAATTCATGTGAAGTCATTATTTAAACAAAGGCTCACGTTGTGATTCTAGGCCTGAAATCAAAGTTCTCAGTGAATTGCTGATGAAAGATTTTTAACATCCTGAAAACAACTTAACTGTGTCCTGACCAACTTGTCAAAGTACCAGGTCTCATCTTTGTGTTTTTCTCTGATCCGAAAAGCTGCTGACTGTTGCACATCTACATGTGTGAATATTAATGTAAATTATTTGTTATTGTCATCGGCAATAAATGTATGATTTTCCCCTCAACTGTGATTCGGTTTGACTTTTTAACAAACACTATGTGAGTGAACTGACCTGTAGACCCCAGACCCCCAGCTCACTGAGATCAGGCATCTTGTGTTTTTTAAAGAGGAAATAATCAAGGCAGCAGCCTCTCAGTCGATTAGCGTGTCGTATGTGTGACTGTTGGTATGTTGTGTTACCGTAATTACATTGGTTTGTCGGCTTTCTCTCAGAAGCAAAATGTCCAAATTCCGGTGTGGCACGACAATTGGTTGATTAACTGACAGAAAATTAATCTGCAACTATTTGGATCGTGGATTAATCATGGAGTCGTTTATAAAGCTAAAATTCCCCCAAACTGCTTGTTCCCTCTTCTCCGTTGAGGAATCTTCTGTTTCATACAACAGCAAACGGAATATTTGGGGGCTTTGGGGCTGTTGATCGGACACCGCCATGGGCATCCAGGAACCTGTGATGGGCATTTCTTGCTATTTTATGGACCAAACGACTAATCGATTAATCGGGGAAATCACTGACGGTTTAATCAATAGTGAAAATGTATCATTAGCTGCAGCCCTATGGGCACGATTATGACGCTACATGTTACAAGACCATGCACTTAATGATGACGTGACAGTGTTTGATCATTTTGATAGAGAGAAACATATTAGCTGTGATACTACAGTTTTGTAAAAATTGGAAATTATCACCAAATAATCAATCTGGCGTCATTGAAATAGTAATAGCTACTTTTTTCTTTTCTTTCTTTTTTGTAGAATAATGAAAAAAATGTAAAAGTCTGAAAGTGTTTGGTAGCATGATGGCTAATTAAAAATATATATATATATTAAAACTACAGCATACAAACAAGAAGAGGGGCAGACACAGAGAAGTGTATCTGCAATAAAACGGGGTGCGCTGCAGCAACAGTCGGGTCAAGTCATTTTATTTACAGAGCACGTTTGAACACCACAAATGTTGACCAGAGTGCTTTGCGCAGAGATTAAATTATGGGAATACTTGACTGACGATTGCAGGCAAATAAAAACACAAGACATAAATAAGAGGATATAAGTAAGTTAATGAAAAAAAACAATCTGGATAAAAATCAGATATCCTATTGTGGCAAGTGACATGCGTGTAGTCACTTAATTTGATCGTAACAACAAATCTCTGCGTTACACTATGAATCTTACACTTGACTGATTTCCTCACACGTAAAAAGCAGGATTCTCTTGTTCTGGTGGACTTTAGTTTGCACGTGGATCCTTCAGGACAAACAAAAAAGTGCGTGTAACTTGTTGTACCATGAATAATTATTTGCCGTGTCCCCTGATCAGTCCTAAATTGTCTTTTACTCTTTTTATGACCTGTCTGATCATTATTTTTGGATCTAATTCGACCGTGTTGTAAAGGTCTCATATTCAATTTTGAATACTACTTTTATTTATTTATTTATTTTTTTAATATATTTCATCGTATCCTCACTCGACACGCGTTTGTGTCATGGCGCCTCGAATCGCGGGAGAGTGCCACCGCTCTGCCAGCTTCCGGCCCGAATATCCCGCATGTTCCCGGTGCTCGGTAAACGCAGGGGGGGAAAAAAATAAAAAAATAAAATAAAATAAACGACTAACTCTAAAGCTCCCACCCCCGTCGCCCAGCGCCGCCTCTTCTCCGCTGACGGGAAAGCTACGGGGCAAACCAGAGTGCGGTTGCCTCCCGCAAGGGCTCCCACCCCCCCCCAAAAAACCCCCCCAGGCTGTGAGAATTCTGAGCGCCACTAGGGGGCGGCCTCGCCGTCTAAAAGTCCATTTATGTCGAGTCCAAGGCAAAACAAAGAAAAAAAACAACGGGTCCTCGCGAGGAACCGGTCGCCTTGGGGATCGGCGGTGATGGGACCGCGAGCGAAAGTGTCATTATCCGGGTTCAACTCACACGGAAACAACGGGCCAAAGCCCCCAAAGGGCATTTTCGATTCCCGGCCGCTGCGCTCAGTCGGTGGCCCCGGTCGCATCGTCCAGGGTTGGCGACCGATGGTTGCGGCCGATCGTTGCATATCAAGCGACGAATCGATCGCTCAGCCCGTTGAAGCGTCATCCAAGGGGCGAGATAACGACGCCCGCCAGGAGCTGCCACGCGCAAACCGCTCGTTCCATCTGAAGGGACTCGGCTTCACTGCGACTGAAGACCGGACATTTACACCGGAGAAGCTGGAAACACTGAATCTTGGCCATTTTTGCTTTAAAGGAAAAAAAACAACAAAACGAATTAACGTAAAACTAATGATCGGGGTTGTTGAGGATAATATTCTATTTGAAGAGCTCGCAGTCAAAAAGAAAGAATGAGTAAATAAACTTCCATGTGCGCCGCGAGAAACTTGGACGAAGCGCCCCCCCCCCCCACTCACGCAGTTTTTCGCAGCCCACGTCGCACGCGTGTCGGGTCGCGGTGACAGCGCCGGCAGCCCCGCGAGCTGCAGCGACCGTGACAATGGCGCGTCGCGAGGACCGACGCGCGTCCGCCCCGGGGTAATTAGAGGCAGGCGATTCTCTCGTACCTGCCCCCCCCCCCACGTGGTCAAGATAAAGGACTTTCCCCCTGCAACGCACAGCCCCGATAAGAAAACGACACTTCAGCGGGAACAAATTTCCAACAACCGCTTTCATCAAATGTCAGACCGACGATGCGGCGATAACAGTAACTATGTGGAACATTATTATCTCCACGCACTAATTACTGCATCGTGATAGTGAGAGACTCGGTGCGTTTTAATCCTCTGGTGTGGCTCCGGATTCCTGCCTGGGGGGGGTTGAGAAACTTTTAGAAACTAAAGAAAATATAATAATGGCTACCGTCGATCATTCGTGGGAATCAATAAATGATCGACGAGTAAACAATCTGAAATGCTCTGATGTGAGACAGCATCGATAAATGTGTAAGTCCAAATAGCCCGCGGGCACAGACAGATTTGGAGACAGTGGGCTCCTGGACACACACACACACACACACACACACACACGCAAAATGTCGCCCACCCCTCCTGCACCGGAGCAGGACACCCAGCGACTGCATGTGACGCAGGTCTCTTTCCGGGCGTTTTGCATTTCTTCATCTTTTGGCCTTTTACCCCTCTGGTCGTTTTGTCTCTTTCGGGGGCTCACTTGCCGCGTCTTTGTGGCCAGCTCGTGTCTTCGTGTGGCCAGTTTGCTCGTCTTTGTGGCCATTTCGTGGCCCCCTTTGCCATCGTTTTGTGCCGCCTTGTAGTTGTTTAATTGGCTTTTTCCAACATGAAAAGTTAACGGACTTTCACACAGAGGCTCCGGTCCAGGGGCCCCAGGTAGGCCTGATAGTAACAACTAACCACCACGGCACTAACAAGCCAACTGCCCCCCCCCCCCTGGCCAAACCTCTGGTCCTGCTACATGCATTTTTAATCACGTGACGCTCTCGGTGCAGCGTGGACCTGCGAGAAAAATATCCTGGCAGCCTCGCGAGTTCTGTGTTTGTTTGTCTATGTATGTTGCCGATGGGGGAGCAGTAATCCGCGGGCCCCTGGTGTCCGGGGGCACACGCAAACGTGCTGGCTGTTAGGCTGCCGAGAAAAAAAACCCCCACCGGCTCTCATTAGCGAGGAAGAGAGAGATGAAGAGGAAGACAGAAGGTGGAAGAGGGGGGAGTGCGGTGGAGAGATAAAGACGGAGAGCGAGGGGGAAAACCAGAGAGGGAGAAGAGAAGCAGAGAGACAGATGGATAGATCACAGCTTTCACCTCTCGGTCCTGTTTGTTTGCACGGGGAGCCGCAACCCATT
This sequence comes from Xiphias gladius, assembly GCF_016859285.1. NCBI lineage: Eukaryota > Metazoa > Chordata > Actinopteri > Istiophoriformes > Xiphiidae > Xiphias > Xiphias gladius. The sequence continues at coordinate 22,632,560 of NC_053413.1, read as the reverse complement.
CCCCCCCGCTCCTCCTCTCGGTCCCGTCACCCTCCCGTTATCTTTCAGCACAAAATGCCGAGGATTAGTCCCGACCACGGCGGCTGCAGCCAAACGCCGCCGAAGCACGGGCAACGCAGGCAATCACTTAATAGATGCTTAATTAAACCGCCGCACTTGTTGTCTGCGAATGTGCCGATGACTCAGGAGTTTGGTGGAGAGTGGAAATGCTTTTTTAAAAAGTCGAGGCAGGAGGTTCCTCTTAAACTTTGTCACCAGCGACCCGGCGCCACACGTCGTCTATTACCGCCCCCCCCGACCAGCTCCGGCGGGCTCCGATTTTGCAGCTCGACACTCCGGCACGGACCCGGAGACTCTTGTTCGGGAGAGAGGTCGTTTCCGCCGGGTTCATAATTGACCCCCGTGTCACCGTGGAGATTCTTTACCAGAGCTTCCCGTGCGGTTGCTTTGGTCAAACTTGGGATGTCACACCTGTCACACAAAAATATAGGTAGAAAAATATTGAACATTTTGTTTTCAATCCTTTTTTTTTTTTTTACAGCGTTGTATTAGTACTTCTCCTGAAGCAAAGGATCTGAATACTTCCTCCACCACTGAGAAGATACACTATTAGTTAACAGGTGGATATGCTGTCAGAAAGACTGAATAAAATGACTTAAAAGCTGCCTAAGGGCAAATTAAAGTGGAAGAGTTTAACCCGAGGGCCGACGCCCCAACAGGTTATTTATTTCAATCCCGGTTCAACTTACAATATGACTATAAATGAATCTTGTGTTTTAAGATGAAACCATTACACGAGTTTACAGAAACGACGCAGCGTGCGAAAGGACACACGGTAATTAGATTTCAATGTACGCTTCTTCTTCGTTGGCAGCGAGACACAAATCTGTCACCGCGAGTCAAGATGATTCGTCCCCGTAAGCCTTCTCGGAAGCAGAGAGGAACATGGGGACAGGAGCTTATCCTCTGTTTCTGTAGCGGGGGGCGATCTGATGTGCGAGTACGTCCCCCCCTGTGCTGCAACGCTGCACAATAAGTGTGAAAGTGCTGCTTGAATTACCCTTTAGTCAGGTCACTGCCAGACTGCACCTGTGCTAGAAAAGCCAACGTTAGATTACTACTAAATTCTAAATGCTTCATTAAAAGATGATCAAGGAGTTAGTTACACAAGAGAGGGAAACGTAAACCGTCAAATTCAAAGGTCGTTTTATTTTGATCCCTGCAGGCGATTTGGTTGTTTGTCCATGATTTAAGTACAGTTGACTTGAACTGTAGTCGAACATTTAAATTCCCTGACACCTGGAGAAAAACTGCATCTGTTGGAGAAGACTGTGTGATGCCATCGAAAGCTCCAGAACAGCTACTAAATGGACCTTGTGGGGACATTGCAAAAGTTAATTTGTGGTTTTAATGTAGAAAACCTTTGGCGAGATTATTAAATGTTTTTATCGGGTTGATTTGTGTCTTTGAGGAGCTTGGGCACACAAAAAAACAGAAATTATATGACATTACATTACCCACGATGCAACTCCAACAGTTCAGTCAGCGACGCGGGTGTAGCAGTGGCTAGTGGAGCTAAAATGGGAGCCGGTGTCCTTTAAAACCTCAAGTCTCAGGTGAAGTCTCACGGCAGAAAAGTCAAAAATGAGACTTGAGTCTTAGTCTATTTTCTGAGAACAACCCAGGAAATAAGTTCACCGGCTTTTAGCTGTTGATGCTGTATGTGTCTTCACCAAGCATAGCAACAGTTACGACTACCATAGGCTTTCTTTGACTTTGTTTTGCGAGCGAAGTAAAACTAGTTGTAAAACTAGCCAGTTGGATCCGAGGTTATGCCAACAAAGCAAAAATAATAAAGTATCCATAGTGAAAATGTACGGAACAAAGTCTGGAGATGACATGGGTCTGGATCCTGATCAAGGGTTCTTCGCTCAGGATCACAAGAGAGACGATTCACTTTGTGATTCTGATGCGAAATGTTCTTAGTGCCGCACGTCATTAACGGGTCGCAGTGCCAAAAAATGGTTTTCCAACTCGCGAACACCTAAGGAGACCAAGGCCTGCGACGCGCTGCCGGTCTACAGACCTCTGTGTCGGGCTGGAAGAGACTGTGGAGGCTCGTGGTCACGAACAACTAGAGAGACAGATGAACGTTAACAATCCTCATTTGACCTCATTTGGGTTCCGCCATTTCTCCAACGCGGAGTAAAAAAATAAGCTGGTTCTCTGGCTTTGAGATTTACATCCATGGGTAAGATTATTTTTACTTAGTTTTTTTTTTCTTTGGTGCTGGCGTGAGCATTTTATAGACGTTTTTCACGTCTGTGCAGGACAAAAACATTCGGTGAGACTTCCTGTCGTTGCGCCTCATTGTTGTCTCTAAATGTGCCACCTACCGTCTGCCTTTTACTTAGAATGCTTTATTTTATCATTGTTTTCTTGTACACTGTGTATATATTTTTCTTCTTTTGTGTGCGACAGTCTCCTGTTTTACTGATTGTGTTTGTGCTCCCTTATGATTAGCCTGTGACAGATGCTATTTAACTACAGTTTTTGATTTGATATGATTCCCACCTTCCTCTCCATCTCCAAATCTGCCTCTCCACAGACTGACCGACTGGGACTGTGCACTCGTCCCCATCAGCTGGGAGCCTCCTCCGGTGTCTTTGTGTCTGCGTCTGTCAGCAGAGGAAGCGGGTTCCAGGGAGCGGCAGAGGGCCTCCCTCGCTCAGGCATCCTCCTACTGGGTTCACGGGACTCAAGCCTGGGAACCAGACCAGTGCCGACCATTCTCATCAAGGAAATGCACCCAGGTGCTCTGAAACTGAAATCCGAGCTTCGCTTCACAGTGTGGTGTCCGGTGTTTTTAGACAAAAGCTCTGAGAGGAGAAGTTCACGCTGAATTCTCTCTTCCTTTTTACATAAATTACACTCTGTTGATGAAACATTCGTAAATGAGGTGAACCTGAAAGCAGGTTTTTTTTCTTCTAACAGTCTGAATCCGTTATGACTAATAAATCTGCAGTCCACCTGTCTCGCTCTTGTCTGGCATCTTCACACTTCTTACCTCATTAAGTAGACAATATACTTTTAAATAAAGGCACGGCAGTTGTAAAACCAATTATGGTTCGAACTTTTAGCCTTCACGCACTTTTATTTTTACACCTTTTTCATCACATAAAGGATAGAAAGTTTCTGTGGGAACATTTTCTTCTGTGCTGTGTTCAGGTCTGAAGCCTCTCATCTCTCTGCAGGTAATTATTCATCATCTGTTCAGCCGAGACTCTATGAAATGAAGAAGTAGTGTAATTTGTGATGTGTTCCTTTGCAGTTACTCTGAAGATCTCTCTGAATCATGTTTTTAGCCACATTAGCTTGATCGCTCCTGCCACTTTTTTGCCAAGACTGAAGTGTTTCAATGACTCTCTGACGAGTTGAAATGAAATTGTTGTACAGACATTCATGGTTCTCAGAGGACGAAACCTCTCCAGCGCCACTGTGATGTTGACAGTTTTTGATGTGATTGAAATATCTTGATAACCGCTGAACGGACTGACGTGAAATTTGGTGCAGAAACTCAAAGGTCCTAGGGGATAAAATGTAATGACTTTGGTGATCCTCTGACTTTTTCTCCAGCGCCACCGGCAGGTCAAATTTTGTCCTCTCCAGAGAAATAGCTCAAAGTCTAATGGATGGACCGACACTAAATTTTGTTCAGACATTCATGTCTCCTAGACAATAAATCCTTATGGCTTTGGTTCTCTTTCTACTTTTCCTCTAGCGCCACCATGAGGTCGACGGTGAGATGTTAAACACAGTCAACATTGCACTGTATCTGCCAAACATCAGCACGTTAGCATTAACAATTGTGAGCATGTTAGCATAGTGATGTTGGCTTTTAGCTCAGAGCCCTGCTGTCCCTAAGTGCGGCCTCGCGAAGCTACTAGCGCGGCTGTAAGTGACTAAATCTATGCAGGTTTTGAATATAGGGTGTGTTCACGCCGGGGGGATGACATGGGTGGACCCAAAACAGCCAGCATTCATATAAAAAAAAAACCCCTTGATTTTCGATTCTGCTGTCAAGGGACACCACGTTCCCTGATTGTAAAACAGCTTTGTGAAGACCCCGGGAACTAGAAATAGCTATTAAATCCTCGCAAATGGGGCGGCACACATATTGTATCATTTTTCTTGTTAGTCAAAAATGCTCAATAATGGTGATTTCTGTGGTATACTAACGGAGGAAAAACAGTGTACTAAGGGTATAGCATACAGCATTATTTCCAGATTTGGTGTCAGGTGAGGTTTGGAAGAAAACGGCACGCGTTCACATGTGCCGCTAGATGGAAGTAAACCTGTCCGTCACTCGATCTACTGTACAAAGCTGAGACTGCCGTCCGAGGCCTGAAAAAAAAAAGAACCGTTTTTTTTTTTTTTTCAATCTTCCAAGCCTCGTGTCACCTTCCTCAGCTTTCCTGAGCCTGATAGCTCTTTATCACAGCCAAAAAAGTGACGGAGTATCATCCACAGTCTCTTAATCATCCAGAGGTAATTTCAGATGCACAGTCTGCAGATGACCTTGACTTTCTCTTTTTGAATGGGGTGCGCACTCCTGAGGATTTAATCCTTGCTGTGGCACTCTCAGAGTTTGAGGATTAGGTTTTTCATGCTGTGTTTGAAAAGCTTTAAAAGAAGTGAGTCAGAGAGAGAGAGAGAGAGAGAGAAAGAGGGAGATTTGGTGATAACCCGATAGAGCTATTGATTTGGTGAGAGGACCAGTTTCACACATGGCAAGATTCTGGAGAAAATAACTGTGAAGTTTAATCAATGTGCCGACAGCTAATCAAAAGAAGTGAGGTGTACCAGCAGCATGTGGTTACCTGCTTAGAGGGTTTATATATGTGTATGTGTGTGTGTGATTGTGTGTGTGTGTGTGTGTGTGTGTGTGCGTGTGTGCGTGTGTGTGTGTGTGCGTGTGTGTGTGCTGCGTATTCATCATTGTACCTCGGAGATATTTTGCTTGAAAAAAAAAAAAAAGAAAGAAAAAAATGTGTAAAAAAATTTTTAAAAAAAAAAAAAAAAAAAAAAAAAAAAAAAAAAAAACTTTTTTCTTTTTCATGTCATCAGGTGGGAAGGCAGGCTGCAGAATTTTTTCATTTTACTCCCAGGTCACAGTCATCAGAGCAGGATCAGGCAGGCAGCAGGATGGAGTCAGCAGACAGTGAACATCAGCAGATCATCACAGACAGCATCATCTCATCATGACACATGTGATTCCCACGGTTTCTGTTAAATATACAGAAAATCGTATCCATAAACTAAATAATTTCTCCAAATAAATGCTATCAATCTAGGTCAAACTGAAATATGACTTCTGGTTGTCTGTGTGGCCGGACCTTTTGTTTGCGTCTTTGGCATCTTTAAATGGGCTCACACATTTTATTCAAATCGTCTCCTTTTTTTTAAAATGTAAGATTAGTATAACTGGATTTGGTTGTGACTGACCTCCCTTAATAACCGTTTGAAATCCACCACCAGCAATGTGTTTGAACTGAAACACTCGAACATCCCGTACCTCTTCTTTGACACCCTAGCCAACGCTATTCATGTTCCGAAGAGAAACACCTTAAAGGTTTGATCTAACACAAACATTTTAATTTCAAATTCTGGTGACCAGCCACATTTGACGTCTCTTACCCAAACAAACATTTCTGATGCAAATGTTTCCAGGTTTGTGGGGATTTTTGGAAGAATTGGTTCCTGCTCCAAACGTACAATGTACAATCACTGTACAATCAGTACTAATGTTTTTAATCACAGTGCTGTAAAGGGCCCCCTGTATTTGATTGGAGACCAATGTCGTTGCCCCAAGAATGCAGATTGTATGTTATGACAGGTATTTTTATTGACCTCTCTTAAATTTTAGGGGTTGTATACGTGGCCTTCTACAAATCAAGCCCTTCTTTTTCCCTCAGAAAAGGTTAACATATCTGCTTATTAGTTTTTCACTTTCTACTGTCCCTGCCAGTTTAACTACTACAACTGGTTTAACTAAATGAATACTGACAAAAACTTTTAATGTAATCACAATATGGAATTTAATATAAACTGAGAACAATAATAGCTGAGTCTCTTAAGATTTCATCAGCTAATTTAGTGTGAAAAAATCACTCTAGTCCTGCAGATGCAATCAGTCCTGCAAAACATCTGTCACAGGGGAATTAGATTTATAACATTATTTGTTTATTTCTGCGGAAAGTTTTTGAGCAAACTTGAAAACTCATGTCCGAGGGAACAAGGCAATTAGGAAGGTAATTATTGCTTACAAAACCCTGTTGTAAAGCGTGGAGGGATAATACACACAACTGCAATAAAGAGGATAGTTAAAGCACAATAAGGCTACATTAAAACTGTAGTACTCCCGAAAGGAGTATTATGGGAATATTATACTCATACAATGGGCGATAAATATTATAAAGTACAACAAAGTCATTAAACAACCTAATGACCCCACATTGTGGCGATCCACTGGCTCGGTGGTCCACCTGTGACCCTGAACAACACAACCGAGGACCGTATTTATCAAACTTAAGAATTACACTTGAGTGAGTCCCCGTAGCGCCTCAGTCTTTCCTCAGTCCAGCGCGACAATGAAGATTGATGCTGAACCGGCAGTATTTCTTCTTCCACACCGGGAGGTCAACGGCTGCCGATGCTAACGTCGGCTACGCAGCGATGGCAGAAACTTACATATAGCACCTTCAACCGACTTAAAAGACCCCTGCAGCTCTCCGACATTCAAGAGGAATTTTGAGTCAAAGGAAGTTTGATAAATAGTTTTTAATTCTTAAATTTGTGACCAGGTGTAAAAGTGAAAGGTTTTTCCTTTTATGTTTCACTTAAGTGCAGAATTTTACTTTTAGCTGTTTGATAAATATGGGCCCAGTTACAGAAAACTGAAGCACGGCCACAATGGCATCGTTTTGCTCGAAACTCATAATGACTGTTCTTAAGGTTATCCCTGAGATTCAGTTGGGTGAAAGAAATAACTCGGCTCACCGTTTAATATTTCATGATTTAATTTAGATTCCCTATTTCAACCCTGAGTGCAACTCTTCGAGGCAAATAATCTCAACTAATGTCTTTCAGTTTTTCTCACAGGAACCCCGAAAAGGTTTCCAACACATCAGTTTTGTTCACTGCAAACACTTCGGCATTCAGGTGAATTCGGCACTCGAAGGAAACACACCATGTGTCTGCAGACCTGAGTTTGTGTTATATCTCTATACTGTCTCCCCACCAGAGCAGATTCTCAGACAGGGTTCCTAATAAAAACAGAGCTGATATCCTAGTAGCACAGCAGAAAAGTGTTGTGCTCATCAACAGGACTGATTGTGTCTTTTAGTCTAACATGATTATGTCCACTTTAGTGGTACTATAGTAGTAATACTATAGTTACTATATGTTTTGCACAGTATATGGTAGTTTAATACTTCATATGTTTTGTACTACTTGATGTCATGGGATGGCGTATAAGTAGCACGCCACTGTCAAGGACATTTTGCGAGTCGTGTCAGCCCATTTTAAGCTTTTTTTCGCGTTTCTTTTAACGCTGTTTTGGTTGGGGTCGGGGTTAGTCGGTAGAGAAATGACGCGGCGTGAAATGACACGCGAGAAGCCGAAAATGCATAGTGATGACGCGAAATGACTCAAGGAAGTTGGCGTGTTGTTCACACACCATTAAGTGATGGTGTTTTTTTTAAGTGATGGTGGCTGGTTTTGTGTACTCTTTGTGTGCGTCATGTACAAAAACGCTGAGTATGATTTACTGATTTAGAAATATACGGTTTTGTTTACTGCTAATGTTTACTGTTTAATGGAATATAAAATTTGTGTCAAAGTGGCTGAGGAGGACAAAATCTGAAAACAGTATGTTCAAATAAAGTCAAAAATGAGTAAAGGAAGTACTCTAAGACGCTGCTTCCTAAACTGATCACCTGATAAAAACAAGTACAATAAGTAAAAACAGAACAATGAAATTGCAGTGAAGGTGAGTGGAGTCATATGAACTACGGTATTCGTCAGATTTTTTATTCTTGTTGCGAATTTGTATTTATCAGTCAACCCCGTTTTCTGGTGGACTCTGACGCCACACACTGTTTTCTGTTGCCAGGGAACCAAATAACCGACATCAGATCTGCATCACCCACGGGGGAGGAATGAAATTTGCAGCAGTGCGGCTGCAACCCAACAGACTTGCATTATTAGAGTCAGCGGAGTGAGTCACCAGTAAAATTGAATTATTCGGGATTTTTTACATTCCTAGCCATTCCTATAAGGAGCCCCGCTGGTCCAACCCAGCAGCAGTGCCAACAACGTCAAGACAGCCTAGAACCTGGACTTATTCTTTCATATTTGTCGAGGGACTAATTTTCACAAAATATTCTTGTTTCCCTGATCTGATATCCGGTAAATTCTGTTTTTTGTTTTCCACATGATAATAGCTTGTTTTCCCAACATAATGATCTTGTTCTCGCAGGATAACCTGTTTACCTACTGCAAAATCTTGCCTTATCTAACAAGTTAATATCTTGTTCTAAAAACATTAAAAAGTAGTATAATTTGGTACACTGATTTTGCTGTACCATGACTTGTCACCTCATGAAATGTAACTATTACAACTGATAATTTTGTACTTTGTAATCTTCCATAATGTAATAACTTGATATCACAACATGTGGATCTTGTTCCTGCAAGACAACGACTGGATTTCACAAGATAAAAAAGAACAATGTTTTTGGACATTTATCTTGTTCCACCATGACTTGTTCCCACAGCAGTTGGATCAGACACATATGGTGATTTCTTTGGACACAATAACATCCATAATGTATAATTTAATAACTCATAAGCACAACATAAGTGTCTTGTTCCTTTAATTCTTGTTCTCAAAGATTAAAAAAAAAAACAACACATTTTCAGACGCTCATGGATTAACTTGTTTTTAGAGAGTAATATCCTGATCTCACACAAAAAAAAAAAACAAAAACTTCTTATATCAGGTATTAGGAAGATGTTATAACAATTTATGAATCGTATTTCCACAGGGAAGATATTTGTTTTCCTACAATAACATTTCTTATCAGTCAAAGCAGCTGTTATCAATATTTTTAAAAATATATTATATATATTTTTAAAACCTGAGTGAAAACTCCGCGATTTCGAAAAAAATCTCAAAATATTGCGAAAAAATTTTTACTTTCAGATTTGGCTGAGGTGAAAATGTTGGTGTATTGATAAAAGCAAAATGTCCTCTTCTTCTGCAGTAGTTCAATGGCACCCGACTGGAGAGTTAGCGCTTCAAGCTGTGTATCTTGAAAAACCAACTCTTAATATTCACATAACAGTAGTGGAGTGAAATATGAATTAATTTGCATTTTATTTTGCCAAATTTCTTGATATTCGTGTAAAATTGCCCGACATTTGGATGCAAACTCAATTAATGTGAAAGGGGTCGCTCGTATTGATGAACCTACAGAGAATTATCGCCCGAATCTGCAGCTCCTTTCAGTTTTACGGAGCTTTAATAGCGGGTTTCAGTTCGTTGTGTAGTTGACCGGCCGCAACTTTACTGTTTTGTTTCACTCTCACCGCTCTCGCACCATTGTTTTCGGCCTGCTAAAACCCCACTGTGCGCTCAGCACCAAACAGCAGACAGACACAGTTAGCAACTAGCTGGTGAACACAGCCGAAACATGAAGCAGCTAAAGAGCCAAATATTTCCGTCAGGGGTTGGTGGAGACCAAAAGCAGAGATAAAAGAGAGTGGATTTTATATCTAAGCTCACCAGGTGGCCACGAACTCGACTCCAAATGAATGATAATGTTGCTCTGTTAATGCCGAATGAGAAAATGTTCGCTGACAAGTTCGACATATATATACTTAAAAGGTGATGATGTGTGAACGCTCTGTTCACGATTTTTCAGATGCACCAATGTGACAAAAATATCACATTGCAAAAATTGCGAATGAATTGCCATAACTCATAGTATATCCACAACAAATGGCTCTTGTGCTAACAAAACAGAGGACCGACTTCTTATGGGAATTGTTATGGAAATTTTACAACAGTTAATGAATCATATTTAGAAAACTTCTTGTTTCCATAACAACACGTCCTCAAGGCTCGGGTTTTGTCTCGTTTTTATTACACTTTAATAATAAATATCCCAGAATGCGTTTCTTTTAGATTATGAACCAGCTCTCCCCACAGCAGCACGTTGTAAAGGCAGAAGTCAGGAGGAAATCAGCGGCGATCATGTGACTCTTAAGGGGGCGGGACTGCGCGTCTCTGCCGGCCAGTAGCAGCGCGGCGTCGGTCCAGGTCCCAGCAGCTCCGTGGGAGGAAAAAAAAAAAAAAAAAAAAAAAAAAAACCCAGAGAGGGGAGACGAATAACGGCACACTCTGATATTTATGGAGGCGATCCCCGCATTTATCGGCACCGCATCCGCGTCTCCGCCTGTGATGCACGTACATGAATGAACGCGTTTGGAAGCGGACGCGGTGAACGGCGCTTTGGGGCCGACGAAACCAAGCGGTCCACCATTGTTTGCGTAGAAATAAGAATGGCCTGGATGTGGAAGGTAAGTGGGGGTTTCTCTCTCACGTACATCCCAGTCAAAAAAAAAAGGGAGGGGGGGGGATCAAAACAAAACTAAACAAAAACCAAAAAAAAAACCAAAAAAAAAAAAAAAAACCCACATATGGAGCTCCTGACGCGGTTGGCTTTCATGTCAGTGTGCGTTTCAACAGATGAGGTGAAATGTGTGCAGGAAGCTGTGGTGGTGATGCTGCGTGGAGGTGATCCCCCCCCCCCCACACACACACACATCCTCCCCTCTCCTGGTTGCTGGATGTTCGCCTGTGTTTTTTTTTTTTTTTTTTTTTTGGGACTCTTGAATTTGCAATTTTGGTTTGTGCACATGACAGGAAACATGGGGGCAACCGGGCCCGTCGTGTTTGTGTTATGCCTTCAGTCTGTGTGTCGTTGCCCGTGAAGCAGGCAGATGCAGGCCGGCCGGCCAACATCCTGCATGACTTGTACAGGTGTTAACATGATGAGAGGAGTTAAAAAACACACACACACACACACACACACACACACACACACACACACACACACACACACGCACACACACACTCCCCTAAACAGGAGTGTTAACAGATAAGGAGAAAGTTAACAAAAAGTTGCTCTCTGACTCCCACTCTATCCCCCTCTCTCTGTCCTACTGCTCTCAGGTCAGTTCAGTTAATTTCAGCAATTTTCAAACTTACCGATGTTGACATGAGCAACAGTTGCCAGAGCTCAAGGTGTAGTCGGTTTTATATGACACAAAACACTCACACACCTTTGGGATTAGTGAGGGCTGCAGCTGACGTTTATCTTCATTGCTCGCTTAATGAACAATTTCAATAATTTCTTGTTTGTTTCTCTATAAAATGTCAGAAAATAGTGAAAAAAAATGTCCTTCAGAGTTTTCCCGGAGTTCGAGGTGACATCTTCGTGTCGTAAAGCCACAAGATATTCAGCTCACAATGATATAACAGAGAAAAGCAACAAGTCCTCACCATTGAGAAGCTGCGCCGAACAACATTTTTTTTCTTGATAAGTGACTGAAAAGGACTTTCTTAGTCAACCGTTTTGGCTACGTGATGGTGTGATGTCTTCACATTGCTTGTTTTGTTGAACCGACCGTCCAAGACAGTGATATAAAACAGAGAAAAGCAGAAAATCCGCACATTTGAGAAGTTGGAAAGGGCAAATGTTGGCTATTTTTAAGTGAATAGTGACAATCAAAATGGTTGACAGTTAATTTTCCATTGCCCAGTTAATTGATTAATTGACTAAACGTTTGAGCTGTATTACTGATTAATCTGCTGACAGTTTCTCTGATTTTTTTGTCTAAAAAATGTCAGAAAAAAAGTGAGAATATCAACCACAGTAGCAAAGACTTCTTTTGTGGAACCAACGGTCCCAAAGATATTTAGTTTACAACATAAAGAAAAAAATCAAATCCATCAAATTGATTTGATTTGAAGAAGAACGCAGCAGCAGTAGTTTTTTTTAATTGTTTTTTTTTGTTTTAACACAACTCGGACAATTCATTGTTTCAGCTAATCATAATCTCTGAATCTTCTGTTTTTCATCACCATCGCCTAAAACCAACAAAAACTTCTAAAAAGTGAAGATAATAAACAGAGAGTAACAGCCAAGTCTCACAGTAACAGACGGAAAAAAAAAAAGAAAAAATTTATTTTTTTTATAGTGACTCAAACAGTGAGTCAATTATCAAAATTGTTGTCGTCGATACACATCTGCATGCAACGTTTTTTTTTTTCTGACCAACAGTCAAAAGCTCAGAGATATTTAATTTACAATGATATAAAACAGAGAAAAGCGGCAAATCCTTGTTTTAGAGAAGCTTGCTCAAACACACATCATATGACTATCAGGGCACTCCCATATAAAGAGTGTAAACACAGCTTCACCGGTTCTCATTTGTGTATTTTAAGCACTGCGTTGTCTGTTATGAAAGTAAGTGTTTCAGAGTTGCGTCTTTTAACAGAGACATAGAGTACTGGCTCCTCAAATCACTCAAATCATGGCACTTGATCCCACATACACACACACACACACACACACACCATCTACAGTGTAAACACAGCTACAGTTGTTTTCATAGAAAATTCCGTTCTACATTTCATTTGTGTCCTTTCAGCACTATACTGTATTTTAACCTTCCTCGGCTTTTGTAAGTGTTTCCGGTCGCTAGGTTTGTTATCAGATAAACAAAAAAATCAAAGCAGGGCTTGGCGTCATAGTTGGAATCATCATCATGAAAATGAGAGGGATATTTTCTGATACTGATACTCTGCACTACGTGATTACGGTTGGGTATCAAACTACTCTTTGGTCACCAGCTGGAAATGCAGCCTCGAGTATCGAAAACGGTCACGTACTGAATGTTGGCACTGGATGTTTGTTCAGATTCTTAGTCTTGTTTTCTTATTCTTGGGCCAGATATTTCCCCATTAATAGGATGATTTTGCTAATTCAGACAGTATTTTATTCAGGCAAAGTTCTTGTATTGCTGCTTTCTTTTTTGACAAAACTAAACTTTTTTTTGTTGAATCTTTAAAAAGAGTTTTGTAAAAAAAAAAGAAAAAAAGAAAACTGTTCTACAAAATTCTTTAATGTAAAGGTATTAGTAGTATTAATGTAAGTTCTGGGTTTGGTACAGAGGCTGCAACTAACAATTATTTTAATAGTTGATTGATCTGCTGATTTTTTCTTGATTAATTGGTTAATTGTTTGAGGTATAAGATTTGAAAAAACGGGTAAAAAAAAGCTGCGAGTTCCTACGGCCTGAGGTTTCATCATGAGTGTCATTTTTTTGTCCGATCGACAGTCGAAAATCCAGGATTATTTAGTTTACAGTGTCACGCCCCACCCTTGAGCGGCCCCAACACTCCACCGCTGACCCAAATCAATCACAGAGAACACCTTGAAAACAACCAAATCCATGGGATTTATTAATATGAGTATACAAAACCACCAGGGCACTAAATCCAGACTACAAAAGAAGCCAAAGTCAAAAAAAAAAAAAAAAATCTCAGCCCGAGAGGCAGCAAGATCCCCACACGAGAAGCCTCTCTCTTTTGATGCTGGCACGGGAGCTCTCGAGCACTTCGTTCCCAGGCCAGGTGAGCCTTATAGATGACTGACCAGGTAGCACCTGGGCAGAGCTACAGAGAAGACAGGAGAGGAACAGGGACAGACAGAGCACCGGGAACATATACACCCGTAACAATGATCACTTAAGAAAAAGAGAAGGAGGAAAAACCTTGCAAATGAGAAGCTGGAACTCGGGGATGTTTGGCACTTGTGCTTGAAAAGTGACTGAAAATAGTTGCAGGTTATTTTTCTGTCGATTCACACTAATCTACGAATCGACTAGTCGTTTCAGCTTTTAACTGGTACAGAGACGTAGGTATTGTGTTGGCACGGTTGTTGAAAAAAACCGATCCCCAACCCTCATCGTGAAATGGCAAATGCATGCAAAATCGCATAAAATGAAACACAGAAAGCTCAGCAGAAATGTTCAGAGCAACGAGCCGTGCCCCACTCGTGCTTCACCAAACTTTTTATACGTGTAGAACAACTTTAGTTTGCCTTGAACCGTGCATTTGGACAAAAAGTTGCAGAGCGACGGCATAATAAGATCATGTGATCGCAGTAGGATTCTGCTGAAACGTGATAGATGCTAATATTGGATTATCGCCCATCCCTAATCCATAGCACAGTGGTTCTCGGCGCGTGCTGTGGCGGTAATTGCTGTCTTCATTCAGTAAAAGGTTGCTCTCCTCGCCATCCATCCTGCTGGCGCCTGTCACGTATTTATTTTTTCTGCAACATGACAGCAGGAGTCAGACCGTCCGTCACAGGTAACATACAGCCTTAGTTTGGTTTTGTCAGACTTAATGTTTTAGCCATATTTCATCGTGCCAAGGTTGGGGGCTTTTCGTTATTTAACAGCCCTTCGATTCCTGTCAATCCTCCGACAAAGGAAGAAATGAGAGGCTCTGACAGAAAAGCAATCCTTCAGCAACATGTCACTTTAGAAACTTTCGTGTCACATCCTTGTCAGCACATGTGGGCTGTTTTTGTTACCTGAGACAGCAGTTAATTTCACACTAGATTTGAAACCTTAATATTTTAATAAACTGTATTGTAAAAATATATAAAAAAAGGAAAATGTAGTTAAATGGTACAAATTGCAGAAGGGGTTTGAAGGAAATGTAAACTGGAAGTGGAACAAAGTAAATGAGCTGTAACTTTAAATTAAATGACACCAGTATTCCCGTTTCTTGTCGGTTGGGTTGAAAAGTGGTTTTTAGGACATAAATCCTGTGCAACACATTGTCAGACTCCAACCCCCATAATACAAATGAATATATCTTCATGAGGCCACCGCCCGAAAGTGTCGACAAGCCACAGCAAAGTGATTGGCTGTTTTGTAGGCTTGGGCCGTGTGAGAATTTGATCGTAAAATTTCCGACACCGCCCGGATTTCGCCCGCGGGCCGTCTTTGGCTCGCAAAAGCAGCCGGTGGACGCGTGTCCCGGCGCGACCCGTAGGATCAGCGGTCTGGACTGACAACCACATTTTTCTAACGAACGCCAAGTTACATCTCAGCAGCCCAAAATATGGTAGCGCAGTGTAAAGGTGCCTTCAGACAAAGCATGGTGGAGCAGCACTCTATGATTAGGTGATTTGGTTGGTGTAGCGAACAGGGCGGATGTGTGTCGCCTCAGGCTTTGCCTGCTCTGCTTTGTCGTCTTTCTCAACAGTTCAGTTTTTACACGGTGCCTTTTGGAAACTGTTGCTCCCCGCTGTTTTCCGTCTCCTTTGGGCCTAAATAATCCTGGATTTTTGAGGCCAAGAGCGACATCAGTATTTCAGAGTTTAAAGAAAAAGACAATAGTATATCCCCTGGTAACAAAAACTACACTTTTCTGATGAGGGTCCTTTACATTTTGATTATTGAACAATTGTGTAAGATATGTACTGAAAGAGACACTTTTAAAGTGGAAAAATGGACGTGTCGGTGCTTTCTGGTGTTTCTAAATAACCTCAGACATATCTTTGGTGTTTCTTTGCTGCATTTTCTAGTTTGTTATCGGCTGACATGTACAGGTTTGCCAGAAATGATATACTGTATTAGTTATAATAAAATATTGGCTGTCGATATCGGCTCTACTCTGTATCCCCCGAATCCACAACGAGGCACCATATACCATTTGCCACTTTCTTACTGTAAATAAGAACTTGTTTTTAACTTATTTGAAATAAATGTTATTTTATTAAGAATGAGTAAACAAAAAGTGTTGAACCATAGCATAGACATATGGTAGAATATATGCTGTATTTCAGATATGTTGTGAATAGTTTGCTGAAATTTTAAAGTTGATCTTTCATCTATTAAAGCTCATTTTTCTACCAATAAAATGAACAGTTTGTCAGTCGTGTGAACCCACCAACCAGCTTTAGTGTGGTTCATGACACGGAGAGTAGCTTTACTTGCACTCTGCTACTTAGTTCATGTTTTTAATTGGCGAGAGAGGCCAGCAGAGAGAGATCTGACGTGCAGGGGTCCCCCCGCGTTTGTTAGCTTGTGCTTTAATTGGAGTGAGTTCACGCGAGAAGGACTGTGCTCGAGCTGGGAACGGCTGCCGCTGTTACCCTTCCATCGCAACAGTTCAGGATGGGCCTCCCCATCGCTTCGCATCAAAAGATGGCGATGCTGCTGCTACTCCTAACTACGTATGGCAGAACAAGGCCAGAGCAGCGGGTTTCCGTGACGGGTTCGTGCGCGTTCACGCAAGTGGAAAGCACACACACGCGCACACACACACAAAGAAGATTTCCAACTAATTAATGCAGGCTCAGACAAACACACAGTCATTTGTGTGTGTGTCGTATGAGTAAAAGCTTTGGGGAATGCGGTGAGTGTCCCAGTTCTTAAAGAGTTTCAGGGATGAATGGCACTTCTCTGAGTCCCCCTTGTCCCGTGTGGTTGTGCTACAGCAGAAGGCAGGCTGATAAAAAGTGCCCTGCCACAGTTTTAGAGAAAGCACGGCACTGACAGGATGTTGAATCAGGCCGAAGCTCTGGTTTGTATCCAAAGTGTTATCAAATCCGCGCTCAGATTTCCCTTTGTGCCACTGGCTCCTTTTATCTGTTTCCCTTCCTGAGTGTCAAGTTTACATGAGAAATTTTGGAATCCATTGTTTCATACTTTTCAGTCTGGCAGCCTAGGGTCCTAAAGGGAGACTTAAATTCATTTTTAATCCTACAGTAGATACATCAGTTACTTATATTTTAATAGATTCCTTCATACAATAATGATCATTTGAAGTCATGATGCTTATGTAAGGTGCTTTATAGCAGAAGTTTAGTTTTACTACTTATAAATATGTAAAATATAAATCAATGCATGACGAAAAAAATCATATATCAGAATTCAGTGTACAACAGGAAACCAAAAAAATCATTGCAAGTTTTATGGGAAATGTAAAAAATTTGATTATAGCACTTAACACTCTACAAATTCTATAAAGTCAAATATTAAGATTCCTTTTTGCTAAGAAACCAGCATCTGTATCCTGTTTTGTGCTCGTTTTTGCTCAGGCACTTTTTTGGTCTAAATTTTAAATGGAAGAAATATAGATTTTTTTTAGCGAGCCAAAGTGAAATTTGAACCTCTGGGTTCTGTTCCAGATGTAAGAAAAACCTAAAAAATCCAGTTAACATTTGTAACTATCCAAATAACTAGAAATTCAGGCTTGGAGCAGGGCCTAACTCAACAGTACCGTAACTGTTTAAAAAAAGTATCCGATATCCTTTATTTACTATTCCCCGTTTTTTAGCTTTAATGAACAGGATTTGCCATAAGCCCTAGACCTTTGCGGGTGAACGCCGCATTCACGTCATGTGGGAGGGAAGGTGGTGATGGGAAAGATTCCCCTGTTTACGACTTGAGAGCGTTCACGTCATCAGACAAACCAAGATGGCAGCTGTCAGCCTTCTTGTGCTACTGCTTCTCAGGCGTTAATGGAGATCCCGGCTGTTTTAGTGAAGAAACACTGATAAAACAAAACAGAAAATGACAAACTTTAGCTACATTTCTTCAAAGAAGGTCGCACTACCTGGCAAGCAAACAGGTTGCCAAAAAACACAATTGATGGCAACTGAACAGGGGTGAAATTTGAACCAGTTGTAGTAGTTGAGTGACGGTTGTTGTACCGCATAGTGGAACATGTGAGGCTGAAAAATACGGTGCTTGTTCAATATAGCACTATATCTGTTGCATTTCAGCGTTTGATTATCTTTACTTTGCTAGAAATTTTCAGCACCATGTCGGATATATCGGAGCTTTCAGAAAAATTGGACTTTCCCAGCCATAATTATGACCCGGATGTTGACGTCAACGCCATTTACAAGGGGGAAACTGGTAATTACGGAAACTCCGATATGACGTGATATGACGTCACAGCTGGACAAAAGAGTTTGAGTCCATCGGCGAGTCAAGGGGTTACGGTTACTTCACGCGTCTGTAATAAGAGCAGGACAGAGGGGACTGAACGCTGTAGAAATTTGTAGACTGCAGAGATTACGATTGGAAAGTTGAAAAAATGACTTTAGAAGAGAGCGTCAGAAAGTTTTATGAATATGGACGAAACCAAGTTATGCTGACGTAAGCACTGGCCTTGCCGTGCTTGTAGTTTTTTCTTGGGATCCGTAGTTTTTTTCTGTGCTCACAAAGTAATTGTTAAAACCACGAAGTTTTCAATTTGCTGTAGTGGATCGTAATTTGGGTTATGTTAGGGAAAGTAATTTGCAGGAACACGCTTCATTTTTTTCAGAAAGACCAATGGAAAAAATCCTGAATGAGAGATTGCATTGAGTTTTGGGGGCCTTCTGGGGGCCAGTGGAAGCAAGTTGTTGAACGCAGTATTGATGTATCTGTGATGAACTTGTTAGCAAACAGTTCCTCCAGCAGCTATGGAGAGACATTACCATTCAGTTGTGTTTCTGGCCACCTGGTGAATGTAAGTCCAATATTCACTCTTTTAGCGCTTGCTTTGGTCTCTACCAACTCCAGAAAGACAATATCTGGCTTTTTCGTTGCTACGTTTTTCACTGTGTTCACCAGCTAGTTGCTTACTGTGTATGTCTGCTGTTTGGCGCTGAGCCGGTAGGGTACATTGGATATTTATGGCTTTTTTGCTCTAAACAGCTGCGTGCCGGAGTTGAAGAGCAACGCTAAGAGAGCGGTGAGAGCTAAAAACCGAGGTGAAACTCTCTGTAACGCTCTGCAAAGAGGGGGCTTCAGATTCAAATGATGTGACTGCAGAGTTATCACATTATTCAAAGTCAGTTTCCACAAATATGTCCAAAGACCGCTTTAATACTTTTTTTGAAAAATAGAAAAATATGCCCAATAGCTGCAGTATCATCCTAATTGATATTTCGTGACACACATGGTGGGAAGAATTCAAATTTTAGTTTGACTTTAACTGAATCCTCCTCCCGACTGAATGACCTAAAATAGAGTCTTTCGCTCTGCTGTTGCCATCCATTCCTTAAAGCCCTTTGAGCCAACAGGGTACCATTTAAGCGTGTGGCTGCTTTATCATGGTAATGTAACCTACATCTGTTGCTCAGACACACACACACACACACACACACACACACACAGACGCACTCACTGCTGCAGAAGCCAGTGCTAGGGGTTAGCGAATTCGCAGTGAAAAACCGAGGGTGATAACCTCCCTCCAGATCTGGCATTAATCCACGCAGTTGTGGTAACTGGGCCAGCGGGCCGACCCTTCGCTCGCACTGGGAATCTTACCAACATCTGGGGAGACTTAAAGCATTACTTGATCTCACTGCGTGCTGTCAGTCATGTTGTTCAGGTAGTCACTAATCCCGGGCGGTTTAATCATGTGCCACTCTGCCAATTCCGGCTGCTTGATCTCCGCTGACACGAGATCAATTGCCATCGCTTTTCTAGGCAGATTTTTTTTTTTGTCTGTTTTTGTGTCTGTTCTTCACCCAGATTTGGACAAACTACGAAGAAAAGACAGCCCAGACTTTAATGAGAGAGGTGATATTGCAGCCTACGAATAAAGGTTCCACTCTGTAATTGCAGTCACGGTCAGCACCATTAACATTAAGTGTCACTCGGGATATGTAATAATAAGGCCATTGCCTCTAATATTACTGTACTTGCATAATTGAAGCTGTGACGTTGAAGTTGAAGTTTTGTGACTTAAATTCTAAAACAAGAGGACAGAGCCAATATTAGTATAGAAAACAGTTCTACTAATCTTCGTTTGTTCTTCTGGACATCAGGAGGAAGTGCAGAAATTTAACTGGATTTTGTTTTTAAAGTGAAGATTGCCTTAGACCGCATCGATTTAAATGCAACCTCAGCTATCAGAAGTGAAAGGCCTTTACTGGAGTTATTCCTAAAGAGTTCAACTCTCGAAAACAAACCAGTGCCTCCATGTGTTCTGTTGTTTTTGGTGAAAAACAGAGATACTCTTATGTGAATTTTGGTACCAAATGGTGACGTGCACTCTTGTCTGCAGTATTCGTTCTGTAGTGAGAATAGAAATTTTAGTCACAAAGATTACAAAAAATAGTAGCAGATTTTCACATTTGATAAATCATCTCAAGCTGCTCTTAAATTATCTCCTTACGTCCTGCGATGTCCAAACAAGTAAAAACTCTGCTTTCAAAAGCACCTCAACATTAACTAAGCAAAAGTATTTGGCTTTTTGCCTCCCGAAATCAAACCGATTGTCTCTACATCGCCCCTTGTTTTGTGTGAAAAGCATTGATACTGTCAGTGACGTTTTATTAATTTGCAGTATTATGAGGGTATTTAGTGGGTGAGGGAACTTTAATCACCAAGATCAGTAAAATTGTATTTTTTATATCAGCGGTGCAATTTTCAGATTTCATAACTCATCTCAAGCTGCTTCTAAATTATCTTCCGACTCCCTCTGGGATTTTGATTTTCGTTCAGCCGCACTTTCTTCTGCTTCTTGTATTCATTTAAGTGTTTGTCTTGTTGGTCTTAAGTAGGATAATTGTCAGATAATCAGCCACGGTGTTCGTTTTGAACTACACCTGTCTGATCCGTCTGCAGCAACACACGTTCCGCAGCAAGCACTTCATGGATTAAAAGGTCACACACCTTTTTAGGATTAAGACTGGCCTCTTAACACTTCACTCTCCACTCAGATGTGAACTCCTACTTGTAGATAAAGACTGAATGACCGACTGAGTGCCGTCACTACAATCTGCGAGACAGAGCTGCCAAGATGGCAGATCGTTGGCGGTCAGATGGCATCGTTCGGTCCTGATGGGTCCCTGCCCGAAATCTGTTTTGGGTTAGAACGTAATCCAGGAGGTGATCTGCCAATTTACGGCGGTGTGGAAATGACAAATACTGGATGGACTTCACACTGTGAATGTATGAAGGATTTACCAATGGATGGTTAGTCTGTGGAGGGGTGCCGTGGGGGGGGGTCAACAAACGTTCTTATTAGAACTCGACCTTTTCTCTAGTGCCACAATCAGGCCCTTTTCATTTCTGTTTCCTTTTTGTTTTACATTTTCCATTTCCACTTTTACAGCTGCTTATTTTCTAGTTGGTATGTATAGTTAGTTAATAAATCTGCTGCCGATTTTATTATTTTATTTTGTTTTTTTATATCACTTGATGGAGGATAATGTTACTTTATTTTAATTGAAGAGGTTAAGGCATATATAAGTTATATTTATTTCAAATTATTCATTAATTTAAAGAGAATTTTCTTTTCAAGAATTTAACCATTAAAATGACATTTAAAATGTGAAAGATGGTCTTTAGCACATTTCTTATAGAAGGTATCAGTCTTGCATCAGATAGTGAATTTTACTGTTGGCAGAATGTTGCAGGAGCGTCTGCACAGTATTATATTTTCAAGGTTTGGCTTGGCCTGCGGTGGTGGGGCCCCATGTGATATCTTTTCACGGGGCCCAGAATCCCTGGCGGCACATCTGAGTCTGTGTGAGATGTGAGGTAGTGTGATGGCTGTGTTGAACACAGATGTCAGTTCCGAGGTATGTGTGTAGTAGGGAATTGAAATTCTTCCAAGGTGGCAAGAAAACCGACTGAACAAGACATTTTTCATGTTTTATGGTGCAGTAGAAAAAAACATCACAGCTGCAACTAACGATCGGTTGATCTTGATGAAAAATGCTCATCACGTGTTCAGATGTGTTGTTTTGTCCAACCGACGGTCCCAAACCAAAAGATAAGCAGTTTACATTAGTACATTATCTTATTCTGGACTGTTCATCAGACAAAAAAGCAATTTGAAGACGTCATCTAGGCCTTCAGTAAATTTGAATGAGCATTTTTTTTTACTGCTTTCTATTATTTTATAGCATCAGTTATTAATTGATTAATTGAGAAAGTGATCTGTAGATTAATTGATAAGGATAATAACCGTTAGTAGCAACAGCAATCAGTCATTTTTTCCCTAGTAGTTAATCGACCCTTTCGCCAGTCATCCTTTTTGTATCATAGGGGAGAGAATTTTCCACAGAGGGAAGGACAATGATTTTTTTAAGTTTTATGGCAATATTAATGCAATTTTAAAACGTAAATATGACAAACTACCAAATTTAGATCTAATTACGACACTTTGTGGGTATGAAATGTGAAAAATGTGTTCACTTGTTTTCTGTTCCGTCTTTGTCTTCGCTGGCACAATTTCAGCGCTCTGGATCACAAAATACTATGCAATTTGATCAACTTTTAATAGCATTTATGTCCTGTGTTAATTTCCTAACATAAAGTAGTTGCAGAGTCCTGCAACTCCCAGCCAGCTGGCTCCCAGCCAGGTCCCCCCTGGACATTGTACACTTGGCAAAGCCCGAGAGCTTGTTGTACTCCTGGCAAGGCCTTACTGCTTATTGGCACAGGGTTGATCCAAAAGCCCCAGAGGACACAGAGCGGCTGAGGCCATGTTTGATAAGGAGGTATTGTCTCCATGGACTTGGATGTGGCTTAGAAATGTTGTCCAAATGTTGACAAAAAAAAAAAAAAAAGAAGACGCACAGAATCAAAAGAGCAGCAGCGCGCGTCAGAGTGCGCGGAAAGACTGCGCATTAACTTAAAATGAAGCAGTTAACTTAATTAAAGAAATGGCTCAAGTGTTTGCCTCGGTCAGTTGTCTGTGATTGAAACACTGAATCCTACGTGGCTCCAGTGTTACTTGTTTGTACCTGACCATGTCCTTTTAGCTGCTCGTGGGCAGGGGCAGTAGAATCTTAGTTTGGAGTATCAATTTGGTGTAATAGGTTTATAAAGTCCTGTGGTCAAAAACGGTAGACAGATTGCACAAATTGCATCCTTGTTGTCGCTCACAAATGAATTCTTGCCCCAAGAATCCAATCCAGCAAATCCCCATTTGATCCAGGCTGGACACATCAGAAGTGCAGAATACCCTTGATCTCATGGCCACGCCGCTGCAATCCCATATGTACAGTATTTTCTCAACAGCTTTCCCAGACAGTGAGGTGGCAAGATTAGGCCTGGTTGTTACCCTGAGTTACGGCTGATTTTGTGCTGCTCGCCTTGAGCTTTCCGTGCTCCGCCCTTGAACCAAGCCTCTGAGCAAGCAGAAAATCCCTGTAATTGCATTAGTGTTGTTCAACTCCAAACTCCTTGCCACACCCGCTCCCCCCAGACCGGCTTGTTAGTTTAATTTATTGCTTTGACATGTTTTTTTTTTCATCCTGTTGCAAAATTGCGGAAAACACATACAGCATCAGATATCCTTGGCAAATATCCTAGCTCTGATTCACTCTCCTCCTCTCTCTCTTATTGAAGTGTCAGGTTGTGCTATAAAATCAGTGTTGTGTTCAGTGGGAGCCCGGTCTTGTCATAGTATAGGTCCCTTCCTGAGGGCTCTTGACAGAGCCAGCTAATAAAAGGTTTCAGTGCCAGCGTTATTATCCCCGGTGGAAGCCTAGCAGTGCTCTGGGCGCCAGCACTGGGAGGCTGATTGCCTCCGTGAACTGAAGAGGTTGACAGACACAAATAGAGCCTGGCGGTTAAGTGTGGGCATTAAATAAAGTGCAGTCAATTTTTTCATGAAATATAATCCCCCGTCCGCTTTTATGCTCGCCTGTGCCCCAGAACTTTCTGTTGTTGTTGTCATTATGAAAAAAGGAAACGGTCAGGGGTTCAAAATGCCACCGTGTACTCTGGGTAATGTTGTATCTGCTCAGCGAGCCTGCTGTTGTTTTGTAAGGATCCTGCGCTGCTGTGTGTCAGGTCATGCTGTTGCGTTTGAGGTTTCACGGGTAGTTTTGTGATGGTTTTGTCTGTCCAGATTTGTATTTTTGCCTGTTATTGATCTCCCAGGCGACTACAGGTGCTTGCTGCTGTTTTTGATTTTGTTGTTGACTCCAACACTGCTACCACCTCCCAGACCCTCACCCCAACACAAACATTAAATGCCACATTTCGCATCCCTCAGATTTGCCGACACAGCGCAGCAACTCCGCAGAGGCTTTGACGGAATGGACTCTGCAGACTTCATTGTTATTTTCCAGAATGAACACCTGCGTGTGCCACATAGCGGGGCTGTTGGGTTGCCTTCTATTCACCTGGGTGGTATGTTTATCATGTCTTTCACGATGCTGCTGTTCGAGCTCTCGGAGAACCTTCACAATTAGATTAATGAAAAACAAAAAGCTGTGCTGGCAAGTCGTTAGAGAAATTTCTGAAGCTTGGAACAAAGAGGATTCCGGTGACTCAGATTCTCTCGCCCCAAATAAAAAAAAAAACTCTGGACCATGAATTGGGAATGACATGATTTAAAAATATGTCTTAAATGCAACATATCTGTCATCTGATCCGGCATATCCTATTTGTTCTGCAGCTCAGAAAGATTAGAGCCGTCTTTCCTTATGCTTGGCACTCGCTGCCAGTTAGCCTCAGTACAGACATTGTTATTAGAAAAGATTTTTTGTCACGTGTCCTGAGATTCATCATTAATCATGAGGGAAGGAGCATTTTTTTCTTGAAAATGGACCAAAACAGTTAATGAATTATATAAGTCGGTGCCAACTGAAGGGGCACGCCAACAATTTTATAGATCAAGGATGAGTTTAAAAACAACCCGGGTGATGTCGTCAGGGTCATCTCGGGTTGGGTCATGGAGTTTAATAGATATGAAGACACGGGCATTTAACCAGGCACACAAACCACACAATCAAGTTGTGTTCTGGGAATCGTGGGCTCCAACATTTCTGGAGCTTGACCCAAACTAGGGACTAGAAGTCAGGAAATATCAGCCTCTGCAGCTGTAATTTCGACCTTTCCTTTTAGCCGTGCTAGTGGCACGGCTCCAGGAGTGACCGTCGTTCTGTTGGTCTGTTTGTCGGTCCGCCACTTTGGTGCAGACTGAAATATTTCAACAGCGAACAGAATTGACGTGGGGATGATTCCAGTTGACCCTGGTGACCCTTCTGACTTTTCCTCCAGCGCCACCATGATGTTGACATCTGTGGTTTTGAGCGAAATGTCTCAACCACTGTTAAATGGATTACCATGCAGTTTGGTACACACATTGATGTTCTCCTCGGAACGAATTGCAATCGGTTTGTTGATCCTCTGGCTTTTCCGCCGGTGCAACGTCAGAGTTCTAATTTGTCGATTACGGTTTAGCACCAAAACTAACGACATTCCCATCAGCCCCAGCTCCGCTTTGTGTTTTGTGCTAATCAACCAATGTTGGCGTGTTCAAATCTGCTGATAGTGAACAGGGTAAACATTACACCTGTTAAACACCAGCTTAGCATTAGCTTTGTCTCTGGGAGCGTGTTAGCATGCTGACGTTGCCTCGGGGAGCTGCTGGTATGGCTGTAACCTGTCTTTCACATGTTCCCAGACATTATGGAAGTACAATACTAAATACCTGTGGTATCCCTCCAACCTGTTTCAGCTCTAGTAAAGTGTGGGCAGTTTGTTAACTGTTGGTCTTTTTTTTTTTTTTCCGTCTGCCACTTCCGCTTCCTCCCCTTTCTGTTGGATGAAAGGACGGAGTGGTGTTTTTGTTTTTAAAAGCAACTTTTAAAAGTTACAGGAGTCGAAGAAGACACAAATAATCTTTCCAGCCAGAACAGTGCATTTGTAACCTCGAGGTGTCTCAGTCATCATCCCTCTGAGGGCCGAGCTCGGAGCAGGGCAAAATTCCTTTCATTGCCGAGCCACTTGGAAATTCAGTGTGCACGTCTGCTTTCTGTCTCCAGTAGTCTTTAGGAGAAGGCTCCTTGTCAGAGACATCTCTTTAACAAATAACACCTTTAGGAAAATCTCTGCAGAGGCCGGACGTCTGTTTAGTCAAGTAGAGAAGAAAATTGGCAACACTGTTTGTTCCCCGGTCTTGCAGATGATGTACTGCATCTCTCTCTCTCTGTCTGTCTAATCCTCTCAGATTCTATAGTTTGCACTGGTGATATACTGTATAAACTCAGATTTCTCTGTGTGAGCAGTCGTGCTGTGTGTAATCACCATCAATGAGATGAGGCTCTATTATGGAGTTATGGAGGGATACCACAGAATTTCAGTGGAAAGATCAGTTGTTAAATGTCAGTAATCCTGCACTGGCATTTGGCAAATTGAAATGGATTTTCTGCGGTCGATGTTTTTCTCAACAGCGAGCTTCCCCTCCCTGCCTTCGCCCTTCAAACACAAGGAGACCAGGAGAATAATTTGCTATTCTGCTGTAAAGTATATTCATATAAACACTAAAAATGGAAGTGTGGCATCTGCTCTTTATCGCACGTGCCTTTAATTGTGTTTTAGCACCTCACTTCCTCCTGCAAACTGGTCGTCTGCCGTCCTGAGTTGTGGCGTAAAGTTAGGACACCTGTGGTGGATGGAGGGCAGTGCTATACAGTAGCTTTGTCCTTGGCCAACAGTGCGTTCTTCCTGCCCACCGGCCATCTGCGAACTATAAGAGCCAGCACTCGAAAGCTCAGATATTACAGTATGATAAAGCTAAAATTGCTTTTGTCCTGAGTGAGCAGCAGAAGTCATCTTCTGTGACTGGCCGAATGCCGCGGGACATTCTGGCTCCAGGTTCCCTCTGAAGATAACCCACGATGATAGAAATTTTGGATTTTAGAGAATAGGGGACGTTTGCTTTTTGCCACATTCATTCTCCTTTTGGCCGTAAAGCACAAGTGACAGGAGCGGGTGGGCTGATACATGGAGCAACTGCACCTTCATGTTCAGGCTGTCCCTGTCTTCACACTGTGTTTTAGTAGCCTTAGCAGTTTCTAATTCTGCAATGGATGAATTCTGTTATAGGTCTTTTTTTTTTTTTTCATTCAGCTCAGAAGAAATGGGGAAGAAAATCTCAACAGCTAAAAATATTGGTACTCATACAGCTGCTGATAATGATCACATTTTGGCAACATCGGTTCAAGTCAAGTCAAGTCATAAAGCCCAAAGTCACAAAATTGTCTCACAGGTCTGACTAAATTGAACAACATATAGCCCCCCCCCATGTTTAGACATGGGGGGGGCTATGTTGCCTTAAAATAATATGATCATGATGTTTATTTTTATGATAATATTCCCAATACCAAATTAAAATACTGAAAATTATTTATTGTTTATTATCATCTTAGTTTAATTATTTACCCACTTTATTTTAAAAACAAAACTTTTATACTGTCCGACCATGATTTCTGGCTCTTGTCGAATTAAACTGGGTGCTTTTTCTTGAGATAGTGAAATACTATGCACCGGTATAAGCGTGAACGCCTCTCACCTTAAGCCCTGGATTTGGATACAGTTTGGGTCATGCTCTAACAAAGCTAGTTCATACGACGTGCCGTCCAACAACGTCGTAAATCAACCACCTATAGTTGTTCTGAACGGCCACATTTGAAGGTCGGGTTGAAATCCGTCCGTCATTTCATTTTAAAACGAAGATAAAAAGGTTCCAATTTTCAGAGATTTTTCATAGTTTCCTCCATTTTATGTACTTCAGATTTTTTTTTTATATTTAGGTCATGCGATGCTGAAAATCACACTTGTGTATATTTAAGGATTATAAATCTGTAAGTTACCATAAATTCAGCATGAAAAATGTTCCTGGTTGGACGTCAGAGTGAAATATGTCTGTTATGGGGCTGCGACTAACGATTGAATTGATCAGTTAAGGAAAAGACTGAGAAGTGCTCATCACAGATTCCTACAGCCCCAGACACACCCCTCAAAGAGCTTGTTTTGGCCAAACGACAGTCCAGGGGGAAATGGAGAATGCTTGGCCATTCGTTTGAAATACGACGAAATACTTTCAACGATGAATCGATTATCAAAATAGTTGCTGATTATTTCCCTGCCGATTAAGTATTTGTTTGATCGACTGATGGTTGCAGCTGTAGTTTGTTTTAGTCCACTTTGTGTGAGTGATGACTGTGGGAGAAGCTTTGACCATTAGTGGAAAGCACTCAGATCTTTTACTCAAGTAGCCGTACCGCAGTAAAAGTGCTGCATTCAGAATTTTACTTGAGTAAAAGTACAGAAGTGTGAACATCAAAATATACTTGAAATACCAAAAGCGACCCATTTAAGAATATATATTTATGTTATATATATTTTTTCTTATCGGATTATAATTATTGATGCGTTAATCTGTACATTACTTTTGATGTTGAGGCCGGTAAAGGTGGTGCTAATTTTTAAGTACTTTGAAATTGTACCTGAGTAGAGCACTTGAGTAAATGTACTTTGTTACTGTACTATCAACCAGTGGTTTCGTGTGTCGCACTATGTGTGTTATCCACCCGAGGTAATAATAATGATGAGATGAAGCGACGAGCCTTATCATGGGAGAAACAGTTGTTTTGGAGGAAATTGAGAGTGATGTCGGTCTCTCGCTTTGGCAGCAGAGTAACTTCCAGTCCAAACGTAAAATCTCTGTATGCTTTGTTTCCGACAGGTCCGCTCACACAGCTATTCAGGCTGTCATCTTCTTAAAGTGCCAAAAAGAGCAGCTTTTTTCTCATTTGAGCGAGCGTCAACCTGTGCAGCAGCGTGCGGCGCCTCGCCAACCTGTGTCCGTGAACATATGGTGCCGCAGCTTTTTTTTGTTTCCCTCAACCCAAAAGTTTGCTGCAAACAGAAGGGGGAAGTGAATATTGTGGAGTGTTTAATCCTTTATGCTTTTGGGGATTATGTTGCATTTGATATCACATATGCATTAGTCAAATGGGTTCTGACTGCTTGCCCTGACACAGTGTGCTGACACACACTTGCATGCACACACACGTTTATATCCATATCTACTGATTAAGACTTGGATTTGCAGTATTGACGTTTATAGCAATAAAAAAGCAAGTGGATGAAAATGGTGTTTCTTCCTTATTGTTGCCCCCTGCGGAGTCTCATCCACATAAAAACAAACGGATTCCTTTCTGGGTCCAGATTTAGACTCTGTGATGCTCTGTACCATAATGATCCGGTATCATGCCAACGGAGCAGATTAGTGTTCATTTGACCTGGATCGAGGGATTTTCTTTTCATATGTCACAGCTGATAAGGGTGGTATAAAGGGGAAGCAGCGTGAAACCGAGGGGCGGCGGCACTGGGGCATTTTGTTATTGCACCGGAGAAAGGAAGCACTGTGCCACGTATTGGGCATAACTGAAGTTTCATTTGCACTGCATGGACATGCGAAGCTGCGCCCCAAGCAAAAACTTATTTGTAATGAATTATAAAATACACCAAGAGGGACTGCAACAGAGGAAAGCTCCCCACTTGTCCTAATAGACATCTCCTTTCCTACAAATTGATGCCTAAACATGACTTATCAATCCTCCCAAAGGAAGGAAGGACTCATGTCATTGGATCTCAATCATTTGTCGTCCTTTTATATAAAGCATCACAGACTAATCGGGTCTAAATGGTCCATCGCCGTACACGTCATTTAATATTACATTAATGGTATATATATTGCGCTCTAATACACCTTCTGGGAAACTAATTTGGGACCTAAGAAAACAATCTCGCTGTAAGGTCCGCCCACCGGCCGTCGTGGAGCTTTCAGTCATATCACGTGATCTTAATCAGCAGATGGAGTTCGCTCAACTGTAGATGTCCACATTTTTTTTACCGAGCAGTTCAGAAACTATTCAAAATTAAAATAACCAGAATGGAATGTCTTATTTGGGCTAATCCAGCAAATGAAAAGCCTGACAAGATACTTTATCACACTGATACGATAATTATATAAAAATCCAATATCACCATTAAGCTGTTGTGCTAATTTATTTTTGAAATATTGCCCACAATAGTCTAAAACTCTTAGAGATAGAAAGAGGTAGCTGCAATCTCCACTGACAAATTGACTGACAAATTATGTAGGTCTGCAACTAACAATTTTGTTTTCATTATTGATTAGTTGGTTGAGTAATGTGATTAACTTATTAAACATTTAATCTATAAAGTGTCAGAAAATAATGGAAAATGCCCATCACACATGCCCAGAACCCATAGTGACGTATTCAGATGTCTTATTTTGTCCAACAGCCCAACAAAAAAATCCAAAGAAATTCGATTGACGATGATACAAAAACAGAGTAAAGGTTGATGATCATTTTTTTGTAGCTGGGTTAATCACTTAAGTTACCAATAGTTTTAGCGCTACAGTTATATCTTCTCACCGTATATAATGTTTTGTCCCCCTCGCCCTACATTGATGTCTTCTAATATCTTTTGATAGTGTCTGGAAGTGATGCTGAAGAAAACTAGAATTCCTGCACACGGTCGGCAGCTTGTACTCAGTCACTCACTCTGTCACTCACTCACTCACTCAATGGTGTATTTAAATATGTACAAGGGATTGCCGGATTTCGGGCCCTGCCCAGGCACCGAGGTCCTAGGTCTAAGACTTTTTGGTCTTCGAAGCTTTTCGAAGTCTCCGCCTGTTGACATTCGCCGTAGGTGAAAAAATGTCCAGGTCTCGCTGTCACTTTGGATCTGCCAGCAGGCAAATTTAACAAACTAAAACAAAGAGCGATTTGAGTGATGGTAGATTATGACAAATGCAGTATGTTGTTGGCTAACCAGGCGACTGACAAACACTCTGCAAAGTAAATGTAATGTAATGTAAATGAATGAGGTGGATTGTTTGTTTGTGTTTGCAGAGTGAAGGCTTGTCAGGCTTTGCAGGTGGCACCCTCCGTTGCGGTCAGTCAGAAAAGTAAACCTTCCCGCTGCTGGAGTCTGGCTCACTGATGCGCTGTAACTCGTTAAAAAAAAAGGGAGTGAATGTTCAGAAGGTTCCTCGAGAGCTCCACAGATCCTTTTTTTTTTTTTTTTAAAGATGAGGGGTTGTAGCCGGAGCTCCCCTGGTCCCGTCTGAATGCCAAATGACAGCTGTGTGAGGTGACTGCCCCCTCTGCTGGGCTTGATAGGGATCAGCAGGCTACAGACCTCCCAGATGAGTAATGAACTTCGGTGCTGCTTGTTCATTCAAACTGCTGCGACTCTGGCATCCATCCCTCTACCCCCTGAGTGAAAACAGCATGCTTCTGCGCTGCTTTTTCTCAGTGTTATTTACACAGAGAAATGCTGATTTTTGAAATAGTCCTAGTTAACGATTTCCATTTTATGCTATTTTATACTACTACTCGGCGAAAGGTCGCGGAGTAGTACATTTTTTTTCTACTACACTGCATTCATCTGTCAGCTGTAATTCATTTTGCAGATTATTTTTCGTACAATAACAGATGATGAGCTGCTAAATCTTGCAAAAACATTGTTCAGTGAAAAAATATCCTCTTCCCTCTAAGTTTTGTTTTCTTATGAAAAGTGAAAAAAAAAAAAAAAAATCTGCCAGTGTAGTTAGAATATTTCCACACAAATCAGCCTGTTTCACAAAATGTCTTAAGTCATAATTCTACTGCAGCAGTGTTTCCACATACAGACGTATTTCTGCAACATATTTTCAACAAGTTGGTTTAAATTAAAATCAAGTTCAAATGTTCTTGCAAAATAAGGTTTTTAGGACTCAAAGTCACTGATGGATTAAACAGCCCGACATGATACGAAGCTCAACTTTGACCAACTACGACAAAAGATGCTGCTCACACATTCACACAACAGCAATAATAATCCCACAATATACTGTATACAGCACTATGAAAAGGCCCATTTGGCATAACTAGTACTTTAAGCACATTTTGCTGATAATATTGATATACATTTACTTAATCAAGATTTGCGGGACTTTTACTCGGAATTGAATCGTTTTGCAATGAGCTATTACAAATTTTACTGAAGTAAAGGATCTTATTATTTCTTTCCTTTCACTGGAAACTGAAATGGAATGAAAACAAAAATGTGCCCGTGTGATGAATAAAAACCCAAAAGACTTGTGTAAATGGCTCATGAATGGAATTAATCATATTGTCATTAAACCTAATCTAATTGCAATAGCATCCACAAATGGTATTAATTCTCTTTCACAGTTCTTGTGGCAGTCGGAGCTCCTTTGGGCGAAATTTGGAGGGAGAATTTATGCGCGACCGTGTTACCAGCAGCAAAGAGTCAATCCTTCTTCCTCCTGGGATAAGAATAGTTTTTATATCTTGTACTTGGATGACTTTTGAAGTGAAACCTTTGCTGGAAAATATGACACGTATGAAGTAACGTGTCTGGACCCCACTCTCTCGATCTCAAGAGTGGCTCTTTGTTTATGTTCTTGTCTCAGTGTCCTGGAGAGGCGAAGGCTTAAAAAGAGAGGTGGGGAAACGGCTCGGTAAATATTTTCTCAAATGGCTTAATTGAAAATGGATCTAAACTGCTCGCTGGGCCGTGGTGGCAGGAATCAGGTACCAGGGAGGTAGCGCTTTTGCATTGCAAATGTAATTTTCTGGGGTTTTTTTTTTTTTTTTTTGCCCATGCCCAGGAGGCACTCAAAAATAGCTTCCAGATATGTTCTTTCATGAGCCATTTTCTACAGGTTGAGCCTCACATTATTCCAATACCCGTCGCGATTAGCTTTCTGGATTGAACTACAGTGTGGTCCTGTTGTTTACTGAGATGGAGCATTAGTCTTTGTAGGAAATCGTCTTCTCTTCATGCCCAGATGGGGGGGGGGGACTTTGATGGCACATTATATATGAGGAAATAAACAGCTAATGTGCTTTGAGTTTTCATTCATCACGCAAGTGAATGGGGCGCTACTTGTTGATTATTCTGTAATTCACAAATTTATTGCCTATTTGATGTACATTAAGTAGGAAAATTGCTGCAGTGATTGAAACAGAAGGTAATGCCTTGTTGTTTATTTTCAGACTATCCCTGTAGATATCAAATCGTGAGCAGAAAAAAATTCATGTTCTCACTCTAAACATGCTACTGCCGGTGATGGTGGAAGTATTCAGATCTTTTACGTGAGTGGTAGTACCACACTGTAAAAATACATTACAATTAAAAGTCCTGTATTGAAAATGTTACTTTAGTTAAGAGTATTATTAGCAAAAAAGTACTGAGTAAAAATACTCACTGCTGAAAATGTCCCCTCTTGAGTCTTTTATTATTAATATGGCGGTGACTGCTATTGAAGACACTGAGGTCTTGTCATAATTCGTCAATAAAGTGATTAGTCAATGGACAAAACATTAATGATCAACAATTTTGCTAATCAATTAATCGTTTTCGGTCATTTCTAAAGAGAAAATGCCCAAATGTTCTGGTGGCAGCTTTTCAAATGTGAATATTTGCTGGTTTCCTTCATCTTCTACAAAATGACACTGTGTTTTGGACTGTTGGGTCAGACAAAAGAAGATATTTGTCACTATTCACAGTCCTCTGAGCTTTTGTAGACCAAACGATTCATGGAGAAAATAGAAAATAATTGTTAGTTGAAGCCCTAGTTGTCTGCATATTCTCTGGGAATTTGGAGTTTCAAGCAGCCTGGAGGGAGTTTACAGTCTCCAATTAAAAACTTCGACATGATGGGTATTTTGTATATAATATTTCCCTATGGCATGTAGTGGAATAGATATATAAAGGAACATTAAATGGAAATGCTCAAGCAAAATACAAGTTTCCTAAATTTGCACTAAAGTACTGTACTGGAGTAAATGTACTTAGTTACATTCCACCACTGGCTATTGCTCAATCTCTGCACAACTGATGATTCAATTAGGTCATTGCCAAAAATGGACGAGGTGGCCATCAATAACTTTGTGCTAGTTTTCCCTCCTATGTGTAATGTGGTCTCTCAGGCTCACTGCAGGAGAGTCTGGTGCAAAATTGTGGCTGCCTCATGTCCAGGGTTTCAATGATCCCGCGCAGTCTGCGAACTGAGATCAATACCTGCTCAGAGTAGGTTTTAGCACCTTTAAAAATAGCCCCCTCAAAGCTTTTCGGTCTGATGTGTGTTAAATGAAACGTCCCCAGGCTACAACTATAAGTGCAGTTAATGGCCTACCTCCATAACTGCAGTTAATGGCCATCATTGTCTGATTTGATGGTTGCAAACAAGGTCTTTGCAGCAGCATATGGAGTCATATTCCTCAAGGAAAATGTTTTAACATTGACCGACGGCTCTGATGTTGAAACTTTATGGCCGTTCTACTGCCTCTCTGCTGATGTTAATGGTCCTCATTTCCCTTTACTCCAATACTGTACTCCTTCCTCGACGTCAAGCTTTTCAACCTCTCTGTCAAACGGCTCAACAGGCCGACTTATGATCACCCTGATGGATGAGCAAATGAGGAGAGGAGTCGTGAGTCTCGCACTCGAGCTTGCGGAGGTTCAGCGCCCCGCTACGCCCACGCAGAGCCCTCCAATCGCCCCCAGACTTTGACACATCATTTCCCCCGTGATTTGTGGCCAGATCGAGGTTGAAGGAGACAAGGAAATTTTCTGTCCTCATGAAAACAGATGGATGTTGCAGCGCCGCAGCCTGAACCGAGGGTTGTTTTTTTTTGTTTTTTTTCCTCCTCCTGAAGAACCATCTTGCTTTATAAGAGATTGGTTTCATGCTCCATAATGGACTCTTGATGACTAGCTATTACGGCACATTTTACGAAAATGACCCTCAATTTGTTTTCTCTTCTATTTGTTTTGTTTTTCTCTTCTATATTTTATTTTGTAAAATACTTAAAGCACAGAGTGGCAATAGAGAATTTCTCATTTGTCCTCTTTGTTCCGTTTCATTGAAGATCAAAGCTGAGGCCCCTCTGTTTGTGATCAAAGATGGGCAGTAATGCCATGACATGATGCGTGATGTAACATACACGCAACTGGTAAAAAACGATAGGCTTGTCAGGGCAGCAAATGGCGACCTTCTTTTACCCCCCCCCCCCTCATATGTTTGATCTCATCTCTGAGAAGTAAAGCCTGCGGTTGCTGCCCTGGGACGTTTGATGTTGGAGATCTGAGCTGGTGGTGGTGCAGGCACTTTGGCTTTGGGGGCTTCACCATTACGTTGCGCCACATCCAATCTTCTCAGCATCAGATAACTTAAAAGAATCTGTGAAACGCCACCTTCCTAACAATCCAGACTTTCCCACCGGTGTTGTTTGTTAGATTAGCAGCACGTTATTGAAGTTTCCTGGAAAAAAACAAAACAAAACAAAAAACATCACGTCTCTGACTCCTTATCACCTCAAGGCTCCAAGATGTTTTTGCACACCACATTTATTTATTTATTTTTTTTTAATCTCTGTCTCATTTTTGCTCTATCCCGTGCATTGATCTCCAGCCCTGCCCTGCCAATAGCCTCTCCTCTGTGAGACCTCTCCTCGTCCTCCATCTCTTATCCATTATTTATCACTCTCAGCTCCTTCTGCCAGGCGGTAATACCTCTTACCTCTAGATAGTCATTTGGCTGTTTAGCAATGTATGAAGCAATGACGCCCCAGCTGTCGCTTTATTAATTGAGATGCTGCAACAGCGATGCAGACTCTTGTATCTGTGCACAGTGGACGCTTCGACAAAAACAAGACGAGGAATCCATAGCCAGACAGAGCTAATGGCTCTGTGAGGCTGCACTTAAAATGCTGACATCAGCATATTAACCTACTCACAATGACAATGCTAACATGCTGATGGTAAGCAGGTGTAACAGTTACCATACTCACCATCTTAGTTTAGCATGTTAGCATTGCTAACATTTGCTAATTAGCAGTAAAGACAAAGTGCAGCTGAGGCTGATGGGAATGTCAGTAGCTTTGCAGGCATTTGAAAAAAAAAACAAAGTACTTGACAAAATGAAATTTTGAGCCTGAACAAAAGTGGTGGAACGACTGATCGACCCAAATTGCCGTGCCTAGAGCCATTCTGCTAGCGTGGCTAAAAAAAAAGCAACCAAATTAACCAACAAAAAAACAAAAAAAGCCAGCTGACAGAAACATTGTCTCCGGAGGAG
The DNA here is from genome assembly GCF_016859285.1 of Xiphias gladius. Taxonomy (NCBI): domain Eukaryota; kingdom Metazoa; phylum Chordata; class Actinopteri; order Istiophoriformes; family Xiphiidae; genus Xiphias; species Xiphias gladius. Next base: position 22,596,463 of record NC_053413.1, on the reverse strand, counting down.
AAAACGACCTTCTGAAATCTCTTAAAAGAAGCCTCTCAATTACCCAATTTAGTTACACGAAGAGCACATGTAATGTAACTACTGACAAATAGTACAGTGAGTGAGAGTTTTGACAAACTCACAGAAGAATATATTCAGAAAAAGATGTGTAAGATATGATATACTATTCTATCACCTGTGTACTGCTATACAGTGACACTATATTAGACAGTTTTTTTTTTAACCAAAATACTAGAGCTAAAGTTTTCATTTCTTTCAAGTATTGTCAACTAAAAAAACAAATCACTGAACAAATCACAAAAACAACTTTCACTTTGCCTATAGCATCGAATCACTGTTGGATGCAGTTGTTGCACCAGACATTTCCCCTGCATTGCCTCTCTGTGGCTCTGTCGTATCGAACGTTAAGGATCTTACTTGCTCTGTGACAAATCTTTTCATCACGGTTTATGCAACTCACATTACTGCACTTTGAAGCTTTCCCAAAAGTGTAACACAGTGTGATAATACACGGTGTGTATAATACATTTAGAAACAAATGCATCTTAAAACCTTTAAAATGTGTGTTTCATATATTTTTATAATAATTAAACTTTACATATTATATAAAGAGTGAGCAACGAAAATTTTCTTCAGAATTCTTACTTTTTCTTCCCTGGTTGTTCTATTGTATATTTGCTGTTAGCCACTGTATTTGTTGTTTTTATGCAGTGTATAATTGTTATTATGCAGGAAGTTTCCTGTTTCAGAGTATATTTCCTGCCACACAGTCTGCGGTGTTTGTCAGCCCTAACTGCTGGCAGACTTATGAGGCAGGTGGAAAGCCTCTCCTTTTTTGTTTACTCAATCTATTAAACTGCTGAAATTGCAGCTGGGAAAAAATTAAAATTTGATAAAACATTCAGGTTCATTTTATTATTTATTTTATTTGATTTATTTCTGGTTTATGTCTCTGCATTTCTCAGAGTTGTCCGACGTGCACTCTCTCTCTCTCTCTCTCTCTCTCTCTCTCCCTCCGCAGAGGAAGTCGTTGATCGCCACCAGTCTGATCGTGGCAGTTTCGCTCTTCGTGGTTGTGGTGAACTACTCGGAGAAGCCCTACTTCCTCCTGCAGCCTGTTTTCGGTCAGACGTTCAGCGGCCACTGGATGTTCTCCAAGCAGCCGTACAAGGCCTTCAAGCCTCACCTGGGCTACGTCAGCATCCCCAGGCAGGAGGTGAGGGGGCTTTAAGCACACGTGCACGTACGCGTCAGCAAACACAAGCCCACATGGGCAGATGTGCTGTGTGCTGTTTGATGTTTCTATCTGTAATCTATTTCAAACTGTTTTTTTAAACTGAAATGTGTCACTTTGTTTTTTAAAAGTATTGTAGACTTGTGTTGTCTGCATGGTTGGTCGTTGATATAAGACTAGGCTATGCAGTTTCATCTGCTTTAACCCGTGACTAGAGCTAAATAATGACAACTAAGTGCTGAGAAGGGACGAAGTGGTGAGATTTCAGTGATCGTGGCACGCTGCGAGAAACTTCTGAGTGTTTCAGGTTGTTCCATTTGTAGGATACAAAGTAAAGAAAAGCCGACTGACAGGTGTCTACAACTTCACAGGTGTGATCCTGGAAGCTTTGACTTTAAGCCAGCCAACAGTAACATCATTTCATGTGCTTTTTAATTAAAAATGGAAAAGCTTTTATTTTCACCTACACAGCATCTGACTTTGCGTCTCTGCTGAAATCATTTTTCCACTGTCCACTTAAGATGAAAGTATTAACAGCTCATGTTTTACAATTGACCTTTTTACATTTGTCATATTACATTGTGAGAGTTATAACTTACGCCGCACACGGGTAACCTTTTCTTTAATGTTGCATTCATATTCTGTAACCCTCCATTAACATTAACCTTCCATTACACAGCATAATGAAGGTGTATTCAAATGCACGGCAAAAGCACAGCACCTCCGTGAGGATTTGTTTAATTTATTATATCAGGATCTCTGAGATGGATCTGAAAACGCCTGTTTGGTGCCTCTTGTGTGCATAATTTCTTTGTAATTTCAGACACCCCTGTCCATGATCCTATTCTTCAGCCATCTTTCAAACAGCTCTGTGCTGTATATTCCCCGCTCAGTTTATGGAAATTGAAATATCAAAGCCTTTTAATTCCCACCACATCAAAATGTAAAAAAACCAAGCTGTGTATTTGTTGTTTGGGGAGGCAGCCGGCACAAACTGAAATTGTGCTCATACTGGTGGATGTCAAGTAGTCACGCAGTATATTTCGTATATTTCGCTCGCAGAGTTGCATGCAGCATTTCCGGCTGACAGCGAGTGAGTTTGTGCTTTCATTTTAGGTAGCGATGCATCTAGAGTTGAAGTTGCGATGGATGCGTTGGTCCTTCACGAGAAGTGGATGCCTTATGTTCAGCAGGGTGATATTGGCAGATTAATGCAGAGCGCTCTCCCCTGACTCCGGAGAGTTTCATCTACACACCGAGGGCCCAGAAGCAATCACGTCTTATACCAATCTCTACGTGTGCACCTCCTTCTGCCTCCAGACAAGCCTGCTTAAATCACTGCCCTCTCCTCATGGAGATTTATGCAAATCACAGGAAAAGAATGCTAGTTTCTGCAGCGATAGGCCTCTTTTTGGCTCAAATTACCCCAGCGGTGAGTTCTCTGAAGCCAATCAGAAGGGGGCAGTGATTGGCCCGAACGTGAGCGTCAAAAGTGTTTTGCAAAGCTCCTGAAATTTCTGACAGAGGATGGACGGAATTGTCGGGGTCTGGTCGAGGTGATACTCTTATGCTGGGCGTCGTAAGTGATTACACCCAGAGTGACAACCTGCTGTGTGAGCTGTCAGCATCTGTTGAACACATAGCAACACCTTAAGAAGCAGTAATAGTTCGCAAGGACAGTAAGTCAATCTTACCTGATTCACAGTAAGGTGTCATTTTAGGTGTTATAAACCTCTCGCAAGCATGTATAATGCATAACCCGGTAGCATGGGAATGGGCCGCCTTATTTTCCTCATTTGATTGAGTCTGTCTCCAGGAGTGATAAATTGTTCCCTCTGCTTTTCAGGTGAAATAGAAAACATTTGTCTTGCAGCACTTTACATTCATGCCTCTGGTGTATCACAGTCGGAGACAGAAACTCAATATTTTCATTTAGACCTGAAACCTCACAGGCTCTTTGAAATGTACACAATAATCAACATTGGGGAAAGTGCTCCTGTTTTTGGACAATTTAGATTGGGCTGCACTAGCTGTTCCTTCGCACGAAAATTTAATAATGGATATAAAGTTCCCCCTAAATTCTAGTTAGCCACAGGCTAGTTTCAAACCATGATTCTCAAAATCTGGTCGCACCATCGAAACTCAAGGAGTTTCTCAGCTAGTAGTGGCTATAGTGATGTGTAAATCAGTTGCGGGGAAGCATCTGTAGTGCTTCCTGATCAAAAGCGTTGAACTGTGAACAGAAAATCACTGCGGCATCGTGTGCTGCAACATAACTTCCAAAAACATTTTTTCTTTTTTTGGTGGGGCAAAATGATATACTAAACTAACCTGTAAATGAAAGTACAACTTTGTTTTAATTATGCATGCATAAATTGAGATATGTGCGTGTTTCAGGATTCGTATTCATGCAGATTAGGATGACTGTGAAATATCTGATTAAGCCAATCTGACTGACACTTAGTTTAACTTAATTGTCCACCATGTTTACCTTAATTTAAATGGGTGATACATTAGCAAGCCAGCGTTAGCTTTGTCATTTAGCCAGACAACGGTTACCCCTAGCAGTGACTTAAGTGTAAATATTTACCATCTAATCTCTGATGATATTTAACTCTGGACCTGGACCAACCGACAAACTGACCAGCCATCCCCAGGGCCATGCTGCTAGCGCGGCTAAAAACTAAACAAAAGCCTCAGCTCGTTTAGTTGAAAAAATGTTTTCATTGTTTCCATTTGTTTTCTGAAAATGGCATTTCAGACATAAACTGTATTTTTCTTGGTTAAATGTGCGTGCCCCAGGAGGAGTATTTGGAACGAATCACTTTTCACCTTGCAGATGGCTGCAGCTAATCAATGAATTTTTAAGCAGAAGGATTTCTAGGTCCCCGGGAGGCATCTTACACTGGCACTTGGCACATTAATGTAATAATTATTGCTTATTAATTAATTGTGTTTAGAGCATTTTAATGAACGTCAAGGTTAAGTTCACATCCCAGTGCTATAATTTAATGAAGACCGTGTCCAAGGAATTAAGCCCGCTTTTTTTAAATAACCCACTTTATTTTAACACACTCATGCATTAAAATCTCAGGCTTTGCTGAGTGATTTTGTACTTATCAGAGTGCCAAATTTACAGGGATTATAAAAGTGCTCTCTGTTTGCGATTATGGCACGCCACACTAAAACAGCACCATCATGAACATGAAACTGAAATGTTGAGTGGAGGCCATAACATTTTATTGATTTACAGGATGTAATATTCAGGGATTTGTCGGGAGCTAGATTCCAATCCTACCATATATAATGAATAATAATGCTCCAGCAGGGTTTGTAGTTAGGCTTTATACACTTCCTTAACGCATGTAAATGCGTGTGTTCATTTTTGAGACCGTCAACTATTCAGATGCCTGTTTTCATCTTTGAATAAACCAATTCTCTGCCTCATACAGTTTGTGCACAACCGCAGTTTTCTACCGTTTGTCACCGAGCAGCTCCGCTGCGGCAGTTGTGTGGTAAACGCCTTGCTCGGGTTTTCCTCGGCGGCGGGTCTTTCCAGTCACCAAGCCGTGTGCCTCGCATGCAGTTAGCCGGCCAGGATTCCCGACGGAGACCAGCCAATCTGTGTGTGCTGAGAGGCGTGATGGAGTTATGAGTTGGGCTGAGGGGAGCGGGTGATGATGGACGAGCTGCTGACAGCTCGAGGCTGCTGTGATGTGTGTCTCAACCACCCAGTAAATGGAGAGCTACCAGCCCAGGTCCAGGGATCATTTCGTGACCCATGATTGAATCCGTACATGGGAGAAAAAGCAATAGCAGCTAGCTCTGCTGTAGTGAGTCACGTAAGAATGATGTCTCACAAGAGAGAAAGTAAACTAAGCAGTTGATCTTCTCTTTCTTCTGTATGCCCAAGAATGAGTCATGTGAGCGCTGATTAGCCAAGAAGTTGTACCAGACTTTACTGGATTACCTTGTGGGATTGTGTTCGCACACCAAAACTCTAGTGTGTTGATTAAACGCAAAACATGTGAGGCAACGTTTCACGTTCTCTGCCTGAACAGATGGCCGGCATGCAACACGAATGCAATTTGTATTCAAACCAGTGACATTACAGTTATTCTCCATTAAGCAAATGATCAAACAGGGCTTAGTCATGACACCATGCTTTGTCTTTTCTAACTTTTCTTTGCATTCATTCACTTAAGCAAGTTTAATCTCATCAAAACAAACCAAGCATATTAGCTGCAATTAGGTAAATCTCTCATTTCAGATTCAGAGAGGGGTTTCTTCCTCTCTTGGCAAAGCGTAGCTAAGCACTATTATTGAAGATTCATTACAAATCCCCTTGCTCCCGTTAAGTATAATAAGGAATACAAAAAATATACAGTTAGATGAATGACGCAACTTCCTTGCCTGTCTGCTCTGCATTGTCGCAGTAAGTCTTTTCTTGTCATAACTCTGAGGTCCCGCATTCAATTAACTTAATCAATGTTATTTCTGGGCACAGTGACTTTAATCTTAGGAAATAAAAGAAAATTATGTAGGGCTGTAAAACCCTGATGAAAATTTTTTATTCATAATAACCAAATTTTATTTTATGTTCCGATCACACAACTAGCTTACCAAAACCTCACTTTAATATTATTGCAAACATATGACGTATATCACAAACTAAAACATATTTAGATAAAAATGAAAAACTTATTTAAATAAAAATCTAATTAAGTTAAACTAAAAGACGAAAACACCTTAAAACTGTCTCAAGTTCATTTCAACAGTAAAGGTGTTAATGGGATTCCTATCTTTAAAATAAAAAAATAAAAAAATTAGTGATTCATTTTAGAAGAATATTTATCACTTTTTTTCAAATAATAAAAGAAAAACAATGAGGATTTACATATGTTGTTTGTCTTCATTATGTTTTCTCACGGTAATTTCAAGACTTCTTGCATTTTTTGGCTTCTGAATGATGGAGGATGTTGCTACATACAGGCGGGCTTAAAAGCCTTGTTCTGGAAGCCGTAAAAGAAAATGATTAACAACTGTAGTATTTTACACTGATATATTTCCTTCCTCAAGTCTCTGCTCTAATTATGTATTTTTTCTACGCCTCTGTTGTGTGAGCTGTACCACAGACCTGCTGATGTTCCCTTGGTTACCCATAGAAGTTGATAAAGGTTAAAAAATTACTTATTGTCTCTTTTTAACCACAGCTGTAGCCTCGAGACCTGACTTTGACTCGTGACCCTGGGTCGCTGCTGTTGTTCCTGGCCCTGACCTCTAACCATTACGGCGCAGAGTGAAAATAAAATAAAAGGAAATAAAAAGACTCGCGTACAGGGACTGATAAAGACCTATAGTATTGTAACTGACTGGCTTCCTCTCCTCCAGCCCCTGAAGCTGCACTGTGAGCTCTGCAGCATTGTGTCCAGCTCGGGCCAGATGTTGGGGCAGGCTGCCGGCCCACAGATCGATCGTTCTCCCTGCATCTGGCGGATGAACAATGCACCAACTCGGGGATTTGAGCGTGACGTGGGCCGACGAACCACGCTGAGGGTCGTCTCCCACACCAGCGTCCCCCTGCTGCTGCAGAAGCCCCAGTACTTCTTTGGGCAGGGCAACGACACCATCTATGTCGTGTGGGGGCCGCTGCGAAACATGAGGAAGGATGGGAAGGGCATCGTGTACAACATGCTGCGACAGGCTGCGGAGAACTACCCTCATGCACGCATCTACGTCACCACAGAGGACAGGATGAACTACTGCGACATGGTCTTCAAGAAGGAGACGGGAAAAGACAGGTGAGTCGGGGCTCAGTCTTCTGTTTTTGTTGCTCCTGTTTTTGGCACCGCATCTCTACATTCCCCCGACCAGACCTCCGATGTATCACTCTGACAAATTTACCACTCAGCACTTTGACATTCACTGTTCTCTTCGCTGCTATAATATTGATCTCATTGATGCTGATGGTCCGCTCAGTGCTCTGTGCTTTCCTTGTCTCTCCTTCTCCCTTTCGTGAGGCGTTATCAAAGTGAGCTGCATAGCTTTCCCTTTTGAAGAGGATCAGCACGGCACTGGAGACAGTTTTCTAGAACGAAACTTTTCATGGGGAGCCTCAAAAGCATGCGTTGCCTGGCTTATAGACATCAGCCAAATGCTGGTCTGGGGAGAATCCGGTTAATGAGGTAGTATGATTCTGGCAGTCTTTCTAAACACTCTTGTAGAAGCTGGTCTCAACTTCTCTGACAGTGTCTTGGCACATTCTGAATTTGCAGAAATGGTGAAATTGCTCAAGCTGCAGATGAGTACAGGATGACCTGGAAAGTCTGCAGAGGATTGTTTCTTTGAAATTTATGATTGTTTGTTGGAGATATTTGGCACAATATACGGCACAGTTGCACTCAGTTATTTTAAAGACAGACCCACCTGGTTATTCCTTTCTCTATAAATTCCCCAAAGAGAATCACAGGTTAATGACTGTGACAACCAGGCTCCGGGCCCACTATTGTTTAGTATGAACCTCATTTCTCAGACTAGCCTACGGTCATTTCCATAGAGCTCCACACTCCTGTCTCTCCCACATGTCATCAAGACCTCTTTTAACTTCTTAAGAGGATTAACATGTTAATAGGCACAGCATCTATTCCAACTGAGCTCCATTGTCTCGCTCTTATTCAGGATGGCAGGGTTAACACTGAATTTCATGTAGAGTGTCCATGTTCAGCCTGGCTCAGCTTTTCCGAAGGTCCACGAAGCCCAGATAGAGACGTGGGATTAGGGAGGGATGCTCAGGGAGAAGAATGTCATTACAGGACATAATGCTTATGGGGGTGATGCAGAGCTTCAATCATTACTGATTGGCAACAGGGACCAAAACTCAGGGTATAACAACGAACTGCATCTAATGAATGTGCGATGAGCGCTGAGAGGGTTGTCTATTTTTCTGTGTCTCTGCCTGTCCATAACTGTTTGTGTTTGTCTGAAACCTAGTTGCAGCCTTTACATTAGCCTGAAAGACAGCAGTAGCACAGTATATTTTCATAATATACTAATCAGACAGTTATCATTATGGTGAGCTTATAGTGCATGGTGTTACTCCAGAAATAAAAATACAGCTTTTTATGTCATTCACTTAGTCATGCAAAGTAGTCCAAGTAGTCTTGAAGTCCACAGCAATATAACACACTCAAAAATCAAAAAATAAAGGTTTGTTTTCTTTAATAAACCCATGCAAAATACATTTATTAATGTTCACAACATCATAACACCCAAAACACTCTTACTGGAGCAGCTCATTTGCCCTTACCCCCACACTTGTGTGTTATTTCAGTGGTTTACTGTCAGTGCTTGGTGCATTGTGCAGGGCGTAATCATCAGCTTGGCGGAGATGGAGCAGTGATCAATAGCACAACTCTAATTATCCAGGTTGCCGTGAACTGCCTGCAGGACGTGGCGCCTGAGCCTCCAATCGCAGATCAGGCGAAACACAGCGCCGGCTGACAGACTCGCCAGTCGACCGAGTCTCCGTCTCTCAGCCAGTAATTTAAAACCAAATGTAAAGGGTCTGTCAGGGAGCTTGGTCATTTCTGCACAGAGATGTGGAAATTAAACTTGAGGAGACTCAGAGGTGGAGGAGTTATGATGATCTAAACGGAGGCTACAGAAAAAAGGGGTAAAGACCAAGTCAAGACCGGGACCACAGATGCTTTCAAGACCAAGAATAGCTAACTGACCGAGACCAAGAAGAAGCTATTTTCCAAGATTTTTCAGTAGCTGTCTCACAATGAAAAACCACACATTTTATATAATGCATCCTGACTTCTTTTTGGTGTTCTAAATTTTTCCACTGTTTCACTGAATAAACCAATTCAAAAACGGCTTAAAATTGGCATGTAAAATGGAATAGGGACACAATCACTGACTATTTTTCCACAATGTAGTCCTCAAAGGAAATCGAGGAGCCGCTCACAGCTTCAAGAAAATTTAAATGGATGGTAGTTTCTCTTCGCTAACTGTTACCCCAAAGTCGCGGTGTAACTGACGCATCTTGGGAAAATTTTTACATAATTTTCACAGTAAAGTACATTGATTCCAAAAAGCATACCTTGAAAACTTATATGTGTATTGTCAAACTGGGAATAAGTAGGTCTTGTAAATAACAGTGATGCTTAAGGAGTTTCTTTGATGGCGTACAGAGATGTGGATGAATTTGCACGGGCTCTGTTCTAAGCTTTTTCACATCCAAATGACCGAAAACAGGAAAGGAAAAAAATCCCTGTTTATGTATTTTCAAACAAAGACGAAGGCGTGTCTTGATGCCTCAGCTGTCTGAGGTGCAAACGTCGCTGTGACGTCCTGGATTCAAATTCAGCCAGGGACATTTGTCCCTTGTTGTCTCTGTCTCTCTTCGGTGAGCTACCCAGAAAAAGTAAAAATATCATCCGAAAGAAAAAAAAACTGAAAAAAGTTGAATCAATAACAGAAGCCAAGACAATAAAAAGTCTGACTACAGCCCAGGATGTAAATGAATTTGACAGGCGCTTAAACATAGGATTCATGTAATTGCACACCGCAGCTGGAAGCTGCACGTGCTGAACCTCTCTGTTATCAGCCCTACCTCCTGAGCTGCAGTCGTTGGCTGTCGGACCCCATTGGCGTGGCCCTGTTAGCGGCGGTAGATAACAGACCGTACAATGACACAGGACTTAAATCACACTGTCACTTTACAGCGCTGCCACCTGGGCCTGCGTGACCTGGGTCTAAACTTCCCAGCCAGCTGCTCCCTCATAGCATGTGTATGTACTTGGGTTGGTGTTTAGGTGGAGGTGGATGTGTGTGTGTGCGGTGTGTGTGAGGGTTTTCACCTTTTCTCTGTTTTTGATATTCCAGGTTAGAGTGGGCATTTTATTTATCCCTTTGTGTGCCTCTTCATTCCTGCAGTATGTTCTTTTCCATTGCACAGAATCAGGATTCTTTAACTGCTTTAACCTTTTTTTGAAATTTTCATTGAAAACGAACAGGTAATTTTCTTTCCGTCCTGATTTATTTATTTATTTTTTCGTATTCTTAAACCTTAAAGGCCCTGAAAACCTGAAAAAAATAGTAACGACCTTCCCAATCAACTTAGGTGAACTTTAATTTCAGGAGAATACAAGTGTGATTGACTGTAGTTGAAGCTCATTCACTACATTTCCCCCAATTGTTCTGTAAATCATACAGCATAAAATTAGATGAACATTTTCGTATTTGCATTTACTAAAGTTAATGGTGTCACATCGGTTTCAAAATAAACCCGTGTCCTGCAAACAAAGCCATCTAAATAACAAGACATTGACAACATGTAGCTGTTGCACCCCTTTTACTTTATAGACAAACTTTACACCTAACATCCCCGACACATTACACTGTATATTTGCAGCTGTAGTCGGCAGAAATGTTTGTCATTTCACCCTTGTGCTTATGCTTGTCCTGCACCGCACATCGTTATGTTCATATTTGTGCAGGAGATAAAACAGTATGGGTACCTACTAATCCAAAACATTACTCAAAAGCACAACTCATGGTCATAAACTCCACAGGTGACCTTTAATTTCAAGACAACACAGGTGCCCTTTAGTCATAGCTGATTTACTTCTTTATTCTCCAGTGTACATTTCAAACAGTAGTTGTTATGTATATTTCTTTTAATGGTGTCAAATCTGGCTCCAAGTGAACTCCTGTTGCGCCACAAGAAATAACAAGACACGGATGTGAAGGCAAAACCAGTAAAGGTCATGTTGTTTTCTGACAGTTTCCTTTTGTGGTTGTGCAACTCTTACAATGAAATAAGGATAAAAGAAAGGAACTGTGACTAAATGCTGATCTTCTAATTTGAGTAATAGTCTGTGGAAATTATTTTTCATGCTGGACCAGAATCAGTGGAAACAAACTGGAAGTCAACCTAGAAAACTGACACACAACAAACAAAAACACAGATGTTATCCTTAAATGGATCAGTCAGACGCAGGAACAAAAAATTGATATTTCTTCGACAATTTCTGATTAGGGGTAAGTCCATCTAATCGTAGATTAACTAAATAGCAGACGCTCCACTCTCTTGGGCCTCAGAATATGCGGTGAATTTTATTTTAATCTGTTTTTATTAGTGTGAATGTCACGGCTGTGTAATCATTCTTCATAGTCTCCAGTCGTCCACCTCATATGACTGTACGAACCCCTTGCAGTCAGCGCTTACTCATCTTAAAATAGCTTGGGTTTAAAATGAAACACCATTTATTTAAACAGCTACTGTCTGTTATAATCGCAGTCTAAGAGATTCTGTTCAATATTTGTGAATGTGAAGAGCTCTTTAGCAAAGTCATGTGTTGCAGGTCATTTTTTTTTTGTGATGTTGTCAGTTCAGAAACGCCTGAGGCTGCTCCATACAGAATGAGCTGGAGAAGGCAGAAGTGGGAAGCACCCATAGGGATTTTGTGGGGATGAGGGAGTGTTTTCTCCGGTTAAAACGAAAGTGCAATTCAGTCTTCCGTTCATTGTCTGTGAAAGAGCTCCAGGTTTGAAAAGTTTGAAAGTTTGGGTTTGATTTAGTTTCTTTTTCCACGCCGCAGAACTCATTTTCACATGAGAGCTACTGTTAGTGATGCTGGAGACTTGGGGACATGGGGACATTTTGCAGGTCGTGCAGTGGCTGCCGTCGGTTGTGGCTAGCTGCAGTTGAGGCAAAATGGATTCAAAGAGTGAGCATCGGTTGGCGTTGCTCCTAATTCTAGAGTGCAGGGTTATAAAAGTTGGATGATCACAATGCGACGCTCAAAACTCAGATTTCAGCAATGTCATAATGGTTGGTTCATGTTAGAACCAACCAAAGTTTAACTCCACACGTAAACACAGAGCAAATTTAGTTTTCCGGTCATGCGTAATGATGTGACAGTTTTTGTTCATTGGTGGCTCAAAATTGCCACGAGAAGTAACCCAGAAACCGTGCGTCGTAATGTTGATGAATAATGTTGAAGGGCACGGAAAAGTGAACTGTGGTCGTACAACTGAAGGGACACAGATGGGAATCTACATCATCTAATGCTGGCAAGTCCAGCTTGATGTAGACGGAGATGCTGGTCATAGGAGTATAGGAGACCGTTTTCATCGTTGAAGTTTTATTTTGTTCGGATCATTTTTGCTTTGATTCGTCACTTCTTGTGCAACTGGGCAGTACTGCATTCCTTAGTAACATGTTACAGTAATGTGATTACTTCACGTTTTAGGGATTACAATTTGAAATAAAGTAATTACATCACAGTTAGTAATCCCAGTAATGCTGTGTTACTTTGACATTTGGGGGTCGGCTTGTTCGCTGTCTTACCGTGACTTTGGTAGGTTACCATCAGCTTGGTCTCTGGACTGATCCTACATCTGCTAGCTAGGTTAAAAGGGGCTAACGGAGGGGGGAGGCAGTTAGCATCTACCAAACGGGGAGAAATGTGACTCCTGTTAATTCCAGAGTTGTCTTATTCACGTCCTGCGTGTTCTTACCTGGCTTACTTCGTTCGGAGTTGGAGGGGGTGTGAACCCCGCAGCTGAGTTCAGGACTTTATGGAGAGCTGTGTGCAGTTGCTGAGGCTAAACTAGCCGCTGGATGGTCAGTAAAGCCCCAGCCTGCATAAAACTTTACCTCGATGTTCCACAAAATCCAAAGTGTTTCCAAACAGAGCTTTTTAGATTGCTGACAGCGGCGGTAGTATTGCCACCCCCACAATCGAATATTAATTTTCACAGTCAAATGTCTGTTTTTTATACAATTTGATTATATAATTGAATTTAAAATACTCTTTGACAGCCCTAAAGGGCCCCACTGCCTCATTTGATTAACAAGTAAAGGTTAATGTAAGGCAGTTGCATTTTTAAAAAGGCAGCAAAGAGCCTTGCTTTTATTCATGACTTTTTTGTGTACAGTCTTGAGTCTAAACTGCTCCCACACATCTCTTCTCAGTTGTTTCGGTGTCTCAGTCATCTGTTTGCTTTAACAAGGAGAACAACCGTAGCCTCATTTGCCGAGGGCATTGTGCTTATACACTGTCAATTTCGGTCAGATCTTTGAAGAGAAAATCAGTTGTGCTTAATACATAAACCCGGTTTCACTTCAGAGACATGGGATTCTCTCTTCTCACTGTTGCCTCCTCACTTCATTGTGCTTTTCCGATCAAGAAAAATGGTTCCACTGCAGGTTTGAAATATTTGATATTCCAGACAAAGCAGATGAAAATGGCTGCCTGAACCTGAAATATTCTTACTCGAAGGGAGGGAATTTGGCAGAAAGCAACGGTCACTGATCCAATCTGCGATCCCAATCCCAATATGATTGAGAGCAGACACTGGCTTCAATGTCAAAGGACTCCCCACCTGTGCACAGGCTTGTTTACAGGGTGCGCAGTACGTGACTGTATCTGTAATTGCTTTGTGTATTGGATGTCAAGAGAAGAAACTGCAGATAGTTGGAACATTGCTGTGGGCTCATGTAAGAGATTGAAACAGTGTTTGCAGCATTACCACGTAACTGTGATTTCATGCTTATCACAACGAGCCGTTTAAAGAGAAAAGAGAGTAGGAGTATTCTTTATGTTTCTCTCCACATGGAGCCGTGATTCCCACTGTATACGGCCCTAAAAATAAGCACCGAGTGCGTTGCTCTCCATCAAAACTAAGAGTTTGTCACTGAGCAAGCGTGTAATGACATTACATTTCTGCGCTGAACGCTTGTAATTGCTGTGAAATTATCTTATTAAATGAAGCCACTGGAAACCCTGAAACACAAATAACCCGGCGTTCTGGGCTGTTCAACGGGTCAAAACTGGTTAATTCACAACAACAAGAAAGTCATCACAGTATGCGCTCCCAACGGAAGACCGGATCAGCGACTCGTCATTTTCTGTGTTCTTGTGACCCCGAAGTGAGGCATTTGTCGGCGGGAGAGAAGCAAATTGACAGCTGAGGGCGAAGAGCACTCTTCCTCAAAGCCCATTTGCAATTTATATCCTAATGACGTAATGGTTCCCGGAGGATGTTAAAACCATTAGCGGGGGGAGGGACGTTAGGTTGGTCACTGGATTTCCATTTGGCTTGTCAAAAAGGCAAAGACCCTTTTATCTTTCGTCTGTGTTGGACTGGGGGGGTTTGTCTGTATGTACCTTTAAAAACAAACAAAAAAAAAAACAGCTTGAGATTCATCACTCAGTAGCTATAAAAACTATATTGCAAATCATTTATAAACCAGGGTCTTTGGTCCTTTTTTTTTTTTTTTTAACTTACTTACTTTCCTTATTTACTGGCAATAGTAACACTCGACTGGCCAAAAGTATGTTGACACCTGAACATTACACCTCTAATACAACACAAAGGTTGTGTCCTTGCCACTCATCTAGGGAGGATTTCCACCAGAGATTTGACCCTGTTCAGTCACACGAGCATCAGAGGTTGGGTGCTGATGTTGGGCGATTAAGGGGGGTTTATAGATGTGCCTTAAGGAGCCCACTGCTTCACTGACATTTGCTTCCTCAAAAGTGTAACTACACATCAGGGCTACATTAGCTGATACAATACCATATGGTGACCTTAGAGCAGCTATGATTGATATTTTTATAATAAAAGTGCATCAAATGACAGTGTGAAAACAATGTGAAAGGTGTTGCTCAAATTGGTGAACCTACAGAATTTTTTCAGGTGAATGAGCAGCTCCTCTCGGCTTTACGGCGCCGTATAGTGAGTTTCAGCTCATTGTTTAGCTGTTGGACTGTTTTGGTTCACTCTCATCACTCTCATAGCATCGTTTTTGTCTCAGTTAGAGGTCAGCTGGTGAACATAGTGGAGTATTTAGCAACTAAAGAGCTTGTTATTCCCTAAGGAGTTGGTAGAGACCAAAAACAGAGGTAGAAGAGGTAGAGTGAATATTGGACTTGCATTCATCAGGCAGCCAGAAGCAGGACTCTAAATGAATGATAATGTTGCTCCGTTACTGAAACTGTTTGCTAACAAGTTTGCTAACAACAAAATGGCATGGTGATGGTATGGTATGTCAAGATTGTGTTCCAAACTTGTGCCACCTGCCCCCAAGAGGCCGTCTCCTTGTTGCTGCGTGTGTTGCCAGTGCTGAGAGTGTTGATAGTAAAGTCAACCTTAAGCAAGATGAAGAAAGGCTCGCTCACCTGCTCCTGTGCGGAAACACCGAACACCCAGCAAGCAAAAGCAAGAGTAACGATGTTATGTTACCACAACATTTTCACAGTGGTGGTCTCCTATTCAGAAGTTATTTGCACGTTCTGCTGTATAAGTACATATTTGTGTAGCTCAATGTCACTTTACATAAGTAAATGTAAATATTCTTTCATATGTAAATGAAAGAATGTTACTGTGGAGAATATAATTAAAACACGATACGGCCTGATCATGTACAATACGGCTCTGAACCGTACTTCAAAAGCTGACTACGGTGAGGCTGCCATTAACCCCCAACATCATGTATAAACCAACTTACGGCCTGACTCACAGTGGTGGTTCCAGTTCATCACAAAAAAGGTGTTGGATGTAGGTCAGGGCTCTGCATAAGCCAGTCAAGGTTTTCCACATCAAACAGAGAAAACCATTTCTTTATGGATCTGGCTTTGTGCATCATCATGTTGACACAACTTTCTGTGGCCAAAGGTTTTATTTTCTGCCTTTCTTCATACATTTTATACCTGATTTGATTTGCTGTGAAAATAAATAAATGTTCAAAAGAAAGAAAAAAAAGTTCTGCGGTTGGAGAATGGCAAATTACTTTCATGTCACCAACAATTTTTTCACAAAAATGATACATATTTGTCAGTCTTCATTTTACAGAAGAATGTTTTTGCTGCCTTGCTTTTTGAATAAAATCTCCCCTATGCAGTGGATGCCAAAAAAAAAAAAAAAACTTACATGAACTTACATGAATCGGTCATCCTGCCAGCTGGGCAGTAACGCTGGTAGACATGATGGTTAGCTCACAGCGTCACTGAGCGAAATCCCCCAAAACACACACCTGCATCATGAGACATGTAGCAACCCAGCCATCTAATACGTCTTATTGGATTAAATTCGTCTTTGGCTTCAGAAAAATAACACTCTAAAAGAGATTAAACATCCTCCTAACACGGAGCTCCACAGTGTGTCAGTGTGTATAAAGATTATTTCTGATTCTGTTTCACCAAGACAGTTTCTGGCATATTCATGCTTTTTATAAAGACTTTTGCCTTATAAAAGGGCTTTATTGTCCACATTCAGGCATAAGATGATAAGGTGAAACTTCAGTGGCCCCTATTGAGAAATTATATAACTGTGGCGGCAAAAAGTAATAGCATTCGGTAGGAGAAAAAAAGAGTACTAAAATATGCAGTAGAATAAAAAGTAGGTCATTTGGAACAGTAGACACAACAAGAACAATAATATAATTGACAATAAATTGAATAAAAATGGGTTTCACTGACATCCTACCTGTATATAAAGTAAAATGTTCATAAGCTTGTTTAGAAGAACACATCAGTTAGAGCTAAAACTATTTTTCGATGAGATGAACAACAAAATTAATCAGCAACTATTTTGATAATCAAGTATTTGCTGGGGTCATTTTTTAAACGAAAATCTGCGATTCTCAAATGTGAAAAATTGCTTTTCTCTGTTTTATGTCTTTGTGAAGCGCGATCTTTGGGTTTTGGACTGTTAAAATCAGACATAGCAAGACATTTGAAGGGGTCGTGTTGGCCTTGAGAAAATTGTGAGACATTTTTTTTCAGACATTTTTTTAGACTAAACATTTGTGAAAATAATTGTCAGACCACTCGAGCACGAAAAGAATTGCTAGCTGCAGCCCTAATATCGATACAGTGTTGTATCAAGGATAAAAAATGCAAAATACACGTCATAAATCGTCTGTCTCCAAACAACGAGAGAGTACCAGTATCTGCAGTGTTATGTTAAGTGTAAATGTAACAGTATGTAAAAAGTAATTTGAATTTCCGGTGATACTAATGGTCTGTAAATACCTTCTGTCTGATGCGTTGATCTGGTCTACAGATGGCCGTACGTATGCACAGAAAGTGTTGTTTTGTCCAGACCATTGCAGGGAAAAAGCAATTAATGTGACTTTGATTTTGAGCCAGTAGAGTGTGTGTGCGTGTGTGTGTGTGTGTGTGTGTGTGTGTGTGTGTGTGTAAGAGCTGGGTGTTTTGCCGTGAAGGTTAGAGCCTGAGAGCGCGTGAAACGTGGAGCGCTGTGGTCAGGCATGAGAGTGTTTCACGGGTATACCACTGTAAATTTTTACCCATTGCCCTCCCACTCTCTCTCTCCCTCTTCCTCTTTCCCCGGGCTGGTGTTTGACATTTTAACTGCAGCAGGTGCAGAATTCCAAGTTTCCCCACAGAGCCGATAACTTGATGTGGCTTGATGTCTCATAGATCCTCTAACATCTTCTGGCTTAAACGAGCTTTTCTCTGATGTTTAGGCCGACTAAAGACTTTGTTTCGTTATGCTCACTGTACTGTGGAATCACAATCAAATTATCTGCCCAGTAGGCCAAGACATAAAATGCTTACTGGTGCGAGACGGTCAAAGACGGATCTCCTATCAGTGTCCTCAGAAGGAGGAATGAGTGCAGCCACGAGGCTCAGTGCAGAGTCAGCCATAATGCATCTTGTCAGTGACATTCTGTTAAATGTTCAGCTCTAAACTGGATGTGAACTAGTCACTTCAGATTATAGTAGTACAACGCTTTGTGAAAAGGGAAGCATCACCTCTTGGCAGTAGTATTAAAATTTGCTTGTAAAATTGTCAAGGCAGCTCCCAAAGATTTGGAGCCTTTCAAGTCTCAGTAATGTTGATGCAATTCTTACTACGTTATACTCTGCATCTAGCCACAACTTGAGCCCTGTGTTTTTTTGCCTATATATTTGTTTACATTTTGGTAAATTGGCGCTATTAAAAGTATGCCGAATTAGGAATTAGCGGTTCCTTTTTTTTGCAGTGTTCCCATGGATATGCAGACAACTGTCACTGGATTACTTTGATACTGAAGAAAACTTAAACATGATGATTTTCAGGCAATGACTTATGGACATTGGAGATAATGATATCCTCGGCAAAAATGAAAAAGTCACACCGAACTTAAAAATGTGTGTCATGTCTGTGTGTTCAGATTTGAGAGAGAGATGAATGAATGAATGAATGAATGAATGAATGGGTACAGACAGACCAAGTGTATGAATGGACAAGGAGATCTGGCCTTGTGTAAATGTCTCAAATTACTGACTGAATTATGTGTTAAAGGAAGAATAATCACTGCGTTATTCCATCTGTCACACCTTTCAGATTTCTGATTTGTGTGCAGCATCACTCACCGTCCTCATAATGGGGTGTGATGAACATGAAAATGTGAAATCATGGCAGCATGTGCCGTAAGCCTCCTGTAAAACCAGGAGCTGTGCTGCATTGTCAGAGCGAGAAGGTTTTGCATATTAAAGTTGTAAAGCATTTCTTTGTGAGCCAACCATAAATCTTCTTTACTGTAAGACGGGGGACCCGGTGTTGCTTAAGAGCAGCCTGAGCAGTCGGGGAGATTTTAATAGTACCGTGGTTGTTGGGCTTTTGCATGGGATTACTCCCTACTGTGAAGCTCTTCAAGGTGTATTGCCAGAGAGAGGAGGCTGCTCTAAATTATTGAACAGTACAAGTGAGATTAATTGATTATTGAGCTTTAAAGCAATGATAATCAGTAGTTGTGTGTGTAATCCTGGATCTTAGGTCTATGTCTTTATCTCTGTCCCTGGAGAAATCTCTTAAATTGGTCCTCATCTGTTTTACTAATCCTTGGTTTTTGCTCCCCTGGTCTTGGACAGGCATCCCATTAACATGTTGGATAGCAGAGCTTGGAGAGTCTTACCCCAGACTGTTTTTCTACTCCCTCTGTTTTTGTTGTTGTTTTTTTTCCTGAGTCATAAAAATGACTCACTTACACTGCTTTAATGTGATGGCTGATCGTTGTATACCAAACCTATCCAGACTCCTGCTCACCTCTTCTGACCTTCCACAATTTGTTATTCTGCCTTTTCTACCAAACAAATCTTCATAAATAGTATATGGCTCTTGTGCACAGAGACAATGTTGTTTCTAAGGCTGGTAACGGTTCTCGGATAAGGGACCCAAGAGCATGACTCAGGTTGCAGATGTAAAGGTAAAGAGTCCTTACTCAGAAAAAAAACAAGGATACAAAAATCAGGCTGAGGCAAAATCCAACAAAAAAACACAGGGAAGGTCAAAAACATAGGCAAGGTCACACACATGATCAGGTTCAAAACAGGCAGGCAAAGAACAGATCACTGGAAAACTAAGGCACATGGCACAGAGACAATCTGGCAGAGAGCAAGTGGAAACGGGCGCTAATGAGGGAATGGGGAACAGGTGAACAGGTGAGTGGGGCGGAGGAGCAGGTCAGGTGATTACAAGTGGGACTGGCAGGGTCTGAAATGGAAGCAGAGTTAGGACACGTATGCACAAACAACTAGAATGAATGAATGAAAAGGATGAATGAGCAGACTGAAACACAAAAAACCATGACAGCTGAGTAAAACATGGCACAAACACTGCCACGATTGATGCTTTGAGGGCAAAGCTGTAAGGTGTTATGTAGTAAAGCCTATTCCTTATGCTGCTGACTGAAATTGGTTAAGATAAATGTCTCAACCTGCATGAGGCTTTCATTTCCAAGACACTTTATACTCACTTTTTGAATAATGCATAAATCTCACTCTTCTCTTTCAGCTAAACAAATGCTGTTTACTCCTGTGAAGTGAGTTAAGGTCTCGCCTGGGTCTTGGATAATGATGGGATTCTTTTACTCGGGGCTGTTTGTCAGAGCTTTGATAGGTGGAGCTAATAGGCTTATAAACCGTGATGTCTAGGTTTCTTTTTATCAAGATATTGTTCTATGAACTGCAGAAAACTGTCGCATGAATGACATTTGAAGCTCAGTTTCACAGTGCTGAAGTGAACATCGTATAGAGTATGAGATCTGAATTGGAGCTGCAAGCAACAGTTATTCTCAATTTTTTGTATTAATCTGTTAAGTAGCTTTTTCAGTGATCAATGAATGATTAAAAAAATATATATCCATCACCTTTTCCCAAAGCCCAAGGGGATGTCTTGAAATTGCAAAACCAAACCCAAGATATTCAATAGACCACGATATAAGAGAGAGAAATGCAGGAAATCTTCACTTTTGTGAAGCTGGAAGCAGTGAATCACACTAGTGTCATGGCTGTAGAGATGACAATGTCGGTCCAGCACTTTGATGGATTGCCATGAAATTTTAGAACAAACATTCATCCCCATCAGGTTGATGTAGGTCTGGTCATCAGGGCAAAATTTTGATATCATGGTTCATGACCAAATACCTCTAAAACTACCAAGATTTCCATCAGCCTCGGCTCTGCTTTGTGTTTAGTGCTAATTAGCATGGGAACAAGCTAAGCTAAGCTAAGATGGTAAACATGGTAGCCATTACACCTGCTTAGCATCAACTTGGTGGCATTGTCATTTTGAGCATGTTAGTGGGTTGACATTAGCATTTACCTCAAAGCAACACTGTGCCCTAAGTACAGCCTTAGAGAGCTGCTAGCCTGTCTAGAGACTCTGCAGAAGTTGTAAATTGAACTTAAGAGGAAGCTGGAGCTGTGATCGTTTGCGCTCTCAGGTTATCAGACAGCGCGGCCAAAACCAAACGCAACTCATGTCAGGCTCCAGTTCGCATTCAGTATTCTGCTGCTTTTCATGTCACTTTTATTGTCAAAGGCAAACGCAGAAATAACAGCAGTAAAATACATACAACACTGAAGATTTACTCAGACTCAAGGGAATTGGATGCATATTGTTCAGTGCAATTGACAAAGATACGCGGTAAAATCAATGTCAAATATTGAGTTTTACATTGAAAGGAAATGGGAAATGAAAAATCAAATATTCCCAATATTTAACCAGTATGAGGTACTTCATATTCAGTTTGGGTTTGGTGCAGCAGGGGAGGCTTTTTAAAATTCCTTTTGTTATTGGTGTTGCCGCTTTTTCCTTGTCTCTCTCAGAGACAATTCAGATTCAAACCTGCCATTCACGCTGTCTGTGATTCCGTCTCCCACCCCAAAATGAAACGGTGCAGGTTGTTGACAGGTGACAGGTGGCTTGTGGGAAGGTTGCTGGATGACAGGTGGCCTGTTTCCATGACACCAGAACACAGACTCATTACCGGCCCATGACTGGCCTGTGTGGGATAGCGCATACATGACGTTTGGGCAGTTGGGTAGCTTTGAGTCTGACACTTGCTCTCCATATGATTGGTTTCTATCTTGTTCATGTAGGAGTTTGGATTTTTTTTTTTTTTTTTTAGACTGAACTATCAAAATGGTCAAACAGTGAGTGTTGTCAGCTGTAGATACACACTAATGCAGGTTTTTTTTAATATGACACAGCTGTATAAAATCGGCAGTGGATTTAGATTTTTAGCCACACTAGAGTTCTAGCTCTAGGAACGACAATGTCAGTCTGTTGTTCACTGCTTGGGTCCAGACTGGAATATCTCCTCTACTGTTGGATGAATTGCCGTGAAATTTGGTACAGAGATCCATGTCCCCCCCCTGAACAGGGATTGTAATGACTTTGGTGATCCCCTGACTCTTCGTCTGGCGCCATCATCACATCAAAATATGAATTTTCTAATACTTTGGTTTATGACAAACAGTGTTGGACAGTAATGTGATGCTTAGCAACGGGTAATGTGTTTACTTTTTTTGAGTAATAAGTAGTGTAAGGGATTACAATTTGAAATTCAATTATTACATTACAATTAGTTATCCCAGTAACGTTCTGTTACTTTGACTATTTGGGGTTGATTTGTTCACTTTCTTAACAGGAGCTAAATAGGGCGGGTTTACAAGCTAAACTGAGATGGTGAACATGGTAAACATTATACCTGCTAAACATCTGCATGTTCATGTTCATTTACAGCATGTTAGCATGCTACTATTCACATTTACCCCAAAGCACAGCTAACAGAGCTGCTAGCATGGTTGACGACTCCGTATTTTTTTTATTTTTAATTTTATTTATTTTTTTTGTAGTGTGTAGTTGGCCATCATGGCGGAAGGAACATGAAACCATTTAAAAAAAAAAAAAAATCTTTAACTGGGTCTTCACTGGGGAGATCAAGTGTCCCCTGATGGTCTGAATGTTGTTTCAGAGCTTCTCCTACAATAAGACGATGAGGAAAAATTTAGTGCGGACACTGAATACTGAAAAGTCACTGTTGAGTACTGGCACACAGCTTGCGCTATTGATACCTAAAAATACTAAAATGAGTTGAATCCATGTTCTGTTCCGCTCATCTCGTGGTAAATTGCTGAGGATTAGCACGTCAGCTAATGTGCTAAAATGTAACAGAAATTATGCTTAGCGTTTGTGGTACACTTTGATTCACTGCTCAGCTCTAGTTGACTAATCTGGCTTTGTCTTCTAAAATGAGAGACAAGGTTACATAATCAGTTTGAAATATCTGCCCAGCTGTTCCAGATGGAACGGGAGAGAAATTTGCTTTGAAGTTTTAGCAGGGGTGTGACCGAGGCAGGCAAATTATCTGTGGGTGGTAATTGTGTAAAACAGCTATCAGTGCAGCCAGACTACTTTTGACTTTGACTCACTTTTGAGGCATTGGAGCGCAATCAGTTGAACTCAATTAAAAGAATAACTAGAAACGATATCACAAATCATACACACTTTTTTTTTTCTCCTATGGTAAAAATATTATCTCCTCCTTCCCTGGCTGTAGAAAATCAGGAACATAGTATTTTTATTATGTCCAAATTTGTCATAAAATTTGTCGGACTTTAGATCTTTTCATCAAAGGTAAAGTCACCTGGCAACTGTCTATTTTAGGGATTAAGAAGGATGATTCATTGTCAAAGCTATATGCAGCAGTGTAGTGAATTTAATCTAGCACTGAATGTGTTTAATGGCATTCACGAGTTTTGTTAGACATAATCATACATTTATTTTGCTCTGGGACATAGAGGAAGAAACGTTAGTTGTAAAACAAACAGCTCAGACAAATTCACCTCACACCTAAAAAGGGAAAAAAGAAAAAAAACAACAGAATAAGATGTAAGTGTGTTGTCTGCTCTGCAAGCCTCAGACTCGCTGGGGTGCTGTGAAATTAATGAGAGAAAACTGCTGGGTGGTGGTGGGCATAAAAGCATCAGATACCTTCTTCTGCTCTGAGAGAATTATTAAAGTGCTAGTTGCCAGGCGAAGATGAGCAGATCAGTGGAAGCCCCTTCCCGTCAGCTCCACATGTGTCAGGATGGCGGAAAGATTGCAGAGAGGATAAAGGAGGGAGACTGAAAGGGGGGGAAAAAATGTTGGTTTTTTTGTTTTTTGCTATTTAGCACCATCAGGTAGGTCATTTGGGTGTTTCTGTTTTTTTTTTTTTTGTCTTTAAATGCAACAGGGGACGAATGCGGTGAGTGTAGAGCAAGTAAGGATGATTGATGGTCTCCAGATGCGGTGTGTCAGTGAACACAGCAGCCTGGATCATGCTAACAGCACTGAGAGTCTGCAGGGAACGACATGTCAAGAAATGAGACACAACAGCCCTCCGCCTCGTCCCCGGTCGCAGATTTTAGATTCACAGGAGTAAATAAAGCCACAAGTATCTACTCCACGACGTTTTAAAGTGGTAGTAGATTAAAAAAAACAAATGAACAAAAATAAATCTCAGCCACATTTTTTGAGACCTCAGGCACTGTCACAGTAAACAAACGGTTTATGGGAGACACACAGTCAACATCAGTTATGAAATTACGTCCATCATCGTACTGGAAGCAGTCATCTCAATTGTGAACTGATTTGATGATTCTATTAATACGCCACATGTAATTAGACAGTTATATAGAATATTGACGCTCCATGCTTTCTCCATGCATGGTAGGAATACGATCATAATAATAGATTACATTTTTACATCATTTTTCCAGGTGACTGTCACACCGATGTGCACATTCTTGAAGCGTCCTCATTTCAGTCAGTGTAAACTTCTTAAAATCCGCAGCAGTAAAGTGCCCAATAAAAGCGGCTCATAACTGATAATGCACGAAGCCCCTTCAGAAAGCGACAGGGCACATCAGCAGACATGGACTCAGTGCCTTAGCAAATCCGCCACTTTTCACTTTCACAGCAATAGTGTTAATGAAGGATATTTTACTGTTGCACTCCCAGTTGTATTTTACCCTAAAATATCTCGTTGTGTTTTAGGGTAAAACGTGTCTTTTTACAGCGGATGATTATGACATTTGCCAAACCGAATGGGCAGACACTGTACATAACAATCTAAGTGGGATCTCACTTTAGAAAAGGCTGATAATGGTGACAGTGTAGCAGAGTAAATGTATCATCATCAACCGCACGCTTTGAAGCTCTGACATTTCTCCGGGACACTTCAGGGAATAGATTTCCACTCGACTTTGGTATTTTCGTATTATTGTTGTGTGTTGGCACAGAGTGCTCTGTCCTCTCCCTCCCGGTCTCCGTCATCACTAAAATGGAGCACAATTTGACAGCGCTGGCAGTAAGGTCAGAGTACCCGGGATTATTCAGTGGATACTTCACTTTACAAAATCCTCTGTGCATTATGTGATTGCAGCGTCTCGACTGTTGGCTGTTTGCTGGAGCATCAGCCTCCACACGGGGAGTTCAGAGCCTCGCTGTCTGCTTTTACCAGCCCTCTGCTCTCTGTCCTCTCTCCGCACTCGTATTGGCATCTGCTGTAGGAGCACAACGAGGCCATTAACTCGTGGGAGAGGGGAAGGCAGGGAACAGAGGGTCAGAACAGAGAGTACGGCAGAGAGAGGGATGAACAGAGCGAGAGGGGAAGAAGAAGAAGAGAGTTGAAAGGGTCAGAGGGAGAAACTGTGGATAGAGGGGATAAAAACAGAGTAATAGAGATTGAGTGTGAACAGGAAATAGTGGGGAAAAAAAAAAGGTCATCGGAGGGAGAGAATATTTTTAAAAACAGCAAAAAATGTTGAATCAGAAGCAGAGATTCCCCAGAGGACTAAAATCTGATATCATCAGGCCCTAAAGGCCAAGACCTCTGCCAAGGCCATTGTCAAGGAACATGCACCAGACTTCAGAGAAAAAAAAAAAAAATTCAAATTCATAGTAAATGATCTGGACCTGCCCCAGAATGTAATGGGTTCTTCTATGGCCGTAGGATTACTTTTTCCGTAATCCTGCTGACAAATAAACAAATAGACACGGATGAAAGCATGACCTCCGTGGCAGAGGTAATGACTAGTCACCAAGAAAAAGGCAATAAAAGTTATGGAATCTGGTTATTTCCCAAAGATCTGAAGACATTAGCCTAATTCCCTCATTTGGCTGCAATAATTATGGAGGTGTTTGTTTAAATAACAGCCTGAGGAAGGCTTAAAACATATCAAAGCAAGGGCCTTCCTTACTAACCACAATGCCTTTAGCAAAAATCTGCTCTGCCTTTTACCGAAACAAAAACTTCAGACCACATTTCCACCCGTGTGTATCTACACAAAAAAATAAGAAACAGGAAAACTTCTGCATGTTTGAGTAGACTCTGAGGATTTTTGATTCAATATGGCGCACCGAGCTAAAAATAATCCTATTCAATAGGAGCTAGGGGTAATGTATGCACGAGGGAAACTTGAGTGTGGAGTAAAGACTGAAAACTGAATTCTTGACTGGAAGAACTGGGAGGTGTGCACTTCGACGCTAGCATCAGTGAATAAGTAACTCTAAATTCCTGCTGTATGTATGCTGATTATCTGGTTTAGTTTTTTTTTCTACAGAGCAGTGCTGACAGGATAAGGCTGCTGTTTTGTTCTTCTTTCCCCGTGTCAATAAATCCCATGAAAAGACAATATTTTCACAAATATCACAAATATTTTATTTCATTTAAAAAAAAAAAAAAAAAAAAGGTTCAGTAACTTCCTAAAATAACTTGGCACCTTAGTTTTTAGCAAATGTTAAAGCGGGAGGAAAAAGCACGTTTGTTTTGGACTATTTTCAACTGCAGGTTAACGCGCTTTTGGGGCTCTAGTGAGTGTTTCCAGCAGCAGAGAGGTGTATGTGGGACTGCCTCAAAATAAACTACAGTGCCCATTTTCATAGTAATGAAAGGAACATGTCAGTCTGTGCAACAGTGTGAATCACTGATCGACTGTTTTTACTTACATCTGAACAAAAACGACGCTCTATGGCACAGAGGAATAAGACACAACATATCAGGCTTTGACTATACAGACAAAACTTTTGTTTGTTTTTTTTCATGGGTTTGTGAACAGTAAGAAAAATATAGAATATCATCAGCCATATCTTTTAACGACACTGAGAAGCACAGTCACGAATGAGCACTGCAACTGACAGTTTTTTAGAAGCAGGAGTATACACTATATACTGTATGTAACTTTATTGCGAGAAACTCTAGACTTGAATGAACAGTTTCTTGAATTATTGAAAGGTTGACAGAGCTGTTATGTCAAAATAGTAGTTTGTCTGGGCTTGCATTTAACCATTTAGAACCATCGTGTGTTGCCCTGACGTGAATGCATTTAGGTTGTGCTTAAAATGATTATGCTCTGCGGGAGAGGGTGAAATGTGGGGAGAGATTTGCAATTTTTAAATTTGCATAAAACTTTCCCTGAATGTTAAATCTACGACCAGAGTCCAATAAAAGTTGCAGAAAAGGTTTTTGCAAAATGTTGCAAATTCAGAAAAATTTCAGTTAAATTTTGCCTCAAAGGAAGACATTGGTCTTGTACTCCGATTCCTCTTAAAGATCTTTTCCCCAGAAGCTAAACCGGGCAGATCCTAATACAGTTACATGCAAAAACCTCCTGAGTAATCTGCCTGATGTTGTAGTTGACCCAGCGGAACGAGGTCTGAGAAAGCCAACAGCACAACCAGTAGGCTTGAGAGCCACAAACCTGCTTCATTCCTAACAACATTTAAATGCGGTGAAAGATAAATTCACTGCTAATAGGAAGAGAAGGAAAAAGAATTGTACAACCAGCCAATGTGCTCTTTGTTCGCAGGAATTTACAGCTAGCAAAAATGTCTCAAAATTAAAAGCAGAAAATTTAATCCAAACAAAACGAGGAACCTCGAGATTGAAAGTGGCCGCTTTATAAAAATGGAACAGTGGACCTTGTCTGTAATCAGTGCAACATGAATATTTTACAGTAAGCAGCAAGACATTTTCTGTGTTGAATACCATAATATAATAACGGAATTTCAACGAGGCTTTGAAAAAGTTATTTAAATTATCGTTTAGAAAGTTATTGTTTGGAAAAACAAAATTACTGCAGGGCTGGAAGCTCAGGAGGAAAGAGTAGAAACAGTAGAATCAATTTTTTAATATACATTAGCGGCCTCAATGCTTTACTCTAAGTATATAATAATCATTTTTTGATTTGTCATTTGTCCAAACAAATTAGACTTTTTGGACTGGACTCTGGACTAACTGGTGCTTTGAGCTTCTGCTTAGATGTATCTGTCAATTTACCAATTAAACTGTGATGAGTACATTGGGTCAGATTTATAATGCCAGTAATTTGATCCATTTGATTTATCGTCCAGCCCTAGAACAACATATAGCGTTTATAGTGTGTATATATTTTGTGTCATAGTCACTTTTCAAACTTAACTTTAATTTCATGTGACCCTTTTCTAACAGTCTCCTGAGAGGAGGCGTTGATGCAACTATGATCATTTTATTATTTTGTCCACCCCATTCAAACAGACACATTACCTCTTTGTACAATGTAATACACGTCATCAGCAGCACAAACTACAGGATCCACAATGACCTCACTGGTCAATCAACACCTCTTTAACACAGTTTCAACAAAAGCTGAACATTGAGACCATCATGACGGAGGATTTATTGCAGGACTGTTGTGTTAGACTGTATTAGTCTTTCGCTAGGTATTCCTGATAAACACACACACATATATAATATATACACAATATAAAAAATATACATGTGTTTTACACTAACATGTTATGCCAATAAAGTAGGTTAAAACAAAAGAGGGAGCAAGAGGAGATTGTACTGTAGTTTCAGTTCAGAGTTATTGGAGCTAAGTGAAAGGACAAAAGCGGCTCAGAGGAATACGCAGCGAATTTCTTTCTGACCCGACATCGTTCAAACGAAAGGAGGAGCTTCTATACATCAACAGGCGTCTTTTCTTCAAGGCCATTGTACTCTTCCTGGTTAATAATCGTCTTGCATACTAGTACAATAGTAAACAAAACTGGACCTGAGGAAAGAAAATTGTCTCTTTCATAATGCAGGTTGTGGAGGTCACCCCTCGTTGCCTCATGTTGCCTCTTGGCAGAATTAAGAAATGCCTCAGCAAGCATACGCTGCTGCATTGCTCATTTCCGTCATAAAAATAAATTGCTGTGCTCGGTGTAAAAGAAAAAATGTTACAAAAAAGCCGTTTTCACCCTGCAGCGCTGCTCAGGATTTTGTGGCTGTTTTCGTCCCAGGGGTTCCTCAGCTGGTACAGGGAGACAGGGTGTGTTGTTACTCTACACAGAACTCGCCCATGGGCAAATGCAATGGCTTTTCTTGTGGCCTGCTGTTGCATGAAGTAATCAATTAATAATGAACAGTCCTTAGCGTCGCGCTACAGCCTGCCTGGAGAATAAAATCACATATCTGGAGGAAAAATAGAGAAGAGAGGCGAGTCTGCTGTTCATGTTGCTGATGCTCGGATCACTTTTAAAACAGTGCATCTAGTGAAAAAAACCCCTCTTTAAAATAACATTGTTTGTGTGAAGTGGTTCGATGGTACTTGTGCAAACCCACACAATAGACAACTGAAGCGCCGCTTGAGTGGCAGTTTCTCTGAGGCAGAACAGAAGAGGTAAAAAGAGTCTAAGGTAGAGAGAGATCCTGATATAATGTCCACCCTCTTGTAAGAAAGGACGCAGACTTGGTTCGGTCTGATGAAAGTCTGATGAAATGCTCTAACCTGATGGAGGATGGATGTGTGGGAGGGCCCGGATAACTCCACGTGAAGCACAAGCTGACCTGGCTTAGGAACAGGAGGTACTGCACTGAACCTGCTCTTCAGCACCATAACAACAATAATAATAATATATTCCAAAGACAACAGAACAACAGGTTCTGAGCAGATCCTGAGCAAGAACCATATATTCCATTTCTGCTAGTAGATCCCTTAAATCCTACACAATGGTCCCCTCTTAATACTAGGCAAAATTTTTCTGAAAACTGTTTTTTAAATCTAGGATAATAAAAGCTATTGATTCAGCATCTTTTAAATGAATAAAGCAGGTCCTAAATACAGTTCAGTGAGCATAAATTCCAAAAAAGAAGAAGGGC
Source organism: Xiphias gladius (assembly GCF_016859285.1). Lineage (NCBI taxonomy): Eukaryota > Metazoa > Chordata > Actinopteri > Istiophoriformes > Xiphiidae > Xiphias > Xiphias gladius. Next base: position 22,566,746 of record NC_053413.1, on the reverse strand, counting down.
TTAAGAGTTAATAGGTAATTAGTTGATTTGATGTAGTGAGCACAACAGGAAAAAAAGGAAAGGTTCGGTGAGGAGTCTGAAGAGTTTTCCTCATTGTGACATTATTTTGCTGGTTGCTTTGAAAACATAGTCAGTAAAATGTTTTTCTGTGGTTATATGAAACCTAAATAAATAACTTTTCAGCCAAATATAGCCCAGTTTTGAGGTACGATGTGGTTTTGGCAAATCCCCAAACAAACGCTTACTGAGAGGGCGAATAAGGTTTATTGACATAAAAAACAATTACTGTGAAATAACACAAAAGGGCCGTGGCCCAGGAGGCAGCGTGGGTCGTCCGCTCACCTGAAGGTCGGTGGTTCGATCCCTGGCTCCTCCAGTGTCCTTGGTCCTTGTCAAAGTGTCCTTGGTCAAGATACTGCCCCCGATGTAGCATTGGAGTGTGAGTGTGAGTGTGTGCGCGTGTGCAGATGTATAGAAAGCGCTGTATGTATAGAAGAGTTGTATGAAAGTGTGCGTAAGTAGGTGAATGTGGCATGTGGTGTAAAGCGCTTTGAGAGGCCGATAAGACTAGAAAAGTGCTATTTAAGTACCATAGCGCTGTTCTACCATTTAGTAGCTTTCGATAAAGGAACAATTAAGGCGTAGTCCGGTAATAATATGAAAAACTAGAGCAATATTATCTGATCTTTTTTGGCCACTTGGGGGAAGTGAAACAGGCCGTTAACACAACATTAACATATTATCAGCTAATAAAGCTGATATGGTGAATAGTTTTTTTTTGTCAGCTGTCTATCCACCTGATTGATTTTAAGTCCAATATTCACTCTGATTTTAGCTCTGGTTTTGGCCTCCCCGCCACACTCCTTAAGGAAGCTCTTTAGCTGCTAAATGCTCTGCAGCGTTCACCATTTGGTGTCTAACTGTGTCTCTCTGCTGTTTTGTTTCTGTGCTTGGGTGGGGGGAGCTTTTTAGCCGAAAAACAGTTGCCTGCTGCCGCTGAAAGTGACGCTGATTGGAGCAGCGAGAGCGAACCGAAACAGCAAAGTTACAGGTCAGGAAATCAAAACAATGAGCTGAAAGATGCTTTAAAGCTTCATAACTGAACTGGTGATAATTCTCAATGGGTTATTATGGTGGTATTATGGTTAACATGCTCCAACGCTTCAAAGACCTGAGGGGAGCAGCTGAGTGATAATTCTCTGCGGGTTCATCACTACGAGCGACCATTTTCATTATTTGAGCCATTTTTAATATAAAAATAATGATTAATATTGTGTAAAAAGGAAAACAATACATTTCAAAACATTTTTTTATAACGGCCTCAACCAAATCTGTTCAACTTTTTAGAAGAGTAGTTCAACATTTTTGGGAAATGCTTATTTTCTTCCGTGTTTTTACACTTTGCTTTTTTTTTCTTAAATTTTTTGTCTTAATTAACAAGATATGGTTTAATTAATGCGCTTTAGAGGTACTGGTAGGCAGATTTGGTCAGCTGTTTGTGCCGTGTTTCCAGTCTTTCTTCTAAGCTAAGCTAAATTTGCTGCTGGCAGGAGCTTCATATCTAGCGAGCGTGGTACCGATCTTCTCCTCTAACTCTCGGCAAGAAAGCAAATGAGCCTCAAAATGTCAGACTATTCTTAAATAATATTCTTTATTATTCTTAAAACCATAGTCATGATTTATAAGCTGCCAAAAGTCTCTGGACTTACTAACAAGCTTAGTTTTTCATTTGTTTAGATCAACGTTCAGGCTGAGCTGTTGATGATTGGACCAAGTGCTCCTTTGAAAGACCGGTAAAACAGAGACATTCAGGTTTCCTGCTATGATTATGGGAATATTTACATTTGCCTGATATTACATTATCATTTGATTTTGTTTCTTTTGTCGTGTAAGAGTTTATCACAGTCTAGATGATTTCTTTGCAGAGTAAGGATCAACTTCTCCCAATAGAGCTGAGTTATATCCCACTAAGTGTTTTTGACAGGTGTCGTATCATATTTGTGCAGCTGCAGAGGCACTATAAAGCACATTTCGTCTAAACCGGTCGTCAGCGGGGATTTTCTCACACACCTGGACAGCTCCCCCACTGTGAATGTCAAGTGCGAATTATTGAACAGATTTGTCGGCAGAGGAGTCTCTCGCTGATCCTGGGCAGTTCTCCACCGCTCCTTAGCCTCTGGCGCTCGGCAGGTAAAGCACAACAAGCTCCAGCTCAGTCAGACTTAGGGGATTATTTACTTAGACCTCGCTCAGAGTGTCTGACTTCATTTCTCAAACACCCTTCATTTCCCAGTGCCGATAGCACCGCAGCGTCCTAGCATGTCAGTCCCGATCACTCCTGCCTCACTTGTCTCAGGTTTGTGTTGGAGAGGGCAAAAAAGGATTCAAGACAAGATTTTTAAGTGTGTTTTCTCATATTTTTTCTTTTTATCCAGCTCTCTTTGTGCCCAAACATGATTTATTATGTTTCATTTTTCAACGACGCCGTGGCAGTGGGGACTAAAGGAGAGTTGGTAAAAAGCCAGACGCGTCGAACCAGACCTCCTGACACCTTTGTTTGCTGTCTTTGAGTAAAAGGGCTGTGTTTCTCTGCATTAAAAGAACAAGCAAATTGCATTCTCTCTGTCCTCAGGCTCTGGATGTTATTTGCCGCCCGCCAAAGCAGCTTCCCGCCATGCCTTATCTCTTGGCCGTGCAATAAAAGCATCCCTTCTACAAAGTTGTCCCATTATTATTGTCAGAGGTAAACACATTGCCGGTTGTAGACCTTGACTGCTATCTGTCATTCTCTCCGTGTCGCCACTTCCTGCTTTGAAATGTTAGCTCAGGTCAGCAGATCCCGCCCACTTTTATTTGTTCCATCAAGCTTTTCTTGCTTCAGGACATTCAGCTCTTGACTGGGGATGTGGCGCGTGTGTGAATGTATGCATGTGTGCCTGCGTGTCTACTGCTAAAGTGGCAAATGGCAAATGAATAATGCAGGGTAATAGTGATGTGTTGACAGCTCTGGCAGCTGAGAGCTGCCGAGCTGTGTATCAGTGATAATGTGCCATTTCCCGCCTGTGCTCCTCCACTCCCTTATTATAACAAATTTCATTTTTTTTTTTTTTTTTGTAATTTCACCTCCCCACAACCCTAGTGTCTGTGTGCATGTGTGACTTTGTTGGGCTATCCAAACTCCAAAGTCAAACTGCACTCGGGGCGTCACACGCGCATTGTACAGTCATGATGTCTGACACTCTTTAGTTTGGTGATTGGTTTCAGAATTAATTTCAGCTTGTTTCCGCCATTTGCACTCGGAGTTTGGTTCGGCATTGTGTGGTCACATTCGAGTGCATTTGAGTATTTGGAGTTGGCCCCACTGTATCTACTTAGCCAGTGAGGGAAAAAACATAAACCTTTTTCTTACTCTTCTACAGCCAGTTTGTGTCATAGCAACCACTAAGGATACTGAGGTCAAGTCTTCAGTATCTTACCCTTTTAAATGTGAGGATTTTTATTTTACTGCAGTGCATTTTTACATTGGGTTATTGACTATTATATAGACACACTGAATTTCTTTTTAAAAGCCACTTGGAAACAGACTGTAAACACTACACTTTGTGGCAGACATGTCTGTCTGCCCTTTGGTGCAGGCGCACAGTGGGTTTCAGAGCTTTTTAGAGGAACACGACGTTATTAAGGCAGCGAATGAACCAAAACGGCAAAGTTGTGGACCAGAAAACCAAAACAATGAGTTGAAAGAAGCTCCAAAGCTTCATAGAGGAACTGAAGTTCGGTGGTTATTATAGCTGCTTTTAAATAGGACTATTTTAAGCCGGAAAAACATAACAGGCAATATCCACTTTAGGAAAAAAAAGGTATCTGGTCAGAGTGGTCTGCACTTTAGGTGGAGTGTGGGCTGTTGGGAACAGTTGGACTCTCAGTTTCTAAAATCTTTGCTTCAACCCTGTATCCAGTGATACAGCCGTGATCCATTTTTTTTTTTTTACATGTCTTTAAAAATCACACTGTCAGCTACGTAGGTCTTAAGATCTAATCCTCAGCTGCACAGGAGTGCATGACACATGTCACTTGTTCATCAGCAGCAACACACCGAAGTTAATTCCCGAATAAACCTGAAGGAAAAACACGTAAATGCACCGCCTGCAGAAATCAGACTTCATCTGAAGTGCTGGGGCACCAAGAACACAGACGTCAAGAGTGTCACTCATAGTGTTTGACTGATCTCCAAAGAATGCAGAGTAGAAATGCCACGGCAGTTATTACACCACGGGTAGACATACTTAATGAGGGAAGAAGGAAAGCGGCAAAGAGCAGCGGTGGTATGCAAGGTGCTCATGTGGTTCGAGAGACTGTCCGTCAGCATCAAAGTTTGCAGGTTCATTCCCCGTCAGCACGTTGGTCTCGAAAGAGCTTTGTCACGTCCACGTGTCGTCGAGCAAGAAGCTGCATCCTCCACCTGCTCATTGTTTACCAGCAGCACAAATATAACCATGGGATGCAAAACTGTGGAACCTACAGTATGTAAATGTTTCTCCTGTCTGACCCCCTTGCATTTAATGATGCATGTGTTTGCATAAAATTTTGCAGCAACTCTGGAATATATTAGGATGTCACCGCAGTGTCTGCGTATGTTTGGTAAAGTCTGCTTTTTTGTGAACCCAGTGAACCCAATGTTAAACAATTGTCTTCTTATAATAAAACCTTTTTTTTTTTTAAAACTGTTGTTTGAATCCTAAAAAATATCCCTACTTGGCGGAATTTGATACTGTAACACTGAAAGTTTGAAATGAAAACGAGATAGGAGTCCCTTACCCATTTTTGATGGGCCCAGGGGGCTGCCATACTGATTTGTATCGGGTTTTAAAGATTTATATTGTGCAATTTTCAATGTTTTTTTTTTTTTTTTTTTTTTTGTCTGTCATCTTGGGACCATGTTTCATTCACCCCATATCATGTAGATCCATAGGTAAATCAAACCAAATCAAAAATGTTGAAAGGTAAAAGTATGTATAACTTCCACATTGTCAGTTTGACTCAGAACCTGCTGCACACACTTTATTTAAATGTCAAAATTTCAAACCAAAATGCAGCATTTTGGACAAAGCACGGTAATGGAAATCCATGAAGTCTTCCGCAACTTTCTCTCAGTAGACCCCTTTTTTTTTTTCTTTTTTTCTCCTTTCCCCCTCCCAGCTCAGTGCCATCATCCGCCCCCACCATCTTCCTATCTTTGCTTCAATAAGACCTATGTTCATAATTGCTTGTAATCATATTCCATAATTGTATATCATTTGAAAAACCTGGCATTAATGGACATCTGACGAGAGGCAAGAAATTAGGGGTCTTCTTCGTCGTCATGTTATATGACGCACACAACGAGAAATGTAGGAGAGAGACAATGAGCAGGCTGGACAAAGACTTGTATAGCCCGGGAAATTAACCTCTAGTTATCATTCGTCCCTGCATCGTATGCCAGCTGCTTTCACAGCAAAACCAGATAAGTGTTTTACAGTTAATTATTTGGGAGTCACAACAAAATAAAATATGTTAACCACACAAGAGTGGAAATTGAATCATTTTAATGAGCTCATGTCAAGCTTCTGGAGAGCTTTGTGTCTTAAGTCTTTTGCTTTTTGTAATTTGATTTGCCAGCAGTGCTCGAGTTAATAATGTGAGTTTACTGTACCTGTTTGGAGACCTCTCTAAGGCTTTGGTGGGCTGACATCAATCAGCCTTCATTCTGGATCATCCTACTGCTTTTCCGTCCAAGCAGGTCATTTAGATCATTCATAATGGTTGTTCAGGGTCCCCATGAAGCGGTCACGAGACAAATCTGAGGGGCGAAGGGAAAACACATTTCTGTTATACCAATTTATGCTTAGTCTTCAAAGATTCCCTCTAACGTTTTTTCGCTGCTGAATTAATGGATTTTACCTCTGAAAATTGACATAAAACAAGGAAAGGAAATCCCTCTTTTGTTTAACTGCTGACAGCTGGTAGACACATGCAACTGGTAATAAGAGGTGACAAACAGACATTCCTGTGTTATTTTTTTTAAGGGTTCAGAGGCCAAAAATGTTGTGAACTAAAGATTTAGATCATTCCGAGCCAGCGTATGTGTTGACCGCAGTCCAAGGTGCTGATCCTGGGATAGCCAGGGATGCAGGAGCTGCCAATGGTACTTCATACGACAACGGACAGTATTTGCACCGCTATCTCTGACACGAGGCATCACAGCTAACAGGATTTGCAGTTCCAAGCATTGGTTTTATTTTAGAAAACTTGACAGTAAATTTTGCAGTTTCTTTTTTGTTTGCTGTTTCTGGTCACTGTTTTCACTTCGGTCATCTCTTGTGGAGGACCACTTTCAATTAATCTTTTTTCAAATTGATTTTTAAATTCCATAATTAGTTATGATTATAAGGATGCAGTATTGATTTTTTTCATTTTATTTTTTCTAATCTTGCATTTAACTTATTTATTGATAGATTAATATATTGTAAATTCTTTGAATCCTTCTTATTGTCTATTTAAATATTAATAAATGAAATTTGTAATAATTTATTGGTGGATTTATTTATTCATTTTAGAGCAGCAACAATTAGTCGATTAATTAGTCGATCAGCAAGAAAAACAAAACGTTTTCGTTTCAGTCATTTTTCAGGTAAAAATACCAAACATTTGCTCATGCCGGTTTCCAAAATGTGATGGATTCATGGTCTTTTTGTCTTTTTATGGTAAACTATCTGCGGGTTTGTGGACTGTTGGATGAATAAAACACGTTATCTGAACAAATGTCCTTGGGCAGTGGGAAATTCTCACAGGCACTTTTCACTATTTTCTAACATTTTTCGGACAAAACACTCAGTTAATAGATTAGAACGTTTTTATAACCATTTACTTGACACCTGTGGTCCTCAACAATCTCTCTGCTGATACTGGCTCACACTCTTTTTTTTTTTTTTTTTCCCCCCCACATCATTATCAGTGTCATGCTTTGCACTTCACTTCTAAGCCTTTTTATAGTATTTTTTTGCATCGCTGGGAGGCAGGGGAGGCCTCAGGGAGCGTGGAGCCCCCTACCTTGCGGGGCTGGCGGTTTATACTTTATGACCCACTTCAGATGCCACTGGCAAAACCTTGATGCATCTCAGCTGTGTGTTCAACGTTTGAAAATGATCAAAGCTTACATTTTTTTTAACTTAGGTCATATAATTCATACACTATGAGTCTGATGCCGATGAAAGGATTTATACGTGTCGTCATTGATTGGCCTGCATCATTCACAGGGGACAACGTGCGTACTGCTGTCGGCTTGTTGTGTTGAGCTGTTCAACAACCCAAGAAAGTGTTTCTCTCTCATACTGAGGGCCGAATTTTACACCTTTTCTCAATGCACACAACCTCTTCAACTATTAATGTTCACAATAGTAAATGGGTCTTGAGAATGAGTGAAATGACGCATGTTAAAACTAAAGAGTATGACAGACGTATGGTTGTACATCTGAGGGCTGTCTTCCTCCTCTGTAGAAACGTTTACATTTAAATTTGCATTTTTGATCCCTAGCTGAGGCTTTTATCCAGAACACCCTACAATAAGAACATGTGTTAGTATAATTTCAACTCTCAGATCAACTGCATCACAAGCACACCAGAGTGAAGAGTACAGAGGTCAGAGAAAGAGCATTCTGGGAACTCTGTAGATAATGCAAATGATTTTCTTAAAGATTTTTTCATGCAATTGAATATTACAGTAAAGAAAATCTGTATTTGTGTGTTTGCAGGATCCAGTCCGGCTCCTACCTCAGCACCGGCTGGTTCACCCTCATCCTCGCCATGGACATGTGCAAAGAGATCCATATCTACGGCATGATAAATGACACCTACTGCAAGTAAGACACCAGCCAACACACACACACACACACACACACACACACACACACACACCACAGCCCCCACCCTTCATAGTGGGATGAAAAATGAACACATTCTGTCATAACTTGGAAAACTAGATTCACATTCATAGCACTGCCGGCCAATTGCAGCCTCCCGGAGCCGCGGACTGCCCTGTTGGAATCCATTTCCCATGCCTCAGTTTGGATTTAATGGCTGAATTTCTATGCTGAAATCCATATTGGGTTCTCTGTGCCGTGAATACCATTATGTTTCCTGCCTAGAATACCCAGCAGGCTTGCAGGGTCTCCGTCGCTGCGGGTAGCTGGGCTGCAGCACCCAATTCCTCCTCTGGTTAGAGTTTTATTTGTGTATCGGCCAGTCGTTTTCTCTCTGACTATCGGGTGAGCGATTACTGTCTGGCTGCGAGGCCATAGAAGGGATGACAAACAAGATGCTGTTGCTCCGGGCATGGTTGCTCAATCTCAAGTCATCTCAGCCTTGGACTCCCCCCTTTTCTCTCCTCATGTCTCCCCTTCGCTCTCACAGCTCAACGTGAGCTCTCTCAATCCCCCGAATCAAACACTTTTACTTAATGCACAATGAAAATCCTGCCTTTTATCCTCTTCCGTCTTCCCCGTGCACAGTAGGAGTTGAAATAAAACAGCCCCAGACACATGGCAGAAAGGAGTGATAATTCAACCAGCACAAAGGATTTTATGATTCAGTGAGACAGTTAAGGGCCAGCGTTCTCTGCCTGCCCGTCACTCACTTGTTTCCTTCCTTCCTGCGTGAGGCGGGAGGATATTGTTTCCCCGAGTTTCTGAATGAACAATTCAGTGTCACACAAAGTACTGTTGGCAGCCGAGTGCTCCACTACAATAAGAAGAAGTGATGTTTTGTGTGATGATGCTCGAAGATTTAGTCCGAATTGACCTCAGCAGTTGTGTGGTACCGGGACTTCAACAGGTGCTGCAGCGAGGGGGAAATTGAATTTATTTGTTAACGCTAGGGCGCACCACGGTGTGACACAAAGAGTGGAGAGGCAGTGATTGGGCTGTGTATTACTGTAAGCTGGCAGACAGCCACAGTCGCCTTCCCTCTGTGGACTCGCCGGCTGGCTGTTGTGATGGCTGTTTCTCCTCTGCCTGTGTTCCTTCTCCCAAAGAAATTGTCACACAAGTCATCCCCTCATAAAGCTGTCACTCGCTATTAGAAACCAGCTGCAGAATACACAGTGAAACTACTCCGCTGCACCTGTTTTTATTAATTCTGTGAATTCTCTTAACGATTTTAAGATGTAAACCGTAAACAGAGAGACTCATAATGAAATTCAGGTTCAGAATGGCTTTAACTATCCTTCTGTACATTACTGGATGTCTGGATGTTGTCAGATTTACTCCGGCTCAGTTCTACAAATAAATGCAGTTTAGTTAAAAGAGTATTTATTGTATATATTTTGCCGCCAACAGCAGCTTTTAAAATGAAAAAACCTTCTCCTGAGTGGAGAATTTTTCCTGGGGCAGCTTAGGTTCAAATTGCTGAACGCTTTCCTGAAGGATTTTCAGTTCAGTAGTTTAATAATTTAGTTTGCTTATTTTTTCACATAATAGTTTGTGAAGCTGAGCCAATCGAAACCAAGGACACTTGAAAGGTGCTTACAGGAATTTGTCCCAAACTGTCTGGACGAAAAAATTTTGAGAATGTCAAATATTACTTTCGATAACTTTTTAAGGTCTACTTTGGCAGGAAGCTTCTCTAGATATATTATGTCTTTTACCAAAAAGACCTGGCCAAAATGAAAGCATGAAATATACCATATGGCCAAAAAATATGTGGACACGTCAACATTACACCCAAATAGAACAGAGCAGAATAGAATAGAATAGATTGCTTTTATTGTCATTGCACATTGTTGTGCAAGAAAATTTGGTGTGTTGGAAGTGTCATTCCAAAACCATTGGTATTAATCTGCTGCTGCGACAGCCTCCACTGTTCTGAGAAGATTTTCCCACAAGATCTTGGAACCAGGCAGCAGGAATTTGCTACCATTCAGCCACAGGTCCAGCACTGATGTTGGACGATAAGGCCTGGCTCAAAGTCAGCATTCCAGTTCATCCCAGAGGTGCTGGATGGGGTTTTTCAGTCAGGGCTCTGTGCAGGCCAGTCAAGTGCTTCCACACTAAACTCAGAGAAACATTTCTTTTTGGACTTTGGGCTTTGTGCAGGAAGCATTTCATCACTTAGAAATAATGTCTCCATTACATAGTTGGTTCACCAGTATTTTTCGTCTCTCCTTGTTAAAAAGCATGTATCAGCCAACTTCTTCTGCGTTGCCAAAACCCGGCGCCTACATCACCCACAATGCAACTCGGTCGCCGACAATTTGGTCAGAGATTCAGGTGTGCTCTGCTAGTAAGCAGCTAATGTAACCTCTAACCTCCGTAACCCTCTAGCTGGGTTGAGGAGCGAGCGACAGAGGTCTGGTAACATCACTTCTTTCTAACTCCACACATCCCCAGATTTGTTTCATTTTCAGACTTGTAGTCTTCAGACCAAGCCGTCGATGCTTTATCAGATTTCTCACAGCTCCCTCAGGAGCAACAAAAGGCTTTTCCCTTTTAATAAACTGGGTTCAATAATGTTTTTCTTTCCTCTCTCCCCTTTAGGACAGAGGGTTACAGAAAGGTCCCCTACCACTACTACGAGGCTGGCAGCCGCGACGAGTGTGCAGAGTATCTGCTCCATGAGAGTGCCCCCTACGGTGGACATCGCTTCATCACGGAGAAGTCTGTGTTCGCCAAGTGGGCCAAGACTCACGCCATCAAGTTCTTCAACCCGCCGTGGCAGCTGTCGTGACCCTGGCCGAACCAGCATGGAAATACCACACCGTCGTCGTCGTCGCCGTCATCACTCAAGGACCCGCTGAATATCTACACAGACAGAAAGCGTGTTCCCTAACGTGCGCAAACATCCGTTTCTGCACAAATTCCACTCCGTATCCATAGAAAAAAAGTCGGTTTAGGGTTGTTTGTCAAGTCCTGGTTGGTTAGGGGTGTCGCCTCCAAAATCCAGGCACTTGTTCATTTGACAATGGCCACTCAATCAGACAAAGTCCATTAAGGTTTGACCAACCCGGACAGCACAAGCGTATCTCCTGCTCTTTGAATATTAAGTCGTCTTCTCCTGAATCTGAAAGCTGAAGGATGTGCGCAGCGCACTGCTCCGCACTGACCAGTCGATCCATTCGCTGCTCTGTGAGTTTAGCAAAGGATGGCTCGAAGATTAACTTTAAAAAAAAAAAAAAAAAAAAGAGAAAACAGAAGAAACAACCATCCCTCAGCTTGCAGTGACCTCAGTAGCTCAGATGTCTGCGGGCGCTGTACATTGCAAAGGCTGAATTTCAATTTTTTACAGGAGTGTAGCTGAAGACGAGCTCAGCCGCCGCAGAGGCAAGTCACGTTGCCATGGACGTCTGACGAGCTCGCCTGCTCTGTTTCCTCTGCGTGACTGTCTTCTGTCAGGCTGTAATTAATCTATAACGAGTATCATTCATGCCTTCATCTCTGACTGAGGGGAGTATCGAAGGCAGATGCTCTGTCAGTTTCAATTTTCTCTGCTCTGTTTAAAGACGCCTCGACAAACAAGGTCATTTGAAAAAGCAAACACAGGCGAGCAAAAAACAGATTTCAGTCCCACTAAACCAGAGGTGTAGATGTAAATCTGTTTTTTATCGTTATGCTTGGCTGTTATTCTGTGTGTTGACTCACACAACTTAAAGATGTCAACTTTTTTTCTTTTTTTCTTTTTTTTTAGTAATGCTGTGAAATTGAATTATAGGAGACATGCTCTGGCGTTGGCTTGATGTCCGGATGGTTTGGTTTATTTATTCTGCAGAGATAAGTGTCTAACGCTCTTTAACAGTGTGCCAGTGACTCTATGAGCATCACAGCATATAGAGCAGTGTGCAATTAAAAAACCCCATCCTTATGGAAGGAGTAAAGTCATTTGTGACCCCGCAGAGGGAGAGATTTATGTGTGCAGTGAAACCATTTGAAGTTAATTGTATTCTATTATCATTTTGTGCCTGCAATATACTCTGCAGTCCGTTGTATAGAGACAGGGGGAGATGCCGACTCTCCCTCTCTCTCGATCATCTTCTCGTCCAGCTTTGTGCCTCTTTGTGTACAGTATCACTGTGTGAACACATCTTCCCATTTGTCTTTGGACACAGCGTGCGTGTCTCCTGGTTCAGGCTATTACATTTGAATGCATCTGTTCCAGGACAGTGCAGAATAATCAGTGAAGTGTTGAGGTGTGTTGGGGCGGGGGGGGGCTGTGATTAGTGTCACGGTCAGAGTCGCAGCCCAGAGGGAGAGGGGAGGACTGCAAGGACTCAGACTTCTAATTTAGGCGACTTGATGCACAGGGTCCCTGACAACTGTAATATACTGCAGCTGAACTTCACAATCTTACTCCTACTGCAATGTACTTTTTACTATCACACTGGGCACTCCATTTTAAGGCCATTTCTCTGAAGGGATTGATTAAAACTTAAGCACGAAAGTTCCTTTTTGGACCTTGGAAACAGTAGTTTGACAAAATTCGCTTTTTCCAGAGCTTTCAATTAAAAAAGACTAACTAAAACTACAACTGGGCTAAATTTGTTTGCTGCAGTTTTTACATATAAACATTGTTTCAGCAACACTTCACTGACTACATTTCAATGTGAAGTATATACAACTGAAACAGTGAAATATATTCTTTGAAATGCCTTTTGAAGCAATGGTTCTTTGTAACATACACGTCTAGAAAACCAGCCTTTCTCCACTGCAGGAAGTTTTCCGAGAACCTTTTGAGAAACTCAGAAACTTAACTTTCGACCAAACTATTTCAACCAGAGGAACACGGCTTTGAAATTAGTTCAAATTAGTTTAGTGTATTCAACCACGGGTGAATACCATTATTTGTGGTCGAAAGTCCCCGGAAACCCCGTGGGTTTCCAGGCTCCCTTTCCACCTCTGCACGTCTTCTTGGCAACATTCATCCAAACCTCAGTTGCACGACAGAAAATTACAAAGAAAAACTTAACTCTTGTAGTGTGTCATCCATTCTCTCCACTTTATAATAAAGTGCTATGGATGAAATGATAACAGCTGCAGGGCTTGCATATCAACAAATACATCTCCATGGCAACTAAGCAAATTCCTTCTCCTGAAAAAAACAGTGTGACATGGTTGAAAGCTCCAGAAAGAGCTGTTATGTAGAAGATTTGGGATCGTTTTGTCAAATTCAGCCCAGTATTAACTCAGACATCTCGACATATTTCGACCTGCAAATCACCAGAATCCTGCTCACTGGGGTTTTGCGCGTCAGCTGCACGTTTGGAAACATGTTCGGCATCAGGAACAGAAAAATCTGATCTCTCCCCGTTTCCCCTGCGCTCACAAAGACTGTCGTACAACTCAGAACTCGATACTCGTCTGCCCTCTTGTCACCTTTTCACTCACTGTAACTCAACCTGGCTGACGAGAGCATCAGCAAAATGTAAAAACGCCCCATTTTAAATTCCTCCCGGTGTTGCTCAGCAGATAGGAGACGGCCGTAACATGGGGGGGGGGGGGGTGTCACGGGTCAGAGAGCACGAGAGGTATTCAGTCTCAGCTGTGGATCAAAGTATACACCACATGATGTATGTAAAGCAGAAACATCTTCCACTATTATTTTTCCTGTTCAGAAAGCCTGAGGATGAGATCGGGGCCTCGGGAAGAGTTTGAAATTATACTTCTTTCTGTTCCTGTGGGAAGACGTACCTACATACTGAAGCGTGAATTCATACAATATGCCATGCATGCGACATGATTGACGCACATCTTGTATACATTTCCACTCAGCCTGTGATTGTGCAGTCATCTGGCAGCTTCCCACCGAGCAGTTTTACCTCTACTGTAAAGTATGTCCACCATAAATTGTAAAGCACTTTTCACACCAAGATAAGAATTAGACTTTTGCTGGGAAACATGTTTTGTTAGGTGTGTTTTTGTGTGGCATTTAAAGATTTGTTTAAGATTGTTTACTCACAACTGGAAGAAGAGCACTGTGTTCCTTCGGTTCATCTTCCATCCTACTTTTTTTGGGGGGGGGTAAATAACAGTCTCTTTTTTTTGTTGATGCAGTGGTTTGTGTGCAGCTTTTTTTTTTTTTTTTCTGCTGCAGGTCGCGTGTTGCCAACATTTTCTGCTGCTTCAGGCTGTGCACTCAGTTATTTTCTGATCAACAAACACTCCATTGTTCTCGGCCAGAACACACTGCAAGAATACCCACGGATGTATTATACTGAATATTATGGAGATTACGCCCTCTTATAGCCTCCCATGAATCATTTATGGCTCACAGGAAGAGGACTGCAGGCACGTTCGCTCTGTAATACCATGAATAAAAGTATGGGTAGAGTGGGAGGCAAAAAAATAGGATGCTTTTACGTTTCAGAGATCATTTGTGATTGGCAGATTTTGTACATTTGGACAGAGCCAGGTTAGCTCTTTCCCTGTTTCCACTCTTTATGCTAAGCTAGGCTAACTGGCCGCTGGCATTAGTTTCATATTTACCGTACAGACGTAAGAGTATCAAGAGTATCAACTGTCCGCCAGTACGCAAATAAACATATTTCCCAAAATGTCAAACTATTCTTTTAAAGTAAAAAAAAAAATCTCCCTGAAATAAAAAAAGCTCTTACACGTATTCGTGGAGTTATTTATTCACAGCAAACATGTTAACAGTCCTCTATATAAAAAAAACGTATTTCTTAAAGTGCCCTGCCCTGAATTCTTGTTAATATCAGATTTTGGCTCTTTTTTTTTTTTCATCCACAGTTTTAGCTGATTATTTATTGGCCTATTGTCACGCTCTGAGTATTTGCTTGGAAATAGTTTTAGCCATTCTCAATCCTGAAGCAGAGACTTCACTCTTTGTACCTCGCTTTTTTTATATGCAAATGGGGAAAAAAAAAAAAAAAAAACACAAACACTGCTTGTCCTCAAATGCTTGGCAACAGAAGTGGCAGTGGAATGAGCTCTGACCGTTCATCATATAATACAAAGTTAAAAAGCAAATTGAAGGTCACTTCCCATAAAACAGAGCTAGCTGTAAAAAAAAACAACAACAGAATCCTGAATTAAAATGTCTGGGTCTCGAGGTCTTTGGAACAAAGATGCAAATTTCATTTTTCCTCCACATTTAAAATTCTCTTATTTTGGCTCTTTTTCCTGCTGTGACGAGTTGAGATAGTTACTGTCTGTTCTGGAGAAGAGAGTTCAGATTTTAAAGAACTTTTGATTGTCTAAATCCACTCTGAAACCTCTTCAGGTCGCTATGTAGCACTGGACTCATTCCCTTCTGACTGTTGTATTTGTTGCCATTTTCTCAAATGCCTCAAGTGCTTTCTTACATTGAGAACTTCATTATATTCTATGTCTTTTCCCGTGTGCATGTCTTACTATTATTTTTGTGTTGTAAAGCACTTTCCTTTTTCATTTTCAGGTCAAGTGTCCTTGTGAAATGTGTAACTTTGGGTGTGTTTAAGTTACATAGAATGTAATATAACACTGAAGTTGTTATAATGAAAAAAAAGTTGTTTTTGCTAACACAGCTAACACACTCCTTTTATTGGTGGTAGAATAACATTCAAACGCTGCATGGATTATTGCAGGTTATTGAAATGTGCATTTTGTTGAAAAACAAGTAGTGATTATATGTATTATTCTGTCATTTGCTGTCTCCGCTAGCTAAAATTAGATATATTGTGAATGTTCTTAATTTTACCAATGTGGATTCTGTCTTCTGTGTCTTTTATTCACTGTGGGGATTAAAGAAAACCTAAAACCCCTTTATATGATTAAGTTCCTTTTCAAAACAAGCAGCGTAAGCAGCATCAGAATGTAAGAAATGTTATATGAATGGAGCCCGAACAGAGCTTTCGTCTCAAATCTGGTGTCTCATGAGATTTTCAAAGCATCAGTAGAGGAGCAGAGATGTGCTGAGTTCAGACAGTTCTTGGGAGTTTTGGTTTTTATGTAACCTCTGTATAAATAAACATGAGTTTGAAATAATACCTACATTCTTGGTTTTTATGCTACAGTAATGAATAAAGTATCAAGATAGAAAATTAAAGGGGCATTCCAACAACTTAGTGTTGCACTTTCATAAATTCTGGGGACTCCTAAGACATATGTTTAAAAAAAAAAAAAATTGAAACAGTATAAGCTGAGCATTTCTTTCAACACTCCTCTCCCAGGTTGTAACATAGGCTTTCAGTTAGAAAATTTATTTTCTCCACTCTCCTGAAAACTGCATTTGTATACTATTAATTTGCAACAGGAAATACGTTTGGGAGATATAAAGATGCCACCCTAATTATTTATTTATTTTTACGCAGTGGGCAATATAAGGAACTGTTTTTAATAAATGGCTCTGACTGGAAAAAACATCACTAGTGAGTATATTCCACAAAGCAATTATATTTCCTTCAAAACATATCTAGCAAAACTATTTAGTTGTATGTAAGCATAATTTCTCCAAGCCCAGATAACCCTAATTATGTAATCAGGGACTTTTTCTTACACTTGTCTAAGCTCCTCCAGAAAAACACAGGACTTTATAGAATTGCTTTCACAGGATGAATAGTACTATGTGTAAAATCCTGGGAGTTCCCCTTTAAATGTGGGTTGGCTGAGGCCTGACGCCAGACGTTTTCAGCTTAATCACTAACTGAAGATGTAGCTGGACGTGGTTTGTTTAAATAGCGTATCATTCTTCTCTCATTTAGAGCAGGACTAGGTCGTAACCTAGCATATGACTGGACCGCGTATGGTCAATGTGCGAAAATGAGGATGTAGTTGAAAATTGTTGCGGAACCACTGTAAACAACTACTTTCAATGGAAAGTAGCTAAAGCTTGATGATGTAATATGATAATTAGCATATTCATGATGTCATTGCATCGTACTCGCATTCTGGCTAGTGTCAGCCAGTTTCTGCCCTTTAACTGTTAGCTTCTCTCCTACTCCTAAATTCCCAATAAAGCCGTTCTCATTTACATGTTTTTCTATTTCTGTTGTCAGACAATGGAACAAGAATGAAATAGTGACTGAAACACGGCCCATTACAACTACATGTTAGCCAGCAGTCACCTCCAAGTCGTCTGACGAAATCACCACGCACGAGTTAAAGAAAACGGTACTGCTTTAATTTCAGTTGTAATTACCAATAAAATGATCACTCAGGGAGAAAGTTGGAAGCTCATTCACGTCCGTGTCAGCTGCCGTGCGGTCTGTTGAATGAGACACACAGAGAGCCCCGCCTGCGATGGGAAAGCCCAGGTGCTTTTTCGAAAAAGAGTTGCTAAAGGGGTGTGAAAAGTCAGTAAATCTAGCAACAAAGGCGCTAAGTTGGCAACATGCGCCTGTAAACACCCCCCCGATGACACAATAGAAAAACTGCTTGCGCCAATTCATTTTGAAAGAGCAACGGCCAATGGGGAAACATCAACATTCAGCCGGACGACCAATGGTATAAGTTCATCACCAACTCAACTCAATCACTCCCTCACTCAGTCATGGACATCCAGGGATGTAGCATGGATTGTGGTCGGTCCAGCAAAAAATATTAGTCTCCAACTGTCATGCAGTTCGCCTCAGGACGCCAAGCCTTGCCTTTTGTGGTATTCATCAAAATGTTTCACAGCACGGGGAAAGTATGCTTTGATAATGCTGTTACACCCCCTTTGAGTTTAGTTTAATTAATTGACAGTTTGAGTTGTTGTCTGCCTGAGCTGACCAGCATAAACACAATGTCCTCAGCCCTGGAGGGGTGATGCAGTTAGAGCAGCAGAGTCATTTCAGTCCAAACATAAACATACATTAACACAGCTTCATTCCACTCATCCGTGAACAGCGTGCCAGTAACATCTTATAAGATAATAAACCAAGGTGTTGGGCATCTGTGTGCTGAGCTGACCACATCAAATCAGCAGGCTCTTCTGTCTTCTTTATGAAAGCCTGAGACAGTACAATGACATGGCTGATGTATTAACTAATAACTAAATAGCTGCAAGCGCGGCTCCAAAGCCCATTCATTTCTCAGAAGTGCTGGGTGGAACCGTAAAGGGAGCTCCATGTCTGAGCAATGGGAGTAATGGACATGATGTAATTTGCACAAGCTTACAACAGCAGAGAAACTAATGAGCCATTGGATAAATGGAAAAAAAAAAGTTTTCAGTTTTTCAGTCTACCTAAACTTGAAGAGAGAGAAACCACATGGATTTTCATTTCAGTTAAATAAGTTAAGTAAATTTCAGCCTGACCCCATATTTACTTTTTTTTTCTCCTGCCTTGTTCTGTTTTGGTGGCAGTTGGCGAGCGTTAGCGTCTGTTATGAGCACAGCTTAACGAGCAAGGTCACTGAGAATCTTTTCGATTCAATGTTTGCAAATTTGTTCTTGCAGAGTGTTTGACCTCTGGGACCTATTTGAAAGAGGATGTGCTCTCCGGGGACCAGCTGGTGCTACAATATGTAAAATTATTTTAGCATAAGGGACAAAGGAAAGGGAAATAAATAAGGTAAATGGGGGAAAGTGCAAAATTTTAGTTTTCTCTACACTCTCCAAAACAGCAGTTTGAGGCACATTTCTGTTATTTTTCAGTCCTAAAAGCTCATACCGTCATATCTTTGAATCCTTTTACACCTGGTATAGAAATGCGTGTCATATCAAGATTGTATCTAGATATGATTTTAACCTGATTACATTTACACCTGGTATTGATACGATCCGAGATACGATACGATACGAACGCTCGTTCCAGCTCACGTCACATACTCTTGTTTGCGTGGGTCCAAGAAAACAACAAACAACTAAAAAAAAAAGAAGAAGGGGAAGAAGAAGAAGAATAGAAGATAATCTCCACCATTTGTTTAGCCATTTCTTCATAAATGGCTCGGTTGTGATATGAATTGCCAAGTTTTGCTTGTATATATGCATACCCAGTTGAAAGCAGACACTTGGTCTCGTCTTCACTCCATCATCGAGTGTCCTGAATAACGTCCATGGTTGAGGACTGAACGCTGTTCCGGAACAATTGCACGCGATTAGGTATTTGCAACACGTAGTTTTTTCTATGTGGATAGACACCACAACTGCATTTTACACTTGTGTTAACAATGTGTCCCTGACCACCTCCCCTCCGGCCGATCGGATCACAGTCTTTCCTCAATGTGTCTTGGGTGCATTTACACCTGTACTTTCATGTGGTCAAGCACTATCCGACTGCAATCCGATCACCCAAATCAGATTTTAATTCCAGCTGTAAATGGCGTATTTTTTGTTTTAAAAAAACACATTAGCTGTAGCCCAGTTCCATACAACATACTAATTCTAAGCTGTTTTTTGGCTGGACTGCAACAGTGGGGCCAGCCCTATATACAAATAAATGTCTGTGACTCACTGACTGAGTTACACCATTGGTCAGCCGAATGCAATGTGACTGAGTTTTGGAGTTTCCCCATTGGACATTGCTCTTTCAAAATGAATTCTGGAAAACAGTTTCTATTGCATCATCTGGGGGTTGTTTACAGGCAGTGTAGCCAACCTAGCACCTTGGGAACTAGATCTACCAACTTTTTTGCACCCCTTAAGCAACTTTTCTTTTCTTTTTCTTTTCTTCACTAAAGCACCTAGCAAAACATCTATGATGTACCGAGATTCCTCTGATGCTAAAGTCGCCTCACTGGCAGGCACAGGAAGCTGTTGACAGAGAGGAAGCATGGCTGCGTCACAGCATTTTGCTCGGCAATGTCGCAGTGGGACGGGCAGGACTGGGCAGTTTTCCCAACCTATGCTACGACAAAGCCCATGCGAAGGATAAACGTCAACTGGCTCAGGATGAGATACGAGCAGAAGTGGAGGAAGAGTGCTGCAGCAAGATTGTCAGCATGTACAAACAAGGCAACTGGACCAGGTGTGAGCATACGGAACATCGTAAGATCACCTGGTCAGAGCTCTGGAGAGCACCACTGCGAATCAAGTTTCTCATCCAATCAGTCTGTGATGTTTTCCTAAGCCCAGCCAATCGGCATTGCTGGGTCATGACGGACACTCCAGCCTGCCAACTGTGCCAGAAGAGAGGCACCTTGGAGCGTATCCTCAGTTGCTGCCCGAAGGCATTGGGGGTGGACACTGCTGGCGCCATGACCAAGTTATAAGGTCTTTGGCGGATACGATCAGCACAGTGATTCAAAACGATAAGAATCAGCACACCCCCAAACAGTCCATCACCCTCGTCATAGCTGGGGAGAGGGCACAACATTGGCCTAGCTCCTTGGGAGGGCTTCTTGCCACTGCATGGGACCTGCAGCTCCAAGTCAACCTAGGAAGGCAGTTCAAGTT
Source organism: Xiphias gladius (assembly GCF_016859285.1). NCBI lineage: Eukaryota > Metazoa > Chordata > Actinopteri > Istiophoriformes > Xiphiidae > Xiphias > Xiphias gladius. Next base: position 22,546,409 of record NC_053413.1, on the reverse strand, counting down.
CCCCGAGACATAGCAACCACTTCACTCTGCCCAGATGTGGTGTTAACATTGGACTCCACAAAGCAAGCGGTCCTGCTGGGACTTACTGTCCCCTGGGAAGACCGGATTGAAGAGGCAAAAGAGTGCAAAAGAGCTAATTTCGCACAGCTGGTGATGAGAGCATGAGCAATGGCCGGAGAATCCGCAGTCAGTTTAAGTCGGGCGCCAGGGCTTTGCTTGCCAGTTGTTGCAGCAAATTCTCAAACTCCTTTGAGTTAGAGGACTGCAGTGCAGAAGAGCCATCAAGAACATCCTGGAGGCTGCTGAAAAGGCGTCACTGTGGCTGTGGATCCGGCGGGGGGAACTGTGGAGTAGTGCGCCACTTGAACACAACTTGGGGACTGATCACCCCCGGCTGGGGGGGTATCTGATGATTAATGACCTGAAACACCCTGTGAACCTGGGTTTAACATTGTTGACGTGTCCAATTAGCATTTGAAGGTGTATTCCAGAAAGAACAACTTTTTAGACCAACCTTAGCTAAGAGAGTCCCCAGTGTTGCCCCACGTGTGCGAGGTCAGGCTTTCCCTCCACAGGCACACCTCTCTTACATTATGATTGACTGCACAGCAACTGAAACCGCCGTGAATGAGCTTCTAACTTTCTCTCTGACTGATAATTTTTAAAAATCACAGGACAGACGTTGACTTAAACTTCTTTGTTTGTCAGACGACCTAACGTTTATAAAATCAGGATTTTAGCAGTGCAGAGCAGCAACTTGGAAATGGCCTGGAAGTGATTAATTTAGTGATTAACAAGTAGTCTTAATAGGCTGTTTCAGTCACTATTTCCTACTTGTTCCGTTGTCTGACACCAGAAACAGAAAAGCATGAGAACAGCTTTATTAACTTTCTGTATATGTGAGCACAGAGAGTAGGCAAGAGGCAAACAGATGAAGGGAGGTCCAGCCACATACTAGGTTTTGACCTAGTCTTGTTTAGTATGTAAAATGTTCACACTGGAAAAGTTGCAAAATGCCATATATTCAAATATGTCAGCATGCATACTACAAATGCTTGTTTTTTGAGTGTTATCTATGTACAGTACTTTATTGTCCCACAGTGTAATAGAAGAGGAAGCAGTGCTGCAAAATTTTAAAAACAAACTCTGAATGTTAACAACACAGTTGAATGTGCTTAGAAAGTCTTCAAAAACAAACAAACAAACAAAGAAACAACTGCCCTAAAAACTTTGGTAAAACACCTTGCTGTAGTTTAATTTGTGAGTTACTGTATGTTTTTTACAATTTCCTATTAGTTCAAAATTATAATGTACATTAATTTCTTGTATACTGTAACGGTAAAAACAGTTTATTATGACAATTAGTATGTTGTAGGCTACATGGATTTGGGACACAGCAAATCTGTGTTTTGTAGATTAGAGAATCTCTCACATATCTAAGTCTCGCAGCAGCCATGTTTCCTGGTGTTGCGGCAGTAAACAAGGCCACGAACCTCTACATGCTCTCACGTTGGAAAGTATTGGTTCAGTGTCTGTATGCTAGATACGAAGCTTGGCTAGAAAGCAGTTAAAAAGCAGTAAACGCAAACAGCTAGCCTGACTCTGCCTAACGTTGAAAGATATGCCTGCCCACACCTCTAAAGATCACTTATTAACATGCTATATTTAATTAATTTAAATAATATTTAGATAACTTTTAAAGTTTTGAAATGGTGACTGGAAAGTGTTGGTCAAATGTCTAAATCATAAAACTCGATTGATTGTGTGGAGGTGAATTAAACGGTTGGTGCTAGCAAGTTAAATCCCAGCACTCAGGTCGTCTTGTTACGCACTTTCTGTCTTCGGCAAATCATCTGTTTGTTTTTTAGCCACACAATCGCAGTTGCAGAGCAAAAACATCCATGTTACTGTTGTACTTTTTGCATTATCGGTTGTGGTCTCGTGGAGAAAAATGTTGATTCTCCCTTGTGTTCATGCTCCAGGCTTGTTGTTGGCTGTAGCTAAGGTTTGCTGCCTTACTGTGCTGTGCAATGTTTTATCATTCAGGTCATTTTCTAGCCAACAGGCAATGATATCATTCAGTCCAAGTCGTCTGTCTGCTCTCTTAAATGAAAACTTACGTCTCCCACGTCTTTTTTCTGATCTGTTGCACTAATGACTGTTTTGTTGTTTTTCGACAGAGGCAGTCAATTAGTCAGGTGTATGTGGGATACATAAAGTCAGCACACATCATAACATATCACCTTCCCCAGAAAAATGATCTCCAGCTGCGTACGAGGCTCAAACAGTGTGTTTATGTTTGTTTGGTTTTTTTTTTATGTTTGTTTGCGCCTTTGAATGTTTGCCTCCCTGTTTCAGTTCATTTGCATGTTTCCAGAGGACCGTGGACGAAATGAGCGCCGACATAACACTTTTTGGACTCTGTCCTGTCCACTTGGCGCGGCACTTGTGCTTGCCGCCAGATCCTGTAAATTAGTGCATTTCACTGGTTTCAAAGTGGCCGACCGGTCCAGAAACTGCCTCCATTCTCAGTTTCTAGCAGAAATAAATGATTGAGTCCATGTGGGAGTGAGAAGCCAGTCCTATTTTTTTTTTCCCCCTGTCTGGTAACTTTTTAAATTATCTATAACATTGTAAAGTGCATCAAAGATGGAGGAGCGAATTGTGCTATAATTAATTCCGTGCAGGTTTCTTAAAGGCTCTTTAACAATATATGCCTGTAGTTGCTCTGGTGCCTCATTAATGGCTTGCGTGGAGTAGATATCACTTTGATCGCCACATTTTTACACCCACCTCCCTAAAGAAATATGAGCGCTACACTAATTGCCTCATGTTTATATTGATTACGTTCACCTCCTCCAGTAGTCACTCATCCTCTCATCTTCACTTTCTCTGAGCATATCCAGCCCTGTCAGGAATCAGGAGCCTTCGAAGGATAACGTTCGCAGCCTGGCACTAAGTGTCAACAATTGTCAGATTATCTGAGGCAACAGAAAACATTCAACTGTGACTAATTGCAGCCGTAGTTGCGACAAAGTAAATCTTGGTCTCGGTGCGGTCATGGATGGTTACAGTATATTCTTTTGGAGTCTGTGTTTTTCTATAAATTTTCCACAATAAATCAACCGCTTAATAGCAGAAATAAGTGTATTGCATCGACTTGAGCTCGGACTGTGTAATATATCACCATAGGTTGAATAATGTCTCAGTTAATGTCCCTGTTTACAACCTTCTCCTCCCATCCTTTCATCAACTTTGATGTAATCAAAGTCCATAACGTCCTACATTTTCTGTGGGCCAGAAGGTAATTGAATTGCTCTGAAAGGTCTTATCTCCTGAAAGCCTCCCTTCGCTCATCTCGATCAATCACCCCCTCTGATGATGCCTGTTTATATTCTTCCAAATACATTAGCTGCAGGTTTTTCTCTATTCATTTCCAGTGCATTTCATTTTTACGCCAGTGACGTCCAGGTGGGTGTGACAGCAGACAGAAGTGATTGACTGCTCTGTCAAATACACTTCTGGGAGGTGTCAGCTGCCTTCGAGGCGCATGAGGATCAAGGGGGAGCGCTCAGTGACTGGGAAAGTTTTCTGGCAGTAAACACTTTTTCTTAAAAAACAACCCTGCTTCACATTCATACTGTTACACACAGTCTCCCCTGGGAGCTTCCCAGTATACTCACAAACTTCTTCTGTTGGCAACTGAGCGGCTCCACTAAACCCGGTGGGCGGTAAGCTCTTACTCAAGTACTGCACGTATACAGTTTTGAGATACTTTACTTACTTTTACTACTTTTACCGTACTTTTTTTACTCCGCTACATTTATTTGGAAACTATAGCAACTAGTTACTTTGCAAATACATTTTGTTAAGTGCCTAAATCTGCGTAAAGTGATATTTTTCTGCCCGAGCTGAAAACACAGCACTGACATTAGTAGTAAAGACACAGAGCATCAGGAACATTCACTCGGGTGCCATGTCTGTCTTGTCCCGCTGAAGCTATTGAGAGCAGATCTGCAGACCACAACAATGATTCAAAACAGACTAAAATACCCTGAGAAGCTAAAAGGTCTTTGTGGGTTCATCACTACGAGCAATCCCTTGTTTTCCCTCATTTCAAGTCACTTTAGACAAAAGCATGTTTGAAATGAATGTGGTGTTGTTTCAAAAGCCAGTACCACTTGGGCTGTTCCGCCCCTCCCCTCTCAGTCTCCCCAGTGTAAGGCACAAAGACCCTGTTCGGGGGGGAGGTTCTGAAATCCGGTAGACGCTAATTAAATTCAAAAACGGGTGTACTGCCTTTGTTTTGACTGTTGTGTGCGTCCATTGAACCGTAATTACTTTAAGTCACATATTAATATAATTTAATGAATGCTGATTCCCTTTTAAGCTGATTCTTTCTCTCTTTTTTTCATGTCTGCTACTGCTGGCCATGTTAATTAATCCCAATTAAGGGCAACTATACTTTGGTGGTGTTAGGTACCACAAGTGCAGAGCCTTTGCTTTAATGTTACTATCTCTGAAATGCACTTTTCCCTCATGTATCATTTGAAAGTGTGTTGTATGTTTGCATCCATATTTCATGTGTAAGTGGATTAGTAGGCGCAGGCGGCCAGTAGGCCTGTGCATCAATATTAGCTTTATTCCCTGTCATTTCTGATCATACACATATCAGTAGCCCTGTATCAGTTTTGCTCATCGCAGAGGTGGGTTTTTTTTTATGCGTTTCTGTCTGCTTTTAGAAATGAGTGATGGCTCTCTGGTATCCAGGCAACCTGCTTGTCATTTTAACCCTTATGGTTACTGGGTTTAAGGATTATGTCGTTCTTAATCTGTTTTAGTTCCCCCTTTTTCGGAAACCGTATACACGCACGCACGCACGCACGCACGCACGCACGCACGCACACACACACACACACACACACACACACACACAGTCAAGCCATTGATTAGCTATAATGTTTTTCCTAACTGGAACTTCTGGACTTTTTGTGATTTGACCAGCTGTCCGAGTGTATGAGAGAAGCCACTGTCAGCCTTTCTCTTTCCTTTAGGTGTAATGTAATGTAAATTGTTAATATAAAACATTGATGAGTGCAGTTTTAAGGTCATACACACCCAAGTAGGTGGACAGTGATGAGACCTGATCCAACTTCCCTGCAGGTCTGTGTGGGCAGACTGTGCTTGATTGGCATTTCCCTCACACCCTGTGAGCTTTGTTGCACTTGTTACACCTTTCACCTTTTATAATTCTTATGGGCACATGTAGATTTCATGACCTCACATATTTCCGAGCATAGCTCCAACAAACTTTAACTTGAACAGAGGTCTAATTAACCAGAATGACTGAAAACCCCTGTCACTGACTGAAAAAAGCTCTCTGATTGGCTATCACCTGGCATGTCATATGCAGACGTATCACGTGGGTGTGGGACGGAGACAGTCAGGGTGGGTGCCCAAGTTGAGGGCGTCTCCATCCGTGCAGCAGACTGAGGATCGGAGCTCCAATTCACTGGCAATGTCCATTAAAATTCTTGTTATATTTTAAGAGAGTGAAAGCCAAGGCAAAATGCCCTGCTAGCTAGGGTATGAGGGAGGCGTGGCTCTCTAACCAATCCGAGAGCTTGTCACTCCCCATGGCCAAATTTGCAGTGTTTTACCTCGTTATACCAGCCCAAGGCCCAAAGTGTCATGGGAAGTTTAAATGGAGAGACTAAAAGGAGAAGCTAAATGACTAATTGGCAAAGGAAAAGCAGCGGGGGGAATGGAAATGCAAATGCCTGATTAAAATCTGTATTCTTAATTCACTTTACGGATCCAGTTATTTATTTCTCTTTTTAAACTGTATTTTCAAATGGATTTATAAATTCCATTATTTACTTATGAATTCATTGATTCAATTCATTGTATTTTTAAATTATGTACTTACTGGCTGTTATATGTTGTTTATATAAATTCCTTTTTAATTTGAACAATTTATTGATGGATTCATATTTCATTTGTAAATTCTTTTTATAATTCTTCTTTTTATTGCCCATTAAAATATCAGAAAAATGAATTACTTGAAATTTTCTTTATTTTTTCATAGATTAATAAATTAATCTGTAAACAAATTTATTAATGCATATTTTTTATTGTACAGTTACTTACGAATTAATGAAATGCTTTTGTACTATTTTCGTGACACTTGTGGTCCCATAAAAACGACTCCATAGGTCACTGGAGGAAGTGGGTTATTACGATCTATAGTTACGTTTCATTGTTAAGCGACCTCTGGCAGTCGTGTGAGACAGCCTCAGTCTTATCAGCAAATGCCCCAAAAACGACATGTTTAAAGTGACAAAGCTCTTCAGGGGCCATAGTGATAATGACGGAGGACGCCAGGGGATGCTGTTATGGTGCGACAAAGTCTGCGTAGGCAGGAAGTCGGGGTGGATTGGTCCAACAAAAACACTGGAACATAACTGTCAACGCTGTTTCTTTTAACCATGACCACAACTGTTCTATAACCCACATATTTATCATTGTAACCATGACGAAAATGGTCCTCCAACCTTAACGAAGGGCTTATTTGACCCAAACAACGATCTTTTCGTAAACCTAACCGAACCGTGACTGTTCCACAACCTTAACCACACCTTTATTATTGTTAATATGACAATGAAGGTCGGGTGTGACTGCCGCTGATACGCTCCTATGGGTCGTATCACAGATAAGGGACAAATGACTTATATGGACCTGCAGGTTCGAGGCCCTGTGGGCAGGAGTGCAGGGTCTTCATCTCCAGTGGGTGTGTGAAGTAGCTACGTCTCGGTGTCTTCAGACTCGGATGCCTGAAAATCTCATTAACCACTTTTTAATATTAAATACAAGAAGTGTATACATTTTAGAAGAATACACACATCCGCAAAACTACAATATATACAGATTATGTGACCTTATGTCCTGCTCCAGTAGGAGTTGTAGAAGGACAAAAGGGACGTTAGGTAGCCATTTGGTACACCTGCTGGTGTTGACCTGATTGACACTCGCAACTGGCAACAGGTTAGACTTAAATGGCATTCTGATATATTGGGTGTGCAAACTCTTTTTGTACTTGCTCAACTTTGAATATAGTTTGATGCAGCCCAGCTCTATTATTCTCTTTAGCTGAGTGCAATGTTTTTCTTCCTTTAATTAAAGACTCACGTTTAAGACCATTCCTCATACTGTAAATTCGCTGGCAAAGTTCCAGTCTCACAAACCAGCTTTGCTAACCATTAAACTACAGCCGCTCACGGTTTATCTGAGATTGGAAAAGCACTGCCTCCAATCACCTGAGTGATGAGTATGATTTTACAAGCAGTGAGAGGAAATATTCACAGTGCATTTGTAGCCACGCGAGGCAGCTGAAGACATGGGAGATTTTACTGGTCTGCTTGCCAACTCAGTGAAATTTTTTTGGAATCCATTAACAGTTTGATGAATCCCTAGTCTGCTGGAAATATGCTACCAGATACAGCAGCTTTTTGGCCCTGAAGCAAAGCAAAATTGCGGTACATCCCCACATGGCCGTTGTCCTTCTAACCAAACATTATATGAGCACAGTTATCATCTCTGCCTTAGAAAGCCTGCGAGTAGCCAATGTTGAGCAGTTTGCTCGTCTGTCAAATCCTCTGAAGCACCACTGATCTCTCTGGGGATTCTTGCACTACAGAGACAAAGACGCTTTTAAAAGCCTCTCAAAAATTAGATCTGTCCAAACCAATGACATATTGCGCAGGGATACTTCCACAAAAAAGCTTGTGCGGAGCGATTAAAGGATTCGTGGTTCTTAAACTGTCTATATGTCTCCCTGCTTCCTGCAGATATCTGAACATTCGTGACAAGCCATGGTTCATCTGAACTGTGATCTCGGACAACAGAACCTAGGAAACATCATCAAAATATGATAAAAAAAGAGACCTATATGTAATATATAATTGTTCTCTTTTGTTAGGACAAGTAAGAAGTGATATTTACAGATTTAGCTTTAAGAGCAGGTTTCATTGCATTACTTTCAACAGTCTTTTTCTTTGGATTTTTAAGACTAGCAAGGACACTGTTTCTGGAAAGAAATGCACCCGCTTAATTTTGTTAATGTAATTTTTCGCAAATGAAATTCTGTATTACTGTACTCAAGTTAAACTTAAAATAATAAACTCTGACTCAGATGATAGTTACTGTTGGAGGTGTAAAAATGAAGCAGGTGCTTTCCTTCATTTTATGTAGGAACTGTTTTCTTATCTCTCCTTTTTGGAAACATGAGTAATCAAGTCTTACAGCGCGTCTGTATAAATCAATTCCCGAATCTCCCTAGCTCTGCTCATTAAAAGACAAGTCTGCGCTACCACTGAGCATGTTCAATGATAATGATAATACTTTTTATTTATAAGCGCCTTTCAAGACACCCAAGGACACTTTACAAATCCAATAAGACATTCAATACATAAAACGAGATAAAAACAACAGCAGCAACAATGGAATATATTTAGAAAAAAGAATACAATTCATAGTCTACACTTCACAAAGCACCAGGAAAGGCCAGTCTAAACAGGTGAGGTTTTAGTTGTGGCTTAAAGAAGCAACAGATGTCAACTGACGCAGACCCTGAGGGAGAGTCTTCCAGAGGTTAGGGCCAGCTACAGTGAAGGCCGTGGTGCAGAGCCTGGAGGGGGTTATGGAGAGTAGATGGGTATCAGAGGAACGTAGAGATTGAGTAGGTGTGTCGGGATGGAGAAGATTGGATAAGTAGGGAGGCGCCAAGCCAAGGCGAGATTTGTACACAAGGAGAAGTACTCCAAACAAGAATTTGGACGTCTCCACTAGTGGAAAACTCAGACAAAGCGTGATTTTGCTGAATGGTTAAAATTAATGGCATACATTTGCTATTTCAATCCCTAATGGCAAGGACCAATTATTGTCCACCAACTCTTCCAAACTGAACGACAAAATACATCGTTTGGAAGGTGCCTTTTAAGAACGAAACTTGGTGTTCTCTGATCTGACGCCTATCAGCAGGACAAAATCATTAATGGGATCTTTCCAAAATCATTACAAATCATGAAAAATAAATCAGTTACATGATGTGACTACACTGTGGTTAAGGTTTGCTTAAGTATAGACAAAAACGACTTGGATACGTTATGGAAAAGATCATGGTTTGGGTTAAAATTACTTCTTTGTGAAGGTTAGGGGAGCTTTGTTGCAATGGTTATGATAACAAACACTTGGCCAAGGCTTAGGAACGACTGTGGTTGTGATCAAAAGAAACCAACACTGACTGTCAGTAGGAAACAGGAAACAAACAGGGATGTCCAGTGTTTAAAAGTCAGATGTTTAATAACGTCACCGGATTTTCTCCTGCCATAATTACGACGGTTGCCAGAGGGCTTTGTCACTTGAACGTAAACATTTTTCCGTTTTGGGGGCCTTTTCTGAAATGGCTGATTCTGTCATTTTTCAGTACAGTCTCTAATTATCACTGGGATTTCTAGTATGGTTTTTGGATTTTTAACATCTGTACAGGGGAAAACATAATTGGAAGTAAACATTCATGTTTTTACTGTGAAAACGTTTTGCCCAATTTTTTATTGTATTTATGTTGTAATGTATTTGTACCTTTTTTATGCTCATTGGATTGTATTATTCTATTTGCACAAATTACTTTTATGTGCCAAGATTAATTCTGTTATCTGTTCTTCTATGATGACCTATAACAATGTTGTCTTCTGTTGTATTATGGTCTTCGTGTGTTGGAAAAATTGAAAAAATATGGACACACCATCATCCCTAATCACAAATTGCTTTTCCCTCTAACTGATAAGTATGATCACTGCCAAGAAATATTCTCCAACTTCTTGTAACGTCTCCTGAGCAACAGAGAACAAGGACGTCATCCAAACAAAGCTAGGTTCATCACTTATCCCCAAACATTCTGCCATTTAGAGGAAGGAATTAGTCAAGGGGAGAGCTGCACTGTTTAGTTTACTGAAATTAGAGGGTTTCTCTTGTTGCCACTGAAAGTATAATAAGAGATGTACAAAAGTGCTAAGCAAAGAAAACGTTGGCAAAAAAGGTTTTAAATTTTAGAAATATTGAATGACACATTTCAGTACTATATATTCCTGAATGAATGAATGCCATTTTAAAAAGGCAGGACTACCTTGGCTTTTGGACTCTCAGATAGCATTACACATGGTTCCAGGCTCCCTGTTTTGCAGTCCTTCACTCCTGACCTCTGATAGCTCCCTTGTCACCCAGGAAAAGTTCCCAAGCATCTGGCCCGCTTGCTCCCCCCCGCAAGAATGAGCATGTCGGGGCAGACGAGTGTGCCTCTCTCGGGGCCTGAATGATGAGATGGTGCATTTACATTAGACTAGTGAAGCAGGAGCAGTGGCACGCTGCCAGCACTGAAGCACAGAGCATGCAGCCCGAGCATCTGGTGAGTTTGTGGTAACGCAGGAGCAGCTCGGTCTGCCCTCAGACAGATTCACCGACGAAGGACAGGCAGACGGGTAGACAAACTGGCACACAGTCAGATCATAAAGTCAGATAAACAATCATATCCAGGAAGTTAATTAGCCATTACTCTTTCAGCCAAACCATTTTTCAGCCAAAGAGGCAGACAGACACCTGGCCTGTGCCTCAGTCAGTTATAACCAGGGAGTGGAATTGCAGAGAAGACAGGACGGCTTCATTTATGGGCATCTGGCCTCCAAACTCTTGGCTTGGAAGGCGAGGAGACCAGGTTGTTCTGTTCACAGGGAAATTGGGGTAGAGAGACAGTCACTCGATGCTGAAATTACCTTGGACACAAACCGTAATCTGCCTCGCAACCACTGACCATTGAGGGGCAATTTTCTTTGGATTTCAGCATGACATTCAATGAAGATTAAAATGGAGGGGGCTGAGAATGGGACATTAGAGCGGCACTTTGAGAGAGGCACTTAGGTACACCAAAAGTGAATTTCCATTAGCCCGAATGGAGAATGGACAAGTTAATGGCAGCAAGCACAGCAACATTTTGGAAAGGGTTGCATTACTCCTAGATTTGATGTAACATAGAAGAGGAATAAGGCAGTTCTTAAGCTGAATTGGGTATAAAAAAAAATAAAAGTAGCACCAATAAGCATTTATTACATCCCACAATGTGGCCGGAGCAGCAAAATGCAGCAAAAAAACTGTATATTCCAAAGCAGAACAGAAAAGGAAAAAGACTTTTGAAACAGTGCTTTTTAGGGCTCACCCCCAGATGAAAAGCAAATTGACATGATTTTCTTAATTATAACTATTAGAAATGCGTTTTCAAACCATGCTGATATAAATTGGAAGCACTGAGGCAATTGTTCCACCAGATAAACATATCACAGTGTCGTCTGCATACATTTGAGAACCTGCTCCTTGACATGATTCTGGCAAATAATTTATGTACAACCTGACCAGAAGTGGACAAAGAACAGAACCCTGTGGAACTATTTTTTGTCGCAAGTCAGGAAAAAAAGTACTTAAAAAATAACGAATACTTTTCTGTTGTTTTTAACTGTATTTTACCTAAATTAGTTACCTGGCTGCAAACCAAATTTCCCTGTGAGGACATTAGAGATAAAAGAAAAGGATGAGTGATTTCGTTCTCTTTTTCTCTAGGTTGGGAAGCACTGCTATAGAGTGGCATATAAACTACATATGTGTATCTTGAGGTTGGTTGGTTACATGAGTGGTGGGCGGACACCGATGCATCACCACCGAGCTGCTTTCCCATTTAGTCGAAGTCAAGACTCTGAGTACTTGTCTCACCTCCAGCAGAGAAACGCAGCAAAGCCGGGGCTTCGCTAAGGGTTGGATCTCCCTCTGTACTCGTGGCCCAGTCACCCCTGAAACTAGACTTCCTCTTCCCTTACGCCTGAGGGAACAATTTAATTAAAGGGCAGCTCAGAGAAAAGCACACCCATCACCATATTCTTGACGTGTCCACAGTCGACAAATATGGAGAGCAAATAAATCCCCTATTGGACAATGTCCTGGCCTTGCTACGCTAACTGTAAATACACACCAAGTGAACAGATTGTGCTGTAGTGTCTGCAGTTTTCTGGGTAAAGGGGCAGAAATAAATGTTGTTTGGGCTTTGAATTATTTTCATGAGAATGGTCCTGATGATTGATGTTATTTAACTGAATCCAGTCCTGTAAATCCTATCTGTTTTCTAATTTACCTGCAGTCCAACCTGAACGGGCTTCGTTTTTTTCATCCCATCTGGTAATACAATCCATTAACTTCCCCCCTGATGACCTGTCAGCTATTATCATGTTAACAATGCGTTTATTACACAAAGAGCTTACAGTGTGTCATATTCCTGCAGAGACGAAAGGGGTCAAACTGTATGTGAGTGTTTTAGTTTCAACTGCCACAACAGACACCTTGTCCAACCAGTACCAGAATTTTTGCAAGTTTTGGTGATGATGGTGATATTTTTTTAATCATGGGTGTGTGGGTGGAATGATAATGGCTGGATGTACACCAGGTTTTATGTTATGCTGTCACTGATGTGCATTGTTTTACGTAAGTATGTGTGTGTGTGTGTGTGTGTGTGTGTGTGTGTGTGTGTGTGTGTGTGTGTGTGTGTGTGTGTGTGTGTGTGTGAGACTCTCCTTTTACCTCTGATTCTGTCATTAAAAACTCCCGAGTAGAATCTGGCTCTTCAGTTATATGCTCCACTTTCTTCACCAGCTAGTTGCTTATTTTCTGTCTGATATTTGGTGCAGTACAGATAGTACTCGGTGGGTTTATCAAAGCTTTTTCACTGAAAAGAGTTGCAAACTGTAAAACGATGAGCTGAAAGACAATAAAATGCACCATAGAGCTGAGGGGAGTTGATTTGACCCACTGTGGAATACAAAATGATTGATTAGTGCAGCGTTTTGTTTTTAGAAAAATTCGGACTTGAGATTCACTTTGATGGATTCAGTCAAGTTTCAAGCAACTAATAACTAATTTACCCGAAATAGAAACTAAGCAAATGGCATGAATGGAAATCAATGGTTATCTAGAAGGTAAAAAAATATTTATAAAAATCCAAAAGACAATAAAATGTTTGGCAAAATGCTTAGAGTAAATGTAAAGTATACATGATATACAGTAAATGGGTTAATGCATTCAGGGACAGTAGTCAGTCCTCTGGTGAAACATGCGGATGTTGTCTAAGCAAAATTTGCAAAACAAACAAAAATAATTTTCCCTTTTGTGAAATACAGTTTGAAAATTAAAATACTGTGAGTGCGTCTCCAGTCCCCCTTTCCTTTGTATGCACTGTTGCCCATTCACCCCGAACGGGAAAGTCAGTGAGCCTGCATTAAAACAGTCCTACTCATCATTTGTCACTGGGCCCAGGGGTAATGAACGGGGTGAACTGGATGTACTCTCTAATTATGGAAAGGACAAAAAGCCAGTCACACTCCCTTGTCAAGGTCCCCCTCCTGCAGCACCCCAGGGAGCAGCTTTCATTCATAAATCAGACGTGGAATACAGATCTGCAGAAGATTAGAGAAAACATAAACGGGAGAAATATAGGCCCATGCGGACCCGAGACAATCAACCATGCAACAACCTACGACAGGCAGTTAGTAGGGGCCTGGTATAGGCATCATAAACACCTGCTGATCAGCACCCGACGCTGTCCATGTGCTCAGCAGCAGCAATCTTTCACCGTAACCTCACCACCATCATCATTATCATCATCATCATCATCATGCTCGTCGAGTTGGCCCTCGCGATCAGGCACTGCTCTGAGGGCACCGTAACCTCAGTGTTACGAGATCCATTTACATCACTCAACATGCTACTGCTGGCATGTTAGGTTGCCTGAACGGCAATTGCATTTTAAATTTGCATGACTGCTCATGACCTGATTGTCATGGTAGGATTATAAGCCGCCCACGCAGCTGTGAACCGCACTGGCCCCTCATGAATACTCATACTGAAACTTGTTTTAAAATGACTTGGGTCAAAGTTAACTAAAACTGTAGTTATTTTGAGATTTTCTGCTCAATGTTCCCCCTTGGGTCTTTTGATATTTAAAAAGCAGCGGTAAGCAGAATTGCAGGCGAAGACTTGTAATAGCACATGGAAAAAACGTAGGGTTTTTTCTACTTTAACTCAAGCAGCTGCGACTACGGACTTCTCTGTCTCTGGGTTCACAAACGGTTTCCACAGACTCACAATAGAGGTTTAATCCTTTTATTATACAACAGTGTCATGTACAGCATAATGAATAAACACCAGCATAACATTAGAGCTGTAGTAATCGTGGTCGTGGTATTTCCGCGACACCAGAAAAAAGCCTTTGATTTATATCCTTTTTGAAGTATTAAACGGCACAATATACCACTGTAATCATCAAAATGTAGAAGCATTCAGTAAATCTGAGGATGTATCCGGCACAGCTACCTCACGATGTTACTATGTTGCAAATTTGGGTTATTTTCCAGTTTCCAACTTTATTCTTTACTCCTGTCGAGGGACTGTAGATAAAAACCAGTACTTTATCAACTATGGGGGAAATAAAGTACAGGTGTTTCCATTTAGAAGCCCAGTTTTCCACTAAGTGCTTGTTGAAACTTTGTTACACTTGAGTCCTGTTTCCCAAGAGGAACTGTGAACATAACAAGAGGCTGTTCTCTCTTTTAAACCCTTGCAGGTTACACTGAACGGTCTGCTCATCGGGTAGTTGGGGGGATATTACAGTTTCGTGTCACAAATATCAACCGGGTTTTACTCTAAAGGGTAAAAATTCTGCAGCACCAGTGCAAAACAGCCACAGAGTAAATGCATAAATACATGAAGATTTATGCGGTGGCCACCTCTGAGGATGCCCGTTATTGCCTATTTGTCAAATTGCCCACTTTTTCCCTAAAATAAGGCTCGGAGATCCAAATTCCCTTTCATTGCCCTTCACCAAGTGTACACTTCAAAGACTTCCTTTCTTTGAAACTGCTTTCTGAGGTGCTGCTGTTGATGTTTCGATGTTATTGCCGAGCCTTCCATCCTTACGCTGTGTTATGGCGCATTATTCCCCAGTGACTGATGGCCACGGTGATGTGGATTATCATTTCTGGGAAGTCTCTTTTGCTTCTCCCATGGGGACCTGTTCTTTTTTTTTTTTTTTTCATAAGCAGATTATACACAATTACTGGCAAATGGGGGTGAAACATGCAGCAGCTCCACTTCAGATGTCATGCATTGTTATATGTAGTTTAGCTCTCCATTGTGCTGTGGATTGTGAATACAAGCTCTTGTCGTGGGGACCAGAGTTGATACCTGAAAATGATGTCAAACTTGACAAACTCTTTAAAACATAAGTCTGCGGATATTCTATATTTTTCTAAAAGTCAACCAAACCCATGAAAAGAGAAAAACCGTTAGCTGATCCGACTAACAAGTGTTGCCTGTGTAGCCAAAGCCTCATGCTGTAATGTAAATACATTACATATTTACATCAGTCGTTTCAGCAAAATGTTTTTGCTGAAACGACTGATGCAAATATGAAATGTATTTACAGTACCAGCACGGCGTACGTGGGATTGCCTCAATAAAAACTAAAGTGCTAGTCAGAATTCATGGTAATGAAGAGACATGTCTCCCAGAGCAGCAGTGTGGTTGACTGACTTGTATTTAATAGTTTCTGGACAACAGTGGAGGTCAGTGGAGGTCTATGGCCCTTTCAGGTGGGAAGGCCCTCAAATGGCCAAAGGAATTAAAGCTTTGTCCATCGAAAGCAAAAGAGGAGGTGGGTGTGATAATGTGTCAGAGCCACAAAGTCTGCAGAGAGACGAGGTCGGGCCGGTTGAATGGGTTGACAAAACTTTATGACAACAAAGGTCCCCTAACCTTAACATAGCAGTAATTTTAACCCAAGCCACGATGCTTCTCCTAAACCCAACTTGGTCATAAACCCTAGCTTTGATTCAACATAAGACGATTTTGTTGTGGTCTGTAACCGTTTTGGAAGGCAAAGACAAATTGATGTCCTCATGCTGACAGGGGCGTCAGATCAGAAAACGCTGCTACGCCCTGATGGACAAACAACTTATTTTGTAGATCCGTTTAAAAACACACCAAGCTGTTGCACTTAAGTCTTTACAATGAACATGGGCAGGGTAGTTTATTTTGAGTCAGTCCAACATACAGTACAGCGCCATGCTGCTGGAAATACCAGCCCTGTCAGCGAACGGGAACGTAAGAATTGAACAATTCTACAAAACCCTGAATCAGGGTCTGTGTCACCATTTTTAACATTCTCATTGTCCACGATATCTCTGCATGACAACTATGGTATTGTTAAAATTAGGGAAAGATGGTGGTTGTGGCACATAAATTATGATTAGAGTTAGGAAACTGAAACATTTGGTTAAAGTCAGGGAGAGTTTGTGTTTTATTAGATGGTGATGATGATGTGATGAGGATGAAGGAGACGCCGCTGACACCGTCTTGATTGCATATAAAAGGTTTATTACAAAGAAGCACAGCGTCAAGTCGAGCATCTGCAGATCTGCTTGTGAGAGGGTGTGAAGCCGAAGAACCACTCTGAAAATCAGCCTTGACCACCGAGTCTCAAATAAGGCAGTTGTTTTTTTTTCCTGAAAAACGTCGCTAACCTATGGCTTTACGTCCCAAGCATTTCCTCCTATTCAAACTGCAAGGCACCCTCTGAGGACCTTTGACCTATGGCCTCTATGTAAAAACATAAATTCAGTTCTACATATGTAAACATACACCTCAAGATCTTAGGTGGCAAAAAAGGAAATGTTGACTGCGCGTCCGTGATGGGACGCCTCAAATTTATGCATTTGC
Source organism: Xiphias gladius (assembly GCF_016859285.1). NCBI lineage: Eukaryota > Metazoa > Chordata > Actinopteri > Istiophoriformes > Xiphiidae > Xiphias > Xiphias gladius. The sequence continues at coordinate 22,529,546 of NC_053413.1, read as the reverse complement.
TTCGAAAGTGGGCAAGTGGGCACTGGTTGCCAATTTAGAGGTGCAGAAGTGTCCAATCTGAACATAATTTGTAGGGATACTGGGCTGGTAAATACTCACTACAGAACCAAATCCGTGTCTGACAACAGTCTCCAACAACTGCAGTGTTTACATTGTTTTAATTATTGGTTGCAAAAAATATGCAGTGTCTGGGAAAATTACTCTGGGAAATTACTGAAACTATATATCTGTATATAATTGTACACTTATGTCTTCAGTAGCAACAAATGGGCCCGGGGCTGAGAGCTACAGATAAAGGTAGGGAGGTTTGAAAGTAATGAGAGACAGACTTGAGACATTGTCGGTTTTCTGGTCTTTTCATGGTTGACAATACAAAAAGAAATTAGAAAATTCCAAGCATTATCCCTTAATTGGGACTTTCATAGTTAACTTTGCCGTGTCAAGCATAGTGACACATGTTTTCCATTTCTGCCGCTCAAATTTGAAGTTCTCATCTCATAATCTTTTCAACGACTGCTGAGCTGGTTTAAGGTGACACATGCTTAAAAAAAAAGCAGTTAAAAACACAGTTCTTTTTAAATCTCTGTACAGAAGAACTGTAACGCTCCATACTTCTGTCCGAGTCAGAATTCCCTCTCTACAGTTAGTACAGACTGCAGCAACAGGAATTCGAGCACAATCTACAGGACGTGACTGTATTATCTTTGATTTACGCCTCACCACACTGGTCAAACGTTGATCACTTGAAAGGTGATCAGCGTTTCATTGATCACCTTTCAAGTCTTGGCCAAGCGTCTAGCAAACATCTCTGAACTGTTAATAATCCACGAGTCAAATCCCTGAAAGAGCGCTTCGGGCAGTACGGTTCGCTTCTAGTTAATCCACAACTGGAGGCAGCTGACTTTCTCTGTGAGGCCACAACACCAGCTGCATGGATGAAAATGCCAGAATAGCTCCGTCACTGCCTCGTCTTAAATCATTCTTTTAAAAAACTTGGTGCTCTTCTTCTTCTCTCCTTTTCCTACTGTTTATTTTTTGTTTATATAATTAGTGCATTTGGCATTATTTCTTATCAACATGGGGATCTTCCTATATGGTTAAAAAGTTATATGTACTGTATATGTTAATGTTTATGTATACTGTATGTGTCTGTGCGTGTTTATGTCCACATACACTCACCAAGCACTTTATTAGGAACGCCATACTAAAACTCGGCAGGGCCTCCCTTTGCTTCAGTTCTTAGTGGCATCGATCCCACAACATGCTGGAAACAGTCCCTCAAGATTCTGGTCCGTTCTGGTCTCATCACGTCCTTTCTTCAGATGCGCCGGCCGCACATCCATGCTGCCAGTCCCCCTGTCCTACCACATCCCCACGGTGTTCTGCCGGATTCAGATCTGAGGACCGGGGAGGCCTCTGAAGTTCACTGAAGCCACTGCCATGTTCAGGAAACCAGTTTCAGACGACTTCCGGTTCAAACGTTATCATGCTGGCAGTAGCCACCAGAAGGTGGTAAATTGAGGTGCATAAAGTGATGCACGTGGTGTCAGCAACAATTACTCAGACAGGCTGCGGTATTCAGACCGTGACTGATTGGTATTAAGGGGCAGAAAGTGTGCCAACAAAACATTCTCCACACCATTACACCACCACCAGCAGCAGCAGCCTGGACGGTTGACGCAAGGCAGGTTGGATGCATGGATTCATGGGCGATGATGCCAAAATCTGACCCCAACCATCTGCTGCCTCCGCAGAAAGCCGGGTTCAATCACACCAAGCCGTGTTTTTCCAGTCTCCAACTGTACAGTTTTCGGTGCAGCCCGTGCCCACGGCGGCCTCAGATTTCTGTTCTTGGCTGACGGGTGCGGAACCCGGCGTGGTCTTCCGCTGTTGCGGTGCATCCGCCCTAAGGTTGGACGTGTTGAGCCTTCTGAGATGCTCTTCTGCTCGCCACAGTTGTACAGAGTGGTTATCGGTTTTAATACACAGACACCATAGGCTACAGCACGCACACCCACACTGTGGCATGGACATACATGTCTAGGAAAACTACCAGGAAGCCGACAGAGAAACAGGTGTGGCAGGGATAGAGCACAAGCTGCATGTTGTTTTAATGCTGAAACCCATAATGTTTGTTCAGTTAGTTTACTGTCTAGTTTCAGATTCAAGCTAATGGGGGGAATTGTTAAAAAAAAAAGAAGAAAAGAAAAAAAAGAAAACATATCAGCAGAGTATATCTCAGTGTTTTTTATGTTGGGTTGGCAAGCGAAACCCTATTTATATAGCACTTTTCAGTATATGAATCAAAAACGAGAAAACTGAATGTACAACCCATTTAAAACGAGAGAAACCCGGACATAATCAAGAGGAAGTGGATCAAAATCAGTCAAACCTGTGCTACACCCGTGCTCTGATGCGGAAACAGCAGCGGCAGAGGAAGCTTTCGAATATTTTACCGAAGTAAAAGCAGGAACCGCGATGTCAATGACTCCATTACAAGTGGAAGAAATACAGGGCAAACGTTACCTCGGTGAAAATACAAATAGAAATGACAAGCATTGGTTCCAGCAAAATGTACTTAAAGTGTGGAAAGTAAAAGTACTGGACACTGTCACATACTTGGACTAATACTACCGGTGCGGTACTGTCGAGCTGTAGAGAGCCGAGGTGGCGCCAATACCAACTGCAGCAAACATCGCGGCCCGTCTCGCTGTGTAGCGTGGTTTGATGCCCAACACTGCATCGCGTCTCGTAGACCCCATCGCGTTTTGCATTGGTACGATTTCAGTTTCCGAAGTAGCTGGTGGCCGCGGCCGCGGTGGGGTGAGAGGTGGAGCGAGGTCTCGCCTCTGAACTTGCGGTGGAGTGGAAGGGCCAAGTGGCCTGAGGTGGACAATACTCCGGCAAATTGCACGGATACCTTTAAATTGGTACTCAAACGGGGGGGGGGGGTTGAGTAAACGTACTTGGTTAACGAGAGGCCCGGTGTTGATGTCGGGTAGTCACACAGGTGACGGTCGCTGCCGTCCAACAGCCCCGCGCCCTCGCGGTCGACCGCACATTTTATGCGGCAGGCGCCAGAGGATGACACGGCGTGGGCCCACCGTCCTCCGGAGTCACCCGGGCGGAGATTTTCCGCCAAATATACAACTCGGCGGGACATTACCATTAAACAAAACGGCCTTATCGCCCTCTTGCAGGTGGTGTCTTTAATTAACGGCGCCGCACCTCCGCTCGTCACACCCCCCCTCCCCCCTCCCCCTCTCAAACTCGGGGGGCTTTAAGACCCAGCAGAGGTCCGATAGTGAACATCTGTCGCCTCGTCTTCCACTGTAATGAATTGCGCCTGGGCTCCGGTCTGAAGACACACAAGCAGCGGCAGGCGGGCCCCGGCACAGTGCGGACGGAGCGGAGTGGACCCGGGACGTGAGCAGAGGACGCCGGACCATGAGAGAAAAGTGGAGTCCGACGCACTGAGCCGCAGCGTTAAGACAGCGCGCCGAAAGATGAAGACACCTATGGTAAAGGTTTCCGCCGCGTAGCCCCGTAGGCAACTGTTTGTGCCCGCTTTGAGAAAATCCGGCATTGTGCCGAGAAGTGCGCTCCAATCGCCGTAACGCCGCCGGATCAAAAGATTAGGATCTGAACAATGGGCGTCCAGCTGTGCGCTCTGCTTGGCACTAAAGCTCCGGCTCGTCTTGTGATAAACACCACAGCATGGACCCCGGCGCGCTGGATGTCAGTTCAGTGGACGGAGATGCGTAGAATTTTTGAAAATGCACGGAATTTGATTGCTTTGATATTACTCGTGTCCCTGCACGTTGCCCAGTTTACGCAGCTGTGAAGTGATGATTTAAAAAAAAAAAAAAATCCACGCATCCAGCAATCCTTGTCAGGCACGGTGCCACGAAACAAATCAAAAGTGTCAGGAGCCGCTTATCTTAAGCATCTGTAATTTAACTCGGATCTCCAGCGTGGAAGCTCAGACCGATACCCCTCTCGACTCACAAGGTCGGGATATCGATCTGAACTTTCACTTCCCGGCTCCCTGCGTCCCTCTGAGGTGTGGCACCCGCTGTAAATTACCCCGCGGACGTGGCCCCATGAACGCACCTGAGCATTGAAGTGCACGCACGCAAACTAAGTGGAGGTGATCGTTAACAGCCCGGCATCTCGTCAATGTCATCAATGTGCCTGCGCCCTGAATCTAGATCGATAAGAGCTGGGGTTTGTTTGTTTTTTTCAAAGTTTTGGTCGCACGCGACATGAATTAGGGGAAGTTCTTGGTGTTTTCCGTGACAAACCCAGCCGAGGAGGCTGATGATGATGATGATGATGCCTCTTCATCTGTTGTCGAGCCTGCAGGTGCAGCCCTGAACTCCGTTCGGTGCAGCCGGACTAATGCGCCGGCGTCTGCTTTGTGTCTTTTGTGACAGCGCCATGGGGTAGCCGTGCTTCTCGTGCTTCTCCTCTGCGCCAGCTTGTTCCTCGTGTACAACGGCAGCTTCCACATCGCTTCCAGGGACGCGAACGACACGCACATCCGACGGCATGAGCAGCTGCGGCGGCCCACCGAAGCCCCCGCCCGCGTGGCCGAGCCTCACCCCCCGGTGCTCCAGGGATACAGCGGCATCATCGACCATAAGGTAAGCAGATGTGGCCGGCTGCCCGCCTCTCCCGCGACGCCGGCGAAGACTTTGAAAGTGAAACTAGTTTTACTTTCTGCCATTAGGAGCCCATTTCCGCACCACCTCTTGGCGTTCTCCACCTGACACGCCACGCGCGCGCTCATGAACGCACACCTGTCCCTCGGCCTGATGACCAGCAGTCCTCTACCTGCACAGCTCTTTCAGAGACACAGTGAGAGAGAGAGAGAGAGAGAGAGAGAGAGAGAGAGCCAGAGAGAGAGAGCGAGCCCCCCTCTGTCATTTATCACAGTTTTCTCCAGTACACACTCAGTGCCCACCTGTCGTTACTAATAACAGCTTAGGCTGGGAATGAAATCCTTAGCTGCATTCCTACCCGCTAATTGATAAGCCCGGGAGACCCGCAGCTGGGTGAAGCCTTGCGTCACCGTAGAGGTGCATTGACTTCCATCCATTTACCAAGCCAGGAGAAAACAATCGATGCGAGTACTGGGGAGCGAAAGCGCTTGCAACTAAAGCAGACCTAATCACCTTGTAAAGGTTTTTTGTTTTCTTCTTCTTCTAGGGCAACATACAACGACACCGTTCTTCTCTGCAAGCAGTCCGGTTGATGGGCTGCTGGGACGGTTTGTGCAGCGGTCCGCACCGCTGACGCGAACAATGGACGCAACAGTTCTCCGACAAATTGGGTTTAAGATGTGTAAAAAATTTTCGAGAGACGGAAATTGCGGAAGAACTCGCGGACGGATTATGAGACAATGCCCCCCCCCCGGGGGCAAAGACAGAGAGACACAGAGTGACTGCAAATAATGCCGCCGCGGTTGCAGTTGTTTTGTGTGCCTCTGTTGTCAATTTGCGACTCTTCGTAATGGTTCTCGTGTCTCTTTGTAGTCATTTTCCATCTCCCCCTCTAGTCGTTTTCCATATCTCTGTAGTTGCTTTGTGTCTCTGGAGTCGCTTTGCACCTCTTTGTAGTTGTTTTGTCTCTCTCTGCGGTCACTTTGCTTCTCTTCGTAGAAGCAGGCACCTCTTTGTAGCCATTTGATTGAATTTTGAACAAGAGAGAAGCCGCTCTTCAAACAGTGCCTCTAGCCCAGCGGCCCCCCCCTGACCCCACTAGCCATGGGTTCTCTTCGAGCCATGCATCCACGGCGGGACTGACGGCACTTTGACTGGCAGGTCCAGTCGATACTGCCATCTCTTTTTCAAGGAAAAGTATCTGTTGGCTGCCGGAAAACATGCTTTAAATCTTCAGATTATGTCGTCGTTTGACAGCTCCCCCTCCTGCTGTTGCTCTGCGGATGAGACAAAATAAGCTGCACCAACATGTATCGGCTGGAAAGATTGGGAAGTCAACGCATTCTTCTCGAACGTCTGAAAAAGTAGCCTGGTTGGTAAATGATCCTTTTCCTAAATGAAACACCAGGGGCTCTGAGGAGTAACTTAATCTTGTGACAAAGTAACGCTGGTTGGCTACAGAAGGTGGAGCCATTATTCATTAAAAGAAATCTCGCGGGTGCAGAAACCAACGAGTGTGGAGGCCTGTAATGTCTTCTGCTGATGACTGTGAAAAGTTCAGCTGGCAGAGTTCTCCCGGGAGAAGTGCTGCTTGTTTGTCCACTTAAGTTTCCCTTTTGAGCCCCTCGGCCCCTAGATGTTGCAATCCACGTTGGTGACCTTTTGTGTGTGTGTGTGTGCAGTGAATTCACATTGCTCTTCACAAACGACATACTATACTTACCTGGTGCACGTAGTCATGGTGACTTCATGTGTATGTGGGCAGAGTGATTCTTTGAACGATTCTTTTTTTTTTCTTGCATTTAATTGGTCTTATTTTCATAGTTTCTGCCCTTATTCGGTATCGTTATAGGTTACAATAGCATGTTACCCACCAGGATAATGTTGAAGCTCAATTTAGGGATTTGGTGATGTCACTAAAACAGAGTGCAGGAGACAATTAAACACATTGTGGCCAAATCCACAGCTTCCCTATGTTATCCAAATGATGATTCATTCATTAGCTTTTGCAGAACTACTTCCTGATTCAATATTTACATATACTGCACCCACTGCTCGTGTTCTTTTATCTAACTCTTTTATCTAAGACTTCGAGCTTGAAGTGAGGACAGTTTTGGATATGGAGGGTTTTTTTTTTTTTGAAATTTGTTTTCAGTATTTTTGGGACATTTTATCCCACACAAAGACAGTAGAGCGGTGTCAGGAAATGAGAGGAGATAAAGGCGACATGCAGCACAAGGCCCCAGCTGGACAAAACCAGGGATTTTTGCAGTTCATGGTGGGCTACCAGGGCGCCCCAGAAAGAGAAGACATTTTGCTCAGTCCTCGGTTCTGCAAAGTGCTGTTGGAAGGTTAAGACTTGTGTTTTAGGTTTAGGCCTGGAATTGGGTTTTGGTTTACAGCGTAAGATTTGGGTTCGGCATGCAGTTGTAATGGTTAAGATTAGGACTAAGCGTAAAAGATGCTTTCCACGTCTCCCTGGCTGCGAGCATTTCCTTGACCGTATGCGCGCCTCCAAAAATGAATGACTGTGCCGACGGTATATGTGCTGACAACCATGTGTGAACATGCCTCCTTTAGCAGACACCCAGTGCAGCATAAACAGTACGTGAGCATCGACTGTCTATGTCTGCATCCGCTGTGGAGAATATCCAGTCCTCTAGGCTCCTGTTGAAACGCATTATGTCAGCGAGGGTCCACACAAGTATACTGCGGAAGAACCACTACACACATTTGTGGAAACAAGCGTCTTTCAGTGCAATGGACAATTATAAAAAGCATTCACATTGAATTCAACCTTGCTTTAGCTTCCAGTTAATTTGGTTTGGATAATTGGTTTAAGATGGAGATTCTCGCAGCATGTTTGTCTCTCGGGTTGCGTTAATGCAGTAATTTAGTAATGAATAAGATTTTTAATTTTACAATTGGAAATCACGCCCCAAAAATGACATGAATTAAAAAATAAATAAATAAAAAGATTTCCCTTGAAGTGTCAAAAACGTCGAATGGTGTGAATTTGTTTGTAGCAGCGTGGGATGTGGATTATGGACCTGGTGTGGAACAGAAAAAGATCCAGTTAATATTTGTCTGTGGTCAATATGCCAGCGGCTGCTGAGGTTCTAGTCTCTGAATCTAAATTATTGCACGGCGAAGTCACACAGTTCCCTCAGAAGTCGTGTGGAGCTAAGGACGCACAAGGAACTGTGAAATGAGTCAGTCATGTTTTAAGACAGCCGATGGGGCACGCAGCAGCATCTTTTTTTCTCACTGCCTGAAATGCCAATATTCAGTGACCGTGTACGTTTTGATTTGATGAGGATTTGTCAGTAATGCGTCAGTAAACCCAGCTATGGATGAGAATTGATTTTTTTTTTTTTTTCTCCTACTGACGGGAGCAGCCAAGCATCACAAGTAAACCGGCAATTTATTTTTTCCCTTGGCAATAAACTTATTGACATTTTGGTGACAGGGGACATCAATTAGGGCCTTGGCTTCACTAAGCATCATTTATGCTTCTTCAAACCTGCTATTATGTCACCCTTCACATGCCGCCTCCGCAAGCTGCAATCAATACTTTATTATTTGAATGCACTTTGCCACTACAGCATGTGGTAGTGCATAATGCAGTACTATCTTCAGATACTTTGCCTGCAGTTTTCTGAGCCATTGTGTCCCTGCCTGCGGTTTGACAACATGGATGAGTCTTCTCTGCACATATCGAGTATAAAAGTTTTTGGCCTTGCCGTGCATTTTTTTTGTCCCGCAGTGCTGAATGATCGGTGTTTGGAAGAAATACTCTGACATGAACATTTGTCTTCTTCATCTTTGCTTGCTGACCTCTCTGCCATATTGATCTTTCTAAGATATCAGCTAGCTGGCACGCAGGGTGCACTGCCAGTCAGCCTTTGACCGCTTCGCTTTATCTTCTACCAGAATATCAAACTCACCACAACCCAGAAAATATTTTGAAGCCTATAAGTTTTCTGCAGACTTTTGGCCAAGATGCTAAAGCTTTTTTTTTTTTTTTTTTAATGTTTGAACAAAAAAAATGTTTTTTTTTTAAGGGTTATGAACTACATTCTTCAGATATTTTTTGCATGTTACAGACTATGTTTACGTATCTGGAATCCATTAAATTGAGTTAAACTGGGTATTTTCAATGCGGCATGTTTGATTTAGGTCAGAATAAAGGCTAATTCACTTCTATCTGTGTAGCAGCATTGGCTGGCTTGGACTTGTGCTGTGAAGACTGTAGAGGAGAGGGATGAGATAAGGAAGCAAAGAAAGAAACTTTGGACAGAGATGAAAAGGGAAAGAAACTATTGTAGAGTAAGGGCAAAGAAAATGAGAGAAGAGGACAAAACTAGGAAAGGGTAAGGATGGGGAGAATGATAAAAGAGAATATAGGACCCAGGAACGGTTCGGCCTGAGAGAATGAGACAAGAGAGGGAAGGAGGAGGCAGAAACAGACACAAGAGTGAAAGATAGAGATTGAAATCCCATTGGGTTTACTTTCTTCTAGAATTATCCTGCTTTTCATTTTCTCTGTGAGTAGGAGGAGGAGGAGAGGAAACCACTCATCGCCCGTCTTTCTGTGGAGGATGAGGCAGCGTAACCGTCTTCCTCTGATTGCCTCTCTGACACCAGAATCATGCAGATTTCTAACTGATATCCTGCAACTTAGATGGAGAGGAAGTAATGGAGGAGATTTCGGCGCAAACGAGAGCGAGGAGCCTTATCAAACGCGAGGGCACCCTGATGTCATGCTGGAGAAGAATGAATTCGGCTGACTTTTCACGTCTAACAAGGCACCATATGTTTTTTCATATGAACAAAAGTCAAACAACAAGAGTCTACAGCGATGCTAGTGGTTCTGTAGGACTGTACTTTAAGGAGTATTCTACCAATTTAGCATTGCAGTCCTATTGACTAAGGGTCAAAATAAATGCAGCAGAACAAGCCATACTGTGTTCAATTATGATGCCTACGTTACCAACAATGCAACTTGCTCACTGACAGCTCAGTCAGAGATTGGGGTGTGTTCATGCTGGTAGTGTCTAATGTAGCCTCGGGCAGCTGGCCTCCAGCTGAAACTAGGAGTGAGCTACAGAGGTCTGGTAAGTTCGCTCCTTTCTAACTGCACAGCCCCAGATTTTTTTGGGTTTTCATACTTCTCAACCGATCAGACTTGGTGCAGCTCCCTCTGGAACCACAAGAGGCTTTATACAACTTTTTTCACATATGCTGTGGTAAATAAACTTTGATGGGTAAAATCAGTGGAGCTCCCTTGTGGAGTGGTTCTTTGAGGCAATATAGGTGCCAGCATGCAATGACAATGTTAACATGCTAAAGTAAGCATGTAATGTATAATGTTTACTATAATTGCTATTAGTTTAATGTGTGTGCCAGCTAACGTTTGCCAATTAGCAGTACAGTTGAGGCCAATTGGAATGTAGTTTCTAGCTGTGTCAAATGTATCTGACAGATTCTGTAAGTGCTATGCGAAGGCAACTGGACTTGCTTGAAGTTCCTAGAGATTCGCCTCTCATCCGAAGGGCTTCTTCAGTTCTAACTGACTAGTGCGGAGTTCCGGGTATTTATCGTCTGGTGAGATGAGGTCACATGAGTCGTTGAGCCTCCCCGTCATCGTGTGGATCACACAGGTCAAGGTGTGGATGGGTGTTAAGACCTTGACACCTCAGCCAACAAAAGCACTTTGGTTAAAGTTAGGAGAAGATCATGGTTTTACTTAAATGTAAATAAAGACATTGTCTGACTGTGATCTTTTTCTGTATAAAACCAGATCACAATCTTTTCCTAACCTTAACCGAGAAATGTGCCTAAACATAAACAAGACCAGGTAAAAACCTAGTATGTGGCTGGAGCACGTATGATTAATGCACGAAATTGAGGACATAGTTGAAAACTGTTGAGGAACGGCTGTAAGCAATTTCTGTCAATGGAAAATAGCAGAAGCCTGCTGGAAAAGTCGCCGGCTGTCTCCAGATGACGTAATACACACATTAGCATGTCCGTGATGTCATTGCGTCATATTTGCATTCTGCCTAGCGTCAGCTGGTTTCAGCCTTTTATCTGTTTGCTTCTCACCTTACTCTCTGTGCTCACATACAGTATTTTAATGCAGCTGAATTCCAGTCGGTAACTCTAGCAACACTCGGCCTGCTGACCAAGGGTGTAAATTCAGCACCCAGTCATGCGGACACATCAGTGATACATTCAGTATCAGCATATTTGCCAAGTACATAAATTAATAACATATAGTCATTACGGTCCTAGAAGATTTAATCCGGTCACAATGACGTTTCCTGCAATTTTTATTTGTTGTCGTCCATGAGTTGTATATAATCGTAATTTGTAGGAGACAAGGTTGCCGGTAGTTGTGACCAAAGTGGCGGATCAACTGACTGTCAAGTCGATGGTACAATGTCGCCATCCCAAGGGATGTTATCATAGCTTTAAAAAAAAAAACTGTTGTTTAGCTGCAGACAGTCCCACTGAGATGGCACAAGAAATTTACAAAGCAGACTCTTCTGCACAAAGTCTGGATAGGGTCGGTTTTAGACATATCTGGGATGGAAAATACTGTCTGACTAGGTACACTTTGCTTGAAGGCATGAGCCGAGAAGATCGAAGCCATCTGTGCCAAGGAGACATGACAAGGCATCCTTCTCCCAGCCACAGCTTTAGTGACAGCTGGAGAAGTGAGATGTTTAATATTTCATCTCAGACAGCCACATCTTTCTATGGTTTTCTCCAAGCAACAAAGCCATTTTTAACTGTTCATTAGGATTTTGCTATGCAGACAGCCAGCTGGATAGCGAGACAGAAAACTCCCCAATTAGGCCGTTATGGCCAAGGATCCTGTAGTCATTTTATGTGAACTAACAGTGTTTGTGAAGTCTGCAGGGCTATGGGTGTGTGTGCTTAAATCTGTGCGTGTGTGTGTGAGGTCTGCCTTTGTGTTTTGTACCATTAGGAGTTTTGAAATCACAACGAGAACTGCACAAAACATTAACAACAGATAACCACTATTTTTATGCAGAGACCTTGTTAGAATGTTAAAAATGCTTGGTTTTGACTGAGGAGAAGAGAATAGTGGTTTTGTTATGCCACAGTGGTCCCAATTGGGGCATAGTCTTGGATTTCAAGTTATCTCCAGTGCATTCTGCTCCCGCCAAACATAACACAGCTTCAGGCTCTTTCCAAGGCAGGCCTGGAAAGCAATTATGGATGAAGGAGGAAGAGAGGGGACGCTGCCTCTCGATAAGCATTCCCTCGACGGAGTAATCTCACACTTGGTGCCTTTTGGCATATTGTGGTTAGGGAATCACTGGTGAAGTCATACTTTTTCAACATAAAGGAAGTGGAGGGAAATTTCTTGAGGCACATGTCATGAGGTGAATGGTGATTTCATGCTTCTCTGTCTTTTAACCTTTGGTGCTTGGTAAGCTGTAACCTGGTTGGGTGCTCTCCTTATTTGGTCCCTGAGAGACCTGTAAAGGATCTGAAAAGGTTAAACTATGAGAAATGGATGATACCTTTTGGCACAACATCAGGAGATAGATGATGGGCTGCCGCTGCCTTCTACATCACTGAGAGCGAATACAAAGAGACGGCTGGCAGGAAGCACTGCAATAAAACCCAATTGCTTTGCTTTCCTGTCCTCTGGCTCCTCAGACACACAAGGCCGGCTACATTACTCAGCTCTTTAGGCGTGATTAATGAGCATGTCCTCCATGGTGGGAGAGAGGAATGATCAAAATGTTATTTGTATTTTGGCGTAATCTCTTTCTGTATGCCGTGAGCACCCCCCCCCCCCTCAGATTAGAAACATATTGGATGCCAAGGTTATTAATTATAGAGACCTGAGGCTTGCCAAAACAGTGCACTTCTTTGCCAGTAATGGAGCAAAGGAGTAGAGTTGTATCAAAGTTGGCGAAGTTTTTCTGTAAAAGAAAAAGGGACAAACCAAAAGTTGCAGAGGAAACCTGAGCACCAGAGAGCCATGAAGTAAGAAACAGCCTTCTGTAGCCTTGTAGTGTTTTGCTGATGTGACATTAATTCGTTGCCTGTACCACGTTGCTTCAGTCGAAACACTCCCAGTTACAGGGCCGACTTTGATGTATATCCCATCGTTTCCCCATTGAGAACGCAGTGTCATGGTTATTCGTCAAAGGTTCTTTGGTCTCCTGCTCTCACTGATGAGCCTACTGATTACACTTCCAGAGGAGTAAGCATTTTTTCTGTGTGCACACAGAGCTGCTCCCGCCTCATTTTCCTCCTTCTCCGCTGGGGACTCCACATTTATTCAGGTTATATTAACAGCAGGGTCTGTCATGGGAACCCATGTCCTGGTCTGTAAAACAGACACTGTAGATAGTCCAGACTCTCTGAGACTAATTTCCGATGACGTGTCGTCCACCATGTTGAAGCCAAGCCCAGTTGTTCATACAGACAGGTGACAAATTGAAGGTAAAACCTGAATAAATGAGTGGTGAAACAAATGCAGACACTTCCATACAGGAGACAAGGTCGATTAACAGTTTAATGAGTATAGCCACAAGATCTCAACCTAACTCAACACCAAAGGGAGATTTTGGACCAACGTGTTAGACAGCAACTTTCCACCCCCATCATCAAAACACCACTTGGAGAATCTGTGCTAATCTATGCTAAGGAGCATTGAAGCTGTTTCTTAAGGCTCAAGGTAGACCATCACCATACTAATACGCCATTTACATTTGGGGTTGGTTTATGCTTTATCAGAACTAGTTCTTTCGGCATGTTGTCCGACCACGTTTGAAATCAAAAGTGTTTGTGATTGTTCTAAAAAGCCACACTGGAGGACGGAGTGAAAAGGCACACATTTTCAAACAGTCTGTCCTGGAGGACATTCTTGGTGTTGCACCCAGTTGTTCACATGAAAAGTGACAGAAACAGTTGTATCAAGAGTCAGAGAGAGTCACAGAGAGAAGTTTGGACGCCGGCTCCTTTCTCGCCTCTGCACAGCTGACCAATCATGGCGGGAAGTGGGCGTGAATGTCAGTTTCGGGAAGAAACACAGAAATGGTCGGACACAGCCTCCCTCTAATCTTGCCCATCCTACAAGCACTCCTGAAGACACATACTGGCTGCTTTATGATGCATCTGGGGTGGTTAGGGTACCTATCAGATCTCCAAAAAGCTAAATGTTAATTCAGCCGGAAGCCGTTTCAGACAGACCGAGATCTGATTACTTAAACCACCTTGGGAGGTGGTGCAAACTCTAGCCAGATTTTGAAAAGGTGTGAGTGCATTCGTCTCTTCAAGATGCTCACTAAATTCTTTAGTCCTCCCAAGATTAACTTTATCAGTGAGCAGTCTGTGAAAGTAGCCTGTAAGAGGGACTGTCCCCTGTGGTAATGGCTTTATATAATGTTTTTGCATGGTTATACAGAAGGTGTACTAAGCTATCATAGTGTTAATTTTATCCCTGATCTGAGCAACCATTGAATGATCTGTGTGAGAGAAAGAACAGTATGAGTGAGAGCCCTGTAAAGACAAGCGAAGCATTTTTCTCACTCATAAGGTGTTCATGCAAGTTATCCGTGTGTGTGTGTGTGTGTGTGTGTGTGTGTGTGTGTGTTAATTTTCTGGATATTTGTTAATTTGCTAAACCGTTATCGTTGTAACTAAACTGCTAAATTCCACAAGTTAATTTTTCCGTCAAACAGCTTCAGGTGCATTACCACGACCCTCTGGACTGGAGTAGGGCACACCCCGGTTTGTATGTAGTCTCAGGAAAAGCAAGAGACAAATGCATGTGGCTCCATATCCACTCCATTGCCAGTTTACGAGGTACACCAAGCTAAAACAAATGCAGTCTGATACAACAGTCCTGCAATAAATCCGGCCTTCGTGAAGGTTATAATGTTCAGTTTTTCGACTGCATTAGTTTTAGCCAAGTGTACTTAATAAACTGACAACTGTCTGTATGTTGACGCGGATTAATGCACAGGCTTATCTAGGCTGCAGCCTTGGGGCCCCACGTGTGCAAGGGCCCCGGATTGGCCCGGACTATTTTTAATTATTTAAATTTACTTCAGAGAAAAGTAAACCTTGACCCCTATTGGCCCATAAGAAACATTAAAAAAATTAAATAGCCGATTGGATACATGTGGACCGCCTCTACTTACTCAATCAGCACTGGTTTTCAAATAACGCGTCATTGTTACTGCACAGCATAGTGTCAAAATTCCAGAAAGAAAGTTTGAGATCAGAGCACAAAAATGAAAAGCACAACGGCAGAGAGAACAGCGCGATCGACTATCTACCAAAGAAAACCCCTACATCCCTAAATTATTATAATCCTGTCATCTAGTCGACAGCTACATAATGAAGATCCACAGCAGGAAGACTGCCAGGTAAGGGCTAACACTGGCACGGTTGAAACAAGTGCCACGGGATCCTCAGCGGCAGCCGCAGGTAGCTCCAGCCATGGCAAAGACACCAGCCAAGCCGACTGCAACCATGCCCCGCAACCACTTCACTCAGAATTTATTAAAGAAAACGATGACCCCTCAAGCAAGGTCACTGCTAAAACTTAGAAGAGGAAGGAAACGACAGTCAGTGTTTACAAATGTTGATGTAGCGCTCCGACTATGATGACTTTGCCCGAAACCAATGACATCGGGTAATGCTCTTTTTCAGAACTGGGACAAGTTAAAAACAGACTGAGATCCACAATGGGCCAGAAGAGACTGAATTATCTGTTTCTGATGTCCATTGAAAGTGAGATTCTGCGCAAATTGGATTTTACCAGCCTCATTAAAGACTTCTCTGTCAAAAAAAAAAAAAAAAATCAAGGAAGAAAAACTTCTAAAAGGTAGGAATATGTATTTGTGATTGTGCTGCTGTTGCATTATTGCTGTTATTATGTGCTGCCGCTGTGTTTATTGTATTTTTATGACTTTTTTTTATTCGAGCATTGAACAGCGGTTCAATTTGTGTCTCTGTACGGATGTTGTGATTTTGCCTCAGTAAAATAGGGTGTTTTGTACTGCTGCAGATGTTGCACCTGTTGGTTTAGATAACTAAAAGCTGTAACCGGCTTGCAGATGCACTGTGAATACACTTTTCTGTTGCATTGCCGTTTATAGTAAAGGCTGTCTCAATATGTGTGTGGAGTATGTCTTTGTGTGTGTGTGTGGACTGTGTAATATTCCTGGCATGCTTTTACACATGGCAATGAATCACTTCTATTCTGGTAAAGCATGATGAGTAAGGGAGGGGGGGCGGGGTCACAAAGAATCGCCTATGGGCCCATGACCATCGTAATCCGCCATTGGGTGGATGTGTAAATGAAAGGGCACTGAACCGCATCTGTATTTTATATCAGGATATGGGACACTTTAATTGGACAGTGAAAATGGGGTCTAATGCCACATTCATGTCATCTGAGATGGATGGCAGAGACTGAAAAGATTCCCATGTTATCGATTTGTGAGCACTCGTGTCATGAGGACGATTGTATGATTACAGAATTTGACACGTGATTAAAACAATCTGCATTGACAATTGAAAACCATATGCATTTAATTTGGGTTTACTTACACTGATTTTTTTTTTTTTTTAGGCTAATGTGAGGTGTTCTTATTTGTTTGGTTTTCGGGCATGTCCAAATTAGTAAGATACACAATACATTGGAATTGAGAAACTCAAGTTTCCCAGTCTTGGTCACCACATGGGTCTTGACATGAGCCCTATTTACAAGTCAGAGCCTCGTAATTACGAACATTCTGATATGACATGAAGGCGGCATATGACACTATGTTTGTTATTCATTTACTTTGTCGCCCATGTTTTCCTTTTTTCCGTTATGAGGACCAAAATTCTGGTCCAAAGTATTCGCTGGTGTAAGAGATTAATAAACAGGCTCCAGAATAAAAAAAACCTCATTCAGCACACATGCAGAGCCATCTCCTTTCGTGTGTTGATGACCAGTGGTTCCACTGTGGTTCAAAAACACGGCGTGGAGGTCAGCGAAGGGCCAGTCAGTTGGCAGTAATTATTCCTGGTTGTTCTGTCACCCCTCTGATAGCACAAAGTCTCTGCCGAAGCAGAGGTGTCAGCGCGGCTCCGCAGTGAACATGGGCGGTAGAGTAGGCAGTAATTTGAGGAGTGTGACGGAAATTGTCCTCACACACCTCTCTGTTTTCACAGCTTTTGCACACCTTGTCAGTCACTGTGAAAATCGGGCGGGGTTACTGGTAATATAGCTCTCACCCCCACCATCCTAGAGAAATAATGGTTTTAAACGCTGTACCTTAGATTTTAACTCTTTTTTTTTTGAGATCTTGGACAAGCCTCGGTAGCAGCAAGTGGGTCACGTTACATGTAGGTCAACACAGGAAGTTTCCACAATCGTCGGTACGACTAAACTGACTTTAGGCAGGGAGGCACAGGATGTAGTCGATGTGGTCTAACACTCGCTGCCTCAACATAATCTCATCAAAAAACAGCTCTCCGACTCAATTTCCTACAGTTAAAAATGGAATATTATTGTAAACTGTATATTTAATTGTGTTGAAATTTCAGCACTGTTTAACTGTAGCAAAGTTTAATTACAACCACAAAGTATTCAAAGCTCTCAACGTCCGGATTGCATTTAAAAAAATAAAAAAAAGAAACCCCACCACAACCTTTCCCACTTTTTTCCCCAATGTGTAATAAAAACCTTATGACATTAAAATGTACACACTGTCAGGGAACACATACAGTAAACAAACCCCCAAAATGTATTTGAGTCTTCGGCTGCTGACGAGCTTCAGCAGATAACCCAGGGTTGCACAAAAAGTTGTATCACCTAAGAAAAAGTATTGCTGCTGAGTCCTTGTTCCGTGCTTCGTTGTACTGTTGGGCTAATGCACAACAAAATGATCCTTTGCTGAACAAATAACAGACTGAATTATAGCCTGACAGCTTCTTTGTAGAATCAATGGATGTTTGTGCTTTGAGATAATAAGATAAAAATCAAGTGGGATTTGTGTTCATTATGAGCCAGCAGGCTGGTTACTTTTAAAAAGCTGCTCAAATTTTTTTTAATGAAATAAATTAAATGCATTGTTTGCCAGCGACAAAAAAACAGTCAAAATTATTTCCTTAATAAACATTTGGAACAGCGCTTGTGTATCTTTCTGATCATGCCAGCGGGGATTAACTATTTGTTTCGAAAGCAACTCGACTGGTTTAAAGATTGTTTTGAATCAGGCAATCTTTTGAAACTCCTGCTTCCTCTCAAACAGCACTTATTATTTCTGTCAAGATAAACAAATGGAACTATGAGTGAAGGTGCTTTAATATGGTTAAGAGAGTCTCGAAGTCCCCAAATATCCAGATTACCTGTCGATGCCTTGAAACTCAACAAAATTAAGTTTTCTGGTATGTGAAGTGGACAGTGTCACCGCCACCAGCTGGGAAATGCTGCATCGGTAGTAACAATCTAATCAATTGTCACAGGGGCAATTTCCTTTTATACTTCAAAGTACATTTTGGTGATAAGGCTTTTGTATCTTCACTTCAGTAAAGCTTTGAATGCGGCATTTTCGCTTGTACTTAAGTGTTTTTCCGTCGTTTTACTTAGTAAAGGCTCTGAATACTTCCTCCACCACTGTGTGACGGCCCCCCTCCGTTCAGCATGAGGTAACATGAACAAGGCTGATCAAGATTCATTAGGGGATAAAACAGTGTGGGAGCCGCTCCCTGACAGAAAGTTGTTAGCATGCATGCGCGCATTGTTTGTGTCTTTATGAATTCCTGCTAGCGAGAATACACTCAGGATTAGACTAATGAGCCCTGTGTTTGTGGGGGAGGCCCATCACCTCGGTGCAGAGCTGGAAGAAAGGGGAGGGGGAAAAAAACAAAACAAAAAACTCCAAACAATCACTTACTGATGTGAGTCGGATCCAGAGCTGCTGGCCAGGAAGGATTTCTTTCACTGTGAAGAGCTCAACCTGCGTGAGTGTTGCTCTCACTCACATGTTCCTAATCACCAGTTTGGCTATTATCGCATCTCAGGTGCATATCCATTAGGTAAATGAATAGGCATTACCTTGGCACTAAACATTAACGCCGTGATTCACTTCATCAGCGTTTTCCTAATAAAAGTCTGTGTCTCTGGGAATGCAGCGGGGGAGGGGGGGGGGGGAGCATAAACAAGCTCTCCTCCTCCCCCTAAGTTCTACCTGGTTGCACTGGGAATTTAAGATTTGTCGTGCAGATGAGCTTATCATCATGATTATTAATATGAGTCTTCTGAGTTTGCACACTCAGTGGTGAAAGAAATACTCAAATCCGTTATTTAGGTAGAAGTATCAATACATCAATGTAAAAATACTCCATTACAAGTAAAAGTTCTACATTCAGAATTCTACAAGGGAAAGTACGTGACATTTATCAAACGTAAAGTGTCCTGCAGAAAAATGGCCCATGCGACTGATATATTATTCTAATGACCTCATTAAATTGTTAATGCTGATGCATCAGTGTGTGAGCAGCATTTGACTGTTGCAGTTGGTTAAAGTGTTGCTAGTTTTGTCTACTTCGCATACAGTTAGTTGGTCAGTTTTTCCCAGCTTACTCGGGCCCTGAGGGTGGGGCCCCTCAAAAGATAAATAAGATCATTCTGAAGGGTTGGGAGATGATTAATGGGAGAGGAGAGAGGAAAAAACAAAGCGCTGCTGCACAAATCTGCATTCATTTTTTTTGGATCTTTGCTTTTCACGAAATATCCGCTACTTCGACACTCCCTTGAAGTTCTGATTCGTGCGGCCGTCTGAAAAAGTTTAGAGGGGAAAATCACTCTTTGGTGGAACAGCTAACGACTCATTTGTCAAGTTTCCATCTAAATGTGGTGCCAAGAGCCTGTTTCCATCCACTACTGTTATGCAAATATTAGGAGGTGGGAACATGGAGGTAAACGGCTGGAGGATATAATTTTTCAGCCGGGTGCCATTGAACCACTGCAAAAAAAAAAGAAAAAAAAAAGATGGCGCATAGAGATGATGTAATTAGAGGGGTGCCAATCAAACCTCAAACAATGTAAAACCTTTTGTCGCAGTTTCTTTCTCTATCAATAGAATAACTTTTTTGCGCTATTTCAGCTTTTTATTTCCGGATTCCTGGTGTTTGCGCCCAAGTGCAGCCCGTTAGAAGTATAAGGTAGCATAAAGTACAGGTACCTCCTAACGAACTCTGGCACAGTATTTGAGTAAATGTAATTAGTTAATTTCAGCCGTTTACATAGATACATTCGTGCGCAGAAAACACGCACACGAGCACAGAGAGATTGAAAGCCACACACGCGTCCTGCTTGCCAATGTGAAATCTGTTGCGTCCCAGGAGACTCTTCCTGCTTGAGTGTTGTCACTGGCAGCTGGTGTTTTATGCACTCTCAGAGACACACACACACACACACACACAAATGCACACCCTTTTTGGTAACTGTCTCTCATTATCCTCTGTTCCAGCACATAATGGAAACACTCCAGCTAGAATATTTACTATTGAAAATGTTTTCAGAGGAAGGAACCGCTTTCCCCCCACATAGAGACTGTAGTATTGGCAATGTATTATTGATGTCTTCTTTTTGTTTTTCTTGGGCTTGTTGTTATATTGTGAGAACACAACAGTAATTGCTCCTTTGGGATTTAGTTTGACGGGATTTATTACACTCGCACTCGAAGATTTAACAGCCAGTCTCTAGTCTGGAAGAAGAAGTTTTTGCATTGGTGTGAAAATTGCCTGTTTGCCCTTGTTCACAACAAACTTGTCATGTCGGGTTTGTTCGGTTAACAGTTCGTCTGAGTGCCGTATTCAGATTTCCTCCCGCCGTCCCTACCCATGCATATATTCGGCTGCACGCTAGGATTATGCCGCACCTTTTATCTTTCAGTTTCATTTTCCACACGCTGTATCTTGTGTGGAAAAAAGGGACTTTTGCGGTGCATCGGCGGACGTGATGCGAAGATGAAATAGCGGCACATACCTTGCGCTCAGGCGTCTCCTCCAAGTCATTACTCTCACCACACTTTTCTTAACAAGATCATCTTCTGGTTATCGATTCAGTCCATTGTTTATCACGCTGCGCGGGGTGGTAACCACGCCTATCGCCCCCAGCAGCTGATCTGAGAGGATTATGGGAACATATCAGCCTATCACATCGATAAACAGTGTGCTGATGAGCTGCCATGAGCTCACTTGTAAATGTGAAATCTCCTGGAACACAGAAAACGACTTCAGGTATTTCGACGCACTCAGGAAGAGGAAATCCTGCAGACGTTTTAATGATGTTCGCAAGGCTGCCGCTTTGAGCTCGCATAATGACCTTATCAGATATCATAACTGCTGCGCAGCTGTGAAATAGAAGAGTGTGCGATTCTGAGTTTTCCTCATCAAAGGATGCCCCTGAAATCCCTCCGTGTCTCTCTGAAGGTCCTGCCCTACATTTCTTGGTCTCTAAAGTGCTTCTATCTCTGATAGCTACTCCTTTTTTGTGCTCCTCTTTTTCATCTATATCAGATTGCCTTTCATTTTATCCCCCCCCGCCTACCTCTCTCTCACCCCTTCCATTCCCGTCCCTCCCTCCCTCCCTCCCATCTTTCTCCCTCGCTCTCTCCTCCTAATGTCCCCCTGTCATTTCCTCCTGTTTTTTTTTTTCGTCTTCCTCTATCTTCTCTGCTTGCCACCTACTGCTACAATTTCAGAGCTAAAAGGGGGGGAGAAGGAGAGATTCTTTGACCTGGTAAATTGCACCTCATCTTTTGTATTCATGCCAAGGCAACCTTTCCTACAGGTATGTGTCTGTGTGGTCCTCACAGCAGTAGCTCTCTCCTTTTCTATCTGGGTGGAGGTTACAGGGACAAGCAATGGCTGTATCCTTGTACAGTCCCCACCAGCAGCTAGCAGGCTGATATGGAGCTAATTAAGGCAAAGGAGTGTGTGTGTGTGTGTGTGTGTGTGTGTGTGTGTGTGTGTGTGTGTGTGTGTCGTAACAATTTGCAACCCGATGGTCTCCTCGCTCGCACTGGCTGGACACGTTGGGCTGCCTGGGTCCGGTCTTTCCAGCCGCACATACTAATAGAAACTCACGGCGAGAGGAGCTGTTTGTTTTCTTCTCCAGGTCACCCACACTGGAAGAGGTGAGGAGGAAGGGGAGGTGGGAGGTTCACTTTTTATCTGGGAGAAAAGCGAGAGAAAGGAACATGCTGCAGCAGTATTCTCCTCACCTCTTTGTGCAGCTGGTGAGGAGAGTTAAGCTTTAATGACACGGAGTCTTGCCCTCAGGGCAGAGTCGGGCTGCACATGAGCTGAAGAGGTGTTTGGGACACGAGGGTATTTTTTGATTGGGGAGGCAGTGCAGGGAGACGGGTGTGAGACAGAAATCCAGCCGGGGATTCAGTGTGGGTGGACACAATACCAGCAACGTCTGTAGAATAAAAGGCAGTCCAGTAAAGTACTGTAGTACTCTGTTCAATGTTTGGTGAGAAAATGGGACAGAGATGATGCTACATCTTTGTGGTCAATTATGAGGCCATTTCCCTGGTGTTGTCTGCTTTTATCATCTTCTACAGGTGTTTTTGTGTCAAAGTGACTGCGTATATATATATATAGACAGAGAGAGCTTTGCGAGCACCTTGAGACGGATGGAGCCTAAATAAAATCTGAACGACTCTACATAATTAAATGACAAAATACTGTCGGGAGCCTTCAAAAATGACTCAATTCTGCTCTGTGGTTAAGATCTATTAGTTATTTTAAGGCAACTTCTTGGTTGAGGGTTAAGGACAGATTGTCTCCACGTTTAAAAGAAACCAATGTGGACTATTAGTTGGAGACAGGGCATGAACTCTGGACATGACACGGTCACCTCCTCTTAGACCTCCGCCATAACGCTGTGTCTGTTGAGCCGAAATAAGCGCTGCATGTAAAAACATAGTCCCTGATTCATTTCTAAGAAGGCTCTTGCAAAAAAACAAAACAAAACAAAACAAAGAAAGGGTTATTCAACAAAAAAAACTTCAGCTCTGCTCAACTTTTGCCGCATCACAATGCATCCTCATCCAGTAACATACTACTTTGGCCGATCAAATTACCTGCAAGTGCACATTCCAGGTAGAAACGTGAAGAGGTAGATTCTACTCTTGTGCTGTCTTCGTGAGCTGTAAAATCCTTCCTCGTTGTATCAGAAACCACTTTGCAGTGTTCTGAAACTAATCGATCTATTTCTCAAATGTATTTCTCTTCCCGGATTATATTTCGTTGTTTCACTGGTAATCCAGTATTGTTTTAAGTTTTACCCGTAAAAACTTTTTGCAGTGAATAAAATCTCCACACTACTTATGCCTTTACTTCTTTCCATAAAAGATTTTTTTAAAAATTACCACGGCTTAGCACATACAGGGCTGTTTTTATTAGCTCATGAAAAGTTTATGTTTTGGGGATACATGTCTTTCACAGGACATTGACGGTGTGTTTTATTTTAAGTATTAAGATGTGTTGTAAGTAGCCTGACGCTTGCGTCCAGGGGCAATAACTGTTCAATGACTTGAACGAATGACCAGTGCTGTTGTTTAGTCATCATCCGCATGACCCCGAGAGTTGTTTTAAGTACTTTAACACACAACAAATGGTTCAGTTTAGTGTACCACACTCACAGAGCTCTACTGTACTGTGAGGGGGATATCACGGTCTACTGGATACTCTTTTCTTCTCCATTTTCTACTGATACCTTGTTTCCCCGTTAGTCTCACTGTGTTAGACGGCTAACTTCGGCTGCAAACTGTCCAACAATGTGGCCCACGACCTACGTCGTAGACTTTTCAAAATTCAAAAAATGTTTTGTCATCGTTCACTCCAAGATCTTTTTTTTTTTTTTTTTTTTAAACCGCTGTGGTTCTTCTTTAGTCGATTTAAGACACGCCGCCGATGTGTCTGTGGGAACTCTCTCTGGACACCTCACTGTGAATAGAACAGTTTCTCCTAACATGCAGCTTTGGACATTGATCTGTTTATTTGAGAGCCCCAGGTAACCATCAATTTGTCAACCAAGTTTTTATGAGCTGTATTGAAAGCGTTTTTGTTTTACACATCGTTTTATGCTACGTTTAGACTAATCAATGTTTTTATTACTCACTCAGGCTGAAACAGTTCTGTATTATCGGTTCTTTTATAAATCAACTAAAACAGCGTGTAGTTCTGGTTCACACTTGCCAGGCCACTGAATAATTAGTGTCTTTGTCTGAATTTGTCTGGTAGTGACGTTGATTGTAGGATGCAGTTGTTGTTCAAAAATGGCAGATGTACAGTATTTAACTGTGGTGCGTTTTTGTCCTATGAGTGTATGTGCGTGTGTGTGTGTGTTTGTGTGTGTGTGAGAGAGAAAGAGGATGACTCAATTTGATGTCCAATGAACTGTTGTGTACCTCTTCAATGGCTGTACACTTTTACTTTGATCACAGACGTGCACACATTAAATCATTAAATCTTCTCTCTGTGGCACTGTCTTTGTTGAAACTCTCTCTCCATCCCACACACACACACACACACACACACACACACACACACACACACACACACACACACACACACACACACACACACACACACAGTGAAGAGCCCTCTTGACACTCCTGCCTGCTTTGAACATCAGAGCTCCACCGCCAGTCTCTCCTCTTCTTCAAACGCTGTGTATGATAACAGCTTCATCAGCCATGTCACTTATCAAAAAAAACGCTCTCAACCTCTATCAGTGAGTTTTCATTGATGTCTTTTGGGGTCAGATGCTGTTTTTTTTTTTTTTTCTGAACTAGATTATTACCCTCAATCAAAGATGTCGTCTTCTCAAGGTGCTCACAGAAAACTCTGCCCTAATTAAGACCAGAGCGTCAGAGAAGCAGGACCTGTCAACCCGGAGTATGACTGCTGACTGCTGTGATCCCTCATTGCCCCTGTTTCGATATCCACTCCCTCCCTCTCCTTGCTCCTCCCTCTCCTTGTTTTCATTAGTCCTCAGCAGCGCTTGTTTCCCACCTCAGCTCTCTCTAATGACCGGTCAGACATGCACGCCGGACAAACAGCTCCAAATAAGTCCTCTTCCACTGACTGTGCCCTGCAGCACTCAACCTGCCAGAGTGTGAGTGTGAGTGTGAGTGTGAGTGTGAGTGTGTGCCTGTGTGTGTGCCAACGCTCATCAGCACAATAGAAGCAGGTTTAATTCTCCACTAAATAGAGCGCCTTTACTGCTATAACTGAAGTCACTTTATTCTCCCTGCTGTTGCCTCCAGCTATTGAGATTTTACTCTAGACACTAACTGTACGCGTCCAGCCCCTCCCTCCCGTTCTTCATGTGCTGCTATCGACTCTAATTGGTGTTTTGTTTCTTCATTCATTAATTCTCTGTTCGTTGGCTCTTTAACTCTCTATATCCCCGTCCATTTCATTTCTTTATCCTTGCGCCCCCCCCTCTCCTTTTAATCATCTCATATCATACACTGCATAGTTTGGTTCTCACAGAAGGGAGCAGCTTAAGAAATTAACTTATTTTACTGGACATTTCTGTCCCTTTATCTAATTTTAGAGTTTTTTTTTTGAAATGGTGTTTTTCCAAGGCAATTAGACTGAATGATGAAATAGTACATTATCTCTGCAAATATACCCTCAATTCCTCCCAGTGAGATATGTTTTAGTTTTACCCCGCTGTTAGAAACAGCTGGCTTTACAGAAGATTGCGGTGCCATTTAATCCATCCAGTCTGTCCACCACTCTGTATTTTTGTTTATTTTTTGTTTTGTTTGAGGATTTCTTTAATAATGTAGTTTGTTTTATTTGTTTGGTATTGTCGCCATGCAAGGGTCATGGCTCTAGGGATCGCAATGTCTGTCAGTCGGCTGGTCGACCGTTTTGGTCCATACTGGAATATCGCAACAGCAGCAGGGCAAAGTTTTCACTTATTTTGTCAAATTATCTCAACATCTACTAGATGTATTGCCATGAAAATTTTGCATTGACATTCAAGGTTCCCAGAGGATACTTAATGACAATGATGATGATCCAATGACTTTTCCTCTCGCGCCACCATGAGGTCGACATTTATGCTTCTTAGTGAAATATCACAACAGGTATTTGGATGGACTGCCGTGACATTTGGTTGACACATTCATGTTCCCCTCAGGGTCCCCACTCTCCAGCACAGTGAATCAAACAGCATAAATGCGGTGACGGCACATAAAAATCTCACGTTCACTAATGAACCCGGGCAGACCTGTCCACCATTGCTCAAATCACATTATGAATTGAATAATGTAACCACAGTTACAACAGGGAATATATTTAAAGCACAATACGACTGGATCACATACAATATAGCCGTCTAATTGTGCAATGGTGCAATCAAAACTGTAAATCAAAACCTATGCCACTTGCTTGAAGTATAAATCTGGCTTTAGTCTCGTTTCTACTGTCGGCTTTGTGGTGTTAACATTTTATACTGCTATAGGCTGTGTCTTTGGTATTTGCAAATCAAAACTTGCTTTGTTTCTCACACCCATCTGACACTAGAAAATATGACCCACCAGTCACCAATGGGCCTGGAGGGCAAAAGCTGCATTCACAAGACAATGAGCAAGACACGAGTAGGGTGAAATACAATAAAAGATACTTCTATGTATATTTAGGTCAGAATTTCTGCTTCTCTTGTTTTTAAAGACCTTTCAAGAGCATATTTGCTTCAAGCCACTGTTAATTTCTTGACCGCGACTAGAAGTCTTCTCTCTGAGGAGGCTATACAGTAGAAAACAAAGCCGTCTTTGACAAGCCTAAAGGTCAGCCTGGAGGAGGTTGAAAAGGCTCTGTTCTGTTGCGGCATCTCCGGGTGATACTAAACAGCCAGACAACATTGTGTTGGGCGGCACGATTGCCACCTCTCAATGCTCACATCTACTGGCCATATCCTCCATATCGCATCCTTGAAGACCCAGTATCCTCACTAAGCCCTCTCTCGATCCCTCTTCCCACTGCCTTCGCCCACACAAAATCAATAACAACACTCAAATGCTATTTCTTCGCTCGGGGCGGGTATGGCATACGTCAAGTGTAATGATTCACTGCAGTGCATGTAGTGTAAGTATGTCTTTTCCTCAAGGGACCGAGCCGATTGGGGAAGAGAGGGGGGAAAATCGGTTGAGGAATTAAAGCTGATTTCACACCCCCTTAAGACCCGTGTGAGTTTTAACCACCAATTATTGTCAGTTGTTACCCATGGGCAGAGAAGGGCTCTGAGTGCTGACCACGAAGCCAGTCAGGCCATCCAAACCACACTCTGTCCCCATTACAATCACATAAAAATAATGGTCGATTATATGAGTCCTCTATGGCTTTGATTGGTCTCTGTTGTTTAATAACAGTATTGTAAACAGTCTCCAAATGCCACTCAATAATACCAGCCTTCTGACTCACACATGCTGTCTGAAACAACCTTAATAACACTGGAAAAAACATTTTAAATGGCAAACACCATGTTTATTCTGTACTTGAATCAACACCAGAACCCTGTCTAGTAACAGAACATCTCTCTTGGGTCACCAAACACCAAACCCTCCCCATCTCCCTCCGCTCTCAAGAATGCCTCCTCCCCAGGTGGTCTGGGACCCGAGCTCCCTCTCCCTTTCATCCCCCTCCACCATCTCACAAGGTTAATCCCCATTGCTCTGTGAGGCTCGGGTCACGAAGTCAGGCAGAACGAGCGGCGGGCAGGCAGTGATTGTTGATACAGCCCGGTGAAGGACAGGCTCACTGGAGGCAGAGTTGTGACAGGCTGTTTTCCGTCTGCATGTTGGTGTTTGTGCACTTTTACTAGGCCACTGTGAATGGATGGATGGGCTTAATCAAACCAGGGCAGGCTCCTGGTGTGTGCCACAGGTGGGGCGAGGTCACCATTCATCCCATGTGTAACGTTACAAGGCGAAAACGTCAAAAGAAATATTTTTGCCTTATATTTCAAAATCCCCCAATACACTTCTAGCGGTGTCTTCATGGTAAATATAAACAAGAATCTAGAACTGAAGCAATTAGGGAATTAATCGATTAGTTGATTGACAGAAAATTAGTCTGCGACAACGTTGATGATTGATTAATCGTTTGAGTAATTTTTCAAGTAAAATGTGAGTCTCAAAGCTTCTCAGACTTTTTTCTGAGAAACTGTGAAGGGCATTTTTCACAATTTTCTTATATTGTATATAACAAATGATTAATAGATTGATTGACTGAGAAAGAAATTGCTAGTGGCGGCCCTATGCTGCCCTTCCCCCACGTTAATGTCTCACATCAGAAACACACAAATACACACTACGCTGTACATACAGTTGACAAAAGGCCATATACAGCATACAGTCATGCCTCTACATGCATAGGCGCTGAATTAATCATTTCCGTTTTTTTAAAAGCTCTAGTTTTTAATGGACAGGACGTGTTATACTGGTTGCAACAGCATCAGTTTCAACATTATTATGCGCGTGTTAAAGCAAGTTATGTCAGACGGCAGCTATTCACTAGGTGATGTAAAATACATGTACATTTATAACACTGGACTGTATGAAAGTGATCAAGATGAGAAAAATAAAGTTTAATATAGGAATGGATGCAGGGTTTAACTCATTGTTAAAACTTTGCTTTGCCTGTTCTGTGCTATTCCCTCTTCTCCTGATACGGGCAGACCTTACTTCAGTAAAAGTACAGAAGTATTATCAGCCAAATTAACTTACTGTATCAAAAATAAAAGTACTTTTTCTCCAGAAAAATGTCCCTGTGACTGACATTTTTATATTTGACATTATTAGATTGGTAATATTAATGCATCACAGAGTAAACCAGTATTTTACTGTTGTAGCTGGTTGAGGTGGAGCTGGTTTTAACTGCATTATATCCAGTACAGTTAAGGTAGTTTAGTCCAGTGGTCCCAAACCTGGGGGTTAGGCCCCTTTGAAGGGTCGCAAGAGAAATCCGAGGGTTCATGAGATGAATAGTGGGAAAGGAAAGAAAAAAAATAGTTCTACTGCACAAATTTGTATTAATGCTTTGGACTTTTCTCCAATATTTCCCTTTTTTTTTTGAAATATTGGTTCATTTTACCTTTTCGGACCTGAAATAGTTATTTGAATATAACCACCTGAGAAGTTCAGAGGAGAAATCTCTCTTTGGTGAAACTGCTAACAACACACAGACATCTGAACCATGACAAAGGGCCCCAATCAGACAATTTTGTAATGGGTCACAAGCCAGAAAGGTTGGAAACCACTGATGTAATCTTTACTAATGTGTTGTATTTCATAACCTTATCGTACTTTCTAATGTAAAATCCTACTCTGAAAAGTAACTAGTAACTATAGCTGTCTGATGAATGTAATAGAGAAAAAATATTTACCTCTGAAATGTAGTGGAGTAGAAGTATCAAATACTGAAAAAAAAAAAAAGGTTTGTCCTTAAGTACAGTGCGTTAGTAAATGTACTTAGTTACTTTCCACCACTGATGTACACACGCGCCAACATCTATTTACTTAAGTGTGGTATCTTATTTAAGGCTACCATGAATGGACACAACTGCAAAGTAGGCATACCATGGATAAAACTACCTTTAGCTCCCTGAAGAATCACACGATCACACCACCAGCTATTTCTGAATGATTCCTCCCTGCCTCTGTATCCATTTCCAACCAGACATCACTCCATTTGTAAAAGAAACATGGGCTCGTTGCATAATTGTGAAGTGTAATTTTTCCATTTTTACACCTCCACTTAGACAAAAAAGCCCAACGGTTATCGCAATATATTATTTTGTTTGAGAAATCAATGTGGTTGCATAACTGATCACAGCTTTGATCAGGTGTTGTAACCAGACACAGATAGAAAACACTCACAGTTTAGACGTTTTAAATCTTTTAATTATGATCAAAGGTGTTTTTCTTTTTCAGTTTGGAAGAACAGAGCCAGTGATTTCAAATACATAAATGATAGATGTGTCTTGAATTATGAACCATGTATTGCATGATTCATTGAGCAGAGCACAATCTTTACTGGAGTTTTGTCGAGGATAAATTTACAGTGTTTAGGAGTCAAGAAACTCCCACAGCCAGTTTCGGAGGTACACTACAGTTACTTTGACTCCGTTGCCTCATCCCAAGCCACCGTAATGGATGGGTGACATAATTTTGGCTGAAATGGAGAGCCTTGTCCAGACCATCCAGCCTCTTTCTCTGTGACAGTCTGGCCGAGCTCCCTGAAGAGGCCAATTCTGGCCACCAAGGCCCACTTAAATTCTCTGTGAGACAGAGGGAGAGAGAATAGGGTCTGCGGAGCCACTTAAAAGCGCCTGGGTGAAAATGGGATTTCTGACCTGCTCCACTGGTGCCGTAGCTCTACAGCCAGATTGGCTGTCAAGGCGCTGCCAGGTGGGAGAGGGAGGGGTAGGGGGAGATGAGAGGAATGGATGGATGCCGCTGCTGCTGCTGCTGCTGCTGCTGCTGCTGGTGATGCTGTATACTGCCAGGACCTCATTAGCTAAACATTTCATCAAACACTTTGGCACCAGGGTGGCTCACTGCCTCCATATGTCTCTTTTGCCCATCTTTTCTTTTTCCTTGTTTGTATTGCTTATCACTCACTCCTCTTTTCTTCTTTCTGTCTCATTTTCTTTCCCATCTCTTTTCCATCTCTCTAGTCTCGCTTTCTTCCTGCTCCTTGAAGTCTCATTAACCAGATGAGCCTGTTCTGCTGGTAATCTGCCACTAAGTCAAAGTCAGTAGATGAGGATGATAATGACACATCTCCCCACCCCACCCTCACACGCATCCAGCTATAATCATTTGTTCTTGTTAATGCCGTGAAAATGTAAATTTGTTATGGCTATAAGAATGTAAATAACCACTATATTTCTGCTGGGGAGATATTTCAGGGCACATTAGAAGGCTCTGCACTCCTGGTATGCATGCCGTCGATTTTCAGTGGAAGGGTCTGTGTGGAAGCAAGGAAAATCCCAGGCACCCCCACATGCATGCATGCAAACTGTACATGTGCAGCAGCCTCACACTCACCACCAACATGTACAGCAGCTTAACATACACAAATAATGTTTGTTTTAAATGTTTTATGTGCACGCACAGCCTAAATGAGCATGTTGTAGAGAAAAAGAGCCCACACCCTCAATGAAATAGAGCATACATGTACAAATGTGGGACCTCCAGTGCAGTCTCAAGTAGGTGCTAAATCTCAGCAATAGCCACAAATGTCATTTATAATCAGCAAAACACCATAAAAGCCCATGTTGCATTTGGTGGAACAGGCCAAGGATACATGAGCACTGAAATTCTTGATGCAAATACGACTCCACTGCTAGAACTGAAACTAACTGTTATCTTCCTCGTTGATGAATCTGTAGAATGCCAGAAGGTACAGAAGCATGTCCTTCACAATTTCTTCAGAGTCCAAGTTGACATATTCAAATAGTTGGTTTTTCTAACCAACGGTCCAAAACGCAAAGATATTCAATTTACTATCATAGAACACTAAAAAAAAAACATGCAAATATTTAAAAATATGAGGGTGAAACCAGAAGATTTTGTAGCATTATTGCTTCAAAATTGACATAAACAATTAATCAACTATCAAAATTGTTTGCTGATTAATTTTAAGTCATTCAACCAATAGTTTCAGATCCGCCTTTCATTTGTTAGACAAGGGTTTTTTTCTCATTCATCTTTGTGGCTGTGGCAATTTTATATTTGATTGGACACATTGATGATTTGTTTTCAATCACCAGTATAATAACAAGTTTAGTCTACTGGTTAAGAAAAGAAATCACATTTTTTGATGAAGAAGTGAGAGGATTTGTTTGGGTATTTAATCACCAAGCACTTTATTAGGAACGCCTGTACACCCGTTTATTTATGGAACTATCTAATTAGCCAATCACGTGGCAGCAGTGCAGTGCATAAAATCATGCAGATATAGGTCAGGAGCTTCACTTAATGTTCACATCAAACATCAGAATGGGGGGAAAAAAATGTGATCTTGGTGATTGTTGGTGTCAGAAGGGCTGGTTTAAGTGTTTCTTAAACTGCTCATCTCTTGGGATTCTAACACACACAACAGCCTCCAGAGTTTTTACTCAGAATTTTGCCAAAAACAAAAAAACATCCAGTGAGGATTAGCTCTGTGGACGGAAACGCCCTGTTGATGAGAGACGTCAGGGGAGAACGGGCAGACTGGTTGGGGCTGACAGAAAGGCTACGGTAACTCAGATAACCACTCTTTACAACTGTGGTGGGCAGAAGAGCATCTCAGCATTAACACCACATCAAACCTTGGGGTGTCACAAAGCAAAAGACGTCTTAAACTGGTTTCATGAACACGACAGTGAGTTCAGCGAACTTCAGTGGCCTCCCCAGTCAACAGATCTGAATCCAACAGAACAAATGTGGGATGTGGTAGAACAGGAGATTGGCAGCGTGAATGTGCAGCTGACAAATGTGCCTAAATTATGTGATTCCATCAGGTCAACATGGACCAGAATCTCAAAGACTGTTTCCAACATCTTTTGGAATTCATGCCACGAAGAACCGAGTTGCGTGTTGAGAGCAAAGGGAGGCCCCATCCGGTATTAGTATGGCGTTCCTAATAAAGTGCTTGGTATATTCTATGCGGAATACTTTATATGTTCATATTTAATAAGCACTCCACATGAATTTTATGCATCAGAACGGTAGTTTTGGAGGTAAACACACATTCCCCTGTTGTGTGCAAGTGGGAGCAAGATTTAAGGTGAATCCTTTTTAAGACCCCAGGGGTTCTACCAATCGCAAAGCAATATGACCAGCTACACTTACCCAGGAGGCTCTGTCGCTACCCATTTGTCAACAAAGCAGTTTCTGCCTCAAACGCATAGCAAAGATTCCCTTAGGTCTGCATTTTTTGTCTGTTTTGCATATTCTGTATAAACCAGGGCTAAACAGAACTTTCAGAATATTTTTTTCTTTTGAAAAAAAGTTTGTAGACTTTAATATAAATATTGTGCACAAGTAATGTAAAAATTCTGCTGGCAGTACTGCCAGTGCCTCCACAAGGGATGAAGAGGCCAAATATTTGGATGCACAGTGGCTATTTGTATGAGAAAGTAATTTTTTTCCCTCTGTTTCCTTTATACCTGTTTTTCCTTTCCTGCCTCCATCAATCAGCCTCTCAGGATGCACTGCCAGACCTGCGCCCTGGTGACCAGCTCGGGTCATCTCGTCGGAGGCGGTCGGGGCGAAGAGATCGACCGGGCCGAGTGCGTCATCCGCATGAACGATGCCCCGACCGCCAGGGGTTACGCCCGCGACGTTGGCCGCCGCACCTCCCTGCGTGTCATTGCTCACTCCAGCATGCAGAGGGTCCTGCGGAGTCGCCATGAGTTGCTCAACGCCAGCCAAGACACGGTGTTCATCTTCTGGGGCCCCAGCAGCTACATGAGGCGCGATGGGAAGGGCCTGGTGTACAACAACCTGAGGCTGATGAACCAGGTGCTGCCCAAACTCAAAGTCTACATCATCTCTTGGCAGAAGATGCTGCAGTTTGATGAGCTCTTCAAGAAGGAGACTGGCAAGGACAGGTGAGGGTGTTACTGCATCTATCACAATGAATGTGCAGGAATTCTGTAAGGAAGAAGTAATTCTGGTATGAGGTGCACAGAAGACAGCATATTTATCCAAATGTAGTTACAGTAGTGCAGAAACAATTCATTCATTAATTGATCAGTCAATAGAGAGAAAATTATCAACACTTTCAAGATTTAAGATAAAGAAAAAGATTAAGGTTTATCAAGGAAATACTTCAAACAATTGTTGGTTCACCAAATTTGCATTTTCTACTGGAGGTCTGACAAAATATGCACAATTATATCCACACCTGACCAATTAGTTTGTGGTTCATCAGTTCTTATCTATATATTTCATTTTTATAAACAGTCCACATTACTGCTGATGTGTTTTCTTCTTTACACCTTATCTACTATTAGGAGTAATCTATCATTCACTCCCGTGCACGTGTAGTGGCCATTCAGCCACCTCACCCCATATGCCAGTATATGAGCATCACGTACTCACGTACATCGATGTGTCGTTTTTGCCGCTGTAACCCATCCGCCTCAAGGTTGGTTGCAAGTCGTCGCGGGGTCCTCTCGACTGGTGCTTCGACTCATCAACTTTTAGGGAACAGCACTATTGTGGTCATGCTTTGTTAGGTTAAAAGATCATACCAGTGTGCTAAACCTGCATATTCAAATTTCAGTTACCTCTGCTTGAATTGAGCCATTACTCAACATATTGAATACTGGCTTGGTAGATTTATTTCTTACTGAGTCCCCTTACTTGCTATTCAGTACTGTTGCTTTCTCATGAATGTGGGTAGACACTGTGTGGTTATTGAAAGGACTGGGGAAAATAGGCACCTGGCCTTGCTCAAACAAGCTGCAAGAGGAGGCAAAAAGTTGGTTTCTCTTGGTAGTAATAGGTTGCTCCTTGGAGTGCAAAAGTCATCCGTCTTAAAGTGGTCTTAACAGAACATTTTTTGATTTTTGGATGACTCAAACACTCTCTCTTCAGTCTCTGTTGTTTAACATGAATGTAGTTACTTTTCCTGGTTCCAAGAAGGAGAAACACACAACATACATCCCTTAATGTCAGAGGGTTGAAATCAGTCGCACATGGTGCCCAGGTAGTCGTCCCCATGTCCTCCCCCTCTCTCTCTCCCCCTGTCTTTCCTGTCACTCTCTACTGTCTCTATCAAATAAAGCAGATATTTTGAAAAAAATTATGACGAATAATGAAAAAGTGGTACAAATAGAAACAGCTCCATTAAGTCATTACGTGACAAAACAGCATCATCTGACTTTAAGGGCATCCAGTCACTCATTTTCTTCAACTTACACACCACAACAGACAGTTGAGTGGTATTTCAGCCGCATTTAGCAAACCACAGTTATTAGTATTTTGTAATATGATCTATTAATTTGTACCCTCAAATTAATCATTTTTATGCATGATTTGTCTCCCAAATGGTGTAGAGTGCTACATGCATGCTACACAATCTGCTGGTTCAGAGAACTTTCGCCTTTCCTCTGTCTGTAACAATAAGACACATATTTTACATAATATATACCACATGCTTTTAGATTGATCTCTCTTCTTCCAGGCAGGTGTTTCTTTTATTAAAATGCCTTATGAAATCACCTTCCAGAAACAAACTCCACCAACTTCAATCTGTAGTTGTGAATGTTTTTTTTTTTTTTGGGTCAAAGGTGATTACACATACAGTTCATACAGTGCTTGTAGGAAGCCCCAAAGATATGAGAGTTGGCTGTCAATCATCATGACTTTGCATTCACAAGCTGCGTTGTTTTTGAAAACCAAGCTGGAAAGACAGCAGCAAGTAAACGTGAGTGTGATGTGAATCTGTTTGTTTCTTGGATAAGGAAGGCTCTCAAGGTCAATGTTTGACGTGAAATAGTAATGTAACAAAACAAAAAGCAAAACTCCCCTTTGCTTGCCTGTGAAGTGAAAATAGCTTAGCAAACATTGCTCTGAGTTTTTGTTTCTGCAACACCTTCTCTCAAGCCGAATCGTGTTAAAGGACTCCAATTTAATGAGTCCAAGCCGAGTTCTTAGTCCTGTGGCCATTAATGCCTAATGAAAACACCGCCATACACACAAACACACACACACACACACACACACACACACACACACACACACACACACACACACACACACTCTGTATCTCCCACTCTATGTCTGAGCCTTTGTCTGTGGTGTCAGTGGAGATTGAATCTGACTGCAGCTTAAGATAGATGTCGGGGGGGGAAATTGCAGAGTAGAGGATTCGGTGAATAGCTCAGACATCCATCGTTCAGAATCTGTGCCTACAGTCATGATAAATGTTTACAGTGAGCAGGCGGCTTCCTGTTCATGTTCGTATTTACTGTTTCTCATCCTTGGTAGCATTAGGCATTAACATCAGTGAGGCTTGTGTGAGGTCATTCCTGTTCTGTGGAGCGTGGGAGGAGAAAGGAACAAAGCCTAAATGTATTAGTTCTGTATCTTTGTAATGTTTGAGCAAAGTTCAAAGGAAGCTATCGGTATGCAAAATGTGCTGTACGTTTATGAAATAACAATATTTTACCTATATGAATCCTACTGTCTTTAAGGACTTTGATCCTGTGAGAGAGCAGCATTAATAGCAGAGTTTCTGGGTAATCAACTGTGCGATCAGCAGCCCTGCAAGCCTGCACTTGTAATTATGGGCTATACCATT
The DNA here is from genome assembly GCF_016859285.1 of Xiphias gladius. Lineage (NCBI taxonomy): Eukaryota > Metazoa > Chordata > Actinopteri > Istiophoriformes > Xiphiidae > Xiphias > Xiphias gladius. Next base: position 22,493,490 of record NC_053413.1, on the reverse strand, counting down.
TCAGTAAAGGTAATTAAGATGGTGTGGGATGATGCCACATCCACCCATTTTAATCACACTGGCAGAGGAGCAATGAAAAACAGGTGTCCCTCTGCTTCCACTGTGTTAAATTGTCAAGCCGGAATGAGCCTCAACTGGTGATTAAAGGCAAATTAGCTTTTGAAATAACCTTTTTTTTTTTTTCCTGTTCAGTGTTTTATGTTCCCGTAATGCTTTATTTTAATCGCGGCTCCACTATAACAGCTCCACTGTGGTGCACTGTGGTGTAGTTTGCTGGAATAAAATATGGTGGTTGCTGGCTTGGTGGTTAGACTGCATGATGTTGAATAGAATTTAAAAAATGCAATCTCAAGCCTTGGCAGTCCCAGAAAAAAAAAAAAATTCTGTGGTGAATTATCAGAAGAGGTCAAAAAGAAGAAAAGAGAAGCCTCAGCAGGCCAACTGTGCAACAGAGAACAATGCAGCAGATGCAGCAGAAGAACAAGTGGACAAAACAGGAACATCACAGGCTGAAATGGCTCTAGAGAGACTAGAGAGACTATGGATCTAGAACCAGATCTCGTCTTAGAATACTGGAACTAAATGTCTCCAATACCTGGGCCTATAGTAATCAAAGTTACAATAATTCATTGAGGAATACCATAAAGAATCAATACATAAAGTGAAAACAGCTCCTTCACTTTTCACTTACCAAGAAATTCACTCCCTCTTACAACACAGTGTAAAACCCCCGCACTCTTTTTCAGTTATCCCGGCCGATAAGACCTCTGCTCAGGTGCAATTTGCCGCATCCTGTCAGGTGCAACAAAGCCAACGCTAGAGTCAGCGAAATGTCTAACAAACACGAACTGTGTTTCCGTCCATCTGTTAATATGAGCATTTTCTGTTTGGGCATTTAAAAAAAAAGTAAAACTCGAAAAAAAATTTGAAAAAATCATTAACAAAACATTTTTCACACTTGGCTGAGGTGGAAAAGTTGGTGTGTCGATAAAAACAAATGCAGGAGAGTGTAATGGAAACAGACTAAATCACGACGCACACGAAGCATGTGACTCATTTGTCACTTAAGCCTCCACTGAAGGGACGGAAAATGGTGACAGACAAAAACATGAGATCTGTGTGGACCAATGAGGAGACGGTGTTGTTCCTCACATTAACACATGACAAACATAAATGTAATATTTCCATTTCCCACGTTTTCCATTGTGTGAGGTTTGACTGCCGCTTCTTTTAATCAAATCACCTAATTGCGTCTTCTTCCTCAGTGGTTTAATTGTACTGGACTGGAGAAGTGACACCACCAACTGTTTAGCTCGATGAACCAACTTATAATATACACATAGCAGTAGTGGATGGAAATGCACATTAATTCAAATTTTCTTTTGCCAGTTTTCTGGAAATTCAATTCAAATTTGTACTAGATTTGGATAGAAACTTGACTACATCTGTTTATGCCCACGCAGACCTGAAAACAGGTCTAATCAGCCAAATTAAGTGGGAAGATTTGTGTAGGTAGACCATGGAATAGCTAATCAGACACAAGGATTTAATGTATTTCTTATCCACTTTTTATTTCCTCTTAAAAAAAATGTTTTGACCGATAAAATGTAGAGGCAAAGGCCTGTATGTTTTCCTTTTTTAAACTGAGATACCAAATCTCAAATCTAGAGGATCTCCTGTAACAATTAATGGGAAGAAATGAAAAAGTAGCCTACAACCATGTTAAGACAGAGGAAACTTTTTGAAAACTGGACAAACTGGAAACAAAATGAAAACCAGACTCAAGCAGGAGTGAAAGTCTGCTGCTGGTGGAGAGGAAACACCAGAGAAGACATAAAATAAGGGGAATCTAATAGAAAAAATATGCATGGAAAAAGATTGGAAACAAGCGAAAAGGCAGCTTCATTCTTTCCATTTTCACCTTTGAGGAATGAAAAAAAAAGAAAAAAAAAGTGATGCAACAGGAACGGGAGCTGAGATCAGACTGAAAGTGCCCTGGTAGTCAAGCAGATACAGCTGGCCTTGGAAAAAGGCAAGTGCCTTAAATTAGTAATCAAAACCTAATGACCTCTTGTCATTATAGTCCCTCAGGTTAAACATGTCAGGTATAAACCTTCCGCTGTATGAGCCCGCCAGTGTTTCTAGTGCAGGGAGCAAAACACTTCAAATGAAAAAATGATACACAACAAAAAAAAAACAAATATGTTTTCCACACTAATGAGCATCAGCTCCATGTCCTCAACAGAGTACACTGATAATGATGTTCAACAGGTGCTTCAGCTTAACTAATTACACCTAATCACACCTTCATGTGACCTTCACTTCTCAGCAGTTGCATAACAACCATTATAATAAGCTCAATGACAATACACCTGCTCTTTAGAAATGAATAGGGTGCACCAAAAAAAAAAAAAACAGCAGCACAACCCCCCTTTTCTAAACAGCTCATGTTTTTCTAATTAAAGCTATATACTTAAAAAAGAAAAAAAAAGGCCTTGACTAATTTTATCATGTCATGAAGGTGTTAAATTATTTCTCCAAAAGGAAATAGTGCACTCTGCCTTCAGGGGAAAATGCTTTTTTTCAGACCAACTTCTTTGTATCAAGTGCTGCTATCTTGAAGCCAGTCATTGCCTTTATTAAGTACAAGCGCTGTTTGAAAATATTCTCACTTTTTAATAGAAATAAGATTTTAAGACTCAAGGATCACAACACAATTAAACTACTCATTAAATGGGCACTCTACAGAGCCAAACTGTGCAAACATGAGGAACAACACTTTTCCTTCACAGGGATAAATCTTCCTGTCTTCCTACTCACAGTTTGCTTCCAGTCCTTTTACAAGGCAGCCATTGAAGCTAAGAACTTGACATTTCACACCACATTATTCATCAGCATGTTCATAAACAAGGAAATGAGGAAGACTTCTTAAGTTAGATTAACTTCATGCCTCCTGACTAAGACCTCCACGCATCCTCCACAGATTGCTTGATGACAAAACGTTGTGCTTTGAACTTTGAAAGTTTTCCAATTTGCAAAAGGAGTTTGTGGGTTTGTGTTTGAGAGATGGTGCTGCTGTCATATTAAAGCCCACTGGCTGTGTTTGCATATCACATCAAATCAACATGCTCCAGACAACCTGTCTTAATTAAATGAAAATGAGAAGTCTGTGCTTCAACTGCGATAGCATCACTTTGGGTTATCGCTGTTGTTTGTTGCATGAACAGAGTCTGATAAAGATTAAAGTCGCACAAAAGTGCGTTGTCACTATTCATTACACTGTCACTCAACCAGAGTGTAGACTGATTGTTTCGGGAGGTTTGGCAACACAGTAAAACAGCAGGAACCGACCATTTGTAGACACATTTCTTCAGCAAACACAATGTTGTTGCATTAAAGATCGGATTGAGGAGGAATAAAAGAGGGATGGAGGAGGAGAGTTGTTGTTTGCTTAATTGCTTAAAGAGAACAAAATTAAGCCTGTGTCTGAAATCACTCCGTATTTAATATATACAGTATATACTGCACTATATTTAGCATCTGCCATGTTATTGAGTGTCTAAACTCAAGTGTGAAATTTATGCTCTATATAATTCCCTAAAAAATCCCCACAATTGACGGGGAAAAAAAAAAAAATCAATGGCATGCACACTATTTTCACACATTATAACAACCCCACATTTTTGCATTTTACAGATGTAACAATTACAGTTTTGCAATTAAAAGTAACGGAGCAAATTGACAATGAATCAAATGTGAGAAATATCTTACTGCTCATTGTAAAGTAAGCTATTGAGAGTCTATCACAGTATATAAGGGTGACGTGAATAAGTGAAAGAGTGAGTGACTTTAACCACAACGTAAATCTGCAGCCACACCAACAACTTGGTGGTATGCTAGCACTGGCATGGTAGCTAACTGGAGCCATGTTAACGGGCATGTTAACAACAACTATTTTATTTCATAGATAGGCTATTCATGCTTTGGACACATAAAAAACAGAATTTTTATTTATGTGTTAGCCTTTTCGCTATGTGTTCTGTTTTGCTGCATTGCATAAACAAACTTAAGAAAACTTAGTTTTTGATTTAAAAAAAAAACCCAAAAAACAAGTTCTTCTCCTTCCTGCTGAGGTGTTAAACATTTTTTTTCACTGTTTCTGTGTGAATAACTGACATTTATTCTCACGTGCAACAACATGTTAGCTTTATATAATTAGTATGTTACATAGCATGTTATATTGATAATATTAGCATGTTAAAGTGCACAGAGTTAGCATGTTAAGACGTCAATCTTTAGAATGTAACATTTATCATGCTAATGTTAGCATATTAACCCGTAGGTTATGTATATTAACCGGTTATGTGTGCTAATACATTCTAATATTTACCATGTATTGTTAGCATACCGTTTGCCTGGTAACATTAAAGTTACAAATGAGAACAGATAAGGCTAACCAGAATGTAGCCCTAAATTTTTAGTTGAACCTTTCACATAGCCTGATAATGAGACTAAACTGCCAGCAGCTGCCATTTTGTCCCAGCCCATATTCAGCCATGTTCAACGTGACTTCACACAAAAAAAAAGGTAATATGTTTGTCGAATTAACAATAACTTATCTAAATTAATGTAGCAGTGTTTTACTGGTGTTAGAAAACTGCCAGTGCCACTACTACATCTTTAATTATTGAATCAAGAAGTGAATTTAATGTAATTGCTGTGCATTAAGTAGAACTGATTCCTCCTTCACTGTTATTTTTTTTTCCATAAATCTTTCCATGTAGTGAGCAGTTTGTTGTTGGCAAACTGCAACCTTACAATCGTACCTATTAAAATTACCCCGTTAATTCTATTAAAGGTTGCAGGGGTTACCTGTATTCATCTTGTAACTTCACCATCCTATTTAATATTTCCAAAAGGGGCCATCTCAAAATGCACCTGGTAACCGATGCATGAATACATCTACTGGTCACCAGTCACAATCCTAGTCAGGATGAGGTTCAGCTATGCAGCAGAGGGAGCATAACAAGATGTGCCTGATTCAGCTGAACAAGTCACATCTATCCCTGCTGAATTTTGCATTGTAGACCTGTTACATCAGCTGTTATTTGAATATTTTCACACTGTGTGCATGGAAACAAGAACAGTTGCGATGCATTTCTGTCACAGAAACCAATTTATGAATTGATTTGATGAATACTGATTGTCCCAAAAGTGCTTTGGAACACAACAGCTAAACCCCCTGCATGACAATGCTTATAGATGTAGCTACAGCCCAACAACCCAGAGATCAGCATCATGAAGTATTCTGTCACTAGTGGATTGTGAAAACGAGTCTAAGCGTCTACAGCCACACTAGCATCTCTGTGAGGCTGTTAGGCACAGCAGTTCTTTGAGTTTAATGCTAATCCTAAAAACATGTTGGCATAGCAAAAATGTAAGGTAGTTAATTAAAAAAGTCTTCCAAAAGTTACTTCATATACTGCACTCTGAATGGAAGAAGCTGTTCTTATAAATATGTCATGCTATGATGAGAATATTTCACAATGTTCTCATCAGATCATTTTTCAGTTAACTTTCAATAGGACATATTTATTTTGCTGTCAAAAACCTCAGAACCAAAGTTTTAGTTATTTTAGTTTCATTTTAATTAAAGATATTTTCACTTTAAACTGGGGGTTTTCATGGCCCCTTAGAAACTGTGCAAGTTTCATGACTCTGGAGCCCATTAAATCTGTTCAAAACCAACAAGGAATTCATTAAAAATGCATGGTAGTCAGACTGGAGTGTTTTTTCATCTGACAGGAACCCTGTGAGACAGACCACTCTGATGGGCATTTAGATTTAGAGATTTTCTAATGGAATGTAAATACTATTTCATATTTATTCCATTACAGCATATTTTAGAAAACTATGTTTAGTGCCTATTTCTTTGCCAAAAAAAAAAAAACTGCAGTCTGAAAGTGGGCAGAATGTTCTGCAGTTTAAGCTATGTCATTTCAACTATCTTCACTACAAGCAGACCAAGGCTACTTTCTGATTAAGGGTTTGACTATTTGACAGGGTTCATTTATATCAGTCGATGGGTAGGATGGATCTGTATTTTAATGAAGCTGTGAAGGGACTTGAGTGATCTGGCAGTCAGGAAAATCGACTTCTGGATTTAGATAAATCTTTATTCTGCCATAATACACCAACGTGAGATATTCTGATTATCTATCCCAGTTAATCGCATTCAGAAAATCAAATATGGCACAGTTTTCATCCTTGTGGTTTCCCACACATGAAATCCATCTAACTGTCTTTTCTCTCTCATTCTCTGCCCCCTCCCTCCTCTCCCCCTGCAGGAGGATATCAAATTCCTGGCTGAGCACCGGCTGGTTCACCATGACCATCGCCCTGGAGCTGTGTGATAGGATCAATGTCTATGGCATGGTTGCCCCTGACTTCTGCAGGTGAGACAGTGGAGCTGAAAGTAAAACATCATCATCAGCTCATCAACAAACACCATCACCAAGAGTTTTTAAAGCAGAGCTGTTTATGCAGTTACATCAAGTGTATACAAATTCATAGGGGCACGGCACAGCTGCCTGATAAGAAAGATTAAAACTGTAAATATATTCAGGCAGCTGATAAATAAAATGTCAGTGTGGCTGCAGATGTTTTTGGAATGCTTAAATTGCCTTACTATTAGTAAAAAAATAAGTCAGTAAACAGTATACAAGTCAGTTAAATATCTAGATATACGGCAAGTGTTCTAGATGTTGAAATTTCCCACTAATTTTAATTTCGATGTGCATTTGGCATATTCAGTCTGATCTTCTCTATTGGTTATGATTTTAAACCTATTTATTGTCTTAACTTATTTCTGCTTTGTTGGATTCTGTGATGTTGATGCATTGTTGCTTGTTTAACTGTCTCTTGTAAGGTGTCCTTGAGTGCTTTGAAAAGCGCCCATAAATAAAATGCATTGTTATTTATTATTGTTATAATGTGAGGCATGAGAGGGAGAATAAGCAAAGGTCTCACTCTGCTCTTTTTTCTGGCAAAAACAACTTTGTCTATTAGTTGACAGATTTTCCTCCATAGTGTGTTTTTACAAGAGCCAAAGGCTAACCTTGTCTACTTCCCTGATACACTACTTAAGCTAGTGGCATTCAAACTGTCTCCCTTTGTTTCCTCTTGCTTTGTCCACTGTTTCGCTTTGGTTTTGGTTCTTGATTTTACTGCTGTGTAAGCACAGCATTTTTCACTTTCATTCGGTGCACGTGCCACAGATGTGGTATCAATAAAAACACGCCATCAACTGACTGATACACAATGGATTATCTGGAGCTGAGGGCTGCAAAGGGCACACAAGTTGTGTTCCCTGAAATTCAGGCAAAAGAAAGCTACATTTCTTTGCTGCATTTGAAACAAGATGGTCCTTTTTGACCCTCCGTGTCCTTTTGTTATGATATATTCTGGATTATTCAATAAGGAAGTGCAGACTTTGGAGGATCCACTCTATGAACTGGAACACACTTAAATGAGGGATAATGTGTAGCCCAACGGCAGGTCAGTTTTTACTTAAGCGGTTCCTGTTTCAAAATGGTTTCTCAAAATGTTTTTGGTCAGGTTAACATGTCCACTCTGATGCTGATTCGTCTTAGATATTAATAGGCCAACTTTCTCTGACGTCCAGCTGACTCTGTGATTGCTCATTCTTTCAGGTCAGTGCACTGAATACACACAGTATCTTACCCTTTAACAGATTAACACTTATCAAAAAGTGAAAAGATGATGGCTAAATGTACAATTTGGTCATATGACCATGGTGATGCATCATCTTAAATTTCAGTAAAACTCAGCATAATTCACATAAATTGTGGCTATATTTGCCTGCGATTAAAGACATTTTTGCAGAAAATGCCTGCAAAAATTTGGAGTAGCATTAATTATTCAGCATTAGTACATTGTCCTTTGAAAATTCGTGTCAGCAAATGTCAGCTTTCATGAGATAACTGCCTTTTTTTCAAGGTGTATTCCACTGATTTAGTATTTCCCATCTAATTTGTGTAAAATTGGTGGAGTGCCCGATTAAGCTTTGACAATGGAGCTTTTAGTTAATTGAATAGGGTGTATTCGGCTTAGAAGTAAATTTTTTTTCAACCCATGAGGGAGGATTTGATCCTACATTGTAATTTTCAAAAAATTGAATTCCAACGAATTTAGAGAGATACGTAGTTTTCAGTGGGTAGCGACAACCATGATGCTGGTCCAATGTAGCAGAAATGCAGAGAACCATGGGAAACATATGCGGTTCTGCCTCCATCTTGCTCCTAGCAACCAACTCATCCTGCCTCATTAGTAGAGTTTAATGGTTTGAATTACAGCTCACATCTCATCCATCTCAGCCAACATTTTAATTGGGGGATTTTATTAGACAAGGAACACATCTAATTAGATTTCTCATAAAAAGAACAAACTATAAAGTGCTCAGTCGTTGTTTTATCTTCATACCTGGCTCTGATGATTCAAATTTTTTTTTTTTTTTTTTGGGGGTTTCGACACGAATCCATTCTTGATGATTATTAACAAGGGGAATTGCAGTACTTTTCCCTTAGCAATTGTTGGCTTAAGCTTATACTTGGTAATTCTTTTAGTTCTCATAACAGATGAAGTCTGTAGATTTTACTAGATGTGATCGAACTGAGAATTCAAAAGCCCATCTCTCTAATATGTCAAACATGCTCTATTGACAGAAAGGGCTGATATCTCTGAAGCCAAAACATTATTAAATAACCAATAAACATAAATGATGAATGCATGAGTTGTTGTATTAGATATTAGATATCTGGACAAGCTCACAGGGCCTGTGGAGGCTGCAGTTGTAATGAAAATGCTACTTGTTATCTCATTCAGAAATATTCCAGTACTGTGCCTCTCCTACCACTTCAAACCACATTAATTGTGCATTATTGCCACTAGGTTTCGGCCGGTTGTTGCGAGTTTCAGGGCAGTGTGAACGTGCTTCTGGTGCTCACTGGGACTTGGATCAAACCAGAATACACTGCTACCTCAACTGGACTCTCCATTAACCAAACGTTCTCCCGAACCTCTCGTCAGTCCAGGCAAGGAGGTTGGACTGGCCTCCTTAATCTCCAACAATTGGAAATTCACGCAACTGGTGCCTCCAAACAAATAGACCTCTTTGGAGTACTGTGCTGTTATGGTGACTGCTCTGGTAAAAGTCTCTGTGGTTTACCGTTTACTGTCCACCGGGCCAGATGGGTGTCACCCCGCTGCTCACTGACCTCCGCTGGCTACCCATGGCCACCCGAATCAAATGCAAGTCACTAATGTTTGCCTACAGATTGACTACTGGGTCTGCACCCATCTACTTGAACTCAATCATACAGGCTGATTCTCGTAATCTTTCCTCCAAGGAAAGTCATCTGGCATTGCCATCCCTGCACACAAGGCATTCACAGCCCGTACTGTTCTCGTCTGTGGTTCCCTGAGGGTGGAACGAACTACCAAATGTTTTCAGAGCAGGGCCGTCCCTCTCTATCTTCAAGAGTCTCTTGTAGACTCATCTCTTCTGAGAGCACCTCCTCTCCTAACACCCCTAACACCCCGACATGCCTAACTAGCACTTAGTGTGCACTTTCAGTGCATTTCTTTACCAGATCTCCTTGCACTTCGTACTTATTTCAAGGTCTCCTACTGTTCTGTAGCTTTAGTACTGTCCCTCACTTGTAAGTCGCATTGGAGTAAATGTAAATATAATTTTGATGCCCTCCTCCTCGTCATTTCTTTTTCTTTTATCCACTTCCTCTTTTCTCGCTTAGCTGCAGTAGAACTGTTTTCTATGCTGTTAAGCTACTGCTCTATGTTGCTGTTGCTTAAATCCTTTTATTTTGTTTAAAGAAAAGCACACTTGAAAAAGAGACTTGCATTAATGAAACAATTTTCTTAGACTATCAAGTCACTTTTTTTTGTCTGTAATTTTTGTTTAGTGGCCCAGTATCTCAAGCCTCAATTACTGCAGTTTTGAAAATGCTGGGACACACAGTGGCGAGGTGCATATTTTCTCACGCTGAAGCTTATTTTTGTTTCACTGTGACTATGTGCAGAGAGACTCGAGGATTACATGAAACTATCCCTGTCAGATTTTCATGACAATGTGTTCAGTATGAACCTTATACCACTGAACAATTCCACCAACTGAAAGTTTTACCAGAGGTTTAACCAAAATCAGGTTTTTTTTGTGCTTGAGATATGGACAAACAAACAATCAAAAGGAACGTCCTCCCATATGAGCCATTACTGACACTCAGCGTTCCAAAATCTTCAAGAAAATATGATTTGAAATCTCTGGAGAACAGAATAAACAATCGGGACCAGCATCTGTAGTTGAAAGAAAACCATGCATTGAGAGACCGCCACGTGTCCCCTCTTTTCACGCACTCATTTATTCACTTGCTATCGAAGCATTTTGAGAGAAGCGGACATACATTATTATTCTCTTGATAGCTAGATAAATTTGTTTTTGCAACAAGATAATATTGAAAACTTAATGGAGTCTGAAATGCATTCAGTCCAATGGCATGTGGACTGGCCACACTCCCAGAACTAGCTGCAGGATAATTTTAATGGAGATGTATGTGAAAACTTTGTACAGATATGGGAAAGTAAAATATATAACAGTATGGTTATTGATACAGTATATGAAAATGTATATACGATGTATGTGTTGACTGGTGCAGTTGAAAATGCTGAAATGCAGAGAATGAAATGCCTCATTAATATTACAGTGGCATCTGATATCATCTGATATCACTTTTGACAGATAGATCATTTAACAATGTGTCTGCTAGTATGAAAAATCTAGGAGGGAAAATTAACTGCATTAAGATGAACAAAATTCAAGGATCCTAAATTTTTTGAAATACGAAGGTGCAGTTTTATCACCGTACATTTTTTTTTTAGCTGTTAAACCAAGGAGCATCATCATAGGGTTGCCTTTTCCAATTTAAGAAACACATATGGCCAAAAGTATGGGACACCCCTATGGGAAATCTTAATTGCTACAGCATGCAGTGATATTTTTCAGAAAGTAGTGTAATTCCAACTTTGTGGCAACAGTTTTGGTTCCCTTTCATGTTTCAACATGACACTTCAAATGCTCACGAACTTTTGGCCCTGTAGTGTATATTCTTACATATTTGCATCTTTGCTTCGTTTTACTGTTTTATTATCCTGTAAAGGGACTTGAAACACTTCATGAGCAATTTCCTCTTCTGCTAATAGTTTAAATGTCAGCCAGGACACTCGTCAACGCTTTAACCATTTATTGAAACAATATACATTGTACTTTGGCAGTGTGTCTCTGCTCATTGTGATGCTCTGGAACAAATATGATATGCTTGACACAGTGACTATCCCTGAGCTCATACTAATACCCAGCAGAGACAAAATTCAAAGATATGGCACATTTGGATCTAAATCCTTTCAATGTGTGGGGGTTAAAATCTACAAAACAGCTTACCAGATGATATGGGTGTTAAATACAGGTGTAAAAATTTTGCTTAATCTAACGGAAAGAGGAGAGACGGGTGAATGTATTTAGTATTTTAGTAAGATTTGTATAACACCTATTACTGTATCTGCTATAATAGTATATGCACGTCACAACTTTGAGCCAGTGTTGTGGCAGAGGCACAGCAGTCTTTATCATGATTTTGAACAGCCAGGACAACTATGGAAATGAGTTATTTTAACTTCTAGCTTTTCGTCCTGTGTCATGCTTCAATTTTACACATAACACTTTGTTTATACACTCTTTATAGTTTATAGTATTTAGTTTTATTTGGGTTGTTTTGTGTTTCTGCATTTCTGTCTGTTATGTAGTTGAATCTGTGTGCTTTGTGTGGTTAGCTTGATTTCCTTGTTATTTTTTGTTTGTTTTTAATATATGGAAAACTTATGTGGAGGATGTTTTATGACAGAATAAAGCCGCACATAAAAAATTAACAAGGATTAGATGTTAATACAGGAGGAGGATAGGGAAGTGGAGGGAGTTAAACTTCTTAAGGGAGGCAGCAGCGTAACAGAGAGGATGCAGAGCTCAGCGTTGTTTTATGCAGACTAAATGACCGTCCAGTGTTTGTATCGACTGCCTATTGTAAGAGAGATTGTTGTGGATATGACTGAAGGGTGTGCTGTGTGGGACATGTGACTATAAAATGGCTTCCCTGCCTACTACCCCAAAGGTCCATTGTTAGAATTTTCATCACTTTTGACTTTATTTATTTGGCTTTTTTTCATTCAGTGATAAGCTGTGGGTAGCACGTAACAGTTATTAAAACTAGCTAACTTAGACTGCATACACCCTGCAAAGAAACAAATTAATTCAGATCACCCCCCCCACCACAAAATGAAAACACTCTGTGGTGTCACATGAAACTCAAGTGACGCATAGCATTTTTAAATGTCAACTGTCTCTTATCTCCCTCTCCACCGCTGCAGGGAGCCTCAGCACAACTCCGTCCCCTACCACTACTACGAGCCTCGTGGTCCGGATGAGTGCGCCATGTATATTTCCCACGAGCGTGGGCGGCGGGGCAGCCACCACCGCTTCATCACAGAGAAGCGGGTCTTCGCCAACTGGGCACGGACTTTTGACATCCACTTCTACCAGCCGGACTGGAGCCCCCCGCCTCTCCCAGCCAACCGGACGCTGGAGGGAACGGTCACAGTAGCACACCTGGTGCCCCACAAGACGTGACCGGTGTTGGGGTGAAGAAAAGGCATTAGAGATTCATGTCAGAATGACTGAGGATGGGGTACTGGACCCTTAATAATACATGAAATAGGCAAGAAAAATAGTTACCACAGATGAACATTTGTCCTGTTGGACATGTGTTATGAACATTTCTCCAGCTCCACCACTGAAACTCCAGCAGTGTGTTTTGTTTACTGAGGTGAACCAGTTCAAAGTTTTACGTCCCTTTTTGAAATACATGAGGGCAACATCCTCACAAACTTCACTCTCAACGCATGCAGTGTCTTACTGTGGATCCTCCTGGTCTTTGTGTGTGTCCTGTGTGTGTTGTGTGCGTGTGTGTGTGTGTGCGCATATGCATATGCTTACCAGAGGGCTCACAGAAGATACGAGCTGAGTTGGGCTCTCCACATAGCCTCTGTTGGATGAAGGCTCTATGCAGGATTCACTGCTTACAGCTCATTGAAGGAAAGATACCATTACAATACTCATAAGCTAACAATGTAGTGCTGGAGAATGTGTGTTGAATAGTAATATTAGTGTAGCCTGGTTTACATTTGGCTATTTGAAAGTATGAATTATCACTCTTCAGATGTTATATTCCTCTGCGGTTTTCAAAGATTCAAGAGGTCAAGTAGATGAGATTCTTTAGACTCCTGTGTCATGCAACAAGGCTCACACTCCTTCAAAGGAGGCATATAAATCACTTCCCTGACTTTCATTTACACTGCCTCTCAGATGTGTGCATTGTAGGCTCACTAAAGTGTCACCCAAGTCAAACTTTGCACTGCAGCATTTCCTGGCTGAAAGACAAGTGTGCAACATACACTGAGGTTTTATCTTGTGCGTGTGCACCTCATCTGGCCCCATACGTGTGTGTCATAACGCTTTGTCAGCTCCTGTCACCAGTTAATAGTGCGATTTATATAGCTACAAGCTGGATTTCCATGTAAATGCACAGCCATGTCACACAAGACAAGTGGGAGATTAAGATCAAGAGTAGGGATGTCGCATCAGCATCCATCCTACTATATTCATCTGCTGCCGCTTCTGTGAGCCTGGATCGCCTCGCAGGAGAATTACACCGTTTGGAAGAATACTGGGTTTTCTTTTTTTGTTAAACTAATGAGTATGTGATCTGTCACACTCTCCTCTCTCGCTCGCGATTGTGTTTTATGTGCACTCTCATCTCATTTGATGGAGTATATGCTACATGTAGACTACCCCTCCCTCCCTCTCACCCCCTCTTCCCCTCCCCCGACCCCCCCTGTCTCTCTCTCTCTCTCTCTGAGATCCTTGATTTTCCTCCTTCTCCATGAATAAGAATCAGGTGTCAGTCAAAGTGATGAGACGTGTGGTTGTGATACATCCTGGTTTTAAGTCCCTATTGATTTGTCCCTCATCTCTGTAAAGTGAGTAATGAGAGGACAGATGCTGTGGGTCAGATACATAGGTGCTCTGACCATTAAAACGTGTCTCAATTCATGTTTTATATCATGGAGCTGAGGACACGATTGCTTTTCATACATCGACATCTGCAGGAGTGGTGGTACTGTATGTCGCCGGGCTCTGAGTGTTGCTGACTTTGTACCGTCGCACAGACCAAAATACATTGTGTTTGTTTTCCAGAGATGTTGAATCATCTGTGAATGACTGTGCAACTATGTATGTATTAGCAAGGTTATACGCAAAGTTTCTGCCTAATTAACTCCATACTAAATGAAAGTATGTTATTTAGGGCTCCATTTGCTTATTGTTTTCATTGTCATTTATTAGTTTGGTCTATAAAATGTCAGAAAATTGTGAAAAAAATGCCTATCACAAGTTCGCAGAGCCCAAGGTGACATTTTCAAATTACTTGTTTTGTGAAAACAGCCCAGAACCCAAAACTATTCAATTTACAGTGATACAAAAACAGAGAAAATCAACAAATCATAACGTTTCACAAGATGAAACCAGAAAAATATTTGGTATGTTTGCTTGATAAATAACTTAAAGGAATTGCTGGACATTTTGGGAAATACAGTCTTTCATGTCTGTACAATAAATATGTAGATGGAGCTAGTTAGCTTAGCTTCGTATAAAGCAAAAACCAAATCGTAAAAATGACAGTTGTTGTTTTCCTGGACATAAACCCCCGTAGAACGGCAAATTGTTGTTTTTTTACACCTCGGTTTCTGTACAGATGAAACAAACCAGATATAACATGTTAATTAGTGAGATTATAAAGGTGCTGGTAGATGGATTTAGCTGCCCTCCGACAGAGTGGCACTAGCGGTTTTTCCCTGTTTCCAGTCTTTATACTCCAGCCATTTACTGTATTTACTGTACAGACATAACAGGGGTATCAATCTGAACATCTAACTCTAGGCAAGAAACTGTGTTTCCCAAATATCAAACAATTCTTTTTAACAATTAATCATTCTTCACTGCCGATTAATTTTCTGTTCCTCAACTAATTGACTGATCATGTCAGCACAGATGTTAATGTTTCCTTCTCTTTTTGCACTTAATGGAAAATGTCATTTCGCTCAATAAAATAGTTTTTATCAGTAGTCTTGCGATCAGCAGTTTCTATATTTAACAGTAACAGAATGGTAAAAATGTGACAAATAAAATTACTGATTTCCATTGTATTTGTATGCAGAAGCCCCCAGAAATGAAGATGAAATAGGGAGGCCAGTGACTCACCTTCACCCTCCACTGACGACAGCTTTCATTTTTACATTTCAGTCTCTCTCTTCCTGTCTGCTTGCAACATCAGGCTGTGTCACACTGAAATAATAATGAAAGACAGGCAGAGCCACAAGGCCTTCTCATTACTCCCCCGAGCTACAAATAGATCCCTGACCACATTCGTAAGTGTGCGTTAGGGCATTTTGCACTTGAAAAGTTGAATTTTAAGATTTTTAAACGCTTTTTCAATTGCACACACAATGCAGTTTAATACCTGTTTAACAATCATTCTGGCCAAAGTATGAATGGATAAATCAATTAAATGATTAATTGAATTAAGGTCATTTAAGTTTTTGCTAAAATCAACACCTACTACTCATGAGTTGATGAGCTTCCTCACTACTGTGGTTAGCACTAGTGACAGCGTTTGCTACAGGTCTGATGATGCTGAATGAAACCATTAGAACAGCCTCCAGCATTGCACTTCAACATCACAATAAATAAATAAATAAAGTTTTAAGTTTATAGATAAATAGTGTTGAAGAAATATCATCACTAACATCTACTGTCTATGTCGGGCAAAAGAGAAGACTTTTTAATACCCTCTAAAGGGTTGTTTTTTTGGGGGGGGATAAAAGTGATTTAGGTGCTTTTTAAAATCTCGGAAAATACTGAAAAAATTTCCCTAAATGTCCCAAAGCCCAAGAATGATGTGTTAAATGCTTTTTTGGTTTTTGTTTTGTTTTTGTTTTGTTTCTTTCGGACAACAGTCTATCACCACAGTCAATTTACAATCATTTAAAACAGGCCAAGGCAGAATATTTAGGCTGAAAGAAGCTGAACCTGAGAAGTGTTTAAAGTTCATTCTTGACCCTAGAAATAGTAGTTTGACCAAAAAGCTGAAAATTCTGGACCTTTCGATCCTATTACAAGATCTTCCTAAGCAGATAGAATTTGTCCATTTGTCAGGGAATTGCCGATGTTCAAATTTCCATTTTTCTGATTACTTTCAGGACATCTCGTTGGGACGAGTAGCTGATAAAAACATCAACTTTTTCCAACACTACTGTCTCCAGTGTAAAAAAGAAAAAAGAAAAAAAACCCTCCAGTCTCATTAGTTTTAATATTTATCTCAGGATCTAACATATAAAAATGATTTTCTGTGCTTATAATACAAATGTCATTTGTATCGAGCAGTCCCTCATTTGAATTCTCTTTGCTTTCTTAGTTTGTACTTGGTGTAAAAATCGACCTTGCATAAATGAAAGAAACTCAAACAAAGCAATCTGGACAGAAAAGAGAAAGCTTTCCATACTTATTACTGGGCTTTCTGTCTAAGCAAACATCAGAGTTTGAGCTCTTCTCTCCTGTGCTTTTATTTTTGTTTTCTTACTGGATGTTTAAGAAAAAGCCACATTTTAACTTTAAGAACACAGGTAAAGAGCGCTGCTGAGCATGATTTATGCCACAGCCATTGTTGCAGATAAGAATGAAAATCTCTGACTGCTAAAATTACTATTATCATTTCCTGGGAATGATTGACATTACAAAGGCTCACTGACAGTCAAGCAGTGGGAAATCCAGAGTTTCCATGGAAATTGGACAACCTGTCAGGCACATACACAGTCTCCAAACAGCATGTGTGTGTGCTTGTGCGTATTTGTGCGTAAATCATTAAATTTTGCAAGCTGCCACATGGGGCTAATGTCGCATTCCACTTCTAAGGACAACCAGCATGGGTGTACACTGACTGGTGAACAGCAACGGTGCACGCCGTTTGAACAACCTGTGTGACATATTCAGAGCATCCTGCCGCATTCTTCAGCCTGAAATCACTCTTCCTTTTTGGAGATGGCTTCTCTAATATTGTCCTGTCACTGGTTTCTCCCGACCAAGTCAGGTGTGAAGGAAGACAGACACTGATCTTTACTAGCATAAAGAAACCATAGTGACAGGAGATGGGAGAGTACAGCTCTTCCCTGAAAGGTTGAGTATTTTCAATTCCATCTGCAAGTGTTAAGAGAAGCAACTAGAAGCTCAGAGGAGATGAAGTCAATTTTGAAGTGGGTTTAAGAACAAACAAATCCATCTGAGATAGGCTGGCTTTCATTTTTATTGTATCTACTGCCAGCCTGGTATACACTGATGATATATGGAGGCTTGGATTCATTTGCTGCTCTGTTTTTTTTTTTAAATACAAGACTGGAAGAGAAAGGAAACTGCATTTAGAAACCTCCCCGGATTGTTTGAAATGTTTCCAGTAAGAAAACAACAGAGCAGGTATGTAAGTCAACTCAAGCTGCACCAATTTCAAGAATGCCTTTGTGTTGTAAAATAAGACTAGATTACCATCCTCTGCCAGGATACCTTCAAGGATATAACAGTAAAGGCGGATCTCATCTTTAAACAGCTTTACAAAGTAATTACGGAAGCTTGATATCTTTTTAAAAAAAATGAGAGACATAAATGTATTCCTTTGATTCTGTATTTCGTCTTTATTCAGAACATCAAAAATCCTACCAATTGAGGAAATAAAATGTGCTTGCAGTCTCTGAAAGGGGAGCAGGAGGGATGAGATTACAGGAAATAAGAAACGGAGGAAAAAGGAAGAGAAAATAAATGTTGCATAAATAAAATGTAAGAAAAGGTACATGGTGGCTGACACAGCAGCTGCCTTATAGTACAGATGGTTTCATTTCCAACTCCATCTATTTAGCCGCAAGGGAGAGTGGCAGTCAATGGGCGGGCCTTCACGCCAAGGAGCAAAGATAAACTACCGCTGGTTCAATCCATATGCTTTGAGCATCAGTCATTCCCCCCAACAATGAGCTTAATGCAGAGTAGTTACACGGGGAGAGAAAGGCAGAGAAAGATGGAGGAAAACACATCCCAGCATAGAGGAGATTCATTTGGGACGGCTGGCGACTTACTAGGTTATCACTTTACTCACTTATCACTGCCGTAGCACAAGACGCAGAGTGGCCACGGAAATGGCTGTCCATCACCCAGAATACAATCAGCGGAGTACAGGGCTGGGTAGCTAATGGTTGTTTCCACTGGGAGGGCAATTTGGTGAATGGGAAATTGGATGGGTCCATCATGCAAAATGGGATTATGTGCGATTGTTATCCTTCATAGGCGTGATATGACGTTCCAGGGGTGTAATGTATATGGACAGGGGAGACATTAAATAGTAATCTCTCCACAGCCCACTCACAGCAAATCAGCCTTCCCTCGTCCCACATTTTCCTTTTTGACCGAGATGATGCTCTGAGTAGCACTTAAACAAAAAGGCTCTGCTGAAATATGCAGAGCAGCGCACCCTTGAAAATAAATTAAAGTCTTATCACCAAACTCAATTCAGTGCATTTATAACCAAATCAACAGAATTATGGAATGGCTTGACAAAACAGAACTTTTGACACATAAAATAAATAAGTGGAAGTCATTTTGTAAAAGACACAGTTAAGAAATCTGTTTATAATGACAGTACCGCTAGTGGTATGCCCTTGCAAAGTAGGGGCATTTTAAGTATTTCTCCCTTCTTCCTTGTCGCATCTAAAATAATACACAAATGTTTACATTTCATCAGTAGAGAACAATCATCCCAAAATAAAAAAAAGGCACCAATATCATCACACAGTATCTGGACAAGCAGTTGTGGTGCCATACATCTTCTTTCTATTTTTAGGAAAACAAGCCTGTCACAAACTGCACTTTCCTTCTAAGATCCCTTTCGTAGAAGCTCCTGGTCTGCAGCTTCACGTCTTTGGATATCCAGCAGCGTAAATGCTTAGGCCTCAGAAGATGTGTTTGAGGTGCTTGATGCCGTACGTCTTGAAAAACACCAGGAGGATTAGAGTCCACAGGCCCAGGATGAAGCCATCCGGAGGATGCCAGTCTTTCTGCTTTGGTTTCTGAAGGGAGGTTTGGGGGTGAGGGTGAGGCGAGGTAAGGCGAGGTGGGAATGGGAATGGGGGGAGGAAAGGGGGGGGGGGGGGGTTTGCAAGTTAATAATGGTGTGTATATTTCTCCTGTTGAGGCCACCGCTGATTGTTCTGTCATTCACACAGGCAGGCGCAGAATCACACATACACTCACTTTATCTCCACAAACACATTATGTACACTATCTGTTGTCTCAAACATACAAACACAAAGGTTCACACCAAAAGCAGGTGGTAAAGCTCATCAGTACACCTCCCTGTCTTGTGTTTGTCCCATTCACTGCCACATCATCACTTTGTGTATGATTATACTTTTAAATCTCACCCATATTAAACAGGCATCTCACAAGCAGCACATTTATATGCTAATGCAGCTGCAATATTCTGCGGAGAGATGAGATTTAACCTCTAAAAAAAAATCTTCCTAAATCCTCCGCTGGCGACAAAGCTATGGATAGGCTGTAAGGACACTTACGAGATTTCTGTTATCCGTCGCTATACAAACCGTCATTATCCAGTAGGGGACCAGTCAAAAAAGGTATCCCCTAAAGCCAAAACCTGAAGATTTGGCAAAGAGGATGAACACACAGCACACGCTCCAAGTCTGCCCGAGTTACAAACTGTACACACAACAGGACAACATACAGTACAGTAAAGCTGCTACACAAGTACTTGAGAGATCTCTCTCTCTCTCTCTCTAGCTTGCCTCAGTGCTACTACAGTATCCACTGTACATTTATTCCTTCTCAAGTACATCCATATCGTCTTGACACAGTCGCACACACTGCGGTAAGAGCTGGAGCCAGACTGACGGCAGACTGACAGTCCCGGGAGAACTAGACACTGTTGTGAGTCTCACAGGCTAACTACAACCAAAAGACAAGATGCAAAGTTCTTTGCATTGTTGTATTAACTACAACCTGTATTAATCAGTTATTGTGACATTGAAATTATAGAGAATAATCACCAACCCCTGCAGATCTATGGCACTTTTAGCCACTTTTAGCTCATTGTTTTGGTTTTACACATTCTGTGTATGGATGATAACGAGCCGCTCTCTTCAACTCCCCGATAGGCAACCACTTCCAGCACAAAAAACTCTGATAATGCCACTGTACACTACCTCCCTAGCACCAAACAAAAGACAGGCTAAGTTAGCAACTGGCTGATGAACACAGTGGAGCATCTAGCAAGCTAGAACCAGCTAATTTTTTTTTTTTTTTTTTTCACGAGTTGGTTGAGACCCGAACAAAGCCAAAAGGATAGCCAATACCCTACTGACTCAGTGTTTCTGCTATGTAATTTGGTAGCAGTGGATTACCGCTGTAAAATGATTGTTGCCACTGCAGATACACGCCTCTGCAGAGGGCTTTTAACGTGAAACGACGGAGATAGGAAGTGGAGACGCATGGCAACACCCGGCCAGGGCGAGAGGGAGAGAGAGAAAGAAGAGAACAAGACTATGTCAAAACCTAGTACATGCCGGGACCGCCCCCTATCTGTTTGCTTCTCTCCTACTCTCTGTGCTCGCATATACAGTATCTATTTATTTGGGTAAGGTTTATGTGCAGCTAATTACATTTAGATATAAAGGTCTTGTAGAAAAACATGTTTATATTCCTCAAACAAAGGTAGTGAAAAAAGTTCTAGTATCTGTGCCGCAGAACAGAAATATCACCACCACGATGGAAAAATTTCCCCAAATACCCAGCCTTTGATTCACATTAATCAGTTGGACAGAAATACACCTTAAAACGAGTAATAATGTCAACTAGAAAATCAGAAGTCTGGGATGTCTGTAATGTATCTCTGCGCCAGTCTTGGAGTTTTTCTGCCCTATAGTGGCCAAAGTTTAAATAATGCAGCTTAGGATCCGATAGCCAAGTATCCCTCATTTAGTTTTACTGTCCAACAGCATCCCCAAATTCCTTAATTTACACCTTTATCAGTATTTCAAACTTATGCACAGTTCAGCTGTGTTGCAGAACAGCAACAGAGAGCCGGAAGAAAACTAGGATTGGGTGGCACGGTTCGGTACTATGGGCACTATAAAATAACAAGGGTATGTACCTTTTTTAGTGCGTTAATTGCAGTGCAGATAGAGTAATATTTCATCTAATCCTGATGACTCATGGCATGTCAGTTTTGAGACTGTTTAATTGCCATGCAATCTATACATAAATTGATCTGTACAACTCAGGCGGACGTCTAATATTTTGCTGGATATCCCTTTTTAGAAGGTGGTAACTGCTGAATTGGCATACGTACAGCAGACTCCATGGCTGTATGTGTGCATATACAAATAAGAGACTGGCATTTAATGTAGAGTGTCATTATATGTGCAGTGTCTGAAATTACCACCCATTGACACCACATGCCAGTAAAATGTGTCTTTCACAGCAAAAATCTCCATTGGCTGAAACCGTAAAATTTTAACACCTCAGTTATATTCAGACCACTGTAGATTCTCTGTCCATTAAATCAAAACACGACTATGGCTCTGTCTCAAACTGAGTTTTCAGTGGCTAACTGTAATGCTCTTGTTACACAAAGTAGCATTATCTCAGCTTGTGGAGAGGGGGTAATGATGAACTTGACCCACTGTACAATACAGCAAGTCTTAAAATAACACACTGCACCTGATTCTACTCATGAAATTGCATTCAGAACAGGCATGATTACATGTCTCTTAGAATAATGAATATTAATTGCTTTGGCTGGTGAAAATTATTGTAATTTCTTATTAGTTTAACAGCTCCTGGTAACTGAAGCAAAAAGTTAATTTCAGGAAGTGTGTGGGGATATGTACTCGTGCCTCTGTGCAACCGTCTTCTCAAGGCTTTCCAATCCAAACTCAAGGTTATGTGACGACGTTGCCAATTGCTAATGAAGAAAGACTGAGGACAGCAAGTAAAATTGGATTACATCTGACTCCAAATTTATTTAACAGCTCAATCAAGTCAAATCAATAGAACTGCACTGCCATCCAGAATGCTAAAGCAGAGACAGTGAGGCCTTTGCACGCCACATCAGCCCAGAGCTCCAGGCACAGTGTTGGACAGAGTGAAGGCTGGAGTTCCAAGACAAAAAGCTTCTGATTTAACGCTGCATTTACACTTAATTATTTTCTGCTTGAATTCATTTTTTATTGGCTAGCAATGTCCGACAATAACCAGAGCTGAAAGAATAAAAAAGAAGACTGAAGAAATATTCAGGCTTACAAGAGCTGTGGCACATCAGTCACGTTGTGAAATGGGCCAGTCCTTCAATCATTGGCAAGCGTCTCTCCTGCATACAGCATAAAGTATCCACAGTAGGTAGTGTCTGACAAAACAGGCTGCAGATTATGCGGTGGAAAGAGGTCAGAGCTTCGACAGACAGTTACTTCACTGTACAACAGAGACAATGAAGCTCAAACTATGAGGAGATGTTTTCAGCGTCTGATTCAATGGTGCTTTTGTGATAGTAACAGTAACTAATAGAGACATCTCAGACGTCAGATTTTGGTCTTGTTTGTCTGACGTCAGACTAGCAGAGATCCAAGTGGTTGTCCGAAAATAGCCAGGCATTAAAGGCCCTGTTAAAAGGCCTTTTTTTTTTTAAGTCAGTTTTTTTTTTTTTTACTTTTGTGAACACACTTTTTTCTGACAGAGTTGGACATTGGGAATTTTGTAGTTGGCAGGACTAAGTTGGAAAATTATGATGTAATGTATTTCCACACACCAATCAGGATTTTGCATAAACCAAATCAGATTCTGATGACATCTATGTACCTGTTTGCTAATGTTACCAGGTCACTGTCAATCAAATCTGATCAAATCACAACCACACAGTCCTAAGGTAGCAGTTTTTGAGTGTTAAACTCTTCATGAATAATATCTGAGGATGTTCTTTCCCCTCACTTTAAATTTGATTGTTGCTTATTTATTGCTTAGTTAATGTTTACAGAAAAATACTTTGATTGTTAACCATGTTTTGAGGAGCTTTACAAAAAAAAAGTTGATGCGATTGGTGAGAAGATGAAATGCGATCGTGAGTTTTTGAGGGCAATTCGATGAACAGATCCATCAGTTTGACTGCACAGGGGTTTGTAAGAAGACAGGATTGTAACAACAGTTAAGACAGGTTCAAATAGTGCTCTCACTGATTTGAATGATGTGCATGGGTGTGGCAAAATGGCTCGATGGCGCCCCATACAAATTTCAACAAAGTAGCCCTTGTGGTACGTTTCACCTACATGTACGAAACTCGGTTGGCACATGTAATATCCCAAGACTTACAAACTATCCTGTTGTGTTCAGGGTATGGTTCCAACAGGAAGTCAGCCATTTTGAATTTACTATGCAATTTCGGCACAGTTTTTGCCATTTACTAGCATTGTACTTTAACGATCTCCCCCTAGAGAACTAATCAGATTGACACCTTCACAATGCTAAATTGTGAAGCTTTTAAGTTTTCATTGAACAGCATGTCCATGGTGACATGGCAAAATTGGACGTTTCTCCATGAAATAGGAAGTTGTTGTAACTCAAATACACATTGTCCAATCTGCCCTAAACTTCACATATTTTATAAGAGTCCAGGCCTGAAGACATCCACAAGCCAGTATTCAGTTACAGTCAGAGTGCCATCTTCTGGCAACAGGAAATGACATCTTTTTGCTGTACTGTACTGATGTACTCCTCCTTGCAGTTGTTCAGAAAACCTAAGACCTTAAGACCTTGATGATGCTACATTGAGAAAATTTCATCCAACGGCGTTGCCCTGGCGGCGTAGCGAATTTCGATGTTTTGCCATGAAACAGGAAGCTGTTATGAGAGGCTCAGGATAATAAAAAAACACGAAACCTGTCACACCTGTCCAAAGTGGACGAAATTGATATCTGATATGGGTCTCCAGATTGGGTGTGGCAAAATGGTTCGACAGCGCCCTCTACAAAATCTCAAATTACAGCCCTCGTTGTACGTTTCACCTAGATGTACGAAATATGTTGGGCACATGTAACATCCCGAATGATAAACCCTGACGTGCACATCGGTGCAAGGGCCCGATCAATGTTGCTTGCAGCTTTAATTAGTCTTGATATTTGCAAAAATGTAACTTTGATCAGATTAGCACAAGAGTAGAAAGAACAAACTCAACAGACCAGTCTAATACGGTATCGTTGTTTAACAAACCCTGATATCAAATTGTCATTATGATAATATGCTTTTGCTGTTGTTGAAACAGAAGCCCTGCCCCAAATCCCCAGCATGTTTGAGTTGTCGTCCTCCATGTTTGCCTGTGAAATGGACACAGTGCTATGACAACAGTGATCTATCCTATGAAGACGCTGACGTAATCACATGAACACCGATCTGGTAGTTCATAAAGCCATCACATGGCCACTGATTTCAAACCGCACACAAATGTGGCCTTAATCAGTTTGTTTGTTTTCCTACTACAGCTACACTACAAGCCTCAGATCTGTGTTACATAGCAAAATCTGAGTTGGGACACTTTCAGCTACAGCCATGTTGACAAAGTGGCCGGCAGGAAGACAAGGAGAGGAGCTGAGGGTGAAACACCTGGAGGATGAGGCAGAGGCCAGGCGCGGATGTTCAGATAAGGCGTCTGGGGGCTGTTGACCTCTGCAACAATGGTAGGCAGAGGTATGCGTGACAGAGACACTGTCTGTGTGTGTATGTAAACGCAAACCCCTTGGGTAAGGAAGAGCAGAAGGAGATGGACTGACTGTGACAGGAAGCCACGACAGCACAGCCGGCAGAGAGAGGAGCATATGTCAAGAGGGAAGTGAGGGAGAGAAACATTAGAAGAGAAGTAGGGAGCATAAAGCCTGAGAAAAGAGTGATACAGTTGTATGCAAAAGTTTGGGCGCACCAGGGCAGATCCCATGTTTTGTTGATTTTTTAAGTGAAAAGTAGTAAATACAACCGCTGCACCAAACAGACATTAAAAATAAGCCTCTCTTCAACTGTCTTCAAATACAGTTACTTTTGATTTCATGAACTTAAAAAAATAGAAAAAAATAAACAGTAACTGTGGCGTGTGCTTCATCTAATGATTAATTTCACTATCAAATGTAAGGGTTTTTTGTTGTTTTTTTTTTGGAAATATTGAATATTTGTTTAAGATGTAAAATGTAGCTGGACTGATGCTGGAATTTCTAGGCCCTACTTCAAAGTTTCAAAATCCAATAATGATATATCGGCCAATAGTTTTTATTTTATTTTTTGTATGTAAACAAGCACTTTTGATAAGGATCCCTTAAATTAAGTTTTTTAAGAACTGTGACCAATATATGCACTAAGTAGGATATTTTAGAGTTGAAAAATACTTGTTACTGCTCTCTGGTGGACAAACTATGTAATGGTGACACTGTTTCTAAATGCCATAAAACAAAGAATAGAAATCAGGCGTGCATCAAAACAATACATCTGGACTTCCACCTTTTTTTCCCCACCATCAAGCATTTCTGTACTAATGTTTCTTGTAACAATCAGCCAACATATACATAAATACTGATTTTGTTCATTTGGATCTCTTTAGCTCAAGGCTAGTCTCCCAGGAGTTACATTTCTCCAATAAACTTTTATCAGCTGATATTTCGGTCAGTCCGACTATAGTGTAAAAGTGTGATGTGAAATATGGCAGTTGAAAGTTTCTGTAGTCCAGTGCGGCATTTTCGAATTGCTTGTTTTGTCAGACCAACAAACCAAAAGGTATTTAAATGCTTGAAATTTTTGCTTGATAAATGACTTCAGAGATTAATTTGTTATCATAATTGTTTAAAATTAATTCTGTCATCAACTAACTGATTAAATGACTAATTCGCATAGCGCACAATTTAATAACCACACTTTAATTACTGCTTTAAGTATAAAGTTTGAGTAGCCTCAGATAGATATCAAGGCCACAAAACAATTTAAACAAGCAGGAAATTTCTGCTCTTATCTGCTGTCAAACATGTATGAGTTTTTGATTTGTTAAAGAAAAAAAAAAT
Organism: Xiphias gladius; assembly: GCF_016859285.1. Lineage (NCBI taxonomy): Eukaryota > Metazoa > Chordata > Actinopteri > Istiophoriformes > Xiphiidae > Xiphias > Xiphias gladius. The sequence continues at coordinate 22,467,096 of NC_053413.1, read as the reverse complement.
ACACCATTAAAAGAATTGCAGCTTCTTCAGACAAAGAAAAAAGATATGAAAGAGACAGAAGACACAATATTGGGCACACAAATAAGAAAGAGAGGTAAACAAGTGAGAGATATGAGCAGAAAAGAGGCGAGTGTTGCTGACCTTCACTGACGGAACCATTCACATCTCACCGCCAAAGACAGGGACCTACACTACACTCAGGCAGTCTTCCTCCATTACACATGTGTTGCGTATTCAATTCACCAGTAAAAATCAATTAACAGCTACCCATCTGATTGATTTGAGCTAATTAACATGGCCATGCAGGATCCTAATGGTCATTGAGGGAGGTCTGAAACGCCCTGCCAAATACTAATACTCCAAGGTCAAAACTGCAGCAAATTTATATTGTGCAGAGCCGGATGACAGAACAGCGGCCATTGTACGCTGCCAGGACACTTCTCTGTATTGCCTTGACATTCAAGCCCTCAGAAAGTGCTGGGACAGTCAAGGCAGTGGGTGCATTATTCTCTCATAAGGCATGTTTTGCTTTTTTTGGGGATATTATTTGTAATTAATGGGCAAAGCAAATTCTAATTGATATTGGATTAAACAGAGGGAGCTTGTCAGAGTGGGTTTGGCCTGTGATCCAGATAATCTCAACGTCTACTTTTCATAAGAGTCATTGTTGTAGCCTGCGTGAGGGGAAGGGGAATTTGGCGAGGGATGGGGAGGGAGGGAAAGCATTTATTTTCACCGTTTCCATTTTTGAGTCTCTGGAGCCATATGGTGTGGCGTCAAGCTGGCAAAAGAACAAATAACAATTTGACGCCAGAGATCGGGACTCACAGCAGCAAGGGAGGAAAAAAGGAATACATAAGAGTTAAGAAAAAGAGAGAGCTCCTTCTTATTTCCATAACTGAACATATTGTGATTAGGCACTGGCAACATGATGAGATGTGTGAGGTTGGGAAAAGAAGGTGGCCGGAAGAATGGACTCACCCTGTCACCACTAGCGAGACAACAGCCAACGGTGACAGGGCATTAATCAGCTCTTCACATACACACATCCATGTGCACAATGAGGGGAAGTTTGTATACAGACGCCATCCAGCGTCAGTCATTCTGATGATTTTTCTATTTACAAGCCATTGCCTGGTGTACTAGCAAATGGAAAAATGCTTCTCTTATAGATAAAAACATAGTGAGAAGATTTGTTTTTGTTGGTGGGACACTTTGGGACTATTTTAGACATCAAATTATGAGATACAAATCGCATCTAGTTCTTCAGAAATCGGCATCTGATCAGTGAAAACAAAGGTCCCTAACACAGCAGCATGAAAACCAAGATATCTCAGAGAGCACTGCGTCCAAAATGACAGCTAATCAAAAACAGGAGAGCTGTCAACTGAATTGATGGACATTGGTCATTCTGCTGCAGTACAGATGGACCAGGGCGAGGGGTAGCAAGATGACTCAGTCTGTCAGGACTTCCATCTTCAACCCAGCAGGAGTGCTAGCTGATAATCGAAATCTCTGGCAGGGATCGTTGGGTTGACGACTGTTTATGTGTTGTACGTGTGGGTGCATTTTAAAACAGAGAGACAAATATAAGAAAGACGGAAAAAAGATGTATAAAGATGAATGGACAGAGAAAAAAAAAGAGGAAAAGATTTAGCCAAGATATTCAATAGTGTGATTGTATTTACATATTGAAAATTACGTACAAAGTTTATGGGACACTCTTATGTGAGCAACGGGCAGCAGATCTGACACTGGCCCGTGTTTTGCTAGGCGTTTGAGGCAGTCCCCAGCTAATTTCCCAGAGTGCCGCCGGGTGTGGAGACCCCTCCTGTTTCTCATCACAATGCTCAATAAGTGTCTGACAGCGCTCGGACCTGTAGTCAGCTTCATTTCTCTGGGCCAAACAACACCCAGCGATGTTCCCATTAGCTGGAATTTTTTTGTTTTTTGTTTTTTATTTTATTTTTTTACCACTTGCTCGGTTCAGCTGGATCTGACCTTTGATATCAACGCCAGTAGTTTAATATCCAACTACATAAAGGAGACAACCATCATTTTAAGATCAAATGACAGCAACTCCAACTCTACTGTAGCCACTGAAATATGAACCAGGAGCACTTCAAACAGATCTGACCTAAACAATTGACTGACTCATTTTTTGCAGTTTAATTTGATGCCTCTTTCTCTGCTTACTGATCAGAAACAGCCTAGGTATAACTGTATCTCTTTTCAGGGAAGTGGTGTCTATTGTTCTGGAAACCCCACTAAGCTGCTATGATCCCCTGCTTTGGCTTTAATATCACAAAGCTAGATTTGACACTTGGCATTAGTACAGCTCATGAAATTACTTGGCATCTGTTTGAGCATATGAAATGACACAACTGCCCAACTCTCACATTTTCCTCAGCAAAAATATCATATTAAATGGTCTGCCTTTGTTTTAATTTGAAATCATAATCCCTAGGAGGTTGGTGTATGAGGTGTAGACAGCTCAGCTATGGCTAAGACCAATTTACACTGCATTGGGGATGTAATGCTTGAATGTTAAAGACAACTGTTATGAAAATGAAACAGTCAATCCCATTTAGCTGTATATATGGACCAAAAAAATCCCTGTTAGAACACAGCTAACTTTGAACTGGGGTAGTATCAGCTCGGTAGCCTTTTTATTTTATTTTTTTTAAATTGGCAACAGTATAACATTGAATATTTATTTGGTATGAGCATTAAACCATTTGAATTTCTAAAATAACAAAATGGTTCAACCTGGATCAGCATTAACTACTGTTGATGTATCATCATCCTTACAAAGTTGATTTGGTGAACAGACACGGAACAACTTTATCATTCACTTGGAGTCATATGTTGCCACCACTTTTGTTCTCCAACAACGCCTGAGAATAGATATCTTGCTTTTTAGCTGATGTGTTCATAAGCTAGGTGCTTACTTTGTCTGCCATTTTAGAACTTATTGCTGAAAACAGCTGCCTACTGTTTCAGGAAACAACACTGATGAGAGCGCTGAGACTGAACCAAAACAGGACAGTTGCAGACCGGACAACCAAAAACACTGGGCTAAAAGGCATTAAAACACCCCATAGAAATGTGGGAAACTGTAGAGTTGGGAATTAATTTGCTGTGGGTTGATCACTACAAGTAACAACAAAAAAGGAAGTTGCTTTCATCTGGGAAATGCCAACTTTTCTGCTATTTGGTTGATATTATATCATATTATATATTTTGGTTTGGTAAATATATAATTCATGATAGGCAAGGGTTGGACACTTGTACAAGTTAACGCAATCCATTATAAAGATTAATGTAACTGTTACTTTTCTGAGGCAGAAGGTGATGCGGAAGTATATAAATAGTATCTTCAATAGGGTCATAATAGAAAATCCTACAACAGTTGATACAGGACCCAAGACCGGTTATTCTGAATGCAGAGCACATGTAGTAAAGGTGGAATGAGGAGGAACAGGTTTTCATTTGTGAGGGTCGGCCAACTGAAAGCCACAATCCATTTGAAAATGAGGTGAATGCACAATTCCTCACCACAGTCCTGCCTATCCGTTCTGCTGGATTTCATGGTGGCCCCTCCACACTGAGACCACGAGGCACTTGCATTTCACACTTAGAGCCGTCACCATGGAAACGGCACAAAGACATCGGTTGGTGGATGTTGTACATAACTTTCTGTTCTTTCTCCAAATTAAGGTTGCGCATGGACGGACTTCAAGTAATAAAAAACACTGGAGCCCAAATAAATGGCTGCATATGCATGACCAAAAAGATGCACACATAAAAACTCAATGTTCTATGGTGAATAAAATTGATGTCAAAACTGTCTGGATTATATCAACATGTGCCTGTTCATGTGGATTTGAGTATCCTCAACTGACTCTGGTGTTTTTGTGGATCTCTTACCTGATGGATGATCTCAGATACTGGCAGCTGGTCCGCATACGAGTACGTCTCTTTTTGCAGCTCTCCATTCACAGGACTGAAAGACGAGACACAACCAGAACAGCAGCCTTTTAGCATTTGTCTGAAGTAAGTAAATTGCACTTTGGAAACATTAAGCTTTTGTCATGTGGGACACCATTAATCGGTGATGTAGAAAAGTTGTCAGGAAGAGGAACAGACTCCAGTGTGTCTGTTGGCAGTGTGTGTAGTAGAGTTGTGTGTGTTTGACAGATCATTTCAGAGCCAAGTTAATGATAGGCAATACAAATTGATGCAAATGAACCAAAGTTTTTCTCTTAATGAAATGAAAAAAAAAAAAACAAAAAAAAAAAACATCCTGAGGAACCATACTAGTCAAAATCATTTTGATAATGGATGGATCCTCTGTATATCACTACACAAATCTTAAGAACAAGACAAATGAAAAAGAAAACATACAAAACAGAATTTTAAGTAATACACCACCTAAAATCCATCTTTTGAGCAACCCACTCACCACCTTTTTATTTTAAAGATTTTAGAGATGATAGGAGAACTCCGAACTCCCAGGCCCCCTGTAATACCCATGGTGCACTCAGCACTTTGGTTAGTTCTTTCTGAAAATCAGAGTGAACATCAATGCAGTATCACTCAAAGTTGGAAGACGCTTTTTACAGTCAACCTCAAAACTCCTACTGGTTTGGTGTTAAATTTTTTGTACGGGTAAACAACCTCTGATACAGCTAATGTTTTTGTTTATGCCACACAACAATCGTCAGCTCTCCACGGCATCTCATTCACACCCACCAGTGCTTTCATTGTGCTTCTCTTGGTTGCTCTTTGCAAGTTTATGCACAAAGGAATTACAAATGAAAATCCTAACGTGAAGCTTGCTAACTTTGGCTTTTACTGTGTGGCACTAAATCACCTGAATCCAAAAAAAACTAGAAAATTCTCCCCAAGCGGTAGGTAATAGCACAAAGAAAAAAGCAGAGTAATGTTAACGTAGGAAAGTGAGAGAATTTAATATGCTCAATACGTGCACAGATACAGGCGCTTAAAGGAAAGAAGATCCCAAAAAGGCTTCGGCTAATCTGGATTGTAGCATGTTTCAAACTTGGAGCTCTGCCTCAGGCAGACCAAATTACCGGAGTCAGTCTACATTATCAACACTGAGTAGATACACAAAACATGGTTATGACATGCAGCCTCAGGTTTTATCTCTTACAGTAAGTACTAGATTATTTTAGTTTGCTGACAGGTAGTAGGCTTGAAATTTGTAACAGATTTTGATAAACATCAAACAAAAACCTTAAAGAAAACAACAAAAGGAAACAAAAATCATTGGGTTGTGGAGCGAACCACGTATTTGTATTTGGGAGATGTGGTTTTTCTACATCTGCTACTAGAATGAAGTAACTAAAGTGGCATATCTTAAGGAGAGAGTGGTTAAAGATTTTACAATGAATAGTTTTTATGAGTATGTGCTTTCTGAATTGCAGAGGCATCATTTCAGAAAAAGCTACAAAAACAGTCCATTAGACAACTTTGTTATGTGTATCCCTGTGACCAAGGCCAGTATGCAAAGATGAATGACCTAATGTAAGGACAAAACTCTGCTCAGTTTTCACAGTAAAAGATGGGTCTATCAGTCCCTTAGTAAAGCTGACCCTAAACCACATCTGCATTGCTGGCTACGAATAAAGCCATTTACATTTAAAATACTAATACTAATGCTCTTAGCAACAGCGACTTGCATTATTGAAGCAAGCTGAGGTTAAGCTTTTTCAAGGTCACCACATGGCAGGTGATGGATAGACATTCGTTAATGTGAGACAAGATGTATTAAAACTTTGACCTTTCAGATATGGAGTCACAGAGCTTTCCTGCTTCCAGTGTTTAAAAGACCTCAACCAGTGTCCAAAAAAAAAAAAAACAAAAAAAAAACAACAACATTGAAACACATCAATGAGCTACACTGTTGTAGTTGCTGGGTGACATGTTCCTTCATTACTAGGAACATAAGAACTATTGATTATTTTGAGTCAATCCTTCATATACGGTCCTGCTGCTGTAAATATTCACTACTATTACTGTCGCCTTTTATGTTTTCATTTATTTATTCATGTAGTTAAGAAAATAATTCAAATGAAAACAGATCTACAACACTGAAATATACCAGAACTACCTTCAGTACAGCATTAACTGAATGCCTTATCGCTTGTCCTCTACCTTAAAAAAAATTGGGTTTACTCTGAAGGAAAAAACTAAGGATTTTAGGAAAATCTGGACCACATCATTGCTTTTCTGGATTAAGTCCTTTCCAATTCGAATGGTAAATCTGTATTAAATCTGCTGTCTGATAACTCGTTATCAGACAAAAAAAAATTACTCCTTATCAGACAGCTGTTAGGGGACAGATTTGTGTGTTTTTCTTTAGATTTTTTGTTTGTCAGCTCGTACGCTCTCAAATATGTTAACTATGTGTTCTTGTAGGTTTACTATGTCGGGTGTTCTGTTGTACTGGCTTTATTTTATGGGAAACTGAAGCATACAATTGAACCAGTTTTGTGAACTCAGGGCCTCTAAAAAAAATACATGTGACCCAAAAAAAAAAAAAAAAAATTGACATTACACCTAACAGTTCAAACACTCCTCAAACCCATTACAACTGTTTGGATCCAACAACTTGCCACAATTGCCATAGGCAGTTTTGAAATGCTTGTATGCTTCCATGTATATCTTCTTTGAAAGTCTGTTTGATTCCAACATCACAGTCTTATACAGAGTCAGGAAGAAGAGTCTCAGCTAAAAGGTCACAGTCGAGTGAAGGCTGTTTTTGGATAATCAAAGAAAGTTCAGGCCAGACCGCTGCTGAAAAAGTGGGCCATATTCCCCAGTGATCCACCGTGGCTCTCCTCCAACCACTTGCTGAGTGAAGCAACCTGTTCTCCTTTTTCTTTTTGTCTCTTTCTTTACTTTTGCTCAACATTTTTCTCCTTCGCTGCTAACAAATGACTGCTAAAAAAAAAAAAAAAGGGGGGGGGGTGGTTTCTAGGATCTATGAGGCTGCAGCAGGACCCTTCTCACATTTTTTCTCTCTAGCTTTTGATCTTCCTTGTTTGTTTTCCTGTATTTATCCCTTTCTATTCAACACCATTGCTCTCTTCCCTTCTTTCTTCTTAATATGTCTGAGCGGTAGGGCAGAAGTTGCTCTGACAGACAGGAACACAGACTGAAGAAAACAAGCCGAGCTGGCAGGCAGGGTGCTGACCTCCTAGTGAGCCCTCTAGGTGCTCCCAGCTTTTCCTGCCACTGGAAACATGTCACTGAGGTCACCGGCGTCTCACCACTGCCCCCGCCCCGTCCCCCCTCCCTTCGCGCTTTCACTTAGCACAAAAAATGAGCTCTAATTCAATTCAAACCACTTTCCACTTTATTTTCCATAAAGAGATTTTTGAAGAGGATTTTTCAATCCACTTAGCTGATTCTAATGGATGTGAATGCCCCTCCCCACCTCTAGCTCTGGTATCACTGCTGTCTCCAGCTGCCATCTTTAGGTCAAACAAATTTCCTTTTAAAATCTGCTCTACTAATGGCCAAAGTAGTTTTTGTAGACTCTACCCTGCGCTGCAGGTCACAAATTAGATTACGTTTACTTTATAACTCAATGGGATATGAACTCAGCTTTAATTTGATACTTGTAATTATCCTGGGAGTCGTGTGACCCGCAGGAAGACGTGTTTTGGTCAACAACCATCTACTGCTGGAAGTACGTATATGCACAATGTCATTAAACTGTTAAGCCTATGTATAATGAAGAGGATTGAGGGGGTCCATTAAAACATCCTCTCATTCAAGTGCAATCCACTTAATGGAAGAGCCTGTTCTGAGGAAAACCGGCTGTTTAGAAATGGGTGAGAGGAGAAGAGAGAATAACAGAGGAATGGTAGCAAGACAGGAGAGCAAGCCAGAGAAATCATAAGAGACAGGCATACACACTTGCACACACATGTACCCATTTTCTCTAAATATCCTTCTCCATGTCTAAGTGGCAAATTGAGCTGACTAAAGTGGATTAAAGCAGCACTATATTTAATAACAGCATGTTTCAGAGGACATCTGTGATCTTTTCTCTGTGGGAACACACAAAGCTCACTACATCCCATTTTCAGGTCTTATGAATTGCGTAAAGATCCTGTTTGTGTCATGTCTTTGTGATTGTTTTTTGAGATGATCCAGATGTGTTGGCAAGGGGTTTAGCCAAGCTCAGTCTTGATTTTGTAGACAAAAACTCAGACAGGATTTGTATCTCGAGGGAAGGTGGGGTGATTACAGTATTACATATGCAAGAAAAAATAAGGCTGCAACAATAACTATTTTTATTATTGACTAATCTTGTTTCTTATTTTCTCAATTGTTTTCTTCTATACAATGTCAAAAAATAGTGAAAAGTGCCCATTATAATTCCTCTGAGGCTAAGGTGACATATTCAAATTGATTGTTTTTTCCGGCAAATAGTCTGAAACCCAAACATATTCAGTTTACTATCAAATATGACTGCTGCAAATCCTCACATTCAAGAAGCTGGAATCAGCAAATGTTTGAAATTTTTCCTTTAAAAAAAAAAAAAAAAAAAATGACCGAATGGATTAATTATTCAACAAAACTGTTGCCAGTTAATTTTCTACCAATCGATTCATTGACTAATCATTTCATCGCTACTGGTAAGTGATTTTAATCCCATCCTGAGCACTCCTGTGATGTTGCACCCCATACTCCCAGTAACAATTACACCCCCTATTACCTTCTGTTTTTGGCACACTTGGTGGTCTTTCGGATAATTTAAATCCAGAGACAAAATTTGCATTTTAAAAATGTATCTCTGCATTTTTGTGCATAAAGCTGGATTTTCATCTGCTGAATTTCATCAGCTCAGCACACAGTTTCATTTCTGTGTGACAACTAAAAAGCAAAGAAGACACTACCTTGTTGACAAGATCATTCAGTTTATTTTAATTTCATTTTCCAGCAGATTCTGTGATAGTTAATCTGTCACCGTATAGCCTAAGTGCTGGTATTATGTCTTGTATTGTCCCCGAGCAACACTATTATCTTGAAAACACCAGGTCTTACATTCATAAAGAGCCATTTGAGTGTTTTGCTACTGTCTATGCGATTAATCAAATTACCAGTAAATGATTTAATAATGCTATTATTGATTAAAACATTAAATTACATTATTTTATAAACCCAGTGGTGATGAAGGTCATGTTTTTCCTGCAAAATATACTTTTGTACCAAGTCTTGCAATATGCCCATGAATAAAGTGCTGTACAGGCCTATGAGAGGCACAAGAAAATACTTCATTATCCCCCCCGCTCCCTGGAATATTATTCTCATCTGAATGGGGCAAAAGATTCCCTATTGTGAATTACAAAAAGATGAAAAGTGTCATTAGTTGCCCTAATACTTATGAACTTTACAAACAGTGTCTTTTTTTTCCTTCTTAAAAGTAGAGAGATGCTACTACTGCTTTGGTGCGTCACTAAACTTAGCTCCATTAAACATCAAATGAATCAGGGGATTGCTGGTTTCTTACATCAGAATTGGAGATAAAACGTCTTCTCTCTAGGACTGATTTGGGCCAGTTCAATAACACTGCTGCTGTGTTTCTGTGTTGCATGGGGGATCAGCAAGCCTAATGTGTTGGCCCTAATCAATAATAAAGTAATAGGGGAAGTTGTGCACAATGACTAACTAGCCTCAGGCCAAAATAGCCAATGACTAAAATCAGTATGGCAATTGCCTCTAATTACTAATTAGCAGCCAACCACATTAGATTCTTTGACTTTAATACCTCCCACTGGTTCAATTAAAGACAAGCTTAATGAAATTAATAGAAGTGGAGGGAGTGTAATCATGAATAAAGTTTTAATTTCTACCCCATCTGTTTGTAGAGCACTTTAATCTGTTCCTTGCCCACAATTTAGTAAGTCATTTTATGAAGGACTGTTTGCATTTTATTGCATTGGCTGTGTGTTTCCCAAAAATTCCTGGTGATTTTCCTTATTATGGGATTAGTCAATCTGTCTGAGAGGGCTAACAATATGTCACCAGGCACAGAGGATGTTGAGCAGATGATGTTAAAGAGTTTGAGCCTACAGCCACCTAGTGGCCGAGGGCATTAATCACACCAAAGATGCAAAGAGAAAATGCAGTAAATTGGATTTGGATGTATGCAGTCGTAGTCATCACAAGGTAGCGCCAGAGATAATCAATCAATCAATCAAAAACTGCTGCTTACTCAGGGGCACTTTAGAACAATGACTGAATTATAGCTTTCATACAATTATCATCCCCACAATGCTGTAAAAATGAAGCTTTGCTCACTGATACATAACAGTATAAATATCAGTAAACACTATCTGAGTGAGCTGTATTATTATGTCAAACAATAATGTCCACTAGGCAGTCATAGTGATATGCACAGTGTGGTTTACTCTCCCAGAAACAGGCCACTCAACACATCATTAGTTGAGAAATCAATATCACTAATGAGAGATGTTCTAAGCAGAACTCTAAGCCTAGAGTTGGTTGGGAACCAAACATAATTCAAATGTGGCCTGCAGCACTTCAATTAAAACAAAATGAGAATGACCTCAATTAAGGCTTTTACATCCAGGCTGTCCCTAATCCATCTCAAAAAATCACTTCTCTTTAGAGTCTAAATTTGCCACAGGTCTTCTTTTTACTTCCTCTCAGATACAGAATATACTGTATTTGGGCATTTTTAAAAATATTAAAAATCCAGTGAAAACACATTTCAAAATGAAGGTTTTTAACAGAGATTTAAGGTTAGAAAGTTATTTTTCAAATCTTGTTAAGAGTGGGAGATTGTTGCAGATGGGCGTCCCTGACAACATCGCTCTAACTTTAATTTCAAGTCAAGTTTTAAGTAGTTTGAGGACACACTTTTTGGTTTATTGAAGGGTATTCTCCTATGAAATGTTTCATCCTGTATAATATAGATGGTTTGGTGTTCTAACTACTATTTGATCTTTCCAACTTTGACAAAACAATATGTCCAGATCACATTGGTATTTGACAAATCTCGCTTCTCATCCAAGGCTACTATTCATATTACAATTACTGGCATATAATAAAGTTAAAGTTGAGTGAAAACATTCCACTAATGACAACAAGTAAATTAATTCAGCTTACTTCTCCTCCAATTGTTTGATGGGATCGGTCAAGTTGATGGTTTCCATGGTGATCTCCACTTTGCGGACGCTCCCAAAGAAATCCGTGATGAGTACACTTCCTGGGTCCCTAAGGAACAGGTCAGTACGGTGGCCCGGAGTGGACACACATTGACTCTTGGGACACACTCTGAACTGCAAAAGCAGAGAAACCACAAATGGTGTATTAGGAATATGCAGCTCATTGCAATAAACAGTGCAAACACAGCAAAGGTTAGGGGCTCCATTCTCAATAGAGCCATCTATGCAAAAAACCAAACCAAACAAAAACAAAAAAATTATGTTTGTACTATATTTGTAATTATATGTAATTATATACAAATTTTCAAACTGTAAGTATCTACCCATGGTGCTGTGAGGAAGTTTAATTAAAAACATTAACTACACGGTGGAGGTCACTATTGTAGGATTTTAATACTCAGACAGTAGTAAGCAGTTTTTGTCTCCTTTTCATACTACTGAGGGTGAGCTGTAACCTGTAGCCAGCTGCATAAAACCATAGCTGGAGCTGCAGTGGGAGGTGTTATAATATGTGGAAGTGTGAGAAGAAGACAAGAGGCATGGCGCCTGACATTTGTGCATGTCATCATCAATTACAAATTTTTGGTGCCTGCTGTGTTAGCACTTGTGGGTTAATCCTCTTACATGTGTAATTCATCAGTGTGTTGTCCGACTGGGCTCTTCATTTGGAGAGAGAAATAAAATCATTCAACCGAGGTGAACGTTATCTCTATCAGCCAAACAGACCTGAAAAACACACGACTGCTAAAAGGATTTTGTATGGAAGGTCGAGGCAATTTCGTTTTCATCAAAGGGCAGGTCTTTGCAGTCTGGACTAAAAATGAAAAACTTGGTGGACTTGTCAGAAATCCACAGCACTGATCCTTAATTCTACCATATACCACAAGAACGAAGAGTGCATCTTCGGAAACAGGAAAATCAGAAAAAATAATAAGCTTTAGTCAGAGCACATTGATTGAGGTTGGACTGAGTCCCTGAGTAAAGATTTGAGGTGTTTTGATTGGCGCTCCTGGTGAGGTAAGGCAGGGTAGGTGGTGGGGATGACGAGTGATCCCTGGGGCCAGTGGATCTCTGCAGGAGTGTAACAGATGAAAAGGGAGGTGCTGCAGAGATTGAGGCACGGCCAGGAGCAGCATGCACTCACCATCTCTACCAACATGTGTCACAGGCAAATAACCTTAACACAGTATCAGACATTCTGTTTTAAGTGCAGAGTCGTGAGTGACTTTCATCTGGCTCCTTTAGGACCAGAAACCTTATAATAACAGATAGGCGAGGAGGACAGTGCAGGACAGATACTGTCTCACTGCTGTAGGTACCAGACCCCAAATGTTTTCACAGGAAAAAAGTCTCTCTGCCACAGAGGCCACAAAAGTTATCCTGCATGAATAATTGTTGTACTCTAGGGCTGCAACTAATGATTATTTTATAATGATTACTTTTTTTTTGATTAATTGGATAATTGTTTAATCCGTAAAATGTCAAAAAAAATAGTGAACCCAAACTGATATATTCAAATTTCCTTTGTTGTCTGAACACCAGCTGAAAACCCAGCGATAATAATATAATTTACAGTGATACAAAACAGAAAATCAGCACCTGTGAAAGTTTGGAATTTCTTTCTTAATACATGACTTAGTTATTTGATAATCAAAACTGTTAAACTGTTTAATTTTCAGTCGATAAATATTAGCGCATACTACACTATGAGGATCTAATTCTAACCGGTCATTTATTGAGCAAAAATGAAAAACTTTTTTTTTTTTTTCTTTGTTTATATCATTAATATAACTTGATTACCTTTTGGTTTTGGACTGTTGGTCAACAGACAGATTTTTGTTTTTGTTTTCTATTTACTGACAGTTTAATACTGAACAATGAATTGATTAATAAGCAACTTACTGACTGATAATGAGAAAAAACATTAGTTGCTGCTTTATGGTACACATGTAGTCTGTGACATTAGGTTAAAGAGTGCACATGCACACTAGCACACACATCCTCACCAGGTCATTCATGTTGGTTTTGCTTGCAGGATGAATGTCTTCCAGGAACTCCAGTAGGTAGAAGGTGTAACGGTCCATCAAATGGACTCCTATGGCCAAATCTGGCTGGTGCTATGAAGAAAAGGGGTTAAAAAAAAAAAAATGTAAGAATAAGAATATTAAATATCCAACAGCATATTGTCAGCACAGTGGTGCTTTGGTGGAATTTTTTAGTTTTGCTTCAAAACTCCTCCTTCCTTGTTTTTGACACTGGTTCAGAAGGATGCTTCCATTAAAAATATTTTCTTTGGATTATCGAAACAAGGCAACAGTCATGGGCCATCACCCATAAATACTTCATTCCCCTCGGGATACATAACTAAAAACATATGTCACTTTGTTTTGATGAGCAATTATAAATTACAAAGTCTGATCAGTCAGCTCTGGCACTGTGACTGTCAGACAAAGTAATAAATGGAGACCAACCTAAGGCTGCCAATCAAACAAAAGCATCCAAACATTGTAACCGCACTTGTTTTTAGCGCATAGACGGAATTTAAGAAGTAACTACTGTTGGAAAGCTGGCATAATGAGTGACGGCCATCACCTTAAACTACAGAGTGGTTTTATCTTTTAATGCTGTCTGGACATGGGGTGAAGAACAGTGCTTGTTTTTTGTATTCATTTAGAGTTATGTTTCTGGTCACTTGGCAATTGTAAGTCCAACATTCAGTCTCTTTTTGGTCTCTACCAACTCCTGAGGGAAAGCCACAGTGTGTGGCTTTCTCCCTGCTAAACGCCCCACTATGTTAACTAGCCAGTCTCTAACACTGTCTGCTGTTTGGTGCTGAGCAGGTAGTGGAAGGTGGGTTTGTAGAGCCTTTTAACTCAAAACAGTTCATTGTGTCGCCAAAAACAACGCCATGAAAACACTGAGAGTGAACCAAAACAGTAAAGTTGTGGGGCAGACAGCTACACAATGAGCTGAAACTCACTCTATAGAAGGCTCTGTAAAGTTGAGGAGAGCTGCAGATTCAGGTGATAATTCTCTGCAGGTCTGGTTCATCATTACAAGCAACCCCTTTCAAATTGTCACATTGTCTTCATATTATCATCTGATAGATGGTTATTAAAAAACAAAAAAAAACAAATTATAGCCACTATAACAGCTTTTGCAGTAATAGCTGTACAGTCAATTGACATTTTGGAGTGTTATGGTCAGCAAATGAAAGAAGATGCCATAATTTGTCCTTGAAATAACACAGCTGAAGCAAACATGAAACTTCTTCCACTTTGTAACCAATAAACTGTATATAAAAAATAGTGTCAGTCAGTAGTTTACTCAATAGTGAGCAGTAAATTGAAATTTTGCACATGACATGTACATTAATCATTTCCCTTCCCTAGTTACTGTTGCTACGCCTGCAAAGCATTCCATTGTTGCCCAGCAACAGCAGCAGACTGACCATTCCGAATTCTAAGTAACTTTTGAAACGATGAGTCCTCGATTTTAGACAGAGGTGAACAAAAGTTTTCTCATTTCTAGCCAGTGACCCACAATTTACCGGCTGAAAAAACTACAACTGCTGCTGCCAGATTTTAATCGGCTACAGCCAAAGCTAGCTTACTAGCTAATTAAAATAACCTTAGGTCTATGACCTGGTTGAGAACACTTTTTGAAATGATTTTTTTTTTTTTTTTTTTTTTAAATCTTTCCAGCTGAGTCATTTTAAAATACACGAATCCTGTATGTGCACTTAATGGCTATACGTGATATTGTACATTGTATAGTTTGCTGCCCGTCCTCACCAGTTCATGATTCATGGAAAACATGGAAATAAAGGAGCAGCACTGTCTTGTATTGCAGTGTAGGTCTAGTTCTAGTATTATGAGTATGATATGGAAAAAAAAAAAAAATAAAAGGCTCTCAGGATGAGGACTGGGTCACAACGATTAGTCGATCTACAGAAGATTCATTTGCAACTATTTAAGTGATCAAACAATCATTTTACTAATTTTTTTAAGCAAAAATGGCAAAATTTATCTGGCTCCCACTTCTCAAATAAGAGAATTTGATGCTTTTCTTAGTCATATATGATAATAAACTGATTATCTTTGGGTTTTAGACTTTTGGTTGGACAAAACAAGCCATCTGGAGATGTAACCTTAGACTCTGGGAAATTGTTATTTTATATGCTAATCACTATTTTCTGACATAATATAGTTTGTTGCAGTTAACTACAGCCCCAATGAGGATTCACCAATGTAATTACAGAACGTAACGCTATCTTGGGTTAACTTGACTGGGGTGCTCAAGTGTAAGCTACCTCAAATCCAATAAAGAGTAGGTTAACAAAACAGACCAGCTTGCAGAAATTGGACACTTCATGTTTGGAGAAGTTTGTCTTATGGGATGAGTATGTATGAACATAGCACTGAAGCTTAGTCTACAGCTGCAGCGTGCTATCAAACCACACTGCTTAATAGAAAGCCTGACAAACTGATTGATGATATTTTATTTATTTCTTCCACCTGAAGGCAGGTAACTCACCGACAGGGAGTCTTCTCCAACTTGACTACTGGCCAAAGCCATGAGGTTCGGAGAGTAGAATTTCTCATACATGGAGGCCCCCTGACAAGTGTCAATGATGAAGAGCAGCTCATTGTACCTGGAGACACACACACAGACCGGATCATGTGCATTCTCTGATGACAAACCTGATGAGAGAACACACAGCTGGCATAACATTCGTCCATTTGTTCCAATAAATTCTGGTATCGCACAAACCTTCTCACCATCTTTCATACTGCAGTTGCCATGGCGACCAAGAAAAACCAACAGTTCCATTCAGTCCCTCTAACACACCCACACACACAGTTTCTCTCTCTCTCCCTCCCTCCCTCCCTCCCCCTTTCTTCCTGTTTTCAAGAGAAATTTCACTACAAACTTCTTTTGCCTGCTTAGGCAAACATGATAAGACTTTTTTATCCAGTTGACTGAATCAAGGTGGTTTGGGGACAACGAAGGAAGGTGGCAAAGAATCTA
This sequence comes from Xiphias gladius, assembly GCF_016859285.1. NCBI lineage: Eukaryota > Metazoa > Chordata > Actinopteri > Istiophoriformes > Xiphiidae > Xiphias > Xiphias gladius. The sequence continues at coordinate 22,450,834 of NC_053413.1, read as the reverse complement.
TGGTGGCTGTAATTTGGCAGCTCAAGCCTGCAGTTATCGAATCAGCATCAAAGCTGGCATCACTAAGCTTTTATCTAGCAGCCCGGGGCCTGACTGCAACCCAGACACTCTCTATTGATAGGTTTGGAGGACAATAGAGGTACTGGTAGCAGGGAGCTGCTTTAGCTCATCTGCTGTCTTGAAATTCCCAAATGAAACAGCACCTTGAAAAGCAACATGATTCCCTTTACAAAAAGACAGGTTCTCCTTCATAAGCTGTTGTGTTAACATATGTATGATAATAATTTCATTACTGTTATAGGGGTATATGATGTGTTATGTTAGTTTATTAGGTCAGGCGTCTATGGAAACTAGTCAAATTCAACACTGTTTCAACAGTACTAACACTGATGGTATTCTGTTAAAAACAGTATTTATATAAAAGCTGTTATAATCAAAATGTTTATATTAACGATGGATCAAATGACTGTGCAATTTGAAAGGGCTCACTTGTAGTGATGAACCCGAAGAGATTTATCACCAGACTCTATGGTTCCCCTCAGCTCTGTGTGACATTTCAGGTACTTTCAGGTCACCGTTTGTTTTACAGCCTGTAGGTTAACTGGTTTGGTTAACTCACACCACTCGTTTCCAGCCGTGTTATTCATGCGTAACACTTTTTGCTATCTACAGCAATAATGCACTGTCAAGGCCATACAGGGCCAGTGAGTCAGTTCCCCTGTGGCATCACTGTTGGATGTGGTTACATGTGCAACAGAACACACTTCTGATCACATCCAACCATACTCCTCAGAGATGCTGAGTTTTTAGACATGCAAACCCCCTTTCCACCAATGATGACAGTGAAACACTACTTTTCAATCGCTGTTAAATTGCTCTTAAACAGTCCTACATACAGAATACACAGTATACACGGATTCACAAGCCAGAACATTAGACCCTTAAGACACTGACTTTAAAGAGAATAACTTGTTTTCACTGTCATGTTCTTTTTGAAAGTTTAATATTTGTTGCACCTCTGACCACACAACAGTAATACTGAAGTGGGCTCTGTTGCACTTGTAAACACATCTAAGATTTATGTCACTGTTTAGTGACTATACCCTGCGCAAACTTCTACCTCACTGCAGTAAAATGAGAATTTCAGTTACTGGATGTAATAAAGAAATATATATCTATCTATATCTATCTATACATAGATAGATATAGATATATATATATACAGAGAGAGAGAGAGAGCTTGTTTTAAGTTTCTCATTAAAAACTCCACATTTTAGCATCAAAGCACTGTTGCAGCCAATTGTCCTGAATGAGAGAATTAACAAATACCATGCATTTGTACACTGAGCAGTGCATGAACGAAGAGCAGCTAATAGTAGCTAAGAGCTAATTGGTCCTCTGGGGAAAGAAAGATCAAGTTAAATAGACGTGCAATAGGAGAAAAATAATATTTGATGTTATTTTGTGAAGTCCTTTTCCTTTTATCATTTATGTTGCTTTCCAGTTTATTTACCTTCTTTTCTGCCACATCTGCTCAAAAGCATCAGCCAGTTCCACATTACTAATCTCCTCAGAGTCCTGGAACTTCAGAAAACCATTCCCTCCATGGCCTGTTAAACAAACACATATTATTAATAATTAATTCACCTCTCATTAATAATGCAAAAATATGATATTGACTGCAAAATAAATGGTGAATAACTGTCACTGTGTTTCGGGTAATCAATTTACAGTTTCTTCATTGCTGTCTTTTGTAAAGTATGTAGGTACTGACAAAAACACATTACACAATGCAGCTTGATTTCCTCATTTCCATACAGGACTGACCAAACAAAGACGACCTGAATTCATGTTAAGATACAATATTTCGAAAGCAGCTAAAAGAAGCAAAATACTCCAACAGCTTGGTACCCCAAATGCAATATAGTTCTATCTTATCTGTGCCATATAACTTTTTCTCAACTAGGAAACCAATTTTTCCTACTATTGAGGGTTTCTTGCAGGGTTTTATAGAGGAGGTGGGATACCTCACCTGAAACAAAGACCACCTTGGCTATCATCATAAAAGGTAGGTAACTGTAATTTAAATGAACCATTAACCTTGAGGAGAAAAGAGCAGAGGCGCTAATTCACTGAACAACTGCCGTATATTTGCCTTGAGTGTGGCTTTTGTTGAGGTCATCATCTACAAAACTGCAATGATGACACGACAAGATACATCAAGATCTGAATGATTTGCCACCTCCAGCTAAATAATGTCCTGGTGGAAACCTTGCTAGAATCTCGCTCTGTTCACCTACACATATATCAGAAAGCCATTGGGAGTATATTTGCTTCCCTTCTCTGTGGGTTGTTGAAAGGGATCTTTAACTAAAGTAGAGGTGTGGACACTGAACGAAACGTGTGTACACACAGAAAATTAATTACAATGCTTTAATCACAAAATAGCTCCTAGCACTGGACATTACACACTCATTAATTATAGGCGTGAAGGAGGAGCATCGAATGGTGGATTTGTCCTTTAATTACCTGTCAAGTATATGAGGATGTTGCTTCGGTCATCAGAGAGGAGGCGTTTGGAGCGTGGAGTGCTGGGTGGAAGCCTTCCAGTCAAAACTCGCAGGAAGTTCTCCACTGTTACCTGTAACACAGGCAGGATACAAAATTTCAATGATTTTCATAGCCTAGTATGGATGGGAAAAGTTCATACAAAATTTGCATTTTCTAATTCAATACACATAAACCAAGGTTTAACAAACTAGTGAGAAAATTGGGACTATTAGAAAGAGAATACAATGAAACTTTTCATCTGCATCAGTAGGGTCAGTATGAGGGTAACAGACAAATATTTTTTTGTAGTGCTCTACTTATCTTTTAATTAAACTGTGAAAATCAATTACTCATTGTATCATTTCCTTCTTTTTCTCCTCTTCTTCTTTATCTGCTTTTCTTGCAAGTAATTACCATTTGACATCAAACAGATTGGAAGTGCAGTGTTAATTCGTTTTTAGAAAAACCAGCACAAAGCAGAGCAAATAATCAAAAACAAACTGTGATAAAGAGTGGAAAAGCCAGTGTTGCTCTGCCTTGGTCCATAACAAACAAAACATTTGGGTGCTCCTCTATTTAAGGATTCATATGATATCAAGTCATTTCCTGGTCAACAGACCAAGCAAACACTGAACAAACAGTGTTGCCCATACCCCGTCCAATTCCCTAGTACACCCGTATATAATACAAAGTATATATTACAAAGTTTTATAAAGAAGGTGAAAATCTATCTTGGATACCTCCCTCTACCAGTGCTGTGCAGTTGGAAAAATATGTAAGTCATACACTTAAGATTTTAACTAACACTAGTCCACACTCCTTTACAAACTTGTTTCACATCAAATTCAGCCATGCATACAAATGCACATATTTAATTACTGTACCAGAAGATTATATATATATTTTTTTATAATCAAGCAAACTGCCTTTTTCAGCCTTAAAGGTACAGAAAGTGAGAAACTAGTGTGAAGCTTCCTTAAGCCAGAGGAAAAGGCTCTGAAAAGTAGAAGGGTTTTTTATTAAACTTATAATTAAGATTATAATGAGACTAACTGATTTGCTAACAATTTTACAGAGTGCAGTTGTATGTTTAATGCCTGAGTGTAATGAGAACCAACCTCATATCCTCGGTAGTCAACCTCCACATCGTCACCATACACATTCAGCTCCATGTTCTTGTGGCTAAAAACTGTGGCAGGTTTCGGGTTTCTGTGGTTACAAGCCATATCATCAGCCAGCATCAGAACAATGTGGCTGGAAAAAGAGAACATGACAAAGGAGATCCGAAGTTATTATGTTAGAACATTCAATCTGTTTGACCAATACAGGCTTTGGAAGCTATAAAGACCCTCGTATTTCTCATGAGAAGCTTGTGAATGTTGCCATTTTTATAATTATTCTTGCCAGGGGCGAAAAGGCATCCAAAACATGATTAAGTTCATTATGAGACACTAAAGTACACCGCTGTAAAAGCTCCTAAAGGCATGTTGACCCACCACAATTTTACTCACTCCACGGCAGGAGAAATGTCATTTACAGATACATTTTGCCCTTAGCTGAGGACATTTTAAACAAAAAAAAAAAAAAAAAAACACCTCACAGAATCATCATGATGGTACAGCAGTATAACATCCCTACTATAACCATAGCATCCCTGGTTCAAAGTACAGCTGGGTAACTTTGTCATATATAATCCATTTGTCCTTTACTCCCAACGTCAAACATGTTTAAGGCAAGGTACTAGATGGGAGATAAAACATAAAACTAGACGAGAGATTTAGGAAGTATATAATTTATTTTGATGGACATGTGTTTCTTGTACTTTAACTGTTCTGCACCTCACAATGTGCGTGAGTGTGCTCACAGAACTTTTCAATGTTTAATCTGCCTTTTTTTTTGATCAATCATTTTCTCTTTAAAACAAAAAAAACAAAAATATTGAAAAAAATTTCGGCCTTGAAATGTCTTCATTTCAAAAGTTCAGATACGCAGAAATTAGTTTACAATGACAATGACGCAGGAAAAACAGGAAATCCTCTCGTTTACGACAGTTTCAGCGCATGGGACACATAAAGAAAAGCAGTTGTATCACAGTTACCTGTCAGGGATGCCCAGCCTCTTAACACTTCTGTACACAGACAGAGTATTGGCCACATGACGGTAGTTGAACCAGAATCTGGATGTACACACCTGAGTATCAAACACAGAGGACGCAAAAGGAGGGGGGGCGGCAGTTAATCAGGCATAAGCAAGTTCTTGCTTCTCCCATTTTTAAATGTAAAAAAAAATAAATAAAAAATCAATTAGCATTTCCACTAGCAAGGTTTAATACTCACCAGAACAGCCCAGTTGTTAGTATGACCACTGCTGAAGAACTGCCCGGCGTTATCCTGAGAAACAAATGAAAGAAGATAAATATGTTTACAGGTTTCATGTGGTTTCGCCTCGAATAAGCTGCCAGGCTCATCACCAAAACAGCAGTTAGCCGGCTAGCGCGGAAGGCTAACATGGGAGAGACTTTTCAGCTAAAATTCCACGTAAAACACACAAATTGGTGGGATATTCAGAGCCGCAGGCTAAAAGAAATATACGCTCACCTCGATGTTAAAGCTGTCCGCTAACAGGTACGTGGAAAATAAGCCCAGTAAAGTATGTATTATCATCGTGCACCAGCGTTAGCAAGGTACATCCAGGAAGTGAAAACCGGTGGCTCCGCTCAGCAAGTTCTTCCGGTACGAGACGTTTCAGAATAAACGTTTAGGCGTGGAGAAAGTCGGTGAGAAAAATCAGTCTTTTTTTAACTGAAAGAAAAAAAAAAGGGTTTGCCACGGTCTCACCAAGCGGCTCCTCCTCAGGGTTATGTGCCAGTTCATTCTATGGCCGAGCTGGTAAGTCATCACTGTTTAAAGATGCCAATGAAATATACTGTAGATCATAAAACACTCTCAGTTTGTCCCTTTTGTGATGATTTATTCATTGTTTTCTAACTTATAACAAAATATAATATGGCTCAGTACAATATTTCTGTTTTGTCTAGTGCAGTACATGGTCATACCAAAGGTGTTTACCCAATACATAAGGTTCCCATTTATAATAAAAGCTAACTCAAATATTGTGCATGAGAGCAGTAAAAACAAATCAGATATGAATACAGTATATGCATAACACAAAAACATACATAAATGCTAGTTTCAACTGAAAGAAAAACAAATAGGTAAATACATAAAGATGCAAAATTCTTTGCGGTACCTGAGAGCATAATTATGATTAAAAAAAATAGATCACCCCTATAGGTACTAATGCTTATGATCATGTATTGATATAACTTTCTAATTGTTGATACACATTTCCAATTGTCCATTTTAAAAGGCAATTCATCACCATCATTGCTCGGAATTCACAAACATGGCCCACTGAAAACAAAAAACTCTCTTTTGTTTTCTTGTGACCTAAAATATGATTGCTTTTTGTGGAAAGCGTGGGAAAATATAACATATTTTCAATTAATACAATATTGGCGGATCAGTGCTGCTAAGATTTCAGAGAGTGACTAGTATCAGCCCTATGTGGTTATTGGATGATGCAAGCTGCATGGGAGGCTTTGCCTTGCATGGACAAATACAGGCTTCTTCTGGGAGTGAAACAAATTGAGTTCAAAACCATAATCAAGAGAACCAAGACTATAATTAATGTCAGTTACGGCAGATATGGGCTACTGTAGATGCACTCAGTGGGATATTATTTTATGGACTTGCAAATTGGATTTAGTTCAGCGTGTTATTTGATTTCAACTATAGCACATGTGTTCATATTCCTGTAAGGTCACCATCCAGTCCACCTAAGAGTCACGTCTCCCTCTAGTTTTTTGGCTAAGCTATTTTTTTTTTCTTTTTTCTTGTGTTTCTGAAGTGATCTAAAACAAAAACAATCTATTTTTTCAACATTTTTTCTTTGCGACTACCATGAAAGGGGGCAGATAATGGCTTGTTTCATAATGGTTATATAACATACTTACTTGTTTACTGATGTGGAATTTTTATATTATATGGAAATTAATTTTTTAATAACATGCTTCAGGGGTTACAGTACACAGTTGACTGCGTGTCTAATTTAGTAAAACATCAATTGGTCAGATATGGCTGAAACACTGATGAGCGAAAAAAAATACATATTAGACATGAAATGGTGCTGACAGCTTCATATTCAAATGCTAATTGGTAAGGACCTTAGTAATGAGAAGTGACATGGATATCACAGGCAGCAGATGTCAAAATGCATGTCATGTCCCTGCTGAAGTAGTCTAAGTGTCTGGGAGCCCTGTGGTAAGATGAAACTATGAAAAAAACATATCCTTCGTGCAATTCTAATGTAACATTACAGCACAGCAAGCAGAAGGTCTGCTGGAAAAGCAGCATCCAAATCAGTTTTGACACACAGCAGGGCGCCTTTACAGGTCTGCCAACCACTTTAATGCTGCGACATCTCCTACCTCTCCTGCTTTTTGACCTGCAGCATCACTCTCTTTTCCTGCACAGAGCTAATCACAGTAATGTCTGTCCTGCAAATGCATCACATTAGAAAATGAAAAGGCAAGGATGGTGCACCAACAAAACAGCTCTAAGTTGCATAAATCTAATCATTATTCCATTTGCAATCCATAAATTAGCATTTTACTCTCAGGCTGTTTTGTCCTCAGCGGTGACTGATTCTTGGTCATGCATGAAATTTTATTCAGATAGGATGATCATCACTTTTTAACACACTCGTGCTGCTGAACTAATTTAATATATAGTATGGTATGATTGTTTTTTTGATATAACCGACAAGGAGACCCAAAGTCATCTTTCCAGTTGTCAAAAGGATTACTGGCCTATAAGGATCGAATCCTATGAGACAAACCAGGAAATCAATTTGGCCTATTCCTGGGTTCCCTAAAAAAGCCTTGATTGAGTGACCAGTGGAATTCACCCTTTGCTGAGCTGTGTATAACCCAAAACTAAAGATGTACATTGTTACGTAAGTTAAGAGAACACATGCATAAAGCTAGCTGAACTGAATGTCTTCATTTAAAGACAAATTGAGATTTAAAGATTTAGGTCACAGTGGTTTAAATCTTTACGCTAACTAGTCTAAAAATTGTGAGCTGAAAGGTTCAGTTTAAACTTGGAAATAACAACTTGACAAAAAAAAAAAAAAAACAGGAATACAATACTCTGAGGAAGGTCATGAGATGCAGTTGAAATTTCTGGAAACACAAAATAAGTGGACCAGGCGTTAACATTTTTTCATCGTGTCAAAATGGTTGAGGTGCACCTCTGCACAGGTCTGTTTTCCTGATAGTGGATATAACCAAAATTAAATAACTTTCTGTTGGCCCAGTCTTTGCAAGCACCTATAGGAAGATCAAGTTAAGTTATATTTATCCATCCAGTGGTGGAAGTATTCAGACCATTTACTTGAGTGTAAACTAGCAATACTCTGACATAAAAACACTCCACTACAAGTTAAAGGATTGAAATAAAAACAATTTTAGGGAGAAGCTTAGCAACAAAATATACATAAAACACTCAATACTATCAGTGTTATATTATTTTATCATGAGATCAATATTATTGATTCAGTAATTCAATAATATACTGTGGGGCAGTTTAATCCAAAAAAAAAACATTATAATGGATAAAATGATTGTAGGTTTTATATGTAAAATTTTAATGTAAAAATTAACAAGTAACTCCAGCTCTCAGATATATGTAGTGGAGTAAGAAGTAAAATATATTTCCCTCTGAATAACAGTAGAGTAGAAGAATAAAGTAGCATTAAATGGAAATACTCAAGTACAGTAAAAGTACAGTACTTGAGTAAATGCAGTCTACTTAGTTACTTTCAACCACTGTATCCCTTTTACAGTTAGTCATGTTAAATCCGTTTCCATGCTGAAGGCGAACGAGTGAAAAACGCCAAGTGGAGGCGGTGCGTGCGTATTTTGGCACACACAGCGCGCAACCTCTGTGTCAACGTCAGGGCTCAGAAACACACACACAGACACACACACACACACACACACACACACGCAAGGTGAGTGCTGGAAGCAGAGCACCGTAGGAGGGGAGGACGGACGAGCCACGCATCCGCATCAGCGAGGAGGGTTGCGCGGTGGCATTCCCTGCAGGAATCCAGTTGTAAAGTCCACACACGAGGCAAAATGCGCTGAGGGGAAAATCTGTCTGGAGCTCGGTTGTTAACCAAAGATTACTGAGACATCTGGAGGAGGGGGGGAAAAAAAAACAAAAAAAACAAACGCTCCGGACAATTTGTGATTTCAGAGGACACCCGACTGGAGATGAATACCAACGATGCCAAGGAGTATCTCGCACGCCAGGAGATACCTCAACTATTTGAGGTGAGAGATGATGTGCGCGTTGTGGGGATGATAAGAGCGGACAGTACGTGCGGATTTGACAGTGTGATTTTTTTTTTTTTTTTTGCACGTTTTTACATCGATGCATTGCAGGATGCATGTCAGAGTCAGGGTGAAGATCTCTTTATGATAGGTAGTACATCTTGTTATGGTTGGGCTGCGGATACCACGCGAGTCTGTCTGACTGCATATTTCTTGAATAAATAGTGGTTTAAATACGAAGAGAAACCCCGGTGGTTCATAATTTTACAACCTGCTTTCTAAAATTGTGTTTTTATAGCCTAACTGTAACGACGATGAAACCAAACAGACCTTCCTCTCCTTCTTTACATAATTGGCTTTTATTTTGACATGAAGCAGCCTATGGACTCCGCTGGAAACTGCATTCTTTCACCATGAAGAAGGACAATTAGTCTAAGTACTGTGACAGGGTACAAACAAGAATATTAAAAGTCTACAATACATTTTAGAATTACTGCAGCAAAAAAATATGATAGTATGACTCACAACTCGGGGAATATTAATAATATGACATTTGTGGCTGAAAAGACATGAAAGTATTCGTGTCAACATGTTACACCATCCAAGGTAATGCTGTAAGGTACAATAAGGCCAGCACAGCACTCACTTTTAACCAGCATAGACAGAGACAGTATGAAAACTTACAGGAATATGATAATGAAATATAATATTGTTTCTCCTGAGGAGACAGTAATTTGGCTCAGCCAGTTAATGAGACTCAGTTCTGAGTGCGGTGAGGCTAATGTGTGCAAGCAATAACTGCTTGTTTATTTACAGCCAGTTCCAATTACATTGAGCGGTGAAGTGACACATTATCATCATAACTGCAGTGTCATTTTACTGCTTGATACTGCTGCTCATATAAAAGTGAATCCTATATCAATCAACTAAATAAGCACATCGGGGCGTTTTGAAGCTGGGAGAAGCTCTCTGGATTCATGCTGCCGGCGGTGGGAGTTGCTAGCGAGGAGGGTGGAGATGAGGTCCCAGGGGAAGGTATTGTTTCAAAACATTCAGGGTCAAGGGGACAAATGTAACACAAACACACACTTGACTCGTATGTTGGCACGGAGCTCGTTCTCACATTCATCACAGTCACTGGCTTTCCTCCTCGGCAATAACAACAGGCCATCGGGGTTCTGTGTATATTTGCCAGGCTGAGTCCAATTTCATGGGCTTCTAATAAAACGAGATGTTTTGTTCCCTTGGTGGAGCCAAGCCAAGGCAACCAGATCTGCACTTCAAAACTTCACCTCATTAAGGCGGGCTTGTTCTCCTCCGCGTCTCTGTCACAGAACAACACATCATTACAAAGATGTAGTGATGCTAGAAAAAAAACATCTCCCTCACACTTACTCTCCCTCCGTGGCTCATCACTTTCACCCCCTTTGTTTTCTCCAGAGCCTCCTGACAGGTCTGATGTACTACCGGCCCGATGACCCCATCGACTACTTGGAGGGCTGTCTGAAGAAAGTCAGGGAGCTCGGGGGACCAGACAAGGTGCGATGGGATACCTTTGTGGGCCAGGAGAAGAAGTCTCTTCCTCCTCTCAACGGGGGACAGTCACGCAGGTCCCTCTTCAGAAATGGTGAGCAGTGAGGGCTCATCGTACAGTATAGTAAAACACATCAGAGCTGAAAAATAGTCAGTTCATCAGTTAGTTGGTAGACAGAAATTTCATCAACATTATTTCTTGTAACAGCTGATTAATCATTTAAGTTATGGAAGATTTCTGGCTTTAGTTTGTTGTATGTGAAAGATGGAACCTTTCTCTCCTACACAAAGAGGACCAAACTAGCTCAGAATCTGGACAGGAAAAGGGCGTTGACATTTGTACTACACCCTCGTGAGCCCCGTTATAGATGCATTGTTATAACTGTTGCGCTACTCTTGGAAGAACTAGAAGAGGTTTAGAGCGAGATGAGATGGGAGGCTTTTTTCTCCTGCCACAGTGTTGGGGGGCAGCTGTGTGCACCACTTCTCTCAGATGGACTTAGTTTCCAAAACAGTGCCAGAAGCATTTGTTGGGACACCAGAATACCCACAAACCCGCCGTGTCCAAAACACCAGCTACAAATGTTGGAGGTAAACCCCCCTCGGCTTCCAAACCGTTGAAATCAACACGTTCAAAGACAGAATCCAGTCTGCAGATCCCCGCCTTGAACATGCCCGTGCTGCATTTCCTGACCTGTGAATTTAGTTGACTGTTACTACACAGTGAAAGACGGATGAATGTGTGAAATTAATTATTAATCTGAGTAGGGATACCACAAAGCACTCCATTCATCACTTATTGATTCTGGGTGTGGTTTCCAGCAGGTCTGGCTGATACTGGAAGTACTGCAGATGCAAAACTTGGTTCAAATTTGCAAAGCAAATTTCTCAACTAAGGCTCTCGTATGCTAATGACATTTTCCATTTGCATTGACATTTTCCATTCAGTATCTCCTTGGGCAAGATACTGAACCCCAAATTGCCCTGATGGCTGTGCCATCAGTAAATGTGAGTTGTGTGTGAATGCAGTGTATGAATGTGTGCGCGAATGGGTGAATGTGGCATGTCGTGCAAGGCGCTTTGAGTGGTCGATAACACTAGAAGAGCGCTATATAACTGCAGCCCATTTACCATTGTTTTGCTACTTCTACTTTAAATTCAAATATTCTCTTCTTTGTTTGATGATGCATGTGAGGCACAGCAGCAATGTACACTGGAGCTGACCGTGAGATTAAAATAGAATAGCGTTGTGTGTGTGTGTTTAAGTAAAACTTTGTTTATAGGCATATCACTCACACCATGCAACTGCACAGATACGGTATGAAGAGATAATATATATAAAACAGAAAACTTTGCAGTCAGAAAGATGATTCAAGACACATTTAGGACAGGCTCCTGCTTTTAGAGATTCATATTTGTCTTGTTTCTCGTAATATCGTGGGAAAGACGCCTGTAAACCTTGCCAGCTGCAGCGTTTATAGCTAGTGGGAACTGCGGCCTAATTAGTGTTAGAGATTTCCATGTGCTGTGATTCCCATCTCAGCTGATAGCCGAAGCTCAGATCTCCTATTTTTTTTAAATCGTTGCTGGAAGGAAATGCTGCTTTTGCTTCCTAAATTCCTTTTCCTTTTGGCCTGATTGGCTTATTTAAGTTTTAGAAATGGGAATAGGGGAAAAAGTAAACCTTTAGATTCAGTCAGGTGGCGAAGCATTAGTTGTAATTTGCAAACTTCTGTCCGTGTTTCTAAATAGTTTTCATCTTAATGAGCGATTTGTGTGTTTTTCTAAATCATTTGCATAAAATAGCTCCTCTGCTCTCTGCAGATTCAACATAACCTCATTTTCCATCTCTAGTGCACGTACAGTATTGTCATTGCTAAATTGGTATGATCAATACCATCACCATCCTCAGTGCTGTAGAGAGACTTATAATCTAGCGTAGAGAGATATTATTGGCACCAAATGTAAATTATAGCAGTTCTGCTGCCCTGGAATAGCATGCAGTGATGATCTCTATCTTTGGTGAATCTTCCTATAATCGATACTTAGATCATGAGAGACAGCTGAATAGTTGGCAAACTGAATGCACCATCTCTGTTTGAATTCATCCCATTAACGAAGTTATGTCACATATACTGTCCGACCGTTAAAACAGTCATGACTTTTTGGGGGTTTTGTTCTGAAATGGGATTGGAAGCTTTTGAAATAATGTAACAGCTGCACCTATAAAGAGACCGACGGCATGAAATTACGGCACAATTCGTTCTCATTTATACCTTTTTTTCCATGTTTGCCTGTGTGTTTGTGCGTGTGTGGGTCTGTGTGTGTGTATGTGTGTGTGTTTGTGACAGTGCTGCCCGACAGTCCCAATTTTCCCTACAGACGGTATGACCGCCTCCCGCCCATCAGCCAGTTCTCCATCGAGAGCGACTCAGACCTGTCGGAGACCGCGGAGCTCATCGAGGAGTACGAGGTGTTCGATCCATCAAGACCACGACCCAAAGTCATCCTCGTCATCGGTAAAGGACCCGCACAACAGTCAAAACACAAAGATCAAAACTATAAATACATAGGCCCTTGCACAAGAATGAGTGACCTGTTCCTTCAACTGATGTTTCTGATTTGAAGCACTCATGTAGATTTCTCGAGTCATGTTTTCCATTAGATAAGAAACAGAAGTAAAGCTGCTTTTATGTGTAAAGATAGCAAAACTAGTACCCAGTGTCTCTTTATTGCTATCAATGAGTGTTAGCCATGTATATGAAAAGTCTACAAACATACAAAATATAAGTTTATATTTGCCTTACTGATGATTTAAACAGACATGCCCTGGAAGGGAATCTAAGACTCAGGCAGCGCGAGCGCGCGCGCGCGTGTGTGTGTGTGTGTGTGTGTGTGTAAACTAGCAGTGCGTTTTTCCTGGTATTTCTTACGTAGCCCCACCTATCTCTGATAGTATCAGTGGGGGAGATCTTGTTGCATGTCACTCACTGTGTTAGACACTCACGCTCTCCTAATCTGATTTCCTTGATGGGCCTGCATTAACCTGTCAAATACATTCATTAATCTTGTAAATTAAGCACGGCAGCTGCACAATAAGAGCAATGACACTGGTTGAGCTGGACCGAAAAAGGCTGCTATTTATAAACCCTCTTTAAAATAGTTTATTCAAGGTTTTAAATGACCAAGACAAAGACTTCAGTGTCTGGTAAAAAGCATCTAAAAACCTTCTGACAGCCTTCTGCTACAGCATGTTTTGCTTCTGGTGTGTACCTGGGATGTTCACGCTGTCTATAATGTGGATGATAGTCATTTGTCCTCGCCGGACAAAGCCACTTCCTATCTTGTCTTTGTGAGCACATTGTGCCCTATTTTAAAGGGAAAACAGGATGGCAGCAGCTGTCATCCCTTTTGAGGATCATGGCAAATGCTTTGTCTGTCAGGTTCAGAGAGAGAGAGAGACTGACAAAGACACGCGTGTGTCGGACATTTCAAAACACTACAGTGTAAGATCAGGTCTCTCTTATTCCCCCGACCCCTTCGCTCTTCTACAAAACTTTCACTTTGCCTTTTTTTTTTTACAACATGACTGGAAAATTTAATTAAGCCTATGGGCCTTTTTCATGTCAGACAGTTTACAAAATTATAATCACAGAAAATACAGATGTAATTAACATGAATATTAATGGCTGCATTCCATTTGGGTGTGCTAGTTCGAGGGTACCGTTATTGTGCCTGCTGGCTCACTGGAACACTTACATGCAACTGAGCAATCGCTAGTGTTATTAGTTGCACTTATACTTTTCTTGTCAAGTCAAAATGTCTGCCATTAAAAATGTGTCCCATCCATTTCCCTCATGTATAAAGATAACATTTAAATTCAAATCTCAGCTTTGAACCTCACCTTGTAGGAAATGATTATGATAACAATCTTAAATAAAGGGTCAGCGTGCTGGAGTGTGTGTATATTTTAAAGGAGTAGTTTAACATTTTAAGAAATGTACTTGTTCACGTAGCTCTTTTGGCAAGAGTTGGATGAGAAGATTGATACCTCTCACGCATTACATATGAAGGTAAACCCGGGAGACGGTTATCTTAGCTTAGCGTTAAGACTGTAAACATTGGGAAGCAGCTAGCCTCTGTCCAAAGGAAACAAAATCCACCGACAGGTCTAAAGCCAGTGTTTTTCCTTCGGACAGAGCCAGGCTACCTGTTCCTTCCCTTGGTAAGATAAGCTTAATGCGGACAAGGGCTTGGTAACAATCCTCTCTTTTAACTTTATAAAGAGGAAAGATGTGATACACAAACAGCATTGTGCAATGTGACAATTCCCTTTTCATCATTTTCAGCAATAATATTAGATTCTTACACTTAATATGGACAGTCTTATGCTCTCAGGCGACGTAAAGTAGATAATCAGCACAGCTGCACAGCTGCAGTTTCTGCGGTTTTCCACAGACCACACAACCATGAACCTGACATTAGCCCGACTCTAAAAGCCGTTTCAGACAAACCAGGCTGTACAAGTGTTCTGACCACGTCTTAAAGCAGAAGTGTTTATACCTGTAATAAATGGCAAAACTCGAAGGCGGGCGAAAAAAACCTGCCTTCATAGAGAGGAGGGGGACACAATTTTCATGGCGTTGAAGTAATTTGTGAGCGCGAAAAGTGACAGAAATAGTTGTGTGAAGACTGAAACAAGAAATTGTGAAGGGAGTTCAATCCCTGCCTACTTTCACACCTCTGCACATCCAGCCAATCGCTGCGTAAAGCGGGCGTGATTGATGGAATCGTCTGTTTCAGAAAGTAACAAACACTGTAAGACCCCCCTACCGCTCGATACCGTCATCGAAAATTGGTTTTCAGACGCTGTTCGACAGTCGGGCAAGCACGCTGTTCAAAACATGCTGAGGCCTTAACTCTAACTGTAAATCCATATTATTAATCCCAAGTGTAAACCAGACACTGCATACCTGCAGGATACTTCTTTTCACAATTACAAGCATTACTTGGAACTCAGCACTTAGGGACAAATTACAGTCACTTCGCTGAAACTTGGCTGTCAGAATTGGGCTATCCAATTTTAAATTCAACCAAATAATATATTGCCAATCACCGATTTGTAATGATTTTCTTCACTTGGGTACAGGCTCTTCTCCTCTTCCCTAAGTAATATCTGACGGTAACACCATGATGGTATAAATTACCAATGACACAGCTTGTTCTCTGACTAATTTCACTTCACTTTGGCCTGGCTGTCAACCAGGAGCAATTTTGGAGCGGTTGACATTTCTATGGTAACAGTAGCATCTCTGAAATCCTGGAATGGAATGCAGTTGTCTATCGGCGAAGCAGCATTCGGGTTGTCAGATGGCTTTTACAGGCATTTGTACAGGCCTTTCACAAACTGACGGATCACATAGCAAGCCCATCTTGCGCCATTAAGATATTATTGCTAATAAATGGATTTCCTGTGGTCAATTTAATTCCAAAATATGAACTTTCTATGCTCTGATCTTTTTAATTTTTTACTTTTGGAGGAATTATGGTTCATGTTAATTCTGTTGCACCAAGATGGTAAGATGTTAAAACAAGCACTAACATGACATCTAGACTATTCATATTAATATTTACCAAACTACGCTGCATTAAGCAGCTGTAAGAGCTTCTCTTTCCTTCACTCCGCTCCACAGCCTTTTTCCTGCTGAAATGTAGAGAAAAAAGAGGATTTTTTATCAAATGTAGAAACATTCCTGTTTCTCTCATTCCCCGCACACATTTGCAAAACGCACATAAGCAGTAACACACAGTCACACAGAGACACACACAGACTCTCACATGTGAATACAAGCATAGTCATGCACACACACACACACACACACACACACACACACACACACACAAAGTCTCACATAGTCTGCGTTTCTCTCACTAATACACACATGCGCCTACACTAACACACCCACGCGCATAACGCACATAGACACATTCACACGCACACAAAATCTCTCCCAAAACATCAACAGCTCTCCCTCTGTGCCTAGGTGGCCCTGGCAGTGGCAAAGGAACGCAGAGCCTGAAGATTGCCGAGCGCTACGGCTTCCAGTACATGTCCGTGGGCGAGCTGCTAAGGAAGAAGATGATCCACAACGCCACCAGCAACAGAAAGTGGAGCCTGATCGCTAAAATCATCACCAACGGAGAGCTGGCACCACAGGTAGCAGAGAAACAGAGAAGGACAGGGGGAAGGGGGTGTTTGTGTGTGTGTGTGTGTGTGTGTGTGTGTGTGTGTGTGTGTGTGTGTGTGTGTGTGTGTGTGTGTGTGTGTGTGTGTGTGTGAGAAACGGGGAGAATATGAGAAGAGGGATCAGCACCGAGTGTGTCCAGTCACTCGCCGGCCAATATCCCAGCGTGCATGTAAAAAGGGACCAATTAACAGCATCCATAGCACAAGCGTGATGGAGTGAGGGGTTCTGCTCCGTCTTATTAGCATCGTCCTTCGTCGCAAGATAATGAATCTGCTTGGGAAGTAAATGGGCACAGACCACCGGTGGTTGTTTGTGCTCAACTCTTTCAAACACTGTAAAGACAACACATGTGGAAGCGTTACACTTCTCAGTTCAATGTGTATGAAATCCAGATAGTTTCCTTGACTAAAAATTGTAATTGTACATATCCAGGAACAAACGAATGACCGAACAATAACAATTATCATCATTAAAAAAATTATGTTTAAGCCCATTATCTACAAATGATATATTCTATGCACTGACGCCAAGTATTTTCTATGGCAAACCATGTTTTTTGCTCAGGAAGAAGAGCGGGTCAACCACTAATCGCAGCGTTGGTGGTTTGATCCCCAGCTCCTCCTGTCCACACGTGGAAGTGTCCTTGGGGCAAGAAAGCAAATTGCTCCCGATGGTCAGGTCAGCCCCTTACATGGTGGCTCCCTGCCATCAGCGTGTGACTGGATGGGTGAATAGGAGGCAAACTGTAAAGCGCGCTGGATGAAAGCGTTAGAAAAGCAACTTGCAGAGACTTGCCGAGACCGTTTCACTTCCTTAATGTTTTTGGTCAAAAAAAGATTGCCAGCACATGGTGATGCAGTTGGATATAAGACATAATCAGTGGTAACAGACTCTAAACTCATTATCCACTTACTAGCTCTTTCTGGGGCATTTAACTGTACTATACAGACTTCTCCAGAGCATGGAGATGACTCCGGTGTCATCACAAAGGTTCATATACGAAAATCCCGGCTTAAGTGACGCGATGACACCTAAGGAAGTTAAGTAAGGTGAAGGGGGCGCTAGGGTACGGTCAAGAGTTCTGGAAAAAGCTAGTAGATGAACTTGGAGTTAAGGATATTTTACCACAAATATGTGTTTGATGCAAGATGCGAGACAATGACTTGACACCAAACTGCAAACTTTGAAATGCAAGAAATGACCAAGAAATTCACATTATTGTTTTTCACAGCATCTGTGTTTGCTTATTATTTATCCTTCAGGTTTAATTTCCTGACAGTAAGTAAATCACGAATGCAGCCTTTTTATCTAACTCTCAAATGTCGGCTGTTGGAAGACCATTACATAGTTTTCTAACTGTTTATACACAAAACATGAGGTAATTCAAAAAGATAATGAAAGGTTTACCGTGATGGATTTGATAAGATGGGTGGCATATCTAAAGCAAATTTCAGCTCCCTAAATGTTCATTTTCTCAGTCTGTTAAAGTGAAAAGAAACCAGGACTGTCATCAACAATAATAAACTTTATTTGCATAGCACTTTATTTAAAAGTGCTTCAGACGAAACAAACAAAAAAACAAAAACAAAAACAATCCATGCCAAAACAAATGTCGAATTCATAAAGATGCCCGGTTTAACAAATAGTTCAAAGAGACAGGGCACCGAAAGACAACTTTTGGCAGAAACAGTTAATGGGCACAAAAGGTCACACCTCTGAGACACACCATAGATGGAATAATTTTATTTAAAAAAATTATTATACGCTTTAAAAATTGTCACTGCTCATGTGAAGTTCATTGACTTAAAGTTGTAGAAGCACCGGTATGGTCCCTTACTTTTATCTCATATTTCCACATCCTTGTACTCGTCCTTCCTGATCATAGATACATTTAAACAAGAGTCTCTATGAGCCACTTTTGGCTTTGGTACAGTGCTTGGTTTTCTAGCACGCCCTGTCACACAATGCCATGTGTAGACTAATGAGTAAAGTAGCTACGTAACTAAAGCTACTTTGGCTGGTGGTTTGGACCAACCGTCCTACAAATACGGGCCTTTATGCCAGCACAGGGACCACGATGCATTGTTGGTGCAGCCAGGTTCAAAGCTTTAACACGGACGCCGCATCCCGTCCTGCTTCGTAACTGGCCGTTCGAAGCTCGTGCCCCCTCATGAATTATCTTCAGTGAATGCCTATCTCACCATTTATCGTCCCTTCATTGCACGTCTGGCAGGACATTGCATCTCCCTTCTGGCCATTCACCATGAACCAGTGAGATAAGCAGCAAAGTAGGCCAAGCTGCATTCACATTGGACACGATAAAGTGACTTGTGGCTGTTAGGCATTTAATTTCATGCCATGATTAGTTTAGCAAAGCAGATTAGAATTTGGTTTCTTAATGACTGTATGTACTGATGAGAGGGAGAAGCAAAATACAGCTGTTACTTAGAAGCTTTAAACAGGAGCCCTGATGATAGCCCGGTTTGTGTGAATATTGTTTTATAATTTGCTGAGGGACAAATTACTGATTCACATTTAGTGGTGCCATAGTTGTTTACTATGGTGTCTACTTTGAGAGTTAAGTTTTTCACAGCAAATCAAAGGAATAGTTTGACATTTGGAGAAATGCGCTTGTTCACCTTCTTGCGGAGAATTTGATAAGATTGCTACCACTGTCATATCTGTCTCCATTAAATATGAAGCTACAGCCAGGAGATGGTTAGCGTAGCTTAGCTTAAAGACTGGCAACAGGTAGCAAGATCACAGCTAACCAGCTGTGGGCTCCAGCTTTGTATTTAACAGGCAGATTAGAGAGTGGCATCCATCTTCCCATCTAACTCTTGGCAAGAGAGCAAACGCTCGTGGAAAAAAGTCATCCATGCATTTCCTCTTGTAGTCTGGAGCACTGTAACTGTGTAACTCATCTGTGTAGCGAGGACACAGCATCACTTCACTGACTCCCAACCAGCTACCAAATCAATTTCTTCAAGCTCTTGCTGTTTGTCTGTTACTCGCTGCAGGTCATGTGACTCAGTATGTTTCTGAACTAATGTTCTCTCAGAAACCCCAAAGGTCTCATAAAAGACTCCTGGCAGTTCGACAGTCTGGGCTAAAATTAAAGACTGATAGCACTTCTGCTTTTATATCCTCAGACTGTGGAAAAATCTTCATGTTAAGATTCAGCAGACTTAGGTTTTGTTTTTTTTTTTATGATGAACTGACCATTTAATAGAAAGTTTGAACATCTACAGTCCCACCGAAAGCTTCGGAACAGGCGAGTAAGTAAAACCTGTTTTGAATTGATATGTACCGTGGAAAAGGGACACGACTTTTACGCAAGTGGACAAATGCAACAATTCAATTAATTGACTAGTTGATTCATCTGCAGCTATTTTGATATCTGAATAATCGTTTGGTAATTTTTTCAGCAAAAATGCTAAACATTTGGTAGCTCCTGATTCCCAAATGTAAGCATTTTTTGCTGTCTATGACAGCACACTGAATCTCTTTGCGTTTTGGGCTGTCGGTCAGACAAAACAAGGCATTTGAAGACGACACCCTGGGCTGTGGGAAATTCTAACAGGCATTTTTGATTATTTTTTGACATGTTATAGACAAAACAATGAACCGATGAATCCAAAAAGCACTCCTTATTGGCTTTATAGTGCACTATACTTTCTTTCTGCCATTTTGTTTAACTAACCCTAACCCTGAGTGTGAAAGCAGTGTCAATACAATGTACACTACCTTTTGGCAGTAATTCCATGATTCAATGTGTCACAATACAATTGAACAACGCTATACCTGCCGGTGACGACCTAAATTGACGATGATTCTTAAGTGTCCCAGATCTCATTTTACTGCTCAATATCAAGTAAGCTACTGAGTGTCTATTGTATAGGGAATAGCGAATGAGTGAACAAGGGAGAGGTCTAGGATGGAACTTTAATGATGATTCTCTCTAGCTGCTTGTCCGCTGTACGATTGCTGGTATAGTGTTGTAGATAGATTGTCTGATGCCTGGCATTCCTGTGAGAGCTCAAACATCAAGCCATGCAGGGGATCAGAGGGCTCTTCTTAGATTAGCTTTTCTCATTTTATTTCACACGCATACGTTAATCTGTTCGATGGAACTGAGATTAGGTTTAATCTCTGCGTAGTCTGCCGGGCCGCTGCTCACATTCTGTGGTTGGAGGGGAAATTAAACGTCTGCGTTAGTCAGCGTTGGCCACGGCCACAGATGTTATTTTTAGATCAGAGCATTTCTCATTTATCTCTGCCATAT
Source organism: Xiphias gladius (assembly GCF_016859285.1). Classification (NCBI taxonomy): domain Eukaryota; kingdom Metazoa; phylum Chordata; class Actinopteri; order Istiophoriformes; family Xiphiidae; genus Xiphias; species Xiphias gladius. Next base: position 22,429,818 of record NC_053413.1, on the reverse strand, counting down.
CATATGATGCTTGCTGCCCGGAATGAATACATTCGAACGTGCTGGCCTCCTCCAGCCATGAGGAAGTAAGCGATGCTGAAAGATGCTGGCACTGTCTGGCCGCAAGTGCCCTCAAGACAGTCGTTCTGCTGCATTCAGGGATACTAAAGCACAATTGGATAAACAGACAAATTATATTGTGTATTTCTCCAATGTCCTGTCATAGTTTTCCTTCACTTTATTTATGACTCTGAATCGGCTACTCATTATTAATATTCGATTTAAGTAATTTACAACCTTGATGAATCTGCACTGGGAATTGCAACAACATTAACAAATCCCCTTCATGCTCTTGCTGGAAAAGCAAATAATCATTAAAACCATAAACTTTTTTTGCTATATAATTTGTAGCTGAAAAACCTTGTGACACAGTCTCCTCACTGAGAACCCCACCCCCACAAACAAAGTGGAGTTAAATGTGAGATTGGAAAGCCAGAAATCCAAGCATCTGGCTAATTGTTGAGTCATTTATATTGATCAATTGATGTAATTGTTTGTTATCAAGCAGTACAAATCTTGTTTATTGCTTTTCGAGCATTTACACACAAACTGAGGCATCAAGTAATGATAATCATGAATCATGTTGCTGTTTTTTTTTCTTTCTAGGAGACCACCATAACCGAGATTAAGCAGAAGATTATGAAGATCCCAGATGCTAATGGTATCGTCATAGATGGGTTCCCTCGAGACGTCGGACAGGCCTTGTCCTTTGAGGACCAGGTAAGTTTTTCTATCCGGTCCATGTAAATGCAGAGCTGGGAATCAGTTCTGTACCTTGTCTCAGTGATAAGCCTATCAACACACTGGTGAGTTCTGGAGAATAGAGGGAGACTTTCAGTTGCTTGTTAACACTCTTGAATATTTTAGATTTTCCTCGAGTTTTGACCAAATCTTTTGAGGTTTTCTTCAGTCCGAATTTACACTAGACCTTACCCGCTATGAATTCCCCGTCGTATGTGTATGTGTCACCATCAATGCATCATTTACACTGATACTTCATATGACAGCATAAGGGGCAATTTGCGTTTGTATTGTGAACACATGATAACAACACATGATGTTTTTGTTTTGGCTTCCAGACAGTCTGCAGATTCACTGTTATTCTCTGATGCAGATACAACTAAAGTTCTTATCTGTGTGTCCAACAAACACAGAGAGCTAGTCAAGTTGCACCTGCTACAAGCCAAATATGCAAATAACTGGGTTCCACACCACACATTGGAGCTGTTATCTTTCTGTCTTTATCTCCACTAATGTGAGATCTAAGGGTGGCAGCACTGGCTGCTCAGTGGTTTGAGTCACACCACCAGGGTTGGATGTATTTGATATACAAAGCTGCACAGCATCTAGAGGTCACTGTCAGGGCATTTAGGTTCTTTGACAAGCTACAAATATTTAATTAGTTGTATAAGTTTGTCTAAAAGTTTTGTCCCCCAAATGTGACGAATTAAAATTTCGACTTATAAGAATTTAATTATTACAATATTTTTGTTTTGCATCAGTGAATTGTATTTTTAAAGTCTAACTGAAATTTGAGGTGTCTTCACTTTTTTTCGTGGGGAAACATGAGCTATGATGACAGCTATTGTGCATACTTTATCATTTGGCAAGGCATAAACATGTCATATTTGTGGCAACAGTATCGAAACTACAAGCCTCTGAGTGGTTGTTTTCCACGGCAGCAGATGACTGACGTTCGAGAGCTGAAGTTGTTAGGGGACGCGCTGTTCGTTTCAAAAGGTTTCTGCGCAGACTGAAGTATCATGAATGGAGAGGACCCAAAGACTGGAATGAACTCCCTCTAAAAACTGTAGTTTGAGAAAAAAAAAAAAAAAAAAAACTGAAACAGTCAAGTTAAATTTAACTTCAACAAAGGGGAAGTCGTTACCCTGAAAAACGATGGAGATCAGCGATCAAAGCACATTTACAGCTCGTTAGCGCTCCTAGCTGGCTGCTGATGGGTGGACGGAACTTGTTGCTGCACTCCCCAACTCATTGAACATGGTCAGTCCAGCAGCGACAGCCACAATAATGAACGAGAGCACATTGACCGAGAAATAATTCTCCTCAAAGGAAAGACATAAATTCGCCAGATTTGCCGCTAGTCCCTTTTTTTAACTTTTGAATCGATTCTTAGTTGACGATACTTCGGCCAGTGTTGGCCAAATTTCTTGAAAATTCTAATTAATTACTCAATACACATTACTTATTGAAAAAGCAATTACATTGCATACTTTATAAATTACTCTGCAGCAAAAGTAAGGGGTTAACTACTCGTTACTTTACTTTTGTTACTCAGCTGTCAGCTCAGTGCCTGTACGGTGCCTTTAACCAACTCCACATCCTCCACAGCCACACGTCACATCTTTTGGATTTAACACACATAGATATAGAAAACTAGACGTTGTGGTTTACAAGCAACCCCACAATTTGAAGAGCTTTTCCTGACCTTCTAGCTGCTAACTTAGCCTCAGCGACTGCATGCATCCACGCCTAAGGAGCACAGTTACACACCCTCCGACCCCAAAGAAAACTCGCCAGGTGTAACCTGAAGGGATGCGCACCCATGGCTACCATTAGCTACCAGCCAAGAACACATAATTTAAATACGACGACACTTGTCCCCTCACTTCCAGAACCAGTCTGTCTCCTGAACACACAGGGACCAAACATACATCAACCTTCCATCAGTCTCAAGATGGCGAACAAAGCCGACCCCCTGACGCATTACTGGGATATAGTTACTGAGTTACTGAGCTACTTGTTACTGAAGAAAGTAATCACATTACTCCTGTTTACTGCCAAACACTGCATTTGGTTCACATGCATATTACCAACCATTTTTAGTGCTGGCCACAAAGGTGTTGCACCAGTCAAATTACCAATATCTACAGGATGAGTCTGAACCAAATTTTCACGCCCCCCGGAGAACACTAATATCAGAACTGCTATCAGTGCAGAATATTAAATAAAATCTGATTTTTTTATTTTTTTATTTTTTTATTTGGTACAGTTTCAACCAAATACTGTATATATTATATATATATATACTGATTTCTTAGCAAAAATGAATTCTAATTTCAGTCTGACTTCAAATTAAAACCCATAGAACATGCCAAAGGCACCCCTCAGGTTTTTCATAATAAGCAGTAGTGTAATCTCATAATTATCAAATTTCCCTGAAGGTATTATAAGAAGAAGTTGTTTCACTATTAGCCTTTTACCATAACAGACATAACTTACTGTGGAGGTGGTCTCCAGTTCAGCTCTAAATCAAAAATTTCCTCATATGGGTCCCTGTAGAAGATGTTGGCAGCAGAGTCTGCAGTGGGTCCATTAGGAGTGTTTGACATTCAAGACTTTCTGAGGCCTTTTTTTTTTCCAAAATTACTGACTGATGGAATTTGTATGAAATGTTGTATTTTCTCATTCATAGACAAACTATACAGTCAATCACTTATAGGTGATGAAAAGATATATTAATAGATACTTATTAGTAAATAATTCTTCTGTTTCTTTATTTGAATTTCTTTTAGGTCAACAATTAGCATTCCTTTCTTTCATTTTGTTTGTTTTTTTAGGTCACACATTAGCATTCATTTCTTGGATGTTTGTTTTTATGAATAGAAATAGTTGTGTTTCCCTAAATCTTCCAGCCAGACCTGATCCATTGCACAGCAAACTGTTCCAGGCATTGTGTACGGCCACTCATCACACTAAACACTGCGGACGACTAATCCTACTGTCTACATTATATTCTCTCATCTCTCTGGTAATTGTACTCTCCCTCCCTCTTTTTGTGGAGAGGCCAAGTCTCTGCATAATGAGAGCACATCATGTGGTTGCTGCTGCCTCCCGGTTCACCTCGCCTGACAACAGATTCCACTCAGTGCAGTACTGTCCCTGTCTGAAAGCTGCCTGAGGAAACCAAAACAAAGAAACAAGATGATATATGTGGCTGACTAATGTACAGAGAGAGGGATTTCTAACCAGACAATACCCACACAATCACCCCCCCCCTTTGATAAAGCTCACAATAGAGCTATTACTATGGTTATAATCAGCAATTCCAGCTGTTTCAAACATGGAGCAGATTGGATGTGATTAAACATACCTTCCCTGACTGTCTGTACATCAGCTGAGGCTGTAAACAGAAAAAATAAACACACAGTTAGTGATTAACTCACATTTGTTGCTGAACATTTGAGAATCAACAGATATTTTCACACTCGAGGACCCTGGAAGTCCCATAATTAAAATGTGTTTTTTTGTAAATTACATTTCATAATAGATAATCACAGAAAATTGATTAAACTGAATAGTTTTTTATTGTCACATTGTGATTTAAATTTCTTGCATAAAATGATTGCTAAAAGGATTGATGACAGTTTGAAAATGGGCCCCCGGGGCTAGATAAGGGCCCAGGGAAGTTAACTGAAGATGAAATCACGTAGATAAAATGTGTATACAGTTGTGTTTATAATCGTGTCCTGGCAACCGCTCAGAAACAGCGCATACGGTCGCTGATGATTGGACGGGAGCTGACGACAACTCAGCCAGTAGTGCACAGATGCTGCAGCCCAGGGATTTACAATTGAATTAAGTGACAACTGGTTATTAAAGGGACCTTCTATTCAGGTCAGGAGCAAAGGGAGAAAATTTAACCTGGTACGCTTTGACAAATAAGGTGCTGAGACCCGGTGTTGTTGAGGATGCGACCACTTGTGAGACTGAGTGAGTCCAGATCTCAAACTGTCAGCCCGCCAGCTATCCTGGCTCCATCTAAAGTTTGCCAACTAACCCATTACATCTTGTTTGTTTATTCAGTACAAAAAAAAAAGTTTAAAAATGACAAGCTGTGCTTTTAAAAGGGAGATATCTGCTATAGCTATTTCTGGGTGAAGGGCATGGTTGCAGAAAGAGCACCAAACTCCCTCTTATACCACAACTTGTGGTTTTTAGAGGTGTTGGTATGTGCATTTTTTAACTTTGGAGTTAGCCAGGCGACATGTTTCCCCGTGATTCCCGGGTTTTATACTAAGCTAAGCTAACTGCCTCCTGACTCTCTCTGTACATAGCGCACAGATGCGAGAATGGCACCAATGTTCTCGTCTAGCTCCTTTGTGTTTTTACGAATTCATTTCAGTCCCTACCAAGAAGTCGCTAAGACACATCTTTGAGTTACCTTTCCGCATCCATTTTCATGTAATAAGTTGTCTTGGGTTGTTTCGTTGTAGCAGCAGAAGCTGTGTTACTTGAGCGAAGTGTAAGGGGTTAGGAAGTGATAGTTTTCAGGCTGCCATGCGCAAGTACTTTAATGTGATTATATGTACCCATGTATATGTATTTGTCCTATATAATCAAATAATTCTATAATGTATATTGAAAAGAAGGTAAAACATTCAAACAGCAAGTCAAAGTGCTGAAGAGCAGTAAAATATTTAGATTTGATATCTTATTAAAACTATTCATGTAGTTATATCTGCACATAGGGATTATTTTACTTACTGATTAATCTGCCAAACGCCTTGTCAATTAAACAATTAATCATTTGGTCTATAAAATGTCAGAAAACAGTTAAAAAAAAAAAAAAAAAAATTGCCAACACAAGTTCCCCAAACCAAGGGTGACATTTTCGGAATCGCTTGTTTTGTCCTAACAACAATTTTAAATCCAAAGATATTTAGTTATCTGTCCTACTAGACAAAGTCGGAAAACTTTGCACTTGAGAGTCTGGAAGCAGCTAACTTTTGGCATTTTTGCTGAGAAAAATTACTTTAATTAATTAATTTATTATCAAAATAGTTGCTGATGAATTTTCTGTCACTTAACTAATCGATCAAATGACTAATCATCGAACTAAAAAAAAGAAGCCATTTTTTCCCCATCAGACTACACTCAATAAACCCCCAGAGATTTCACTTTATGATCTATAATGAATTTGTACAAAAATTTCTAAAAACACATTTTCTCTTTGCCATTATGGATTATTGAGTGTAGACTGACAAAAGTGGAAAATCTAACCATTTACAATCAAATCTACAACACGAAAAGGGTCCGAATACTTTCTGAAGCCACCGTACTTTCTGTGATCAGAAATTCTGGTGATGGATTCCACGTCACCATCACTTAATAATTTACTGTTCCCCATATTGAACCAGTTCTGCATGAGGGCAGATAAAAAATTACCCTCAGATGACAGACTTGCAAATAATGACGTCCGTCCAAAAAGAATGACGGGTGGTAACACTTCGTAATTCGGCTCGCGGTTTACAGGGAAATGTCCCCGCATGAATCAGATTCCAGAAAAAATACTTAGCGGTTCTTACTGGCACTTAAATGTAGGTACAGTAGAAGAAAACGGGACAATGGGGAACAGGGGAGTAAAGACTGGGCAGTTTCGGAAAGGAGAAATAAAAACTATTAAAAGCTGAAGGGGCAACTGCCGTGTTGAACCTTTAATATAAGTGTTTTGACCTGGCTGCATACGGTAGCTGTGCGACTAAACACGCATAATGAGAGCAGAAGAGAGGGATTTCCGATGTGTCTTCGGGGCCGCACTTTGTGGGTGTTTGTATTTGATCACATTACAGGCTGCAAAAAAACAGCAGCAGCACCTTCCATGTAGTGGCTATCAATAGGTACAGCCCCCAACTTACAAGTAACTTGAATCAAGACCCATCGAATTAGTTTTCAATTCAACTGAACATTTTACGTTTCACATTGTCAGTACGTACTGCAATAGTATTGCGTTTGATTACTTTATTTTATACACACTACAGTGTTTTGTAGATGTGTCGCCTACAATTAAAAAAAAAAAAAAACATCCTCAGTCCCACCAAATGTGCTAATTTGCAAACCATAATTTCACAGTTTCCGAGGAGAGTTTAGTGCCTCATAATAGCCTGAATTACAGTTTCAGAGGCTATCATGTTTTGAGAGTTTTTGCATGACAGTGGTCAATGTTAAATATACAGAACTGAAACAGAAGCCTTTCCCTTTCAGCTGCTGCAGTCCACAAAAAAAACTGTAGGTTCCTTGAAAGGGTTCAATCTCGACTTTTCTAAACGACTTTCAGATGCGCTCGGTGCTGCTTCAAGCTTCATCCAGTAAACTTAACATTCTGAAAAGTTCAGTACTTTACTTTGATTACTATGTTCCCCAGCGCTGTGTCAGCTCAGCGACGACGGAGTGGCCCTCTGAGGTACCACAGCATCCATTTTCATTAGTCTCCCCTCACTCCGTGCTGCCGCTTTGCCCTTTACAACATCACAGCAGCTATTTATGAGCCGCTCCTGTGGGCTGCTACAGTCGTTCTGCTTCCCTTTATAGCTGCCCGGAGAGACCGTCTATCCCTTCATCCTCCCCTCGAGCTTTTTGACAAACAGTCTCCCCGTGTGGTTGTCTAAATCCACAACACACACTTATAGCTATCAGCTTTGGTAACTGAGCAATCATCAGGCAAGTATTTTATCAAGTAGAAATGTCAAACATGCACTGGTTACTGCCAATCAGAGGACTTCCTGCTTTTCTCTGTTTTATATCATTTGGTCGGACAAAACAAGCAAGTTTCACTATTTTGTGACATTTCATAGACTAAATCATTAACTGGTAATTAAAAAAAAAAAAAAAACCCATCAACAACAACACCATAGTGACTGATGGTGAAAACAGTCGTGAGGCTGTGCCAGTTGCCAGCTGGACGTTGATCAGTTTGCTGCACGAAGCCGTCGCCTTGTCTTGTACACAATCATCCATCACGACGGTTATGAAAAAGTGGCAAAAACGGAGCAACAGCTGCTTTGCCGAACCGCAGCCAAAAAAAAAAAGAAAAAGTTTTCACCCCTTTTATTTCCTGTGCGGTTACACCTAGATACATATCCACAATGAATAAGCAAAAAAAAAAAAAAAAATTGCAAAAGGTGACATTTGCAGAATCTGTACTGACAAGATTAAGCTTTGTCTTTTATTGACTTCACAGATTTATTGATTAGTTGAGCAAAAGCAAATTAATCAGCAATTATTTTGATAACCAGTTAATCATATAAGTAATTTTTCATGAAAAAAATGCCAAATATTTGATGTTTCCAGGTTTTAAAATCTGAGAATTTGGTGCTTTTCTTTGGCTTATGTCATAGTAAACAGAGAATTGTAGGATACTTGACTATTTGTTGAACGTTAAAGCAATTTGAAGCCGTCACCTTGGGCTTTGAAAATTGCGATGAGCAGTTTTTTTTCTAACATTTTACAATAAAAACAATTAATGAATTAAACCCTACACTGAACCCAGCGGCCTGCTGAAGAATTACATGTACATAGGCTCCAAGTACATATGGTGAAATCTGTTGAACTCATGTGGACTGCTTTAGATCTGTTTGTTTGGACAAGTAAGATTAATGCCGTTCGAACCTCGCTGTGACATCTGAGAATGGAAGTCTGTTGTCCTCCATGAGGACTGCTGGATGGCAGATAGAGAGGAAACGACCCCAAGACGGCTGGGTTCATGGGGACAGATTTAGACGTCTGATAGTCAGCAGCTCCACATGCTCCGGGAGCTGCACAGACCCAAATTAACCAACTGCAAACAGTATTCTGGATTGATGCCCATATTCAGCTCTTTCCTCGTGTACCAGCCTTCAGCGGAACGAACACAAGCCCATAATTATTAGCTCCACTTTTTGAATAGCTGGAATCCGATTTGTTTTTAAACAAACCTCTTATCTTATACACGGCCTGGTTCACCAAACCAAATACGAAACTCGATAAAATACGGTGGTTTCGACCGAACAAAATAAGCTCAATGTGTCAAAAACTGTATAAAAGGCTACATGTTGCATGTGGCAATAACAGCGTTGTGTATCTAAGGTTTTGCTTCATAAAGGATGTTGACTTTCCTCTGAAACACAACAGGAAGCCACATTTTCTGCACTTGAACCTTTGTCAGAGGTTCATTTCTTCTTCTTTTTTTTCCTTCCCTTTTGATAGGGGGCATTTAGCAGAACATCCGTAAAAGGGTATTAGCTGCATTAGCTGCGATCAGATCAACATCTGCCTGCGTATGCATCTTATTGAGGTTTCTCTGTGTGTGCGTGCGTATTAGAGAGGAGGCCTACCACACGCGTCCTGACCTTTTGAGCAAGAGATAGTATCACTGACAGAACCGCCAGCATTCAAACTTTTTTAAGTAGATGCCTTTTTGCTCTGATGTGATGTGAGGACGGTAAATTTCTGGAGACATTTTCACAACGCTTTTTCTCGTTAGAAATGACTGTGGCGCCCGTACCGCTGCTCAACGTTAACAGTTGCACCTGACACAAAAAAAAAAAAAGCGAGGCGACATCACGCGCTCGTCATGAGCATTTCGTCTAACACTGGAGGAAAACAAACGACGGCGTATGAAAAGTAATAAACCGCTCTTGATCCCTTTTTTGGAGGAAAGTTCCCGCTGGTGTTTAGCAGGGTAAGCAGATGTCGGGTTCAAGATGAGGAGAGTATTTAATGGTCTGACCTCTTTATAAAACCAGAGGTCAGAACCATGGAAGCAGAGTTATTTCACATTAATGCTTGCATTAGGTAGATAACAACGTCCTTAACTGACCCAGTGCACACGTCAGTCTGCTAAGTTCACATACTCATTGGTTACTAAGGAATGCCTTTGTCTATTGTATTGTATTTGTAAAATAGAAGCAGTCAAGCTCATTGGAGTGTCACAAATCAAATCTCTATTACTCAGATCTCAGTCAGAGCTCTTGCTGCTGCCTGACCTTTTCCTTCAAATTAGAACAGTTAGTGGTTATTTGCCCTCTATTATATCTTTTGCTACAGGTGCTGCAGGCCTGTCGTGCTTATTTCAAAATCTCCTGATTGCAGTAATTTGAGCAGGACGATAACACTTCGCCCGGCGCCTGATGTTGACGTGTCCGAGTTGAAATTCTTTTCAGCTTATCACGTTCAACCAGACTCATTCTACAGCACATAGCTTACTACCCCTTTGGTTTCTGTTAATGCTGCGAATATAACTGACCTATCATTCATTCGCGTATGGACTTGGACTGACGTTTCTTTCATTTTTTTGTCGGAACCTTTGATATCGATGAGGGTAGGCTAAATAACAGACACACCACCTCTGTATCGTGCAGTACGGTTTATCAGCATCATAAACTACATCCTCCGAGGCGATCGTGAAGTTAAATCAACACCACTTTAAAGCACCACAAACTGGAAGAACTGCTGCATTAGGTTGCGTCAGTTTCAGCTCGGTGTACTCAATAAACTGGCAACTGCATGTTTATCAGAGTTACACCCTTTCTACTATGTACCTCATTGGTTTATTGTTGATTCGGTACATTCGTTTATCTTTATATCTAGTATATGTGCTGGCTGGATGGTGATCTGCGTGTGGTTGTACTGCTACAGTGTGTGTACCAGCAATAGAGTTCAGTCTGATCATGTGTCAGTGCAGCGCAGGTCTTACAATGGTTATTTGTCACATCTTATTTGTTGTTACTTTTTATCCAAAAAAACAAAAACAAAAACAAGCTTTTGTCAGATTTTGTCAGTATAAATGGAGTTTATTTAAGAACGTTCAATGCTTTATTGCATATTAAACGCTGAAAACAAATGAAAGCTGCACTATTCAGTATTTTTTACCTCCTCACGTTTGATGTCTAAATAGAAAACTGTCGTCTCAGTTAAGGAAAAGGTTGCATGTGTCACAGATACTCTCATGTGATCGTCTGCTATCTCATTCTCCTCTGTTTGTCAAACACAGTAACCCAGCCAAAATAAAGAAGAGCTGTGTGCGAGGCAGGTAATAATGGTCTCATCTCCTGTTGGGAGATTACAGATTCATCCTGTTTAACACACAATTCAAACTGTATTAAAACTGCATCATCAGAGGGGCAGCTGCAGGCTCTTGCCAAGGCTACAGTCAACCTACAAGTAAACCTTCCTGGCACTCATTTAGACCAGTGAAATTCAGGTGGTGGACTTGATTAAAAAATTCAAAAACTGCTGTAAAGAAAAAGATAGTAAGGTCTGAAGAGATTGAATGAGAGTGAAGACTTATTTTTTGTGTGAATTGACGTTTTGACATTTTGACCTGACCTGCATCGAATTTAAAATTGAGACCGGCCCTGCTCCGGTTCCCTGATCACGAAAATCACGGAGGAGCGCGTTGGCTGTAATGTTTCACACGTCTTCTTCTCTCCCTTTAGATCTGCACCCCGGACCTGGTGGTGTTCCTGGCCTGCACCAACCACCGCTTGAAGGAGAGGCTGCAGAAGCGAGCTGAGCAGCAGGGACGACCCGACGACAACCCCAAGGCCATCGACCGCCGCCTGACCAACTTCAAGCAAAACACCATTCCTCTGGTCAAATACTTCCAGGAGAGGGGCCTTATTGTTACGGTGAGGCTGGTGGAATTTTGTTGGGTGTGTGTGTGTGTGTCTTTCCATTATTCGTACATGTCTCTTTTTTTTTTTACTCGCTTTGAAAGTAGCCAAATACCAGATTAATGTTCATATTGTAAGATTCTGTGTGAGATTTACATCTCAGTGCCAACACAGGAAGTAGTGTGTAGCGAGGCAGGAAGGAAGGGTGTGTAGGTAGGCTTTGTGGATTTGCGCGTGGCATTTCACATTTTTAGGAGCACCAACAATTACGTTGCACTTACATCATTTGGGAGAGAACGGAGAGATTGGATTGGATTTGAACGTTTACGACTTCAGGCATCATATGTCGCCGGTCTTATTGCGGACATCCAAATGGAATGACAAAGTCAAACTCTGAAATCTTAGTGATACTGACATGTTATTTGCTAACAAAACACCGTTGATTTGGACGCTAAAAGAGTAGCGTCAGTCATGGTTGAACGCTGGCTGTCTGTAAAATTGGCTGCATGAAGGTGAAGAAATACAGTGTTGTGTATGGTCAGTGTAGGACAAGTGTATATCCATTCAATTTGCATTTAATTACAGTACGATTAACTGAACAGCGGAAGAAGAAAAAAATGAAAAGTGAGTTAAAAGATGAGAAGGATTATCTGAATCTGAGTTTAGACGCTGAAGTTGCCAAGCTACATAAATTTGCTAAACCAAAACTCTGACGAACCTGTTACCTCTTCTCCCTGTTTCTCATTGGCAAAGAACAGCCTACGGAGCGTTCCGGTAGCAGCTCCTCATTTTTAGGCATCACCGACCGTCGCTTTCGTCGTTTAAAGTGACAAGCGTCACCGTCAGCAGGTCATGTGAGCTGCCCGACATGAAATTCCGTGAGTCTGCCGCTGTCTGTGCTCAGCCAAAGCGTGTTTGTGACTGAAGAACCTCCGCTCTGCAACGCCCTCTGCTCTATCCCGTTTCTGTAGTTCCCACAACTCCAACGGAGTGATCCGCTTCCTCTCCAGCGAATCACGTCACGCCAGGTTTCGGGAGTTGCATTCTCCCAGTTAAACTTTCATTCATACATCATATCAATAATTTAAGATGAGTCTTGAAGCAGGGCCTTCAAAATTTGGATCCAGAAGCTGGTGAAAAATGAGGTGTGCCAAATTTAGCAGGCCTCAGCTGTTATTTCAGTGTGCCAGAGAGCACAATGTTTTTTCAGTCAGCATTTAGCTAAACACAAGTTTCGCATCAGACGCATACCCTCTACCTCCAGCATCCCCGGTTTTATTCCAGCAGGGGACCTTTGCACCAGCAAAAGATTTTTGCACTCGGTATCCGTTTAGCTGCCGATTGTTTTGCAAGGTGTAAAAAGCAGACTCGTTCTGTTGAAATAGAGGACTCTCGGTTGTTTGGAGACCACCAGGATCTTCAACTGGATTGTGTGGTTTGGTGCAGAGGGGCATCGAGTTAGCCATGGTACAGCATGTGTGAGGCGGGTGTTAATAGAGCTATTGGCTCCTGCAGCCAACAGGAAGTGGCTGCCCACTCGGCTAGCGGGGGTCTTATTGATCAGTCCCAGTGCTGCGTCGTCTTCCTCACAGCAGAGGGAATACTAAATAACCGCTCTACTGTTTCACTGTGAGAAGGAGATTTTCTTTGCATGGTTGCACAGGATAATCTCCAGTGTGTTTAACATGAATTTAAAAAAAGTTAAAAAAAAAGAACGAAATTGTAAACAGATGCCCTCCAGAAGACAAAGCCTGCAGCTTATGTGCCAGTGCTCTCTGCCTCTCTTTAGCTTTCTGTGGTTGATGCTACAAGAGGAAAAAGTGAAAATTCCAGTGAAGTGAACAAAACTCGACTCTGGGAATGAAATCTTGTGTCTGTATTACTGCAAAAAAATGTGTGTTTTCTCCTGTGAGTCCTTTTCCAGTTTCTTTTAGAATATTGCTCTTATTTATACCCTCTTTATTGGATTATCATCTAGCTGTCTCTTTCCTCCTGCTCTCTTGTCTGCCATGTTCCTGCGTAGCCTGTTAAGGTTTCCAAAAGCCTGTGAGCCTGTTTGTCAGATGGCTGACTGATGCACAACATAGGCTTTTATTCTTTTTTTTTTTCCTTTTTGTTTCAAATTCGCCGAATCTACATGTCTTTGGACTGTGGGAGGAAAGTGGAGCAGACCTGGGGAGCGCGTCTCCACACGACACGTTTCACGAATACGCTTGAACACTGCTCCCTGCTATCGCCCCGTGTGTGGCATGTTGCTCCCGACCAGCCTCGGTGGTGGGCTGGCACAATCTGTGGAACGACTACGTTACTCATCAAGGGGGGGAAAAAAAAAAAAAACCATTCGGGGCTTTCTGTTGTGATTTCGAACACTTTTCTCTCCATCTGCCAGGTCTGCTTTTACAAGTGGTTTCCTGCATTTTCAAGGCTGAATGTTAAGTATTGCGTATCGCTGCTCAGTGCTGCTTTGTCATTGATTGAAATTTGTCAGGAGCACAGTGTCAAAAAATGCTTTCCCAGATTTACACTCTTCTTTAGTTTTGATCAGACGCTTTCAGAAATCATAATTTAGCCGATATTCGGCAAATTTCCTGTGTGTTCAGACAATAGGGCTGCAACTAACAATTATTTTCATTATGGACTATTATGACTAGCATTTTCTCGATTGATCAGTTAACTGTTTGTTCTATAAAATGTAAGAAAATAACAACAACAACAACAAATGTCCATCACAGTTTTGCAGAGCCCAAGATGTTATCTCCAAATGCCTCCCTTTGTCCGAGCAGCGGCCCATAATTCAAAGATATTCGGTTTACTGTCACAGGAGACTAAGAAAATATGGACAGTTTAGAGTCTGAAACTAGTGAATTTATGAAGATCGATAAATGAAATGATCAGGGTATTACCAGATGTGCGTGGGTACTGTATACGTTTTGAGTCGCAGTCACGGTATTTAATCTTGTCCATTCGGAGAGAAATATTGGTTCCCTCGTGGTGAAGCCATCAAAGTTAAAATCGGTCCTTTTTCACAGTTGGTTTGTCGTTGGTGGAGGCTGTGCGCGTCCCGGCAGGCGCTCCACAGCCCCTCTGCCTGAGAGAGCAGATATAGCCGTGTTCACGCTCCGCGGCGTGGTTTGTGTTGTGTTGTACTAATAATACCCAGCAGCCCAACAGAATAATGAGATACATTCCACCTCAGCGGGAAGCTACACTAAAACTAAAACAGTCAGTAGAGGCAAAGGCGGCGCCGCAGACTAATTTGTCCCCCTTTTTTTTGTTGTTTGTTTTAAATCATAGCACTTTAGACCGGTTTGGCTGAAGTCTGGTTTTATACACTTGCGCAGGACGGATGCAGATCCGACGCCGTCGTAAGCATTTATGCTTGTGCGCTGGCGTGTCTGCGTGGCTCTGCAACTGCGCCGCGAAAACGCTAGTTGGCGGTTGGGGTTTCAGTGCCGCTGTGTGTGTGTGTGTGTGTGTGTGTGTGTGTGTGTGTGTGTGTGTGTGTGCGTGTGTGTGTGTGTGCGCGCACAACGAACAACGGCCACTGAAACCGGGCACAGATCGTGTCGGAGCCGGAGCGAGTGAATGTCGAACAACAGTTACTTTTACTGAAAATCCCCGCAACGCAGAAACGACAGGAGGAAGACGTCGGAGGGGTTGGTGTGTACGACCGCTAAGCGTGATTGAGGCAGAGGGAGGGTGACTTTTCTGCGCTCGTCCGGCCACTGAGAGACACGGAGGAGCGGGCCAATCACGGTTGTAGCCGCCTGCGTTGTTAGATTTCTAGGGAGGTGCACATCAGGGCTGCGTCATGGCCACGGCATCGATTCTACACAGAAGTATAAACTGACGGGCTTCAGGGGGAAAAGTACAATGATAAACTTTTTATATGTACACAGATCACGTCTTCAAACAAGTCAGATTGATTCTAACTTGACGAGGCAGCCAGCGCAGGGAGGTTAAAGGAGGTGTAACATGATCCTGCTTCTTAATTCTAGTTTAAATCCCAGCAGCTGAATATGAACAGTCTGTCGAAAGATTTTTCTTTTTGTTTTGTTTTTTTGTTGTTGCTGTTTTAAGACCAGTGTTCATCTTCGATAACGGGGGCAGGTCTAATCCTCTTAAGCGGATTAAAATGGAAACCGAGCTACCGTAGCGGTATAATGATCAAAAATTAAGTTGGGGTGCAACGTCGCAGAGTTGGTGTGGGTCTAGCTGGGGGAGCCCGCTCAGAGAGAGGTACTTGCTGTGCAGGGCATTTACCTCCCCACGGTCTGGAGGCGAAGGTCGCGAGTGCTCAGCGTAACGATGCAGAGAGACGCCATGAAGACGACTAGAGATGCCGCCAAAGCGGGCGTAGTCAACAGCGGTGGAGTCAACTTCATTAGACTCCGAAGGGCTGTCTCCCTTGAAGGTGCAGGCACCAGACGCCGTGCAGCTGCCTCGCGCCATTCGCGATAGTAAATATTTGTGATTTGGTTCATTTTGGAGATCACGAGTAAGATATTCAGATGATGGTAGGGATAATGCAGCTGTTACAAATATTTCATGGAAGTTGTCCCCCCCCCCTCAAATTTCCCATCACTATCTTTTAGGCAGTGGCGGAAAGTAACTAAGTACATCTACTCAAGTACTGTACTGCTCGACTCCACTCCATTTATTTGAAAACTTTTGTTATTAGTTACTTTTCGAATTCAGATTATTAATACAAAACATAAATCAACCAATGAAGTACCAAAAGTAACTTAAGTATATTTTGATGCTGCTACTTTTTGTTCTTTCAGATTTTGAATGCAGGACTTTTTCTTGTAACAGAGTATTTCAGCATTGTGGTATTGCTACTTTTATCCGAGCAAAAGATCTGACTTTTTCTTCTGCAGCTTCTTACAATGGATTCATGTACCATAATCATTTTCTATTAGCCTAAAACTTTCAAGTACAAGGGTGTGTAAAAGGTTATTTTAAAAAAATGCCCAAGGCCCTCTCGCACAGCGAATCAGAACGGCGAGGAGATCGAAGGGCTTCGACCCCTTAGCTGCTGAATTCTACCAAAACTGACACAGAATGTAAAAGTGGGACTTATTTAAGCTGCAGACTGTCTTTTCAGTTTTTCCCAACACCGTCATCTTTAGCCCCCGGCCAACGTTTGCGGCTCACCTGACGGAGTATGCACACTGGGAGTCGTAGTTCACCTCAGCCCCGAACATTTTATGTACACAAGCTTGTACTTGTGACTTTCTCAGCAAACACAGTTGTTAATCATTTGGACTGACAATTGAACCAGGAGAGTTTCCTGCCGCTCAAAGCCGTGGGAAAGTGCTCCAACTGCGAGTCGTGTAACATTGTCTGCGGACCTTTACTCCCAGAACCAGGGGCACCGGAAGTATCTCCTCCCTCTGCAGTCCCCACCTGAGTGATTTGAACGTTCGGCGAGCTTACGGATGGATTGCCCGCCCCGTGAATTGCCCTCTCTGCTCTCTTTGTGGTGCCCCTGCCATCAACAGGCATCTACAAGGGAGCCTCAGGCAAACAGCGTCACTCCCCCTTCCCTCTCAGTGTGTCTCTAGCCTGTCAAATCATCCCTGCAATCACACACACGCTTACGCCTCAAAAATCAAAGGTTGCCGCAGTCTGAAGCACACAAAAAAAAAAAAAAAAATCATGACAAACGACGTCCGCGCTGAACACTTGGGCGGTTCTTGTTCTTTAGAAATAAAATCGTAAGAGCTCTGCTGTAAAAAAAATATTTACAATTACAGTAGATTTGTAGATGATTCAGTCAGAGGTGGTTTGTTGAGAGGGTTTGATTTTCATTCCACTGACACTTGAAGCAGAAGGAAATGTTTTTGTCTTTCATGCCCCCAGCTCGTGAGCCGCTTCACAGCTCGATGTCGCTTCACTGCACATTTAAACCTACATTACCGGGGTGCATGCATGTTTTGTGTGTGATAATTGAGTGTGAACGTACCCTGGGAAATGCTCCGATACGGCGTTCACCTAAATACCCCACTTTACTGTTTTCTAGCCAAAATGCGAAAAAAAAAAAAAACGGGATAACATTCACGAGAGAAAAAAGCCTTCCAAGCAGGGATAATACCGTCAGCTCTGAACAGGTGAAGCCACAGCTGACAACAAAAAGATTTTATCCACGAGGCACTGGTGTGGTCAGAATTGCATGTCTTAAAACCACCAAGTTAAGATAACAAGTAATATAAAAAAAAAAAAAACTTGTTCAGATTTATAGAGGAAACTTAGTTTGAATTAAATTATTTTGAATATATGGACACTCTGCTCTCTTCGCCGTGTTTGTCCTGCACATTCGTATGTGCGAAAAGTCAATCAGTAACCCTGGTTACGTGGCTGCACACATGGCAAAGACATCGGCTTTCACCAAGAGAAATCTAGGTGAGGAAATCCTGTTCTTTTACACCGCGATTACACAATTACGATTCTTGTATAAATGACGTTTAAGAAACCATCTTTATTTTTGTCCGACCAGAAGTCTGAAAAGATATTCACTTTACAGTGATATCTGACAAAGAAAATAAGGAAGTAGAGAATGTATTTCACTATTTTGCTTTACTGATTATTTTTCAGTGGCAGACGGAGAAAGGAGAGAGAGAGCAGATTTTTTTTTAAAAGTGAAAAAAAAAATGGAGTCATGGATCATCCTCTTTTTAAAAGACAGCACAGTTTTATAGGAAATGTGGTTTTAATTGTCAGAAACACCAACACTGCAACTATATACAGAACATTAGATGATCTTTGTTTCCGGTGTTTGCACCGAGGTATCACAATTAACAGTATTCACACAGATATTGTGTGTGCCATTATAATATAGTAGTGTATATAAACCTTCTTCCACTTTGTGTCAGTTATATTGTTCTGTTGTCTAAACACCCACCGTCTGGTCCCTAATGAACTAAGACAAAACACAAACAATGTCTGTAAAATTTGTGAACGCTATTACGTTTCGGTCCGATCTGAGCAACAACAAAAAAAACAAAACAAATTTTAACGATTCGATTAAACTCTAATTGGATACGTTTGCTCCTGGTCTTCAGTAATTATCCCAAGAGAAGGACTCCAGACTTTCGTGACCAATGAATGCAATAACCTCTGAGGCTTACTGCAATTGTTTGCGCTCTGCAAAAGGCTTTTTTATGTGAAAGTACTGCTGTCATTTTAAATGTCAGGTTCAGTCAGGGGATGACTAAGCCGTCAGCACACACGTCTACGAGGCTGCTGATTCCTGATGTTTCATTGAATTAACTCGTCCTGCTTCTGTCACTCTGAATTGCTCAGCGTTTTTTTATTTTTAAGCTGTTGTCAGTTTTTCTGTAACTTTCTGCATGCGGGCCAAATATTGACATTCAGATTTTTGTGTGAAAGAAGTGACAATGATGTACAAATGGGGGCCTGTTTGCTTCATGTAGACTGACTCAACTTATGAAAAGGACACAAACACACGCACCTCCACTGGAAATTGCACCGGGGAGAGATAATTGTTTGTTGTTGCCGCGATTGGAGCCGTCTTGTCATTCTGGGAAAAAGGAGCAATCTAATTAAGCATTCCCCGAGTGAGTTCTGCCCCAGCTTCCTTCCAACAATGCTGCTTGATGCCACACTGATACAAACAAACGACAGACACCTTGCGCCATCTTTCTGGGTCTCTCATTCCCCCCAGGAGAAGGCTATGAGGCATTTGTTCATTATTCCTGAAACATAAATGAGGTACACGAATTGTAACTAATCGGTTAAAATATGAAGAACTGACCTGAATTTCAAGATATCTCTCGCTTTGAAGATAAAGCTAGATAACCTTAAATTGGTGTTGAGTCTTTAGAGCCACTTGGATTCTATTTATATTCATATCTGTTATATTTCTATCTGTTTATGTCCCGCCTGTTTTCTCTGTCTTCTTCAGAAGACATTGGCAACTTTGACATAACTTCAAAGGAACCTGGACATGTATTGTTGAAGTGCGCTGGGAGAAACTCTCCTCGGCACAAACTCTTGAAGAACTTCACGCGAGGTCGCTCAGATGATCAAACAGATTTCACTGAATGCACAAAATATTTCTCCCGAAAAGAGCTGCAGCCTCTCTTTTTGGAGAGCGCCAAAGGAGCCGCTGCTTTAACCTGTTTCAAAGCTTAAGACTCCTTCTCCGATTCATGTGTTTTCCTTTCATCTGCTTCTCCTTCTTTGAGAACTTTTGAGATAATGGATGAAGGCTTTTTGCTCACTTCAACTTATTGAGTGCACTTTATAAAAAGATGTATCTTTTTATACGTCCTTATGTTCAATGCATAAAGGAAACACAATTCCTGGATAAGATTTTGGCAAAAGTGTGTAGTGTGCTCTGTAGGGTTGCTCCCATTGATTATAATATTGACTATTGACCACCATGAGGGCTAATTGCTATTCCGCTGTCAATTTTAAGTTGATGTATTCTTGGAGGGCAAACCTAATCATTCTGTTGGAGTGATCCATAGGTAATCTATATTTAAAAGAAAAAAAAAAAACCCAAAAAGACTAAAAAGATACATTTTGGGATGTGGAGGGCTAATCAGGCGGAAAAAAGCAGTGAACAGGCAGTTTTTTTAAAAACTGAGATTTTTTAAAAACAATCTTCATTGTGGATGAACTTGAGAACTCCTCACCCACACTGAGTAAATAAAATGATAAGGAAGATTGAGCCTTTGAAAAACGATCCCGGCATGATCCTGCTCAGATCTGGCTGCAAGCTGTATCAGAAGACAACTCTCTATCACCTCTACCTCTCTGCGTGAGCAGTCAACAAGAAAAATAAACATGCTTAGGTATTATTTCAGCCCTGCCATCTAAAGATTATATTTATATATTACTTAACTGTTTCACCAGTTATTCTGTAGTGAATAATATAATCCCTGCCTGGATTATGAATGAGACGAATGAGATTTTTTTTTTAATGAATGAAGAGCTACATCTATGAACCACACCAGTGCCACAGGGAGTTTGGCTGAAGCGGAAGGTGGTCGTACGAAAAAGCACACGACTGACAAACCGCAGACTGGTGGTTCACATCCAGAGTCCCGTCTGTGGTTAAGGTAACGTGGTTTTCGGTTAAATGTAATATAACCTCATCGGGTCTCAAGTCGCTATGAACTGTTTTTGTATTAAACCAGGCCACGATCTTTCCCTAACCTCAACCAAGTGCTTTGAGTGCCTAAACATAACCATGAAGGAGTTTGATATTGCTGTAGTGACTAGAAGCGGCTATTGTACTGCAAGAACGCATATTCTGGCGGAAAACAAATATGCTGTCCGCAACTGGCCGAATACGTTAATAAACAATATTTCCTCATGAGAAAACAGAAAAACAGAAAACTTAGAAGAGTAATCTGGTCGGCATTATGTTTCCTTCCAAACAGATTTTCTGATGCAAATTAGTTGGCGCCAATGGCACCTACGACTGTGCATCTTCAATGACACGGCCTGAATCTCCCTAGTCTGTTGTCCCCCAGTACCTGATCACAATCCCGTGTCTGTGTGCAAGAGGAGCAAGAGTTTCACTGAACGACGTTTGGAGGTGAAAATAAATCACCATTTGCTGAGTTATCTCCGTTATATAGTGGATGTGTGCATTTGAGGTCTTTGGAGACACATATGTAAGTTGTCTCGTGGAAGATAAGATTAAAGAAATATATCATTTTATGGGACTTATGGGGGCTTTCTAATCTGTCCTCAGTCTCATGCAAGGTCTTGTGAGGATAAATGTATTTGGAGCCTCTCTGTTGGAGAGGGAGCAGATTTTGGCTATAAAGACACTGTCAGTTACTTTTGCTGCCCTCGATGCCAGACATGGTGAGATGTAGTGGGTTTTCATGGATGCCACACTCTGCAGGGAATCCTCCGTTTGATCCCCTCCACTCCTTTTTCTGCAGGTGGACAGGGGACTCTTCCACGCACCAGAGATATGACATTCATTCATTTGTTTATTTAGTGGACATGTCGGGTAAGAAACCCTGCTGAGAATCACACACCTGAAAACCGGGACCAATTATGTCCGGCCGGTTTATTTTTGTCCGTTTTTTGTGTACACGAGGTCGCCTCTCAGCTGCTTGTCACTGGCTCTGATGAGAACAGAAGGATGACAAAGAGCAGATCAGGGAGTTGGAGTCTGCTTCGTGGCCAATTTGCAAGTACTGTACGTGCAAGGGAAGGCAGCTGCCTGCCGAATAATCTGAAAGAGACCAACTGACAGAGGTGGAGGCTAATTAATCTGGTGTTATTTAAGCTTCTGGTGTGTGCTGAATACAAAATAACCCAAGCGAGTAGCTCCCAGGACCAGAGCTCATTTCTTATGTTTGATCTTATAATGAATCTCATTCTGGATGTCAGAGCAGCTTAACTCTGACCAAGCATGTCCGTTTTACTTATAATATTGTAGGTTATGGTCACGGCTTTTCTGTACATCTTGTATCTGTCAAAGCTCTACTGCAAAAGATTTCATTCCGATTTCCCAGTAGATACGGTCCACGTGATACACACATCGACAAAAAAAAAAAAAAAAAGGTCCATTGACAAAACAAAACGAAACGTGCAATGACAACACACAGTTAGCCGGAATATAAAACAAACAAGCGCAACCTCAGTATCTTCGTATCGGGTCAACTTAAATGAAGTAAGTGAAATGTAAATGACATAAGCACATGTTACACATAGAGCAAATCTTCAAACACAGTTCACCTCTATCAAGTGCACCCGTCTTTTATCCTTCACCGACTCAAACTTCAGCAATGTGACCCCTTCATCGTCATGTCCCAGCTGTCTTTACCGTTCAAAAAAATACAAAAACCTCAAAACTACGTTTCAATTTAAAGGCCACATTTTTACTTACTCGTTGCTTGTAATACATCTCCCCATATGGTTTTTCAAATTGAGTAAATCTGTTCTTTTCAATAGCTATTGTCTTCTGCAGTTTCAAATAATAACACGTTTCTCTTTCCAGTGTAATAACGTAGGAGGGTATGTGGTTGCCCGTTGTTTGAGTGTAGGTTTCTTATAAACCCCTGATGAAAAAAAGAATAGTCCGACACGGTGGCTACCTCACTGTATCCCGTGTTATGTCTCAGAAATGAACAAATTGATGGATTAAGAATTAAATTTCACCCGCAATATCTGATAACTGCTGTTCTATATCAAACCAAGTCTTCTGAATTTTGCAACAGTCCGACAAAGCGTGGATCAGTGAATCCATTAATACATCCATAGATGGATTTCTTTTCTATCATATTATTTTATATTGGATTAAACGCAAGTCTTCACTGACGATAGGCCTAATATCTCTCGTTAAATGTTGGAATTGATGTCGATTCACTCGACTTTTTTACTGTAAAGTTTACAGAATTTATATATCAGAGATAATCAAAGGTCAAAAAGTCATCTTGAAAAGCACAAATTATGAGGAAATTAACGGAGCATCAAACTAGATAACTTTTTCCTCTTCCTTTCAGTTGGATGCCGACCGAGATGAAGAGGAGGTCTTCTGTGACATCAGCATGACTCTGGACAACAAGCTGTTTCCCTCCAAAGAGCCTGCAGCCGGTGAGATGACGTCTTATTTCATAAAAACAGTGGGACAAGAGGGGTTTTATGGCGAGACACATTTCAACCCAGCAGGGGTTTTAATTAGGTCAATTACATTAAATTGCACTAAAATTACATTTAGTTAGATTGGTTGTCTAATTAAGACTCATATGGTGGGACGTGACGCAAGTATGCTTTCTTGAGAAGAGAGGTGTGGGTGACATTTGGTGCGTGCTTATTATTTGTCTTCGCATTGTACGCTGCTGAATTTTACTGAGGTCAGATGCAGGGTAAACCCTCAAAACATAACTCAACATAACATAAGTCCGACTAATTCAGCCGGTAATATTATCCAGTGTAAGTGCAGTTGTATGTGAATGTCATCTATAGACACTGTTGCTTATTTTGCGTTATCTACATGTAGCACTGTAAATGTAGTGGTGGAAAATAAAAGTACATTCAGTATTAGTGAGTATTTCCATTTTCTGCTGCTTTATACCTCTGCTCCACTACAAATATTTTACTTTTTAACCGCACTGCATTTGTTTGGTAACTTTAATTTTTCTTTGCAGATTCAGATTAATAAAACATAAAATAATCAATCAACAACGGGATTGTGATGTATCATTATAGGCTAAGATAAGACACAGTCGATCCCTTGAACTTCACAAGCTAAGCAGCAGTATATAAAGAAATTAAAAGTAGTGATTATAATCAAATAAAATATACGCTGATAATAAAATATACATTGTTATGACATGGGCCATTCTACAAAAATAATTTTACTTTTGGTACTTAAAGTATATTTTGATGCTAATACTTTTGTACTTTTACATAAGTAAGATTCTAAATGCAGGACTTGTAGTTGTAACAGTGACACAGTATTTCGGCGCTGTGGTACTGATATTTCTTCCACCACTGTGCAGAAGGTAGTGTACGTTACACGGCTACGATAGGCAGCCAGCATTACATAAGACTTAAGGTTCCCAGAGGGAACGTTTTTGTTAAAGTGAAGTCAGAAATCCCAGTGTTAGACTGTGTCCATGTGTGTTTCCATATATTTACAGTATAATGTAGAGGAAGGCTTTCTTTAAAGTAGCTACGGGCCAAATAATGACGAAACTTGATGCAATAAGCAGCGCTGAGTCCTAGCACCGGCACCAGAATAGCTACAGTCACAGTGAAGAACTTCCTCGGGGGATGCACTGCTTTTTTCCCCACAGCTACCGATGCGTGTGTACAGTGTAGAGGAGCTTCTCCAAAATGGTCCACATACCTAAAGAGAGAACAGGTGAAAACCAAGAACCAAGATTACCCAACGGCTCCCTGGTTACCACAAGAGTTGGCATAGCAACCAGTGGAGCAGGGTTTGCCACGCTCTGTGAGAAATGCAGAATCGACAAGGTCAGAGTCAGTCTTCGATCACTCAGGTGGCGTCGATGGAGGCTGCCAGGTTTGTATTATGTAAAACCTGATCTTTTTAACTGCTTCAAAATGTGCCAGACAGATCTGCGTCCCTCACCTTCAGTGAAGGCCTGACTGAAACAGCCTCACGCCTTTTTAAAAGATACGATCAGTCAGCAGCGCCGCAGGTGCTTCTGCAGGGATTTTATCAGTGAGAGATCATAGAGGATTTAGTTGAAGGAAAAAATGTTACCGCTGGCACAGAATTGAGCTGGCAAAATGTGCCTGTCTTGGTTGCAAAGCAGCCATTATTTTTCCTGATAATAAAAGTGGAAATGAGCCCACACAGCACAAAAACCCCACATCTTTTGTAGTGTCAAGGCAGACTCTCAGCAGTATGTCCATTGCTTTAACTGCAGCACAATGTTCTCTTCTCTCTTTTGAGGATGTAAACTGCAAAAGGAATGGTTAATGTTTTCACTTTGTAGATCTGTCGCGGTTGGTTTTATGTTTGATATACACTAGATTCACTGACACTAGATTTTTGAGGCTGATAGCCAATCAATAACTGAGACAAATCTGATTCTGATAAATCATCTCATACCACCCCCCCACAAACACATAAACATTTTTTCCATAGCTCCTGTAAATTTGGCTATTAAAGGAATAGTTCTACATTTTGGGGAATACAACTATTCACTTTCTGCCGGAGACTTAAATGAAAAGATCAATGGCCTTCTCATATCTGGTTCTCTTAGCATAGCATAGTAGGGATTTCTGGCATAACTTCACTTACTTCCAAGTTACAAGGACAAGTAAAAAAAAAAAAAAGTCTAAGAATGCAGAACTCCTTTATTGTCAGACCATCACGTTTGAAAGTAACTGGAAACAAGGGGACACAACTTGCCTGGCTCTGCCCTAAAGCTCAGTAATTAACACGTTATATCTCGAAGCGTCGATAAAATAAAACTCTCAATGCCCACTGGTGGACAAACTGTGTAAATGTGAAACTGTATTCTCACGAGCATCTTTGGCATTTCTCAATTCTTGTTAATTACTGGCCGTCATATCCGCCGATACCTGTATCTGCTTTAGGCTAATTTTACTTTTGTTTCTCCGACACACCACGCTGTGTTCACCAAGCGTTGGAGCTATGACGTTTTCATTAGGGTGGTTGATGAAGCTGAGACGGCTGAAAACATTCAGTGAGTAAAGTGTGGTGAACTGGAGAAACGTTGCCTGACGTGTTTTGGTTTTGATCAGTCTGGAAGAAGTTTCAACGCTGTGTTGAGTGTGGACACTGTACGCGTTATGAAGCCCTCTGAAAAAAAACAAAAAAAACCCCAAATGTTGGGCTTTATAAATAAACTTGACTTGAAAATCCTGCTTGTTTACGATTCAAACTGCTTCGGGAACGTCGTGATGAAGGGACAATCTGGAGCGGATTTGCCACAGCAGATTCACTCAGGAGGAAACTGAGGTGCGCCGGGAGGTGCAGAATCACGAGGAGAGAACATATGGCACCTCAAAATGGTTGAGGAGGAGAGAATATCTTTACATACAGTGTTGTTTTGATCAGAGGAGAGCTGCTGCCCAATAAAATAATCAGTTCAGTGATATTGCAATTAGTGAAGAGTCAAAGATAGCTCATGGTACATGTACAGATATTTTGGTTGGGGCATTATTATTCCACCAAATTCAAATCTGTCTACTGCGAGAATGAAAAACATCTTTTGCTGCTTTGAGGGGATTGATATTAAAGTCAAATAGACCCTCGAATCATCCATAAAAAAGTTTGACAGCTTTTCTCTAGAATCACGTACATCAGGTGATAAAGGCCGAGCACATAATACGACTGAAGCTCACATTCCCAGTGATCCTTGAAGTCGGAATTGCCTCGTTCCACTCGACCGCTAGCTGACACACTTCTGCAGATCCTCTCCTCACACTTGAGACAAGACACCGAAATACCAAAACAGACGCAGGGGAGTATGAAGAAGAAAAAAAAAAAATCACTAATACCACTTAAGCAACACAAATCCTCCAAATT
Source organism: Xiphias gladius (assembly GCF_016859285.1). Taxonomy (NCBI): domain Eukaryota; kingdom Metazoa; phylum Chordata; class Actinopteri; order Istiophoriformes; family Xiphiidae; genus Xiphias; species Xiphias gladius. Next base: position 22,403,361 of record NC_053413.1, on the reverse strand, counting down.
CTGAAAAAATAGATCCTTGAACAAATGAGAAACTCTCAGCAACTGAGAAATGATCACTCAGGCCAGCAATAAGCCACTGAACTGTCTTAATGTTCACCGATTTCTATTGAACAATCACGCTGGAAAATCTCATTCTGTTGTTCTTAAGATGTTATACTACTCTTGTAGGAATGAGAAACTTAGATTATTGATCTTTTCCTCATTTAGAGAGAGAGTCTGTACATTGGTCAAGACGTTCTTCCACATATGTTTTCCATAACGGAGCCTCAGAGTAGGCGTTCCACACAGGAATAAAAAGAGAAGAACCCTGAGGGGAGTGAAAAAGTATCAGGAAAAGCTGCAGGAAATAAAATGATCAAGTGGAATTTAAAAACAGATTGGCAGTTGTTGCTGCAAACGCTATGAGACGAATCGCCTTAAAGTCCATCCGCTGCTGCTAGTGCTACATTTCTCCCTGCAGAGGGGAAACTGCTTTCACTCTCCTCCAGCCTCGTCCATCCTCAGGCCGCGATTATCGCAGCGGCACATGTGGACCAATGTGAAGTGCTGCTGACGAATGCAACCTCGCCCACCTGTCATCGCCGGCCTCACCAGCGGAACAAAGACGAGATGCACTCTGACATGATGCTGACAGGTTATGAATTGTAGAGCGTATACAGGACACTTTTTGTTGGCTGGTTTTTTTCTTATAAATCTGGTGCATTCTGAGGCTTTTTAACATAATGCATCTAAGAAATTCACAGCTGCCGCCTCTCTAGAATCTGTCTGAATGTTTTTAGCTGCATCCTGACAGAATCTAACCCAGTTCTCAAATCAGGAGGCTCTGGCATGCAGGGGAGGAAAAAAAAAAAAACACATCTGCCGACGGGAAGTGTTATTCACGACCCATTTCCACTGAGGAAGGGGATGAAGACGCAATGTGTTAGAATTTATCATAGCATCACCTTCGGCAGCTCTCTGACAGGAGCAGGTTCAGGTGCTCCTGTCAGAGCCAAAATTAAACTTGATCCGCAGATATTCTCTTTTCCGCTTTGCATCGTGTTGCTCAGGTCGAAAATCAAAGTGCAGATGTGCAGCTGTGTGTCTACATCTGGAAATTAGATGTGGCTTTGCGTGCTGTTGTGGTACACACGGTACGGGGACAAAATTAGCTCCCATGTAATGCAAAGAGATCATGCAGCATACAGTACATCTACCAGCTGGGACAGCGAACAGCAGCAACATTAATAGCATTACATTTTTATAACAGCCAGCTCAGAAACTGATCCAAGACCCCCCCTTTCCATTTGTCTAATTATATTTTCCAGACTTGTGATTTGACTTGAAAAATTTTCAACTACATTTAAATATTTGTGGTTCTGAAATTAAAAAAAAGATTCTCTCCTTCCAGCTTCCTAAAAATGAGGATTTGCCGCTTTTCACATGAGAAATAATTCGACTTTTTCAATTTTTGGAAATATGCTTATTTGCTTCGAGTTAAATGTTGAAGTTTGATCGGTACACAAACGTAAGAACATTATGTAAAAAGAACAATTGGAAGTTTTACGGGGCGCTGTAAATATTTCTTGTCGAACAAGAGCCGAGCGCAGTGGCTTCCTGGAGTCTTGCCATCATCGAATCATTGACAGGCACCTAGGAAAGCCTGCCTCCTAGAAATAATGTTCATATACAACTCATTTGCAACGGCAAATATGTTTTGAAGGAAAGGTGACTGTCACCGGATTATATTTTCTATTAACATAATGAGGATATGTAGTTCATTCACGTAATTGAATACTGAATGTATGAATGAAATGTTCACGGACAAGATATGTCATTTGTTTTCTGCCAAAGTATCTGATCTTGCAGAACAATATCCACTTGTAGTGACTACAGCATTAGTAAACTGTTTTATGGTTAGGTTTAGGCACTGGCAGGACGTGGTTGAGGTTAGAGAAAGATCGTGGTCTGGCTCAACACAGAGAAAGTTCACGGTCAGACAAAATGTTTATCTAGTTTTAACCAAAACCGCAGTCTTTCAATAACCTTGACCAAAGTGCTTTGTTGCCTCAACCGAACCACAGACGGGCGTCAGGTTGTCAACATCCACCCCGACCACCTACCAGTGACTCTTGTGTAGTTCATGAACGTAGTTAGAAAATGATTTTGTAATACAGTATATAAACCAACTTTCTAGGAGACAGGGTTGAACGAGGAGACACTTCAGGAGGGCTAATCACCTCCTGTCTCTAGCTCCATACTTAATGCACAGACATGAGTCACATTGATCTTCACATCTAACTCTCAGTAAGAAGCCAAATAAGTGCATCACCTAAAAATGCTGAACAATTCCTCTGAGCCTAACTTCGTTAGGTTCGAAGATTGTTATGGATTTTTCTGTCTGCAGGACCCAGCGAGCTGGACCTCAGTCTACTGGGTGAAACCAGCAGCCTGGCGGATGCTGCTTGCAAGTACAATGAGGTAAGATTACATTTCATTGTTACCTGTCGGGTGTGGTAGGTTTTAGTGTGGAGTGTGATAAGAATCGATACGCTGATGAGCCGAAACATTATGACCACGAGCAGTCTGCCCAGTCTGCGGCTACACCGGCCTATACGCAGCCGGGTTTCAATCCACTGTGTTTTGTCACACATTCCTTCTATAACCATCGTTAAACTTTTCTACGACTTGTGCCACAATAGCTCTTCTGTCGGTTCGAACCAGATGGGATCGCCTACCTTTCGCGGTATTCCCGGTTTCGGACCACTGTTGGTAGGTCCTCAGCGCTGACTGAGCGGGAGCACCACACAAGCCTTGCCCTTTCCGTGATGCTCCGACCCGGTCGACTGGCCACAACAGTTTGGCCCTTGTCAAAGTTGCTCAGGTCTTTACGCCGGCCCATGTCTCAAACCTCATCAAACACACTGACATCGAGAACCGACTGTTCACTTATCTTCTAATATATCTCAGACCTTGATATGCACCAAGGATAATCGACGCGTTATCCGTCTGTGGAATATAGCTGAAAGCTTCAGGAATAGCAAAGTTAATGTGGAAAGTGTTTTGTTCTGATGGATTTTACTGACTTGTACTTTTGTTTGACTTTGGGGAAAAAAAAAAAAAAAAAAATCACCAATCTTTGTATTTAGCCATTGCAATGTTTGAAAACCCCAACAATGGGATGCATTGTAATCATCCATATATCCACCCGGCCTGCCCTTGTTGTTTTTCCACTGGGTTCAGTCATCATGCAGTTTCAAGAGATGTGCCTTTCCCTGCCAGCAGTCACAGTCGGAGAGTGAGTCCGTCCAGCAGAAACCGCCAGCTCCCTGGGAAAGTGTCCCCTCCAGCGGTGCCACAATCCTTCATGGTGTCTGCTTTGAATTGGGTTGAGTTGACCAAGGTCTTAATCTTCCTCGACTTCAGCAAACACTACAGCAGTTTGCAGGACTGTAAGACAGAGGACGGACTGAATCTGCTGACTGCGGCTGCTGACGGGGAGTGGTGCGCAAAAAGACAAAAATGTGACTATTGACTAACAACTGCTTAAAAAGACACACGGAGGAATACTATTAGTTATTTTCCAGAAACAAATGTTTCTGTCTCATAATATGAAAAGTCTAAGGTTCAATCCCAACAGCAGAAACTTTTATAAATCTTATTGCTGTCCTTTTAACTCGATCATCTTCATAACAAGCTCGTATGAGTATTGTCATCAGCAGTTACTTATTTACAATCTTATTGCCCTTTCACAGTGACACTTTTATCCCTTTAAAGAAATCAAATTTTGTATCATCACTAAAAAGCGAAAACCCGAGTCCACATACTTCCGGTCTAACTCTCTCCCTGCTTTTTTATCTGGAAAACAAAACTGACAATGTGCAAAAATTACCTTTTTCAAAAATGTCGAACGGTGAACTCATTTCAAAGGCCGGATGATTCAGCGAGCCACATGTCCAGAGATGCAGAGGGCTGTTGTGCAATGCTCCGGCGACGATGCAGACAAGCATTATTCCTCCACACAACCCTAGTGCTGCAGTGAAGCCTAACCCTGACCTGCGTCTCATTTTCCATTGTCCGACTGTCTTGAGACGAATTGCTCTGCTCTCTCTGCCTCTTTCTCTTCTGCTGTTCTTCGTTGTTTCTCCACTTTTTGTCTCAGGAGTGTTGCTGTCTGATGGAGGTTCTTTACTCTTTGTCAGTTTTCACCCAGGCATGATTTTCAGGGCACAAACACTCCTCTTCACATTTAGACCGTGCATTGAATTCACACCTGGGAGTCTGTTTACCGTTGGCTGCTCAGCAGTGGAGAAGTGTTGGTTTTTTGCTTGGCAGTAGTTCACTGGTAGTTGAGTAAATATCTGTCCTCTGTAGCATTTGCTATCATTTTCTCTCCTTATCCTGCATAACAATGTATCTATATACTTCTTTTTCTCTGTTTTTTATTAACATTTTGCGCATTTTCCCTCATGCACTTGTGTGGAGTGTCCAAAAGTCTCTTTTAAATGGATGGATTCCACTTTTCTCTTGATTGCAGAGTCCAATATCTACATAAACAGGGGGTATCGGCTGAAACCAAATACTGATCTAAAACCGGTACTTTTTCTTTTTCGATTTAAAATTTGCATTACTCCCTGTGTGTAACTGATCTGGATAACTCACATGCAAAATATAATTACATTAATCTAGATAGTTTAGAAATTTTAGTCTTTTTTTATCTAGTAAAGTCGGTAGAGACCAAAAGCAGAGCTAAAAAAAGTTTCAATACTGGGCTTAGATTTGCCAGAAGGTCAGAAACACGACTCCTGAATGATTAACTAAACTAAATGATGTTAAACTGCTGGATGAGTAAATAAGCAACTGCTTGCTAACAAGTTCGCCATATCAGCTTAAAAGGTGATGATATGTAAATGTTGTGTTCGCTACTAGGTTTCGCTGCCACCAAGTGGACAAAAACAGCTACTGTTTGTCAGCTAATGTTTAAAAGGTCAAGAATGTTGAGCCCACGCGGATGAGAAGTGCTTGAAGTGCTCAACAAAATGAAAATTTGAACATCTAGAAATTGCATGACAGATTGTGTGATATGAAAAAAAGCTCCAGAACATGATCATGATAAAGAACCTTGTGTTCAGATTGTTTTCGTCAAATACATATGCCTGTTGTATTTATTAAGTTCATTATTGGGCGCTGGTTCCAATCCAGTACATCGGATTGGTGCATTACCACAGCTTTTGGCAGGAAAATGGTCAGAATATTGGCACAAAATATCAGCCAAAATTGGTTAAAACCTAGTAGCAGGATGTGGAAATAAATTGCTGCAGAGTAGGTTTACTTAAATACAGTTCCTCACCTTCATACTCTCATACTTCATACTTCTATCGATATGTTTTTTCCATGTGTGACTGTTTACAGAGCTGACATTGTTTAATCTTCACCGGCCCTGCTCACAGATACAATTACTCTCACACCCAGGTGTTTTGTTACCTGCCAGCCGACATCCTGCTGGGTTTCTGGGCTTCGTGGCCGACTGTGATTTCCTAATAAAAACACTCTTAGTCGTGCCTGTTAAAAGTGAACTTCAAGTAAGGCTGATCAATAATTATCGACTGATGTCCCCTACTCATCATTATTCAGACCCATTCAGACTCAAGATAAAGCCTGGTCTGTCAATACAATACGGCGGTAATCTTTGTAGTGGAAACCACAGAGCGGCTCGAAGACTAGGAGAAGGCAAACAAAAAGGGGCAGTCAGCTGACTGAAGACGGCGACGTCCCTGTGCAGCCCTTCCTATCTTTTTTGTAAAGTGTAACAAAGACGCTGTGCAGCCTTGTCATTCCATATTTGTGGCCTCTGACATATGACGGAGATGGATTTTGTTAGCATGCTGATCCACAGAAGGTGGTAGAGGAGGAAGACAGAAGGTCAGAGCGGCTATTTTGGGTCTCTGTTGTCAAAACTCATGGACGTTTTCCTCCCATTATTTCTTACTTTCTATCATCTCTAGTTTATTCCTGATGAGAGAACATCTACAGCTGACGTAGCTTGCATTTCTGAGTCACTTATTGTGTTTGATGGCGCGTTTTTCCTATTCGCATTAATAACTGGCCAAATGTAAACAATGCTTTTTCCAGAGTAACTACAATGATGTTTATTAGCAGAACTCTTGAAAACGTCAAAGGTAAACATTGGGTTTTTGGTATCAGTCAAGAACGAGAACAAGAGCCTCTCTCTACTCTCACTGTTTTGAAACAGAGAAGAAAACATCTCTTCCATTACATTAAATGAATATTACAATGAAAAATCTCTAAGTTAAGTACCTAGTAATGACCCTTTGTAGGCTCTAAGAGGTGGCTCTGGAAAATTTGTGGTTTGCGGACAAATGCCACCTGTAGTTGAATCCATCAACAGAGTCCGCATTGGGAAGAGGGTCGACTAAACACTGGACTTCAGTATAGGGTGACCATTGTTCATTTTCCATTTCAAACTGATAATCATGGTTGTTTCTTTTATTTGTGATCATTCTATATCCTTAAGTTTTTGTAACTGTGACGACGAAGGTCCTCTAATCTTAAACTACTTATTTTAACCTAAACCTTGATCTTTCCCCAAACCTAACCGAGATGTTTTTGTGCCTAAACCTAACCAAACCCTTACCATAGCACCGTCATGTCATAAAAAGGGTTAGTTATTCATTTTTTCAATGTTCACTCTGTTCCAAACAGTCATGATTTACTCTCACAGTAACTAGCCACGTCACTTCTGTGTCATGCTTTCGGCCTCACGTAGCTGCCACTCTCCGCTGGAAGTAGAGCATACAGCAATTTCTCGGCAAACCGAATACGTCTTCGTCCTCGATAAAAACAATTTTTTTTTTTCTGCTTCTGTTGTCAGAGAACAGAATAAGTACAGAAAAACTGTGATTTGATGTGCACACGGCCAGAGTAAAGTTTGCCGGGGAAGGACAGTATCACTCAAGAACTATGAAGCCACACAAAGTGAAACCGTCATGTAATGTTTAGGAAACAGCAAAATGCAACAGCTCCAGGCCTGTTCTCTGGACACTTGTCAAAAGGTACTGTGGGATTGGAGGGAATCGTTTTCCCACAAGACTGAGGATTTGTCAAAGTTCAAACTATCTAGCACTGTACTCTTGCTTCAGTAAGTGAAAACCACATGGATGATTAGTTCAAACAAACTTCCATCGTCACAACATCACAGCAGAAATGCGCTGGCCATCATACTGCTGCTTTCTGTGTGTTGATGATGATGACGGGCATCCTTCGGCCCACTAGAGCGCCTCCAGGCTCGTTTTGAGAAACATGACGGTTCAGTGTCACGGTGTCGAGGTTTAATCAGTCGAGGACAGCAGCCGCGGCTTATTTGATTAGATCACACACCAGGTGACTCACCGGGATGATGATGTGGAGGAGCTGTTCTCAGAAATGAAGACTGAGAGACACTTCGTGCTGCTGTTAATAACAACGTTGTCCTGCTCCTTCAGATGTCTGTGCAATTTTTAGCCTCACGAGAGGTGGGGCTCTAGACACGAGGTTGTTAGTGCAACGTTTCAACAATTTGGTCCAGTGTGGTCCAGTAAAATCCAGGGAATTTTTCCTTCCGATATTCATTTCAAGCAAACGATGAATCACGATGACTTTGGTCACTGTCAGACATTCCCAATAACTCCAGCTCTGAGTGAACTCGGTTTAAGCAATATGACACGAAGGCAGCATAAATGCAAAAATGACAAATATTAGCACACTCACAAGCTAAACTGAGCTGGTGAGCGTGGTAAACATTACACCTGCTAAATGTCAGCATGTTGGCATTTGATAGAATTTATTAGCAAGTGATAAAGATCTAAGAAAACCAAAGTTGTCTCTCCAGCATCAGCTGCTTATTTATTTCATGCTGTTAGTTGAGCATTACAGCATCACAAAGCTGCTAACATGGATACTGCTCGGAGACTTTAGGTGTTGTTTTTGGGATGTTTGCGTAGGAGTGTGTGTTTATGACTGTAAATGTGTTGTATCACATAATGTCGCTCATCAAAAATATACAGTATCAATTAAAAAAAAAAAAATTCAGTCTTATGTTACACAGTGTTTGTGTGTGTGCGTGTGTGCGTTTACATATTCTGTCTCAGTCACGTCTAAGCAATCCCTGCTAGTCATGTGTTTCTCTCTCTTTCTATCTCCCTGCGTCATCAGAACCAGTTGGTGTACCCACATGCCAGGGCTCTTTGTTGGCACCCGGCACTCCCCCACACTGACGGCATTTATTTAACACTAGCAGAGCTCTGCTTCACTTTATTCTGCGCATTGGTTACTGTTCTCCGACGGAATAAAACTGCAGCTCCACCCTGACCCCTCTGCAAACAGCCGCAGAGTCCAAATCATAGCCATTAGGAGCCAGTATCAGCACGGTGCGAGTTAAAACCCTGGCAATAGATGGAAAGGTCGAAGGAGGTCTGTTTTCTTCGGCTTCCGTTTTTCTTTTCTTCGTCATCCGTCTGCAGATGATGTCAAGCTGTTTTCTGACAGTCATTCCCTCAAACTGCAGATTAAAGTACAAAAACAATTCAGTGCGTCATTGGTTTCGGCACAGTGTGAGGATGAGAAGAGCAATATGTGTTTAGCGCAACACTGCTTCAGTGAGATACATCGACACCAAGACTGTTGATGATTAATCGGAAATATATATCCTGAATAATATATATCCTCTTGTGGACTGAATAAGGATTTCAACAGACATTTTGTAGTCTTGTCCTCTTTTTGCTGAGCTATTTCATTGACGATTTATTATCAGCTACTACATTGTACTACATTGAGTGTTTGTTAATTAATTTTTCCACTTTCTTGTTAATTTATACGGTGAATGATGGTGAGGAAAACCGTTTGTCTAACAACACTAAGAGTCCACAGCCATGCTAGCGGCGCTGTGAGGCGGCTGTACCTGAGCTAAATGCTCACAGTAACAATGTTAACATGCTACTGTTTAGCAGATGAAATGTTTCCCATGCTCACTGTATTCGTTTAGCGTGTTAGCATGCTAACATTTGCTCATTAGTGCTAAACAAGAAGTATAGCTGAGGCCAATGGGAATGCCTTGACTTTTTCCAGAGACTTTAGACTTTACGTGTTGTTATAAATCAGTATTTTATCCCGTGAAACTTTGACCAGAAAATGGCAAAAGGTTTAAAAGCTAGGGGATCAAAGTTTTTACATTTCATCCTCTGGGGACCATTAATGTGTGTAGCAGGTTTCTCAGCAGCAATCCATCCGATAGCTGTAGAGATGTTTCAGTAACAAGCAAAAAATGTCAACTTGCTGGTGGCGCTAGAGGAAAAGTAAAGGGACCACCAAAGTCATTAGAATTTATCTTCTGGGGACCCTGAATATATGTAGAAAACTTGATGACAGTCCATCTAATAGCTGTTGAGATATTTCACTCAGGAACAAAGTGGTCCAAAAGCGACCGACAGACTGAAATTGCCATCCCACAGCCATCCCACTACGTTGCAACCCCTGGTCAGTATCACTAAAATGTTAAGTAATAACAAATCCTGTCCATTTGTCCGTTAGCGAGATTCCAGTGTTTTATTTTTTTAATATTTTGTATGTCCACCTTTATTTTTGAAGACAGATTCCTATCCTCGGGGCATAGATGGTACCGGTCTAAGACAAATCTGTGGAGACATGTTCCGCCATTCTTCACAGATGATTCTTTTCAGCTGCTCTTTGCTGGAGGCGTTCTGTGGCTCAATCTTCTGCTCTAAAATAATACTCCAAAGGTGCTCTGCTGGATTCAAGTCAGGGGACATGCTTGGTCATAGGTTTTGTCTTTTCCCCCCTCTTGTGTGATTTTTGCAGCGTGTTTGGGAAATTCTGCTCCTGCCAAGCTTCTTGAGACCGGGAATCATTTTTTCCTTTAGTATTTTGATATACAAACTTGCATTCATAGGGCCATATATAAATGTAATCTCACCTACACCTTTTGCACACATGCACCCCCATTTCAGCACACTTCCACCTCCATGTTACACGATCAGCCCTATGCAGTCACTGCGGTAGTCCTGGCCAGGTCCACACATAACATGCTGGACCCCATCTGGTCCAAACAAATTTATTTTGGTTTCATTTGACCCAAGACTGTGCTGCCAATATTAAAATCAGGCCTCTTTTCGTGTTCTTTGGCAAATTTAAATCTTGCAATTTTTTTGCCGATTTGTGAGAAATGGTTTGCTTCTTGGACCCAGTTCATAGAGGGTGACTTCATGCAATGTCCTTCGCACTCATCATCCACTGAGACACCAGTTTCCACAAGTGATCCTTGTGCCAAGTCAGAACCTCTTACCGATCTTTTTTTTTCAGTGCAGGATTGCGTAAATAGCGAATTGTGCATGGCGTCATTTTTCGAGGCGCCTTCTGTTATTGGCTGTATGGCTCTTTCTATACATCCTAACCATTTGCTGCAGCTTTGTCTTGGCTCTTGTTCAGTAACCTACCGATGTTCTTGTACCGTCTCCCATCTTTGGTGCCACCATCTGGTTTCCTACATGTTCAGGCATTCCCTTACCATGTGGAGCCATGTTGCGTTAGAGTCAACCCAGGTCACAGGGGATGTGTACAGGGTCACGGGTTATTTTACAACCGTGTTCATGCAATTGGCCTTGACTGTAAATCACAGCTGTAACAACTTTTGTTGCAGTGATCAGAGGTAAACTCACTTTTGCTGCATTGAGGTTGTACTTTGGGGCCTGTATTTTCAATGCAGTTTATCTAACCTCTTTGTTTTTAAATCAGATACCCTACATTTCAACTTAAAAAGAAGACAGTTATTGTAAGATGATACAATTTGGAATCATGTAACATTTTTAGTGATATTGCACAGGGGTGCGCTCAGCTCTGTTGTACAGTCCACTTCTCAGTGAAAGGAGTCAGAATACTTTTTGGCTTTGTGAAACGCGAAAACAATTCAGTTAAATTATTTGGGCACAGTATGAATATGAGAAGAGCAGTATGTAATACTATCCGCACTACGCTGGCAGATGGTCACCTCACGCTGTATTTTATGTGCTAATTAGATGTTTTTCCCTCAAATGTGAAGTCGGATGCTCAGTTTTCACACATTCAATTGCTTTTCGGCGGGTTGGGAAGTGAAATGAAACACGGAGGTGATGAAGCACATAATGGATCGGCCCCTCTCTGATAGCATTGTCCCTGAGACCTGCCAGCAGAGATAATAGATGCCTAGTCAGATTTTTGTAAATTTGTTATACAACTTGAATAGTCTCTACTGCCAAAAAAAAAAAAATCATATTCTGGTACTTGTTGTAATGTTGTATGTTGTGTTGGTTAATGCGGCTGTGTCACAGTTTGCACTAAAAAAAATAAAAAGTGACAACACCAGCATCTAAGTTTTAAAGGAACTTTCAAGTTGTACATTCAAGTTTGTGAAAAACTCAACAAAAATGCGAAGCCTGATTTGTATTCCCTCTCTACTCCCACAAATTGGTGCTTGCATGACTGATCAGTTTCTGTGTTCCAGTTGAATCATCCATTAACAGTTTAATTTTAAACCTCTCTCTTCCTCATCATTATTCGAATAGAAACGAGACAGCACTTATCTACAGAGTCCATTGGGCGTGTGGGAGGGTATTTCACAAATTATTCCCTCAAATTGTCCCAAATCATTGATTAAAATGATTAAATCATCCATTCAATATAATTATTTTGTTCCCTTTATTTAGTCGCTTGTATCCTCAAATTATTTAATGCATTCTGTCCGATTAGTAGTGGTAAGTTATCGCCTTCATTTCATTTGTCTTTCATTTGCCGACATTCATGCTGTTGGATTTACAGAAATTGTTTTGTTTTTTTTTCGTTTTGATATTGGATTCAAATACATGCACAGTACATACTGTATTTGGGGATTTGACCATTATGATTGACTTCGCTTAACCACTGATATTTAATGAGATGACAGATTGTTTTCCAAAAAAAAAAAAAAAAATCTTTGATGATACAGGATGTCGATTTATGAAGAAGAAAAACTAACTGGCCAATTAGCAATTTAAGAGCATAAATTATTAATTCCTGTATTTTTTTACATTAAAAATGGGTCAAACAGAGCGTTTTAAGCTTCTTTCAGCTCATTGTTTTGGTTTTACATCCCGCAACTTTTCTGCTTCAGTTGAAAGAAAACAGAAAACAGCTCTATAAAAAAAACAAAAAAAAACAAAAAAAAACTGGACTGAAAAATACTACTACGAGACAGACAGAGCGAGCTGGTGCTGGTGTACGCGGGTGCATTTACAGCGTACGAAAAAGAGAACCAGATTTCTCAGGGTTGACCAACACCAAAAAACAAGAAAGTAAAGTAGTATATTGATGGACTTACAGCAGTTGTCCAGAAACGTGGATCTAAATGAATGCTAAATGCTAATCTTGCTCTGTGGCTGCTGGATAAATAAGCACTGTTTTGCAAACACGTCACGTTCTTTTTAAAATTTAAAAAGCAATAATATGTTCTGTTTAAAGCTTTTTTGTAGTGCCCCCAAGGTGGCCAAGAAACCCTTCAATTCAGGTTTAAGTTGCAGTATCAATAACTAATCCATGCAGCTGAGCAGAACTGCAGATTCAGCTCCAACCCACAAGCAAAGCCTTTCACATTCCACGTAATTGTTTGATCCACTTAATATAATAATATTGATTATAGCAGCTTTAAATAAGCTAAGGGATCAAGTCTCAAATCAGGGAACGCTTTATCTCCATTTTATTAAAAAAGTAATGCTTTTATTAAATGATGACAAAAGTTAATATCTGGCTTAGCAAGACAAGCTAAAATGATTTTTTTTCCGTCATGGCTCTGAATATTATCTTCCTCTCTACACAGACATACTTCACAAAGATCAACAGTGATCCCAGTGTAATCATTCATTTTGTACTTTTTGTTTTGTTTTGTTTTTTTGTTTCTTTACCTGTTTTTGTTCTCAGCCATGCAGCCTTTACACGTTTGCCTGTTTCTGCTGTGACCAAACGGTTAAATCATAAAATTAATTATTTTTTAATCCTGCAACTCGAGCCATTAGCAGGTCATTTGTGCCAGAGTGATGCAAATGGCCAAAGCTGAGGGGGATAACCATGGAAACCTGCAGAAATGAGGCTTGATTGTTTTTGGAAACGGTCTCAAATGTCTGAAATAGTTGATGTGCACTTGAATCCAATGAATCAGATTTCACCTTGAAACAGATTAAACTAAGTGGAAAACGTCTGCCCTGGTTTGACTCTGACTGTTGCTGACTCTGTAATTGTGATTCAGTCCTCCTCCAGACTCAGACCATGTTTGCTCCAGGGAGACTGAGGGTTTACTCAGCACTCAGTCTTATTCTCCCTTTGTCAAACCCTCTTTAATCTTCTTTTCTTTTTTCCTCTCTGTCTTGGTCCCTATGCTTTTCCTGTGTTCTTTTGCTACGTTTGGACTCACGCTTTTTCTGTGTGTCTCTAGTTCAATTTCCTTTGTCTCGTTTTCACAACGTTATATGACCATAAGTATGTGGACATCCCAGTCTTCTGGTCTTAATGCTACAAGATACTGTTATGCTTTAAACAACAGTGTCCTTCCAACTTTGTGTCTGAGTAAGGCCCTTCCCATGTTCAACATGACAATGCCCCCGTGCACAAAGCCAGGATCTGGTTTTGCAAAGATATTGCAGACGAGTCTCTACATGGATAGATTATCGTACGGGACTGGCGGGCACAGGCCCCGGAGCCTGAGAGGTCACTGGGCCCCGGGGCCAAAGCCTCTGTATGAAGTGAATGTCAATAGATCTTGTCTAAAAGTCTTAGAGACACAAAATGACTGCAAAAACGCACAAAATGAACACACAGATGCAAAATGACCACAAAGAGACGCACGACAATCGCAGAGATGCAAAGGGATCGCAGAGAGACGCAAAACGATTGCAGAGAGACACAAAAGGACCATAAAGTGATGCAAACAACCAGTAAGAGATAAAAAAAATGACTCCAAACACACACACAAATGAACACAAAGAGACGCAAAACGATCTCAGATACTCAAAACGGCCACAAAGAGATCTACACAAACAGAAAGACACAAAATGAACACAAAAAGCGGTGTTTGTTGCCGCAAATCTTTGTCTTTGTTAAAACGCATGCAAATGACAACAAATGTTTGAGTATGTTCATGTGAATCTCTCATCTTTCCAGGCTGAAGAGGAAGAACAAATCGGGTATGCTGAAGGACCTGCAGAAAGTGAGTTGATGAAATTATTGATTATGATTGATTGTCTGTATAAACAGTCAAACAGTCTCCCCATCTTCCATCTATAACACACAGTTGACAACACGAGACTGTTTCTTATCACTAAAGCTTTTATTAGCAGTTACACATTTAGCCCGTTCTGCCTTCTTTCATTTCATCGAGCCTTTCATCACACACGCACACGCACACGCACACACACACACACACACACACACACACACACACACACACACACACACACACACACACACACACACACACACACACACACGCACAGTTCCATCTCAGTAAATGCCACGTGTCATGTAACTGTTATTCACCAGATGCCTGTATGAGACTCTCCCTGTTGCCTCTGTCTGTGTGTGTGTGTGTGTGTGTGTGTGTGCATCATAGGCTACTTTTGGGGACAACTTTAAGACTAAAGACCAATAAATTGGGGACGGTTTGTCCAACTGGGGACAAAAGCCATGTCCCCAAACAGGATAAAGCTAATTCTTGGGTCAGTGGTTAAGGTTAGGGTTATGTTAAGTCTCCAGGAAATGAATGCAAGTCTATGTAATGTCCCCAAAAAGAGACCAAGATCAACCTTTGTGTGTGCGCGCGTTTTCATCAGCATCGCTCTGAATCAACGGTATTGACTGTGTAATGGGAGGGGGGGACCCGTCTGTAGCTTCATCATCATCAGTTAGAGCTGATGTTTATCTTACTGCAGCAGCAGAGGACAAAAATGAGGAGGAGGAGGAGGAGGAGAAGACCCGTCCAATTAAGCGAGGAAAAAACCTTGCATTTAGTCAGCAGACCAAAACCCAACAATATTCAGTTTACACTCATATAAAACAAAGAAAAGCAAAAAAAGCTATGTTTTTAATCAATTATCAAAATAGTTACCGATTATTTTTCTATCAGTCGACTAATCTATTCATCAACTAATCGTTTCAACCCTATATTTGTACAAAAAAGTAAAGTACATTACTTTCAGAAATGCTGCAAAAACACTGAAGATTAGCACAAACACAGTGGTTAAAGTGGCTCAAGCCTTTTCCCCTTTGTTACCTTTTGGTAAATTTCCCCCAATGGACCAAATGAATAAATAAATACATATGATGTCAGTGGTATAAATCCCATTGGCATTGATTAATGACATATTGTAACAATAGTGACAATTTATATTAGACCAAATTACATGTCACATCTTTAACTGGGGGTGAATCGCCTTCGTCTTCATAACGCTAATTAAATTAAATAATTAGCGATGACTAAATGCAGTTGCTAAAAAAATAATACAGTACACTGAGTATTAAGAAAAAGGGGATCAGAGGGGATGCTGCTGTTTTTTTAACCTGAGCCACTGCCCTTTCAAAATGTCTGTGCACGTCTATGGAGATTAGTATATCGTTCATACTGCATGCCTACTGTCTGAGTGAGTGTCCACCGTGGGAAATGAAATCTAAATGCAAATTGGAAGGAAGAAAAAACGTCCCTTATTGCTGTACCTAGTGTCAGTGCAGAAGGTTGAAGTTGGAACTGCAAGTTAGCCTGCAGGCTAACACACAGCAAAAGCAGACTACGATAACCAAAGGGCTCCTCGCACTGATGCTTTTCAGGCATGTGGTGGTTTAAATTGAGACGCAGGTGAGCAACTAGTGAAGTCAGCTGCTGACAATAAGCAGATCAACTACCGACAGACCTTCCTCACTGCAGATATTTAGACTTTGTACAGCTCGGAGAAGCTCTGGATCAACCAAACGGAACGAAACCGTCGTTAGTGTTAGGAATCACACCTATTTTTCTGACGAGTCAAATATAACCGCCCTGAGAAAATGTTATTTTCAGCTGAAAAAGGGAAAATGTATTTAGATTTATTCTTCCTTTTGAAAAGAACCCACAGCGTTTTGTGTAAATATGTTGCTCTGAACAAAACCCATTTAAGGTTAAGATTTAGATTTTAGCATCTACCGATAAATAACGAGAAATTACAGCACAGAGATGCTAAAGATATGTCGGAGGTCACAAAAGGAGAACTGCTAAATTTGGGAGAAATCAGTGCAGAGTAGAGCTGCAACTAATGATTATTTTCATGACCAGTTTATTGACTGTTTCTCTGGAAAATTTCAGAAAATAGTGAGGCGACGATAGTGAGGTGCCAAATAAAATTTCCCCAAGCCCGGGATGTGTTCAAATTGCTTGTTTTATTCAATGAAGAGTCCAAAAATATTGAGTTTACAATCAGATATCACAAAGAAAAGCAGCAAAGCATCATATTTTAGAAGCGTTAACCAGCAAATTTTTGGAATTTTTGCTTGCTGTTCACAAATGCTTTTTGTATAGCCTTTAGAAATTTACAATGTTCATCCAGCATCAGTTGGGTTCTACTCCATTTTACAGGTGTAAAGGCACATTAACCTGCTTCTGACTGAATGTGACAACCGTACGTTTATCAGTGAATGTATCTGTACACAACTGCTTATAAACAGTTCTTCTGTCAACGAGTAAAAAGAACTGAATGTGAATTACTGTAACTATTATGTGTGTGTGTGTGTGCGTGCGTTCATGTACATTGTGCTTCGTGTGCGCTGATCTGTACCACGTGTTAAACTCTGATTTTCTTTCCTCTGACAGGTTTTAGTACAGAACAGAGGAAACCAAAGGTCATCTTCATGATGGGTACGTACAGGTGGTGGAGCTCGCTCACACACACACACACACACACACACACACACACACACACACACACACACACACACACACACACACAATAATAATGAGCAGCTGCTGACTGTTCGGCTGGCTGTTACTTAAACTAGCCCCATTCATACACACACACTGGCGGACACACACATAGGCGGCAGAGTGTTGCGGAAAGAGACAGATTCGCACCGGTCGGTCAGATCAGCTGCTCCGAGATTTTTCTGCAAAAAAAAAAAAAAAAACTCAGGCTGAAGCTACGTTCAGGAGCGTCGCTGGAAGGGAAATCGTTCATCAGCACAAAACAAGACATGGATGTTGTTTTTTTTTTTAAATGAAGAGAATAGACGTGGTGTAAGATGTCAAACTGAGGTAAAATCAGCAACGATGCAGTTTTTAATTTTTCACTACAAGTCCTCATTTAAAACTTCGCTCACAAAAGCCGTCAAAGTAAATGTTTAATCTGTATTAAAAACAGCATTTTAGCTGAGTGTAAAACTGGCTACATTTCATTACTGCTGTTGCCTGAAAACTCATTTATTTTGTAGGTTTTAAAAAGGTGATATTTTAAGAGTTACTTTTCATAAACACCAAATTTATTTATTCATATTCTGCCTACTACTGATGGATGTATTTATGTATACGCTGTATTTTTAGATGGTATGATTTGAGATAATTACTGCATTACCTCTGTCAGGTTTGATGGCTTTAACCCCAGATGCGGAGATCCAAATGTGGTCCATTTAAATAAATCCTGAGTCAATGTGCAGGTGTTACTTTTTCATGTAATGACGGTTTCCTGTAGCCTTTGCACCTTTGCACGATTTGCATATAATTACACTCCTTTGTTAATTTTGGGCTGTTTTCCTGTTCTGAGAAAGTGATCTAAATCTCTTTAAAATAACGTCTAAAGTAAAAATCACCGAACCGGAACACGCCTGGTTTTCAAACTCCATCAAAAAGGTTTTTGTGGTGCTGAAACAATGCTGAGTCAATTAATTAATACACCTCAATGACTGACAGAAGTTTAGTCAATCAATATGATATCAGTAATCAGATTCACTAATAATTCTGGTCATCTATTGTTTAAGTCCTTCATTAAGCAAAATGGCAAACGTTTGCTGGTTCCAGCTTCTCAAATGTGAGGATTTGCTGCTCGTCTCTGCTTTATATCATTGTTAGCTGAATATCTTTGGGCTTTTCGACTCTCGATCAGATGATGAGTCAATTAATAGACTAATTGATTGACAGAAAAACAATCTGCAACATATCAATTCATGTGTTCTGTCATTTTTCAAACAAAAATGGCAAACATTCGCTGATTGCAGCTTCTTTAATGTACGGATTTGCCGTCTTTCTGTGTCATATGTCATTGTAAATTGAGTATCTTTGGATTTTGAACGTGTCGCCCTGGGCCCTGAGGAATTATGATGGGCATTTTTTCTTTCGCCGTATGACATTTCATGGAAAGACAGTACTTACAGTCTGAATAATTAAACAAAGGGAAAAAAATCATTTACAGATCAGTTGTTAACGGAAGCAACGTGAGTATATCTATCTAATTAAAATTACATAATTTTCCTTCTGAAATGTAGCAGGAGTGACAGTAAAGGTCTAACAAAACTCAAATACACAAACACTGGTGCCTGAAGACTGGGGACTCAGGTGCAGCGGTAAATGTACTTATTTACTTCCCACCTCTGGAGGCAGGCAGCGGTGCATGTTTGTCATCAGTTAGTACGCTGCGACAGCACAGTGAGGCGGCGCACTTCGTTCTGCTAATCGAAGACAGGACGGAGCGATGGAGGTTAATGAGAGATCTGGGGCACAAAAGGTCTCCATTAAACCACCGTTCACGTTTTCTACCATGGAAGAACATTAAAGATACGGTCGCTAAAAGATTATTTAATCAGCACCGTGTGTGTGTGTGTGTGTGTGTTTGTCTGTGTGTGTGTGTGTGTGTGTGTGTTCCCTTTCACGCCCATGCGGATTATAGACCAGTTATCTGTATTAGTGTTAAAATCCCTTTCTCTGGAAAATGACATGACAAATCCCCACTGATCTGTATTAACACCAGTTTGTCTGATTATTTGAGAGACAGACGTGGAACGAGACCAGGAGCCTTTTCTCAGCAGGAGCGGAAAAACTGGAGGAAAATGCCAGCTGTATATATAACAACTGTCACTCTGATAGACTCAGATCTGTCTCCTGAGCATATTTTATCCCACATTATGAAAGGTCGGCCCCTTCAAGCGAAACATGTTAATGATTTTGATTCTGTCTACACCAAATTGTGATTATGCTGCCAGTGTGTTGCTGACAGTCTCCTGGACATATGGTCCTATAGGTTTATGTAATGGCCACAACTTTTAAATAATTTCAGATTCGTTTCTGAGAAATCATGCAGTCACCCACATTTAATTCACCTACAACATGACTGGGAATTTAAAACTGAACTGATTTAAGCTGCAGCCGTTTTCCCAACAGCGTAATATTTACCTTACTTACTGTAACAGAATTTTAAAGCGCCGTGAATGGATGTTTCTTTGCTGAAACACACCTTGGGGAGTTGTAGTTAACGTTTAAATCAAAGTTTTTATGTACAATAGCTTGTACCTTCGACTTTTTATCAAAGAAGCAGATATTTTTAAACAGTTCTTCCTTTTTTTTTGCTAACGATTGACCCATGAGAGTTTCATGCTGATCCAAGCTGTGGAAGGGCTCCAACTGTGAGTCATGTAACATTGTCTATGGCAAAAAATTAATGGAATCACTCCATACACAACTCTATAGATTAGATTATTGTCTTTTTTTTCCCCCCCATTGTGGTTATTTTCAGTTTTTGAAAATAACTGCAGTGCTGTAAACAGCTGGCCGCTGCTGGAAGTGACAGTGACAGTCATAAGAGCAGCGAGAGTGAACCAAAACAGTAAAGCTGCGGGCCACAAAACCAAAACAGCGAGCTGAAAGACGCTAAAACCCTTCGAGGAGCTGATGGGAGCTGCAGAGTCAGGTGGTAATTATCTGTGGGTCCCTCACTACGAGCGACGCCCTTGTTTCATGACACAGTCACCTGATCTATTGTTGATATAAAACAGCAGTTTTAAAAATAGAGTGTGTTCCCAACTTCAAAGCAGCCCGGCAATTCACTTTATGTCTGCATTCTTCACAAGGGTACAAGGACCAAAAATAGTCCATTTGTTTTAATTGAAGCAGAGCACCCTCCTCGTTAACGAGCTAATCAGCATCTGTGTTTTGGACACGTCATTTCCACTGCACTAATCTAGGGAAAACTGGCCACAGTAATTTATGAAAAAGAAAATTTTAAAAATGAATAAAGAAATGAAATCATGAAATGGTGTCTGTTTAAGAGACGTTGGAGTGCAGACGTTTACAGCTGCTTAGATCAAAGCGTCTTCCCAGTCGTAATGCTTAGCCACACATAATACAAAACCCTTAATTCTGCTTTATTCAGAGCATTTTCACATTTTCATGAGCACTCCAAAACCGGAGTTGCAAAGTGCTTTACAACAAACGATAACGGCAAAGACTAAACTGTGTAGCGCAAGCAAAAACTGACCTGAACGCTAAACTATGCGAAACGGTCGGCATGAGTGCAGCTGGTGTCTTAGCTATTGACACGACGACCCACTATCTGAAGAAGTCAGTTATTTGTGTGAGAGCAGGAGGGTGTGCCTGCCTTCATGATCGATTCTGTGTCACCTCAGAGGACACGTTTTCTTTCTTGCCACGTACAGACATCATGCTGGCTTTGAGAACTCCGTCTCTGGACTCCCTGACACAGCAAGATGACTCCTCGCTTCTGCATTAAAAAAAAAAAAAAAGCGCCAGCCCCGTCTCCTCCTTTCGCTCTTTCCCCAAGTTGCTGATGCTGCTGCTTCAGGGGAGACCCAGGTTATCTGTCAGACTCCGGTCTCTTATCAGGTGAACACAGGCTCAGAGACACTTGCTACAAATCTCTCTGCCATTTAAAATGCTGATGAGAAAAAAAAAAAATAATAATAAAACTGCAGCATTATATATATATATAAGTTTCTAAGAGATGGTGTGATGGTCTCTAGGCACAGACATTAGATTGGGTTAATCCTCAAATTGAAATAAAGGAAAATCTACAAAGTAATTTGTTGAGGTACCAAACGTATTTGCTGCTACATAAAAGTCGCACAGATACGGAAAAGCCTGCTGGAAGCTGCTACACGCATTGTTGTGTTAAATTGGATCGTGTGTACCTCGCTTTGTAAAAGCATTTTAGTTCATGATATGTTGTTGGCTTTGGTGCTGTTTTTGCTGAACATCCCCACCTGCCACGTTCTGCATGTTGCCGATCGTAAAATACCCGCTGAACAACACGTGGAGGTGGAACTACAACCGGAGATTCAGTCAAAAGATGTCGTAAGTACGAGCTCTTGTTGACATCTGATGTTAAAAATTAATAAAAGTCCGTTACAGCTGTTCAAGAAAAGCTATTAAATACGTATTCTCAAACTGCTTTAATTAAAAGCCGGGAGAGAGGAGTTTTGGGTGGTCTGGGTTTGCCCGTCCATTAACTCCCTGACTATAAAAACTGGAGGAAAAGGTGTAGCAGTCTTCTGCAGCGGTGCTTCAGAAGACAGGCAGTGATAATCCCGGCGGGAAATGCTAATGTGAGGTGTCACCCGGTTTTCTGGGCTTTTAGTTTTTCTTCTTTTTCTTTCCTCTCTGTTCGCGTCTCCTCTTCTTCATGTTCTCATCACACTGCTTCTCTCTCACTTCCATCTTCCCCTTTTCCCATTTTCCTCCCCTCGCAATCACGCCGTCATTTAAATGGTGAAAAACCTGCTGTTGGCGAGAGAGGTAATGTCGGTTGTTTTGAACTGATGCAATGGCAATTTTGCACTCTGGTGGAACTGGGTGGAAAACAGTTAAAAGATGCCATTAGCAAGAAAAACCCACCATGTTTGAGCCAATGTGGAGGTTTCTAATGATATTTTTTTTTCCACAAGTACTTTTTTTTATTTTAATATTGTCTTGATGTTATTTTATAATAGTTTAGTGAAATAATAATTGAATCAGTTTGTGTCATTTATCAAATAAAAATGCGAAATAACATTTGTAGGTTCCAGCCCTGTAACGTTTGGATTTGTAGGTTTTATTTCATATCAATAAAAATTGAATAAAAAATAAAAGAAAAATTCCCCTTCTCTATAGCCCCAGCCCCGTATTTACTGTCGCTATGCCTACTACGCTCTCTAATCCTGGCACATACTCTGTTTTCACGGACAACTCGTCATTAGTGGCAATTTTTGAAACACTGTTGGCGACCGCTTTTATTTTTTTTGGTGGGCGGAAATTATGTTATTGTATTCACTGTAGCTAGTTGGCTAAATAACCGTAACTCTGTGATCTGGTTGAAAACTCTGTCGTCCACCGACTTTGTAATGTGTCTTGTTGACTCGTATGAAAATGAGACACATGCAAGAGGGTCTTAGATATGCGTCTGATGTAAAACACAATTGCTTTTTCTAATGTAACCTGTAAAGCCACATAATAAGGCGGGTGGCTAATGATATGCGAATGATCTCCCTAACGCCCCATGCAAACCAACTTTAACAAGTGGAGAAAGCCAAAGCTTGACAGGCCTCCTTTACTGCGTTACGTTTGCTGAGCTATGATTGGACAGTTGTCGGTCAACAGACTAATTGATAACTAAAGTAATAAGTTCCAGCCCTTGTCCTACAACTATTGTCACACTTCCTGTGTGTCTTAGTAGAGGTTTAAATCGTCTTCTATTAAATACTCAAAGGGTGTGTTAGGGGGCTGAGTGTTTGGCCTTAGTATTCGCCCGCTCGTCTCACTCAGGCTACGTCCCGTTGTCCGTGTCTCTGCAGAGAAACCACTGGCTCCAGAGCAGCCATCTTGCTACGCTCTTTTTTTTTTTTCTTCCAGTGCTGAGAAATGAATTCGATGTGACCTCAGTGAACAAAATCCTTGAAATTGGATGCTGACAGTGGAAAAGAAAAACCTTTTCAGAGCAGATTCGGCCGTCATCTGGGAATCCGGCTCTCAATCACCACAGCCCTCGCTCCTCGGCGTTTGCAGGAACATTTTTGCATTTTGCTTTTAGCTTTTGATTTGGCACTTCCTGCGCACTGAGAGAATTTCCTCCCAGTGATCAATGCCGACGCCTGAAAATTGATGTGGATAACTGAGACGTCGCTGTTAGTGGAGGCGAGAGGCTCGTCTCCCCCGCAGACCTTTTGTCATCTGGACCAATTTTACTTTTTTTTTTTAACAGAAAAGTATCACCTGCTGAAACATCAAGAAAAAAAAATGAGCTATGGAGTAAAGCTGCATGCACAAGTTAAATTACTGGAGAGAACCCCCCCCCCCATATGTTCCTTTGGCCTCTTTGCCGTGTTTCACGTTTTTCCATCTTCATCGCTGTCTGCTGCTCCGTCTCTCTCTAAACATATTCGATCTGTCACTTTGGCTCTAATCAAGAGCAGCGCTGTGACACAGCCGTTTACACGGTAGTGGGATGGCTTGAGCTTCTCAAATCTAAACCTCCACCGACCTGAGCGTCAGTAAAGAAACTACAAGGTGCTCTCAGCAGAGTGCAAACATCTCCCGACGCTCAACAAATTTTTCTGATTTGCCAAGCTGCAGCTCTGTCCCTCTCTTTTTATTCATGTTTCCTTTCTTTCAAGTTTTAGATTTTATGCCAAAAAGGAAATTCAGAGCCGTTTAGCAGCAAAATTACAGTTACCAGATGACAGATCATAGCGGTTATGGCGCGATCCATATTTTATGCACATTTTCAATTTGCACACAAAAATAAACCCTGAGTGGAAACACTGGGAATTCAATTTACACTTCACTGAGGTGGAAAGGTTGGTGTATCCATAAATACATTGGTACTTCCATCCATAATAGCAGTGGATGGAAACGTGCATTCATTTGCATTTCTCTTTAGCCAAAATTTTTACTCATGTGATCTATGTATCAGTTTTCCTGCACCCGCCCCCCCCAAGAAAACCCTGCCAATTAATTCAGTTTTATCAATTTTTTAGTAAATTTTATGGAAATGTTTCACTAATTCAACCTTGGTGGAGAATGTTGAAAGGAAATCTAAGGAACAATGGAAATCTTTGGCCTTTGATGTATATGAAGAAAGAAACAGACTGAATACATTCCTACTCTTTTATAAAGAAAAAGTGCTACCCCATTTATATTGGATTTATATAATATCTTTTATGATATGCTTTGTTTTATCTTTATTCGTGTTTTTCTTGGATTCGTTTCTACATGTGCCCAAATTTGTTTTGTTTTGTTTGTTTTATTACCCGTTCTTCATTGACTTACAGTAATATGCCGTCTTGTGTTGTATTATGTTTGTCATCTATCCGAAAGCTTGGTGGGGTAAAAAAAAAAAAAAAAAAAGGGAATTGCAAAAGAACAAAACAAAAAACAGAAAATAAGAGCAAAAAAATCAGGAGAGTTTTAGTAGAATAGAGAACTCTCAGGGCTTGGTAATCTAAATTTCAGATGGGTCTCAGACAGAGGAAACTATATTTAGCCACAGAGCTGATTTCTACTGCAGGTTTGAGTTCTATCCGACTAACAAGAGGAGTCACTAACAAGCTTCTGCTTCAGTCCCACTGGGTCATTATTTTACTTCCTGGCAGAGGTGTGAAGCAGCAGAGGAATACTTTCAGTGAGTAGCCGTGGGGAATGCTGTTTGGATCATTGTAGCTGGGGAAATAAATGAAGTCAGTGAGAATGTACTGAATGTACAATGAATGAATCCATAAACCCACCCACCCACCCCGATTTCTTATGGAGCTTTTCTGACTTCGCAGTCGGTGAACCGAGCCCCGCTCATATAAGTCCGTGCTCTCTGAGGAAATGGTGATGAGGACATTCGCTTCTGAAGGCGGGCGAGGGCAGCGACACTCTGACTCGAGCAAAATGCCGATGAATACGAGGCATATCCTGAGTTTTATTACCGGGCTCAAGGCTGGCGATGATAAATCGCCGCTTCCCAACGATGCTGCACACGGCTTCATGGCCAAGTGCTGCCGTTGATCTGCGTGAAACACCTGAGGAAGTCGAAGCACAGCAGTGGACCAGATAGACTGGAATGTTTTCTGTTCTTAAAAAGTGAAATGTGCTAAAAAGTCATTACTACGGTAGCTCAGTGGTAAAACAGTGCGTTTTTCCTCCTGCTTTGTTTGTGTTCTTGCAGCCTTGCGCCTTCATGCCTGTGTGTGTGTGTGCTCTTTCGCCCTTTTACCTGTGTGAGTCTTGGACCTACAAAGTGCGGACATCTTGACCTAAGGGCTGTTTGAGGATTAAATCTTGGTTTTAGGGTTAATTTAGGTTTAACTATTACTTTACTATCAATTAGTCTGCCAATTATGGAAATGTTTGTCATTTTTGCTTAAAAAAATAAATACTGATTTTTTAATTAAATCAGTATTTAAAATTGATCAACTAATCGATTAATGTAGTAATATTTTCAGTTCTACTACATTTATTTTTACATGTTGCTTAAAAAGGTACACTATATGGCCAAAATCATGCTGTCAACCCCGTCCGCTTTCTTTGGTGCCCCTTTCATCTTTTCTTTTTCATGGTCTGGATCTGGTGTATAGATGACCAAAACTTAGAGGCGTTGTGTAATTTTGTTGGGTTTTCATTTTGTAAGCTTTGTCTCAAAAAGCTGGAAAAGAAGGCAAGACGGATTAGTATTAACTCTGATTTTTCCAGGAATTATAAAGTAAATGTTTTGTCAGGGATTTATGAATATTGTTTAAGACAATGACAATCTGAAGATTTTAAACTGAAAAGGCATTGAATGAGTTGGTTCTCTTCATTTTTGGGCTTTTTTTGGTGTGATTTCTTTTAAGAGCGTACCAATGGGCATAATTATATGCAAGACATAAATAATATAAAAACTGAATTAATTCATTCATTCTTAATGCTAAAATACTAGATAGTATTTTAGACATAAGTGAGCTCCACATTTTTTGGCAACACTTTGGGGAAGGCCCCTCCCTGTTTCAACATGACAATGTCTCTGTCCACGAGGCCAGGGCCAAAAAGAAAGGGTTTTCCCAGTTTGGAGTTGCAGAACTGGACTGGCCTGCACAGAGCCCCGACCCCAACCCCAACCCCAACCCCATCCAGCCACCTTTGAGACGAACTGCTATGCCGACTGTGGGCCAGACGGTATCGCCCAACCTCAGTGCTGGACCTCAATGATGCGCTTGTGGCGGAAATGGGAGGCGAATCCCCGCAGCCAGGTTTCAAAATGATGTGGAAAGGCTGAGACCAGAGGAGTGGAGATTGCCACAGCAGCAGATTAATTCACTGTGGTTTTAGAATGAGATGTTCAACAAACACACATGGGTGTATTGTCCAGGTGTGTTTTGGCCATGTAGTGTATGTCAGTCTGATTATAAGGGGCCTTTATCTTGAAGAATACACTATTTGCTGAAATGCTGATTCATATAAATTTAAATTAAAAACACTGCTCTGCCATTATATGCAGTTTACCTCTACTTTGAGGTTAAGCATGTAGATGATGTGGTTGTCAATGAGGGACCTCAGGTGTAAAAGCACCCACGTGTGTGTGTGTGTTGTGTGAAAACGAGGCGCAGGGCAGGTAGATTAAGATAATCACCTGTGATAACCTGGCTCTGAGCCCCTGGCAAAGAATCACACCTGTGATGTGCTCGTACACACACACGCACACACACACACACACATTTATATACACAGTTCATCCACCCACCTGCAATCTATTTCCTCTCTTCTATCCTCCCTCTTTAACTCTGGCTCCTCTCCCACACACCTTTTTCCTCATAAATACCCACATGCAGACAGAGCTCTCCCTCTCCCTCCCAATTCCCCCCCCCCACACACACACACACACACCATGTATTTCCTATTGTGTCCCTCTGTCATGCCCTTCTTTCACCACTCAATTTCCTTGTCGTGATCCTCACCTCGCTTTGTGCTCCGTTTCAGTGATAGCGTTATCTGAGACGATGCACTGATCCCTGTTTGTATCTGTGTACACGTCTTTCTACGGGTGCGTGGACAAATTTTGGTTGGAAACCATTGTCGTGAGGAAATTTTGGCCGGCCCTCACAACTACAAAGGCCTGTTTGATGGTTAAGACCTGGTTTTAAGGTTCAGGTCAGGATTAGGTTTAGGTTAGGCATTTATTTGTGATGGGTAAAGTTAGGGTCAGGGGCTATTGTGTCAACTTGAGTCCTCACAACTATAGAAAGACCAAAGAGTGTGTGTGTGTGTGTGTGTGTGTGTGTGTGTGTGTGTGTGTGCGTGTGTGTGTGCTCTCAGGTGGTCCAGCCTCAGGGAAGGCTCTCCAGTGTGAGCGGATGGAGGACAGGTTCGGCCTGCGTCGCGTCACCCTGGGCGACCTGCTGTGTAACGAGCTGCAGACTCGCAGCGAAAGAGGGCGCCACCTGCGGGACGTCCTGGAGAGAGGAGAGCAGCTGCCCGAGGTCAGTGTGGTAGTCTAGGTGCACTGCCGAGGTTTGTGCGCTACGATCACGCTGTATAGAGGTTTTCCATAAAGACCAGCGAAAGAAATCCTCAACAAGCATTTTTATCATTTTGCTGCATTTTCAAAATGCAAGAGCTGCGCAAACGGATAACATGAGCCCATGACGCACCTCTACTCTCGTGTTTTTTTTCTACTTACATCGTTGTACGATCGTACGATATCAGTCAAACTGATATCGTACGATCTGACACAGATGGCAGAGCAGGATTTTATTAGCCCCACCCAGCACAGTGCGACCTACAGAAAACCTATGCGATCGTTGTTATCGCAAGGTCGCAATGCACCTTTACAAGAGCTAAAATGGAAGACCAGCTAGCCTGCAAGTTGTGTTTTCTTAGACGCCGAAGACTTTTTATCCATTGTTAAATGTTTTCACTTAAAAAAAAAAAAAAAAAATTATTTAATAATTGACCCTTTAAGTTTCAAGTGTCTTTTAGCATTGCAGTCTATGGAGAAATGTCTTTGGCCCAGAGGAATATTTTTTGTGGCAGCTGAATTGGCAACAAATGAGATCAAGCTGAACCCAGACCTACAGCACAATGAGAACATGATGAGCTTCCCTGGCCATTTTTGAGGGGCTGGGGACTAGACGGCTGAAACATAAATTACATAATTTTTACGCATCTGCCGAATCAAAACACTGCATTTTACTGATAGTGTTCAAAAATGCGCTTTTCCAAAAAAATCTGGAGGGTATATTTGGAAAAGAGGGGGTGTAAAGAAAAAGTGGTCTGTTTGGAATTAATATAAGAACAGGGTATTAAGTACAAGCAGAGACTAAAATGCCACCATGCCTGAACAGAAAATTAAAGATGTTACAGAACCACCACCCACACTTTCTGACTGACAGGTTATCTCTGGGTAGAGTAGTGCAGGAAAAACAGAGCAGCAAACCGAGCCAACAAAACATTCCTTTGAAAACAAGATCTCACAGAACATTGTTTCATGAAGACAGACAACTGAAGATGAAGCCTAGTTGGAAAATGTAGAAAGACAGGTGCTCTCACTGAAAAGGTAAAACATCGGATATACTACACGGCATGTTTTCCTGCCAATGGCCTGGTGAAATTAATGGAAGAGGGGGAGGACAAAGCTGAAGTATTATACATTCAGGAGTGCTCAAAATGGCTTTCACAGAGATTGCGCTCTCACACACACACTGTACCAGACAGAGCCGACATGGCTGTCTGAGCCTATGTTTGCACTGGGCTCGGCAATTCACCGACAGACTGTGCAAACCAGATAAATTATCTGTAACTCTGAGAACCCTCAGAGGAAAAAACACATTTTTCTGGGAAGATGTGAACATGTTCATCAGGGCAGGGAGTCGACTTTAGCCAGCAGCCGAGTGCAACGCCACTCCAGCAGACAGTGGGAGAGTCGCTTTCAGTTTATGGAGGATGTGCAGCAAACACTGAAGCTCATTAGCCATGTTAACAAGCCCGTGATGCTGTGAAAACTGCCACTACTGTCAAAATTACCGTCCTTTTCAAATATGTTTGACAATTCTCCACAATGTTTTAGTTAATATGAGCGAGCTTCTTACATAGACTATCCACAAAGGACTGAGTGAGGTATTAATTGTTAAAGCAGAGTGCAAATACTCTACTCTAAATAATAATTTGTGTCCGACAGGGTTTTTCCAGAAAAAAAAGTATTTGGGTAAAAATTCACTGCTTTGCTGAAGAGTCCATTTTCAGTGCAAGTGTGTCACAAAATCCTGGTCATATGTACCACGTCTTGAACTCAGATCTGAGGTGAGCACAGAGAGAAACGTTCCCCCCTTCAGCAGATAAAAACGTGAAAAACGGTCCTCTAGTTCCTCTGCGCATCAGTCTGCACAGTGAAGATCAAGCCACGTTAGCAACAACAAGCAAAAAAAAACAAACACATTTTTGCATGGAGCAGGGACTTTAAAAAAAAAAAAAGTCCAAAGAAATGATATGCAGCGGGATTCAGCACCCAGTTGTACACAGTGGAGGTGATTGCATTTATTCATGATCAGGAACATAAATTTTCACCCACAGCTAACACTGAAAAAGTCAGTCTGTGAGTCCAGCACCGCAGCCCACAGTCAATCATCTCAACACCTAATGGTTGAATTTCCACGAACTTCAGAGCAGACGTTCACGGTCCCATACAGGCGGTGAATCCTAATGGCTGGTCCCCAAAATGTCTACAACGTGTTTATGAGACGTAACCTCAAGAGGTACTGACTGTAGAGCTGCACTTTGAGCTTAATGCTAACTTGGCTTGGTGACACGCCAACATTAGCAGCCTATCTTAAGTGTAAACGGTTTATTTCAGTCAGAGACACGCACGATGCGTTTTAGTGAGTAACACTGAATGTAAACATAACTTTTGTTGGTCTACAAGAGAACTCCACGGGGCACCTTTGGGATTCTGCCGGAAAACTAATCTCCTTCTACCAAACTTACGCGAACATTAAATCTTATTTTAAGTCAACGATACCAAACATATAGCACATACAGCAAGGAGAGGGTTGGGGTGGTGGAGGCAGCTGCAGCAGCAAATGGCGTAAAGCATGTAGGAAGCGTCGGGTTTCAATGTACAGTCTGTACGCCGACGTGGATATGATTGGACCTTTCTAGTCAGCCGGTGGCCAAAGCAAGCGGGTGAGTAGACCGGCGAACGTGAAGCTGGGTCAAGCGGCCGATGCCAGTTGTAATAGCAAGTACAGCGTCAGTGCTCTGGCTGAACAAACACTCTGCTCCGTTAGCCTCAGCCGAACGCCTCCTTCTGACGTCAGTCACAACTCGACCACAGAGCAAAAACAAAAAATAAAAACTATGTAGATGTTTCCCACCTGGTCTTGACACACGAAATCATCACCCAAAATTCACGCTTCCGCGTGACACGCCTCAAGCTGAGCTATTAGTCAATTTATCAATTACTCGAAGAACAGAATTAATTGGCCAGTATTTTGTAATTGATTGATCATTTAAGTAATTTTTCTTAAGAAAATGCTGCTGTTTTTGCCTTATGTAGTAAAAAAGATAAAGGCTGGTTGGTAGACAGACAATTTGAATACGTCACCCTGGGCTTTAGGAAATTGTGGTGCCCGTTTCTCACAACTTTCTGACATTTTAATCATGGATCAAACAAGTAATGGGCCAATAAATCAATAAGGAAAATAATCATGTAGGGCTGAAATGATTAGTCAGGTTAGTCAGTTTGTCAGTCGACATAAGATTAACAGGCAACTATTTTGATGATCGATTAATCCTTTGAGTCATTTTTCAAGCCCAAGTGCCAAACATTAACCGGTTCCAGCTCATCCAGTTCGAGGATTTGCTGCTTATCTCAGTTTGTATAAAATTATAAACTGAGTATTTCTGGGGTTTTGGACTGCTTTTTGGACAAAACAAGATATTTGGAGATGTCACCTTTGGTCCTCGGAACCAAGACGGCTTCTAAAATGTGAGGATTTGCTGCTTTTCTCTGTTTTATAATCATTGTAAATTGAGTATCTTTGAGTTTTGGAGTGACTGAACGAGCAGTTTGCAGATTTTTATCCAGATATGGTAAATTGTGATCAGCATTTAATCACAATTTTGGGGCTATATTGTTTTCATTATCGATTAATCTCCCAGTTACTTTCCTGATACATGTTTTTAGAGTTTTAACAATTTGTTAATTAATCAATCAGTCGATCAACTGAAAATGAATTGGCAACTATTTTAATAGTCAATTAATTCTTTTAGTCATTTTTCAAGCAAATTTGCCAAACATTTTGCCGTTTCCAGCTTCTCAAATGTGATGATTTGCTGCTTTTCTCTTATTTATGTCAGTGCAAACTCTCTTTGGCTTTCGGTTTGTTGGTCAAATAAAACGACTGTGGGGAACTATAACTATGTTATGACATGTTGAAAACACGAAAAAACTCATTGATTAATCGAGAAAAAAACTGACAGATGAATCATTCATGAAAAATAATTGTTTCAAATATCCAAGAAAACAGTCCAAAACCCACAGATAATCAGTTTACTATCATGTAGGACAAAGAAAAGGATCAAATCCTCACATAATTTGGGATTGGGAACTATTTTGATAATTCCCAAAGTTCCTGATTAATTTTCAGTCAATCAACCATTTTCTGACATTTTACAAAGTTATTCGATTTATTAAAAAAAAAATTGAATAAAAATACTCATTGTAGAGCTACTGCCAACAAATCTTGATGTCAAGTTAATGAGAAGAATACCGCAGTGCTTAAAAGTGCATTATGAATGTTTATTATCCACTAGCAAAGAAAAAAAAAAAAAAAAATGTGCTGGGCAGCATGTCCTGTATGTCTGCAGGGGGGTTTATGAGGTTGTTAATCATCAGCACTCAATGAATATGTTGACATGCTGAGATTTCTAGTCTAAAACTCACTGCGGGACTTGAGAAACAGTCCATGTACAGTAAAGTACAAGACACTCTCGCCCCTCCCGAGCCACTGCGAACAAACAAACACATTTCCACTACAAGCTCCGCTTCGTTTTGGAGCCAATAAAAGGAATTGACACAACAGGATTTGTGGTATATTGCTTCTTCACTAGAGGCGTCTGCTGGATTTCTACCCTACACGGTTCTGTCAGTACTGCAGTTCCTTGATCTGCAGCGCAGCTGTATAAAAGTCAGGGATGATTTAATGCATCTGCAGGGCCACGCTGACGGTGGTTGTTACTCATCTACTTTTTTCGGCTCACTTTTTCCTCGAGCCGATCTCAGGAGAATGTCAGTCTTCAAACTGCAACCCTGCTCCTCTCACCACCAACTTCTATCAATGGAGCTGCAAAACCTCTGACACGGTGTCCATGAGTATTTTTGCAAACATGGTGAGTGCAAACAAAAAAAAAATATATAATAATAATAATACAACTAACAGCTGCTTTGGATGCAGCTGGCACACATTTGCGGAACAGCACAAAATGACAGCGGTTCAGTGGATGACCTCCCTCGCTCCATTTTAACCTGCAGCATCTGCTGGCTTGTCTGCTCGCCTGGTTAAGGAAGTCGCCACGGAGAGAAAGAAAAGACGAAACCAGAGTTGAAATCCATCAACTGGAATAACTTACTGCAGAACAGTGGAGTGACGAAATATATTTAAAAAAAAAAAAAAATATTTGAGAATATAAGCCGCGAGGACCTGTCAACAAGTCAGTGTTATTAATGTAACATTCAGCTGAAATTCAAGATAAAAAAATGATTGTAGTAACTGTTCCCTGGACATTATTCTAAATATGTTGTAAAGAATACAATATTGCACATTTTTGCTTTGAGATACAATTTCTGAAGGACATTTTTTTTGTTTCTCCTTAGGCTGAAAACTCTTAAAAGCAGCTTTAATTAATAATTTTAATACTAAGCATGTGTGATAATGTGAAAGCAATGTGACAGTTCGCTCGTAGTGACGAGCCTACAGAATATTATGACCCTAAGCTATGGCTCCCCTCAGTTTTTTTTAAAAACGGAGCTTAATGGCAAGTTTCAGCTCACTGTTCAGCTGTCTGCTCCGTAAATTCACTGTTTTGGTTCGCTCACCACTCTCACGGCGTTGCTTTCAGCGGAGAAGCTCTAAAAGCCCACTGTACACTACCCGCTGAACACCCAACGGCAGACAGACACACTTAACAGCATTTAGCGGCAGCGGAGGAGACAGACATTTCCCTCAGGAGTTGGTGGAGGCCAAAAAAAAAAAACAGCTCAAAGAGAGTGAATATTGGACCTCGACTCATCAGGTGGAAAGAAACACGGCTCCGTAACTGCTGAATTTGTATATAAGCAAATGTTTGCTAAAAAGTTCATCATATAAACTGAAGAGGTGATGATTTGTTTGTGTTGTGGTTATGGATTTTTTTTTCCCCCACTGCCCCCAAATGGCCAAATAAAAATCAGACATTGCAGTTTTAAGTAGGCTCGTGACAAAGTGGGTGCGACCACACCATTTGTCCCACTTGCACCTTTACGTATTTCTTACCAAGCTTCAGTTGTTACTTTAGCCAAGACACCATCTAACATCAGCATTTTCTGGTTAAAAATCAAAACACAGACAAGTATAGTTTATTGATTTAATCTTTAGTTTGTTTTCAGTTAAATGTTTCTCTGTTTTAACCTACCATACCCACCATGAACCTTTCCTGCCTTTATGCTTCTAATACCAAGTATGGGGCGGCCTCGCATTTGGTTTAATGTGTTATGCTGATTAGGATTGCTATTGACTAGTTTTCTTGGTATATGGTGGAGTATATTTAAAGCCCTGTTTGCAGAGTCGCATTGTCATTTACATGTTGCACTTGAAAGAGGCACAGAGACGCCCCTTCAGTGTAATGTGTTTCCGCTCAGGCTGATTCTTGAGTAGACTGAAGGGCCTGTCTGAGAGAGCTGTGCTTTGTTGGCCGGGAAAGGGTGCCTGCGTAGCCGTGTGCACATGATCATGTCTAGTTAATACGAGTAGAGGTTTCAAGCCATTTCAGTTGAGTTTTTCCTTTCGTTTTTTGGTGCAGTGAATGGTGGCACAGTGTAAATAACTTGACCTTTCAGTAGGGATGGGGGATGAAGCCTTATGAAGCTTTGGCGCTTTCTTTCTATTTCTACCAAAAATTAAAAAAAAAAGCTTTGTGACTTAAAACCAAGCAAGTACAGCGACTTGTGTGGTTTGCAAAAGCAAACCCTTGAAGCGGCCCTTCAAGAACTGATGTCGAAGCACTACAACAGCTCACTATTTCAATGCTTCAGCCTCATATGTGCGCAACAATAGT
This sequence comes from Xiphias gladius, assembly GCF_016859285.1. Classification (NCBI taxonomy): domain Eukaryota; kingdom Metazoa; phylum Chordata; class Actinopteri; order Istiophoriformes; family Xiphiidae; genus Xiphias; species Xiphias gladius. The sequence goes on along the minus strand of NC_053413.1, from coordinate 22,369,046 downwards.
CCAAGAAGCCTGCATGCCATTATTAAATCTGAGCAAATGTGTTGTCTAAAAACCTTAGACATCAAATATTTTTGTTGACAGAAAATATTAACGTACCTCTTTGGTGTAGTTTAGGCCCAGTGTCACTGCGGGTTCATGTGTTTAGGTCGATATCTGTGTAACACTTCATACGAGTTACAGTGTGATCTGACTGGAGAATGACATTCATTCAATTAGGTGATTACTTTTGTTACACCCGTTACTTGGTATCGGGTGAAAATGTTCTCGTACTTATGATGATGTCTTTCTAGTGCACATCGCCATAGTTAAGTCAGTTATTCTCCTCTCGTCTCGTCTCGCTAATGTGCGCCACATTAGGTCGCAGGGTTTAGCTGAAAAACGACCCAAACTGGCAAACCTAATGAAGCCGTTCCTGAAGCACCAGTGACATTTGAAGCCTCGGACGTCATCGTTCACGTGGTGCTCTTCCTTTGACACAAGCGGCTCCGACACAATGTGTTGAAACAGTGCGCTCCACTAGAGTGATACAAGCTTCGGCGCTTCGGTATCATCCGCACATCCCCACCTTTCAGTCTAGGAGACGGACTGAAGTCTCCTCCGGTTTGAAAGCTGTTCACAGTGACGACTGTGGATTATCCGAAAAATGGGGAGACTTGTTTCTGCAAAGAAATGTCAATTGTGATTTTTGTAAATGTATTTTTTCAATCTTTCGAGCCCCACAAACTAGATTTCATTTACCTCTACTGTATTGGGATGGCAGCACAAATCTCTGAGACAGTAACTCTTTAAAAAAAACAAAAAAAACAAAAACACAGGTATTTTTTGTCTTTTCTGCTACTAAAAATTTCACATTTCAGACATAAGGTTTTGTGAGAAACACTAAACAACAGATACAACAATACAAAAACACAAACTCTAGAAAAGTGGAGCCTTTCAGGCTTTTCGTCCTTTCAAGATGCAAGACACATAAAAAGACACCCACGCAGAGATTTACTTTAACTTTCTGTCATCTCAGTGGAGAAAGCCAGTGGCTTTAAAGCAGGGCTCAGCTGTCTAAGCTTCTTACAGCACATTAAAGTTCATCATCCGTTCGCCAAGACAGTCATTGCCAACCGCCTATTTTTATGCGTGAAAGTGAGATAGTTACGGGGAGAGAGAGAGAGAGAGAGAGAGAGAGTAAGTGATTTGGAGCACGATGAATAATCCCACACAGGGATTACTTAAGTGCACCTCACCAGGTCTACAGCAGAACACATCACAAAAGCTACTGTAATGAAACAGATTCCACCCACACCAGAGTTAAGGGTTTTTAATCTCAAAGTGAGGCAAAATGCTTTCATACGTGGCCCACTGGTGAGCGCAAAGCTGGAAAAAAAATCAACGCGGTGAAAGTTGGACTCGGTAAAATGTTACCGGGCTGTGCTGCCTGGCGGTGTGATATTCTCTGTCAGCTGTAATCCCTCTGCAGACCGTCGGCTCCTTTCCGCATGTATTGAGAGCGCATGTCTCCAAGCAGTGAGACTTTAGTACGTGTGCGGTCTTTGTCTCGCCATGCAGAGGTGGAGTCGCGCTTCACGGCGGGAAAAACGTGCCCTCAGCCGCACATGTTTTGAGCTGAGAGCAAAAATCCTTAATATTTAATGTGTTAAACTACCAAAAAGTAGTGGAGTGCTTGTTTCCCCGTGGGTGTGCGAGCTGCACAGGTTTTGATCCTTCTTCGGCAGCTCAGGGTTTCAGCCCAGGTTCTGGAGTCGATCGCGAACACTCAGTTAAGAGCATATGTGGCTTCGGGCAAGGTCAGGTCGTGGTTAATGTCACTACTGGTCTTCTTCCTTCCTGCGAGTTCTTCTCTCCAATGCTGGTGTCACCACAACAAACAAATACTCAACAAAGTCAGTAAATGACTCTTAACTTCTGCTCTTGTGTTCAAGTCAAAAACACCAGCGGAGGTCATGTTTCTAGCAGTTGACTTTCGGGGACAGTACGGTATCTGAGCGATAAGTTTTGAACCTGAAATCAATAGTTCTGGGTAATTTGGGATAGAGTCGAATGTTAAAAAAAAGGGAAGAAAAAAAAAAAAGTCAGACCAATTTTTAAAACTACACCTACAAGAGCATCAGCATGAAGTTGAGTAGCAACTTCAGAACCTTCACTTTCAATTTTTGGCATTGTCTAAAAAGGAAAAAAAACAAAAAACAAACAAAAAAACCTTCTCTCTCCATATTTCCCATCCATCTCAAATGATAACTATCGAATAGACAAAATGGATCCCACAAACACTGCACTGCCATTTGAATGGTATTTAAAAGTGATAACAGTGCAGCTAAGCCACAAGATTTTAATTATTACGTGAATAAATTTGCACACGTCAAGGTCGGCACAGCTTGTATGTCTTATTAGAGACATTTCAGGGAATGTACGCTCAGGTGCATTAGGTATTCAACCGGTGCAGCCTAATACAACAGCCCTGCAACATGTTGGAGGCTGTGGTTTGTGCTGCTGTTGGACATTATACCGAGGGGTGTTTCTAGCGTGTAGTCTAACCTCACTGGTGTAAATGGGGTGGACAAAATTATTACAAACAGCTGCAACCTTTATGAGGCTTTATCACAGGGCCCGTGTCTTGGACTGCATTAGTTTTAGCTAGGTGGACCTAATAAACTGTGCATTATCTGGTGAATTGACGGGATGGAAACCCAGCAATCCACCCGATGTGCGGCAGCCAGACACGTCAGCTATGCGGCAAGTTATTCTTAACCTCAGCAAATTACAATCCAGGACACTCTGTTTACGAAAAGTTATTTATTGTTGATAAGCGGCAGATAAACGTCCATTAGAGACGAGAGCAGCTGAGTGCAGCGGCAGCATAAACAGCAGAACTGGAGCAGCAGTTTACATATAATTATGATATGGATAATAGCCTACTATAGAGAGCTTTTGAATAAACCAACAGTTGCTGGGATTTAAAATTGGTTCTCAAGTGCATCCTGAATACAAAGTAAATGGAGAAAATCTGAATGTGTCTACTGTGAATGCAACAAAAGCCTTGGTTTTCTAATGAAAACAGTAACACAGGGAAATAATTATACACAAATCACTCATCTTTATCTCCCCATGAAGCCAATATACAATATTACTCTGCCCAAAAAAAACAAAACAAAAAAAACAAAGTCTACACTGGGCCGATATGAAAGCGCTCCGATACAACAGCAACAACTCAGAAACTGCGATATGCAACAAAGCAAGTCGGGCCATAATGCTCTCAAAAAAAAATAAAAAATCAGTAGCATCATAATACTCATGCCAAACCACCAGATAAGTAAATTCAGCAAGTGCATCAGCAAAAGACCAAAGTTAGCATAATTAGCTCGGAAAAAACCACATGCCCAATTTGGAGAGAAATAATCCACACAAACACCGACTGAACAGGGCGGACAGAACACAACAAGCACTTACCAGAGTTTGGTGAGGTGAATCAGCAATGCCAGAATTTCAGGGCAAAGCCTTTCGGACGCGTTTCCATAGCTCCAAGCTAACATAACCTCCAGGTTGAAGTGGTTGAAGCTAATATGACGAACAACCAACAAATGAGGCTCCAGTGACGGCAGCCACAAAAAGCAACACAAAGTCCACAAGGTCCCCCCCCCGAATCGACTTGATGCGACTTTCGGCAGATCACAGCAGCAGGAAGACAGAGCCAGAGAGCAGGTGGAGCCTCAGGGCTTTAAATAGGCCGGCTCATTGCAGAGGGTGCGCTTGATTTGTGTTCCAGTGAGTAGAATGTGTCACATGGGTGTGGCGGTTTTTTCCGTTTTTTAACTAGCCCGCTATGCTCATGGCCGGATTAACCTCCTAAGGCAGGGCCTGGGACAAAAATTTGCTGTCGGGCCCCTTTTGACCCCCCACTGTACATGGCAGTTTTATTATTTTCCCCGGGGCACCCAGGAACCGACCAGGGCTGTAGAGCTGAAATGATTAGCAGATTATTCAATTAGCCGATTTTTTTTTTTTTTTTGTATTTTTAAACTGCTTACAAAAACAACACTAGCTCCAGGCTCTTAAGCTAAACCTAACGGTTGCAGTCTTTACCTACAGTTTGGTACTGGTGCTTTAATTTTGAACGACATACGAACACCTCTGTCATAATGTGGGCACCTGGACCTGTGCGCCTTCAGTAGTCCGTCCATGACCGTCGTTTTCGAGGCTGTAGCTTGTCAATGCTTTCGGATTATATCCCATTGTAAGGCCTTTCTCTTATTTTGTAAACAACCCTTGACGCTGGTATCTGTCCAGGGCAACTGCGGTCTTCGGTTGCCGACCAATGAGCAGCTCTACAGTGCATATTTTTCATTGAAACCCCTCTCTTTTTTCTAAATCAGGCCTGACTCCAAACTAGCAGCCTTGCAGTCAAAAACCTTGCATACAGTACGTACAGTAAATGCATATCTACCTGCCGGTGCATACACCAGGACGTACTGTATGTAGGTTATTTATATACAGTAAAGAAGCACATATTAATGCATACCGATACACATGCCTGATTAACCCGCAAGGGGCTCCTTAGGAAACATATGAGCTGAGAGGCCGCTGAGGAAACCCTCCATTCCCCCTACCCATTGTGTATGTACCCTGTTGCCTTCAAGGACCTGTCATTTAGTATACATGTAGAAACTTCATAATATTTTCTCTAAAGCCCCAGACACTAACTTGTGCTGACACTGACACTGTGAGTTAACTAGTTTGTGTTGGTCTGAAGTAGTGAATCTAGTGAATTAATCCATTTGTCCATAAACAGAAAATGAATCACCAACAATTTTATGTTGGCTGTACAAAAAGAGCAATGTGAAGAACAACACTTTGGACTCTGAGACCATGTAATGGGCTTTTTTTTGCACAATTAATCAACAGATTAAGCAATAATGGAAATATCTGTTAATAACGTTAGGATCAGCTGCCAGGATCAGGCACCATGTAGGCACAACATTAAACATATTAAAGATCTTAAAACTACACTTTGACACAAGGCAAGGCCCTTAATGGATAGTAAATAATTCCAAGAATTATTTTTAATGCCCATATTTCAGTATATATCGTGCTTTAGTCGAGCACATTGCCAAACAAATTTGCTGTTAATTGACACACAGTGAACCTTGAGCTTTTGGAGGAGCCCGCAGCAGCTGCCTGCTTTGCTCAGTCAGTAATCCAGCCAGTTGTATGTTTACGTACAGCCCTGCGCAAATGTTGTATGTAAACACATGCATATCCCTGCTTTATTAGATATGAATGATAATTCATGCTTGTGCTGTGTGTGTGCATTCGATCTCCAGGACGCACTGCTGGAGCTGCTGTGTGATGCGGTGGCGTCGTCAGTGCGGCAGGGAAAAGGTCTCGTGATCAGCAGCTTCCCCAGAGACCTGAGACAGGCGGAGGAGTACGAGGCCAAGGTCAGAGCACCGGACTGGCGGGACAGACAGCAGACGCTCGGTCAGGAACACGAATAAAAGAAGAAAAAGTTGTCCACCAGCGGGCACAAGTTTAGGTCACGTGCCCGCAACACTCAGATGGGTGCAAACGCGAAGGAGAAGAAACGCTCAGCTCGTTCGGTTCTGAAACGCGTTTGACATGCGGCACTGACATCAGTGTAAAAAATGACACCTAGGGTTAATACAGGAGATTGAAAAGAAGTGTGGAAAGAATGGTGGAAAATGGGGAGACATGACAAACAGAAATGATGTGTTCAGAATGACGACGGCTTGTTTGGCAGTAAAGAAAAATGTCATTTCTTGATGCAGAGTTTACACATACACTGACACTGATGGGACAACAGGATGGTGACATACAGCGTCAAGCACAAGGGAAGATGTAGCCTGATGCTGACTGCTATAACCGCCCTTTAACCGACTTTCCTTTTTCCTGTGCCTCGTGGGTCAGATGGGTGAACCCAGTGCGGTTCTTCTGCTGAGCTGCTCACCTGATGCCATCTCCGGTCGTCTGCAGTGCCGTGGCAGATCCAGCCTCGGCTTCCATCCTGGCGCAGACGTAGACAGCGCCGCGCACCGGAGGGCTGAGAGCTTCTGCAGCAACAGCCAGGCGGTGGCAGCCCACTACCAACGCAAGAGGCTCCTGCACACGGTAAGATTAGAAAAAGAAATTGTGTTGTGCCCTGTTGTGCCCGCTAGACACAGCTAACTCTGCCAGGGTCAGGGGTTCAGTTCCCACTGCGGCCTACTGCTCTCAGAGGAACGGTTCACCCCTCAAATGCGTATTATCTCATTTAAATCCACTTCATCTTAGCGAAAATGTATTTTCATTTATAAGCCCCTCAAACCCAGAGTCCAGCCTTCTTTTAAAGTAATTATGCTAAGAGGGAAAATTGTCTACAGGAATATTTTTTTAAAAGTCTAAAAGTTCCTCAGGTTTTATGTAGCAAAGCAGTTGCACTCTGGATCCTAAAATCCCCCATTTTTTTTACCTCATTACTTCCCAGATTTTTGTACAACATTCTGGCAGAACTTTGCTATTTGAGTGTATGTGCATGACCAGATTATTAATTAAAATATAGGACATATTGATGCACTTAGAAACATATGCTAGTGTTTGGCCACAGAGAACTTAAATCAGGCTTCATCAGCTGTTTGGAGAAATATAACGCATGCGATCAAATGATACCGCAGACAACAAATCAAAACAAAATAAAAAATCACAGATATTTAGGCCTTCGTGTCTAGACAATTTTTCTTCTCCTCTAAGCTTTTGACACAAATTTAGTTACGGGAAGGTTCACATTTTTTTATATCCGTCTTAAAACCTTTAGTATATGAACACTGAAGCGGTTTCGTTCCTCCTGATCATACTGGCCACCAAGAGAAACCTTCCTACGGCGTTTCCAGTGTAAATGATGGGGGACAAAATCCATAGTCCTCCCTCCGCGCAAAAATAAATTGCAACCTTTATTTGACACTAACATGAGGCTTAAGCGGTCTAAGTTAGTCAAATCAGGTGCTTGTCTTCCAAAGTTATTGTGTATTTAGCACAAGATGTTCTCTTTGCATTAGTATCAGCGCACAAACACCGCCCGGGAAAACAAAAAGAGGCAATTTTATGCTAAAAGTACCGTAACTTTAGGTGAAACCCACTTGATTTGACTATCTCTGACTCCCAAAGCTCCTAATTAGCTTCAAATAAACAGAAAAAAAAAAGACCCCTCTCACGCTGGCATGTTAGGAGGGAAGATCTTGATGTCCAGTATAAACAGGAGGAATGATTACAGCAAGAAAAAACAGTTTCGGCGTTAATATCTGATCATTGTTTTATTTGCTTGAAAAAACAAAACTAAACATGAACCTATCCTTTAAGCTAAAGAAAAATAAAATTAAACAACTATGCAATTGTCAATCACCATCACCCCAGATACTGTTTTCCATTCAATGTCAGTTATGTAGAAAAGGCTGGAATGTAACTCGCTGGGCCTTTGCCGCTTCTGCTGACGTTTCATATGACACCAGGGTCAGGAGATGCCGTGATTGGGGGTGATTGCCTGGTTGGGGGTGACTGTCCCTTTAAAGTGAGCTGTTTGAACATTTAAATGCCACATCAGGTGTTAGAGAGTGCGTGTGTGTGTGTGTGTGTGTGTGGGCCTAAATGCCACAACAGGTATTGAGGTCGTCAGTCTGCTGCGAGCTCGCAGGCGTTGCTTTGCAGCAGACTGCTGTCCTCAACCGCACGTGGGGACACTGATGGCTTTTCGAAGGGGCTTCGTCTCAGCCAGTTTGTCTCCGTCTGCAGATTGACGCCGAGAGGTCGCCGGATGAAGTGTTCGCCCAGATCTGCCAGGCGGTGGGGTCCTGTCCCGCCTTCTGATTTCTAGTTTCCTCAACACCCGCTCCCCACCCCTCAACTCTGCTGTCCAGGACGTCCACCTGCGAAGACACGCCTGCACCAGACATATGCTCATTGAACTCCAGTGGTATGCATGTCCCACCTGATGTTTTGAAATACTCCCAGCGATCGGTGAAACCTCTCTCCGCTTTTGACACTGACGAAACGCCTGTTTGTCACGTTCTGCTTCACCTTCTTGCATTGTCTCTTCTCTCTCACACATCGACCTCAATATTTGCTGCCAACTGCCGGATCGAGGCAGATAAATGTACTGAGAAGATGGCGTCCCCGGCTGTGACTGAGAGAACGGTTCTAGTTGAAAGTGAAATCTCTCCACCGCTCCCCCGAAGGAGCTCAGAGAGGCTTCCCGCCATGCTAGAAAGTGAAAATGTCTGCGCGTGCTGCTGCTCTCAGCCACAGCTACATGCTTTACGTTGTAACAAGCATGCAAGAATTACAAATCAAGCTTAACTGCCTTTTGCCAATTGAATAAAAAGCAGAGTATTAAAGAATATCGCATTTGTATCTTTCCAAGCTCATCGTACAAGTGCTTGTTTGAGTCTGGTATTTAACATTCAATAAAGACAGTGCATTTGCTAAAAGGAGGGTTGCTGAGTGTGTGCTTTGGTGTTTTGTGAGTGCGAGATGACCACAGCTGATCTGACAGCCCCATCTGCTGGAGAGAGGCTCACAACAAAGGCGCTGAATTTACATGACAGGTAACCAAGGGAGACCAATTTAGCATCCCATCTAAAATGCAAAAAAAATAAAAAGAATAATAATAATAATAATAATTCCTGGATCCACCTTCAAGCCAATACAATACGTGGACCCAGCATCAGTAAATGACCTTTAACTGCAGCACCCAGTGTGTCAGGGAGCGTTTGAGGTTCCCAGCGATGGTCATCAGGGACATGTTTGAAAGCATTAATGGAAAGAGCCAAAAGAAATCAGGAATCTGAACATAGTCACTTCTTCTTGGCAACACCTAGATGTTTATAAATTGCTTTCATTCTTAATTTAAAAAAAATAATTATATTTTTATTTAAAAAAAAAAAAAAAAAACCCAGCATTTTTTAATTTCTTTTAGCCGGAAGATGAGGTGATAAATTAGCTGTTGTTCACTTGTGCTTCTCTGCTGATGAAAGCTAACCAGTCTGACATTGTTCGGGGAAATAAGATTTTCAATGTATCCTGTTTTTTTTCCTTTAATATGGAAGTTTCGGGGGACTATTATCTTATCTCAGGAAGTCTTATTGACAGGTGCGTGGGATCGAAACCTCTTCCCTGTCAATCTCTCTCTTTTCACAGATAACCAAATTATGGAAGCATAAGATATTTTGCACAGGCGCCATTTCCCTTCAGATTCATGCCAGGCCTGAATTACTCACTGGTTGTGACTAATATTAAAATTTCTGTGGAGCCACTTAGACTGTGATTGTACATCAATCTTAATAATCACTGTACATCTTGAAACAGTTTTAGGGCACTTTTTGCATCTTATGTAATTGTCTAGGGTAGATTACAGGGCTGGAATGTTGATTGGTTGAGCAACAGAAAATACACCAACAATGTGATTCTCAATTGTCATTAATCAAGCAAAAGAGCTGTTTGATGGTTTCCTGCTACTCAGATGTGAGGATTTCCTGCTCGTGTGTTCTATAATGACTGTAAAGTATATTTGGATTTTATACTATTGGCTGGACAAAATAAGCCAAGTGAAGCATCACTCTGCGCTCTACTTTTGAACTTAACTGATATTTTATATCTTATGTTAGAACAATAAGTCAACTAACAGAAAAATAATCTGCAACTATTCGGATAATCAATTGATCATTTTGAGTGATTTTAGAAAATGTCAAAATTCTCTGGTTTCAGCTTGTCAAATGTGAATATTTTCTGCTTTTCCTAGTCTTCCGTTAAAGTAAACTGAATATTTTGGGGTTTTAAACTGTTAATCGGACAAACCAAGATATTTAAAGACGTCAACTTGAGCTTTGGGAAATTGGGAGATATTTTTCACAATTTCCTGACCAAACAACTAATCGATTACTCGAGAGATAATCAACAGATTAGTTGATAATAAAAAAATAATTCTTAGTTGCCCAGTTTCATATTATCAAATGGTCATTTATAATATTTTCAGTTGATATTCTAAATGAAAATACTTCAATACTCTAATATCTACAATCATTAAAAGTAAAACAAAAGGAATTACTCACAATTACTCGATGGCTGTAACTACCAATTATTTCCATTATTGATTAACTTTCTGATGATTTTCTCAATCATTTGGCCTATGAAATGTCAGCAAAAACTTAAACATGACGATCACGGTTCCTGAGTCGCAGGTTATTTGCTCAAATGTTTTTTTGTTCGACCAACAGTCTTAAACCAAAAGATATTCAGGTTACAATAATATAAAACAGAGGAAAGCAGCCAATCATCAGATTTGAGAAGCTGGAACCAGAGAATTTTCTGCTACTTTTTCTTAAATAATCGAGTCGGCTATTGATTATGTCCACTAATATATAAAGCTCTGAAATGAATTGCTCAACTATATATATAAAATTGGAGTGACTCTGAAGAGGAAGAATAATAATACAGCAACCATGTATGTAGAAACACTATTTTCACATACTTTTATTTCCACAGTTCTCCTCTAGCATTTTTTTTTTTACATTATTTTTATTTATTTTTTTTACATAAGAACAGACTGTTATACACAGATACTGAAGCAGGACAAAGGGGGTAAGGGAAGGAGACGAAAACCATACAAAATGGTGTCTACTCAAGCACAACAAAATCTATGTGTATAAAATTGTGTGGGTTGATCCACTGTGGAGGCACCAACCAATACCTCAATTATTTTTTTTAAATAGATTAATAAAAATACAATCTTTTAAATGGACCTTTTAAAGTGGACTGCAAAATTAAAGATGACCTAGAGGCATGATGACTGGATCAATAATGTACGATACTGTGGGTCGATGGTGCCACGCAAGAAGGGAGAAGTTGTGCCCCCCCCCCAAAAAAAAGGAAAATTCTTTTTTTAAAATGGCACACAGCAACTAGCACTGGCTACTTTTCACCATATACTTGTACACTCAACATGATCAACAACGGCACACACTGGGGGAGGAGAAAAGAAAACAAAAACAAAAACACAGTTGTGTATTTTTCCATACGTTCCCATTCACCTGCCTTCAAAAACATTTGCTCTCCATGCTGTAGTGCTTCCTTGTTACACATGTTTAGGTGGAGAGCAAAGGGAAAGGAAATAGAGATGAAAGTGTGTATCTGTGTGAGTTTGAAAGGTGAGGGGGTAGACAGCAGCGTTGTGTGACAGTGGTAGTGACAGCTCCATGTTGAAACATGGCGCAAAATCCGTTAACACATACAGGTCTGTCTGCAGAACGTCAAGTGGATCGGCAGAACTTCCTAGAGTCTGCAGCCAAAAACACACCGGCATTGACCTCAGTGTCCGCCTGACTTCTCTCGCGGCAGCCCCAACTCCCGCTGAGGAAGCTGCGACTCATAAATACTCAATCTACGGATACCTAGCTAGGACATTTTTCACTCTTGCATAACACGGAGACCACATACACACAAACAAACCACCTGTGTGTATCTCAGTTGATGACTTCACAGTCCACTATGACACACTGGTCGACCACACATCTCCATTCACCAGACTGATCGTCAATTCTCCAGTTTCGAAGCAGCACAGGGAGGTAACTGGAGGGCAATGACGGGAAGAGGGAAACAGGGACAGCCCTCCTGGAGTCACAGAGCTCGGGAATGTCGGTGTGCCTTCTGTTTTTTGTTTTTTTTTTTGTTTGTTTGTCTGTTTGTTTTTAAAAATAGTGTATCGCTTCAAATCACAGATCCGTTGATTAACCTGGCTGAGGTGGAGCGGGGGCCCCTTGTTCTGAGGAACCAACTTGGCCGCTCTTTTCTCGAGTCAGGGAGGCCAGTTTACCAACAGCCCCCCCACCAGCAGCACTGTGGTCTGCTCTGAGGCCCCTGGCTGTCTTCCTGCCTGCTGGCCTTCTTGCCTGGCGGCGGGTTAAGCGGTTATCTTGGACTTGGAGGATGGAGCCATGCACAGAGTGGCCTGTGGGATATGTGGAGAGAGCCTGGAGCTAGGGGCGCCTGGGACCCTGTCATCTGTTGGCTGGGAAGTAGTTAGGGTCCAGGTAGTTGTAGCCTGTGCTCTGAGGCAGGCAGTAGTCCCTGTCCAGAAAGGTTTTTGGCTGGTACACCGGTTCCAAGTGGTGGTTAGGTTTGTGGGTCTCCGTGGTGAACAAGCTGGAATATGAGAGGGGAAAAAGGAAAAACATTAGTCCTGTAAAAAACACAATGCCTTGGCAGTCTAACGATCCCGTGGTAGAGGAAGAATTAAGTGATACGTGTCAGAATGTGTATTTAAAAAGGTATCACAGAGCACATGTTAAATAATTTAATAATTAAAGTGATTTTCAGTACATTATATGCATGTTCCAAATACTGTCATTACATTTTCCAAGTAATTAACACATGATTGCTTAACAAATAGAGCTAGGCATTACTGCTGGTAACGTTTTATTTTACAAGTCCCATATTTTTCCAGCCAAATTCCCGGAAACTTTCCTCAGAATTTTTTTTTTTTTTTTTTAATTACCTGGTGTGTTGCTGTAAATTCCTAGGATATTTTCTGGTCAAGGCCTACACAATTTGGTACTAACTTAGGGGAAATAGATAAAATGTTATTTGCTACACTTATTAAGTACCAGCTTGTTAAATCTGAATTTTTTTAAAGGGGAAAAAGAGGATATTATGTAAATGAAAAATAGCTCATAAAAAGACATCAATATCCATCAAATTTCCTGGAAAGACTAAGTAAAGTTCTTAATTCTTGATTAGACAGAAAATGTTCCACACTGAGTCACTTTGAGTTCCAGTCAGTGGACATCAGAAATATGTCCGTAAGTATAACTGCTGAGCCAATGGGATTTTATGGCATGGAGTGTGTTTAATTTGTTGATCATCATATCAGCTTGAAACACAAAACCAAGGAATTTCTATCGCAGCTGAAAACTAAAGGTCAGTATAAAATTCAACCAATATGGAGCATAAACATCAGTTAAATAAATAGACAGAGCTGATATATAATGTGTGGCAGTTCAAAGTCATGAAGAATCAAAATTAAGAATTTTTGTTAGTCTTTCTAGGAAACTCCAATGGATACTGACAACTGTTTATGAACATTATTTCATTTAGCAACTACATAATTTCCTCTTTTCTTAAAAACTCAAATATAACAAGCAATTACTAACACTTTCTATAATTCCTTCATAATTACTAAGCTGCGTAGAACCTTCCTGGCAATATCCTTGTAATTTATAGCTAAATATCAACTAATATTTAGGAAATCATAGGGAAAGTTTCCAGGAAAATGAGCTGGAAAATGTGTGACCCATAAAATGAAGTCTCACTTTTTTAAAATCAGTTTCTGTTTACAAAAAATTCTTTGAGAAGCCGAACCTTTTCAGAGCTCTAATCAAACAGTTTAGTGCCATTTTAACACAGCCTTGAACAGAGTGCTATATAAACTGAACAAACTTAAGATATGAAGGCTAAAGGCAAAAGCCCTTAAGATAAGTAAACAAGGCTATTTGACAATACCGATATGTATCATGATAATATTTATGTTTCTGGAAAATGTATTTAAAAACTGTTTATGGATTAAATAGCCAGACAGGCTTTTTCGACTAACCCAGTTAATTAAAATCGCTCACCATATTGATGCAAAACCCATTGATATGCAGTATTGCCTTAAAGCTTCCATGCCCTTTCATTTACACCACTGTCCAAAATGGCCTAATACTCCCATGATTTTAAAGGGATAGCCAATACTGTATAAATGCTATGGAAAAATCTGGTGGTAGACAAATTAATTTGGTCTCATGGTATGTATCATCTTTTTGACCCACCCCAACCACAAGTTCTACATATGGCAATTTTACTCTCATGACAAAGGTGGAGGATCTCACCAGTCGGAGCAGTTGGAGCAGAAATCCACAGAGTTGTCTGACGGACAGTCCTGACAGTGCCACCGCACTCCCTGGATTGGCTCTATGCCACAGACGTCACACTACACGAAACAGAAACACAAACAAACAACATCTTCAGAACACAGTGACAGATATAGCCGCAAAATCGTCTGACAAAATCACCATACACATTAGTTAAAAACAAGGGCTGTGCTGTGATTTCGGCTAGATTTACCTGTAAAATGATGACTCATAGAGAAAGTTAGAAGCTCATTAACGTCTCTCAGTTGCAGTTAAGTCAACTGAATGAAACTCAGAGGGTGTGAGCCAGCGGAGGAGCAAGCCAAACCTTGCGCTCGCGTGGCAATAGGCACGGCGACTCTCTTCTATGGAAAGTAGCTAAGGTTTGTCCAAAAAGTCGCTAGATTTATCAGGTGCTTTTGAGAAGAAAAGTCGCTAAAAGGGGTATGAAACGTCGGTTAATGTAGCGACAAAGGCGCAAAATTGGTAACATTGCCTGTAAACGTCCCCCTGTGATGCAAAAGAATTCAAGAATTCAAATCAAAGACAATTATTTAAAATTTCATTTACAGGCAGAGGTCCCTCTCTGCGCAGCGATGAAATGGTGCCTAACAGTTAGCAACTGAGGTTGGCAGATATAAAGGTATTCCTGAAGAGCAGCGTTTGTGTTCCTTGTGACCCTGATGTTTTTGATTAATTTCTTCATGTTCCATTGACCCATGTACCGTGACTTGAGGAATCATGTCATCAGATGAAGAACCATGAATTGTTTTGGTTGTCTGAACCTAATATGTTGAGTTGGCTCTTTAATGAGGAGATTTTTCTTTTGGCAAGAATTATAGAAAGTGCATGGCAACTAAGACAGAACACTGTATTCATCATTACAGGACATTTCTATCATGGAAACTGAGTATTATACAAAGTTCTCTTTTTGAATGTGTGGATCTGTATATTGTGATTTTTCATGTGTCCATTGTGGTTGCTGTTGCATTCCAGGGTATTATAAGCCCATATGGGCTGGGCATTTCATGGTGCAGGACACTCAAATAAACAAGTCCACGCATCAATAAATCTCTGTATAGTAACATCTGAATGTTGTTGTCAAGTCAAGATATTGTATTTATATAGCCCAAAATCACAAACCACAAATTTGCCTCAAAGGGCTTTAAATCTCTTCAGCATATGACAGCCTTTATCCTTAGACCCTAAATTCAAATAAGGGAATACTCCAGTAACAGTATAAATATAATAATAACAACAACAACAACAGTATAATAATATATAAAATAAATACTAGTCAGTAATATTGATATTGCTTATGTCAAACAAGCAAAGTCTTCTGTCCTATGGTGCCATATTCAAGCTTGAAAATATAATAAGTAATATATGCATTTTCAATTATTTAGTGTTTTTTTTGGGGGGGGGGCTGTTTTATAGCTTTCTGTATTTTCATTGTGGGACAACAGAATACCAACATCACACTCAAAAATAAAGCATTTCCAACATACACGCTGCCCTTTTTTAAATATACTTTCTACTGTTTTTTGTACAGTGTGCTACATGCTACAGTGCTACATACTCAAAATACTGTTAGAATTGCTGTAAACTGTGCAGTTGGGACACAGTCTTAGTCACTGTTGACCAGCTTACAATCCCTCTCACTCAGGATGTGATTTCAACACTCCTCATACTTTGAGGACACGTGTATGTAGAAGCCTGGTTTTAATGTTGTCGTAATGATGTACAGAAATGTGCATAGTCTTCACCTTGTAGCCTACGTGCCGCACCCCAACCTTATCCTCCTGGATCTCCTGAAGCTTCTGTTTTTTCAGTCGCTTCAGCTCCAAGAGCTCTTTGTACTCTGGCAAATTTCTCAACTCCACAGGTACACTCTCCTCATCCTGGGAGTGTAGGAAAGCAAGCAAGCAAGCAAGAAAACACACACACACACACACACACACACGCACACGCACACGCACACGCACACGCACACGCACACGCACACACAAAAACATGCATACACAGAAAGAGAGAGACAGAGGACATGACTGATAGGCATCAGGACATGCACAGACAAAACATCTCAATATGACTCCAGCGATCCAATCTGATAATGATATTCTCCAGATGTTTTATACCCAGCAGACAAATTTGCTGACACTACAGATCAATCTAATTTTAGTTGAGCAACATATACATGAACATCAATAAAGGGTTTCTTCTGTTTCAGCAGCAATGTTGTAGTGTATCTCTATAGAAAGCAGAGATTGTCTTTCGGCTAAAAGTACACAAGTGAAAACATCAAAGTCCCGCACAAAGACTCCACATGTCTGCCTCCAGCCTATACAAACCTCCACCTTTCTATGGAGAGGGGGAAAAAAAACTTCAGAAAGAAAAAAGAGGCAAAGTGCTACATTTTATTTTCAACAAAATTATTATTCGTTCTTCCGGGTCTTTACAGGAAATGGCTTCATGGAAGTCCTGCTAAGATGCCAATGCACTTGCCCATGCAATTTGCAAACACAGCCAAAGTATAGAAACAACCTGGTGAAGTGAGAAATTATTGTGACCCATGCTGACTACATCTTTTTGACTTTACTTCATACCAGCGGTGTCAGAGGTTTTGCTAATGCGATGGTGGAGCCGGCAGCCTGTGTTCTCAGCAGGACACAGCAACCTGGTTTTACTTAAAGGTTACTGCCATCAAAAGGGGAGAAAGAAAATGTCAGCGCTTGGATAACGTTGAGCGTCAGGAGTTGCGCAGTTCTAATGGAAAAAGCTGTGAGGCTTGCCTTGCCCCTGCTTTGATTTAGCAGTTTTCAAACAGCACACAGTGAGCTGATAGGAGTGAAAAAAGTACAGATGTACATTATCAAGGGCCAAATGCTCCATTTCACCCAAAGCTGTTAAAGTGGAGTTAAGAGGGGTAGGGACAGACTGTCATGTGAAAGCAGACGTAAATGACAAGGCAGGAAACATTTTGCCTTGTCGGAAATGGATTTAAATGAACTAGTCAGGTATAAAACCAACTCCCAAAGGCATATTACATGCAGTTTTTACCAGTCTTTATCATACAGGCCACTCCTTACATAAGGAGGAGAGGGTGAGACTGGACGGTGACAGAGAAGAGGAAATGTGAGCTTGTGATTCGTTTAATTAAGCAGTAAAGTACCACAGTCTGGCCAATGATCAGTGACACGAAAAAGTCTTGGGAATGAGATCAGTTACAATATAATCTCCCACAACAACTAAGATGTGAGATGGGTATGTGTGCAAAAACAAGTGTATTTAAAAATAAAGATAAAAGATTTCTGGCTTCCAGTAACTGATGTTCTGTGATGTGACAGACGACTGACCGAGTCATCAGCTGAGGGGTCCTGCACGCTGCTGTAATACGCCGAGCGCTCTTCATCTTCATCCATGTAGACCGGAGGCTCGTAGGAGGTCAGGAAGGTGGACGGCCGGTACAGGTGCTTGTTGAGGTGGTGCTGCCTCTTACTGGATGCCTGGAGAACAAACAGGTACGTTTACAAAAGCAGGCAGTCATTTTACACACATCCCCATAAACATATAATTCTGAAATAATTCCTCATGTCAAACAAAAACTTTAATAACTGATTTTGTTAAAATAGCTGTTAAAGTGCACATTGCAATTTGCTTGGCATCTTTAATTTTGTAAAATGATAACAGTGTTTGAGCATAATAAATACAAGGCTTGGCCAATAATATCAGCTGTTTTTATCTCATCACGACTATATTGTTATCGGCATACGTCAGCTAAGAAGTAACAACAGACTGCAGTAAAGAAATACATGAGATATGTTTGAGGTAATTTAGAAATGTTGTCGTCATTACACAGTTTGTCCACAAGAGTACTGACCAGCTCAATTTCCAACATTAAATTTTTTGCTGAGTACATATTTTAGGCATAATTCCTTACCAACAAAATTTTATGAGATGTGTTTATGTTAAAGAATAAATAAACATTAAAACAAATATATAAACAAAAACAGCTGATGTATTTTGTCAAATATCCAGTATAAATCAAACTCTACTCAAAATCATACTCCTATCATCACAATACCATTCCACTGAAAGTCGATACATTGCAATATTGAATTAATTGCCCAGTCTTTGAAGACATCTTACATTCATTAAGACAACCACTTGTTTTAATGCAATTAGTGACTCAATATGGTTAAGGGGTTTTTATTAAATGAGTTAAGAGTTACCTTTTTAGTGTACATGCACAGGTTGGGTGTTCTTCCAGGCACAGGTATACCAGCTTTAGTCAGTTTGATGAAGTATTTTTGAACCCTGCTGGCAACCTGGAATGTTTTAACAGGAAAATTGCTGCGTTAATGATTTCCAACTGAGGAACAGCTGCTTGAAGTAATTGAGGTCACACAAACGTATCATTCAGGCACTACACTCTATGAAATTTAACAGTCTGTTGCCATAGTAAAGACCCATAGATTTTTCACTGTCGTGGCAGGCTAATAAAAATACAGGTAAACATTAGTACAGATGGTTCACAGACGATGGGCAGAATACAACTAGCCAAGTCAGTTTTTTCAGGTGTAGATCATCTTGAAGTTTGTTGCTTCTTTGAAGTGAATTCTTTCCAAAATGTGACCAAAAAATTATGTAATTCTCTGCTGAGATTTTATCATTTATAGATATGCAACTAAACCAAATATTCTGAATTAAGGAGGTAATAAGTGGGGATCAAAGGAGCATGCATTTTTTTGTAGTGAATCCTAAGTCTCTTTGTCACCTGTTTTGCTGTTCGATTGCCCAGCTCATCAGCAATCTTCTGCCATCTTCTGGACTCGACTTCCTCAGGAGGGAACTTAACAAGAAGCTGCTCCAGTTTTTTCTAGAAAATACACAAAACGCCAGGTGAAAACCATGTAAGGACAAATGTTCTTACTGTATAAATGATAATACTAATAATACTAATACTAACATATTGGTACATTAGTATTAGTAATGTGATTTATTACAAATTAGTCAAAAAACAGCCCATGAAACTGGCAGGTAGAACAAATTAAGATACGTGTAAGTTGCTTATAAACACATTTTGTAAACCGATTTCACAAAATGATTATGGTTTTACAGACTACAGTTCTGTAAATTTCAGATATTTAATATTGAATTTAAATTTTTTTCGTAAAAGTCAATTTTTTGTCTACAAAGAGTTTGAAAATGTTGCTATGAGAGTGTCATCATGCGATCCCCACACATACTTGGTTGTCGTCTCTTTGTTTATTTTATATGCTGTTTATAGTTTGTTTCGCTTGTGTTTCTGCATGGATTGAATTAGTGTTTTTTTGGTTAATATGTAGACATGTGTGTTATGTGTTGGTTGTTTTATGAAAATAAAACCAAACACTAAACCATTCCCCTGATAAATGAGTTCAGTCTGATAAAATATTGTGCAACATCTTACACGCTCACTCCCTACCTGTTCCTCCACAGTCCACAGCTGGTTAAATGTGTCAGGCTTGTTTGGGTGACAAATCCTCCCCCTGATCATCTGTCGAGAAAACACAAGTTAGATGCATGTTAAAAGACTGACGCAATACAAAAATAACAGGCAATACATTATTTGAAGAAATCTGTGCATACGAACTGCCTGGCACACTGAATCCATCTCTCCATCCAACTCTTTTGACTAACAAACAAAATCCTGTTAGAATTCGCATAGTGTAGTCCAGGAGAATGCAATTGTGCTTGCACAATATAAACTGGGAGAAAAACAGAAATAATCAGAGTTTTTTGCTCTGTGCTAAGTGGTCAGGGTTGTCTAATCCCAAAAATTAATTAAAAGTGAAACCTTACTGCCCATACAATGGGGAAAAGACACACACACACACACACACACACACACACACACACACACACACACACACACACACACACACACAAAAGAGGCCAAGAGTAAGACCTAATAATCAGAGGTGTGGAAGAGGCGATTCCTCACGTTTCCCCAGATACAATCTTTTGTGCTTGAGGTTGGAGGAGGCCAAGCAGTGTAAAATGGTAATAACCTGATGATTTGCAGTGTAACCTGCAGGAAAATGGGGTCTCACCAGCTACAATTAGAAATGGATGTAGCTGCATCTGCACTAATGATATACTGGGAAACAATCACCACTGCAATGACAGCAGCAGCATTTGTGTGTTGTACGGATAATTTTAATGAGGCAGAGCTATACCTGCGTTTGCCTTCCGTTCTCTGGGGCATCACTAGTTGGCAGAGGGGAGTACATGGTGGAGGACTCGCCCTCCTTCTTGGGCTCTACTGGACTTTTTGGCCTAATAGGCAAACCTAAAGGGAGGAAATGAGCAGAATTAGTATCTTTAAAAGTTGTGAGATGACAAAAGTCGTTCTCTGTTGTTTACTGTATTGTAAACCCTACAGGATAAAGACTAAGAACTCGTCTATATTAAATGAAATTCACAGTCAATTCTAAATTTCTATGTGCCTTTGTCAAAGATCAGCTTTAGCCGTCTGGTTTTGCGTTTCTTGTCGCAGAACTCTCTCTCAAAGTCACCGAGGCCTGAGGTGTACTGTTCCCATGCAATGTCGGGGAGCTGGACGACTCGCTGAGGACACGGCAAGCCCAAATTCACCTGAGGATCACAAGAGTCAGGGGTCATGATCCATTAACAAATGAATTCATAACTTCTATAAGTCTCAGCGCAACATAATATATGTGACAAACAAAAAGACCAAAAGACACAGTAAGAAGAACTTTCATATTTTATAACATTTTTACTTTCATTGGGTATGCCCAAGTTTTGATATTTTTGTAACTTGTACCTTGGAGTCCAGTCATTCCCGTACATAAGTTAGCACATAATAATTTTTCCAAATAGCTTCTGCAACAGGGGCTTTCGAGTGATTCCTATATCTAGATTCAAGAGAAGGGATGGCCAATCGTGTGCTATGGAGGGCTTCCATTTTTATATTGAGCTGAAAAAGAAGGTTTCACCACATTTTAAGCGGGTACTTGCTTTAACTTCTGCAGCAGGTGTTCTGACTGTATTTAGTGGCCACATTTACCTGACTACACTAATTAATTTACTGATTTGCCCTAATATCCTATTGAGTAAGCAGTCAGCAAGATCACAAGTAGAAAACAGTGTACAGTTTTCACATTCCAGCCCAGTTAATTACACATGCAGGACAAAATCAGTCATACAATGGAAAAGGAATAGTAGTCTGAACCCTAAATTTTACAAGCTACCAAATATTTATTCAAGCAGCGTTTCAACAAGCAAGGTATTCCTGGGGCAAAGACCAAGAACAAGATCCTACATGCCATGTCTCAGTGGTTGATGTAGAGTAACTGATAACATATTAAAATACAAACATGCACAGTGTATTTGCACATTTAAATGCAACTCATTCACATCAGGTGTTTGTTTTACACAAAATTTTTTTCTCCCTGGCACTCCCAGGTCTTATGCATCTTAGTCTATTAAAGACACAGGTCTGTGTTTAGTTTTTTTTTTTTTACCCGTTTCTGCAGCTGCTCCACAAAGCTGATGGGATCGGCGAGTGCCTCTCTCTGGTGACGTGCCAACGTCTCCAGGTCCAGGATGGCCTGTGTGCGCTGGGCCTCGAGAACTCCAATGGTCTGCAGCAGCCTCTGATAACTGACATGAAGGAATGCGAGTTTAGACAAGAGTGGAAGGCATGGACTGATTACATTATTTAACCTGACACTTGCGATGCTGTAGCGCATCAAAATTTTAGACCCAAGACCATTCAAAATTCAACCATGGCGCTGAAAACCTAAATAGTTGCACAAGACAAGAGGATTTCTACCATCCTTTCTACCTATTTTGCCCTTAATGTGTTTACAAGTGTTTGAGCGCCAAAAATCTTGGCAATGGCTATAAAGAATGCATCTAATCAAACGAGCTGTTTTGGCAAATACCTAAAACCTTTAGAGTTACTTTACTAGTGAGGCCCATCAAGAACTGCAGCTTATAAATAAATAAAAGTTTACCTGGTAATGGAAAACACACAACAACACTGATCTGATCTGTAACTATGCACATCACTGAGCTCTCACAGCAAATATGAAAACCTTTGCATGACTAACACTTAGGTTTTGTAGTGCTTGAGGAGCCTTCGGCGACGTAAAAGTCTGACCTTTCCACTCATACCCTCTGGGACAACAGAAGAAGTGCAAACTGAGCTGTCAATGACTAAGTGTGGTACTGACTCAGAGCCTTTACAGCGTGAGCAGAGCTGGAGGAATCGACAGTAATGTGACAGCATCCTACATGGCTATAACCTAGTGCAGGTGCTCAGTGGAGCAGAATGGATCAATCTTTCCTAACAGGACATGAATGAAAATCAATGCACAGGACACAATTTATTCAGTAGCTGTCGGTAGTTTGAAAATCTTACAAGTAAAAACATTCAGACGAGTCAACTTTATTTAACCTAATATCCCTTCATTAGTTACAGATACCATCGTTTTAAATGATGTGAGGCTTACTTGACCTTGTACAGCATCAGTTTGTACTGTGCTACAATGCAAGCTGTAAATCTGGTTCCGCAACAGTGGCACTAAAACATACTACTGCACATCTCCTGTACTCTAGAGTGATTCTGATTAAAATGTATATCCCTGCAAGAGAAAGCAGCAAGCATGCTGACTTCTTCAGATGAACAGATGATCTGTGCATTAATCTGTTTCAGGGAAACGAGGAGGACTTGGCTCTGCTTCTCAACACTCTGGACTCCCTCCAGGTGTCCAGGGACAAGTCTGGTGTTCCATTGCCACCTACTGGGCCCGAAGTCCACGGACAAACACTGGTGCCAATGAAAGGCTGGCCAGGACAATAGTTTTGCTATGTTAATGCCTGATAATTAAAGGTCGGAGATTGTTTTTTCTTCTTCTTTTTTAATATTTATACAATATAGATAGTGGGTATTTTGTCAAAATCCACAAAAGGTGTAAGGTGTAAATACAAGATGTTCTGTAGACAGATCATCAATCATGTCAGTGTCAATTCTCCCTATTCAGTAACCCTGAAATGCCTAGTCACGCTTCCCTAAAAAATGATCCTTACTCACCACAACGAAACCTTGGCATGTCACAGAAACTTGATCAAATTACCTTGCAATACGAGTGCAGGGAAATCTTATTCTAAAGCCACTATCCAAATTTGAAACATTTATCAATAGTGGTGTCAAAGACAAAAGGATCCCAGCTGATGACATCTCTAAGCCCCTAAAGTGCTCCACCCATCCTCCTATGAAAAGGCATCATGAATCAGCTGATCTGCCATAGTGCAGTTAGCAGAGCCTGACTGCACGCATCAGACCTGTCCACTAACATAAACATCCCGTCTTGCTTGACGTCTGACAACAAAACTAATTACAAAGCCGTACACTTTCCTCTAAAACAACTCTTTTTTCCTGAGAAGAGAGAACAGAAGCAATCGGAACAGTAATTTTCACATCCAATCTCCTCAGGCTTTGGAAATCTGACAATTGGCAAGAAATTCACACAATCACAGCACCAGATGGAAGGTGGAAATTAATGCTGAAGCATGAAAAACCTAATCAATAAGACAAGAGCTATAGTTAGATGCTCACCAATATATTCCCATAACGATTGAGAAAAGTCTCAAAACAGACAAAAAATATCTGGGCTAATTTAACATTCTATTTGTTGGTGGTGCAAAAACTCAGATACACTTATATTGCAATTAAATATTTCTTTACATGTGTTTTCAGGGCTAAAGGGTGGTCTTCTGCCAAAAAAGGCTAATAATATTTTTTTTCATTATATTTACATTTACCCCCAACAATTTATTATAAAATAAATACTGTTCAAACATAAAAACTCTCTGGGTCATAGCCAGAATAAAGTTCTTTTTCCTTCATCAGCACAGGACTCAACAGTCACAGGGACTGTATTTAAGGTTTGGACTGTTGAATAAAACAAGCAATCATGAATACATGAACTCGGGCTGTGGGAAATTGTAACTGGCATTTTTCACAGTTTTCTGACATTTTAACAGACCAAACAATTAATCGAGAAAATAAACTACAGATGAATCAATAATGAAAAATAACTTAGTTGCAGCACTAGTTGCAAGATAAATCTGAGGGGTCATGAGATAACTAACACAGATAGGAAAGAGGAGAAATATTGTTCCGCTACGCAAATTTTGATTCTTTTGTTCCCGACTTTCCTCTAATCTTATTAATTTCTTATGAAACATGTGAAGGTGTTACTGCTTCAAACGTCTAACAGTTATTCAAATGAAACTATCTGAGATGTTAAGAGGACTGCTCACAACTCATTCACATATTCAGCCTGAATAGGCAGACACTGCTTCACTTTAAAAGGATTTGCAAGTCAAAAAGGTTGAGAACAACTGATGTACAGTAATGTTTTTGACACAATAATATAGATTCTCATATGTATTCAACTCTGACCTAAGTCTAAATTGAATAATACTTTAGGTTTTACAACATTCAGCACTTTCAAAATACCAAATACCCCTTAGCACATAGAAATCCACATTAGCTTAAGTGCATCTCTGGTTCATTCAAAACCACAGACCAGAAGTAACGCAACGATCGCAGTATATAGTGATCAACATGTGTAAGAGCTACATCAACAAAAGATGAGGAGAAAGCAGAATCCCTGGGGAACTCCCACATACTCTTTATTGTGTTTAAGAGCCAGGTGGTCAGACTCAAAGTAATACACGTCTGGCTCCTCCTCTTCCTCCTCCTCCTCTGCAGCCTGGCTCTGTGTCAGCTCCTTGCTGCTTTCGGCCTCTTGGCCATCCACAGACCCACCAATCTCGCCACCTGCCCTGTCTGCAGGATCCACAGACACTGGCTCCTCACTGGAGGGGCCAACAGAGTCTGAGGGAGGAGGTTTCTCCACCAAGGGGCAGTCCTCCTCCAGCCTAACCAACACCTCCCCCTCTTCCCTCAAGGGACCATTGTCTCTAGGAGGAGAGCTGGGCTTGGAGGAGGTGGCTTTGCCACCAGTGGCAGCCCTCCTGGGTGAAGTCCGTAGGGTGTATCTGTGTTCATACAGCTCTGTGAAAGAGGGGGGCATGCTGGATATTGAGGGATTGCACCCTGGCTCTGTGGGGGAGGGGGTTGTTGCTAGTGGGGGTGTAGTTTCTCCTGAGTTGCTGTTGTTGTTGATTGGACTACTGTTCATGTTGGGTGTGGTGGAAGAGGTGGAGGCAGCAGCTTCCTGCAATGGTGTTAGTGGCCGGCCATTAGTATCGCTGTCACTCTCTGTCACCTGCTCCTCATGGGCCAGGCACAAGGGCTCGCCCACCACGTCAACCTCTACCTCCTCCACCTCCTGCTCCTTGACCACTATCAACTCAGGGACAGGATCCTCTGGAACAGCCTCAAGTGCCGGTGCAGATGAGGCTGGCGATTCCCCTGAGCCAGAGACCTCCATTTGCCCAAGGACAGAGTTTCTACAAGGCACAGCAGGGTCAGGGGATGAGGGAGCTCCCGTCTGGCTACCATTGAGCAGCGACGGGCAGTTGGTGGCAGAGGTTGGACTTGCACTAGGCTCTTCAGTGAGTGTGCTAGGTTCCTCTGCTTTACTCTCTCGGAGTCCATTAGAAGCTTTGTGAGATTTGTGAGGTGCCCCACCACACTCCATGTGACCATCTTCTGCCTTTGCCCCTGTCAGCTCACTTTCCTTTTTACTAAGGACAGGTGAGGCAGGAGCTGTGATAGCAGAGTTTTGGCTTGGAAATTCTTCACAACTGTTGTCCTTGCTAGACTCTGGGACAGAGACTGGACTTTCAGGTTTCAGAGGCTCAGGGTGCTCCTCGTGTCCCTGAGACTCTCCAGAGCGGGAGCACCGCTTGGGCCTTTTGATCGGAGGAGAGGCATCCCGCGCCCCTTTCCCTCTATCACAGTTCTCGGGCTTCTCAGGAGTAATGTTTTTCTCTAAACAGGACACACCCCGCTTCCTGGAGCCGGTCCATTGCTCCGCCTCAGCTGGGGAGGCATTCGAGTCAGTTTCCTTTCCCTGCAACGAGGCCTGTTGCTGGCCATCGTGCTGAATGTCCTGCTTGGCCTCCTGCTTTGTATCATGTTTAGCGTCCTGCTTTGTCTCCTGCTTAATGTCTTGCTGTGACTCCTGCTTGCCATCCTGTTTGGTGTCCTGCTTGGAATCCTGCTTGCTGTCCTGCTTGGAATCCTGCTTGCTGTCCTGCTTGGAATCCTGCTTGCCGTCCTGTTTTGACTGACTCTTCTTCTGTTTTCTTCGTTCCTGCTTGGCATCCTGCTTCTTCTTGGGCGAGGCGTAGTGGAGAGACACCGTCTCACCTGGCTGTCTGGCTGGGGCTGAGGTTCGTTCACAAGGTTTCTCATCCAATCCATTGAGCCCCAAATCCATTGAGCCCCACTGATGACCTTGTGGGTGCGCCGAAGAACGGACGCTGCCATACTACGTCTCTCCTCCTGGTGCTCTCCTGCAGAAGAATGTCTGCAGCAGCACACATAAAACACAAACATGCTTGCTGTCCTGCTTGCTGTCCTGCTTGCCGTCCTGTTTTGACTCCTGCTTCGACTCCTGTTTCGTTTCCTGCTTGGCATCCTGCTTCTTCTTGGGCGCGGGTAGGCTAGTAGGTAGACACTCCTCTGGCTCTGGCTGGGGCTGCGATGAGGTTTTCCCACGGGTTCTTCGACCAAATCATCTCATCCCCACCATTGAGATTGTGGACTTGACTTAGCGCCGCGGCCATACCGCGCGCTACCCTACAGTCTCTGCTCATCCTCTCCTCCTCTCCTCTCCTCCTGCAGCAGAATGTGGGCACACACAAAAACAACACAAAACAAACACATACAAAATTAAGGCATTACAATGACTTAACACGGCAAACTTTTACAGCTCAAGGGTTATGCTGTAGCACTAATATTGCAATGGTTATAGGTTTTACTGGTTTCACTGGCAAGGCAAGCTAAAAATTAATGCACGAGGTGTTTCAAACAAAAGCGTCCCCCAAAATGCCTTTGTGAAATACCGCTTGGGTAATTTATCAGCTCACACCAGAGGGGTATTGATTTCTGCTGTCATTGTAGCTAAGCAACACCTTCTGCCCACAGGCAAAACTAGATGTCTTATCCCTGGTCAGGCAAAGGAAATACATTTAAAAGGTCGGAGATCAAAACAGGAAACAATAAGGTCAGATCTCCCATCTAGCCTAAATGACCAATCACAAAGTCTGTTTCAACACTTCACAAATGTCACTGCTTTGAGGGTCATCTGTATGTGCTTGGTTACTCAAGAAAAGGTGACTACAGTACACTGAGCATTTTAAGTAAATAATAGCCCCAAAGCAGGCAAGCTGGTGATTTTCGCAAAGGTGAACTACCTTAAACCCATATAGGCTTAGGACAGGATGATTAATTTCCTGACACAGTTTAAGGTACAACAAAGCTTCCAAAAACACTCTCTGTGTATCACTGACATACCCTGTAGATCAAGAACATTACTGCGCATCAGAACAAAAATCCTGGTTTACAGTGTGAACTGTAAAATTAGCCCCATCCAAATTTTAACCAGACACTAATAAGTAGTAAATTCTATATCAAGTAATCAATAAGTAATAAGTAATCAATTTCACTGATAATAAACAGCCTTTATGTATTAATAATTCAGTTGTAATTTAGGTCAGACAATCTGTGATAATTTCAATGTATCATGTAGGCAGGTTATCTTACTCACATTAAGGTTGTAATTGAGGCAAATGTAAATCTATTATCATTGCTATGTTACTCATCAACATATATACAAAAACGACACATATAAAGCTTATTCTGGTTTCTCTCAGTATTTTAATTGTGCAAATAGCATAGCGTCATGGAGTGAAGAGGATGTAAAGCAGTGTGTAAATGTGTGAAATACACACACACAAACCCAAACACACACAAACCCAAACCCAAACCCAAACCCAAACCCAAACACACACACACACACACACACACACACACACACACACACACACACACACACACACACACACACACACACACACACACACACACACACACACAGGTCATTAAGTATTTGGACAGTGACACATTTTTTGTAATATTGCCTCTGTACACAAACACAATGGATTTGAAACAAAGCCATCAAGATGTGATTGAAGTGTAGACATTCAGCTTTAATTCAAGGGGTTTAACAAAAACATCGTATTAACCGTTTAGGAATTACAGACATTTTTATACATAGTCCTCCTTATCAGAGGTTCAAAGGTAATTGGACAATTGACTGACAATCAGTTTCATGACAAATCGAGCAGATAAAAGGTCTGGACTTGTTTCCAAGTGTTGAATTTACATTTGGTAGCAGTTCAAGGGAACTCTCAACATGCGGGCCAAAGAAGTGTTGATACAAATGAGGGAGCCCATCATTAGGCTGAAAAAACAAAAGAAACCTATCAGACAGATGGCAGAAACTTAAGGAGTGGCCAAATCAACAATTTGGTACATTCTTAAAAAGAAGGAATGCACTGGTGAGCTCAGCAACACCAAAAAACCTGGAAGACCACGGAAGACAACTAATGTGGATTATCACAGAATTCATTCCCTGGTGAAGAAAAACCTTTCACAACATCTAGCCATGTCAAGAAAGCTATCAAGGAGGAAGGCATATCATTGTCAAAGTCTACAATTAAGAAACACCTTGATGAATATACATATAGAGGGTTTACCACAAGGTGCAAACCACTGGTACCACTCAAGAACAGAAAGGCCAGATTAGACTCTGCCAGAAAACATCTAAAAAAGCCTGTCCTGTTCTGGAACAAGATTCTCTGGAAAGCTGAAACCAAGATGAACTTGTACCAGAATTATGGCAAGAGAAGAGCATGAAGAAGAAAAGGAACAACTCATGATCCAAAGCATACCACATCATCTGTCAAACATGGTGGAGGGAGTGTTACGGCATGGGCATGTATGGCTGCCAATGGAACCAGGTCACTGATGTTTATTGATGATGTGACTGCTGAGAGAAGTAGCAGGATGAACTCTGAAGTGTATGGGGCTATACTATCTGCTCAGATTCAGCCAAATGCTGAAAAACTGATGGACAGTGTTTCAGTACAGATGGATAGTGACCCAAAACATACTGCAAAAGCAACCAAAGAACTTCTCGAGGCAAAGAAATTGAATATTCATCAGTGGCCAAGACAGTCACCTAAACCCAACTGAGCATGCTTTTCACTTACTGAAGACAAAGCTTAAGGCAGAAAAGCCCACAAACATGCAGCAACTGAAGGCCGCTGCTGTAAGGCCTGGCAAAGCATCTCAAGGGAGGAAACTCAGCATTTGGTGATGTCCATGGGTTCCAGACGTCAGCCAGTCATTGACTGCAAAGGATTTTCATCAAGGTATTAAAACTAATCCTTATATTTATAATTGTGTTGGTTTGTCCAATTAGTTTTGAGTATCTCACAATGTGGGACTATGTATAAAAATGGCTGTAATTCCTAAATGGTTAATGGATTATTTTTGTTAAACCCCTTGAATTAAAGCTGAGTCCACAATTCAATCACATCTTGATGGCTTCATTTCAAATCCATTATAGTGTATAGAGGCGAAATTATAAAAATTGAGTCACTGTCCAAATACTTATTGACCTAACTTAGTGTGGGTGTATATATGTGTGTGTGTGTGTGTGTGTGTGTGTGCGTGTGTGTGTATAAATTCCTAGTCTTGTATGACTGCCAGCCAAGTGGGCAAGTCTGCAACTGTAAAACCTGTAAATACCTTGGTAATTTATAAATCTTAATCTCGATATACAGTTATTAGTAAGCAAGTTTTCTAGACAATGTAAAAATACAGTTAATTAAATTAAGGGCAAATTTTTGAGATTACGGCAGGTGGATTTAAAAAAATCCTGCCATGGTTAAAATACATGCATTTATTCCCTAATTCTTGAGAACATTCCCAATCAACACGCACATAGGAAACTTGCAACCGAAGTACCCTCTTGATCAGGCTCCAAGTAATTAATCTAACAACAGAGGACAATAAAAATGCAGTAAAGGTCATACTAAAGTGACATTCATCAGGAGATGATCTCACTGGATGTCCTTTTGCAGAAGAAGAGACATAGTCGTAGTATTCCATTGTAGAGGAGAGAAATTATTGTATCTATCTGCAGTTTGGACATGATGTTCATTTCCATTAATTCCTAGTACATCAATCTCTAGGATGACCTCTGTCAAAACTGATTTAAAAGCTCCTTGTTGCCTTTCCAGAGACACTTGGTCCCTTTTCCCTACACAGTGCTAACACAGCAACATCAAAGCCAAAGGCTACCCTGGCTACAAATACATTTTGATTATATTTCTTCAGGGAGACAACACAATAGTCACCTGAAACAAACACTACCACATGCACATATTACTCACACTCTGCTAAAGACTCCAGTTGAGAAAGCTAATGTGTTTTGTCCATGCATAAAATAAGAGACAGAAAGAAAAACACAATGGGGGGAGGAGGGGGAAGGTTATTCAGACGGAGCACTCACCCTTAGACTCAACACAACAAAACTAATTAAGCTGGCTCATGTGACCTGCTCTCAAAAACTACAAAACTAAATCACTACTTCAGAATGATCAGAGTTATAGTTTAGCAGAATAACTATATGAAACATTTGCTCACACTTTCTCATCCCAATCATTAATATGTTGTTGGCATAACTGGAGAGGACCTCAAGTAAAAATTAATAAATGAAAGTCTAATTTTGCATTCAGGGGCCTACTGGAAACATCAGAATAAGTTTTGTGCCCATGAAATAATATAAAACAAGCTGTGATTACTTGGCAAATGTGACTATCCTATCTAAGAGTACATCCACATTAAGCCGCTTAAATTTGTAAACGCATCTTTTTCTCTCCGTTTCAGCCCTCCCTCCAGACTAGCAGTGTTTTTCTCCCACCAAAACGGAGCTCTTCAAAAACAGAATCAGAGTGTGTAAATCTGAAAACACTGGCTTGGTGTTTCAGGTTGTACAAGGTAAATAGAGCTTTTCCAAAATGATGACCTAAGCAAGCCCGGTGTGGGTCGGGGGCTGTGTGCCAGTAAAGTTGAGAGAACCTTTAGTCGCAGCTAAACTTAACTCTGATCGTTCATTTTAAATTCCAATACAGCCAAATACACAGCACAGCTGTTATCGACCTGGATTTATGTTGATTTTGTCAGAGGATGTTGCAATTATAAAATAAGGATTTTATCAAACCAGCGCAGCCTATTCAGAATGACAGCTGGTTAACATGTACTGTTTATTGGCTGCAATTAAATCAGTATTTCACTCTCATTCAGCTGTCTAACAACAAAAACTAAAAAATATGTACATTACAACTATATAGTGAATTCAGCTGCATTAAAAACACAGTATAGGTGACCACAGAGAGCTGGAGGACACTGAACGGCGGCTCAAACTAATGTAACACACACCTTACAGAGGTCTAATGACTGCAATGTCATATAATAAAGAGGAGCAAGTAGTTAGACAGTGTGTGAGATAGCTTGCTTTTGTTCCAGTCCACACTGTTACAAAATAGGTATGAAAGAACTTTTTTTATGGAGGGCTAATCATTAACAAAAACCTCCTTCGCTGTGAAGCATTTAGTGAACTAGCATCAAAACATACAGTACTGTGCAAAAGATTTAGGCACTTTTGATTTTTATATTCCTATCCATTATGCCATCAGGTAGATGTCTGGTCAATCCCAATTTTTTCTGCAGCATAAAATAAACCCAAACATAAGGCCAGAGTCATAAAGAACTATCTTCGGAGACAAGAACAAAAAGGAGTCCTGCAACAGATGGTCTGTCCCCCACAGAGCTCTGATCTCAACATCATGGAGTCAGTCTGGGATTACATGAAGGGACAGAAGACACAGACAGACTAAATCCACAGAAGAACTGAGGCAAATTCTTCAATATGCTGGAACAAAGTACCTGCCAAGTACCTTGAAACACTGTGTGCAAGTGTACTTATGGGGAACTGGTGCTGTTTTAAAGGCAAAGGTTGATCACAACAGATTTTGATTTAAGGTTTTTTCCTTTTGACTGCACTTTATAAAGACCTTAACTGATAAATAAAAACTATTCAGGACATTATTTTGGAAAGCAGCCTCACTTTACTTTTAGTCCCTAAAACTTTTGCACCTAAGTTAACGCACTATGAACATAGATATACATGATGTTACACAAAATTGTTAATTTTTTTTTTATATTTGCTTTCTTCTTGTAAAAGAACAGATGCTCTCAACTCATCAGGATTCTAAAAGTCGTTCACATGAAAAAAATCTTATACAGATGAACAACTGTTTGGTTGAACTGCGTGTAACTCATGTCAACACTAAGGTCATAGTGCCTGATGAGGAATCGCAACTAGACAATGGTTTGTTTTATGAGGTCAAAAGCCAAAAAGGTTGGGAACCACTGCTTTTGACCCCTAACCACCAGCTGATTTGTGTTCTCTCTCTACTGTTGGTTGGTAAATGACAGTGGACAGTCCCGAGGTACTGAGCCAAAGAGAAATGTCATTTTTTTAAATTAATTTTTATGTCACACAAATTTTTATGTAACATACACAATTTGTGTGTCATATTCTGAGTTTTTAGGCCCAAAAAAAAAAATCTTTGAGGTTATTTTTTGTGTCCCGTATAAACATTTAACTGTGGTCACTTCTACTGAATAAAATACAAGCAAGATTAAACTATTGCTTCTTTTTGCAAGCAACATCTCAGCAAACAAGGTCCTAGTAAACCCTGCAAGGACTAATTTCCCATTTGGTAGCAGTATTAGGGTTTAAACAAGTTGATTACAGTCTTAACACGATATACCCCCATGTATAGCCACTGATCCTGAAAAGATTGGAAAAGAACAATTTCTGCTCACAGGCTGCAGTTTAACCTTACATTTCGAACGTGTCAAAGCCAGAATATATTACTTGTCAGTGCAGCTACATAGACAGGACACATGTGTGTCTAAGTTTCTATCAAACAACTTCCTGTTCTTCTCTAAAGCGCGTTTGGTTGTGAAGGTACGTTAAACACGTGCTGATTGCATTACTATGGTCATGACAGACCAGGGTTTACAGACCATTTACCTTCATACACGGAACACTGGTTTCATTGAGATTTCAAGGTTGTAAACTCCAGTTATACATAAGCAAACACACTCTTTACAAGCAAAGTATGAAGGCTAGTGTTGGCAGACCAGCTAAGCTAACTGAGTTTTAGAGTGAGAAATTGTTTTTTTGATATACAAACAAGCTTTGCGCTGTTTACCGTCGTGTTGGTCTGTTCGTCTCTGTTGCTGATCTGTAGTTTAACACTTCCACAGGGCCTACTGGCAACAAAAAAATCCACGAAGTAGTGTTGGTATACATACCGACGGGAATCGCTCAAACCCCAACATCCCAGCTAATCAGCTGCCGCGAGCTCAGCACCGACAAAGTTAGAGGCACGAGGATGCTGTTAAACTGCCAACACCAAACAACGGTTGCAGCCGCACGTGCCGGCGGTTAAGTTTAACACTAGTTTGTGGCAGGTGAAACTCAAAAGTTCGCCGTTAAAAACTCCTGCCACACGTTTAGGCAAAAACAACACAGGTGGTTCATGGAGCTGGCGAGCAGGCTAAACGTTAGCATGGACCAACTTCCGAGCAAACGTTACTTGACCTAGCTTGCTGTTTAGCGAGCTAACCTCAGCAAACTAACTTGCCGTTAGCTCTCCTGGCTAAATATAAAACATTAACACTTAAAACACCAAACTGCAGACTGTTGCACCAGTGAAATTCACATATTATTCTACGCGCTTTCCATGGCAACCAACGAAGGAGTACACTACAATCCAACCAAGCCAAATTATTTTTTTTTTCTCCTTGTGAACGACTGGTTAGCCAAGTTGGCTAACGTTACCTCGGCTAGTTTTCCCGTTAACCGCACCGTGCAGAGAAGAATCGTGGCGATTTCAAATGTAGCCTCTCTGCCAACGTTACTAACAGCGGGTACATGCTAGCTAGCTCGACTACTGACTCAGACGTTATGTCCATCAACAACACATTATACAAAAGGGAGGGAATAGAGGTTTACAATTCAACTGCTGCGTACAGACAGAAGTAGCACGGTTAGCAGCCAAGTAGTATAACGGCAGTTGGTAACCAGTTAGCAACAACGGCTAGCCACAGCAGGTTAATATTAGCTAGCCAAGCTAGCGGATTGTTCCGCGCATAACTTTGCCGATGTATTTGTGTACTGCCAACAATGCCGGTCGTAGACATTTTTGGTGGGTTACTAAATTCAGGTTTTGTCATTTACTGTGCTACAAGTACCGAATTGGAGGTACACTTCTAAATAGCTTTTGTAGCTCAAGAATTACACATACCTCACTTCCGTAAATTTGCTGCACGTTCGGCCGCAGCCATGTTTTCAGTCCAGTCAACTAGTCGGGGTGTGTGAGCCGATTCAGCCGTGCTCGTCAAAATGCAACACTATACTGTACATTTTTGCTCCTGCCAGGAGTGCAGGCGGTCACACAATCTCGGGGTAACCTTGCTTAATTGAAGACTGTCTATTGACACTTTTTATGAAGGACAACAATCAGTATAATTGACTTTTCTTGTCTAATTTACCCCTTGTTTCGCACACAACCAACACTCCATCTCGCAGAAATCAGCAAAGGGTGACAATGAATGTGACAACAATGTTCAGCGTGTTTTCATCAAGTTTTAATAGTGTCAGCCAGCAAAAATCAGGGTAGATCTTACTCAAGTGACATCCATATGCAAAAACTTACAGTACAGCATTCTGTATACCCCTATTGGCCAACACATTAAGCAACACCATGCCCATACACAAAAATAATGCCTTTGATTAATTAGTATGCTGATGATGATGCTGATTACATACTGCAATATGCTTTCTGTAGCTGTACAATTTAGTGAAAATGGATCCAGATCGTGAGTTGCCTGCACATTTTATGAGCAGCTTTGCATTTACATGCAGTTACATGTGATGCTGAACTGGGATTGAGTGTTAAAGCATGCATTCTTAACAGACTCTGCCTGCCACTTATTTTCTACAAAAAAAAAAAAAAAAAATCTATTAACATCATATTAAATCACTCCCTTCTGCGATAAATAACCCAAGTGCTGAATCTTGACCAACATACTGTCACTATCAGTACTGGTACATTCAAATACAAACCAGACATTTGCGTGAGCATGCCAATTTGTACTAATACAGAACAGTGCAAAACACAAAATTCATTCCTGAGACTAGTCAGCAATTAGTCCCTTCATAACCCTATGATTTCCATCACTTTAAGTGTCACATTTTGCTCTCCTTGCCATTCATTGGACAATATTCTCTTACAACAGGAAAAAATTGTGATATATCTACAGCAAGATGTATTGTGATTCATCAATGTCAGCAACACAAGACACATGGACAAACAATATGTGCTCATTTGGTCAAGAAAAAAAAAAGAAATATGGCATTCAGTGGAATTTTTAGCTGCACATACTTTAAATGCTTGGTTCTGAAAAAAAACTGACACATGAATACTACAGTGCTAATAGAAATTGAAGAGCTCTTTATACAGATTTGTACAATATGACAAACCTTTTTAGACATGTTAATTCCCTCTGTCAGCTGTCAAAGGCTGTCAGCTGTAAAGATGAGGTCCTTTGCTTGAATGCTTTTGAAATAAAAGTCAAGTGCAAAATAAAAAGGCTTTTCATTTGTTAAATGTTTTCCATTGTTTGCTGTCGAGTGCTTGTTTAAACAGAGCGCGTCTCCACTTCGATCTTCTCCTCTGACTGTGATGATTCTGCTTCCTGGTGGCTGACGCTTGGTCGCACTGTCACCAGTGGACCGCCGCCGTAGATAGAGTGGAGGAAGTTCCACGTCTCTTCAGAGATCTGCCCCGAGTCAGCTCCTGCAGGGTCAGTGCAAGCACACACACTTATATATACATATATCTACATAGTTCAGAGTACTACTACAATCCACAGAGGCTCTGCAATACTTGCTGTAACAAAAAGGGTTTCGTAATTTTAATTATATTTTTTATAGTTTACTTATATTATGCTTCTTCCAATCCCAGAATAAGGATTCAAAACTATGTCTTTCTACATCGTAAAAGCAGAGAAATAATAAAACAATGACAATGATAATAAAAATAACAGTACCTTGTTTGAGTGTTAAATGGCCATTCTTGTTTACTGTAATCTTTGAATTATCAATGGGTCCCGGTGGATCTTAAAGATGAAGGAAGACAATTAGTTGTTATAATTATATACAGCAGTAACATGCATGCCAATTTTTCAGTGATATATTCTCAGTCTTAATTGTTTCAAAAAACAGTGATGTTAAAATGTCAAATGCTTTTGTCACGCTATGAAAAGCAATCTCTGCAACCCACTTGCTAGAGAAAGAAAACAAATACTAGCGGAGCAGAAGTCAGAGGAAAACAGACGCTTGCAGATGTACCAGATGTAAGCTGTTATAAATAGATATGACAATGCAAAGCAAAGGCAGAAAAAAAATTAGAACAAGTGGAATAAAAATGAAATATAGTTTGAAGCTTCATTGTACTGTAGCAGACGGGAAACGTGGCTCAGGGGACTAAAACAAACCCTTTGAAGATAAATCAAGACAAGAAATGTCAAATCCTTTGACAAAGCCCTTCCACTCACTTCAATTTCTTTTGAACATGAGCAGCTTTTGGTAACAAGAGGATGTCCCATGTGAAACAATTTATTTGCCGTACAGTCCTGGTTGAAATTATTGGGAACCATGAATTTTAAGTGCAGAGTTTGGAATATTTTCAGATATAAATACAAATTGACCAAATCTGTGTAATCAAAATAATTTAATAAAATACCCAAAGTTACTGAACAAAAGAAAATAATAAAACAAAAAATGTACTCCAGACACAACTATTGTCATGCCTCACTAATATTTGGTTGCAGAACATTTTGCAACAATGACAGCCTCTAAACATTTCTTGGAGCCATCTAGAAGCTTCTTGCACCTGTTTGCTGGTAGTTTCTGCCACTCTCCCACTGCTATGCGTTCAAGCTCTAAGTTTGCAGGAGTCCTTTTTTGCAATGGCAAGTTTCAGCTCTCTCCAAAGGTTTTCAATAGGGATTTAGGTCAGGACTCACTGCTGGCCAGTTTAAAACAGTCCATGTTTTCCTTTTCAACCATTCTTTTGTGCTGCTGGATGTGTGCTTTGGGTCATTGTCCTGCTGAAAGACCCAAGCCCTTCACCTCAAACCCAGTTTTCGGACACTGGGTAACACATTTCACTTTAAAATGCCTTTGAAATCTTCTGATTTCACCATTCCTTTGATACGTTCAGTGCCAAAGCAGCCCCACAGCATGTTAGAGCCTCCACCATGTTTTACTGTGGTTAGGGTGTTCTTTTCCTTATTGGCTTCATTTAATCGCCTCTAAAGAAACTGATGCACTGCAATCACAAAGAGCTCTATCTCAGAAAGACGGTGGCTTATCTATTAAAGCTTTTTTTAAACATTAGTCTTGGCTTTTTGTGCCTTTATTTCAATAATGGTGTCCTCCTTGGCCTTTGCCCATGAAGCCCTACGTGGTTTGAGTGCGGCATATCGTATGGTTAAAACAGGGATTTGAAGATCTTTGGCAACTGCCTTGTAGTCTTTGGAATTGTTATGTTTTTTAATAATAGCATTTCTGATGCTCTCAGACAGCTCTCTTGTCTTCGCCATTGTGAAAAAGAAACGGGAAACAATCAGCCCCTTTTTATGCAGTAAAACTGTAATTCATTGGTTAATTCAGGTCATGTGAACACTGATAATTAAGCACAGATGAGTCTTATTTGCTTTTTATTTTGTTCAAGGGATTAATTTAAATTCATGAAAAGGGTGCCAATAATTTAGTCAAATTTACATTTTATTTCTGTATTTTTATTTCACTATATGAAAGCATTTTTTGTTGTTGTTCAGTAACTTTGGATATTTTCTTAAATATTCTGATTATTAAAAATTGGGTCATTTGCATTTATTTCTGAAGATATTCTAAATTTTGTACTTAAAATTCAGGAGTGCAAATAAGTTAAATCAGGACTGTATTCTCCTTTCCATAAAAATGTATAGACTTGATATGTGCCATTTGTTTAATTAGATAAATTTACATCGAACAAAATCGCAGCAGCTTTTCCATGATAAATCATAACCAATCACCTGATATCCAACATTAGATGCAACTGTCACGTGGGATAGATTTCGCTTTTTAATAAGACATTTAAACCAGATTGGGAGTGAAAAGGCAAGACTTCTGTCCAATTACCATTGTCTTTTCCTTTGACAAAGCCCTCCCACTCACGAAACCACTGCATGCTGATGCAGTATATGACCACTGGAGACTCCTCCTCCTGGAACGCCTTGTTCAGCTACAAAGAGGGAGCAGAGGGAGGAGAGGGAGAGAGGAAATGGGGGAGGAGTGAGCAGTAGAGGCAACAGGGAGGAGAAAGGACGCAAAGGGATGAGACAGGAAAAACGGGAGGGGTGAGGGGGGAGACAAAAAAAAAAAAAAAATTAAGTGAGGATGAAAGGATTGAGAGCAGAGGAGATGTAAATCCAAATCAATTCTCTCTGCTAGTTCTTCCAATTACAAGACAGTCTTAACACCACACTGCACCTTCTCATCTGTCTGGGAAATGACACAATCCCTGCTTTTCTTGTTAGCTTAATGCAGCTAATGACAGGTGCATCTGCCCCAAAGCATTAATGGAAGGGCTTTCATCAGGCTCACACCTCTCATCTCCTGCCGGCTGAAGAGCACAGACACATGCAGCCTATCAGCTGGTGCAACAGACAGGAGAATA
Organism: Xiphias gladius; assembly: GCF_016859285.1. Classification (NCBI taxonomy): domain Eukaryota; kingdom Metazoa; phylum Chordata; class Actinopteri; order Istiophoriformes; family Xiphiidae; genus Xiphias; species Xiphias gladius. Next base: position 22,330,185 of record NC_053413.1, on the reverse strand, counting down.
GGCTTATACACACCCAGTACAGGCTCACTGGCACACAATGCCTTATCACTCACACCCATTTTTACACTGTCTAGCTAAAGCTGGTCTTCCTTGCTGCTCCTGGTTTGCTGGTGAACGTATGGTTAAAAGTCTTACCCGGACAAACATGTCCAGCTCTGACTTGCGCCGTTTCTCCAGTTTTTCTATCTCGATCTGGCATGTGTGGCAAACATACAGGTGGTTGACAGCTGGTCCCCCTCCGTACCTGCAGGGAGCAGTCCACATTAACTCATACAGAGGAAATTAACAGTACAAAGAAAATGACAGGACACTAACGAGAACAATGATTAATGGGAGATCTGGATGTTTAAAGGCTCCAGTCAATCTCACAGGTGGTCTGTCTACTGTACGTACCTGCTGTAAAGGTGATCCCACACGTTCTGCGGCAGCATTATCACCAGGTCATCGATGACAGTTGCTTTGTTGGGTGGCACACCTGATGAAACACATCAAAACATCCATCAGACATTAACAGTGTAACATCTTAAAGGTAAGGGTTGCGTGTAGAGATGTCATATAGAATATAATTTTTTAACAAATCCGCTTTGGATATATTGTTACTAGTATTATGTTGAATAGGTAAAGAAGCTGAACTATGGATTTAAATTTGTCCTTCCCTCATCCTTGAAACTAGATTAATCTAATCCTACTCTACCATTATATTTCCTAAATGATTTATAAATTTTAGTTAAATCGAACAAATTCAAAACAAAAAGAAATTAATACACTCAGGTCAAATTTTCATCTTCACCTGGAATTATCAAGTGAGAAAGACATGAGTAGCGGTGGCCCCAGACATAAAATTTACATTATTCCAGCTGAAATATTCCCTTTGCTTCTTCTGTTTTATATTGAAAAATATGAGAGATTTTGAAATCTTAAGAAAGAAAAAAAGGCAGGCACTAGGAGAAAATGTGTGCATGTAGAAAAGCAGTGACACTTTGCTACAACACACTGGACTGTGACAAGACATAATTATATCTGATTACTATTAGAATCATTTGTATAAGTCATTCAGTGTAGTGGGTCCTAAAATTCTTTGTATTAAGATTATTTAACATGTATTATCTAATATGCTTTGTACATATAAAAAATAAACAAATCAAATTATTGTTTGTTTTTTGACCTATTTCCTCTTGAAAAACTTACAACCACTTTATGGCTCTTTATATGAAAAATCTCTGTCAGAGCCCCTCATAAAGGCTTTTTTCATACCTAAATATACATTTCTGAAGACACCTTTGGCTATAAATAGGACAGTGAAGATAAGATGTGATACTTTTGGATTTGTACTGAAAATTAAAAAACTGTCCACACAAAACAATCATAGTTTCATTGAACTGATATTGTCTCTACTTATGTACCTACTTATGTGTATGTATGTACTATGAGCTCATTCTTTACAGCCACTGTAGCCTAACAGCTTTATCATAAATTGACATTTTTTCCTACTTAACCTTCAACTCCATAATTTCCAGCATGAATAGAGGACTGAAAAGAAAAGAACTTGATTGGCACAAACCCTTTAAGATTCCTCCCCTCTTTGCTACAAAAAGGAGAAAGAAGGATCATCCGCACAAAGACAAGTAAAACCCCCTTTTGAAGTCTGCTATGTTGTGGCGGGAATACTCTGCAGTCTTTGCCAAAGTCAGAAATCCCCAGCCAAGATGAAAGCAAAAGCTATGTTAAGAGAGGGCAGAGCACATTCTGCACTAACTGTTTCGACAGAGGGCAAGGCAAAGGATTTCTGTTCAGAGACACTTTGACCTCTGGGTGGTTTCAGTAAGAAAATGACCGTGGACATACGCACCTCCATGTGAACACAGGAAGTCATCATTGGAAATGGGCCCCGGCTCAGCAAAGGTCTTGAACTTGTTAAGCCACTGGCGGGAGATGTAGAACTGCAGAAGGCTGGGCTCCATCATGCTGAATAAACCTGACACCCTCCTACGTTCTTTCACTGCATCCTCGTTGCTCTTTCTGTGACAGGAACAGACCACAGATTAATCACTGCTGCAACTGGGTAGTCAAAAGAAAGATGTAAGTCGTGAAAATCAAAGCAGCACAGTGAATCTTAAAATTTTACAGGGACGTGCTTGTTCACAATCGTCTCGGTAGGTGTAACTACTCAGGTCCAGTGTGATGGCTTACTTATAGAAGAGCACATAAGCTTCAGCATTCTGGACGCAGGATTCAGACACCTCGGTCACACTTTGGTCATCAAATTCATACCACAGATTGTTCACATCATTCCTGCAGTAGGCTATGTAGTGGCCGCCTGGGATTAGACAGGGGAATGCGTTAGAGCAGCATTCATAAACCTTAACAAGTACACGTGAAATTTTCCTGCAGGCTAATGAATGCAGGACACTTTTATGTGCCATCTTATGGCAAATGCACCAGTGTGATGAGGAAAGGGGAGTAACTGTGCCCACTCACTGCTGGCAGTGCCGTGGTGACAGATGACTGACAGCAGGTCATAGTTGGTGGTCTGGGCGGAGCTGTCTTTGGCTAGAAAAGGCTGCAGGTCCAGGCCCTCGAGCGGGAAGGAGACGTGGGTGCTTATCTTGGTGGAGAACATCAGTTCGTGTCTGAAGCGCTTCAAGTGGATACACAGGATCTGGAGCAAAGGAACACACAAAGACGTTTATTTTAGAAACCCGTTGTCTGAAACACAGGGGAAGAAGATTTTGGTTTCTTCATGATTATGAAGTACTAGAGCTGTCTGTGTACCTCTGGCAAACTTTGCATTTTACAAAATTTGACTCCGTTTCGTAATCTAAGAGGAAAAAAGACGAAGAAGATGGGCAATCATTACAGTTCCATTTTTTTCTGTTTTTTATTCATGTGAAATCAGTAATCCAGTTCATTATTCAGCAAAGGCACCAAAAATTTGATACTCACTTCTTGCATTTTTCACAGCTGTACATGTTGTCTCCTGGAAAACAACAAAAACAGTTATTGAGGAATCAATATTACTGTTTGTGTTAGTAGAATAGATTTACACCCACTTGCTTACCCTTCAGTTCATCTCTGGCAAAGAAAGCTGCTAGACAATCTTGTAGCGTAACCACTGGACCCCAGAACCAACTAAATATAGGAACAGACACAATAGTACATTCTGAACAAAGAGAGCAAAGCAACTAGATAATAATGCCTGGTATGAAAATGTAAATAAATACAGGGTTGATATTATACACGCACCTCTTGATGTATTCCATGACAAAAGCAATCCAGCCCTGTGGTGCATAAGCTTCCCCACAGGAGCCTGCTTTTACCATGGAAGTCTGGTGGGTGGAGGAGTGGAGCTTGGCCAGGTCTTCCTTCCCGGGATGGGCAACGAGATATCCTGGAAGTTCTCCAGGGTCACAGACACCTGACACAAACAAAGCAGACACAGACAGAAGAGATCAATCTTAAAGACAACGACAGGTACATTTCAAAAAGGTCGTTTAAGGATTTGTCACTTTGTAGGTGAATGTTATTGTCATTACAGCACAAATATCACAATATGAAACTCAAAGGGGGTCAACAAATACACCAACAGTGCAGAGGAACATCAGAGGTGGGCAACAAAATTGACTTTCTATAATGCTCCTTTTTTCAGGGCCGTGAAATGACTCCTGCACTCCTACTACTGTTCCCCTCACCCTCTCAGCAATCATGTTGTCTTTAGGGAGAACTCACCCGATCACAGGTGAGGCACTGAACTGAGCTGACAATGGTCCCATCGAACACATCTGAGATGACACTGCGGTATTTCTTCTGACGCTTGTTCTTTGGTGGAGAGAATGTGGTCACTGCTGTGGGAAGGCAGACAGAGAGGAACACGAGAAGAGTGCTTTACAGTATGTCTGCGAATATAGATAAAGGACATACTGTAACTAGCCTACAAAGCCTCCTCTGACTTTTTAAGCTTTCAATCTCGTTATGACTGCCAGAAGTACCTTTCTTATGTGCAGGGTTTAGGCTGGGCCAGCCAGAGGCAGCCTTGGGTGGGCTGCTGGACATTTTGGGAATGTGTCCCTCCATCGGGATTGGACTGTGTGGTCTTGTGGTGTTGGACATTTGGATGTCTGGGAAAGAATCTAGAGGGCAGCAGGCCAAATATAAGAGAGATTCAATACCTTAAATTTGAGGCTGGCTAAAAAATACAGTCAGGTACACAATTATGTAAATTACAGAAAAATTAAATATGACAGAGAATCTGAGCCATAAGTCGTTATAATTACCTGACGTTCTGCCCTGAACCTTGATGGCTCCCTGGCTGCTGATAATGGGCGTGTTCTCAGTGGTGGTGTCAACATCTTTGTCCATGTCCCCTCCAGAGCTTCCACCCATAACACCATGAACCCCGGCACGATAAAAGTCATTAATCATGTTCTTCTCCTTCTGCCACTCCCTGTTGGCCTGTATCTCATCTTGCTCAGGAATCAGCATCTCGGCCTCGTTAGTGTCGTCCATGAGTACATTCCCGCCCTGCACCTCATTATCGGCCCGCTCGCTGCTGCCGCAGGACTCGCACGACTGGAAGTCATTCTCTGACTGGCTGTGGTTGTCCTCCTCAGGGCTGTCGTCCACTGTGATGCCGCAGGACTGTTCGTAGGGCTCGGGCAGCGGCTCCTTCAGCTCCTCGTGAAGTTGATCCATCAAGCAGCGCAGAAACTCCTGGGAGTCCTGAGGATCGCGAAAAGATTCACTTTCATCGAAATGTTAGGTGAAGCAGCACATCAGTTCAAATCAGTTAAAAATTTAGAGTTTTTTGCAGTTATTTTGGTCACAGCAGTCTGTGAAAAAATAGAGAATTTCCTCTCCCCAAGTAGAACATTAAAATATAACAGAGCACTGAGGTAATCGAATTTGACAGACACAGTAAAGCTTTCCCAAATCTAATTATTTCTTCCAAATTGCAAACAACAACCACTTCACCTCCTCGTTTATCCCAATTCTGCATCACAAAATCTAAAACCAAGTGCTCATGAATGCGTAATCAAACTTAATGAACCTCAGACATCTAATCTCCTGCTCCGTCCAGATGAACTCTCCTCTCCCAGGACCTGGAATATTAACTTCATTCATAGCAATGCTAATTCCAAGGCTGTGCAGCCCAGCATGGCATGACAAATGAATATTCCACAGCTAACCCTTCTGAATAAACACTGGCAAGCCGAGAGGAAACAGGCCCCTTTATCGTTTCACCATTCAGGCATACAAATCCCTTATTTACAGACACTGAACGAAGATAAGAAGTGCTTCAGTAACACGTCTTTTGAAATCCTTTACATGAATAACGCATTAATCTTTTCTTTCAAGCACCTCTTGGACTCAAATTAAGCAATTTACCTTTAGTTTTAATGTGTACATCCCACTTATTGAACAGTAACATCAATTCAAAACCCATTTCATGTTTTACGTTCATATTGACTCATTTGCAAAAAGCAGACACAAAAGCAAAAAATCCACTTCCTTACATCATAACAACTGACCTTTTTCCAATATATCAATGAAACAAAGAGGAGTTAATGCTTCCAACCCTCTCAAGTGTGTTCAGGCTTTATTTATTTAATGAATATGCATACATGTACTCAACTTGCATATTTATTTCACCATCTGTGATGACTCACCTGCTGAGAATATCCTCTGAACATGGGGTTTATGGCTTTGATCCCCTGGAACAAGTTGGTTGGGACCACGTAGGAGGGTCTGCAATGTGAGAAAACACAGCCTGTTTAACAAAGTATTGTCATACACAATATCACAATAAAGTTTAACATGATGTAGAGTGGAAAAATAATACGAGCTTCTATAGAAATGTGAATTTCTAATGTGACAGGATTACACTCTAAACGTCTGAATTCTGAAGTAAACTGTGGCTTGAGGGAAAACAGTTTTGTTGTTTTGTGTCAGACGACAACCACAAAAGTGAAAAGACGCCTACCTGTTCTTGTGCCACAGGTCTGAAACTAGTTTCTGGTAGCTTTTGCAGAGTGCAGGCTTCTTGTCTGTCCTCACCAGGCCACCACATTCAAGAAAGAACTGTGTCAAGGGCGGGCTACAGTGGATACAGGGATAAATATATCACATGTGGGGACTACACAAGCTTTTACTGAATATATGTATTTAAAAGAGGAGTTCTTTTTTTATTATGGTTACCAGAAAGCCTGCAATGAGGTAGCTCATTCTCAAAAGCCTGCCTTCAATCTGCAATATATCCAAGAGAACTAGATAAAATTTGGTAGGATCACAATTGTGTTAGATTATTATAATCTGTTATGTTTGCAAACGTCTGTTTTTAGGTTAATGCTTTCTATGATTTTGAGTTCACACAAAGCAGAACAATATTGAAAAGGACAGGAGATCCGGAGAGTTCAGCATTTCTACACAATAATGTCTCCTACCTGTATTCTTGATCCATTTTATTTAATTAAATTCATATTTCATTTCTGGAGTGGTATCACAAATCCCCAGGGGCACTGGTTCATGCAAGAAAACCCCACATACAGCTCAGGGTTGAAGGACATTGGGAATAGCTGAGAAGAAAAACAGCTGAGGAGGTTTTATTTGATGGATAAAGGGCGGACAGGAATTTGCAAGAAAGAAACAAACTACAGGATTGAATAAGGCATAGAGTGTTCCCTTCCCTTGGCAAGAGAAAAGTCCTTCGAACTGAATAATGACCGGACAGAAACTGAAAGAAGCAGCGTTCACAAAAACAGACATCAAAGGAAAGTTTGAGGAACGGACCCTCCTTCGGCAGCTGCATGACTCAGTTCATCCTATTTCTGGAATGTGATTTAGATTGCAAATTTTGACCCACTTTTTTCCCCCATTTTGACTTGTATCCAGACTAGCCGTCGTCAGTTTAATCTAAACATTTACCAGCCCCTGGGTAGAAAATGTATAAGGTAAAAACTTAGTAATAACACAGCCTCAGGCTCTGCTGCAGAGTCATAATATAAATGACCAAACAATCCAGTCATAAAGAATGGAACACAAGGATTGGCAATTCAATAAACCCTAAAAATTGAGGCAGACTGGAAGAGAAACAGTAAAGGGAGACACATAAAAAGACATGGTGGGAAAGGAAAAAGGAAAGCGGGGGAGAAGGGGCTAGAGCAGAGTTTGGGTTGATTGGTAACAGAAGACCAAGACAGGGATCTACAAAAGGCCATTTCTGCCATCTCAAATGGTGCACTGCAGCAATTTTCACCTCACGGTCACTCTCCCAAATGGGCATAGCCACAGTTGTCCCTCACAGCCAACAAGAAGCAGGCAGGCGGGGAATAAAACAGCAAATGGCTACCGAAAAGACGCATGTTGAAAGTGTAAGTAGTAAGTGGAGAGTAACATTAAGAAAAAAACCACAAAGCACGAACGCAGCTTCAGAGAGGTGATGTGGGGTAGACATGTAGACAGGGGGACAGAAGGCAGATAAACAGAGGGCAAGGTCTCACCAGTTGGACAGGGCCTGAAGGGCAGCGTTCATGTAGCAGGTGTTGCCTATGTTCTTCAGCCCTGTCAGGCCTGAGGGAGACAGACACACCAGGGAAATCAAAACAAGCCACTCATCAAACACTTGAAAATTTTGATGGCAGCCAGAAAGCTTCTACATTGTTACAATAAACCATTCTGTTTTCTGAATTAATATTTTACAGCAGGAGCAGAAAAATCAGCTACCGTGGCCAGTGGACTCAAATGCTATTTTCTTCTGCGTAAAGCAGAGCTAACTTATTCATCATCTTATACAGGGGTCATCAAAGTGTCAGACTGTGGGCCCCCCTCAGACAAAAACAAGCAAGCTGCCCCACCCACCCACCCACCCACCCCAAGAAACAGTTAACATTAATTGATTTTCTCCCTCCTACTATTATATTTATAGGAACTATAGTATGTTGCCACTGAGTCGGTTAGTTAGCTGTGGGCTAAAACTTGAGCCCTGTTTTTTTTTTGCGTGTATTTGATTACATTTTGTAAAATTTGGCACTATTAAAAGTATGCTGAATTAGCTATTAGCAAGTCCTGTTTGCAAGTACATATGGATGTACAAACAACTATAACTGATACTGAAGAAGACTTTAAAATGTGATTATTGTCAGTCAAGTTCTGTAGTTTTAATGAGCATCTTTTTTTCGGTGATTTGAAGCAGATGGTCGTGATAGACCTCAGGAATAATGGTGTCCTCGGAAAGTGAGCGTCACACTGACTCTAAAAATACATCCATCATTTCTGTGTGTTCAAATTTGACTGAGTTATGACTCCGCAAAAAGCAAAATTCGGACTGAAACTGCCTCCATGTGGTGTGTGTCCCAGCCACTGCTGCAGCTCCAGTTGTTGATCGTGTTGATCAGCGGGCCAAATCAGTGACACTACAATAACCAGCTTCCCACTGGAACACGGCATGCACCTGTCCCTTTCACATCACGCAGTATCTTTGCCTTCTGTCTCTTCCTCCATGCTCCCCCTGAGGCGGTGCACCTCACAGTTTGAAAACCTCTGATCTCACATGACCAGCCTATTCTGCAGACTTTACTCTTACAATTACTCTGCCTCCTGATCATATGTGTATTTGTTACAAAAATAACTAAAGCGGTGACTGGTGCCAAAGCGCGAGCTACACCGTACAACGTTTAACATAACATATGCCGTTTGTCGGAGCCCGTGTGTCTCTCACTGTGTTTAACTGAGTGAAAACATTATTTGCATTGGTGGCTCCAGTGGGACTCGACACTGTAGTGTGAGCTGCACAGAAGCAGCCGGCAGTCCTGCTTAGGGGCCATGTATTGCTTTCTATTGCCCATATTTTTTGTGGTGTGTCAAGCAGCGTTGGTTCTGGTCAGCCATAATCAGCGGCTCCATTTGACAAAAATATTTCGGTAATAGATGGTGTTTCCCGGATATTGAACGTGGTCGTTTGTGGTAAAGTACGACTTTTAACAGAAGACTTGAGGCGGAGTGAGGCAAACACGGCTCAACTGGTGTTCATAATTTGAAGTCTACTTGGTGTGTTGGGGACTTTAAAAACATTTGTCTTGATGCACCCATTTACTGCTCTTATTAATTCAATCACAACCTTCTCTTTGAACTAAACCAACTGCTGATTACTGAGCTCCTGTGTCTGAGGTGTTTATTTCTAAATTTTGTCAAACTTGCATTAAGAGGTAATAAAATTGAATTAAATTGTTGTCATCTCACTGACTTCAAAAGTATATGATTTTAATTATTAAAATGATAATACAGGAAAGAAAAATCTGTGTACTGCAGCAGCATTGTAACTGTAGATTTGAAAATTGGGCTGAAGTGTGTAACTGCTTCATTTACAATATTTAGAATCTATTTCCCAATACATCTGTTGACCTTGTAGCTGATATTTGTGGGAAAAACTGGCATTCTGCTTGACACTGCATTTCTCTGACTGGACTGCAATTAACAGTGACTCTAGAGACAGACGTTCATTATTGTTTGACCGTGAATGTGCGTGGGTAATAAAAACACTGATCTAAATGTCAGACTTCTGTTGTTATAACGATCAAAATGCTGTCATATGACAAACATTTTAGCTTGTGGTTTGACAATATTTTAGTTGACTTTTATAAGTTCCTCAGAATCAACTAATTAGTTGTTCATCCATGTTGTGACGGGACGAACACTTCATCTGTGTAAACTGACCCCTGGAACGCAGGTCGTCCTCTTCCTCTGTCTCCATGTCCAGGTCTTCACAGCCTCCATTAGGAGGCACTCTCAAAGAGGTTGGGCTCCCAGGGGCCCTGCTGCTATCCTGGAGCAACACAACAGTACACACCAACCTCATCATAAAAAGTCTTATCTAGTAAATGAATAACCGTAAGATTTTAATTCAAACAGTAAAACAGGATTGACAGGTGGAATTTATCAATCGGTATGGTAATAGAGTACATGGTTATGTAACTAAGCAATAACGTAGTAATCATGCAATGTAAATCTGTCTATTCAAACAACATAGACTGGCAAATAGAAAACATTCATAATGTATTTCATTTCTACACAACTTGATAACTTTTTTCATTTTGCTGTTTATCATCAAACCTCCTTTATGACTCGGCAAATAAACCAATTGCAGTTTGAAGATATAAAGATAATCTTGTGCAATAAAATATCGACAAATCGAGGGGGAGCCTGCTCTTACCTGAACAGCGTTCTGCGGAGTGGGGAGGGGTTTGCTGTTGGTGTGGGGCAGGTGAGGACCTAGCTTACGCTCCAGGAAAACCTCCTTGCCGCAGGCGTAGCACCACACTCGAAGCGTGGTCAGGTTCACTGTCAAGTTGTGCCGTGTCTCCTGCACACAGAGTTGTTAGATTAAGAAAAAAAAGTTTTAAATAGAAATATCAAACTGTATAAACAAGAAGAGGGTGTTAATATTTGTCCAACAACACCTGATAGAGCACACGTGCGCTTTGTTATCAACGAGATGCTTCAACAATCAGCATCTCATTAGTAAAGCTACATGTTGCTTTTGCGGTTATATAACAAATATAGGTGTGCCTCCTGGTTCCTAGGCATGGCTAACTCTGTGGTGTACAAACTAAGCTTTTTCAGCTTACTCTGGTACAGCTACCAATCCAACTTAGCGATTTGTTTTCTCTCACGCATAATTCAAGTTTTCAGCCCAAATACGACCTCATGTTATACAATGTCAGTGTTATTGACGATAATGATCAGAAAACTAAAACTTCTACACAATCTAGATGTTCTACAGACATGTGCCCAAGAGGAGTAAAACTCAGAAAAAGAAAAAAAAATTAAAACACATCAATCCCACCTGCAATCCAAACAGTTACAGTGCAAACAAAAACTGACTACAAGTAGTACAATTTTACTCTGATTTGTTGTTTTTTTTTATGTTGACTATTGTAGTTCCCATTTAACCTACCATCTACAATCATCTAAACAAGGTATTAAGGCTACAATTACCAAATATTTTATTGAATAATCTGCAGATTAGTGTCAATTAATCGTTTGGTCCATAAAATGCTCATCTCCATTTGCTCTTTTATATTTTCAAATTGCTTGTTTTATCTGACCAAAAGTCTAAAACCAAGGGATATACAGTTTACTATCACATAAGACTAAGAAAAGCTGTAAATCCTTACAACTGAGATGCTGGAAAAGGTCATTTTTTTGTATTTGTGCTTAAAAACCAATCAATTAATTTTCTGTCGAGTGACTAATCAATACATTAACTACTACAACAATCAGATCTACAAGGTGTTAAAGCATCACGACAAATCACATCCCCAACCTCTAGCAAAGAGAAACCAACTCAAAAGCTATCAATTCTTTTTTAAACTTTTTATTTAAAAAGCAGTTTCTTGAGAAGCTGAAATTCAAAACTAGCACTTTCTCCCCTTTTTATGACAGTCCTTGTGGGTAACCAAATCCACCTTCTAACTCTCAAATATGAAAAGAAAAAAAAAAAATACACTCTAGTGTTCAACCTCACATTTGCAGAATTTGGACACATCACAAAAAGTTTAACTACATTCACATATTGGCCAAGAGCAGGATGTCTCAGGTTACAGGTGGAGGTAGAGGCAGAGTGGGGGCTGCAGCAGGGCAGACCTCTGCTGCTGTGGAAAAATGGCCGAGTTCTGCTGACCCACTGCTGCTATGACAAACACCAGCGGCCTGGCAGGTCGACAGGAGACTGAACATGAGCAGCTGCCGACCAGCAGACTCTGCATTATTCATCGGGGCTGCATAAACCTTCACGCAGCGGGGCAGAGCAGAGCGGAGCCGGGCTGGCAGAGGGAACACACCAGACTGAGCACGACCAAGAAACTTTGCCTTTTAAATCATTTATGAAGGGAAGTATACAGGATAGGGCATTAATAACAAGCTTAAAAACAAGATTTATAGGGCTTAGAGGATGCTTTATCAGCCCACATATTGTTTTGTGAATGAACTGTTTGTCGCTTTTACTGTGATACTTTATGGCAAATAATTTCAGGGAAATGCTCAACATCATACCTCAAACAATCTTTATATCCATGCAAAACAAATCCTTAATACTGCTTGTGCAGATGCTCATACAGAGAATAATACTTGAGAAAAGGGAATAATGTAGTAAAACCTGACCATGACAGCAACACATATCATGCTCACAAATATTTTGGCCAAAATAAACACTTTGTAAAAATTGATGTTGTTGCAGTGTAATGCCTAAATCCAACATCTGCTTCAGTGTGTGATCTCCTGATAAAGTAGGAGGTTGGGTCTGGTTTCATCTGCAAAATAAAAACACACCACTACCCCCCGGCTCTCAGTAGGCGAGGCATTATTGACCGAAATCAAATAAGGACAAGAAACACCAGCCACTATTCTTCTCAGGGTGATTCTGTCAGTGGATTTTCGGTATTTGCAAATTTATTTGCACAAATGCTTGTAAAATTACTGAAGAACTGATAAACAAATTTGGCATTTTAAGAGGAATATGAGTAGCCTGAAAACAACTGTGAGGCTGGGGTAATCTTAAAATCCTTTATCTGCAAAAAAGGAGGATTTCTAAAGTTTACAATCGATTGGATTTGCCTCAGAAGCCCTTTTTGGTGCATAATTATGTTTGAAATACAATCTATGTGTAAATACTAAATACGTGTCCCATAATCTTACCAAAAGTACACACAGTATTGGAGCTTCAATTTCTGAAATTAGCTGACTTAGCTTTAACTTTTAACTCCGCACTACTCACTCTTATTAACTCATAATATTAATATTCACAGTGTGACAAGCAGTGGCCCTCATTCCTGTGTATTGCTACATGTGATCTGATCCAACAGCAGTCTTCCTCATTGCATAGTCAAGAGATTAAAATGTTTCCCTCCCCTCAGGGCCTCCAGAGCACTAATTAAGCATGGCCTTCGTCGCTACAAGATTCAAAGATGGCTGCCAATGGAAAAACACAAAAGGCAGCTGGCGAGCTGTACAGACAGATGTCCCAGATAGGGAAACACATATTAAATTCACTGGTGAAATCATTTAAAATTGGTCTTCTAATATTAAATTTCTTTACCAGCAGGCTCTATATCCGATATCTGTCTTTTATTTAGGTGGACAGTTCCACTTCTGAAAAGGTTCGCACTTTAACGGGTCCTTTCTTGACAATGGTTTGAGCAGCTGGGCAGATGCTAATAAGCAGAGCAAATTACATATTTGCTTTTATATTCCTCCTTCTCTTCTTCTAACCCCACTTGGCCCTAGCGTGCTGGAGGAAAAGCCTTAGTCAACACTGAGAACACTATAGGCTGAGTAAAGCGTCAGAGCAGCCAGGAGGGGCAGTTACTGTAACCAAGGAACTGACAGTACCAGTGAATCTCCCCCGCTTCCCGGAGGAATGGCAATTAATAATGGATGATCCACTGCTGAAACTGCACTGAATGTGGAGATGGGAGGCAGACAGAGTCGGCTTGATGGCTTTTAACAATGCATGTACTTCAAAAGCTAAAAAGATGCACGTGCGGGCTGTTTGATCATGGAGAAAACATGTAGAAAAAATAAAGTAGCACTGGAGGCAATTTTATTCCAAGTCATGACTCCTGGGACTATGAAGTGGTATTGCTATCCTGGACTGCCATCTGTGCCTCCTCTGATTCTCTTCTGACACCTTTTTTTCAAGTCAACATCACCGTCAAGACTTCCTCCCTTTCAGTCCCATCCCTTCCTCTCTCTCTTTTTTTTGCATTAAATATTACTTCCCAGCTGAAAGGCAATCAGCCAGGTCTGAGATCTCTTACCTGCGAGTGGACAGTGCTGTGGTCAGTGTGAGACTCTCCGCATCCTACATACGCACAGCCATTCTAGAGGAAAAAACAAACAAAAGGATCAAGACACCAACGTTTACATTTTTTTTTTTTTAAAGTCACGATTCTGGTGAGAAACAGAGTGTTAGGAGGTGATATTTCAAACTGTCAAATCTACTTACCTCCAAACATGCCCACAAATTTGGTCCTCCAACTTTACAGTCTTGGCACTGGCCCTAGAAAAATACGAAGACACTAGGGTAAGGGTCATATGTTTCAAAATTAAAATCAGCAAGACAGCACCAAATTCAAAAACAGGCGGAAAAACAAAACAATTACGTGTTGAATTCAGACTCGTTGACGTGACATTAAATGAGTTATTAAGAGATTATTAAAAGAGTGGTAAATTATGAGTAGGTCAGTGGAAAGGGTCAAGAGGGAGGGTCACTCACATGGGATTTCTGAATGAGTTCCTCCTTGGTGATTTCCCCCACGCAGTCCAGGTGGGGGCAGTCACAGCTGGACACCAGCGGCATCGCTCACCCACAGCTCTGAGAGAGAGACAAAGAGTGAGGGGAAGAAAAAGAACGTTTAACAAGCGACCTGCATTTCGTGTCAGGTGACCTCTTGTTTGAAAAGAAACTTTATCAACCCCACATCTGATACTTGATACAATGATACTATAGTGATATCCAAAGAACACCCCGGAGTACAAGTTAAAAAAGTTAGCCTACTCTAATCTGAGTCACCACCACACGACACATTTTTCCATGCCTGCACGATGGACAAATTCCTCTTATTATCAGCCACTGACACGCAAAGCAGCACATCACGCAGCTGTCAAGAGCTCTTGGAAACAGCATTGCATGAATAGTGGTCATGAAGGATTTCAGTGTTAACAAAAGAAACGTAGCGACACAGACTATTAGATGTAGAACAAGTTAGAACAAATCTGCTGCAAACACAGCCCAAGTGATAAAAATCTGCTTACTGATAAAGCTCAAACAGTGACTCTAGAAACATGTCTATCTTCATATGACAGTGATTTTATTTCATTTGACAGCAAGAAACAAAAGGATGACCTACGCTGATTACCTTTGCAAATGTGCACAAATATGAGTCAACATCAAACCCTGGTTTCAGTAACTCAGATAAGCCCATATCCTGGTTTTGACAAATCCAAATATGCAAGCTGTGGTACCCCAATGGAAACCATGAATCTGCGGCATGTAAATACCCTTTTCAAGTTTCAGATCACTGTCTGCCATGTGTGCAGGTGTATCTTCAACTAAGTTACACAGTAGTTATTCAATAAAACAAGAAATTATGAAAATATATGCTAGATTAACAATAAACACACTGAAATGAAAGCAAAAGTCAAACCAGTAATGCAGAGCATAAATTTTATGGTCACTCTCCATTTCCATTTTTGGTGGTCAAATGGGGACATTTAATCCTACAAAGCGGTAAATGCTGCAGAGACCAGGCAGCCCGAAAACTAACTGTGTTCATCCTTTACTACTGTTACTCAGGCATTAGAGATGAGGGGCAGAAAGGCTGAGGAAATAAAAACACAAAATTAGGATAGTAATGCAATAATTAGCTCTGGCCTCTAGACCATTTATACTCAGAAAAAAGTAGAGCAGGAAGTGAGAGAGGAGGCCGATATTGTTATATCAGCAGACGAATGGGGAGAGATTAATGAGCGACAGTGGAAAACAACTTGCTCCTTATCTTGGAGAGAATATAGAAGGATAAATTATACCAGCTTCTTTTATAACACCAGCACAGAAAAATATCAAGGTAGAAGGTGTTGGAGATTATGCGGCACAAAAAAAGCAGATCACTTCCATGTTTTTGCCGGTTGCCGCTCTATTAGCCTTTAATGGCAGGAGCTAAAGAAATGTGCGGGGAAAGTATTGAGGGTAAAATTTCCACTTACATTTAAGGTATTATACTTGGAGAAAATGAGCACAGGACTTGTAAGATCTGGAGACCAATACATGTTTAGGCTAATGTTAATTGCAGGTAAAAAAAAAGTTATCACCAGAAAATGGCTGAAGACAGAGGTACATAAGGTTGAGGACTGGGTTGGTGTAATACATAATATATATACGATGGAGAAGCTGACTTCTTCTTCCAGGTTGGAATTGGACAAATTTAACAGAATCTTGGAAGATTGAAATTGACAATTAGGCCAGACTTCATATGATAGAATGTCCAAATAGTAGGAGAACCCCTTGGTTCATTTACTTGCTACATGGGTAAATTATTATTTTTATATATATATATATATATATATAAATAATATATATATATATAAATAATATATATATATAAATAATATATATATATATATATATATATATATATTATATATAAATAATATATATATATATATATATATATATATATATATATATATATATATATATATATATATATATATATATATACACACACATGTAATAAATAAATTATTATTAATTTTTATTATTTTTTATAATTAATTTTTATGCCTCTGCGCCTCCACGCGGAGGCATTAAATGTATAAGAGACGATAAACTGTTTTATAGATATGCAGATTTCTATCTCAATAAGAAGAGAATTTAAAAAAAGACAAAAGCAGAGCAGAATTGTCCCGTTTGGGCCACAAAAACCAGTGTTTTGGGCGGTATAATATACAGGTATAATGCTATACACTTTCTTGCAAGTCAGTTTTCATACTCCTATAATTTATATCTTAGAAAACATAATTATGTACCCAAACTTTGGACCCAGGTCTCTGTACTGGTGGCCAAGAGTGGTAATCCCATTTTCTACAGGGATGCTAAATTCAGTGAGCTACGTTAACTGGCTGTAAATATTGATTGTTTACAGGAAGCAATTAAAATTCTGATTATACATCACTGTTTTTTTTAGCATACCGGCAATGTGTATCCCGCAATACTCCTTAATCCTAATTTGAGAACAAATTTGCATCAGATTACCTTGCATTCTGTTAGACTGATACTATCTACTTTGTTACTTTGTTACTAATGTTATGGACTCCTGTTGTACTTCTATTTTTCAGTGTGTATGAAAAGAGGAAGAGGGCCAGCTACTAAACAAGATGTACAAACCCTGTAGATTGGGGTTAAAGGAAACCACTGGTGCTTTCGATAATCAGGCCTTTGGAGAAGGCCAAAGTCCCAACTCCTCAACAAAAAAGAAAACCCTCACACGTTGCCTCAGATAGCCCTTAGGGGAGCAGGGGATTTGCTTGTAGAGTGACAGAGGACTTGGATTAGTTGGGGTCCGTCTATCAAGTCTCTTGAACTTTAAGAACTGTTGCATCATTAAACAAACAGCTGTCTGAGTGTAAGCTGGAATCATATCTCTCAAGTGACAAATTATACAAGCACAGTTTGGTCACTGGTTTTAAGAGACTTCCTCTCAGGGGAGCAGGTACATCTGACAAAAACAAAAGCACAAATTTACTCTACTGCGTCACACAAGTGATAGTATGCTTTTATCAACCAGCAGATTTATTGCAGGAGTCACTACAGCTGTTAATAATTCACTCTTTATCTATATTATCTTAAATGTGCAAAAACACTCATAGATAATAACATCAATTTTTTTCTTTTTGAGAAACTTCTGTGCAACGTCCAGCTAAAACACCTCTTTGGACCTAACATTTGTAATGTCAATGTCTCTGTCGCTCAAAAAAAAAAAAAAGATCATTGAACGTGTGACCACTTTACCCATCGCATGGACGCTACGTGTTGTCCTTGTTCGAGGTTGCACATTGACAGCAGATCCCAGCTAAAGGCTCTCTACCTTGTGCATGTGATTCAGCACATTTAAACCACACCATCATGGTAAAAGCCACTTAACGTGAGTGTCACGGCATACACCCATCCTCCCTAGACCACAGCTGAGGCTTGCCAACAAGCATATAAGACAGCTGACAGGAGCGAGTGTATGAGGAAAACAAACAAGACATCACACCACCTGATATTTTCATGTTCGTGGTTGATAGTTTGATTGCTAATGATTATTCGTTTTGATTCAGCGGTCCAGAAATGACGCCTGTTTAAAGGCATCCCCTTGTGCTTTAGGGTATTTTGATGGGCATTTTTCAGTATTTTCTACTGTTTTATAGATCAAACAATCAATCAAGAAAATAACAGGCAGCCCTAGACATGGCTCTACCATGCAAAGTTGAGGAAGCATGCATACATCCGTATCCTTAAACCAGGTCAACTGGGAGGTCAGTGTGAACACAGGAAGAAGCCAATCCTCAGTTAAGTTCATGTCCAGTCTTGTACAAGTCAATATGCCTGTTTCCTCACCTAATCACTGCTATCTATTTGATCAATAATCTTAACAGACCGGATTCATTTTACATACATGAAGTAAACCCAATCAAACTGATAAGACTCAAGGTCAACTACAGTAATTTTCTTTTACCACGCTCCTTTAGCTGCCCTGAATTTTGGAGGCATCCGTTCAAGAGGTGAACAAACACACTGTGCCTCAGTAAACAGTCATTATTAGAGCTAGTAGTACGCACCAGGAAAATCAAATTAGCCGGTGGTTTTCACTGTTGAGCCTCCGGCGATTAGGCAAAGCTGGTGAAGGGAAGAATAACTGTCTTTACTCTTTCACCATCACAAACCAGCCTCACCCTTTCGCTATCTTCGCCACCGATTTGATAATTAGAATATAATGATAATGCCGATTTAAATCTACACAAAGAGGTGGTACAGTCAGGGTGGGGCGTTGACCCAAACCAAGCAGTGCACATGAAACCGATGTTGGCCGCCAGATTCCGTATTATCCTTAGTTAACTTAGAAGCTAAATATTAATGAATTAACACAGCAAAACTAAAAACTAAATAGTCAATCAAGTATCCCAGTAGCACAGTTTAGCAAGCAGCCAATTAGCCCTTATATTGAAAACGTAACGTTACTTTGCAGTTGATTTTAGCTACGTATATAAAAGAGTGAAAATCTTCAAATGACTGCCAAATAATTTCGCCCAGGTTTAAAGCTATTAAAGTTGAGTCTGTGGTGGACAAAGAGGGGGTATGTTACAGATTTGTGTGGTTTTGGCCTTGTCCACTGCTAAAAACTGAGCTGTCAAAACCAGGCGAGGCGCTGACAGCGTCACAGCCTGACTAGCGATCTTTCGCTGCTAGCATTAGCCTGTTGGCAAATAACTGCTCATCTAATACTTAGTTTTGCGAGCAAGTTATAACAATGGCAATAGCGTATAAAGTTCATTGTGGGTGGATTTTTACCACCTAAGATAACGTTGAAGATAGATGTTTTGCTATCGATAACCATCTCGTCAGGTAACATGCTAATGTTAGCCAGCTAGCGCTCCTGTATTACATGATCACCGTCGATCCCACAGTGACTGCACAGCTAGCTACCATCCAAAATAAATGTTATCATCGGTTCTTACCTGCGCGATAGTACGAAACAAACGCTCCTCCGTCGGACCCAGTCGTACCCGGCGTCTAAGACACAGATTCAGTTTGTACTTAGAGACATATTTCAAAGACAATCCTTCACATTCACGATAGCCGTCCCTGTCGCTCAGCGTGGTTGCTAACGTTACAGCTGTGTCTCCGCCCCTTTCCGGTTGAAAAAAAAAAAAAAGTCATCTAACCCCTCCCCATCCTCCTGTAAACATCACATCTGATTTAAATGTTAATTCCCTTGATACTTCCACAGAATTATATTTATATAGTATCACAATGAGCCCAATTATTAGCAGGTGTTAATTAGCTTTTTTTTTTTTTTTTATAAATGTTGGCAGCGACAGCAGTGAAATATTAATTACGGGACAAAACATGCGTTGCTGTTGTGTGTCACAGCAAACGGACTAGTGTGAAATAGCCTAAATTAGTCTGGTCGAAGACGTATAGAAAATAATCTGCTTTGAATAAGAATTTGTGTTTCATGTGGTTTTTACATTTAAAATTGAAAAAAAGAAAACAGTTCAATTAACCGGTTAGAAATTCTTCAAATGACACTAACGCCTCCTCCCTCTTTGAAAAGTCCAGAATCTATCATTGTGCGAATATTTTTCATCTCAAAAGTTTAACTACCGCATACAAGATGTCCCCTCAATCACTGAAATTCCCTTCTCAAAGCAAACTCAGTTGTTAGTTTATTATCTGCACCTGAGAGGGGTGTTGATTGAGCTGTCTTATTATTTTTAGAACATGTAGTCGGTGGTGCTGTTGAACTGTACTGAATTATTCAGAGAGGGGTTTCTGTCATTTAGCCTACCCTCGTCGATGTAAATGGGATGGGCAAAATAATGGAGACATACGTCCGCATAATACGATACGGTTCAACAGCACCACAAACTACAGACCCCCCCCCCCCCCCACCAAAGTGACCATGGAGTTATATTAAAACCATTGCAACCTTGGGGAAGGTAGGATTGGGACTAAGGATGAGCGGACTGGAAAAACAGCGAGGAGAGGACCAGCTGGTGGTGAGAGTGTCAGAGGCGGTACACGGAAAAGTAGAGACACCCCAAGCGCCACCTAGCGTTTTACGTGCGTTACTGACATTGACGAAATACCGCACCTGCAAATAAATATCACAAAATAACAGTGTCGGAAAAGTAACGAAGTAAATTTACTCAGGTTCTGTACTTCAGTACGATTTGAGGTACTTTACTTGAGTTCCTCAATTTTCTGATACTTTATACTACTACTCCTCTGCAGTTTACAGGGAAATATTGGACTTTTACTCCACTACATTTATTTGATAACTTAGTTACTAGTTACTTTGCAGATTAAGCTTGATGATATATAATATAAACTACAAATAAATTATGATGTATCATCGTGGGTTAAGACGACCTTAACCCACCTTTATAGCTGCTACATTAAAGTGAAGTACACACGAATGCATCAATAAACAATACAGAATATATAATTTGTATTATTATGGAATGGGACATTCTGCATAATGAGTACTTTTACTTTGGGTACTTTAAGTACATTTTCACGCTAATGTGTTTGTCCTTTTTATGTATATAAAATTTTGAATGCAGGACATTTATTTTTTTAACTTTTCTGCACTGTGATACTGCTACTTTTATCCAAAGGTCTGAATACTTTTTCCGCCACTGAAAAATAATCCTATGTTATCCTGTAAACATCAAGTTGTGTTAATTGTGAGTTAGACAACATGTCATTTTAGGATGAGATTCTGCTGTTTCATTCTTGGGATTGGTATTTTCCCCCTCTTGTATCTTTAAGTGATATTAAAATTCACTTTGGCACGCCTATTTTGAAGTTGACAGCAAGGACTATGCAGGAAAGTAAGATATATGAAGAAATACATTAGCTATGGAAATAATAAATACTTTGATGATTTAGAAAATATGTGTTAAATGACTAGAAACCCTAGAAAAGAAAGGAACTTGTGAAAATAATCATAATAAAAAATAAGGTAAGGTCATGGTAAGTCAAAATCTTGACTTAACAAGTCAAAAAGAAGAATGACGTAAAAATCTATCATTTTGACTTACCTCCTCGTAGCTTTGATTTTGTTTCTCATTACTGTGCCTTTAAGAAAAAATGTGACTTATTAGTTTCACACAATCTTGACTTATCAAGAGTTTGATTATATTTGTCAAATCTTCCATATCTATAGAAATAACAAGGAGAAAAACTGTACAGTATTTTGCAAAAGATTTAGACACTTTATATGTTTAGATTCTTATCCATCACACAGTACCACCAGGGAGGCGTCGGATCAGTCCCAAATTCATTCTGCAACATCATGGAGTCAGTCTGGGATTAGATAAAGAGACAGAAGACACTTTGACAGACTAAACCCACAGAAGAACTGAGGCAAATTCTCCAATACGCTCAAACAAAGTACCTGCCAAGTACCTTGAAACACTGTGTGTTCTGATGCTGTTTTAAAAGCAAAGGGTGGTCACATCAAATATTGATGTGATTTAGGTTTTTTTTCTGTTGACTGCACTTTGTATAAAGTTAATTGATAAATAAAAACTATTCCAGGTGTTATTTTTGAAAGCACACTCACTTTACTTCTAGTGCATTAAACTCTTGCACAGTGCTCTTGGAATGTCTACACCTATGCGCACATCTGGACCTTAAGAATGTTAACCACATTATCTCAATAATAAATTTCCCCGTCAGTATTTGGATGGAAAAAAAAACCCTGAAGTAAACATGTAACCTGAATATATTTGTAATACTTGAGAAAGCCGCGTGGGGGGGGGGGAGCAGAAACTCCATATAGACGACACGACGGGGCATGCTTTTATTTTGACAGTCAAGCTGGATGGACGCGTGCTGTTGGCCGAGTCCTTCACTCTGCCGCCGCTGAGGTCAGCCGAGGACCGGTTGCGCGAGCGGGAACCGCTGCGGAGGAAATTTCGAAAATGTACCGGTGATATTTTCGATACTTTACGTTTGCAATAGTCGGTTAGAAGACGGCCACCCCGGCCGACGAGTTTATTTGTTAGACTGTTTAATTCAAGGCAAACAAGGGCCGACACTGCTGGCCGTTATTAGCCTTGTTAGCTAAGTTAGCCATTAGCCGCTCAGTTAGGCCAGTAGCAGCTGAGAGCTCTATCATTGATTTACCATGTGCTAATATGATTAATCTGACAGACTGTTTCAGAGCTAGGGTGCTGTTTTTTTTTTATTAATTTTAGCGTTTTATCCCCTAAAACATTTCATGGAGTTACTGAAACTCATGAAGGAATTGCTAATTTATTGTTGCCCTATGCTTTAGGTGTCGTACTAATGAATGAAAATATGAATAAGTTCTGTTATATCAGGCAGTATCAGAATCAGCTTAAATGGTCAAGTATGTTTTTTCATACAAGGACTTTGACTCCGGTGTCTAGTGGCTCTCAGTGGATTAAATGGGAAATGTAATAGATTGCTTTATATACATCCAGTAGGTGTTTCTCTCTGTCTTTGTTGTAGAGTAGTAATAGAAATTATGATTTGTGTTGCACCTTTCAAACACAGAGGCAATTCACAGTACTCTACATAAAGAACAGAAAAGCATTAGAACAACATTTAAAACACACCGAGGGGGGAAAAATTAAATAAGTTAAAATAGTCTAGACTGATATAAAATGCAAAACATAAGTACACTAAAAAGTATAGACAGTAGTGCGTTTCCCCAAATTTAGTAAAGGAAAGTGGGGCTGCAACTAACAATTGTTTTCATTATTGACGAATCTGTCCATTACTTTCTCAATAATCGTGTAGTTAATAAAATGTTAAACAATTGTGAAAAAAATGGCAGTAATAATTTTTCAGAGCCCAAAGTTATTTCTTCAGGTTGTTTGTTATGTCTGACCAACAGTCCCAAAGTTAAAAATTTATAATTAACTGCCAGATATACCAAGTAAAGTTTAAGATGTTGAAACCAAAGAATATTTGGACTTTTTTTTGCCTGAAAAATGGCCAGTCGATTATCAGAATATTTGCAGAGTAATTTTCATTTCAGTCGACTAATCATTTAATCAGCTAATTGCTGCAGTTCTGCTCAGTAACAAGATATAGCTGGTCCTAATTATGAAATGATCATTTTAAATTTTGAGTTTCTAAATAACAGTTATGAGATAGTCAAAAGTTAATAAATTGACATTATGACTCAAGCCAAAGTTATGAGACAGGTTAAAAGTTTGATTTACTAAGACGAAGAAACAACATTTTGTCACGCTAAGACTCGGCCACATGTGTCTCTCGTGCAGACTTAATTGGATGTTGCATGCAGTCATGTCAGGGAGATGTACAGCAGCTTAGATGTGGTTCTACACTGTGGAACGGTGTTTAGACAAAGCAAAAGTGCGTTGGCAAAAAAAAAAAAGAGGTCTCCAGATTACTTACTTACTCAGACAGCCACTTTGTTCAGGCATGCATACAATGTTAAGTTTGAAATGTTTCATACCTTTTGGTGGGTGTGCTGTTAGTACTGTGCATCAATGAATTATCTTTACATTTTACAGTCTGTCAGTTCTTTCACGATAGTTTTCATGCAAGTAATAATTTTATGTAATCAGGATTTTTTTTTTTTTTTTCACAAGTATTTTAATAATATATACGTGGTTGATAAGCCCTGCTATACTCAGTTTGGGCAAGCATTGCTACTTGCACATACTGTATGTCAGAGGCTTTATGTAATAACGTCATTATATCCCCTCTTTAGCCTCCAAGGTTAAACCCTTTCATGTCATTCACTCCTGTCTACCTCTTCAGCTCCAGCAGAATGGTGATGAGGGTAAGAGAGTGGCCAAGTCATGGATAGACCGCCACAATGACACATGAGACCCTCACGAGCTCCCAGCTGTCCGTCAAGGCTGCTGCCCTGCGCATGGTCAACCTGCCACTGTCCATCTACAGCTCCCTGGCACAGGTGAGGGTGTGTTTGAAAGTGGCAGGTGTTTCTCAGCAGCGTTGCGATTAGGAGTTCTAACTGGCGTCTATCTGTGGGTCATAAAAGGCGAGGTTGTTGAGGGTATGATTGAACTTTGAGGTTGTTTCCTCATTCTTTAACTGTATTGCAAATATTTGCTGGTTTGCTGTTTATTTTTGATTTGTCTGGTCGTAATACTGGCCTAAACAAATAGAAAGACTAAAATATGTGTTTGTTCTTCCTCATAAAGGCAACTTGAAGTCATTTTAACAAATAAGGGTTGAATTTGGTCTACCAAAATCAGACTTTTTTACAGCTGGGAAGTTTTCTAACCAAACATAAATACTTGGACAAAATAACAAATCCTAGTGAATTGGATAAATTCTGAATAAATATAGAGTCAGTGAACAGGTTGGATAAAGTAATCCTCAGATTGTAACAGGTGTTTCTATGTAAGGACCCAAATTATTCAATATGTATTAAAGAAAGATGGGAGACCAGATTGGATCAGGGAACACCAGTAAACACTTGAGAGGAACTATGCTCAGAGGCAAACCTAGTTACACGCTCAAATACATGGAGAGAATACAAGTGGGAGACTATAATCAAGTTTTTCAGAACACCACATATAACATCTAAAACAAACCTTTTCATTTGAAGCAGCTCTTGGAGCAACTGCAGAGCACAGGTGGGCAACCACCATAACGTCTCGTAATGCCCGAAACTGAAAAATTATTGGAATGATATATTCCAAGCTGGTAGGGAAACGATTCATATTGACACCCCACAAGACCCAGGATTCTCCGTGTTGGGGACGACAACTGAAGGGATAGACGGAAGGAGTCAAAAGTATTCACTCCAATTCTGTCTACAGCGGCGGTGAAATGTATTGTGCTGAATTGGTTACCCCCCCCACACACACACACACACACACAGACACACACACACACACACACACTCTCTTATAATTTATGGATACAAAAATGAATTACAGTATCCTACTGTTTGTTGTAACAATTCTTTTTTTAACACAACAAAACATTGGTAACAGTACAAATGACAGCAATGATAGAGAAGGGGTAAAAAACAGTACAATTAGACAATTGCAGACTCCCCATGTTGAGTGTAACACTAAGTTCATTCATTCATATATACTTAATGACAGAACAAGCCTTTCAAATTGCAGTGGACCCTTTTTTATCATAAATATGTGGATATAGGAGTCACGATTATTTTTGGAACTGAAAAGTATGTTGAATTACCTCAAAAGATCCGCGCTCTCTTCATCGTGGCTGATGTTGAACTCACTTTTTTGTTTCGAAAAAAAAAACAAATTAAAAAAATTGTAGAATGAATTCGTTATTTGTGAATAATATTTTATTTCAGTCAACTACAACACTCAGACTTCAGCTCATAAATTTGTGTTAATTGGAGTGTGTAAACCTAAGTTACATGACCTCACAAAAACCTCATTTATTGAATAGCCCTTTTGTAATTAGTTAACTTGCTGTGTTTGGTTGTTTGGAGTAGGGAAACTATAACCCCTCACCCCTGTGGTCATTGTGTTCATTTGCACCGTCATGCGCATGCTGGTGGAACATGAAACACAGATACCTTGACCCGTTCATCAAAACTTTCTAGTGCTACTAGTAGGCAGAAAATCCACGTGCTTTCTTTCAACCTGTTTTGTCACACAAGGTTTTTTCAATCAGGAATGTGCCTTTGTGAAGCACAACGAGTTGCCCGGAGGTCTGCTCTAATTGAATGTGGCACAGCTCCATTCATAGCGGTCCTTCTAAGCCCATTAGAGAAGCCTGTCGTTGTATCTGTTTAGATGTGAAGTACTACTACTTGCTTGAGCGGTTTAATTCTTTAGCTAATGGCGTTGTCTGATGGAAAGACACTGGCCAGCGGCGTAGCTTGATGCACGTGAAAAGATGCACGTGATTCTATGTGGATGTTTTACTAAAGTAGAAGCCAAAATTCTGGTATTAAAATCCACTCTTACGAAAGTTCATTTACAGTGTGCATTATGGAAAAGACAACCGTTTTGTATGTGACTTTTCAGAATGGGAAAATTTTACGATGCGACATGCATTTGCAAAATAAAGTACACAGACATTTGAGACTATTCATTTCAAATGGCCCTGCAGTTGTCCAGTTTTCAATACGAATGCAGTTCTATGCAGTTTATGTAGTATTTAGCAAGTACAGAAATAAGTGCAAATTAAAATTACAGTTTAAAATGTGCACAAAAAAAGTGGAAGTACATTAAAAAGCTCCTCGATTACTGTAACAGGACTTGATGGAGTACTGAAGTACTTCCATCTTTTCACGTGAACATTTCAGGTGATTGCCACTGTTTTCTTTGCTGGTTTTTGTGTCCTTACGGATGGTAACTGGTATTTTCCTTTTTTTGACCCTCATGATGTGTTTATGAGTAGTGCATGAGGAGAGTTTGTGTGTGCTCAGAGTCACGTAGCGGATCTGATATCATTAACAGTCTGGAAGAAGCATTCCTGCCGTGTGGTGGTAGCAGAAACCAACACAGTACAGAGACATTGCAGACCTGTAGCCTCAATTAATCGTCCCAGCCCATTCAGTAGCTTTTCAAAAAAGTCAATATTATGGCTGTTGTCATAGCTCCAAACTGAGTGCTTATGTAATCTCATTTGTTGGGAATGTGCAGCAGTGTTGCCTGCATGGATAATCGCCTCGTCAGTCAGTGTTTCTATCTATAGACTGACAGGGGCTACGCACGCTCTCTGAAACTGATTCTTTAAAATCTAGATGAAAGGCTGGCAGCTGATTCTCAGTGCCACCTGTTACATAATCTGTATCCATTATATCCTCATTTGAACTCCAAACAAGCAGGAAATCTATTCTTTCAGGTGTTGAACTTGCATTTCCTGAGGATCTGGATCTAATTTCACATCACCTCGGTTTTCTGTTGGAATGTGAAAATAAGAGCACCAAACAAAACATGACCCAGAAATGGATCATCTGTATTGGAGTAGTGTGGATAGTTTTAACTGTTTAAAATTTTTTTTTTTTTTTTTTTCTCGTTTAACCTTAATGAGAGTTAGGGTTATCCTAACAGCCATTTTGTTATGACTGGGCATCACTTGAAATTTTCTCATGCTGGTGCCAAAGATATTTGAGTTTTTATATCAATACCAAATCAAT
This sequence comes from Xiphias gladius, assembly GCF_016859285.1. Taxonomy (NCBI): domain Eukaryota; kingdom Metazoa; phylum Chordata; class Actinopteri; order Istiophoriformes; family Xiphiidae; genus Xiphias; species Xiphias gladius. The sequence continues at coordinate 22,302,763 of NC_053413.1, read as the reverse complement.
AAACCATGTTTTCTACAGAATCCCTTTCTATATTGAACAAAATAAATCAAACTTCTTAAATGGATCAGTGTTGTCTTAATACAGAGCAGCTGTTCAACAGCGTTGAATACTCAGTGCTATGGACACGTGCTGGTTGGTATTGTGATTCGCCCTAATGACTGGCAAGATTGTCTTCTTTCCCAGTCAGTTTTACATGTAACAGTGATCATTTAACAAGATACAGAGAATAGGTAGTGTCTTTGAGCTTTGGGATTATATAATTCCAGTGGTCAGGAAAAGGGATCCGATTTTTTAATTTTTTGCCCATCCCAGACTAACCAAATAAGACAGAAACCAATCTGCTGGTCAGGGTTCCTTCTAAATCACATAAACATTTAAGTTCTGGTTTTTCCTCCCTACACTTTCCCTCCAGGTGAGTGTCAGTACAGGCACCAAGAAGCTGGTGGCTGCCACCGCCTTTGGTGCCGTCTCGGTCCTGTTCCTTGCACGCCGCTTCCAGAGGAGGAAGGGTAGAAAGAAGGCTCAGTCGCCTCAGTGGGAGCAAGCTGGATTTGAGTTATTCTCCCCAGCCTCAGCAGAGAATGGTAAGACTTCCTGACATTGTGATAATTTTTTTTTTTTACCCTAAAGCCAGCAGCTCACTGGCCTGACTGTTTAGTATTCTAGCCCTGTTGCTGGTTTGTGATATAACCACTGTTAGGCTGCAACTGTATTACCTTCAACTGTAAACGGCAGGTTCCAGATAAATGCTTTAACTCGTTTAATCTCACTTAAGAAGATTTACTACTGATTAGAGTCCTAAAGGGAAATTAACAGAAATGTAGGATTAGATGGGGTCAGATGAACAGTTGGCCTGGGATAATTAATTCTTTTGAACATAACTGATAGCATTTTTTTATTTTTTTATTTTTTCTTTAAACCGTAGATAGCTTCATATATGGAAATGTTTATAGTAGTTTAAACGGTGATTGGATACATTTTTGCAAGGACAGTTCAGTTTCTGTATATGTGAACATCAGTTTTTCTAAGTCTTGTGATAATGGATTCAAATTATCTGATGCAATAAATGCTTCCTAATGCTTGTACTGTACGTGACCCAACAGTGAATTACATGTGAATTATAGTATTGATATGTACATGCAATTAAAGAATGACAGAGGTAGTCGGAAATCAGTATTCACCGAGTCCAAATAACCTGCTGCCTGACTGGCTAGTAACTTTTTTGAGACTCTTAACACGTTAAATGTGTTGGCAGTGTTTGACTGTTGCCTTCTCTCTAACTTTGCCCGTGCTGGCTCCTGTACACTCTCTGATCGTGCGGAAATCAAAGCAAATCTCTACAAACTGTGCATGAACCTGGCTTGTAAAAAATTGTTTGAGCTGGAACGTGATTTACAAACCAGCTCTCGGCAGCAGGTGAGCCAGAAAGTCAACTATTAAAACAGGTTTGAAGTGATTCAAAGAGAACAGCAACTACAGCAGAAGTTTCTATCATAGTAATCAAATTGGCCGACATTGTTTATCCATTGTGTAATCCTGCTACATGCTTATGTACTGTGATCACTGTATTCTGATTGGTCTCTAAAATGTTAAACTCTGAACTCTCGTCTTTGTATATCCAGATAACACCAGTCAAAACATCACTCTCTCCCTAAACTCCAAGAATAGCTACTCCTCTGGTCTGGTCCTCACAACAGGAGACTACAGAAAACTGTCTGGGTCCCTTCTGAGCTTGGCCTCGGTAAGACAAAGGCACAGTTTTATTATAAAGAGGTTTTTTTGTTTGTTTGTTTTTTGTTTTTTCCCTGAAGCCGAGAAACATAATGCAGTGATGGCTAGAAAAAGCCTTTAAAAAGCTGAAGGATGACAAATATACATAAACACTGGTGTGATATCAATGGCTTTCTTTTGTGTAAACCAGAATTGAGAGGTTTATTTTGTTAAATTTTTTTGTATCTCGTTTGTTGTGGTTCATATTTTCCTATCTAATAGACACAAATCAGGTTAAGAAATGGTTAAGATTCATTGTGCAGAGTGACCTTATTTCACTTGTGTCAGGTTTTCCGATCATTCCAAACGCACTTTATGTGACTTCTCCCATAGTTTCTGTAGTAAATGATAAATAAACCGGTTGGTCAAATAGCATTTACTTATAATGTATGTTATCTGTAGGTAGGGTTTATTATGTAAGCAGATGAGTTGTGTAGGTTTCTTGTACATGACCTACATTGTTGTACATTTCTAGACCTACATCTGTAGACTAAATAGTGAAGACACAACTGGAATGCTGGAGTAATGGGCTGGACCTGCATTACTTTTGTATTAAGATGCTGCTACGGCTGCATGAAAGTTAACTATGTTCCTTCTGCTGTCTTTGCAGGTAAAAAGCATGAACTCATCGAGCAGCAGTACCTGTGCAAATGAATCCACCTGTTGGGACAGAGCAGGAGACGCTGACATCTGCAGTGTGGTCAACTTACCAGTCACAACACCTGAAAACCTGTACCTTATGGGTAAAATCACTCATTGTACCTCTATACTTATGGGCCACATAATAAAAAATGTATTGACGTAATGAAAGTTGACAGTAACGAATTTTTTAATTGTTTTGGGAGATTTGAAGTTAATGTGTGTTGTGTTTGCAGGTATGGATTTGTTTGAAGAGGCTCTTCGGCGGTGGGAGGAAGCGCTGACATTCAGGAGCAGGCAGGCTGAGGACGATTCAAGTTGTGCCTCCATCAAAACGGGAGCTGGAGACGCCATCGCTGAGCAGAGCATGGAGGTGAACACACAGAAACACATGCTTAAACAATGATAGGAGTAAAGCAGTTATGGTACTTTTTAAGACGTTGAATTTTTTAACTATGAAATGCCCATCACCTGGGAGCCTGTAAAAGGCACATGCACAGTTTATTTTGCCCTACCAAAACATAAAATAAATGGACAGCATCTGCCTCAGCCTGAGACTCAAGAAATGGTGTATTAATTCAAGTCCTACCAACATTTTCTGTACGTGTGCTCTGTTATTCTAAACCAGAAGAAGGCTAAGAGGAGTAGACTGCCCACAGACACTGCACTACAGGTCAAATATATGCAAAACCAGCACTCTTGACAGCCCACTGGTGTCACAGAGTTTGGATTGTATAACAGCTAATTCATTGGCTCTGCAATCTGGTTGCAAGGGTTTTGGATTAGTGCGGGTCAAATAGTTAAGCCTGGGAACCCAAACAGACGTCCAGTCTGCTGCTTGATCTTCTGTCAAGGATATCCCCTGCTCATTTGGGCCTCATTAGAAAGCTTATTAAAAATAGGTTAAGAGGGATTCCTAAGAAAGAACTGAAAAGGGGTTTAAAATCATCATTAACATCATCATCATCATCCTTTTATTTATACTCAAGAGATTAATTGAGTCAGACCCTCATTTACAATGTTTGAGTCAAATTACTTGAACAAAAAATGAAAATAACAAGATGAACTAACAGAAAAAAGACAAAAATAAAAAAATAAATAATACGGGTATAAAAACATTTCTTAATTGTACTTGTGCCCCAGCTTGCACCATCCTACATTACTAGATGCATGCTTTTAAATAAAAATTTAGTTGTTTAATTGTCAATGTTGTGGAAAATTGCATCAAAACAAGCTTCAAAACAAATTGTTAATACAGGACAAAAATGAGGACAACAAGGGCAGGGACATCATTTAAAATACATTAAAAAAAAAAGTAAGTTTGTAAGTAAAAAGTAGTTACTGATTTCTCCTATTTTACCTTAGCTTGATACCTGGGGAGCCGGTGTATAACATGGTGATCTGACTTCACCAGCACAGGAAAGCACCCGGCATTATAAGCGTACAGTATATTGCTGTAGCACTTACGCAGGATGCGAGTCAATCGAGTGGGGCAGTCATCATACTGCTGTAAAGTAGGAAGATAACGTTCGAGATAAGAAGAATTAACATTCCCAAGAATGAGCACCGGTTGATCAGAAGATCGATCGAGTTGTTCGTTATTGTAAATGTGCGTTATCTTGTTTAATGCTTCAACATCGTTTTTATGCAACTGAGTAACTACTGAGTAACTATGTACTCACAATACCTTTCCATACGCCAGTACGCTCACATTAACGTTTATTAAGATAAAGCACTAGGACCTGTCTTTGTAAGCCATATTTCCCTTCCTCATCTCGAATTTTTTTTGTGTTCAGGACGTCATCAGCGCAGAGTTCATCCACCGGCTGAAGTCTCTGCTGCAGAGGGCTTACCGCCTCCAGGAGGAGTTTGAGGGAGTGTTGGGCATGTCAGAGCCGTCGTCCCACAGCAACAGCCAGGGTGAGTCACTGATACGATATTTTGTGTCATTTTTCATCATCGACACGGAAAAATCTGCACACCTATGCAATTTAATCCAAAGCCATACAAAAGCTTTGAGAACATTACATTGCTTGACTTTACAATTTAAGGCAATCAAATAGAAGAGCTACCTATGCTCCTTTACAGATAAGATAGCAGACATTTTGACCAGAGAGGAGCTGGAAGATGTGTATCTGAGAGACAGCATCAGCATCGCCTCCACCGACTCATTTGTTTCTGCTGCGGAGGTAAGAGAGGCACTTAACTTCATTCTGGAAATAACCCCTTATCCCTAGATCACCTCATTAATCATCTCATTTACAGCTCCAGAATTCTGATATGCTTGAGTAACTTATTGTGAGTTGTCATGGTATTTACAAAAAAAACACAAAAACGTGCTCTCAAATTGTTTGAGGGGAAAAAAAAAAAATCCAAAAACAAATTCCACTTTTCGTAGCAATATACATGAAAAAATATTGCTCTACTAATGATGAATGAACACTGCCGCACAGATTTTTTGGTTCAGTGAAGAAAAATTTATTCATACGTTTCCACGTTTCTGTATTTTCTTCAATTCATAGTCACTTTTTACTGAAAATAGACAAGATACGGAAATAGCAGACGAGTGATTTAAAAGTATCTGTTAACGTGTCTTCCATTAACAGTTTATAAGTAGATCTTACTAAAGTATAGTAATTGAGGTTTTCAGAAGGAAACTATGGATTATGGCCTGGTTGATATTAAGTGTCAGGAGCTTTTATAACATAAAACAAAATTAGTGATTCACAATATAATAAAGACAATCAGATGTGGTTACAAATCAGGCAATATAATCTCAGTTAATAAACAACAGAACTGCAGCATTATGTATTATTAACACAGGTTTTCAATAAAACATGAGGTGAATTGTCTGATTCCATACAATGGGTTGTTACAACTGAAATTTTGTCTCAAAATGTGTAGTAAAATTATTTTTTTCACAAAAACACCACTAACCATTTATTGGGACGTCGATCTCTTCTATCTTGCAAAATAATCTGGATTATCAGTGAAAAATAATCATGTTAGTGTTATTTATGTTACTGTAACACTAAGGTAGAATCTGTAGAAGCGCAGGTTAATGAATAAAATGCTTTGTCACAGCTGAGTACAGCCATGCATACTTGAAGAGCAACAAGCAAACATTAATCTCAAACTTTCTGAAGCATCAAATGTACGACTGGTTCACAGCAGGAGTTTGATTCAAATAGCTTTGATCCTCCTGAAGGTTTACCGCCCGGTGTTTACCACTACTCAGCTTATCTCTTTTACTCATTAAGTCACTGTGGGGGCTCGAGCAGTGTGTCCGCTACTACTGGTGCATTTGACCCACAACATACAGAAATAAACGGGTGTTTAAGAATTGCTGACTTGTTTACTGAGGCTACAAGCTGAATTCCTTGAAATGAAATGTTCGGACGAGTTCACGCTGCTGTAAATCTCTGCCAGGATTGCGTGTTAACATGTACAGTACACAGTGGATGTAAATGACTGTTAAACTGTTGAACTTGCGTTAGCAACTAAGCACCTACAGTTATATAAATTATTCCTCAACATTTATAAAACCTTAACGTTAAGATACTGAAACACTCAAGAGTTGTTGTCTACCATTTCCTGACCAGTGACTGTAAGATGGAGCTCAACAGTAAAACTGAGTCACTCATACTTAGTGAGTCACTAAAAATAGATCTTCCACATTCCTCCATTAGTGTACAACATACAGCTCACTGTACTGTACTTACTCCTCCAGCTCTGCAGCTGTTTTTGGCTATAGCGAAAACAGCTGCAGAGCTGTTTCACACGAGAAGGTGGAGAAGTCTCTGCGTGGTCGGGAATGGTTTTCTAACGCTGTTCAAAACGGCACAGTAAAATTTAATAATGACTAGGGGTAACAGCACACAGGTCAGACATCTTCTTTTTTGGTGTCAGCCCACAGAATCCATAAGCTTCTTTATATTTTTTGGAAAGGCTGTTCAAGTATCACAGGAGGACACAGGTGTGTGTGTGTGTGTGCGCGCGCTTTTGCTCCGGTGTAAAGACACTTTCAGGAGTGTGTACACTTCAAGCTTTCTCTCTAAAGTGCAGTGTGGATGGAAATCCGTTCACATCCTTTTCTGCCTGTGCTGTCTGTCTCTGTGTCAGCTGTCAGAGCACAGAGAGCTGAGGAGTGTCTTCGCTCTGGGTCACCACTTGTTCTACGAGGAGGCACTGCGGATGGCTGAGGATGGCAAGATCTCCTGCAGAGTGCTGCGGTAAACACAATAATTAATATAACACTCATGAAATGCAGAAGATTGCCAGCGCTAGAGAACCTGCAGTACATCACGGAGGCTGGAAAGTGTTACATTTGTTTTTAGCGGCCTGTGTTGTCTGCAGACATTTTAGTTGGATTTTCTCGTTTTTCATTCACAGGACTGAGATGCTGGAGTGTGTTGGGGACATAGATTTCTTGGCTAAGTTGCACTGTGTGCGGCAGGCATGTCAGGTACAGTCAAGCCTGGTAAATTATAACATGGTTCCTACTTAGATAATAGGATTTCTGGAATATTATGGAATTTAAAAAGTTGTGTATTCATGGAATACAAGGGAATTTCATAATTTTATTGAATACACCAGCAGATATATAAAAAGTTGTTTTGTTCTTTAATGATTTTTTTTGTTTTAAACAGCTATATTTGGAATAGACAGTTGATACTTTTTTTACTTCCTGAGATGGAAATACAATAGAAGGGCTGTAATTATACACACATCACAGAGGTGCAAGTCGATTTTAAAAGATCCGGCTTGGATTAAAACATTGTCTAATTGATTTAAATAAATCTGAATAAATGTTGTGGCTTGGAGTCATTGTGCTACCGTTGCTATTTTCACTGAGGTGGAAATACAGAATAAAAACAGTCAGGAAGGAATGAAAGCTTAGATTCACTGGATTGTGCTACCCCACTGAAGGGACATCATGTTACACACGTCACTAATTTAAAGCCACTTACTGTATGTGTTGAATTTTCAATTTTTGCAACCTCCATTTTAAGCAAAAAAGGCTCAGTCTGAGTAAAATAATGTTTTGTCTCCAGCTCATTTTGTGCGAGAGGGCGACCAGGATGTTTCTGGCTGACACAGGAAAGAAGATACTGTCTTCCATTATTGTTAAAGCGCAGAAGGTGAGACTGAAGCCACAGTGAATTGTGAATAAAAAATCGTGAATAAAATAATGATCTGTCATTCATGAGTTGTTCCTCTCCTAACTGTTACCGTCTGGATTCCAGAGCCCAAAGAGATTCGAGGAAGTATTTGATGAGATGATTTCCTTCCTAGAGCACACAGAGCACTGGGAAAACACAGAGGTGGAGCTGGCCACGCGAGGAGTGAGTCTTATCTATCAGTGATATGAAATGGTTAACCTTCTCCACCATATGTCTTCCTCTTGGTGCTGTATGAGATTAGAGAGCAAAAAGTCAAAGACCAACCGCTCTCCTTTTTTTAAAATTATAACATCTTATACTCGCGCTCACCAGGTGAAGCACTTGAACTTCTACGATATAGTGCTGGACTTCATCCTGATGGATTCGTTTGAGGACCTTGAGAATCCACCGATCTCCATCCAGAATGTGATCAACAACCGCTGGCTCAACAGCTCCTTCAAGGAAACTGTGAGTAAAACTGCCAAGTGAAAATGTTAAATAAAATATGCCAAAATAGAAATGGAGGGGAACCTGGAGAAAATAATGGTCCGCACAGGTTCCATGTATGTTTTAAGCATGTTAGCATGTTCCAGTTTGTGAATTTTGGCGTTCAGTTGAATCTGATCTGTATTTATTTCACAGGCAGTGGCATCAAGCTGTTGGTCAGTGCTGAAGCAGAAGAGACAGCACATGAAGGTACAGGTCCAGCACCTTCAAAATGTTTTCTAGTGTACTGTTACAGGACTGTGTGCGCGCTGGAAGAAATGTTGTCAATAATCTCACATCTTTATCTCAGTCCCTACCCCTCACCTTAATATTCACCAATAGTCATTTACAGAAATGGAGCAGAAATCCTACTTTTTCTTTATGAGTTTTTGAGTAGATACAAACAACTAACGACCAGGTTAATCGGACAGAACGGTTCTTAGAAAATCCGATCCCCTCTGTAACCTCTGCCATTTATCAGGTGCCTGACGGGTTCATCGCTCATTTCTACGCTGTGTGTGAGCAGATCAGCCCCGTTCTGGCCTGGGGCTTCCTGGGGCCCAAGAGCTCCCTGCACGACTTCTGCTGCTTCTTCAAGGTCAGTCTCAGCACCAGAAACTACCATCAGGAACACCTGATATCTGCCAGTTCCCTATTCTAAATATGGTCTTCACTTTGTGTCAGTCTCACCTGTATGTTTGTGCCTGATCGAGCTTCCCTGTTCACATCGCTTGTATCACCATTGCACTAATATTGAAAGGGGCATATTGACATGGTATTACAGCACAGCTCCCAGGGCATGTGTACTGTCAGATAAATATTATTTATGATAATATAAGTTAAGAGCTGAAACGATTAGTCAGCTGACAAAAAATAATCATAGTCGACTATGATCAAAGTCAAATAATAGTCCATTAATCGTTTCAGTCATTTTTCAAGCAACAGAATGGAAACATTGTTAAATGTTTGCTGCTTTTCTATTTCATATCACTGTAACCTGAATATTTGGGGGTTTTTGACATGTCACCTTCAGCTCAGCAATTTTTTATTTATTTACCCCCCCATAGACTACACATTTAATCGAAAAAATTGGTTGGTATTTTCAGACCCAATACCCATCAACTCTCTTCCTCAATTAATCAGCTTCTGAGAATTATTGGCATGGTGAGAATGTATTTGATAAGTATAAGTTAGGCTGCTTTGCTGGAACTCCTTGTATACTCCCCCTTTCTTAAAAAAGATGAAGTTGCTGATCTCAAGTTCAAATTTAGTTTTAATCCATTTACTCATGAATCATGCTTTTCCTTTAGGACCAGGTGCTGTACTTCCTAAAGGACATTTTTGACCTGGACAAAGTGCGATACTCCTCAGTGGAGAGTCTGGCAGAGGACATGCTCCACCTGCTGCACCGCCGCTCTGAACTGCTGCTTGCTTATCTGGGAACGGACTCGCTGCGGCACCTCACCGGCTGCAGTTCCCCCCAGTTACAGCTGGTTCCCAGCACCCTACTGGAGGCAGGAGTACAATAACAGACGGGGAGAAATCTCCAAACAGACCCAGGTCCTCAAACTCTACACACATAGAAGTCTCTGCATTTATTCTAGCGTAAGTTCACACCAACTGTTGGACCAAAGAAAACTATCTGTACGTGTGAATGCATCTTTTATCTGTGGTGCACCACATGGGGGGAGGGGGGTTCACAGCCAGAAGCTTCAAACGGTCTTATGGATTTTCCACTCATCTGGTCCGCAAATCTGGTTAAATTAAATGCACACTGAAGGATTTTAACATAAACCACTATTTCACCGAGGTCTGAAATCCACTCATCACATCTCCCATCGCTCTGTATCTGAGGATCCAGATAAACTGAACCAGTTGTCTGCCTTCAGCCACGATCATCATCTCCGGTGCGGCCTCTTCCTCCTCTCCCCAGCCCCCTATTCACTGTGCCATGGCAGTGCACGTTAGTTTAAAAATATCGGCAATAAAATTTATAATTTAAACTTACTGTGAGCCTGGCATTGACTCTCGTGAATTAGATATTACACTGTGTAAATAAAGACATATTTATTGCTCTTAAAAGCAACTTGTGTGAAGACAAGGAAGGTATTATTTTATTATACAGCTAAATGATGCAGGATTTATTTTTTAGAAGTTGTAGTTGTGCCTGTACGCATCAATGGATTTCTGATCAGCTTCACACATACGGTAGTTTGAATACCAGTGCTGTATACTAAACTTAATCAGATAGAGATTTATTAGATGCATTTCCAAATCCTACTGAAAATCAGCAATGCAAAACCTTTAAATGCACTTTGTGTTTATGTTACAAGCACGTTGCAGAGGGAAATCATTGAACAAAAGGGACTCGGTAAAATGTGTTGATTTGGAGTCATTTGACGAAAGAAATGGGTCAGGCTTTGCTCTGTCGTTGCATTTTAAGATGCTTTCACAAATGCACTGCAACCATGAACTTATCTAGACATTACCCGGAGGAGGGGTATGTGAAAGCGCAAATGTCCAAATCAGTTTGACCGGACATTACACAGACTTGAGTACAAGTCTAACTTTCTGTGGCGTACTTTTTTCCTCATGTGCCGCCTCCTTGCACGCTCTACCCAGGCGCCACCCGGCGTATTTCCAGCAGGTGTGAACGTGTCTGACACGGAAAATGTACTGTTGTGTGCGTCACGTGTGAAAGGGCCACTCTGGACAATGTCCGGAATTCATATGCGAAAACGGCTTTACTTACTTACAAGTTTTTTGTTTTTGAGGCACCCGAGCTCACAAACTTTGATGCAATACTTAACTGAATCACACATCCTACTAGGACCATGATCCCGTCAGCCACAGAAAATAAAAGATTATACATCGCTGTTTGACAACCCTCCAGCTGTGTGACAACTTGTGTCCCTCCGTTATTCATGAAGGGCAAACACACTAGAAGCCTTACTGTCAATACACATATTCAAGCCTTGTCTGCATTACTGAATGTCAGTTCTGAAAAGTCTTCTTATTTTTCGAGACCCGTGAGGTTTGAAAAATACTAATTAAAAAATACAGTCTGCTCTGCTGATCAGTCACTGCCATGTACAGAACATGTGCAACATGAAAGCTTTCAGCAGTAGAGTTACTGCAGGACTTAATGTGCACTGACAGTACAAGAAGAGTTTATTCCAAAAGGGTGGTGGATGACCCTAAAGGGATTGACAATGTCTGTTGTCATCCAGCCTTTTTTTTTTTTTTTTTTTCAGGATTTTCCTTCTCTAAAACATAGAAAAATGTAAACCAGTCTTAAAACAATGCTCGCACACCTACAGTGTACATTGACAGAGTTATCAGATAATTCATCGGCAACTGGCCAAAATTCCTAGGTTTCAGCTTCTCATATGAACATTTTGTTTTCTTGGTCTTTAATGATGGTAACTGAATATCTTTGGGTTTTTTACTGTGGCCCTCAGACAAAGACACATTAGACCAAGGTAACTTTTGGTGGGTATGTTTGCTAACAATCTATAGACCAAATGATTGAGAAAATAATCTGTGAAGGAATTGTTAATGGGGATCGGTAACGGCAGGCCGGGTTTCCTCGCTGAGCTATGATTGCTTTGTGGTTGAGATAATTTGGGCTACTTTTTGTAGCATTTGGTTGGTTTCCATTTACGAAAATTAGTCCGATTAGTTTTGAGATTGACAGGGCTCTAAATCCAGTGGTCTTGGCTTGACAGGTAATGACTGATTAACAATGACAATCTAAACCAAATGTCATTTCAGTTTAATACAAGTTTAAACCTTTTTCCCCACGATCAGATTATTCATAGCTCTGTGATAAAAGCAGGGATCACCAAGTTAAACTTAAGACCCTTTCATTACCTTGCACAATGTAATTTAATACCTGTATCGTTATCATATGGCCATAAATAAAAGTATGATGGAAAACCACTTTGGACGATTTGATTTGGCCTAGAATTTATTTTGTCACTCGTTTTCAGTATTTCCCAACAGGATATAACTAATTCCTAGTGATGTAATTTACGTGACCTGGACACGATAAGCAGCAGAAAATGAATGGATGGATTAACCCATTTAATGTGGTTCAGTCTATTTAAAGCTGCAACAATGAGTCGATCAAGTGACTGGACTGATGGAGAGACAACAAAAACTGCAGGTGAGACAAGATTTAACACTTAATTTCAGATTAATACTTTAAGGGGTTTTTTTTAAAAAAAATATATATATAAAGGAAAACTACAGTATTTAGACCTTTTGCAAACCTGCAGATCCCCTGTCAAAGACTTAAGTTTACATCTCTCCATATAAATGAAGACTGAGCATTTAATGTAAGTCTCCAGAAGACACCATTGATGTAACACAGAGGGAATTTGATGCTAGACGGGACTTTGGAAGAGCCTCACTTGATTTATTTCAGACATCTTTGAACAGACTGTGGATTTTGTCCCCCATGTTTAATTGGAATCACATTACGAACTGATCTTTTCAGGGCCAGTATGAACAGGAGGAATGATGAGTGAACGGATTCTCAGTGTACATGTGAGTGTCTTGTGAAACTGTCCTTTAAGGTGACTCTCATTTTGTCAACACACAGAAGAAAGTTTTAACATGTGAGTATAAATTAAGCAAATAAAGAATGTGTTTGACAGGTGGGTTGTTTTTTTGGTCATCTTTTAACTATAGTTTTCATAAAATTCAAATACATTAGTCTGGTTTGTTACAACTTTATTAATGAACATGGCAACATCTCAAAAGTCAGAACAGTTAATTCAAAAACCAAAAACCAATAGATTTGATAATATACACAGCACATGAAACCTTTTTACCTCTAAGGCATGCTCCTTGTTTAGTCTTCTACACCCACTCGAACTCTGTGTTGAAACACTGAGCATCTCACATGTACAGAGTGAACAGCCTCAAAACAAAACATAACGTGACCTTTTTAACTACAGAGAAAAGTAATTTACAGTATACCCCCAAATTACTGCCAATAAAAACAGTGCATGTCATTGAAAGTACATCAGTTCCTGTCCTCATCCAACTTTCTAGCGCACATTCCTATTTACTAAAAGGTTATTGATGAAAGCATTCAAGCGATAAAACAAACCATCAGACAACTCTAAATACACTATGGCATGGTTTTACTACAAAGTCAATCCGAGCTGGAAAACATGTATCTGACCAACAGTTTTGCAATCACAGAATTTGAATTTCATTGCGTTGCTTTTTTTGTTTTTCTTTTACCTTATCACTGGAGCTCTTGAACGGTCTACGTTCAGCAGTGGGATTGACTCAAAGGATTCCTCCTTTTGGGGACAAACTACGACAGGGCCTGACTCTACGACCTAAGCTTGCAGCGTCCTCCAACACTGTGAGCGAGAAGTGAAGGCAGCAGTGTTTCAATAGTAGATTTGCACTGCACTTTGAGGATAGATTCACACCACGACAGAATAAAATAATCATAACTTTTTAAAATTCATGTATTTCACGGTTTTTGACCTAGCAGTTGAGCACATTGCTTACTTCTGGCAACAGGTTTGCATGGCATGCAGCTTGTTATACCAGTGTCAAGTTGCCTAAAGCATCGATTGTACATTCACCGTCAGACTTACCGGGATGCAAACATAAGGCTATTAACCAAATATTAAGCACATACGACAATGACAACATTTCCTCAGTGAACCTACACAACTTTGTCTGGATAAAGTCACTTTTTGAAAAATCAAACTTCATGTAACAAGTCATACAACTCATATCATGCAGTTCATTCATGAAAGAGGATCATCTTTTAAAAAAAGGGCTGTTCATAACTTAAATATCCTGCACATTCCTTTACGACTAAGCATGAATGCATGTTAACGACACAGGTAAGCATTTCTTTGCATGTATATTGGTCATGTCACTGGACAAAAACACTGGTTTCCTTAGGTTTCGCTTACCTGTGTTATTGCAGCAGAACCTAAGGTGCAAGGTCTGGGATGACACTGCAAAGATCAGATATATTGCACTGTTTGCCATCAGTGAACAATGCAGTCAAAGATTGTTTTGACCTTCAAATTAACAGCCTTTCAACAACAGTGCTCATTCAGAAAATGGCATAATCAATACTGGACTAGTCAGAAGCACTTCCACTACTAGCATTCCACATGCTCATTATAGGACATTTCAGAAATAACAGCAGAAACCTAAGCATGCTTCGCTGGAGTTATGCAGAAGGACTTTTCTAAGCAATATGTTGCAATAAATGGCATTTGAAAACATGAGTCTCAACTAGACAATGGCACTTGGCAGGTCAGATATTCAAAACGCAAAAAACAAAACAAAAAAACCACATGGACATCCTTAAACAGTTCCTACCAGCAGTGGAAGAATGCTGACATTCAAACCCTCAGTTCAGAAATTCCCCTGGCACTGAATGGCTACCTACACGTATCATCTAGAACAATCTACAAAGAATCAACATACTGTAAAGATTCAGTCTGGATGTTATGCAGTCATGGGTCACAAGGGGAACAAGTCTCAGAAACATGTGGTACAAGAATCAAAGTCTAAAGTACTAAAAGCCTCTCCTCAGAACATTTGATACTTACCCAAAGGCATGGGGAAAATGGCAATATTTGACAAAAGTACTACATCTTTTGCAGTTTAAAAAGCATCAAAAAAGGCGTGTATCTCTCAGAGTCAGAGTTTTGTACTTACAGTATAGGAGGGCTCAACTGATGGATGAAGACTGCTTAGCCTCCCCCGACCCTACAACATCTATGTTCTTATACTGGATAAACACTAACAGAATGGGCACAGCAAAAACTTTCTTTTTTGCAATGTTTTTATATTAAAAAAACATTCTTTTAAAAAACAAATTTATACATGTGAGTTAGTTCACAACTGGAAATGGGCAAGACAAACGTTTCAATGCATTTTCGATACAGTGGCAATTTACCTGACTGTCCTGGAAAAAGAACAGCACAAAAATATATATATATATATATTTATAACACTAAAAATATGCAACATTTCTTGCAACCACGTTTTCTGAGGAAAATGTTGAAAATAATGTACTTGCTTACCGCTTTTCTAAACTGGCCTGTGGAGGAGGAAGTGTCTATCAAGGCAAAATACAGTGCATACTACCTCAACAATGTCAGCAAACCAGGCAAAAAATTTAAAAGAGTGCCACAGCAACGCGGTTAATGCATGAGTTACGATACACAGATACCAGTCAACTTTCTTAAGACAAACATCTGTCTACAGCTAAAGTCAAAGCAATGTCAGGAAACAGGAAGTGTAAAAAAATGTCTATGGACAAGAGGACGTCTGTTGGTCTGAGTTATTCAGGATCATTGCACGCACATAATGTATTTAAGAGCCTTATAGACAGTTGGAGAGAGACAGGACAGCACAACTTTGAGTCAACCATTTTGGACAATTAAACCCACAATGTGGCCCGCATTTCAGACTCCCCCCTCCCCCCCAAGTAAAACAAAAACAGACAGAAATTCATCTCAACCCTCTTGGTTTTAAAACCACCCCAACTTACCAACACAGGAGGTTTCAGTTTGTTTTATTGCAAAAACACAACAGGTAATAGCATTTTAAAACTGAGATGATTTACATGGTAATGTCAACAGTTCAATAAACATGAGTTCTAACCACATTTAATGTAGATACAGGGCTGGAATGACTATATGTATAATTACCTCACTAAAAACAAAGCATTTACAGGAAAAAACAAAAACAAAAAAAAAACAAAAAAAAAAGAGAGAGAGGACGTGTTCGCCGGGAAATCTGCCATCTATGTGAAACACTTTCAAACCAAGGAAATTTAAGATCTTCATCAAGGCGTCTGCATCCAAACATTTAACAAAGGATTTTGTTTCGACAATGTAGCATTTACTTTATGTCCACTTCACATTACTGGCCCTGTGCAGAAGAAATACATAGAAGATACATTGCATGTTAACAGCAGAAACAGTGGACTCAGCTTCCCAAAATAAAAAGCTAAAAACCTGTGTGGGGAGGAAATAGTTTTGGTTAGGTTTGTGTAACTGCTGCAGCCACTGGAACCCTGTAACAACCTGAGGAAGGAAGGGAATTATAGCACTGAACAACTGGGTATAAGTGAATGTGGAGGGCAGATTCTTATCAGGGGTGTACCTGAGGGGCTTGTGGTGCTGCACCCATCGTCTGAGGGTTGGCTGTGCCATAGTAAGCAGCCTGCTGCCGGTAGTACTCTGCCCAGGCAGCGCTGTAGTCTGGCTGACCTCCAGGCTGGGAGGCTGCAGCGGCTGCCGTGGCCTGAGGAGCAGCTTGACCTGGAGGGTAAAACGAGAGAGAAAAACCCGGTCGGATTGTTTTCCTCAAGCTTGTTTTGCCGTTCTAACTTTCGCCAGTCACTTCAGCTTAAAAGAAAGCGACGCTGTGATGGCACTGCACTCTCTTTTCTGGTGGAAACCATAATGTACGCCCCAACACCCAAATTTTTCCAGTTTTTATTTCAAATTTACGTAGTTTAAAGTCTAGCTGTACTCTGAAATTAAAGCACAGAACAAATAATTTGAGATTAAAGATTTTTAACAAAATTTATTCTATATTTTTGACTTAAAGTAACGACCTTCTGCGGATATAGCTTCATGGGGTTTCAGTCTGGAGACCGTGCTGGTCTTCCCATCGGGTCTCCTCCAGTTTTAACGTGCCTTTTGATGGTGTAGGAAACTGACACATCGGCTTTCTTTTCAATTTTTCCGAAAAAAGGACTAAAGAGCTACACTTCAGGGTTTTAATTGTCTGACTTTGTACCCGTAGAGTCCAGTCTGCCCTCAGGCCAACGTGAGAGGATGAAGAAGCAGCGCTGCCCAGGGAGCGTATCCTCGCCTCCTGTCTTGTGAAGGCAACGATGGCCAAAGCTCTTGTTAAGTAAACAGCTGTTAGTGCTAATGTTGGCTATATAGCAATAGCAAAAACTTACATACAGCACCTTTAAAGAAGGTGAACACCAACTCAGTACAGGACTAAGAACCGCTGCTATAGCTGCCACTTTTTGAGAACTGAAACTTTCAAACTTTTTGCATGTCTGGGCACACCCCAACAAGGAATGTAACGCTGGCATTATTACTTTTGACTGCTGATAAATAGTATCTTCTGTCCCATCACAGCTCGGGGTGTGGGCATAGCTGCCACATGCTTGAGGATTTGAGCCCATAGAGACGAGGCCGGCAGCTGTTCTGAAAGATCTCATAAGGAGACCAGCTAGACCAGAATAAGAGAGGAGGGCAGATTAACCAGATTCATGCCCTATGTGAATGATCTCGTTGGAATCACTCGGCAGCTCCAAAATGCGATTGGTTAGATTTGTACATCTATTAGGAATGCAAAATCTACATTTTTTTTTTTTAAAGAATAATGTAATCACAGTATGAAAGCACAAATATGCAAGTATATACAAAGCAAGTGTTTGCTTTGTATATAAATGCTTTACATTCATATATTGTATCACCCAGCAGGTTAAAAGACATTTTTCATTTCATTCATACTTAACAGAACAAACCAACTTCTTGGGAACAAGCCCTACGTGCTACCTTAGCTTTACATATATCCCAACACACATGTAAAAACTACAGAGGTTTAAAAGCTGCTAATCTAATTTCTAGCGCTGAACAAATCCAGATAACAGCAAACAGCCTCTAGCATCGAGGTAGAGAGCAGAGCTACTGCTATTAGTCAATCGACGGAGAATTAATCAACTATTTTGACAGCTGATAAATCATTTTAGTCACTTTTCAAGCTGGTTCCAGCATCACAAATGTGAGAACTTGATGTTTTCTTCATGTGTGATAGTAAACTGAATATCTACGGGGTTGACCGTCAAATAAAAACCAGCAATTTGAATGTCATCTTGAGCCGTAAAAAATTATTACTGGCATTTTTCACAATGTTGTTATATTTTTAGCCAAAACAATTAATGGACGAAATAATCAGCAGCTCAATCAATAATGAAAATAATCATGAGTTGCAGCCCTAGTAGAGAGTAATGCATATAAGAAGGGGAACGAACCCACCACCGAGTTCTCTGGGTGGCAGGTCAGAAACCTTCTGCCTTTCTGTTGGGTGGCCGGAAGAGCAGCAACTCAACTACGGAGAGCTGCTGGAGGAACGCAGCCACCCCTTTAAAAAGGTACCATGCAGGATTTTCCTAAAAAACTATGTATAGACTCATGCAAAAGTAATCCCTCTCTATCATCACTTGTGACCCCCTACAGAGACCCTGCCCCCTGCCTGTATATCCTTATTTTGCTGTTTCGGGGCGTGTCTGGGCTAAAACCTTTGCGCAGTGGGTGTGTAGCCCCCAGCCAATAACAGCGCGCAGGGTGCGGGGGCAGGTCTCTCTAAAAAACATAGCGATCAGGTCCTCTGCTCTCGTTCTCTGTCATGGGTGAGTAAAGAGCTGCAGGTATGATTGTGATTTTCGGAATCTATCCAGACTCTTTCGCAGTAAACGCCTTTAGTAACTACAATCTGATTACACTTAGTTTCCCCTATGAACCTCTCATTCCCACACACACGTTAACTGATTTTTTTTAATTCGACTGATCCAAGCTTCTATCACACACCCCAACACTTTACACTAGGATCACAATGAATACCTAAATCATTCGCTTCACATACTCCGCCAACTGATTTCTGGTTGTTTTTTCATAATGAAAACATAACGCTGCACTGGCATAACCGTGCAAATCAGTGTGTTTCGAATTACAACTGCATTAACAAATGCTCAAGAAGAATGAGTTTTCATTACAACCCCATGCATCTGTAACAGTAGATGAGTAGTCAAATTTGATATTCAGCTATCAGAACGGGGATTAAAGAAGCTCAATGAAATAAGTGTGATCCTGGTACAAAGTCTGATTTCACAAACAGGAGTACCAACCTTGTTTCTTGTAATACTCCTCCCAGGCTTTCGTGTAGTCCTGAGGTTGCTGACTCTGTTGACCTGCAAAGAGAAGGGAAAAATGTGTCAATTTCACCAAGTGTCAAAGGAAATCAGAAAAAAGAAAGAAAGAAAGGAAAAAAAAAACCAAAACATTAATCCTACATTTATTAAATACACGACCCAAAACCCCAACCCACAAGTCAAACAAGTTGCATCATTTAACTCTACACACATTCAGTAACAGTAACACGTTCGTAGCACAGTGCAGTACTCAGTCAGTGTGGATAAGGCCCTAGGATAGTCTAGAAAATAAGCTACTCTAAGCTCATAAAAGGTGGTTCTGTGTCGACAGCTCAGTCCTGTAGATAGGCAAAGTGTTGCAGTCTAAACAGCACAGGCGTCAAGTGTCAAACCAATTGGAGGCACACTGAAAAACGTTCCACAGCAGGCCAGCAATACTGACAAATACCCAGACCTGAAAAAGAAGCTGATTGAATGCCCAGTGGCTGTTTAGACTGTCTTGTGTCAATAGGTGTACACTGAAACTACGTTCATATACCCATTTTCTTGTAATATTCCTCCCAGGCCTTGGTGTAATCTGCCTGTCCACTCTGACCTGCAGCCTGTGGGTCACCTGTTAAAAAAAACGGTACTTGTAATTAGTGAATCATTCTCAGCAGTTTGTCCTCCACCTGCCTGGGTCGGGCTGTCAGCCTAAGGATGGTGGAGGAAAACTATACTGTCCCTGGGGTAATATGAAAAAGTTGTTTTTTTGTTTAAAAAAAGAAAAAGAAAAAAAGTACTCTGCGAAAACCAAGTCATTTAAAGGTGAAACCAAACCAACTTGTCCCATGTTAGAGACACCAGGAAGGCATGAGCAAAGGGCACTACTGAAGTAAAGCTAGTAAACTACACTGCTCTACGCTTGTCAAACAGTTTCTGCTTCTTTTCGAGGCACTGACACTTTTCCTTATCGAGAAACACTTCAGTTACCTTGGCCATTGGTTTGAGTCGTGCCAGGAGCTCCACTTGTTGGGGTCATTGGAGCCTGCGGCTGCTGGCTGTACTGAGCATAGTAGGCTGCCCACGCTGCTGCGTTGGCATCAGCTGCTGCTTTATCTGGAAACAACAAACAAGTCCGGTTACCACACAGAGGCCCAGAATAAAGCTATAAACATACACTGCTGGTCCTATAAATAATCTATGATCAGGGTCTCTATAGTGTTCACCAAATTAAATTTAAGACTTTAACTACTTGTTAATACAATGCAAGAATATGCACTGAATGCAATTTAATACCCTTTTCACAGCCCTACCAGTCAAAGAATAACAGGAAACGAACAAAGACCAATTTTTTTTTTTTTTTTTTTTTTTTTTAATTAAGAACATTAATTTACTGACATGTATATAATTTTTTCAGTACTTCCCTAATCAATTAACATTACCTGAGCTGAGATAAAAACAAAAAAACCACTACACCACTGTAACTGAAATTTAAGACTTCTTAATGCCTGCTAAAGGTCCTTCAAGGGAAAAGAATCCAATGCTTTTTGAGACTTTTCACGACCAACAAACACTGATGATATATCGATATGGATCTGACTTAGTGACTAATGACGGCTGGGCAAAAATGTTTCAACAGAGAATTACCATGAAGATTTTTTTAACTTCCTTCAAATATACCAGTGTATCACCTACTAGCAGGTACTCACTTGGATCAGGTTGTCCCTGCTGCCAATGTGGGTAGCCATTGCCCCATCCCTGAGGCTGGTAAGGTGCAGGAGGACCACTGATGAATGAAAATAAATAACCATCAACTTTCCACATCCTACACAACAGTTTCAATATTCTTGTCATCACACAGAACTTTCGAGGTGAGGTAAAAAACACAGGGCTAATTGTACTTACTGTGGTCCCGGAGGTCCCTGGTTGTATGGTCCGGGGTTGTACGGACCCATTGGAGCCCCGGGGGGTCCAGGTGGTCCAGGGGGACCGTGTGGGCCTGGACCTCCATGTGGACCAGGGGGGCCATGTGGGCCACCCATTGGAGTGACTGGTCCCTGAAAGCGAGTTTTAAAAAAAAGGTCAGTAAACAAGCTTTCGGTAGACAAATGTCTCCATAGGGGGCAAAACACTCACTCAAAACACTCACCCCGATTTTCTCCTCCACCAGCTGCCTGGCGTAGTCGATCTGTTGAGGAGAGCCTCTGACTGTGAACATTTTGATGTTGGGATCAGCGTTGGGTGGAGGATTCCTCTGTAGCTCGATCCTGGCTCCAGACTGCTGGCTGATGCCTTTGATTGTCTCCCCACCTGGAAAAGATCACAAGTATAATATGAATTACGACACCCAAACACCTTTACCTCTAAAGAATTTTGTCAACCTTTCTCCCTTAAAAACGCCAACAGGACAAGCATGGAAGACAAAACAGCAAACTGAATAAACGTTTCAGTGACCCTGTAGTATTGTTAACAAGCAGCACCCAAATCATAAAATATGTGCAGGTTAACATACATTATTCTCTGTTCTTTTGTTTAAGTTTAGCCTAACCTTTCCCCAAGTTTCTCTGCCTTGTCTCTCACTCTGGACTCCAATTTAACGGTTTAAATAATGTTTTTTCCTCTCTTACCCACATTCTGTTACCTTAAAGAAATGTTGGTGAGAAATAAAATACTCCCCAGCACACTTTGTTGCTTTTAGAGTAGGGTATGACAAAATCTGCTTATTATTGTGTAAAAAGTAACAACTGTAGAGCCACTCACCTTTTCCAATGATGAGGCCGGTCTTCATAGTGGGGACGGTGAAGGTAAACTCCTGCAGGCCACCAGGGGGGCCCATGTTCCAGTTGCCCTGCCCACGACCACGCCCTCTGCCGCCGCCATGTCCTGGAGGTCCTCCAGCCTGGACGCTCCTCAGCAGGTCAGATATAATTTCTGCCGCGTGCTGAGCCTGGTCAGGAGGACCCATGATCTGTGCTATCCTGTCTGGTGTGCTGCCATCATCTAGAAGGGAACATAAGGTGATCAGAGACTATCAAGACAGATTTGCCAATTTCTGTTGCTGGGACTAAACGTGAATGTTTTTGCATTTGCTAATAATTGACAGGGTTGTTTGAAAATAAGGTCTCCCCAACTACTACTCAAAATTCTTTGCATGTGTTCAGGTCTCAGATAAGTTTAGGGTTTGTGTTTATACATCAGCTCTTCAGCGTGGTGCATGAGTTTTCATCACAGACCGTCCACATTTTAACCCTATCTAATGGACCCCTGACTATGTGGGCTTAAGCACTCACCTGGTTTAAACTGAATCCTGACACCTGTGTCATTCTGTATTTTCTTGATCATCTCTCCATTTCTGCCGATGACAATTCCTACTGCAAACCGGGGGACGGGAACCTAGATGACGGAAAACATCAAACTTAAGACAGTGTTTGAAACCTTGTCTCCAAGCTTATAAATCAAACAACTTCTTACAAAACACTCACGTCTAAGCTATCGCCTCCGCCTCCTCCCCCTCCGATCCTCGAACCATACTCGCCCCTCTGCTCCCTGAAACCCTGGTCTCTGATAAGCTCCATCACCATCTCTTTGGCTTGCTAAAGAGAAAAGAAATTACAGCATTACGCCACCAGTCTCCATGGAGGCAAATAAGGCGGCATGTAACAGAATTTTATTGCTTCAGACTGGAGTTTGCTTAATAGAAGGTTGAAAGCAGAAGTATCTCATAACCAATTAAAATCAAGGTATGTCTTTTTTTATTATATCCCAGCTATAATGCTAGAAATGCAACGGTCGCATTTTTGAGGACTCACCTGAACTTTAAAGGGTTCTCCTGAAATGCGGAGTGGCTTGTCTGCGCCTGTGTTTTGGGGTCCGTCTTGGATCATGACCATCTTCACTCCGGCTCTTTCCTGCAGGTCAAAAGAAACAGAATACATCCAGTAAGTGTGTCCCTGCCAAATCTGTCCCTCTGCTCGAAAGACAGCCATACTTCACACAACTAGCTTCACCCCCTTCTCTTTCGTTTTGGCTTCTGACACTGGCCGAACACTCACCTGTAGGCTTTTGATGGTTTCTCCTCCCTTTCCAATGACAAGTCCTGCTTTAGAGGCAGGGACCATAATCTCCTGAACGGTCATTCCCGGGCCGTCGTTGTGGTGGAACGCTGGAGCTGGGCGTCCCTTCTCAACTATCTCTGTTAGTAGCCTCTTTGCAGCCCTGATGGGAGAATAATTACCATTATACACCGTCTGGATTTTCTGACAAGGCACCAATTAAATGTGTGATTGACGTTTTAAAACATCTCTCCCTTCGCGAGAGGGTTGGTTACTTACTGGATTGATTCTGGTGGTCCTGTTAATGTCACCGACCTATCTGGCATCCCTCCGCTGTCTACAACACAGAGAAGGAGCCTTTTATACAAACTCTAAACAATACTGACCGAGACCATCATAAATTATTACATAGGATATCCCAGTATCCGCAACAAATCTAAACCTACCAGGGGCGATCTGTATTTTACATCCAGACTCCTGCTGCAGACGTGATATTTGCTCGCCTCCTCTTCCAATAACTAGAAAAAAAAAAGTGGGGGGGCATGTTACATCCAAACACCCAATAGCGACAACACTGAAATGATGCTTTCATCTTTTACCGTTTAAATGAAAACTTACTGAATCCAACCATTCCATCTGGAACCTTGAATTCTTCTGATGCTGACCTTCGAATGAAAAGACAAGTCAGCGTGAACCTTATAATATGTGGCCATGTGTGGACGGTAAACATTTAAAGTCAGCTTGTATATTTACCTTGGGGGACCACCCATTCCTCCCATTGCTGAAAAGGCTGGGGGAAAAAAGATAACAGTACATTAGTGGAAAAAAATATACAACATAAATGTGTGTAACCCAGGAACCACATGGACAATTAATTCTACTTTCGGGCCAATTACTTTAGGCAGGGAATTATCAGGAATTACCGCCACACGGAACTACAACTATGTCAACAGGTCACTCACCGTCGTTTGTAGCCACTTTCTTCGTCTCTGGTTGGTCTGTGACAACACGACATAATAACCAGCATAAGTATCTGTCATTATAACCTCTATCACATTACTAGGCAGGCGCAAAGGGTGTTGAAAATATTCGAGTACAAAAGGCTGCAAAGCCACCAATTTTTCCAGGTACACCTAGCCGACCTATTATGGACCAATACAACAGCCCTGCAATTAATCCTACCTCCCTGAAGATTATGGTGTTCAGTCTTTGTTCACGCTGCTTAGGAAAGGCAGTGTGGTCTTTTTGGAGGCTGCAGTCTGTGATGCTGTTTAATTGCACTGCATTGCACACCATATTTTTTAACCACCTGGGCTCAAATCAACAAGGGTAGACTAAATATTCATCTTTATAACAATACAGACCTCTCTGGACCAACAACTGGACACTATGACTTTTATAAAAGGAGGATGTGTTGCACTGTTGTTGTATTAGACTGCATCACTATATCCTAGGTGTACCTAATAAACTAAGACGGTATAATGATGATCTGGGATCCCACTTTCAATTATACACTTCACTTGATTGTCTTAGCAAAGTGAAACCAACAATAAATCAATCTGCTTAAGTATTACAATAACTCCTATAGACCATGACATCACATATGTTCACTCCTTAAATATTAACATTCTCATCGCCAGGCACTGATTGGAAACAGCTGTGAGGACAGACAGTGAAAATATCATTTAAATTTAAAACAAAACAAAACATGCCATTAGACAGAAACATGAAAGACTGCGGTAACATGTGGTTAGTAGTAACGTTACACTTATTACTGAAAATGCACATTGATATGAAGAAAATATTAGTATAGATTAATAACATTTCTAGGCAAAGATTTAGTAGCTGCGAAAAAACACACAGGCAAGCATTAACTGTGAAGACTTGCATTGAATCGATTTGAGCCACTGACCGATATTCAGGTTAGGCATGGGAAAATACCCACCAGCGTCCTCCAGGGGCCTTTTCTGGCCTCCGTAGCCAAATTCATTTGTTGGAGGTGCCGCAACGCCATCACCACCGATCTTCGCTGCGATCTGAAACAGAAAATAACGGAGAAATTCAAAAAGAAAATTAGGTGATTATTTCGCCCCTTTTTTTTTTTTTTTGCTGGTCTCACTCGGGATGTACAAGCACGCTGCCCGCGGCCTACACTTCTGTCCGGAAGTCTGGTCCAACAAAGGAAAGCTTTAACTTACCCTTCAGGAAATCGATTGATCGTTATTCAGACATATAAAGATTTGGCTTGCGATAACTGTTCATATTTTTCCGATTTTGCCTGTGCACTCGGCTAGGATAGCTGCTGTTTTTGCATCGTTTTTTTCTCTAGTGTGGCGTAACGTTACTCGTCATTCGTTAGCTTAGCGTAGCCTAGCCTGCCGCGATCCCGTATGTAACAGCAGAAAGCACAAAAATCCCCCATTTACAACCGACTTGGAAATTATTCCTAGACTAAACGATCTGGTAGGTCTTCTTACCTGTCGTGCTCGCTGCAGAGCGTCTTTAAAAGCATCGTTCATCCCGCCACCGGCGTTAGAGGACGGTGGAGCCACGCTGCTATAGTCAGCCATATCTTCTTCTCTTGCTCGGCGCGACAAGATGGCGGGTTTCATTCACGGGATGTGGATGGGAAAGCTCGCGATCAAACGTCTAGTCTCGCGATAACGGTCGCACATTTTTGTTGGTTATAACTAACCACTGTGTCAAATCTGGACTAGATTAACCCAGATAAGACTGTTATCATCATCATCATTATTATTATTATTATTGTTGTGGTTGTTCTTATTATTTACAGGGAGGGGGTGGTAGTTTTTATCTGGACCTGATCTAGTGTGGTCTGGAAGGGGAAAACAAGCTGTGAAGTCGCCCTTTTCGTGTTTTCACAAATAGAATAGAGGTTTCACAAATCTGAAACAGTGTTTCAAACTGTCTTTACACTCTTACTGGTAATCTAGTCCGGATGTAACAAGTCTAGGTGTACGGGTATAGAGGTCTGGACCTGGTCTAGTGTGGCCAATAAAACATGAGTCCAGTGAAGTCTTATTCAGTTGTCCTTAACTATGAAATTCATCAACGCAGTGATCTTTTCTCGGGTCAGGGGCTCGAGTAAGATAGCTTTCCAGCTGTGTCGTACGCTGAATGAAAACCTAAAAAACTGCGATGGAAGTAATGTTCTAAAAGCTCACAGAGTAAGCACAGTGGGCTGCGAAAAGTTGCTGAAATATGCTGAGATTTAAGATTGTGCAGACTTGCGTTATTAAAACTTCATTACCGGTTACCCTAATAACCACTGCAGATGAATATGTTTACATTTTGATTTTCGTTTGTTACTTTTGATTGTTAAATGTATTGCTTTAGGTTGTATTTTATGCTTGTTATTATAATGAGTATTACAAATTTAGAAATGAATTTCCTATAGTACTGTAATGTTGTGATTCGGCTGCCCTACTATAAACTGTGGCTGTGACTTGTTACACAGATAAGTGGCAACAATTGCCGTAGCAATTAAAAATCCGATACTTGACTCCAATTCTTGAATTGTTAAAAACCAAATAAGTTTCAAGACAAATTTATACACACACCCTGTTGGACACATTCAGTTCAAAGTCAAAACTAATCAAGTCATCAACTCAGGACACTGCTGACACTGCTGTTTAATGACAAATGAAAAAGAAGACGCCTGACCCCTGTTGTTATGAAATAAAATGTTATATTTTATTATACAGCTCACACTTCATCACATGTCCTCATTGGAACAGCTCAGTCTTAAGTGGGCAGTTGTAAGACTTTGGTCACATTGTAAATTTCATGTCAACCATTCACCGGCAGTCGGTGAGGTTTCCTGTATTCGTAAAAAACGTCGCCACGTCTCATGGTCTTAGTCAGCGGTAAACCGTTCACATAAGTCTTTAAAAGAGCTACAGAGGTATTAAAGGTTGAATCACATGATGATGCATGTCTGGCAGACTTGACTCTTGCAATTTTTTTTTCCCGGTTATTTTGGTGCACCCAGTTCACATTATTAATAGTTCACAGTTTTTGCATTTACCTTCCTGTTCCTGGTCACGTCCTTGAAATATGTTGGGGGGTTTTTTTTTTTTTTTAAAGCAACAGTTCAGCATGCAAAGAAAGCAACCTCTTTGCTGAATCTCAGGGCTCCATGGAAGAAAACAGATTTTCAAATTTTCTAGTTAAAGTGTAGTTTATCAAGGCACAAGGAACAGCCCTGACAAAGCTGGCTCCCATGCCGTTATAATATCCTCTAATTCCACGTCTCTCATATATCCCAATAAGTCCTTGTAAAACGCCTGAAGCTGGGCGTGAATCTGAGCTGAAAGCTGCAAAACACACAAACAGTGATGAGGAAAACATGATCTCAGTTCGTTTCAAATAAACTTCACTGTGTTAAAGCAAATAGAAATGTTACCCTGTGCTTGCTGCTGAGTGCGGATCACCGCCAGTGGGTAACTGGTCACTTGTCCAGAGGCAAAGGCCACAAAACTGAAGAAAAACAGTTTGGAGTCGCTGTTGGAGGCTGGATCACTCTTTGCCCAGTTCATGATGGACTGCAATAAGAAGCGCAGAGTTACATTTAGTATCTGCCAGATGAACAGCGTTTTAATCCTTGAGCGTTGTTCTGTCTCACCTGATGAACTGCACACTCCACGCCTGCGTAGGGGATCATACAGAGGATGCTAGGCCCGAATCCTCTGTAGAAGGCGGACAAAGACTCGTGTCTGTAAATGGATCGGGCACAGGCCACGACACCGTTGTAAGTGCCGGCTTGCTGCAGGTTCAGCCGCACCTTCAACACCTGAAGGGCAGTGGAGAGGAGAGTGGTTACTAAAAGTACACACAGCGTTTGAACATATTCATATGATTGAAATACAAATAAGTTTCCTTCCAAAATGAGACGTTCACTGTTTCAAAACTGTGACATTGTCTGTCTTTTTTCCTTGTAAAGAACTTTGTGACTTTCTTAAGTCAAGTGCTACAGAAATAAAGTTCCAATATGGTATTTCATTATTGAAAAATACTGCTGATGCTATGGGGCTGAATGAAAACTCGAATCGTTTTTTTAAAGCATATACCACTTTTTCACATCAATTATTTGAGACATTAGTGTGTTTACTGCAAACAAGGGGAAATCATCAATGAGAAAAATATCACTGTATTGCGCTGACTTTTACAATGCAGCCTATTTTGAATTTGTTTTTTAGCACAGAGGAGAAACTGCTTCTGTGGCAAATAACGGAAAGAGGGTGCCACAGTCGTAACTAAATTCATAAAAGCATGTGAAAGGAGCATAGGAGGGGTTTGAATCTAACTCCCAACATTTTTCACCTCATGAATAAAGTGAAGATAACACTTTGAACTAAAGTTCTATGAATCGACATGACAATGTTTCAGTCATTAATGTGTGAGCAGATATTTTTTCCTCTTTTTGTAAAGATTATTGTTACCCAGCACCTACAAAGATTGTATGGATGTTTGTGTGACTCCTGATGATGATTTTTGTTTGTTTGTTTGTTTGTTTTAAATTTCTGACACAACTATGCTGGAATAGGTGTTACTTGTTGTGTAAGTTACCAGCTATAGAGGCTACAAAACATCGCCACGATGCTCTCGTTTGTTTCCGATATTCAAACCAAAGCCTCACAATTAATGTGACAGCGACATACTGACATTTAAAAGTTGTAATAACCTAAAACGATGTCTAGCTGTTACGGCCAGAGACAAGACAGGACAGGACAGAAGTGTTAAAGCGCTCAGAGCTGCCACTGATCTGTGATACCTCCAAAGGGTAGAAGGCAGCGTGAGCAACAGCACCGGATACGCAGCCCAGCCCGAACCGCTGCTGCACCGTCAGGGTCTCCTGGGTTCTGTTTTGGGTGGACACCTTCATCTAGGCAGAGCAAAGAGGCGCCGAGTGTGCACGTCGATTAGCAATGGGAAACTGGTTCCTAAACACAGTGATTCATACGGGAGAGTCAGTCCGCTACCACATGCCTCACCTGGGCGTAGATAAGACACTGTAGCGTTGACTGCGGTGTCCCCTTCAGCACATTGACAGCATTGCCTTGCCACATCGACCGCAGACCACCCCCTCGGATCTCCTGAAAGCCTTGGGAGAAGGCCTTGGATCCATGGACCTACGGCGTACAAGGGAAAATAGTTTTTAGAGATACAGTACACTGACAACAGTTTTAGGGTAAATACACGCACAAATGCTGCAAAGAGAACAGGGTCTCAGACAGACAGTAACAGTGATTTGGTACTGCGGTCAACCTCTTCGCGTGCGTCATTCAGGGAGGTCAGAGGTCAGCGTCGGCTTTGGAGAAACGTCACTAGATACTGTGCAGACTGAGCTCTTTCTCAGTGATACTCCAGCGTTAAGTGAGACGCCCTAACTGTCCTAAAATTAACCGTCCCCTCCAAAGAGATGTTATAAAGAAAGTGGGAACTTGACAGCTTCAGGAGAAACTTAAGGTTCACTACTGTTCTAACAGTTTAGCCTGCAGCTTGTATGCCTGAGGTGTTTTCTTGGATTTCTGTGGATGTGTTTTGTTTTGCGTATCAACTTAATCTGACTGACTGTTCCACGGAGGAGCATCAAAAAAACCAAGTGTTGTAAGTAACCTGTTCTTGGGCAATCCTATAGGGACGAACATGCATGTTTTTGTTTTGTTTTGTTTTTTTAACCAGATTATACCAGATAAAGTGATGCATTTCACTGGTGACGCGGGACCTGTTCGTAGCGCTGACCTGAAGCTGGGTCTTAAGGCGGTCTATTGGTGCCGTCAGAGTCCGGGATACAGCGTCTGCCAGTCCGGCCGCCAGAACAAACGCCCTCCACGCACCAAAACCAGACGCCTCTTCGGGGAATTCGAGGGGCAACGCGCGGCTCTCCCCGACATCAAAAACCTGCAGACGGACAAAACGAGGAATGGCATTTGTCATCTTTTGTGGTGACTTTTTAATCGCGTTATTTCATATGCTCGAGTCCACAGCATGTCGGAGTCCCTCCACGACCCATCAAAAGCGACACAAGGGGGGGGGACACACCGGAGAGGACTGCCGGACCAGCTCTTCTTACCAGCTGGTGTTTCCATGACGACACCAGCTCCCCGATGTCATCCACGGGGTTGAGGATGACGTGGTGCAGGAATTCACCCCAGTCCACTGTCATCGAACTGTCCTTATCCATCCTGGCACGAGCAAACACAACAAAACGCAGCAAATGCTCAATGTGTCACTTGTTTGTTTCGTCACAAATTTAAAAAATCTTCTTATATATTTTTCAAACTGTGTCTAAAACATCATCCTAGTATCACTTTACAAAAATCCATACTAGTAAAAGTTGCCAGTAATGTCTTCATTAAAAATAAGAACTAATTGATTTGTTACAGGGCAGTTATAAGCCATTACAGTGCAGACATAAAATAAACTGGGGTGAGCCAGGTTGTGAGCCCAAACTGAAGGATCCCTTTCACAAACCAGGTACTATGATCTTTCAAGCCGTCATTAATAAAGGGTTGTGTACTTTTTCCAACTTACAATAAGCCGTCAAGTCTGCAGTTGTAAAATAAACGTTAATAAGTCATTAATAAATGGCTTGGGTGCTGTACAGACAGAACCTGGGGGAATCCCTAACTTGAACACGAGTTCACAACCCAAAATGTAATTTCACCTTCACTGGGACGTGTCCTACCGATTACAGCAGGACACGTCCTCGCTGTGTCGCCATTGTCGAAGTAATCAATGATATCTTTCCCGACAACAGTAGGGATACTTCGTTGTAAAGTGATGCCAGAATCTTTACAGAAAAACATTTGTTTGGAAAGCACCAATGTGTCGAATGTGTATGAGGAAAACGTGCATCACATCAGTGTGTTTTGGACTCAGTTTGAACCCAATGGGACTGTATAATGAGATTTTTTTTTCTTTTCTTTTTTTTCCAGACATACATCAGTATTTGTTTGAATGTAACAAATTAATCCATGGAGGTAGTTGGCAAAAAAATCTTACATTTGTATAATTTTTTTTGCATTCGGCCTTGAAATGACCACTCCTAACTCCTTAAACAAACATATGACGTCCTCCTGGTCAATCACCCCTGATCAGAAGAAGAAATGCACAAAATTACAAACAGATACCGGGACCGCTCTTCCGGTCATTCTCTGCAACACTCTCAAGCGATGACTGCGCTTACGGCGTCTGGGAGGTGATACACTGTGGGCTCTAAATGCAAGAGACGCAGCCTGGAGCGCTGCTCAGTGTAGTGTCTACAGTGTGCCATAAACAAATGTTACGTTGGCATGGCTGCCTCCTCCTGCCTGACCTTGAGAATACCGTTTATTTAGCAGAAAAACAAAGAAAAAACAAAACCCCAGCAACATTTACGGTAGTTTATGCAGCATATGCACAGGTAGGACAGCACATCTTCTACATCGGCACTAGAACACACTATGTTCTTCAAAGGGGAACAAAACTGTAGGTGTCGTTCTTTAAAAACAGGTGAATAAATATTAGTGTTTATAGTAGTTTATAGTAGGTTATCAACCAGCCTAGTGACACTTAATAGCATTTTTTTAATGTGTCCTTGAGGAATGCTCCATTTTTCAAGTCGTAAGACTGTAACTACTCACCACACTTGTTCTTGTCAAGGTCATGAAAGTGAATTTTCCATTTCCTCTCTCTGTCCATCATGTAGCCGAGGAACTCTTCGTAATCCAACAGGCCATCTTTGTCTTTGTCATAAGAATCAATGATACTCTAGGGAGGGGGAAAAAAAAAAAAAACTCTTTCATCAGCTGGTTTGCGGTGACCAGTACTTGAATGGATGAACGAAATTGGGACCATGCACACACTGTACATGCGGCACACGCTGTGGAAAGATAAGATATTGCTAAAATATTACCTGGACCTTGCCATCTGCTGAGATGACCCCATGCTTCCTCATTTCGCTGTGGAGCTCTGCCACCGATATGAATCCATCTTTGTTCTGGTCCAGTTTGTCAAATAAAGCACGAAACTGATCCATGGTTGGTTCAGAAAATATATATATATGTATTTTTTTTGTTTTTTTTTGTTAAATTCAAGGTGTGACCAAAAAAAAATCAGGGCAAAATGCAGCCCGCTTTAACCGCTGTGGGTCCCTTTCCAGGAGAGAAATAAAGCCTTGATAATTGGCGGAGATGCCGCGGGACCTGCAGCCGTGCGCCGACGCTGACTCATTGCCAGAGGACCCCAGCCGATGCAGGGCCAGGCGCTTTGAATCGTCGGCCCACTTCCGCCGTGGTGCAGCGAGGTGGCGCTGTGGCCGCGGGAGAGGCGACCACAGCCCCATCACCATCATCATCCTCATCATCATCAGCCTCCGTCGTCCCCTGCTGTCTGTGGTGTGGTAACTTCACTGAAGTGCAAAAGATAGGAATAAAAAACAAGATAAAATTCGTATCCTGCCTTGAATGTTTTTTTTGTTTTGTTTTTTAAATTCTGTGATAAACTGTTCACACATGACACGTAAAAAAAAACCTAAAAACGGTGTCGCAGGGACCTGGACGTACATGCATAAACAAACAAATAAATTTCTATTAGTATTATCTTAATTTCTTTGAATAAAAAACAAAGCAAAAAAAAAAGACACTTGAAATGTTGTGTGTTTATCCTCATACGGGCACATGTTGCTCTCAGAAGTTTCACCTGTGATAATCTCACCCATCAGATACTTGACAGGTGAAATCTTTCACCAAAATGAACGCCGCGTTTATCAAAGTAATCGAACTGGACGCGGACTAAACCCGGGGCCCCTGGGCAGCTGCCCGCTCTGCCCCGCTGGTGATGCAGCCTCGTGTCTGTGGCCCCGGGATTTTATTTTTCCGCTGGAGGGTGGTGGTGGTGTGTGTGTGTGTGTGTGTGTGTGTGTGTGTGTGTGTGTGTGTGTGGTGGTGGGGGTCCCAGCTGTCAGTTTGCTGCGCGATGGTGTCATCGGTATAACTTACATCGAACACAATGAGCAGGACTTCTTTTTTTTTTTTTTTCCCACCTCTCACCTGGATGATGCGTAACGGACCCCGGTTTGGCGAGTGACGTGCCTCGGTGCTCGCTTTCTAGAAAGAGCCGCTGGATTCCGGTGCAGGGCGTCGAGCTGGACCGGGTTACGGAGAACAGAACCGGAAAGGAGCTTTCAAAATAAGACAAGGTTTTTTTTCCAAAAAAAAAAAAAAACAACCCCAAAAAACAGACCTTTTTGCTGCTTCCGATTTGGTTTAACATCACTTCCATTATTTGTGGTCATTATTTCATGAGTTGTGATTTTATTTGGTGGCTAAACGAGGCACCGAGCAGCCACGCACTTGGCTCTATTTTCCAAGATGCTGCAGCGCAGTTTTGTTTTGTTTTTTTTAAAGAAAAATAAACAATTTTAAAAACATTTGAACCTTATTCAAACCACTGCATCACATTTCGCAGTCCATTCTGATAAAAATACCCCACTGCTGCCCGAATGAACAGAAGCACTTCCATTCCTCTGGAAGAGCAGCCTCCACAGACGGGGGCCCCGCACACCGGATCCGGGACTTGTTCATCGTGTTTAACTTAACTTTGGCGCTGTGGCTGCAGGGGAGGGAGCTGTGGCTATTTAAAGAGGGTCATTCAGCCCCGGATAAATAACAGGGGGTCCACGGCGTTGACTAACCGCCTCTAAATGGTCCTCATCCTGCACCGTGCATCTGTCTGTGGCCACTTATTGTTTATTAGTCCAGACTGAGGCCGCTTCCCTGCTGTGACAACCATCCGTCGACCGGACTCAAACCAGCTCAGATCAGCTCTTCTTCCCCCCCTTTTTTTTTTTTCTTCTTCTTCTTTTTCCCCTTCCCTTCCCCTCCACCTCATTTTTTCTGGGATACGTGAGAAATGGGTAAAGATTACTACAAAACGCTGGGTATCGCTAAAGGAGCCACAGACGAGGATGTAAAGAAAGCGTACAGAAAACAAGCGCTGAAATGGCACCCGGACAAAAACAAGTCTGCGGCCGCGGAGGAGAAATTTAAGGAAATCGCCGAGGCATATGAAGTCCTCAGCGATCCGAAGAAAAGGGAAATTTATGACCAGTATGGAGAGGAAGGTAATATGTGTGTGTGTCTGTGTCTGTGTTTGTGTTTTTATCGCGTTGAAATACATCTTCACCCTTGTGTGACGGCTCTTCAGTCACCGCCAGCACACCGGTATAAACCCGTCGTGAGAGCCGGGTGGTTGGATGTAAAACACAGCCGGCTTTAGTTCAAGTCGCACGCCGCGACCAGCAGGGCCGAGACAGCAGCTCTTCGGCGGATCGCAGACCCACAGTTTTGTGCATTTTGCTACAAGGATTGCCCCGGTACACCATATCTGCAGCTATCTGCCCATGTTGGAAGAGAGATGAGGGCTTGCCACTATTCCCACAACAGATTTTCTCAAAAAAAAAGAAAAAGAAAAAGAAAAAGAGTGTTAAAATTATGTCAGACCTTTCTGTTCAGTATGTGGTACCTACACTGTAGTTTCTGGACATAAAGGTTTAATTTTCAGCCCAGATGGTCGTGGGTGGGAAGCATGTTTGATGCGAAGAAGGGAAGAAAAGACCACAGATCATCTCAACTTCAATAGATTCAAAATTAAAGGTGACCTATTAACATTTTTTTTTTTTTTTTTTTGCAAATAAACTTAAATTTTGAACGCTGATGCGGCAGGAAGTACGTGAGGAACATTGCCGGAAAACGTAAGTGAAAATAGGTGTACTTTTAAAAGTAAAGCATGCAAAGGTATGCAAGAAGAAGCCCAAACTGGAAATACGCACCTGGAAATGTGTCTCAGAGGCCCTCTTTCAGATGCTTAGTGATGCCATGCAACAAACAGGGTTATGATAAAATTCAAAGGTCTTCAACATTGCCGTCGGACGAACCCACTGAGTCTTTAATCTACTTTAATATCTCAGAAACTGGAGATCTTCCCAGTCTCCCGATACTGATTCCGATGCCTCAGCTCGGAACACTGATGGATACACTGTGGTAGGGCTGCAACTAAAGATTATTTTCAACATCACTTACTCTGCTGTTTATTCCCTTAATAAACCGGTTAGTCGTTTGGCCTGCAACACATCAGAAAACAATGAAAAATACCCATCAAGATTTTTTTTTAGAGGCCAAATGTCTTGTTTTTGTTCCGACCAACAGTTGAGAACACAAAAATATTAAGTTCACGACAAGGCTAAAACAAGGAAAAGCAGCAATTTGTCCTATCCATGAAGCCCGGAACCATCTAATCTTTGATAATTTGCTTGAACGATGAGGAAAACAACTAATAGGTTATCAAAATAGTTCTGCTGATGGAGTCACCAATTAATTGACTAATCGTTGCAGCTCTAATAAACATAGCCTATCACTTCATGGCTGATACACGAGCCACTCCATAAAGTCAGCATTTGGCCTAATACCTACCCAGCAGATTGGATTGTGCATCCCCGTCATCAAAGTAGTCATCACTTGTGGAAAAAAAGCTCCCACACTGCTAAGTGTTAATGTCAGGATGACTGATGAATCATTTCTGTTGTCCACCAGGTCTCAAGGGCGGAAGTGGACCCACCGGCGACGGTCAGGGAAGCACTTTCACCTACACCTTCCATGGGGATCCTCACGCCACCTTCGCCACTTTCTTTGGCGGCTCAAACCCCTTCGAGATGTTCTTTGGGCGCAAGGCCAATGGGCGAGAGGATGAGGACATGGAGGTGGACGGAAACGACCCCTTCGGCTCCTTCACCACCTTCAACCTGAACGGTTTCCCGCGGGACGGCCACATCGGCCTGGGAGGGCAGCAGCGCCGGAAGCAAGACCCGGCCATCGTCCATGAACTGAGGGTCTCCCTGGAGGAGGTCTTCCACGGCTGCACCAAGAGGATGAAAATCTCTCGCAAAAGGCTAAATCCAGATTGCAGGACCATGCGCAATGAGGATAAGATTCTCACTATCGAGATCAAGCGGGGCTGGAAAGAGGGCACCAAGATCACGTTCCCACGGGAGGGAGACGAGTCGCCAAACACCATTCCTGCTGACATTGTTTTTGTCATCAAGGACAAGCCACACCCTCACTTTAGGCGGGAAGGCTCCAACATTGTGTACCCTGTTCGCGTGAGCTTGCGACAGGTGAGGCATTTTCTATTTAGGCGCCCACTGTGACTGAGTGTGGTATTAATAGAGTCTGATGGATGGATTAGTAACACACAGGGGAGGTTCAGAGCCAGCTCACATTTAGATGAGATTGCTGTTTTAAGGCTCTGAAAAAGCCTGGTCACAATCCATAAACTGTTTTTAGTCTACCGGAGGAGTTGTTTTCCCCGCAAAGTAAAGGCGTACTGCATGAGCATAGTACCGAACTACACACACACACACACACACACACGCACACACACACACACTTCGGATGCGTACTTATGTAATCTGGATCATCAACACTGAGAAATAGGGAGCTGTATCACGGGGAGGGCAGAGAGGCGGCAGTCGCCCGCACGCACACCTGCGCGCACGCGCACGGTGCGAGGTGCACTTACATGGTCCCTCCTACTCTCCTCAACACTCAGAGACACATCTCACGGCTTCATCTCTGGACACCTGATCTGCTGCACGCGAGCAGCCGCAGATCGGCTCCGCACGACACGAATCGCGCTGAGAAATCGCACATGAGATTAAAGTAAATCACCTTTTAATCACACTGAATGTCGCCCAGTTGTATGGAAGTTGGAAGTTTTTTTTTTTTTTTTTTACTTTGGTGTCTGAGAGAGAAAAGAGAAAGAAAAGAGAAAAAAAAACACGAGATGTAGCTGAAAGCTCTAAATTAGGATTATTTTGTCAGAATAGCTGAATAATATGCCCAGTGTCAAACCACCTGTTGTTTTGTGTGTGACTCACTTAGATCCAACTCTCAATCAAACAGCACAACTTAGATAACGAAGGCATTTTCCTCAAAACTTAGCAGCAAAGGGCACCTGCGGTAAAAGAGCAGTCGATTCACAGAATCAGAGCAATTTTACGCACCGTGTATTACGTCCTGACCAGTAAATTGGCTGCGCTGATATGTTGGCCAATATTGATGTTAATGCAGGTAAATTGTGTGGGTGTATAGATTGGCTGATGGGGCACAGAAGAAATTGCAGAACGGAAATGTTTGAGTTACATAGTGTGTCCACCAGAGAGCACTGAGTGCATATCGTGGCCAGAACACTTTAAAGAACATGAATCCATATCAGAAATGTTTGTTTTAAAAAAAAAAAAAAAAAAAAGATCAGATTATCATTGACCAACGTTTTATCTAGATGCTACAATAATTTTGTGTTACCGTGCTACATATTTCTGTTTCTGTCCGCATTAATGAGCTGTTCGATTTCATGTAATGTAATACATTGGATCAGAGTTCACTACATTAATATCAGCTTGATTATTTTATATCTAAATTTACTACATTGTGATACATACTGATTAATGTATTTATTGATGTTCTGATACTGATTTCATGTGTGATACACACACATACACACACATACATACATATGGTATATATTTGCATAAACCTGAAAAAAATCAAGGACCATGATCTACCGCCGGCAGTAGGTCATGTGTGGGTTGCCGTTCTCCTGCTAATACTCACTCCTACATCCATATTCCTGTCTTTTCAGTCGTTGTGCGGATGCTCGGTTACCGTGTCGACGATCGACGGGAAGACGTGCAACATGAAGATCACAGATGTCATCAAGCCTGGCATGAGAAAAACTGTTGCCGGACAGGGTCTCCCCTTCCCCAAAAACCCCGAGCAGAGAGGCGACCTGGTGGTGGAGTTTGACGTGAACTTTCCCGACACGTTGCCCGGCAACGCCAGGGATGTGCTGAAACGGCATTTACCTGCTTAGGATGAAGGACACGGCCTGAGCGAGGGCAGCTGACCGCATGACAGCACTCAACCCCCTGTTGCCAAACACACAAACACACACACACACACAAGGACAGTTCTGACGGCTCACAGATGGACCCCCCTACTGACAAATGTGCAATTTCCATCTTTGAGCTCTTACTTGTTTTTATAAATACCATGCATGCTGCCAAGTTGATACAGGTGAAGGACTGTCTGTGTTGTTGACATCTGAAAGTACACATTTTATGTATGTGGGTCTTTTCCACAGTCACTTTATCTTTTTGTTTGTTGGATGTATTTGGCTGTGAATGAGTCTACAGTTGCCAAAAAAACAAAAAAAAACAAAAAAAACAAAACAAACTCCCAGTGAATCCTGGGAAAACTGCAGTGCCAAACAGTACATTTTCATGCTCTCATTCAGATTGGACAGGCTTCACCGCTGACGTTTTAACTGTCAGTTCGGAGGCCGTCCTAAAATTTGTGTACATGTTATTCGAGGGGAACGTGGCTTGAGCGAACCGGATCTGGACCGTCACGCGTGCGTTTTAGAAACTTACATGTGAAGATACCGAACGTGAATTTTAAAATAGATATTTCCACATGAACTGATCCTTGAGCTGTTTCGGTCACGGAGAGACATTCGGTGAATCCTCCTCCGTGAAGTAAACAGTGCATTAAAAATAATCACTTTAGAACCACTAATACTGCCTAGGCCTATTTATAGTCAGTCTGCATAGCAATATTACACAAAATGGTCTCTCTGCAGCACCAGGAAATGATGTGGTTCTTCAGAAATACAGTATATTTTGATAGTCAAATGTGAATATTTTGTGGTTGTAAAACTTATACGGTAAAATTTCAAAGATCGAAAATAAAAATTGACTGAACTTAATGGCAAAACTATGACTGTGTCAATATAGCTGTCTGGTCTCAGCTGCTGGATACCAGCTGCCAACACAGGGGCCTTTGCATTTTCCCACCAGGGGACGCCACATCACTCATCATGGCTTCGGGGGCGTGGGGGCGTCCACAGAGGTAAGGGCCCTTGTTAGACAGAGGGGCGCCGCCGGGCTGGCAATAGTATATCGTAGCGTGTGGGCTCTGTTAAAGCCCTAAAACGGCTGGTATCAGATGCCTGCAACACGCATTTATTACATACATATTTCCATTTACTCTCACAGGTAAGCATCATATTTTTGACCATTTTTTTGTTAGCACCCACCACCTATCCATCTAAATGTCATTCAGGTTATTCACTAGGCCTCTGGCGGCGGCGAGACGGATTGCTCCTCTCGCTGACGAAGATGTGTGCTAAATGGCACCGCCATCCCCGAAATGCTCCCCCGCGAACCAGCTTGTGTTCGAGATTTCTGCAAATGATGAGTCACTATGTCCCATAGAGGGTGGAGAGTTAACGCACCTGCTCAGCGTGCGAGTCTAAAGGCCTGACGGCAGTCTTCACTGTATGAAAATCACTGCGTCCAATGTACTCTCTATAAGACGAAACTCATGCCAGGTCTTTTACTGGGAAAACAGACATTAATGCACTTTTAACCATAGTTCATTTTTGGTTTTCTGTCAGCGGGTGCTTGCATGACAATGACCACTTCTTAAGATCGCAGTTCAGTGTGATCATCTCTCTATTTATCAGGAAATCACTACATCAGACTTTGTCATTTTTCAACACCTGCATGAGTGATGATGCTTCCTATAGCCCCCTTTTTTTTTTACAGTTAAGTTTCTCTTTTTAAAAGTATGTAATTTTAAAAAAGGATAAGAAGTCCTTATCTTGAGCTTTCATTCAGTCAATGCCCCGGCATTAAATACAGTGTATTAACATTTTTCATTTTATTAGGCCTATTTATAAAAAGTGAATAGTCGCCAATGCAATATGGCACATCTAGGAAACCCACTTCAATTCTGATAAACAGGTTCTAACAGGTACCACAAAATGGATCTTCAAAGCGTGTTTTAAAGAGGAATACTGGTATCATTTTAAATATTTATAATTTTATATATATATTTAAAGACCACAACAGGTCTCATAACATGATTTTTTTTTTTTTTTTTTTAAATAGGAATAAGCTTTACTACGTTTCCATGTGGACTTCCATTAGTTCCCAAGGAATGTGAGGCCATACTGTGAAGTATAATAAGGAGCAGTTTAAAGTTACAATAACACAGGAGAAATTGTTAAATTTAGACAATACAGGCTTTACACTCAACGTGGTTTTCTCTTGTTGTTCTCTTGGCTGTGACAAACCTGCTTCTGGATTTTGAATTCTGTCTTGAGACCTTCATTTAGACCACGAGTTGTAAGCAGTTATGCTGAAGAGACATTTCCCCCCAAACGAATTACAGGGTTTCATTTAAAAAACTGTAATTATCCAAGATTTCACAAAAAAATCAAAGATTAGAGAATAATTAAAAAAGATTTATTATTCCGTGTTTTTTTTCTTCTTTCCCATTAATCATCTCACGACCCCCCAGATTTATCTTGCGACCCTTTGGAGGGGGCTCAACCCCTAGGTTGGGAACCACTGGTCTAAACTAACTAACTGTATATAAAGTACTTAAACCTTAGCTCCAACTTGAGCAGCTACCACAGTAAAATGCTGCTCACACACTGGAACATCAGTATTAACAATCTAATAAAGTCAGATAGACTCAGGAGACATTTTACTGCAGAATGAGTACTTTTGATGCTTTAGCTACATGAAGCTGATGATACCTATGTACTTTTACCTGGATACTTTCGGTACATTTTACTAAGCACACTTCTGGACTTTTCCTTACGTAGGATATCGAATGCAGGGCGTGAATAATGGGACGGATTAGTTTAAAACTGTGGTATTGGTATCGGTGGTATCCTTAAGTGAAGGATCTGAGTACTTCTTCCACCGCTGCCAATGATCCGTGAATAATACTTCAGCCATTAAATTTAGATTTGGACATTTACCCATTTTATCTGCCACTTTTGGTGTTGTGTATGAATAGATTGTCTCTGGTTTTCAGCCTCTACTTGGACATATTCTCCCTTAGTTCCAACTTGGACTCAACGGATTCTATTATTATTTGGGTGAGAGGTGGTGATGCCTTGGGGGGGCGGGGGCAACACAGGGGCTGTGGATCAAAAGAAAAGCAGTGGTCTTCTCTGAACTTGCAGCTACGCCCGCGGACTCAACAAACGGATAGGCTCACAATTTTTCAAGTCTGTCTTAAAACAATGGTGCGGCGCCCGAATGTACATTGAAACAGGTAAATTCCTCCTGTTCACACTGGACATTAAGATCTTCCCTCCACAAGATCCACAGTGCTTCATCTTTGTAAAAATGTATTTCAAAGTTTATCTGAAGCTAATACGAGGCTCAACAAGGACACACTGTTTGTGGAAACTGGGAGAGGAACTTTTACTCCAAAAAGGCTGCACCTTTGAATGATATCCCCGTTTGTGTAATTCAGACAGCTGACGCCTCATATTAGTTTCAGATGAACTGAGAATGAGGACTTTTATCTTCCATCACTTAGATGAAAGTGCTTTAGGAAGGGATCACTTCATGGCCAGTATGAAGAGAAGGAATGATTAGAGCAGACAAATCCTATTAAAACGTACATATGGTCTCCATAGATGGATTATGGGAAATTGTATCTCACTGTAGTTGTTTGTGTCTCCTTGCTGTCATTTTGTGTCTCTTAGTCGTTCTTCTGCAACTCACTGTAGTCGTTTTGTCTCACTTTGTGGTAGTTTTGTGTCTCTTTTGGGGCATTGTGCCTCTCCGGAGTATTTTGCTTCTCACTGTAGTTGTTTTGTGTCACTTTGTAGGCATTTTTTGTTTTGTTTTTTCTCTGTCAGTGACTTTTTGCAGGTAAACCATACTCTCAGGGTGCCACTGATTGTTTCACCTCAACTTCACTATTTTCTTCGCACTGGCGACGAAAAGAGGCTGCACATGCAGCTTCTCTTCATGGTCACAATTTATAGGAAACCATCAAAGAAAGCCTAAGTCACAGGTTATGTTTTCTCAAAGCAGAGCTATTTTGCTGTCCTGAGTTAAATTACTTCACTAATTCTACAGCTTCTTAAAAGTAATATCAGTCTGGCCTCACCAGTTCTGCAGCTGTAATATAAAGGGGGAAACAAACAAACCGTGGATTGTATTTGGTTGAAGATACTCAAGATTAAACTACTCTGCGAACCCTTAATTAATCCCTGTTGTGTGGGTGTAACTTTAGGCTAGTTTAACCTATATTCTTTTGAAGAATGTGTTTAAAAAAAAAAAAAAATCCAGAATAATTGTTTTAAGGTGCTAGTCCCCCCCCCCCGTGGCGGTGTTACAGGTGCACCGGGACTGACCCTCCTGCCCGACGGAGCCCCGGTTCGTGCCACTGCGCCTGCGTCCCGCGGCACGCCGAGAGACAAACAGAGTAGCTATTGTTAGCCGAGGGACCAGGCAGCGGGTTGAGTCTGGAGTTTATCCCACACTCACCATCTACCTGTTGAATGTTTACACCGTCGACTCAGTGTCGAAGAACAAAGTAGAACCTCGGCCGTGGCCAGGCGAGGAAAGGAAAAGTGTTCCCGGAAGAAAGGAAGGAAGAAATTGAGGACAGCTAGTTGGGAAATAAGGAAGTAAATAAGGACAACACGACCGTTGCGCTTGGGACTCAACAGGTACTTCAATGTTTTAACGGCGGCTCGGACTTTTTGTTTTCACACGGAGGAAAAAGAACAACGACAACAGCAACAAAATGCCGTTGGGACCGTGGAGGAAGAAAAACAAAGCCACGAAGGAGCATTTGGTGGACAACGAGGAGGTCAGCGGCGGACACGCAGGTGCCGGCAGCCAGGGTAAATCCGCCGTGAACGGAGCGGGGCTCCCGCCTCCACCTGCCGGCCTGCGGCCCAAACTGGTCTTCCACACGCAGCTGGCGCACGGAAGTCCCACCGGCAGGATCGAGGGATTTACCAACGTCAAGGAGCTGTACGCAAAAATAGCAGAGGCGTTTAATATAAGCCCACCTGAGGTAAGATCTCACCGGTTGGTAAAAGGGAGAAAAAGTCGTGTAGTGATTCAGTGTTGCATTCAGGGGTTAAAGCTCGATTTTACTCTAAGTACGTGAAGTATTCTGACAGACTTCTTTCTAGACTTTTACAAAGTGTAA
The DNA here is from genome assembly GCF_016859285.1 of Xiphias gladius. Lineage (NCBI taxonomy): Eukaryota > Metazoa > Chordata > Actinopteri > Istiophoriformes > Xiphiidae > Xiphias > Xiphias gladius. The sequence goes on along the minus strand of NC_053413.1, from coordinate 22,259,613 downwards.
GCAGTGGTCATGGCCGGATTAACCTCCTGGGGGGGGGGTCAAATATTTGTTGTTGGGACCCCTTTTGACCCCCACTGTACATGGCAGTTTCATTATTTCCCCAGACTCCCAGAAACCAACCAGCTCTAGAACTGAAATGATTAGAAAATTAGTTGGCAATAATTTTGATAATTGATTAATTGTTGGTCTTTTTTTTTTTTTTTTTTTTTTTTTTTTTACACAACAAAAATGTCAACCAGCTTCTGAAATTTGAATATTTGCCACCTTTGCCTGTTTTTTTTTCTTTTAACTCATAGCAAACTCATCATCTTTCTGTTTTTTGACTGTTGGTCAGACATCACAAGACACCTGAATGGGGCTGCGACTAGTCCTGCTCTGGACTCTTCCCCCAGAGCAAAGCGTAGAGAGAGATTTGCAAAACCAACCAGTTAGTCCTCATCCTTAAAATCTTTTGTGTTACAAAAAATACCGTTGGAAAGCACTTGATATAAAGCATATATCTCGCCTTTGTGTTGCCTATCAGCGTTTGTTTTTGAGCGTGTAAACGCCGTCGTAGTTGCTTCCTGTGGTCGTCTCACCAACCGTCAAGTACCAGTGGGCCTCTCCGGTGTCAGGGCAGTAATGAGTCCAGTGCTGCTTGATGCACCATAATGAGGCGAAGAAGACGCCGGACTTGAAAACAGACGCAGAAAAAGCCACTCAGAGGTGGGATTTATGCTTTTTTCGGAAGTGTTGTAAACCAATATTCTTTGATTTCTACGAAAGAAAAAGACTATGACAATGAAGACTAACTGGTTGGTTTTGCGAATGTACATCCGGTTAACCACCCCATCTCCGTTCAAGAGCAGTGCAAAGTCGCTTCCTGGCACCTTTCTTTGTCTCCCATGCAGTGGATGAGACAGTCCCGAACAGCACTAGGCTGTGACTATTGATTATTTTTGTTATTGAGTAATCTGTTGATTATTTTCTCGATTAATTGATTAGTCGTTTAGGTCAATAAAATGTTGTGAAAACTGTGAAAAACATCCTTCCCAATTTCCCCAAAACCTAAGCTGACGTCTTCAAGTGTTTTCTTTTGTCTGAAACAGTCCAAAACCCAAAGATATTCAAAATAATTGTCAGACGTATTGGTAATGAAAATAATTGTTGGTTGTGGCCTTACAGTTCCACTGGGATGGAATAATATGACAGTGGACAAGGTTTTCTCTGCGTTAAATACTTGAGACGCTGAAAAAAATGGAAGCAATTGGATAAAACATAACTTTACAACAAATGAAAAAACTGAAACAATGAAGACCTTAAAACTAGATTTTGACACAGCATCCCTGTACAATACCAGGGCCACAAGATGCGCAATGGAGGACCCCTCATAGTTGATATTCTTCTTCGATGGTGCAAATTTCTCGCCCCTTGGCGGTTGCTCACTTTGACCGGTTGGTAATCCAGCCTTGGCAGTGGTGGAAAATAACTAGCCTAACTACATTTACTGTAGCAATGTACATAGGTGCAATTTTTTGGTACTTACACTTTACTTGACTATTTGTATTTTATGCTAGTTTATATTTCACTATATTCCCTATATATTCACTATATAAGTAAAATATTGTATTTTTTACTCCACTAAATCTATTTTACAGTTGTGGTTAGTCATTACTTTGCAGATTAAGATACTTGACAACTGCACTTTCCAGTCTCTTTGAGGTTTCAGATATTGCACGCAAAATATGCATTTTATCATCACTCTTACTCATAATGAGTATTTGTACGCTGTTGTTTTGATTATTTTGCTTAAGTAAAGAAAATAAATACTTCTCCCACCACTGAAAGATGGATACTTTCAGTAAAGGTTTGGGTAAACAGTTTTATAAGTGGCTTTTTCTGTGAGATTAGTCCCATGGTGGCCATTAAAGTCACCGTTGATTGTGTTTTGTCAGAGTTAGTCAGTGTTTACAAAGGCACGCCCTTCCAATTCTCTGCCAACCTGCACACCTGAAATAGTATCTGCGTCTTATCTTCATTATGCAGTCACTGGATATCTGACAAATTAAAGTTGTCCTATTTTAGATACAGTTTTTCATGGCCATTCAGCATCAAATTCCACGGAGAGGCGAGCGCAAAAGCTGCATATCTACGTGGAGGTCCTGAAAACAAAAGCAGCTCCTGTGTCCTCCTCTGAGCCCAGACTGCTTAAGCTCTTCTTTTCAAAGGAAAGTGTGAGTGGCATGTTTGGCTTTTGTCAGCCTGAATATGACCAGATAGGCCGGCGCGGCAGCCTGTAATCAGCCTGCCTCGCTGCAGGAGCTGGAGACATGAACTAGCTTCCCTGCTTGACGCTCAGAGATACAGTTGTTTCATTCAACAAGTGCAATAATCGGAAAGGAATTTGTCTCAGTGGCATCGGTACACAGTGACCCAATAGAAGACTTCACGTATAGTATTTGTACATTTGATAAATGGAGGACTTCTCTGAAAATACCCACCGTCTTGCTGACTTGATGGTAGAAATGATCCTTAATGAGGCTCAAACTCGGCTGTTTTTTTTTTTTTTTCCTGTCTGAATGGGACATCAACCATTTTTCTACAGGTATTTGTTCCTTCACGTCTATCAGTAACATTCATAAGGATTTTCAGTCTCTGTCTAGACTTGTTCTAGTACAGAAACTGCCTTACGGCATGTTCTTTTCCTAAGACCAAGAACATTACTACAGAGGAGCTAAATAGATGTGGGATTTCAGATGATTTCAAGCAGGGTGCTTTGCAAGCTTTGGTTCAAACCTCCGTCTCTGCGAGCACTGCCATGCTTAAGTGTCCTTGAGCAAGATACTGATCCTCTGCCAGCTCCAGAAATGTTGCTCTGTGGCTGATTTTGAACTTTGACCTTCCTGTAAAGGGGGGGGCAAGAGAAAATCCACAGTACTAGAGTCAGTAAAGAATCGCATTATTATTTACTTTGATAGTTGACACGTTGACAGAAAAAGAATCATTTCCTGCTTAAGTAATGCCTCAATGCTTGCCAAGCAGGTAGCAGAGGAAAAATACCAACCCAAATGTCGATATGTCAAGTTGTCTCGTAAAGGCAGTTAATGTCACACTGGCATCCTTTGGTAGAAAGGTGCAGATGCAGAAAGTGTGCGTGTGTCACTGAGTACACTGGCCCATTTGGAAACGTGGCACAAATAGGTATACAGCGACAGAGACAAAGAGACAGAGTGAGGGATGTGATAATGATGTGATAATGTTAGATGTCGGACTCCACAGTTTTTACCACAGGAAGTCCCTCACGTCCTGCTCAGGCACAGCCTCAAATCTAACAAGATAACCCGTCCCAGCCACAGCCAGAGGGGTCCCAGAGGACCCAGGGGATCAGCTCTGCCCAGGGCCTCCTCCCTCCATAAACACCACCAAACCCCGCTGTGTAATGCATATGTTGACTGGATCTGACCTTTGTGCCAGACAGGACAAAAAATGTCAGTGCTCTCAAAAGAAAGTCTAAACTTAAACTGATACTGGAGTTTTGATACCGGTTCCCAAATTATACTTTGCATTATGCTGAGAGGTGTTTTGTAATATTTTGTCCCGCCATTTATATCAGTGAGGGTAGACTGAATATTAGAAATACCTCTCTCAATATACAATTCAACAGCACCACATCCTCCAAAATGACCATCACTTCTCTAAAAGACTTCCAAAAAAACTGAACATTATAACCTTCATGAAGGGAGGATGTACCGTCAGTGCCGACGTATCAAAGACTGCATTCATTTTTGCTAGGTGTACCTAATAAACTGGCAAACTTATTGTAGTTCCCCCCAAAAAATTCAGCTTTTCAGGAAAGTTTTAAGATGTAAGTTTTAAGTGTAATTTCTCATGGATAATTGCTTTTGGTACCAGTACAATGATGATTCTATTATAAACACCTTACTTGGAAGAGTAAAACATGTTTTTCTACTTGTCCTGTTTTTCTTTAAACAAAATCTGCCAAACATCGGAGTGTATCAGTGTTTAATGCTCTAACAGCACAGCTGTTGAACAGCTTTGCCTCAGTAAAAGACAGTCTAAATGTAGCAAAGTAATAATTTAAAGCAGGAATTACCTGATCAACAAATAAGTACTGAGGTCTGATAGTTCAGATTCTTCTTTTTAAAACTTTATTTATATTGATATGTAGTATAGCTTTGCTTTTAAACTCTGTGTAGTCTCATATTAAATAAGAAGTCTGTCATCAATTCAACTTATTTTTGAGAATGCAGTCATCATAAAATTACTCGGTGGAGTAAGACAGATGTTTTCTGTAATTCTAGTACTGATTCAAAACGCCAAAAGAGAAGCAAGGACTTGTTCACAGACTAGATTTGATTTTTACATACAACTACAACAGTATTTTCTCATAGACTTTACAAGGCCATTGTTCTAGTTTGCTGGACTTTTAAACTTTTGTATAATGTGTATTCTGTGACATTTTTACTAAACTTCAGTGAATTTAGTGAAACTAATTGTCTAAAGCACCCGATGTCTTATTAATCGTGGACCCAGCTGAGGAGATTTTCTTTAAATTTAAGACTGCTTCTGTTTAAACTCAATTCATTAACTCTTTAACAGGGACTACTTTCTCATGGTGAGTCCTGGAGGACAAAATAGTCGCACGGGGAGCCCCACAGAAACCATGACCGGGGTTGTTTGTAAACCAGTGGCTCTGTGACGCTGAGGTTGCACGAGTGCTTGGCTGATCCTGATAATTATGTAATGAATAATGGTGTTGTCTTCGTCTCGCTCGTTGCCTCTAATAGGTTACACATTTCTTTCCAAACCGACATCACATTGCATCAAAGCATGTCTGTATTGACTGTGAGCGTCTATTGTTTTGCCGTGATTAGACAGTAGAGCTTATGTTACAGTGAAGCTCCGGGTCAGTCACTTTATATTAGGAACCAGAAGTGATGGAAAGGAACTCGTCTGGGTGAAATGACTGGCATCGGAAACATAGTTACAGCAAATGCACTGCAAGTTAAAGGGACAGAAGACTTTCAGAGTACAATAGATACTATGTAAACTCATTCCAGTCTTTGTTAACGTCAGCCAGTAAGACATACATGGCAATGTTACTGTCTGATGAAGCATGGGATATTTTATCTGCCCTTTCTGCTCAGGTCAAAGTCTGGTTGGTCTCCCTACAGCGGTAGAGTTTTAGGTGTGGCTCCGTGACTTTGCTTCTTGTCCACCTGTCGCGGTGAGCCTGCTCCCTGCTCACAGAAAGCGCACCACCATTTGCATACAGTTTGAATATCTGGGCTGCGATGGTGTGACAGCACCATACGCCTTGTTTTTGTTTAGCTGGTTTCGGGTGGTTTACTGCCATGTTTGCAGCCAGACATTTCTTAACCAGGGGGATTAAGTGAAACAATCTCATTTGTCGGTGCCTTAGTCTGCTGTTTGTATTAGCTGAGCTCCTGCACCCACTTCCTAGATGGTGTAAAAAAACAAGCAAGCAAGCATCAGGATAAACTACAGTTAAGGCAACACGGCTGTATAATGACATACTTTAGATTAAACAGCTTGTCTTGATTCTGGGAGTGTTCTTCTGTATGTGGAGACTGTTAGGGCTTCTCGGATCTATCAGGACTTGAGCTTGAGAGACAGCTTATGAGAGCCGTGAAAACCATTTTGTACTCAGTTCAGCGTGGCAAACACTGTGATCGGAAAGCCTTCCTTGTCATTTATGATATTGAGCACTATGACTGAAATCAGCATCACAATATTCACAGCATTTTCTCGATAACAATATACACACCCTTGACACTTAATTAGATAAACCTGTACTATTGAATAAAATCGAATGCAATGGATTTCATTAGGTTTTACGGGCGTACCAAAAACAGCGACCACCGATTGTATATATTACAATATAGCAAATGAATGCAAAATTACATAATAGTCCAACCGATGTTCAGTGCAATGGAATGTGTTTTGCTTTTACGCATTACATTGGAGAAAACTCTTCACACATGATAAATGAGAACTTTAATTACTCAGTTTGTTTGTTTACAATTTTGTTGAGAATCATTATTATTATTAAAACGACAGAATTTTGCAAAACGATAAGAAAATATGTTCATATCTTCACAATTTTTTCACTAGTATTGAATCTCTCAATTAATTTTTCAATTGATCGATTATTTGTGACGTTAATAAAAAGTGCAGAACTAGTTTAAAAAATAAAAATAAATAAAAAATTCCCCATCACAAGTTCACAGAGCCCAAACTGAGATGCTTGTATTGAACTAAGAGAATCAGTTCCTGCTTGGAAGAAAAAATTTTGGGCTAAAAATAATTATGCCAATTACGGTTTCTTCATCCCAATCATAATGATTTTTTTTCCCTGGTTGAGATCATTGTTTTCTTGTGAGTTTAATAGGCCCAGTTATATTTTATTAGTGCCACATTCTGATTTCAGTGAACGTGCGGTTACTGGTAATTGCTCTTCATTAAGCATATGACAAACAAATGAGCATGAACTCTCCCCTTGTGCCTGTGTGCACACCACATGCCTTTAAGAAACAAATGTGACACTAACGAGGAGTGTGTGAAGCTGCAGAGACAGACCTCAGGTGTGTGTGTGTGTGTGTGTGTGTGTGTGTGTGTGTGTGTGTGTGTGTGCGGGTGTGTGTGTCTTCACCACTGACTGGCTTGGATCTGGTTTCACAGTGATTTAAGTGGTTGTTTACCAGCAGTGATGCCGAGGAAAGCGTTGTCACGGCACCAGAGCCCACTGACCAACAACAGCAGGTTTTCAGAGGTGATTTCAGGTTTTTACGTCGGCCTTTATGAGGATCAATGTGGTGCTGAAGACAAAACAACTGTGGATAGAAAGAGAAAACTAACATTTATCACTTGTCTGGGGTGGGTGTAGTGGTTTCATCAGAGGAGAGTTTGACCTCTGGTTGTTGTAACAGCCCTCTGTCTCATGTGATAGTAGTAAATAATCTCTCATAGGGCTTTACGTAGCTGCTTTTTGTCTCTGAAGTAGTAGAAAAACACACACATTGAGTTTTCTGTAGTTTAATTCTCATGGATTCCAGTTTTTTCTTGGTGTATCCAGGAGAATGTTTCATAAAGCAAGGAGACCAGCTAAACCGGGTTTACTTCAGTCAATCAGGCTCATTTTAATGCATTTCTGTTTCTTAAAGGTGGTTTAGATAAGTGTGATCACCATGTTACCATGAAAGTATATCCTGGCAGACTAGCCTGGTGCTGGTAGGGTTATGTTTCTGGCTAAACCGGTGTTACAGTCAGTCTGAAAACACTGTGTTTTGACATAAGCTTTGCGTCTTATGTAGTTAAACTCTGAACTTCACATTTTGGCATATATTGCAGTTATTATTTGCCTAAAATCTGACCTTGAATTGTTTTCCTTCTGAAGTATCTGCACAGAATTCCTAGTCAACATATGTGCTTATAATTGCACTGATCACAGTAGCTCCGATTTGGCTTAATGAAGCAGACTATTCCTGGTTTAGTTTGTTCACAATCAGCCCTGCTTTCCTGACCCACCTTTATGAAACATCTCGCATCCGCAGTGAGGTAAATGATTACACAGGCTTAAATGCTGATGAATGTGATTTCCTGTTTAAAACTCCGCCACACCACAATACACAGAGCTTACATCAGCATGCCCTGTTAACTACTAAAACACCCAACGCAGAAACAACAGTAGATGAATACAGGAAATGGGAAACGAGTGAATCCCCACTGTGAGCGTGATATTCTCTGTTTAATCTTTCTTACCCTCTTTTCCGCCATTAAAGGACCTTTTGAAGAGGCTTTAAATAGACAGCAGCTCAGTTGCCAAAGAAACAGGTTTCCCAAGCTTTTAGTCACCACTGCTACACTGCAGGGTATAATTCACAGGGACATCCAGTTAAAGGCTGTATTTATCTAGCGATACCTCTCTTCAAACACAGGCAGGAGAAGTGATCTCTAATTTAAGTGTAGAGAGTACATGCAGGTGGAGATTTGTAGAGAGGAGATTAACTACCTGTACGATTATCAAATTTCACAATGTCTGCTTGACAAATCACTCTCATTTTGTTTAATTACAGATTATTTTTAGAGCTGCTGAACTATTTGCACTTTGCTCAATGGGACAAAGCTGTAATTGCAATTGAGTAGTTATGTTTTTTGTGCGCTGGTACGGTCAGAAGGCACTAGTTAAAAGTAATAAACAGCTTCTCCGTTGGGAGTTTAGTAGGGATGCAACTAACAAATTATTTTTGTAATTATTGATTAATCTGTTAATTATTTTATCGATTAATTGATTAATAACAAAACTAACACCTCACAGTTATCCAGAGCTGAAGGTGATGTCTTCCGATGTCTGTCATGGCCTACCAACAGACCAAAACCAAAAAGTCTGCAATTATATAAAACAAAGAAAAGCGGCAAATCCAGATGTGAGATCAGAACTTTTTTTCTAAAGTAACGAGTGTTGTCTTAAAAATCAGAAAATTACTACATTTCATTGTTTTTCCCCCATGAAATTGGTTAGCACTGGTGGTAAGCATTGCCCACTCGATTTAGCAACGTGCTAGCGGAAGTTGTGGAAGAAGCATTTAAATCCTTTGCCTAAGTAAATGTAAAAATACCACAATGTGTAATACACTCCATAACATGTCCAAGCCCAGTTAAACCTGCAGTAACGAATTTTGTTTTGGCCACTTTGGGGCAGTGGAAGCAGATCATCCCCTTTTTACGTTGATATGGTGAATTTGTTAGTATACAGCTGCTTATTTACAAATCCAGCAGTAATGGAGCAACATTATAATTCACTCTGAGTCATATTTTTAGCCACTTAGCAAATGGAAGTCCAATATTCACTCTCTTTTAGGTCTGTTTTTGGTCTCTACCAACTGCTGAGGAAAATATCTGGCTCTTTAGCTGCTAAATTCTCCACCATGTTCACCAGCTCGTCACTAACTGCCTCTGTCCGCCGTTTGGTGCTGAGCAGGTAGAGCAGAGTGGGATTTTAGAGCTTTCTGCTGAAAACAGCTCCCTGACTGTGTCTGGGGAAAAAAAAAAAAAAACGTTGAGTGAGCGCCGAGAATGAACCCAAAGAGTAGATTTGGACGCGGACAGTTAAACAGTGAGCTGAAATGAGGGTAGCTGAAGATTTTGCTGATAACTCTCTTTAGGTTTATCACTACAAGTAACTCCTTTCACCCTGTCGAATTGTTTTTAATATTGTAATTTGATAAATGGTTATTGTAAAAATATCGATTTATAGCTGTTTTAAAGTTTCAAAATTAAAAGTAGTGGTTATGCAGAATGGCCCCTTACAGAATGTTATTCATTTATATATGCAATGTTATTGGAGACATTGTTTTACTACTATATATGCATTAATGTGTAAAAATAATTTTGATGTTGTAGTTAGTCAAAGTGGAGATCATTTTAACTATTTTATATACTATGTTGTGTATTTTTGTCTATACAATGCTTCATATTTTTTTTAAACTGGTCATATATTATGTGTTTTAAAATCTGAATTAACAAAGTAACTAGTAACTATAGATGTGATGAAATGCTGCAGGAAATCCTGCATTTATACAACTTTGCACATCAATATCGGCTGCAAATTCAATTCTTTAGTTTACTCTCATGTCATATATTTTTATTCCTCTTTTGAAAGCATTGACCCATAAGTGGCTCTGTCATGGGTGATGCTGAACAGATGGCATTGCCCCTCCTTTCACTTGCCCTTTTCCCTGTGGTTATCAAGGTTAAGGTCGATGTGCAGGCAGGTGGGAGGTGCAGTGTCTGCTCTTGCGGGTCAGGTCGTGACAGGAGAGGCCGTCACCGCAGCGCGTGACGCCGCTCACTGCATCCTAGCCACACTCGATGGCGTGAACGCACTGTGCCTGTCAGCCCAGCAGGAAGAGAGGGGTGCTGAGAGCTGCATGGGTTGCAGAGAGGCGGCTTAATGCAGTCGGCAGCCTTGGTAACCGGGTGTAGGCGTCCGCTGCTGTTCCTCCCACTCACTCTTGTCTAAGGCAAGGGAGGGTTGGTTGTGGAAAAAAGACAGAAAGAGAGCCATCGATTCATCCACGGTACACCCTTCCCTTGCCACAGAGATTGCCTCCTCTATCATCCATACTCGTTCAGTTTCTCTCTTTGCCTTTTCTTCTAGCGGCCTCCTCTCCATTATAATCCCATCTTTTATAGTCTGGTAACCCAGTGCAACTCGAGTCCATGGCAGCTTTTGTGTGTGTGTGCGTGCGTGCGTGCGTGCTAACAGTGCCTTTTGTTACACAGAAAAAAGGGCCAAACAAGGCAGGCCTCGTCGCCAGAGCCTGATTGGTGCACAAAGGTCATCCTCCCGATGAACCAGTACAAATCAGTCCCTCTCTACCGTTCAACCTGGAAGTCAGCCACTAAATCCTGGCTGGGTATTTCTCAAAGCCCTACTAGGAAGCTGATCCCACAATAGAAGTCGAATGCATGTTTTATACATTGGCATATCTGAGTAAGTTTATCTGAGTCCCATAACTAATAAAAAGCAATTAAAGTAGAAATTATTAACAGCTTTAGTGCTCTGTCTAGGTGGGTTAGAGCGTAATAACTGATTCACAGCCAGTCTCCTCCTTGTCCTTGGTTTCACTGTCGCGTCTCTGTTTAAAGTCCTGGTAAATCTGGCCACTTGTGCATCGTGTTCCGGCTGATGGCATCTCCCGTTTTCTGTCCTGCCAGGATGTTGAAAGCCACAAGGTGTGAAGCCAGATTTCTACATCTCTGGCACAGGAGGAAAGGTCATTTTCCCTGTTGGATTCATCACAGGCTGGTCCTGCCACAGGACTTAAAGCACAGCTCTGCTATATGCACACACATAGACTGATGACACCCTGGGGTGGGAGAGGGCAACACTGCATAACTTAGTCTGCTGTAATAAAGGCAGCGCTCCTTGATGGATCCCTGTATTTAGCATACTGACGCAGTGCTCTGTCATCTACACTTTTATTTTTGAATCCAGCTCAGTTTTCACACTGTGACTAAAAACAGGGGTTCTTTTTTTGATTGTGTAAAGAAGATGCAGACTATTCTGAGTGTTAAAAAAATAAAGATGACTAATAGTCCTTTTTTATTTTTTCAATTAGAAAGCTTTTATATTTTATATTTGAGTTTTGAGGTTTTTTTGTTTGTTTTTTTTAACCATTTTTCCAAGCTCAACCTCATCAAATGTTTGTTTGTTTGTTTGTTTTTTCCTCTAAATTTGTCTTTTTTGTACATAGTTGTTAATGTACTGCATATGCCTGTTGCCTGTCTTTGCACAGATCCTGTTCTGCACCCTGAACACCCACAAGATTGACATGGACAAGCTGCTGGGAGGCCAGATCGGCCTGGAGGATTTTATCTTCGCCCACATTAAAGGGATCAAGAAGGAGGTAGAAGTCTATAAATCTGAAGATGCTCTCGGTCTCACCATCACCGACAATGGCGCGGGCTACGCTTTCATAAAGGTGAGGATAGAAGAAACATCTCGCCACTAATAAATCAAAGAAAGGAAACTTCTGTTCTGCTTGTTTCATTTTGCTTATTTGATAAACCAACCATGATGTGTACCAATATTTAACTGTCTCAACATTTATCGTGTTTACTTGTCATATCAGAAATTAAGTTGAATTATAGGTTTAGGATTAATATAAAGAACAAGCTGTGTTTATTGGTTTAAACTATCCTCAAAGACAGGTCAGTAAAGTTTTGCTCTTGTCAGCCAAAGTTGTATGGGAAGAATCAGGTCAAGAAAAGTAGGTACCATGGACTTGCACTCACTTAGCACTTTATTAAGCACATCATACTAATACTCGGCTGGGCCTCACTTTGCTCTCAAAAGAGACTCAGTTCTTTGTGGTCTGGATTGAACAAAATGTTGGAAACATTCCTTTGAGATACTGGTCCAAAGTGGTGCCAAATTCTGACCCTATCATCTGCTGCCTCAGCAGAAATCCAGATTCATCAGTCCAGGCTACATTTTTCCACTCTCCGTCTGTCCAGTTATGGTGAGCCTGTTCCCACTCTCGCCTCAAATTTCTGTTAACGGCTGACAGGAGTGGAACCCTGTCGTGGTCTCCTGCTTCTGTAGTCCATCTGCCTCAAGGTTGGACGTGTCTGAGATGCTTTTCTGCTCACCACAGTTATAAAGAGTGGTCATCTGAGTTACCGTAGCCTTTCTGTCAGCTCCAAGCAGTCTGGCCACTCCCCTCTGATGTCTCTCATCCACAAGGCGTTTCGATCTGCAGAACTGCTGCTCACTGGATGTTTTTTGTTTTTGGCAGAACTCGGAGTAAAATCTCTAGAGACTGCTGTGTGTGAATATCCCAGGAGATCAGCAGTTTCAGAAACACTGAAACCCCCCCCAACTGAAACCAACAATCATGCCATGGTCAGAGTCACTGAGATCACATTTTCCCCCCATTCTGATGTTTGATTCGGAAAATTGACTGAAACTCATGACCTGTATCGGCGTGATTTTATGCACTGCACAGCTGCAACATGATTGGCTGACTGGATAATTGCATGAATAAGCAGGTGTACAGGTGTTAAATTAGTGTATATCCATACAACGACGCAACTAACTATGATTTTTGATTTTCTTCAGCGTGAAAGAATGTGTTTATTATTTTTCTAATCAATCAATCATTTAATCAAAAAAGAATTCTAAAATAACGACCATTGCCCACCATAAGTTACCGAAGTCTAAGGTGATGTTTTGTCTAGCAGTCAAATAAACCAAGGTTTCTGATGTATAACACACAAGAACAGGAAAACTTAGAACACTCACTAATAAAACCAATAAAGGCTTGATGTTTTTCCATTAAAAATGACATAAAGGATTTACTTATCATCAAAATTGTCATTAATTAAACTTCTACTACCAGAATAGAATAGAATGGAATACAACTTCATTGTCCACCAGAGTAGAAAAGTACATTACAAAACATAACATATAAAAACAAATGTGTTAACAAGGTACCACTGGGATTAAAAAAAACAAAAAACTCGTAAGTATAGAGTACACTACAGCACACAAGTAAAAAGTACAGTTAAAATACCTGTTTAATAATTCAAGGTAAATATTAAAATCAGTCAGTCACAAATATTTTTTGATTCAACATGCTCTTTATCACCTTATCATGTGTGTACAAAACAGCAGTTGGTAAATAGACATTTTGCACCTCATCTACTTGCTTGTATGACTGCCATATTGAATTTTACAAAGTTGCTTTCATAGTGGAAATCATAATTCAACTTGTATGTTGTCTCTGCTGCAGGCCAGTCTGAGCTGCTTATTTGGTCGCAGTGATGTGGCTGCAGCAGAGCAAGCTGCTCACATGTGCCATCATGTGATTCTGAAGCTGCACTGCATCCTGATAACCTGACGGTGTTTACGACACAATAAAGCCCTGGGTCAGTGCTGTGGTGCTGTTGTGTCATGTCGGCTATGTAAGAGAAGCAGCATCTTTGAAGATAATGTCGAAGAAGTCGGCGAAACTGGCCAACGTTCAGTTTACCGATTCTTTCAAATGTAACCTTTCATGTCCGGAAAATTAAACTACCATAGCTTTTCCCCGCATCCTAAATTAAACTTTGAAAAACTCGTAGACCCTCAAGAACGTGAAACGTCCAGCCTAATGCAGCTTTTCTGTCACATCTGGACTGTTTTACACCTTCTCTGGCAGTAAATTGCTGACCGGAGAGGTTTACAGAGCAGAATGCAGGTGGGCACAGGAAGCGTTTACCGGGTCTGTGCCAGGTCTCGTGTTGAAATGAAGCGACTCCCCATCGTTTATATTGAAGAAAAAAAAAACAAAAACAAACTTTAGTTACTCCTAAGCTGGTGGAGCAGATATATTTGCATCACAAATGTCTGTTTCCTTTTTTCAAGCTTTTGAGGTACCATACAGAAATAAACAGTGTTATTTAGCCTTCCGTGGAAGCTTTTTTAATAATATATTATTTTGTGTCCTGCTGAGTCAAGTGGTTTCACATCACTGGGCTCACAAACAAGAAAAAATATTATATTGACCTAATACACACACACACACACACACACACACACACAGACTTCGGTATGTTTGACCTCTCTCTTTTTTTGATCTTTGTTTGTCCTGCGTTGCTTGGAAAAACCCTCAAACAAACCTCTTTTCATGTGGCGCTTAAACCTTTCCTGTCTTTTAATTATATTTGTCACTGACGTCTTCTCTCTCTGTCCTCCCCTCCTCTCTCTTCATGGCAGCGTATCAAAGAGGGCAGTGTGGTGGACGGGGTGAAGGTGATCTGCGTGGGCGACCACATAGAGTGCATCAATGGACGTAACATCGTCGGGACGCGGCATTATGAGGTCGCCCGCATGCTTAAAGATCTACCCAGAGACAAATCCTTCACCCTCAAGCTGGTCGAGCCGATGAAGGCCTTTGGTGAGTAAGAAACAAGTTACAGAAAAAGTGTAGGCGATACTTACACTGATTCAGAGGCACCAGCATCAACACATAACATTACTGACCCAAGAACTCAAGGGTACATGAGATTTCTGAGTTTTGATTAGAGCTGCACCTAACGATTATTTTCATTATCGATTTTTCTGATGATTATTATCTCAATTAAGGGTTTAGTCTCCATCTTGTCAGAAGGCAGAAATAAAACTGGGCACCACAGTTTCTCCGAATCCAAGGTGACAGCTTCATTTGTCCAGCCAAAACAGTCCAAAACCCAAAGAAAACCTTCATTTCTTGAGAGGCTGAATGATTAACTGATCATCAAAACTGTTGCCGTCAGTAATACAATGTTATGTAATGGAACTCTAAACATTTCTGAACATGAATTGCAGCGAAGAGGCGGGGGATCTGCAGGGTTCAGCAACGGGACAGTCAGCAAAAAACTCCACCTTCTCTTATATTGTTTCTCTTCTGATTGACAGAAATGCTTGAGCCCAGGTCAAAGGGGGCCAAACCTGCCAGCGACATCAAGATCAGCACAGGGAGGGGGACCCTGAGACTTCGCTCCAAGGGCCCAGCTACTGTGGAGGACGAGGTAAGTCTCTCTAGATAATCCTGCTATGACCTGGGTGTGACAACTCAGGCGTCAGTGGAAGACAGTTTACTTAAATTCATGGCAATTCAGGGTCCATATCCTTGTACTCTGACCTTTGTATTGGGGACATACATACTCATTACACATGTACTATTTGTCCGCCTTACCATTGAAATCCGCATAATAAACTGCCAGACTGATCACGTAATCACGTTTTGATCAAAGTTTGCAACATCCTGGGAAGTATTTTGCAATAACGGCCCAGCAATTAGCCAACAAAATACAATAAAAGTGGGGAACTGAATGGCCGACACTGAGTGGTTTGTGTTTTCTAGCCAACAGAGTTTGAGGAGAAGGCAGTCAAGAAAGTGGATGACCTCCTGGAGAGCTACATGGGCATCAGAGACACCGAACTTGGTGAGTGATATTAACAGTAGCAATGCTGATATATACAGTATGTTATTCACTCTTCCTGTGGAATAGCTGATGATAACCCAACATTGAGAACGCTGAGAGAACGGAAGATGATTTGTCTCTGCATTTTGTCATACTTTAAGCGTAGTAATAACATAAACTCCAAAATATTTACCTACGGTTAATTGTTTTCTACACTCAGTTTACAGATTGTTAGGTACACGTAGCTAAATCCAATGCAGTCGAATACAACAGTCCTGCAATAAGTGCTCCCTTCATGAAGATTATAATGTTCAGTTTATGTTGAAACTGTTTTACAGAGATGTTAATTCAACTTTATTATCATTTTGTAGGCTGCAGTTTCTGGTGCTGTTGAACTGTATTGCGTCACACAGGGAGGTGTTTCTGTTATTTAGCCTCCCCTCACTGATATAAATGGGGAGGACAAAATAATAGACACACATGTCAGAGTAACACGATCCAATTCAGTCGCAACACAAGCAGCATCCAAATGACCATACAGTTTATTGCAGGACTGTTGCATTGGACTGCATTAGTTTTAGTTAGGTTTACCTAATAAACTGGCGGTTGAGTGTAAAATACACGCATGCTAAGTGATTGGGTCCAAAGGAATTTTTGTATCAGAAGTCTTTAAGAAAGTAGCTGAAGTCTTGCACGCTAATCAGTCTTGATATGTTTTCATTAATATCAATTTAGAGTAGATGATTAGTTGGATTAATGTACAGGTTTTTCCAGACCTATCTGTGACCTCACTCTGCATGCATGTTACACAAACCCAAGTGGAAATAACAAGAATTCCTTTTACTGTGTCCCTCCGCTCTGATCTGCCGGCCGGAGCGGTGGCCATCGCGGGCCTGCAGAAACGGAGAATTAGAACTTTGGTTTCGACCCGAGCAAACATTTTATCATTCAGGGGAGACACTGAACATCATGAATATAACCCTAAAGAAAGAACCTACTGCTGGATAAGAGATTAAAAAAACAATGCTTTGACTTTCTCTGCTAAGGTTTTTGCACAGGGAATGCTATGGGACCAAATAAGGGTAACATACAGAGTTTTTAGAGTTATTTATGGAAATCCTTAACCTCGGTTAATCTGCTTCCTGAATTTGCATACAAAGTTTATTCCAATGAAGGGCAGCTCAATGAAAAAAGGCACTACCTCCTACCACTAAAGATTTTTTTCATTAAATGTAGGAACCGTTAAATAACCAGAATCAAGACGATGTAAAGGACTTGATGGAGTATACAGAGTAATAGGACTGGAGATGTAGGAGGGAGCCAGTCCATTTAAAGTCTTGTAAGTCTCAGTTGTATTCTCAGCCAGTGCAAAGACATAAGGACAGGTGTTATGCGATCAAAATTGTAAAAATAATTCCAGATGTAATAAATCAGAGGACATTTGAATGGCATAAAATGGGGCATGTCTTGACTATGTCACGTAAATAAAAGAAGGTAGTTTTTCTGACATGCTTGATGTGTGGCCCAAAAGTAACAGAGGGATCAAGGAGCTATTCCCAAACATTTTGACTATGTAGCACCGAGAAAATGTGCAGCCATCAAGAAAACTGCCCTACGTCTGATTTGACCAACAAGCAACAATTCAGTCTTCTTGGTATTCAAATACAGGAAGTTGAACTTATGTTGTATCGTAACTCTTCAGCTCCTCGGTTATTCCCTTAGCGATGTATCTGCTCTTCCCTCCCCAGCTGCTACGATGGTTGAGGTTGGCCGCGACAAGAATAACCCGGATGAATTCGCCATGGCGTTGGATGAGACCCTCGGAGACTTCGCTTTTCCGGACGAGTTTGTCTTCGATGTCTGGGGGGCGATTGGAGACGCCAAGCATGAAAGATTTTAAGTTTACCCCTGCCTCCCAAACACACACACACACACACACACCTTCCCTCCTTTCCCGACTCACCTCTTACTATCCTCAGAAGCCAACTGGACAAACGTCAACCAGCACAAACAAGGGGTGGATGAAGAGTTCCTTCCAACCCTTTGTTGTTAGATGTAGCTTTGCACTTAGATGGGGAGTCTTAACGTGTCGACTTCAGTGAAGTGGGTCTACATAAGGAATTTCGCGTCAGGGTTTTCGGTGTAATCTTGTAAAAGACATCCGTGAAATGTGGAATGCAGCTTCCAACACTGGACCTGCCTCCTGCTCGCTGGGGAGTTGGTGATTAACTCCAGCTGCTGTATAAACCTTTTGTACACCACCTTGGAGGCAGGATAGGTCTAAATGCGTCTTAAAAGCTCGTGATGCCATTCGTCTGTCAGAACAGCTAACCTAGTCAACAGTGGTCTATTACACTGGTTATAAATGGTACGTGCACAACCTTAAATTTTAAAAACAATCACTCAGTTTTAATCACTCTTTCTAGCTGTGTAATTTTGAATATACAGATGTATCACACAGCTTTTTATAGGCTTTTTTTATATGTCAAAATGCTGATTTTACAGCAGCAGCATTGTGTAATTATAGTGATCGTAGCTTTGTTTTTCTCTCAAGCAGCCTTTTTATTTGCCTCCCATCTTTTAAAATCTTTTCAATGACCTCATGGTAAAAAGATGTAAGAGCTTTGACCACGCTCACGTCGCTAATATTCATTTACTTTGTGATTTTCTTCAAACTTTTCTCTCTGCCCCTAAACATCTCATCTTAGGCCTTGCGTCCATCTGTCAGAGACTTAGCAATTGAGAGAAAAGAGGGGTTTTATCTTTTAAAGGCCTTGGTCCAAGTTTGACGACACACATTCCACCAACATTCCTCATGTTTCTCATGTTGTTAAAGTCTGTTAGCACTGTTAACATGTCATGAAATGAGGCATATTTAGAGAAACATGCTTATATATATATATATTTTTTTTTCTTTTTTTTCTCCCCTGTAATTTATTTTATCATGAAAAATCATATGCTGTAAGACATTTTGTAAACTGAAACATGGCTCCACATGAAAGCCATTTTGAAGGCTGTCAGGAATGGGATCAATTGCAGTCCAATGTCTTAAACAAATGCACTCGCATTAATGTAACTTCATTATTTAAATCACTGTCAAACTGAATTTAAATAGTGACTTGATTAGTGTCATCTACTGATGTTAACTGTTCACAGCAGTTGCATATTGTTTGACAAACCATAAGGGATCACTATTGTTGGATAGACAATAAAATTTGATATACTGTTAAATTACTGCTGTGTCATGAATCCATCTGGCTCACACTTACATAACAATAAACACAAATTACTCAATACAACAAACTTTATTTGCACACTTGGCTGTGTACATGTATAAAATACATCGAGACACTTAACCAACGTTTCCATCCCTCATTCAAAGAGTTAACAAGACTGGTTTACAAAAAAAAAAAAAAAAAACCCCAGTGGTGTCACTTCACAAGCACCGAAACAAACTTGGAACAGGAAAAAAAAACAACAACAGGTATGCAGATATAGCTAAATAAGTACAGATACATTGGCAGGATTCATTGAAAATTATTTTAAAGACTGGATAACAGAAATCAGAAGTACAGAGCTAATCTAACAGTGCAGGATGAATATTGTCACGGATATATTTAACATACTGAAGAGGATCTTTGGAAGCACATCACTGTAGGTGTTAAAATATTTATCTTGACTAATCTGAAGTACAGTATCATTGCTGTTGGGTTAAAAACATTCAAACACTACTGGTTCAACTTAAGGGATTTCATATTCTACAATGCGTTTGGGAAACCTATCGGAACCAAAAAAGGAGACTGTCAAGTGACAAAGCATTTTACTTGGGTGGTAAAATGCTTGGCGTATTGACAATGTGAAGTTTTTCCATCCAACAACAGATGAAACACTGCAGTTAACTTGGCTAGCTTGAGGTGTTTTTATCTTTTACAGACAGAACGTACAGTATATGGCATTTCATTAACAACAGTAGATTACAAATATACATGGTTTAAAACAAAGACGATGACAGGAAAATTAGTGGTTATGTTGGAAAAAAAAACAAAAGACATACGAGACAAAAAGAAATACTCAAGCACCGATGCCTTTTCATGGTTGGCTTACTTTGTCAGTGAGATGGACCCCACTGTCTAAAGTATGAGTATAAATAGTGGAAGGGGTTGTTTGGGGGTGTATTACAGGGCGCTTTGTAGCTCAGGTAGAGGAAATGTAGCCCTTACAGTCTGATGCCCATCTCTGCCCCCCCTCACAGCTCATCTCCAGTGTGACCGTGCTTGAAGGCGTCGCCCGTCAGCTTCTCCTGCGCCTCCTTCATACCGGACACGACTGGAGGGAGGGAGGGAGGGAGGGACACACACACACACACACACACACCATGATTATCATCTACTTTTAAAGGGGGTTTACATACAGAATCCACTGACCTCAAATGTGAGTTTTCTTTAATCCCAGCCATCATTTCGGAAAAGCCAGCAGCTATAATCCCACAAGATTATTGTTACCTTGTTCTGCGTTGCTGTAGAAGTACTTGTAGTTTGGGTTCCCATTCTTGTTAGTGATTTCAGGATGGACTTTGCCGCTAGGATCTGTGAGGGGAATAAGAAGAATCGAATACAAAGGTTTGTTTAGACAAAATTAAAATCTAGACAACATAGGGCTGCAACTAACCATTGTTTTCATTTATGAAGGAAAAAAAAAAAAAAAGGCATCATAATTCCCCCAAAACTCAATGAGCCTTATTCATATGTACTGTGTTGTCAGACCATCAGTCCAAAATGCTGAAGTATTATTGTACAAGTATTTTTTTTTTATTCATTTAATTATAGTTTTGTCTGTAAAATGGTAAAATAAATGCCCGAAGCAGTTTCCAAGCATTCAAGGTGACGTGTTTGTCTTGTTTCGTCACTCCAACGAACCAAAACCAAAAGACAGTCAATTTCTAATTATATGAAACGGAGAAAAGCTGCAAATATTCACATCTATGAGACTAGAACCAGTGTTTTTTTGGGGCATTTTTGCTTAGAAAATTACTTAATTGATTGTTGCAATAGTTGCCAGTTAATTTCCTGTCAACTGACTACCTGACAAAACACTGTGAATATTGTCAATCATCCAGGTCTTCTTTTAATCGAGAAATGCTATGAATTCAAATGATTTGTCGTGGCAGCTCTAGCTTTACTCAGTCGATCAACTTTAGTATCCAAAAGGGAAAATATTTTGGATTAGTGTTAAAACAAGGAAAAAATAAAAATACACTGTAACATGTAGATATTTGAAAATGTAAAGGAACAATTTACACATTAATATTCTACATTGTGGAATAACATTCCTGTGATTAGTTCCTTTAATCTTCACACACTGTTTACTTCTCCCAGCTTGTATTTAACACCAAATACAGGTGATGTTTTACGCCGCTTGGCTTTTCTACCTGCTGTTTATTCTTCTGTCAAACACCTGGAAGGATTTGGGATGTTGGTTCCCCCCCCCATTAGTTTCTCTGTGATGTCTCATATGCATTGCAGTTAATTTACCAATCTAGTCATTAGTGGTTTGCTTGTGTGTACCTAGTGGAATTCTGCAAAAGACATGCGACATGTCGGCCATTTTCAGTGGCATGTTCTTGTAAATCGAGCTCACTGAAACTTTATCAGCCCCTGTGTGTTACTCAGGGGGGCAGACTGTGCAATCAGTCTCTCCACAGGAATCCTAAAAAAGTGTTTATGTGAGGGGTGACTCAACCCCCCTCCGTACCCAGGAAAAGAATCCGAGGAATGTATCCACCGTCGGGGCTGAAGGCTTCGTCCTTTGGCTCCTCCTCATCCTGTTCAAATAAGAGAGATAGCTGATGGTGAACGGATCTCAAACACCCGATGTAGGTTAGCGTCGATTCGCAGAGTTCAGGGAATCGGAGAATTCAGTGTTTTTTAAGACCTGCAGATATCCTGACAATGATAAAACACTGACAATAGAAACTAATTGTGTGCAGGTGCAAGCAGGAAAAAAAAAAAAAAAAAGGCACAAAAGGACACAGAGGGGATTACACAGAGAATAAAGAAAATTTATTTATTTAAAATAATACATTTAAAAAATGCAACTCTGATTCACTGAAATAAACAGTTTTCTGAAAAATTCCACTCTCAGCATTTCCTTACCTCCAGGTTGACCATAACAAAGTTGTGTGCAATTTCAGAGATTTCCTTGGACTCAGCAAATTTGGGCTTCAGCGCTGATGTAAGAAGAAGAGCACAATGAATGATTGTCCTCTTATCTTTTCCACCCAGGACAAATACGAGAGAATATCGTCACAGTACAGTCCTTGCCCTGCATCTTTAAAGTGAAGCCTGCTCCAGGAAAACACGGCCTCAATGTCAGATCTGCTTTTGCCGCTATTACTATTACACTACTCTCTAAATGCACAGATGAGAACTTTCGGGTCACGACGGTTCAACTGGAGCGCTACACCTTTTTTACCCTCTGGTGTCTCCCACTTGACAGATGAGAAAAGTGCAGAACCCCCTCTAAGGGGGCCCCCCCTTTAGCTTTTTCCAGCAGTCCCCCCCGGGCCCAGACCAGGACTTGCCTTATAGCTTTTAATGAACATTTTCTGATTGTTTTCTTTGTCTTGTCTGGCAACATTACAGACGGCTAAACTTGTAGGGTGGGCTTAGGTGTGTAAATTCAAAAGTTCAAATTACTGCTGGAAACATACTTTTTGGCAACTAGGGCTGAAACTACTGATTATTTTTATTCTTCATCAATTAATCTGCCGATTTTTTTTATTTTCGGTGAATCGTTATAATTAAAATCAATCGTTTAGCCCTACAGCTGCGACGATTATTCAATTCATCGATTTTTGATAACTGAATAATCCTTTTATTCACTTTTCAAGCAAAAATAATTTGCTGATTCCAGCTTCTCAAGTGTGAGAATTAGCTGCTTTTTTTGTCAAATATGACAGTAAACTGAACATCGTTAAGTTTTGGACTTTTGGTCGTACAAAACAAGACATGTGCAGACGTCACCCTGGGGTTTGTTAAATTATAAAAAGGCACTTTTCACAATTTTCTGACATTTTATAGATGAAACGATTAATTGAGAAAAATAACCAGCAGATCAAGCGATAATGAAAATAATCATTAGTTGCAGTCCTAGTTTAGTCTATAACATGTCTGTAATAGTGAAAAATGTCTATTACAGTTTTCCTTAGTCCAATGTGATGTATTCAAATGTCTAGTTTTGTCCGACCAATGGTGTAAATCCCTAAAATGCCAAATTTACAATGTTCTCACAGCGGTGATGCTGAAATCACATTGTTTTAGGAATTTTTGCTTAAAAAAACAAAACAAAAACAGAACTATCAATTATCCTAATCCTTGTTTAATTTTTTTCTATTGTTCGTTTCAGCTGGATTGGCAGCTCTGACCCTTTGAGCCGCTTTATTTACATCAAATGAGTTTTTAAAAAATGTGACGGCCATTTTTCATGTCTGAATGAGCACCACACACACACTTTCACACAGAAGTCACGACGGCAGTCGTTCTAGGTCAGACTGAGTGAAGCCCTTTCCGGATACAGCTGAACGTCTGTCCGTTAAAGTAACGGCTTTTTCTCCTTCATATACCGTAGGTGTTCACGACGCAGTTGCTTCGTAACGGCTTTATTTAGACATGACAGTCGGGCACCTTGTCGTCACAGGTTTGATTGTTAGGGGGAGAGAACATTGTTTTACCTTTGCAGGCTCCACACCAGCTCTTGTGGATGATGACCATGATCGGCAGCCCGCTGTCAAAAAGCAAACACGTGAAAAAGCTTGTCGTACTCCAACACCGAAAACCTCTAACTATGACTTCAGTTTGTCAGGTCTGCAGCTGTAGTAAGTAAAAATATACACTCAGCAATGTGTTATACTTGCTGAGAAAAAACAAAAAAAACAAAATCCAAAAAACGTTAAGTCACAGCTACTGATATCAGCTTGTCAGTGGAAACGTAGACTTAAGGGATTTCTTTAAGAGCCGTTTTAGGCCTCAGGAAGTGTTCGTAGTGTTTCGGCTCTCAGTGTGAACTCACCTGGCCTCAGCTTCTTTCTTGCCATCATCCAGTGTCCTCCAGTGGATGTTGTCTCCAAACCCTGCAGGGGGGGGGGGGGGTTGAATAAATGAGCGCAGCAACATTGTGTGACTGGTGTTACATTTCTACAACAGCGTGGCTCTGCCCTAAATACAACTGAATGAGTGGTAATTGAATATCAAGCTGCAGTGGACTATCGACTTGGCTCTGTCACCTGTAACTGCCCGACTAGCGCGTAGCTTTATATGGAAGCAGCGGGACAAATCATCCATGCATCAGTCAACTATACTTTGATGCATCCTCTTGTTAAACTGAAGCAAAAAGGTGAATCAGTGATTTGCACGCTTCGTGCTTTCTGGTCGTTCGGCTTTCTTCTGTTTCACATTTGAAGGGTTTTGCATGTGCACACGTTACCCTCTGCGCGTTAATCAGTGCTTGAGTTGGAACAAGCGTTGTCATGCTTGTCAAGTGTAAACAAAGGTTTTTGCAGATGGGCTTTGACAAAAACCAAATTAAGCATACATTAATAATCGGCGTAAGGAGTAACTACGATGCTGGAGCCTTTTTGATAAGGAAGGTTTGTAGACAGTGAAGGCAGAGGAAACGAAATCTTGACACTGTCATGTCTCCGTGTTGTTTCTAGGTTTGAAGCACTTAACATTGAGAATCAGCAGTGTTAATGCACTCGGTTTCACCTCAGCTGTCTTAATAAAAAACTGAAAAAAAACGGTAAAGCTGAAAGCAGTTAAATAATTTAGCAATTTACTGACACACAAACTATTTACCCATTTTAATGGGTATATTATTTACAGATATCACAGATCATCTTGCAAATGACTGTTTATTGCAGAAACCCTTACAATACAACACACCATGACATTATTCTATTGTGAATTAATCAACAATGTAACTACAGTGTCGTAGCTAAAACTAAATATATTATCATAAATTAAGGCTAATTGTTTTACCTAAAAACCTGTACTGTTTTAATGTTTTCTGATATGTGCCAGTGACACACTAAGCCAATTCCTCTATTCTTAAAATTCTAACATGTAAATCACTTGAAACTGTTTGTTTGATTAGAGCTTATTATGTCAGCAAGAAATATTTACATGTCTTTAAAAAAAAAAGTTCTTTTTGTTGAGCTAAATTGAATCTAAATTTTTGATTCACTGGACATGAACTCCTTTATATTTTAATAAAAACTGGAAAAATGGGCGTCCTTTTGACCTGTAGTGTACATCTCAAAACTGAACATAAAAAGGCAATATATCAAACAATATATGAACATATCAAAAATATATGAGAAATATAAGCTACAAAATGGAAACCGTAAGGTGTTGTACCTTAGAATGTAAATATAACCCAATAAATCACTTCAGTAATCTGCATTTATATGCATTTTATTTTACTTTTATCATGACATTTACGTTTCAACTTTTCTTTTTGAATAAAGTCAAGAGTACAGGAATTACTTTTGTCATTGTGAATTATAACAACCTGTGCCTACAACTCATTCATGTATGTATATTTTAATTTACTATCTATGTATGTATGTATTTGACTATGAAACCTGAGTATTTGTGGCACAAAAAGAAAAAAAAAAATCCTTCAGGATGAATAAAGTTGTGTCTTCACTTCATGGCATCTCACTGGAGAAACCACTGACATGAAAACTCTGTGGATATGGTATTTCTTGCGGAGTGGTGTCAGCAGTGAAATACTGGAATACCGGGAAAATCAGGAAGTCACGTCGGGCTGAAAAAACGCACCTCGACGCCCTGAGTAAACTGCCTGTCAAGGACGCAGAGTTTGCGATCCAGGATGCTGGGACAAAGACGGCGAGCCGCCCTCCGGCCGCGGCAGTAAACACTGTCAACGACCCAGCTCTTAAGCTACACACTGAAGTCCCGCTCCGGTTCAGAAGTCGACCCCGAATATGTACTCACCTTTGGCGCTGGCTGCCTCGACGACGTCCTGAAAGCACGTCAGGGACAACAAGAGCTGCAGGGATGAAAATAAAGCGAGGTTTACGAGAGATGTTTGCATTTTGATTGGCCTTTCTCTCACACGGCTACGAGCGGCAGGTAATGGCAGTGACTGTTCGTTAACCAGCGACCCGGACGTTCAACCACTTCGTTTCACAATAAAAGTCTGTTCAGTAAAGTTGTGAAATGTGCGGTGTGTGTGTGTGTGTGTGTGTGTGTGTGTGTGTGTGAGAGAGCGAGAGCTCCTCCTCCAGCGGTGGTGGTGGTGGTGGGGGTGTTAACGTGACATCACATCCACACAACCGCGTGCTCCTGTCTGCAGCTTCAACCTGTCAAGTTAGACAATCAAATGTTAGAAAGAGACCGGAAACTCGCACGAAAACAAAAGTTTAAAAGCCCACAAAGTAATGCAGCCTCAGAATCAGCTTTGTGGAATCAAGCGCCCAGGGCCCAGCACGGGGAGAGCCCCTAAAAAAAAAAAAAAAAAAAAAAAAGACTGTAAGTAAGACTTTGTGGCCCTCGCCACCTCTGAAAGGTGCTCCTAGTTTAGTCCGCTCCTGCAGTCAAGAGGACGTGTATCAGTAATCAGAATCTGGTTTTGAGTTGTTCTAATATTCGTACACGCTGTTCCAAGAACTATTTTCAGGAGGACGGATATAAATAGACATACAGCTAAAAATACTGGACAATAAAGCTGAACAAAGATATGTAAACAAACATGTTCTTACAAGTTGGTGAAAAAAAAAAAAAGCAACAA
Source organism: Xiphias gladius (assembly GCF_016859285.1). Lineage (NCBI taxonomy): Eukaryota > Metazoa > Chordata > Actinopteri > Istiophoriformes > Xiphiidae > Xiphias > Xiphias gladius. The sequence continues at coordinate 22,233,327 of NC_053413.1, read as the reverse complement.
TGACAACAACATAAAATGTCTATATATCAGTCAACTGCTTCTGTAACATGCAAACAAAAATACAATAGTGCAAGGTAGAGTGTAAAGAGTGCTGGAATAAATTAGAGCTGAAACAAATAGGCGATTTATAATTGTAAGTGCAGTGGCTGTTTTTGTGTTTTCAATTTAATATCTATTTAGATATGCCACGCATTAAACCCCACTTAAATATATTAATGTTAATATAGTCTCTGTGGGGTAAGTCCAAAATTGCAGTTTTATTGTGAAAATCAGAAGCGGAAGGGTGTTTTATTGCTGTGCTGTTTAAGCTGCGCTGCCTCAGCCTCATTAGCAGCGAGAACATTTCAACGGTCTGTCAGCTAATTTCTTATACGAGGTAAAAAAAAATATATATAAATAATAATAATAATAATAATTATTATTATTATTTCAATTTGTGTTAAACATCTGAGCCAATTCGTTTCACCTCTTTATTTGAAGTTGACGTTGGCTCTTTCCCTAGCCTTGCTTATCTTTTTTTCCTTTAGCCACCATGCTAATGTTAGCTAAATTAGCCTTCTAGCTAGTTAGCAACCTAACAAGCTACATTTACGTTGGACTTCAATGTCATGTTAAAGTCTGGCTCTAGATACTTTTCTTTAGCCTTTTCAGGTTTATGTTGGTAAGTGTTGTCAGTGTTGCTTGTGTAGCCTGATCTGTTAGCAGTCTAGCAGTGCTACGGTGCTAATGTGTGGAAACGAGGATTATCGTAGCTCTGAATGCTTAATTTATGGCGTGTTTAATGATTTTCAGCAAATTATCAGACCTGCTCTCTTAAACTAAACGTTGGCAACCTCTAGTTTCTGTTTGTCATTTGCTCCAATGTTAAATTTTAAAGCTGTTTTTCTAATTTACAAACAGAACACTATGAATCAAGAGAAGCTCGCCAAACTTCAGGCACAAGTCCGGATAGGTGGAAAGGTACAGTCTGTCATCTTTTTTTCTTTTTTCTTTTTTGGGCTCTTCTATAAAATTTCCCGAAAGGCCTCAGGTTTACTGTGTGTCACGTGGGTTTGGGTGATTTGTGGAAGGGTCTTGTATAAAAATGTAGTTTTAAGTCCTTAACTATTTTATTTTGACAAAACAGTCCCATCCAAGATCCACTTACCTTTTTTTTTTTTTTCCGCTCCCTGAGCTTTCAACCGCTATCTTGTGGTCTTCATTAGCAGAAGGAGTCTGGTCAGTTGCCACAGAGGTGGGTCTGTTGAAGTGTAAACTCAGTGGCTGTCATGGTTTCATACAATTTTATTTTGTAACTCAATCCCCTGATGGAGATCGTGTAAGGTTGAAAGCATAAGACAAAGCTAGTAAGTGGACTTGGAACTATATTTCCAAGGTCAAGAATGCCCTTTCATGCTGATTTGATTTGTTCTTATAATTTGAGGTGTGGGTTTAATAGGGGACGTATCAGCACATTTTTGCCCAGGGGCTGCTTAATCCGTTAAGAGTACAATAACGTTGACAAATACCTAGAGTTGAAATCTCAGTCTGTGCTCAGTTTTTTTCTTTTCTTTTTTTTGTTGTTTTTTTTCCCTGTCGTTGACTCAGTTGTTGCTCATTTTAAGGAGTGTGATGACATCAAGCATCTGCCAGTTCTTTCTTCCTGACCTCAGCATTCTCTGTATTGGGGGCGGGGGCCCTTCATCTGTGGACTCTGTGGCTTTATACCCACTTATTGTGAGGACTTCAGCCACACACTAGGTGGCGTTATTTGTTGATTTTGCTGTGACAAAGGCCTTGTGCCTTTTGCCAGATTGCCCCGTGCGGTTCATTCTCAAGTACATTTACTTAATCAGTATTTTACCAAAGGTAACAAGAAGATCCCACACACTGTCAGTCACTTGTGCTCACAAAGAGAGGATATTTTCAGTCAGTCGTTTTTGATGCTGGGCATTCATCAGTGAGAAACTATGTTGTGCAAGGTCCTTGTTTGTCATTATTTGAGAGGTAAAATCCCTGTTTTTGAAAATCAGGTTGAGTGGAAGCAAAATAAAAGGAGGTGTATGATCGGTTTGACTTATTAAATTCCTGAAGGCTGTTTTCAAACTTGTAGATAGGGAAATAAAGCAAAAGCTATTTTCTTTTCTTTGCTTTCTTCTCTTTTGTTTAACTTATAGTCCTGTTTATAATCATGTAGCCACAATAAAATAGGTTTTTTAACTTTACATATTCTAACAAAGTAGTGTCGGGGGATCGGTTCCCTTTCATATGGACAGTATTTAGCTTGCTAGTGCATAATGAGCACCTTCTTTTTGTTTCATAAGTCAGATCTTCACTTTCTTTTTGCAATGTACTTACCTAGGTGCTTTTAATTTATGAAGACTGGTGATCATTAGAAAATTGGGCAAATGCAGCATTTGTACATGTCAATCACAGTGAAGTTCATTGCTTTAATGAATTCTTTCTTGAGTCACATTACTGACATTAAAAACACTGTAAGTCAAGAATACGCTGCTCATTTACAATACAGATCGAAGTGATTTGTTGTGCAAACCAGGTCTGTAAACGGCTTCACCAAAATGAGTAAAAGATGCCCAAGATGTGTTTGATACTTTGGTTCATTCAGTCATTTAATTGCATCTGCACCTGTTCTTTCCTCAGGGTACAGCCCGCAGGAAGAAAAAGGTTGTTCACAAGACAGCAACAGCTGACGACAAAAAACTCCAGGGCTCACTGAAGAAACTGGCAGTGAACAACATCGCAGGGATAGAAGAGGTGAGGTGTCTCTGACAAGATTAAAAGGTTTTTCTCTCTCTCTTTCTCTTGAGAGTCCTGAATCTTTTATCGTTGTCATGTCAAAGGAAAGATAAAAGACAGGGAGAGCCCAAAGCGTCCTCCAATCATGTCATCATCTAGTTTATATTTAGAGTGCTTTTATCCAACAAGTTGCCACAAAGTATTTCAGATAAAATAAAGTACAAAAACCAGATAAAACTTGAGGTTAAGACACAAGCTTTATGCCTAGAATTCCTTTTGTCTCATTCATTCATGTTGTGGCTGAATTTACCTGTTGAATTTTCTTGGTGAATTAGTAAACTTGTTAAGATGCTCACTGTAATTAAGACTAAAGTCTAATTTGACACTTTTTACCTGTTAAATTTTTCTTTTTTTTCTGAGAGTTTGTCACATGCGCTAAAACCCTTTGAGGCCAATTTGTGATTTGGGTCGGTATAAATAAATAAAAAAAATAATAATAATAAAAAAAGTCGCATGGTCAGCAGCCTGCTGACTTTTGTGCTGTTAAATTTGATGCACAACTGTGTTTGTGCTGCTTTTGCACCCATCATATGTCATTCGTGCATCACTTATATGTCTAAATCAGACAACAAAAACAATTTAGGTGTTAAAACGTAAAGTACTGCTGACATAACCCCTGAGGGTACAAAATCTTGTGTCAGGTTTTATTCCAACATTTTTTATTCTATTCTTTTTTTTCTCTCAGGTGAATATGATAAAAGACGATGGGACAGTGATCCACTTCAATAACCCCAAAGTGCAGGCGTCTCTGTCTGCCAACACCTTCGCCATCACGGGCCACGCCGAGACCAAGCAGCTGACGGAGATGCTGCCAGGCATCCTGAGCCAGCTGGGAGCCGACAGCCTCAGCAGCCTGCGCAAGCTGGCCGAGCAGTTCCCACGGCAATGTGAGTAAACACACGAACGAACGAACACACACACACTGTCACAATGTCAGGGTATCATCCTGAATGTAAGACGTTTTTTGAAATTAAGTTTGAAGAAGTGGGGGTCGTCTTATATTCGAGGTAGAGACAGTTACGTGTTCACAGCATCAGATATTCTTTTTGAATGGAGAGATGACCAGTCTAACACAGTCTTCTGCCAAGAGTGTTGACTTATGGGATATTTTTAGCCTTAATGTTGTTAGGCTAGCGAGTCTTTTCAGCCGTTTTATAGCGAGTCTTTCATAATTAGCCAGCCATAAAAGTGTTTTGTTAGCCCATTTTCACCTGCAGACGTTTCTGAAGACTGGTGTAACGTGCTTTGCTACCACAGAGGGGAAAAAAAATCGTGACAAGTGAAAACAAGTTCACAGCGTTTTTGACGTCTCTGCTGCAGAAATGACCCAGGGAGACAATCTGTCAAACGGCCGAGAATTACAGCTGAGACAGATGATGAGCTCAAAAAGACAAAAATGTCAACTGTCAGTGAAAATGACTTTAACCGCTTCCAAGAGCCTGACAGGGGAGAGTGTGAGTCTGTGACTGATAGACAAGATACACTAATGTGGGTTTTACGTATTATCATATTTCAAGTTTCACTTAAGAGGTTTCAATGAGGAGGACACTCTTCAAACATTGATTAATTATACAAGTATGGATAATATATACTGTAATTGTAGGCCTTATTCGACTGCTATGACCATGACAAAGGTAATAAATTACATTCTCTGTGGTATCAAAAAGGCCTTACAAAGTCTTAAATTAATTTGGTGAACACTACAGAAACCCTGAACTTGATCTTTCCTATAGAGAAACTCAGTCAGATATGCTGCCTTTTAACATATCAGTGTACTTATGCAGATTTATGTGACAGCTCTGTACAGCAGCATTTTGTTTGTGCAGAATCACTACAGAACCAGTGGAAGTTAAATCTGTAAATGTGACCTAGAGAAAACTGGTTACGGCAGCGAGGAAAACTGAAGAGAACAGCACGGATTGTGACTTAAGCGCAAGTGCCAGTGCAGATGTCTTCTAGTCCGAGTCCAACAAACTGAGCATCTACATGACTCAGTCTGAAGCAGTTGGCCTCAGTGGTGGCATGTAGATAAAAATAAACCCCAAAAGCATCAGAAAGTTTCAGCAGAATGAGAAACAGGTAATTGACATCTTGAGAAAACGTGTGAATGAAATTGACAGGTGTGGGTCCGGAAAATTGATCCATATTACAAAATACAATTTTAAAAGTAAGAATTTGGTGGAGACAGAAAACACATTTACACAAGTTTACAGTAACTATCGAAGAATCTATTTTTGCCAGTGTGAAGCTCAACTTTGGATTGACTTAATTTTTTTGTCTGTTTATATTTTGCAGCAATGGACATGAAAGCAGTCAAGGAGGAAAATGCAGAAGAGGAGGATGACGATGTACCAGGTACAGCTGGAGATAATTATTGCTTTAATTAAAAAAACAAAACAAAAAAAAAGAAACGTGTTCATTATGCTTTTTCGGGCTTATGGTAATACAGTGCTTCTTTGTAGATTATATAAGATTCATTTGGAAAATGATACACTACATCTGTTTAGGGTAGAATTACCATTTGGTCAGCCAAGAAAATAAGGACTTTTGAGACTGTCTGTATCAGTGTTTTCAATGGTTTAATTTCCAACTCTTCAGCCGGAAAATGTTCTTTTTTTTTTTCTCCCCCCCCCCACAATATAGAATTAAATCACTCACTGTCTTTCAAAAATTGTTTGTGTCACTTTTATCAAAAACTGTGCGTCTGCTTTCAGAACAAAAGCCTGATGTACTTTGTTGTTTTTCTGTCCGACAGATCTTGTGGAGAACTTTGATGAAGCCTCAAAGAACGAAGCAAACTGATGAATCCTTCTTTTTTCCTCCGTCAACCGTTCTATTTTTTTTTTTTACCTCCTGCGGACTCACAAAGGGCATTTCCAATTGTGGGGAAACGGTTGCTAAAGGTGCAATGCATCATCTTCGGCCTGCTTCAGCCTGCCAACAACAACAGCACTACGACGACGACAACATCAACAACAACAACATGCAGATACAGTAGGTTTTGATTTCAGTAGGCGGTGATACTGTGGACACGCCGAGAAACGGGGATCTGTACTACTCTCAGCACCCAAAGGACTCAAGCTTCTTTAGAAATAAGCTTCCTACATGGTTAAACGTGGCTAGTATTTAAGAGATTGTTTATTAAATTGCAATTAAAGTGAATGAGTAATTCATTTTACATATAGTGGTGATAATGAATTTAATAAAACACTTTCGGCTATTGATGTTTCTCTTTATTATTTGACTTTTTAGGTTTGTTTTGGTGACTGGAACAATACAAAAGGGGGATCCAAATAAACAAAAAAGCAGCAGTATTGTATTTTCCTGCTTTGATGAGCAGTTTTGAAGGCGTGGTTGAGGTCTTTATATGTGAAGTATTTATTCATGCTCATTTTATAAGTAGAATAAACAGTTAAGCCTATAAAAAGCCAAACACTACGACTCTTCCTTTACACGTCCTTTAATTCATAGATATCTGAGCTCTTGTGTAACACAGTAGTCTGGAGGCGAAATCGGAAAATAGATGATCAGTTCAAACAAGCAAAATTATATTTTCAAATTAAATTTTAACAACTGAAATCTGGAAAAGGCTTGATACATTTACTCAATGGTTACATTGCAATAGTCTGCTACATCAATTTGCACAAGTGCTGATTTAATTTGAATGAAAGAACATCAACAGCTATGGAAAAAGTATCAAGCCAGAAGAGGAGCAACAGAACAATAAAGAAATAACTATTCCATGTAAAAAAATTGCTCCCTTACTTAAAGTACTGAAGTAATGTCAGGAAAATATACTTACTATCCAGCAGAATGGCCCCTGTCTGTCATATTATATAAAATATTTTATTATCACTGATGCATTAATGTGTTAGCATTTTAATGATGTACCTGGTTGAAAGGGAGCTAAGTTTAACCACTATATTGTTTTATTTTACTATTAATATAAACAGTTACACTACTTGGCAGTTGAATCTACATCCATGCTTAAATTTTAGTTTGTTAAAGGTACAAGTTAACCAGCTGTAACTATAGCTGTCAAATAAATCAAGTTTAAAGCTCAATATTTCCCCTTATATATGTAGTGGAGTACGAGTGTGAAGTAGGTGAAAATGGGAAAAACCAAACTTACTACTGTCGTTTATCAGGTACAAATCCCAGAAGTTGCTGTTACAACCTCACAGAGGTGATGGTTTGCTTTCTTTCTCTTCCTTAAATCTTTAACAATTTGTTTTCCTAATCTCTAACTTTTATTACATCAGTTTGGTTTGTGGTAACTTAAATGGGCATCTGCATACTTTACAGATCAGTTATTGAGGCACTGAAAACCTTTTCCGGTAAAAGCAGCGATACCACAGTGTAGAAATACTCAGCAAAATGTACTTAAAGTATAAAAAGTAAAAGTACTTTCAATGAAGCAGAATAGTCCCTGTAAGTGTTACGTTAATATGCATAATACATATATTTTTATTATTACTGATGCGTTAACATGTAAGGAGCATTTTAGTGTTGTATCTGGTCAAGAGTTTGCTACTTTTACCTATTATATTTTATTAATTTATCACTACGATATTATTTTGTTAACTTTTAACTATTACAGGCTGCCAAGTAGTTTAATCTATAAAAATTCTTGAATTTTCATACAAAAGATCATATTTTTGGACATTAAATCTTAATCTACAAAGTAACTAGTAACTATAGTTGCCAAATAGATATAGTGGAGAATAAAATGGAAATACCCAAGTAAAGAACAAGTATCTCAAAATTGTACTTAAGTACAGTACTCGATTAAATACTTTCCACGTCTGCAAAAAAAAGAAATTAAAAACCCAGATTTGCTGTTACTACCTCACAAAGGCGATGGATTATTTTATGTTCTTATTTGATCTCTGATTGAATGATTATATTTTGTCTCTTGGTCAGATTAAACAGGTGATTTTATAACATCACTTCTGGTTCTGGAAATTTTACTGGGCATTTGCACATCACGGTAGTTGTTTTATAGAGTGACTGTGAATCAGTAATGGAAATTAGTGTTAGTGTTGCACTCGATTTGCGAAGCTAAAATATCGCCTTGTTAAAATCAGAATTGGGTGTGTGAATGAGGAGGGGTTAACCGAGTATTGGTGGGGTTTACACTTGACCACGTCCCCGCCAACACTGTCAAATCCCGTTTCATCGATCACCTGTGACGCTCCTCTGCTGCAACGCGCAGCCGATCAATGGGCCGCGGCTGTCATTCCCTGTAACAACAGGGGAGGTCCGACAAGGTTACCGGGGATGAACGTGCCATTTTGGCTCCAGGGTGTCGTGTCGTGAGCGGGACGGAGCTGCGGACCCGCCCCGGGGCTCACCACATCACCTTCAGCCGCACCGGGTCGAGCCAAAATGTCCCTGCGGCTGCTGCTGCTGCTGCTGCTGCTGCTGCGGCGGCGGCGGCTGCGGCTGGACCACAGTGCACGAACTGGCTGGAAGTGAACGTCAAGTTAGACACTGACAGCTGGATCAAAACGGGAAACTATGCGTTGTCACCTGGAAAATAAGAGCTCATAAAACAGATTTCAACACAGTAGTGCTTTGGTCCAGTTTTCACGATATGCAAAACCCTCAATGCAAAGAGCCAGACTGACTTGATAAATTCTTATCTTTAAACACAACTGGTGTCCCTACATACGAATCATAAACCGACCTGTGTGCAAATATTTCTCCTTATTTTGAGAACATTTATTGCAACATGGTTGCAAATGACTTCACCGCCACTGCTACACATTTAGGACGCTTAGAATTACAGGTGATGTTTGGTGTCTTGGATAAAAACAAGCTGTAGATACCAAACAAATAAAGAAACTGATGCAGTACAATGACAACAATGATGCGTATGAATGTAGGCTTTACTGTAGTGTGAAATCAGACTCTTGACTTCGTCATCATCTATATTTACGTAATTATATCTCTATTTACAAAATTTACAGAATATTCAGTGGGTAAAATGACATTTGTCGTAACAACTTGTATCCTCTTGGGAAAAACAAACATTGCATTGCTCTGTTTTGATGCAAATTTGTTACTGTTGGCAAATTTATTTGATACTGATCATTTTATTGTGCAACGCAACAATCATTAAACATGTACAGTGCTATGATGCTCTGATAAACCCACTGTGTGATGTATTATCTAATTTAATGCATGTTATCTTCCAAAATAATTTTTAGACACATTGGCTAGAAATTATTTTTTGGAATTGCCCATATGGCTTACATTAAAACTTGTTTGCTTGTATAATCCGTACATACTCCTGCGAATATATGTGTAATTTTGCTTTTGGTTGTTAAATGCGTGGGGTTTGATGCTGGGAAGGGGCCTTCTGAGGTTTTCAATGAGGCAAAACCTGAGGACGCCACTGTATTAGAGGTACAACCTGTTGGTTTGTTGATGAAAAGTTAAAGGGATCCAGCCATGAAGGACACTGAAAGACTACGCTACACTTTTTTCCCCCCCTCTGTGTTCATATTTGATCATATTTGATCATTTATAAATAAAAGGAAATAGCTAATTGATGAGGGTGTGCAAACCCTTTTTGTGCTTTTGGAGTTTAATAAAACACCCCAGCCCCCACCTCTTTTTTTTTAACTATATGATCATTAGATGAAATTTATATTCAAACTGTGGCTTTTAAATGCATAACATTCACCAGTAAGAGTTTTATTTTTGCGATCTAAAACCGGAAGTTACAAGCGTACATTGTGGTAATCTTGAAGTAGCTCCTTATTTTTCCCCAATATCAAACCTTAGGGGAGGGATACTTGAGCGCTGTCGCACAACTACGGCACACTACTGGCTGTACTTTCCGACTTGTGCCGTTTGAGTCGGGCAGGTAGCGGTGGGTGAACGCGAGGATACTCAAAAATAGCCTTCAAATGCGATTAGGTATGCCGGATACTAACGGACGGGCTCCGCGGAACTGTACGTAGAGATGAGGATTCCTCCGGTGAGTAACTGAATTTGTTTTCATGGCATTTCGCAGGTCTGCCGTGGCTCTAGCGTTACAAACGGCAAGCATCAACTCAGCCCAAGTCATTGTGGATGGGTGTTGTGGTATTTTCGCGGCGGCGTTTCGCTAGCTAAACGGCGAGGACTGCCGAGAAGGTGCTGTTACGGTTAAACACTATATTTTACGTCAATTATACAACACGTTAAGGCTCCCCTTGGTTTTTACAAGCTGTAACTAAACAGCCACTGATACGCTAGCAGAAATTACTTTAAGTGAACGTGAGAAAACGGACCGAGTTAACCTGAGGGGGAATGCTTTTTCGAAATTCCCCGTAACCGGTAAAACTGCACGTTAGCCACAAAGCCCACCGAGTCAGTGACGGCGTGACTGTCCGTCAGAGCAGCAAGTCTCTGCCGTCACTCGGCGCACGACTGGCCGCTAAAACGTAGGGGCTAACACTAGCTGCTCCATTCCCCTGATACGAGCCTGCTGCTATTCAGTGGCATTACTTGTTGTCTAATTTTTGAATTTTTTTTTTTTACCACATTGTTCAATGGACTTGGTGATAAATATTTTATAAAGTTACTCTCGGCCTTTCGCGGATTTGGAGTGGACGTTAAATTCTGCTAGCAGCCCTGCTAACACAACTATCCAAGTTCTGGTGCAAACAAAACCTCAGCTGTAGGGGTTTTCTGCAGCTGTTCCATTTTATTCAACCTACTGCATTTATTAATACAGTAGTTTTCCGTGTGTTTGCCCAGTCTACCTGTGTATAATATTTACCACCCGAGGCTGCGTTTGGCCTTTAGGGCAGCAGCCACAGTGCCACTTGCGGTTGCATAATCCAAGCTAATGGTCATCTGTCTGCTCTTGAGAGTTGGTTTGGTGAGGTTTGTTGGTGCCATGTCTTTTGCGTTTACCTCGTCGTTCGGGTCTGCAGGCCCGAGTCAAGCTCTGGCGGTGGATTTATGAAGAAGTGGGGCCCATCCCAGTGCGAGCTTGGATAGTCATCATCAGTGAGAAATTAAAAATGAATTTGTTGCTGAAGAGAGAGCCGGATCTGATAATATTCCAGTAGAGCTGAGATGATGAGTTGATTAATCAATTTGTCGAACGCCAGAAAAATAATCAGCAGCTATTTTGATGATCTGTTAATCATTTAAGTTCTTCAAGCAAAAGAATCAACATACTCCCAGTTTATGTTTTCTCAAACGCTAGGACCTACTGTTTACCTCTGTCACATATCATAGTGAACTAAATATCTTTTTTTTGGACTTGAGGTCAGACAAATTTAGACATTTGAATATGTGACCTTGGATTCTGCAAAGTTGTGACTGGCATTTTTTTTTTTTTTCACTTGCAGCCCTACCATTCAAGTGTATTTTTCCCCAAATCAGTGTCGCATTCATTTTACTGGAATGGTTTAGGCTTTATAACATCTGTCATTTTCTTGGACTGGGACAAACGGGAAATTTGATGTGAGAGTTTTTACCTGTAGCAAGAGAAGATGATATCCCATCATCTTCTGGGGGCGGTGGGTGTAGGTGGGTTGAGTAGACTGATCCAACAGGCTTCCATGCAAAGACAAGCTCTCATGTGTGCAAAGACTCCCCTGATGTAGGTTACTGTATGCTTTCAGAAAGTATTACAAGTCTCTCCCTGATGGCAGCCCGGCAATCTGTCTCTCTTTCTGTCTTGTGGTGGTTAAATGTAGATCAAAACATAAGGGAGACGGGAAGCTCATAATAGCTTTTGACACTTGCTGTGAAGCAGAACAGCTCTTTGTAACAGAAGGACACCTACTCCCTTCTCTACCTTCTCCAAATCTCAATGTATTTACCTTTCCAACGTCTCCTGTCATATAAATGATCTTTTTAGAAATTCTGAGGAAGTGTGACCTTTTGGTGGATACAAACCTGTGGCTTTTTTTTTCTCTCTTTTATATGTTTTGCTTCAGTTTCTTTTATCTCAAGCAGATCTTTAGAATTGCGATGAGAAAAACTTGCTGGAGGAGAAAGGACAACTCCCAGTGTACTCCCAGTCAGGGCGTTAAACGCTATGATGTGTCACTCAAGTCATGCGATCATGTTGTTTAAAAAGTGATGTCAGTCCATTCTTAAAGAGGGGAAGTGATCATTTGAGGTTTCCTGTGTTCCCCCTGTATTGACGGCGTCGGGAGCACGGCCTTGTTGCATATGTATATAAAAACATTGTTTATCAGGATGTGAGTTTGCAGTCATGGGAAGTTTGTAACACCAGGAAAAAAGGAACAGTACAGAAACTTGGTGCAGAGCCTTGATTTCTTGAAGAACTATTTAAAAGTTGCACAGCCATCATCACTTTCAAAAGAGAACTTACAGATAGAGAGGGTTTCCCTAAGTCCAAAATTCCCACTTGTCTATAAAATGTCAGAAAGTAGTGAAAAATTTCCATTATAATTTCTCAGAGCCCGAGGTGACATGTTCTCGCGATAAAAAAGAACATGTTCTTTCGATAGACTAATCAATTAATTGACTAATTGTTGCAGCTGTGGTCTAAAACTAAAATATAATCAATTTACTTTATGACAAGGAAAAGTAGCAAATTCTCAGGAAATATTTAGTGTTTTTGCTTTAGAAATATGACAAACAGTTATTTGATTATCAAAATCAGAGTCTCTGCTGATTTAAATTTTGAGGACACACTTCAGTTTATCAGCAAACTGTTTCAACTATTTTTGAATATAGTCGATTAGTTAATCGTCAGAAAATTAATATGCAAATACCTTGATAATCGATTAATCATATCAGTCGTTTTTGAAGTAAAAATGCAAAACATTCTCTGGTTTCAGATTTGAGGATTTGCTTATTTTCTTTGTTGTACATGACAGTAAATTGAATATCTTTTTAAGGTTAGGATAGTTGGTCTGACAAAAAAAGCACATTTAAGACAAATAACTTATTACTACCTCCTTTCATATCCCACTTGCTGAAGGGTTTCATCACACCATTCACCATAATTTAATGCACATCTTGATTAATCTTCCTGAAAGACTCCTCCTCATCACTCATTATAACATACAGACGGGTGACAAATTAAAGGAAAAACCAATATGAAGGTTCTCAGTAAGGTGTTGGGTCACCACAAGCCGTCAGAACAGCTTTAGTGCACCTTTTACATTGATTCTACAAGTCTCTAAAAACTCTACTGGAGGGAGGGAACACCACTCTTCCAAAAGATAGTCCCTCATTTGGTGTTTGGATGATGGTGGTGGAGAGCGTCGTCTAGCATGTTGCTCCAAAATCTCCCAGAGGTGTTCAATTGGGTTTAGATCTGGTTACTGCGAAGGCCATAGCTTATGATTCACATCATTTTCATGCTCATCAAACCATTCAGTGACCCTTCTTGTGCTATGGACGGGGGCACTGTCACCCCGTTTCTCCGCTCTTTCTTCAGGTTTTTCCTTTGATTTGTCACACGTCTGTATGTTTCAGTATATCAAGGCATGCAAGAAATAAGATAATAATAAGATGTATCTAACCATGATACTGTGGAGTTCCTTCCAAAATTGTGTTTGTCTTTCAGCTGTGCAACAGTCTTCCTCATGAAATGACATCTGAGCCAGTTTATATTTGCTGATTAAAACTGTGAAATGCAATTGAAAGTAACACATACGCAAAGTTTGAATACAAATAAAAGGGATTATTTTAGATTATTTTGCCCGTTAGAATATACTGTAGGTGACATCTTCGAACGTCTTTTTTTGTCCGACCAACAGTCTAAAACCCAAAGTTAAGAGTTTATTATCATATGTGACAGAGAACCTCAAATGATTTTTCGATTATTGAAATAGTTGCCGCCCAATTTTTTCCGTCATTTGATTAATCATTCGATTAAGATGATTGTTGCGGCTCCAGTGCACTTAAATACTGTTATGCCCTTATTAAAAATATTACATCTGTCCTTTTCTTGCTGTGACATATCAAATTGTAAACTGTGAAAAGGACCTTTTGCCAAAACCTGGCAGATCAGCACCATCTTCATGCAGGAAGTGGACCTCAGAAAATAACAATGAGAATTCAAAGGAAACAAGAAAGCAGAAAAAAATATATATTCTTGAAGGTAAACATCCTAAAATAGGGCAGTATTACTCAACCCAACCAGGTGCAAAATTTAGTACATGTGTATATATTATGTAACCAAAAGCTAAATGTCAAACTACACTAGGGACTGCAAGGGATTTCAAGCTGATTGGCGAGGAAGTGAGTGCAGCTCCCTCACAGGAAACAACAACAGGAAACAGATTCTCATTCTGACAGCGAGGACTTAACAAACTGTTTTAGCATTCTAGTATGTCCGAGCTTCCTCACTGTTTATGTGCTTGTCTTATTTAATTATGCTGCCATGCCAGGATGTCCAGTCAGGCATGGCTTATTGTGTTAGTAGTCTGTTGGGCCATTTCATTATTAGCATGTCTGGCTTACACTGGAGGCCGGAGCAGGACTGTCAAGTGAATCGGGGTTCAACTTCAGTTTGCTTGACTTTAAAATAGAATAGAGTCTCTGGTCTTGTTTTCAGTCATGTTTCATTCAGTATTATGCTTTAGACTTTTCATATTTTTTACTCTATAGATAGATGCTTTTGTTATTATAATAACACACAAAATGTTGAAAATGAGGTAGGTCACATTTCATACTTCCGTTTCTGTGCAGTGATGTCGATCTAATCAAACGTCCGCAAGCAATGCTGTTATAGCAGAAATAATTAGTCAATTAATTGTTTGGTTGTAAAACAGAGAAAGTAATTGACAGAAAAATGTTGATAATTGATTAACTGTTCAATGATTTGTGAAGTAAAAATACCAAACATTCTCTGGTTGCAGCTTCTTTAATGTGTGTTCTTTTCTGTGTTTTATAGCGAATTAAAGTGAATAACTTTGGGTTTTGGACTGTTGGTTGGACGACAAATAATTTGAAGATGTCCCCTTGGACTTGTGATACGCATGCGTGTGTGTGCGTGCGTGTGTGTGTGTGTGTGTGTGTCTCTGTGTCTGTCTGTATATATAAACACGTACACACACACACACACACACACGCGCGAGTTGAAGGTCACATTGTTGGAGTATATCTATAATATAAATGTATGTTTGTTTTTTACTCATTTTCGACCCAACAATCAGTTAATTCACAAAGTAATCAACGGATTAATCGTCAGTGAAAGGAATTCAGGGATTGCAAGCTCTGGATGATGCTTAGACACAACATGCATTTGTAGCTAGAGGTAGAGCTGAAGTTATGAGGCCTAGTTGAACTAGTTGATCAACATAAGAGATTTTAATATTGAAAATCAATTGTTTAGAGCCATTCATTAAGTACTAAACATCTACTGATTACATGTTCACGCATGGGAAGAACTGCTTGTTTCAGAATGTTTCATATCATAATACACTTGAATTAGCGTTTCAAAGCATGTCAAATTAAGAAGCAGTTTTAAGACCAGACTATGGGCTGTGATATATTGTGATAGACATCTCTCTGTAGTCTGTAAAATAGTTGATAGATTATTTGAATTAGAGAATGATTGTCAGTTGTGTTGGATGCAACTTTCTCAGAGGTGCATCTTTATTTTGGGTGGACTACACAGTTCTGAAAAAGAAAAAGACAGCATCAAATGTCGTTTCTTGCCCTACTGGTAGTTTTACATTAGTCATTAGTTGATGAGTTGAGTTTGAGTTGAGTTTGTCCATTTTGTAGGTGAAGGGACTTTTTTTTTTTTTCTTTTTTTTTTTTTTTTCAGTGATACAGGTTGTGACTGACACACACTCTCATGCACATATGTCTCCTTTAAACCAGCTTCCCAAGTTTACATGTCTAAAAATACAACTCCTTCACGCACTTTGACTAAAGATGCATTATTCAGCGCCTCTGCAGAGTAATTAAATCTTAATCAGGGATGGGCTCCTGTCCTCATGGAGGCGTGTCTGTGTGTGTGTTTGTTCACATTTGTTTGTGTGTGTGTGTTCATGAGCACACTGTCCCGCAGTCCACTGGAGCTTTTCTGACTCATGTGGTGCGAGACGATTTAAGAAGTCCACCTCTCCGCTGAAGTAAAAGGTTCAGAAGTTGGACGAGGTTAAACTTCAGTGCTCCCACCCTCAGTTCAGGTGATGTGAGGGTTATTTATTCTACCCAAACTGGATCTCATCTTGCACTATTAGTTTCAGTTTTTTTCCTGTCGAATTTAAAAATTGCGTGGGTGTTTTCACGCTCTGTCCTGGTGAGGCAGTTTCAGTGGGACTTTCACAACACTGCATACTACTGCCAAAGTGTCATCACATCAGCAACACTGGTCTTGAGCTTGGAGTTGGTCGTAATAGTTTTTTGATTGTAATGTGCTTTCCCCCAGAAGTACTAATAGTGAAGTTAATAAAATCAAAATGCAAACAGTCAGGACTGAAAAATATGGTTTCTAATAATGCCGTGGTGATTATGAGTAGAGCCGGGTATTGAACCTCAATACTTTTATCTAGGCCTAAACAGAATGTATCAGTGCACTGAGTATCGAAAAAACTGACATCAAATGTCTGGTCAGATTTTTTTTTTATCTTGTTGTAACTTTTTTTTTGATCACATAGTTTCTAATTGAAATAAGTTCATGGGCGCGCTGGCAGCGTAGGAGTTATGGCGCTGGCCATGAATTGCACGGTTCTTGGTTTGAATCCTGCTGGTGACCTGCATATCTTTTCCCGTATCTCTCTCCCCTTGTTTTCTCAGCTTGGTAATGAAGGCATAAAATGCCTGAAGCCAGAACCAAACAACTACTTTTTGTCTTTTTTTTAGAGTCAGTTTTTATTTATGCATAGTTATTTAACAGTTAGAAAAAGTAGTTTGTAGTTTTCAGAAATATCAAAATGATCATTTACTAGCGCTGCAACTAAAGATTAATTTCATTATTGATTATTGTGCTGTTTATTTTCCTTGATCGGTTGTCTGGTCTTTATAATGTCAGAAAATATTTTTAAAAATGTCTGTTGAAATTTCCCAAAGTTACGTCTTCTGATGGCTTGTTTTGTTTGACCGTATTTTTGCTAAAAAAATGACAAAAAAGAATAATTAAATGAACGAATCAACTAATTGTTGCAGCTCTAATTTGTGCCATAACTCAGGTACCATACAAAATCGTTTGGGTTACTTGACTAGATACCTTTGTCTTAAATCAGAAATGTTTCTTTAAATTATTTGCATTTATTAACTTCTTACCTTCAAAAATCTGGATGGAATTGCAACTAAAGCTGAGTGACTGACTGAAAAATGATCTGTAAAAACGAGTTCCCTAATTTCAAGTAAGATTGTGATTGCAGTGATTTGCAGCTGCCCTTGTGATGGCGTTTTCCCACATACATACTAAGGTTTCATTAAGTGCTATGAATGTCACAGTTTATATTAGCAAGTAAATAAAGTTAATTCTCATATTGACTGAGCAGTGATGTTGCTTGGCGTGTTTTTTTGCCTAAACTGAGTCGTCATAATCCATCTGGACTGTGCTTGCCTAAAGGGTTGTAATGTGTTTTTAATTAAAGCACTGTTGCTTTGTTTCATTCCCTAGTGAATTATTAATTTTGTAGATTTTCTTAATTTAACGAATCCTTTTTGTAGCCTGTGAAATTTTCGTCACCCCCATGTAGCTGAAATGGTTTGACCCCACAATACATGATACACACTACACATGTAGCCTCCTGTCCTGTGCCTTCAATGTTTTGTGCTGACATCGTGCCCATGCTTGCATCTTAAACTAAGCAGATAATGTGTTGACTCTGCTCCTTTCTCCAAGGCCTTCGCTCTGCGGAATATTTGGTCTCTGGTGTAATCCCTGGTTGCTCTTGTCCTTATGAGAATGACCCTGAAGTTCAGCTTGGCTGTTACTCATTTGCAGACACACACACACACACACACACACACACACACACACACACACACACACACCTCTCCTCACGCCCCACCACATCACATCCTCGCTCCAAGGTCTCCTCACCAGCAAGGACAGATTGGGCAGGTTTACTGTGCAGTGATTCAGGCTTCAGCTGTTTTCCATTCATGACTCTGATTACCTTGTCGAGCTTGGATGGGTAATGGCTCACTATGTATGATAATGTGCAATACACACTGAGTTGAAAACATGGTAAACTGGATGCTCTACTGTATTATGGATTGAAGCAGGGTATTTCTCATGAACTATGTCCTAGTCTGATCTAAGATTTTGTTCTGGTTAATCAACACTGTGATGAGTGGACACATTAATTTTGAGCTGTCTGATGTGATTCTTTTCTTTATTTCAACATATTTCATATTCTTGTTAATAGGGCTGCAGCTAATTATTTTTATTATCGATTAAACTTTTTGGCTGTAAAATGTCAGAAAAGGGTGGAAAAATAAAAAAATCCCCATTATAATTTTCAAGAACCCAAGGTGAAATCTTCAAATTGCTTCTTTTGTCTGACCAACAGTCAAAAACCCAAAGATATTCAGTTTACTATCACATGACAAAGAAAAAGCATCAAATCCTCACATTTTTGAAGCTAGAACCAGTAAACGTTTGGCATTTTTGCTTGAAAAATGGCTAAAACAATTAATTGTAGGGCTGCACATAATAATTATTTTCATCATCGATTTAATCTCTCAATTATTTTCTTGATTAGATGTTTAATCGATTAATTGTCTGGTCTATAACTTATGAAAAGTTATTAATTGGAGTAGGTTGAGACTGGCATTTATTTTTTAAATAAAAATATTGTCTTTAAAAACCAAAAAAAAAAAAAAAACCTCACAATTCATCTACAAATTTAAAAAACACTACGTAAAATCTTGGTATTTTCAATTACAGGTCAATAGTGGTAGTGGTGAAATAGTCAAATAACTAATTAGTTGATGGCCAGAAAATTAATAAGCAACTATTTTGATAATCAATTAATAAATATACTGTGAGCATGTAGGGAATTCACTTTTTTTTTTGCTGTGGCTGTACTCGTTGTATCACCTCGCAGTGTAACTAGCAGCATGCTCTGCCGTACAGGTTGAGAAGCAGCTCTTTACTGAACGGTGTTTCCCCTCTCTGCCTAAGGTGTGGGCGCTGGGCGCTTGCCAGACTGGGTGAAGTGATAGCTGAGAGGGAAACCTGCTGAGAAAAAACACCACCTGGGACTGCTGAGGAGGACCTCTGTGCAGGTGAGGACTGAGAGAGAGGAGCTAAATGTTTATACAGGGTTTTCACTGGAGTCAGGAATGTATAGAAAAGAATGTACACTATTTCCAGTACAGTACAGTTGTAAAACAAACAATGGTAAAGTTCAAAACACGTGCATAAGCAACAGAACAGAGGACCTGGGAAACTTGGCATTACACAGAAGTTTAGAGTATAACTTTAAATTGTAAATTTGCTTGTGACATGACTTTGCATGCTGTTCTCCTATTTCAACTCTCCTCAGTAGTTTCACATTGAGAAACGTCAACAGCTTGCACTGAGGGAGCAAGGAGAATATTAAAAAGTATGCACTGTCAAAACAAAATTATGTGTGAAGTGAAGACCGACTTAGCCCACATGAAAATATTAGCACTTTTATGTTTTAACTAAGCTCCTAAGAGAGACTTAGCAGGACAGATTTTAGTTGCTACTACAATGCAAAACAATGCAGACTGGATCTTATTGATAACAAAATGATATCCATTCTCCTTTCTTAACCATTTTTTTTTTTTAATGAAATGAAAACAAATGAGAAATTACATGATAAATTAGGAAAAAAAGTAACCACAGTACTATTCAAAGGTGGCTAAACTTCAGCTATTAAATTATGCACCATCACCGGTGGGTGTGTCATTGGCAGCTGAAACAACTAGTTGATCAGAGATCAGACAGAGAAAGACGGAGAAAACTATTTTGATATTCAGTTTATTGTTTCAAACAACAAAATGACATTGTATGGTTTTTCTTCTCAAATGCGAAGATTTGCTGTTCTTTTTGTTTTTCCCCAGTTTTAAAACGTCACATTGGATCTGGGAATTTGGACTGCTGGTCAGACAAAGCAGTTGAAACTAAGATGTGATCTTGGGCATGAGCATTTTTTTAAACCACGTGATTGGTTAATCGAGAGATTAATCAATAATAAAAATAACTGTTAGTTGCAGCCCTAATATCATCATTTAAATTTTGCTGCAACAGATATTGAAATAACAAAATCTCTTATTGGATCAAGGGGAATAGAAAAGAAGCACTGAAACCTTCCCTGAAACCTTAGTATGAAGACCTTTTTGACATGTTCATATCCTGGTTGACACCTTGTTACAGTATTCCAGATCAGTTAGTTCAGTCAGGAATACTTTTTGACCATACATGTACTTCCCTTTTATTATCAGTGTGACCCCACAGTGATCACAAAAGACAGGACTGCTTGGGAAGGAAACGAGAAGTAAGAGTGAAAGAGAGTTAGAGGGGATATTTCTACTTAAACAAATCTTATTAAAGTGAGTAGAGGACAAAAATATCAAAAAGGAGATATGATTCAGGGCGTTGGAGACATCTGCCTACACTATGGAAATATAAATGCATTTGGTATTGAGGACACATTCTTAATGCTTCTAGGTTCACACGGCCGTCGGCAGGGTGGAGCTTCCTGACCCATGGAGAACTACTTCCAGGCCGAGGCCTTCAACCTGGACAAGGTGCTGGACGAGTTCGAGCAGAACGAAGGTGAGCTACTGCGTGAGATTTAATAAATGTGGAGATGAAAAAGTGACAAACAATGAGTCATTGTGCTTGAGAAAAGACGGATGTGACAAGGTGCATGGAATTGAAGTTTCAGAACAGGTTAGGATGCCATTACATAACCCATGAGTAAATCACCAAGGTGTCAGATCAACCACCGCCCTATGAGTTTGAGGAACATTTACAAGTGGTAATGGAAGGTGTGCAGAGAGGGAATAGGACTAATTGTATTTTCCATTTCCCTTGGGGTTGTGTGAAACTGTGTAATTGGTGCAAGGCAAGAGTGTTGTCTTTTTTTCACCCTTAATGCTCACAATAGTTAAAGAAATTGTAATAAGGCCTTTTTGAAAATGGTTCCACAGAGTTTATTTATGGTAATTGTAAAATAAACACTGCATTACTGAGCTGTGTATCTGCAGACTCCAAGCTTTCCAGTATAAATGATCAGACTATTTTAGAAGGAGGACTGTTCTTTTTCTGGATTTATCGTAGATGACCCCAGAAAAATGCCAGTTCTGCTGAAACACACAAACAGAATGTATTTTGATAGTGCCGTGAGCTCAGTTTGTATTTTGGCTGAGTGATTATCTGCATGTCCTCTGCCAGCTTGGCAGATTAACTGTGTGTGTGTGTGCGTGCATGTGCGCGTGCGTGCGTGTGTGCGTGCGTGTTTGAACCAAATACAGCGCCTACTAAAACAGCTTAGCATGAATTCCAGTGGAGGGAAAACAGTGCTATACAGTAGCTGACCTGGCTGCGTGAGAAAGTTGTTTTGAATAAATGTTATAAGAATTTCCACTAGTATTACACAGCATTCATGTGTCAGCTTGACTGATGGCTCCCAGGGGTGGCCGAGTCGTTTGGCCCACTTTCTCAGAATTTCCCAGTCCATCCACGCGCTAATTTCCCACTCCATGCCAACCTAATTTCTCAATTTGTCCCCTGGTCTGTTCTGCCATTTTTAGCTCTTTCGATCACCTGGGAGCGTGTATCTTCGTATCAGTTCTCTGTGGCAGTTCATTTGAGGTTTCCTGTCTTGCTGTTGAGGATCATGATCTTTTTGCTGGTAGCCACTTCCTCCTGTTTTCTGTTTCATGTCTTAAATGTGATTATAAACCTGCAAGCAGTCCAGAAAATGAGGGTAAGATGTTCTGACCTACTGTAAGATATACTGTTAGTTACAGCCCTGATTGGATAAATTGATTTGTTTTCACTTAAAAAGACCAAGGTCATGATAATTAAGGCAAAGTGAGTTCCATGTAATTCTTTGTTTTCCTTTCTTCTGTTTCTTCTAGATGAGACAGACACTCCTATTCTCTCGGATTCCAAGTGGACCCAGATCCTGGCCCCGCCAGCCCACCTGCTCTCTTTGAACCCCGCCCTGGCCCACGCAGACCTCAGCCCCCGGGAGAGTCCGCTGCCCTTTAAGACCCTCCCAGACTCCTCTTCCAGCGTCTCCCCGGGGGCCGACCCTAAAAGACATCCCAGTCCTGAACTTCCAACCTGGGTAGAAGAGAGGCCAGCAGACGTCCACAGCCCACCACTCCCACAGCCCAACATCGGCAAACTGGTGGGGACCGACGACCTCTCGCCGCCCCCTGTGACGGCATGTAGTGCCGTGGAGAATGGTTGCCCTGCAAGCCCACAACATGATGGGCTGAGGGAGGAGATAAGTTCTCCTCCAGACAACCAGGCTGGTGCTTCTGACCAGACGGTTAAATCTCATCAGGAGGAGAGAGCTACCTCAGCAGGACGAGGAAGCTCCACTGTCAGTCACACTCACTTTACCTTTGAGCTCGGATTAGGACAAGAAGAAGCTCCGTCTGAGAAGATTCTTCCAAATGTGGAACCAACAGCACAAATTGGAGAAAGTATCCAAGAGGAGGCCAGTATAGCTGTTTTACAGGACTGTGGTCAAGACAGACAAACTGCAAACTCAAAAGAGGACCAGGGAGACAGTCCCCTAAATGGGGGGAGAGACGGTCAGGCTGATAGTGAGGCAGAGGAGAATGGCATGTCTCCTCCTGACCCGGTCGGAGTGGAAAAGGAGAGCAGATGTGGTCCAGAGGGACAGATAGAAGAGTTCCTCCGAATAACCAGCCTTCCTAATGGTTTAGAGCAGGAGAGGAGTAGTCATTCCAAGCTGAAAGAGACAGAAGAGAAAGAGGAAGAGGAGGGTTTTTCTCCCTCTCCTGTCCCCTCCAAAGAGGACTCTGTGCTGGAGGAGAAAGAGATGGAGGAGAGCAAGCAGGAGAGCATCGATGGAGGAGCAATGGGGTCAGGTAGCATCCAACCAAAACTCAACAACAACCGGCTGCAGCCGGTCAGTGTTCCCTATGGAGGGGCAAGGCCGAAGCAGCCGGTCAGCCTCAAACTCCAGATTCCACAGCCGCTGTCGGGCCAGGTCCAAAACCAGCTTGGCCCGTCCACTGTCAGCAAGAACAAGAACCTTGAGAACCAGTGTCGGAGAGGGACACCATCTGAAACAACGCTCAGTGGGACTGATCAGACTGCAGTCGGGGTGAACGGAGATAGTGTTGTCCACTCTCCTTCCCTGATGCCTTCAGAGAGCCCAGACAATGACCTCCAGGCAGGCCAACAGGGTGCTCTTTGCAAGAAACCTGCCAGCTCCCTGGGAGAGGTTGCCCCTGTGTGGGTGCCCGACTCCCAGGCTCCTGTCTGTATGAAATGTGATGTCAAGTTCACCTTCACCAAGAGGAGGCACCACTGCAGGGCCTGTGGCAAGGTTAGAGGAGTGCTAGAGCTGCTTTTAAAGGGAATATCCAAAAAACACATTTTTTTTTAAACTTTATTTTTTAGATTAATCTCATGATAAGTAACCAAAAGCAGACAATTTGCTGTCACTGAAATATTTCCAGTAGCTACATTTATAATGCGAACGAGTTTATTAGTACAGCACCTTTTAAACACAGGGAGAATCTAAAGAGCTTTACACGAGGCAGAGAAATGCATCGAGACAACATTTTAAAACACAATAAAATAGTTTTTAAAAAATGTACTATCTAAATCATCAATAGTAAAGGTCAATTTTTTTGGGGGTCTTTCCTTGAGAATAAAAGAAATGCTTCAGAAAAAGCCAGGGTTGAGATTTGTGCTCCTACAGTAGTCTGTACAGGCTAATAGACCAGAAGTTTTATTAGATTTAGAGTAAGATGAATGACATCAAAAAACTGTGGCTGAATGATGCTAACTTATGTTAACCTGTCAGTGATGCCAGGCTAAGTGGGTAAACCAAGAACTTGCATTACAACATTTCAGCAGAAAGGAACCCTAGAATGCTCTCAATATCACATACTGGAGACCTATTGCAGTTTGTGAGTATGTTGGATGATGCAGTTGTATTTCCTTTTACATTTCTCCGCAATATATTTGAAATTTAAAGATTCAGCTGATGCCTTTATGCCGGATTTCTCAGGAGTGAGTAACCTTTTACTGTATGGCTCTTATCTGGAATCATGAATGTTTTGGGGGAGTGGTGCCATGACATAGTCAGAAAAAAAATACACTTTTTTTAATAAAACAGGATAAGTATGTGCTGAAGGAAAGGCAAAATTTATTTCCGAAATTATTTTTCTCAGGTTTTTCATACACTGCAAATTTTACAGAATAATATTTCATCAGTGACTTATAGAAGCTTTGTTGGACTCGCTGGAGTAATGAGGTAAATTAAATGCAGTGCTCTGATAGATGAGTTCTTTTTTTTTTTTTTTTTTTAGGCCCTTCTTTGCAGATAAACTCAGTGGGTGGGCAGGTAGCTTTCTAGCATCATGACCACCCACACATGCAGCAGGGCATGTGCACAGTGCTTTAAAGTGAAGATGTGGTCGCTGACACTGCACTGGAAAATCGCCGGACTGCTACTTCATTTCCCATGGTGGTAAACAAACACACACCCTGCCACTTGAGCAGGGAGGAGCTGGCACTGCAGTAATACTGACACCAGCACAGGGTCCGCAAAAACAATAGACACAGATCCATAAAAACCAGCTTATGATGGTGCTGTTAGGCTCTGGAATTAAAAGGATGCTCCACCCTCAGTCTGATCATTTACTAAATACATGTTACTGGATAATGATGTGTAATGAAGTGCTAATGCACTGAAAGTGAAGATCCTTGTACACAGCTGCAGCTCGTTGAAGCGCTGGCTAAGTACAGGAATTCAAGGTGCATAAAATGGTACATTTGCTCCACAGTTAATCAGAACTTCTTTTCAAGTATTCTCCTTTTAAAATCTTTACAGTAAATGTGAAGTCATTTTGGGAAAATGTCATGAAGCTATGTCCAGGGTGCTTTTTCTTTTGTAGGAATATGGCACAAATGATATGTTTCTGTGTGTCTGCTCGTTATTTTTAAGGTGTTCTGTGCGACGTGCTGCAGTCTGAAGTGTAGACTAACGTACATGGACAGGAAGGAGGCCCGTGTCTGTGTCACCTGTCATTCTGCTCTGACGAGTGGTGAGCATCATTGCAAGTAGAAAGTTAGTTCTTTCCAGCTGATATGTGACATTTATATGTGCCCTTTGTATATAGAAATGAAACTGATGAGACCTTTCCCTTTTTAAAAAAGATTTTCAATCACTGAAAATTTGAGCAGAAGAAGGCAAAGGTACATTAATACAAAAAAGAAAGAAATACTCGTTTTTTTTTTTTTTTTTGTCCCTTTAGTGTAAAAAAAAAAAAATACTGAAGGTGTTGGTTTTGATCAAACCATGGTAAAGCTTAACCAACAGTATGTGTGGCTGTTCAGAACCAAAACATACCACTGTTGTCGACAGAAATATGTTATTTTTAACAGAAAAAGTGTTGCAGCTCTGTTTTTTTCTACTCCATACACACGTAGAGAATTATATATAATATGGTAATCGGGCACAGCTACTGTATGAATAGACCTTTTTCATAGCTCAGTTTGACATGCCATACCAGGAAAAGCACCGATGCAGTTCATTACAACTGCATTTCATTTACAAGAATGGCTTACTGGGCTACTTACTGGACCAGAGCCCTCATTAATGACATTAGTTATACATGTGATTGTCATACTGTGACAAGCCAAAATGTCTGCTATGAATAAGGTCCATTAATTTTAAAAGATAAAACACTATATGCTAATACTATTAATAATGGCAAATATTGGCTTTAAAAAACATGTGAAAAATGTCTATCTGTTTTGTTTGAGTAATGCTTTTATTACCAATATATCTCTGCGTGTAGAACTGGCAATTTTTATATTTATTTATATAAACCCCCCTCCCCAAAAAAAAAACTTAGACATCCAGCACCTGTTTACATGTAGAATTTGATATATTGCTTACAAGAGAGACTTGTCTGAGTCTGTGTAGTTTTTAGACCTTCGACACACACAGACACATTTTTCCTAACTGATCCTAATGACATGTTCTGTCTGCCAGCCCAATCATGGGAGACACCGGCGACGGGAAGCAACCAGAGTCCGAACCCCAACAACCCAGCAGAGTACTGCTCCACAATCCCCCCTCTGCAGCAGGCTCAGGCTTCTGGGGTACTCAGCTCCCCTCCTCCCACCGTCATGGTGCCTGTGGGAGTCCTGAAACAGCCTGGCAACGAGGGTACGACCTTTACCAAGCATAGAAATACTCTTAGCACTTTATTTTTCACCTTTTACAGTGACATTCTGTCCCCATTCCTTTTTTTTCTTTTTTTCTTTTTTTTTTTTTTTAGTCTTGAGAATGGTTTGCAGTTTTAACATGTAAGCTTGTGGTGGTTCACTGTGCCTGTGTCTGCCTGAGTGTGGGCATTCAACTAAGACATTCAGATAAAATTTAATTTTGTGATTCTCACGTTTAGGGTCCCTCTCACGTGAGCAGAGGAGGGTGTGGTTCGCTGATGGGGTCCTACCTAATGGAGACACAGCAGAGTCCCCCAAACCTCCGACCTCCAGTCAAGCTCCGTCCCAGTCATTGGCCATCTCCACGTGTTCAAACAAATCCTCCACTTCTGATTCCTCAGAGGTAGGCCTGGCACGAAAAAAACATTCACCCAGAGCTAATGCTATTAGGTTAGTGTGTACGGTCGTATTAGCTGAAAGAAGCCACAAAGAACTCTTTCTGTGGGACTCTTGGTGGTTTACTGGCTGGGTCATGGGCTGTAATACACAGGCAGTAAACAGGGTTCAAAAGAAACATTCCTTGTTTGCATAATCAGAATTACAAATCCCAACAGACTGAAATGCTCAAAGCTAGAATGTCCTGTACTAGATTCACTGTAATCCAACATAAGTGACCGCTACGTTAAAGTTTGCCTCACAGCACTTAACAGAACAGCAAGATGTGTACGGTTGTTTCTGAGGTTGTGCCCCGCACTCATTGGACCTGAATGCCAACAGTGAGGATGATTCATGGCCTGTTGAACAGATTGGTTGTTGAAACTTTTAAGTGGCCTTGTGCGAGATGGCCTGCTGATGCTATGCAGACACAACTTGGGTATAAAATCAGACTTTCACAATGTGAAAGTCATACTGGCATGAACTCTATATTACATGGATTTGAATTTACTGCCAAAGGTTTTGCTCAATTCGCTTTCGTAACATGAC
Organism: Xiphias gladius; assembly: GCF_016859285.1. NCBI lineage: Eukaryota > Metazoa > Chordata > Actinopteri > Istiophoriformes > Xiphiidae > Xiphias > Xiphias gladius. The sequence continues at coordinate 22,206,218 of NC_053413.1, read as the reverse complement.
CAGAGGCACTAAAAAAGTGTTGAGCCATTGATATACAGGGGCTCTTACTATGCTTTTCCAGCTGTTTTCATGGTTTAGCACCTTAATAATATATCAAATAAAAGTGACTTGAAGGCAAAAGTGACAGAACATTCAGTTCAGACCAGTAGCAATGTTAAAAGGGCGCTCAATTCATTTTCATGTTAAAATCAATTTACTAGTCAAAGCGAGTTCTACTCAGTCTGTGAAAACAGTTGTGTGATGTCTTCTGTGGCTCTGGAGGAGCTTTATCAAAACAAAGAAAATTCCTCAAGTGACATCACTTAAGTAACCTCATTTTGGTCTTGGAGAGGACAAATTTATAACAGAAAGCTTACATTACGAACTGATTGCGATTTTGTTTCCACCAACTCCTGAGGGAAATAATTGTCATTTGTGCTTATGGTACAATTTTTTTTTTTTTTTTTTTTTTTTTACAACCAAACTTGACAGTGTAGAACGGCCTTCTAACATTTCTGTTAAATTAAATTACATAAAACACTGGTAACAGTGTTGGTTACTTAATTAAACTGGGGTAATTAAGAAGCTAGACAGTGATGGCTCTGTATTCTCTCATTTTTTTTATCCTAACATATGTACATTATTTTGGAGAAAACAGTTGAGACAGCGGACTTGTGATGGTACCTTTTCCATACAGTACCCAGAAGTGCACATTTGACTGTGATTATAGGTGCTGATTGCAGATTTGGCTGCACCTTGTACTTATTACACCATGTCTCCATATTCGCAGCCAGAAACAAGCTCTTTAATTCTGTGGCTGTACAATTACATCTCACTGTGTGTTATAACCTACAGTACATCTAACCCTGCACCCCCACCCCTCCTCTCCACCCGCAGGCAGCCCATACACCTGCTGCCCCGGTGGGCAGTCCCGTGGGCAGCTCCCTCAGTCTCATTCCGGAGGACGGGCTCCCTCCCATCCTCATCTCCACCGGAGTCAAAGGAGGTACGGGAGGCCACATCACAGGTGCTTGCCCTCATCCTCACCATTCTGCTGCCTCCTCATTGCTCCGTCAGCTGCTGTGTTTGTGCTTGTTAAGTGTGTTTCTCATGTGCTTTATATCACGGCTCATGTTACAACCACCCATTGCCAACAAGAGAAAGGGGAGGGTTTGTTCATGTGAATGCTGTGATGATGTTTTGAATCATTTCAGGGGTCTCTAGCCGTTCTTAACTCGGTCTGATAATCATTTCCCTCTCCTACCTCACTTGCAACTTTTCCATCTCCACCCCCCCCCACACACTCTGACACCTCCACCCTTTCGCCTCCTCCGTTCTCTTTGTCTATTTATCTAACTTAACCTCAACTCCTCCCTTCCTCCACTCTTGTCTCCTCCTTTTGCCCCACCCTAACACACCTGCAGACTATGCAGTGGAGGAGAGGCCGTCGGAGATCGTCCTCATGCAGCAGCTGGAGGAGGGAGGCCCAGACCCCCTGGTGTTCGTGCTCAATGCTAACCTGCTCGCCATGGTCAAGCTTGTCAACTGTGAGTTTCCCAACTGGTGCCTTTTCTACCATTTCAGGCACTGATTTGGGGGCATTTGGAAAGCATTAAAATTGTTTTGGGAGGAGGAGTAATGACTGTGAAGTCCTGCTTTTACAATTTAGAAGTTCATGATGGTCCAAGGAAAATAAAAAAACACATATTTGTACGGTATACATTTTTTATCACGCCTCATTTAGTTTTTCCTTTTTCTTGTGGATTACTGAGTAGCCATATCCAATTAACCCAAAATTCTGATTTAAAAAAAAAAAAAAAAAGAGAAAATTTTCTCCTTTTTTGTCTTTTTTTTTTTTTTTTGCCTGTAGTTTTTTTTTTTAATATAACCCCTTTCAGACCCAGAATACGTCACACTGCTGGGTTCATCAGGCTGTTTATTTGCTTTTTCACATTGAAACAAAGCAGTCTGTTATATAAATGCTTGTTACAGCTTCATTCAGACATGACAGGACCATTACAGAAAATATTTGGCTTCTCGTCACTGCTAAGATCTGTTGTGAATTTTTAATGATATGAAAGAGGAGTGTATTTTAAAACCTATTCTGCTGTTGAAGCCTGAACAGTGTGGGTCTGAAAGATGCTCTTTCACTGTTTCCCACAGTCAATTCACTAATTAATAAAGTTTCAGTTTAATTGATCATTTTATTATGCAATTCTACTGCCTAATGTACATCTTCAACAGTGCACAAGCACAAAGTGACAAGATGTTAAGTTGGGACTCACATTAATTCCTGTTTGCTCATGTCCTTTATCTGAAGCATTTTTTTTTAGATATTATTTGAAAATTGAAAATAGAAACAGCTGGTGTAATTATTGCTGTAGGTGTACAAGGTACCAGCACTGTGACGGGGGTAAAAAAGTCACTTTCAAAGACTGATCTGACATGAGAAGAAAAGTTTCAACTGGCTAATTTAGTATTTTGTGGTTTATTGAAGTAAGTTTTTCTCATTGTGCAAAGGAGATGATATTTGAGTAGTAAATTTATAGAGCGGAACAAGACATTTAATGCATTTAATCTTTCTTTGCTGTATTTAATCTTGTGCTGCTGTCCGCTTTTTTGTTAACGTAACAGCATTCAATTCAGACTTGTGCCATGTTGGAAGTATCACGACTAGGTCATAGACTTGGTGCTTACTAAATTTTAGTTTAGTTTTTTTCTTTTAGTTTTGTTTAGTTTGTCAGTTTAGTTGTCTATCTGCAAAATGTCAAGGATAACACAGTGAAGTCCAGGATTTATTTCTGTTGTAGTCCTTGATGTAGAGACAGCACTGATGCAGGAGTCCAGGTGCCTAAGAAACATCATACAAACAGCAAATCCATACAACAAATACATTATAAATCATCAACAATAAAATCAGTCCAGACCTCTGCTCTCTCTACCCACAGATGTAAACCGGAAGTGCTGGTATGTGACGACTAAAGGCATGCATGCCGTCGGCCAGGCAGAGGTGGTCATTCTGCTCCAGTGTCTCCCTGATGAGAAGACCATCCCTAAAGACATCTTCACCCACTTTGTGCAGCTCTACCAAGAGGCCCTCAGCGGTAAGAACATGACCAGTAGCTCCAACAGGAGGCTCACTGTGAAACTGTTCCACCTCCACCATGGGCCACTCTTGGGTTAGATAGCAGCTCATTACTAGTTGTGTATCGAGGTCCACAGGGGAGTCCACCGGTCTCAGTCAGGTGCTGTCCAGTTAAAAATGAGCTAACCCGAACTTGATGCAGTATAATGCAAGGGGAAATTGTTCCAGTTCTACTTTTTGTTCCATAGAGACAACAGGTGCACCAAGTTGTCCTCTATTTAGAAACTAGGTTACTGTTCACCACTGCTGAATTGTGTCTCAGCCTTTTTCATGAAAAATGGTCCGAACATTAGCGTCCTGCTGTCAGGTTGCCTCCCTCCAGGCCTGACACCTCACCACCGCTTGTCTTGCGTTTTTAACTCCATATGCTGCAGAGCAAATACAACTAATATCGGATGACTTTGATGGCTTGCTCCCCTCAGGCTGTTTCCTTTTTCATATTCACACTAGAGCAGTTTCAGGCTGGTGGAAAGGAGCCATCTTGTGTGTGTCATTCCTCATTAAGTCGCAGTCAGTCAGGACTCGAGAAGAAGTGCTGGCTGTAGCGAGTCCCAGCCACTGAGCTTTGTCCTGTCATCAGGGTTATTGTGTTAGGTGGCATCCAAAGCCAGTGATCCCTCCCATGGATAATTAGTAACACGAACCCTTTGTGGGTAATATGAGGTTGAAGGGTGAGCAGGCAAATTTTTATTCACTATTGTAGACCTTAATACAGACTAAGCAAGGCTCCTTATCCACACAGTAATCCCAGCAATACACTGAAAGCCTCTGCCTTTCATATCTATCTCCCGTTTCAGAGGATGAGAAGCTTTTTTTCTCTCAATTTATTTTCTCCTTTTGCTTCGCATTTGTGTTCATTTTCAGCCCTGGTGTTTTCTTCTATTTCATCCTTTCATTTTTAATCCTATCTCCTTCATCTCATTCTTTGCTTTTTATGCTTTGTGCCCCCAAACACCAACCCCTCCTCCTCGTCATATCTCCTGTATCAATAACCTCTCCTTTCTCTCTCCTCTTCTTTCTCATCCTTCAAAGGCAACGTGTTGAGCCACCTGAGTCACTCCTTCTTCACGCAGAGCTTCCTGGGCAGTAAGGAGCATGGCGGCTTCCTCTATATCAGCCCCTCCTTCCAGTCATTGCAGGACCTCCTGCTACCAAACCCGCCTTACCTCTTCGGCATCCTGATCCAGAAGTGGGAGACGCCCTGGGCCAAGGTCTTCCCCATCCGGCTCATGCTGCGGCTGGGCGCAGAGTATCGATGTGAGTTTGAACTCCTGGTGTTCACACTATATATTGTAGTAATAGTAATCGGGGAATTATAATTTGATGATGTAATTTAAGGTTATTCTAAGGTGTTGACACATAGTTTAAGTTCCCATTTGGTTTTATTATCCATAAACGGAATTAATTTGGTCATAAGTGCAGAAATCTTCAGGCACAACAGGAGCAGTCCATAAAACAGTACACACATCAAACCTCATGGTCCATTTGGAAGCTCTTCTGGAGTTTTCAGTCATATCAAATGATATTCTTCAGCATATGGATTTTCAGTTTTATTTGGTATTTTCTGAACATTGCCCAGCAGGATTGTAGGTAGTTTTTTTTTTTTTTTTGGGGGGGGGGGGTTGTCTCTAGTTCTGTCTCTGACTCCAAGGTCCACCTCATCTCTGGGGGCTGGGTAAGGTTTGAAATTTTTCGATATTAGTCAGATTCACAATTGATGCCAGAACCTTTTTAGATACCTTACCTTACTTTAACAAATACAAACAAAGAAAAAAAGGGAGAGATGTATAATGTACAAGAAGGAAAAAATCCAATGTCTCATGAAGAGAGAGTGAGGACGCTTTTTATTATTAGCTCTATCTCTGCAACAGTCCTGTGGTAAAGTAGTTTCTCCTCTGTTAATGTACAATCACATTAGTCTTTCTTTCAAAAAAAATTTCTCACACACAGCCCCAAAAAAGGATTTGGTGTCATGTTTCTGATGTGGATAATGCATAAGTATTGATCCCAATGATCCCAAACTGAAATCAATCTGTGAGAGCAATGCTGCAGTTCGCAGTGCGGTGTAATGTTGCACTAAACATGATTATAAAACATGCTAAATTACAGTTTCTATTGGCTTACTGAGCACATTTGAACAAAACTTTGAACTGCATGTTTGTCGGGGCAGGAAGTACACACTTGATTTGTGGGTGTAAACTCAAGTGGATGGGAGATGGTTCGTAATGTAACCCTACATTTACCTTGACATCAATTGAATACATGTAAGAGTAAGGTTACTTTAAAAAAAAAAAAAAAAAAGGACGGAGGGGAATTGTCCTAGTGTCAAACTTTCAGCTTCACTTTAAAACCATCATCAGGAGCAGTTTGGTTTCAGGGAACAACAGCAAAAAAGATACTAGTGGTGCCAGCTGATTTCATGAATTACCTGTGTGGCAAAAACAGAGCCTCGGATTCAAGGTAAGTTAGCAACCTGTGTCAGATATCGCAATTTTCTTAATATTTCAGTTAACAAAGACAACAAATTTTTGTCAAACACTACAACCAAAACATCACAAAGTTAAATTTGGTGAAAGGCAGAGCAGAGAGCGTGAGTATCCTCTAATGGTTTGATGGTTTCTTATAGTTAAATATTAAGACCCAGACTGATCTAGAGAGCTTACTATGTCAGTTGTCAGATGAAGCCTGTAGACCTCCTGCCAACCGGCTCTTATACATTTCTCACAGCTTTCCACATGATCCAGGAAGGCTTGTGTGGGGTTTTTATCGGAGAGGTTCCTCTCCACCAAATCCCCGTCTCTCACAGCCAGACCTGCCAGCGTGGAGCGCCGCCTGGCTTCGTTAAGCCTCTTGCCTGCTTCCAGCGAACACGGATAGAATACATTAACAAAGCCACGTACAGCTGAAGGTCTTAAACACAAAATTGTTAGCATTACCACGAATTAATCCACCGCGCAATCGGTGCAGTTCTCTGCGGTCTCACCTCTTACATTAAGCAGTGACCAGCAGAAGGTTGGGAGGGTTGTGAGCATAAGAATCCCAGCTGAAGCGCAGTTTCGGGCTGAGATTCATTTTTATTGCTAATGAGAGTTTGTGGCGAGATCTTGTATCCAGCTGTTAGCTGAGATAAGTCTAAAAATAGTATTCTAAGGAGCTTTGGTTGCTGGAGAAAAAAAACAGCCTTATTTTTCACTTGTGGATTAGGAGCGTTCCTCCTAACTGCAGGCGCGGTTCACTATATTTGATGTTAGTGTGTGGGGTCTGTTGTTCAGTTCATGTGCACTTATGAGTGATGAGGATGGGAAAACACAAAATGCAAGTTGTGCAGTTAATAAAAATGTTAAAATTCTCCCCTACAGAACAAAAATGACCCCTGATATAATAAGTTAGTGAAACAAAATAATAAAAACAAACAAGAAATACTATAATAACAACAGACTAAGAATTAAAAGTAAATCAAAATATCCTTCTCAGTGACCACATTTCTGCTACTTATTATAGTCAATGCCGAAGCGAAAACCCTGAAATCGTTTCCACATTGGCTCTGTTCTGCTGTGAATGAGCGAGACAGTAGATGAACAATAATAACTGGCCCTGAGATTACAAATATAATCACAGGGACCAATAAAAACACATCAGTGACAATACATTTCCACTGTGCATTTATCAGTAACTAAGCCATTTTGTGTTACAGTTTACCCGTGTCCGCTGTTCAGTGTTCGCTTCAGAAAACCACTCTTCGGAGAGACAGGTCACACTATCATGAACCTGCTTGCTGTAAGTGCTTTGTTTTCTCCAGTGTTCTGTTGTTGTTTTTCAACAACATATATCAGAGCTCTTCAACCTTGAAAATAAATATCACCTGTAATACAGTTTCCAACATTTAAGCATGTAATGTCTGTAGAAAGATGATTTTATCAAATAAGGTTGTCACTTATTCCAGTGCCTTGATTTTGTTTTTCTTTTCGTATTATTAGTCATTTTTTTAAAATTAGTTCATTTTCCCAAAATTGCAAACATCTAATTGAAAACCAAGTGTCCTTTTATTTCCATTTATTTGGACTCTTTTTTTTTTGTTTGTTTTGTTTTTTTGTTTGTTGTTGTTTTTCCATCCCTGTTGTAGGACTTTCGTAACTACCAGTACACGCTACCGGTGGTCAAAGGGCTGGTTGTGGACATGGAAGTGAGGAAGACGAGCATAAAGATCCCCAGTAATCGCTACAATGAGGTGAGCGTCCTGCATGTGGTGTCTCTATTAACGACACCACATACTGCTTTCACACCCGTAGTTTGGTATAACTCTTATAAACTGAGGAAAAAAAGTTAATATATTGTTGCCTTTTTTTTTTTTTAAACAAATAATAGCTTTTAACATGAAGCTTTACGGACTATCAGGTAACTCATTCGTCAGACGGTTTTGGTGACTGTCGCCCTACATCATCAGTGCTACATGATCCACGTGGGGAGATCAAATTCTTCATGCTGCACTTGACCAAACTTGATGTGTGTACTTGTGTTCTCTGGTGTTAACAAAGGGCTCATTAGGAAATAACTGATAATGAATATTATTACTCGGATTTATGCGTTGTGGCATCACTCACCTCAAAACAGACATCCAAATGTGGTTATTTTAAACCTATAACAGTTTCTCAATGGATTTTTTTTATTTTTATTTTTTTTAGAAAATTGACTATATTATGAAAAACTATACTCAGTTGTCAGTTTATTAGGTACACCTAACTAAAACTAATGCAATCTAATATAGCAGTCCTGCAATTAATCCCTACCCTCATGAAGGTTATAATGTTCAGTTTTTGTTGAAACAGTTTTACAAAGACGTTGATTCAACCGTGAGATCATTTTTGGTCGATGTAGTTTGTGGTGCTGTTGAATTGTATTGCGTTATACAGAGAGGTGTTTCTGTTATTTAGCATCCCCTCATTGATCAAATAATAGACAAAATAATAGAAAAATAATAGAAAAATCTGTCTGTATAATCTAAGACCGTGCAACACCACAAGCTGCAGCCTCCAGTATGATCATGCAGTTGACTCAACAGCTCTCTAAAACAGTTTCAACAAATCATTATATAAATTTACATATACTGTTTGCATATACTATTGCCTCTCCGTTTCCTGCAGCCAACAATTATTTTTGATTGTTTAGTCCACAAAATCTCCTAAAATAGTGAAAAATCACAGGAATCACCAAAATTACTTTTTTTTGTCCAGCCAACAGTCAAAAACCCAAAGATATTCAAATAAATATAATATAAAACAGAGAAAAGTAGGAAATCTTCAGATATCATGAAGGTTGGAACCATTAAGTGATCATTGTTAGTTGAATCTGCTACTTGACCTCATGTTATTATTGATGGGGAACAGGTAGAAAAAGGACGAAAAAGGCTTCCCTGAAGTATTAGCGTAGTATTAGAGGGGGAGTCAGTTACTGTGTGGTTGGTACTCTTCATTCAATCTTCAATGAGAAACTACTGAAATACATGGAGTAGAACACAAGCACAAAATGCATGTGTACATTGCGCATGCATGATTACCAAATGATCTTGCACATACATGCTGCTTATACCTACTGCTGCCTTGACAGTTCACACTCAGAAGACGGATTTAATAGTACTTTTATTGATTTTATACAAAAATCACATATTCTGCCATTAAAATCCTGTTGTTGATCTACTTTACTTTCACACCACAAACAAAACACTTGGAAGTCTACTTGGAACCGGACCGAGACCCTTCCTTTTTACACCGGTCCAGTGCACCAGAGTTCGTTTGAACTTCATCAAACTTGTTTGCTGTCAAAGCGCCGTAAAACTTCAAAACATTCCAATTGAAACACTGAAGCAAAAAAAACGGATACTAGACACTGAGAGAAAGCAGAGCTGTCTCTCATACGTTGCACATTTGAGCTTTTTTTTTTCAGGATTATATGTAATTTTTCAAGACGATAACAAAATAAAACCCTCCACCAGCCTAATGACATTAGTGGAGGAGGTTTTTTTTAAAGCTCCTTGAACATCAACACACATGTTCTCTCTGTTTAGATGATATGTGACAAACTCTCCAGGGTCCCTGCAGCTGAACATTAGGCGTAGGCTGCATAGACTTGTTATAACGCTGCCGCCTCGAGGGTCTGAATCAGTGTCCAACCAGAAGAAGTGATACACACGAAGAACCATTTGGCTGAGAAAACGAGCCATGGGTGGAGAGAGTGGCACTGGTTGTAGTGTTTGGCTGCTGATGCAGTAACAGATGGGAACCCAGTAAATGTGAAGTGGGGACCGTTTCTCAACAGCTTGCAGGCGAGCCTTTAGCGCAGCAAGTGGTTAAAGCCCTCCAGATTTTCAGTTTTATTTCTCATTTGCAAAGGACGGCTTCAAAGAGATGCAGAGGCAGGGGATTTAGTGGAATTAATATGTGGGATCTTTCAACTATTGACATCCACCCATGTCAATGTCTTTCTCCGCAATCTGTCATCTCAGCACCATGCCATTTAACTGGAGGACTTTACCCACAAGCCCACTGCAATTAGGCTTAACCAGGCAGCCTCTCTTAAACCCATTTTCCTCAGCACACACCCAAAAGGCAGCTTAATTAGACATGGATATTATTTGTCCTTGCAGCTGATGAAGGCCATGAACAAGTCCAACGAACACGTGCTGGCCATGGGGGCATGTTTCAACGACCGGGCTGACTCCCACCTGGTGTGCGTCCAGAACGACGATGGGAACTATCAGACACAGGCTATCAGCATCCATCACCAGCCACGCAAAGGTGCTGACACAGAAACAGACTCATCACTTTAAAAACTTACTTTACCTCTCCGATCTCTCTGCTTTTTATGTCCAGCTTGTTGTCTGGAGGGCTCTGTTATCCTGAAAATCCTCCTCCCGACTGACTGAGTGTTGTTATTTCTCTTGTCTGTTTGCCTGAAAATAATGGCCGCAGTCTGTGGCTGACTTATGAAGCTAAAACTGAAGTTGTGATTATTTTTCATTTTTCTGTTTGTGTGGTTTTTTTTTTTTTTTTTTCCAGTTACTGGAGCCTGCTTCTTTGTGTTCAGTGGTGCTTTGAAAGCCTCGTCAGGCTTCTTAGCGAAGACCAGCATTGTGGAAGGTGAGAACTGTAACAACAAACTACATGTTGGCTGGAAAATGCTGAAATATTAGTTGAGTATATTTGTATGAAACTGCCAGACAAAGGTCACAATACCTACAAAGAGTAAAGGTCATGTTCAGAACAAATTCATGAGTAGTGCTGCAACTAGGGCTTAGAGTTGGAGATAAGATTTTGCTATAGCCTCTGTAGCTGTTTCTTTAACATCTCTGGGTGTAAATATTGCAGACCAATTAGAAAGACTGCTTCAGGGCGATATTTGATTCTTATATGATTTTTCTTTCAAAATGCTGAAGTGCCTTAATTTACCCCAAATAAATAAATAAGTCAACAGATAAATACATTTTTTATTTATTTATTTTATTTTATTTTTTAAAAAAAAATTTCCTAGAGGATTTACATAAATACGCTATCCATATCACCAGATAAAGATATGTGTGATTGAGGATTGTACCTATATTGCCCACTGCTAGATACAGCTAATGAAATATCTGTTTAATAATTAAATAATAATCATTTATTAATTAATCTGCTGATTTATTTTATGATTAAAACGTCCTGAAATGGTGAAAAATGCCCAACACAGTCCCAGAGCCCAAGGTGAAGTCTTCAGATTGCTGTTTTTGTCTGATTAACAGCAAAAAAACCTAAAGATATTCAACTTAGAATTACTTGAAACTGAGAAAAAGCCGAAAATTTTCACATCTGGGCACCAGAACTAGCAAATGTCTGGTATTATTGCCTGATAAATGTTTTAAGGATTTCGTATTGTACTTCCATAAAGTTGGGGGACTCACTATAGACAGATTTTTTTTTTTTTTTTTTTTTTTTTTTTAAAAAGACTGGCTAAAGTCCGTGCAGCAGAGGCTTCGATGCCCTGCCTTTTTGTCCACTTTGACTTTTTTAAAGCTCCAAACTCCTTGAAGACGACTCATGGTTCATCTTCTTCTCCCACCCTTAGATGGTGTGATGATCCAGATCACAGCGGAGACCATGGACTCTCTACGGCAAGCGCTGAGGGATATGAAGGACTTCACCATCACGTGCGGCAAAGCCGACCAGGAGGAGAACCAGGAGCTCGTCGCCATCCAGTGGACGGAGGACGACCACAACTTCAACAAGGGGTGAGAAGGGAAGGGAAGAGACCTTGTCAGCAGATGAGGAGAGAGGTATCAGGAGAGGAGGAGAGACCTGGAGGAGATGCATTTATGTCACGGACAATTGAACTGATAACTTCCCAGCCATTACATTTACTACTTTGCTATGAAAACTCATTTCACATGCTCGTGGAAGCCCTCTGGATGAAAATCTTAGCAGCAGCAGTTTGGAATGATGTAGTTTGACGTGGCTTTGACTGAGATACACACCAGCGCAATCAATTTTACAGCAGCCTGATAAAATCTGCAAATTGAAATGGGACTTTTCACTATTGAATATAATTGAGCTCTTTCACCAGATGTTGTATCACTTCATTAGCAGAAAATTCTCTGCACAGTAGCTGTTTAGCCTTTATTTAACCAGATAGGCTAACTCAGTCTGATGTCGTGCTGTCATCATATCACAAAAGTTTATGTATCATATCCCTGCATTATTTAGCTCTACGTTATACTGTATGTCCTTTGTTTGCTTGACTTTGATTCTCAGGCCTCTTGCACTTAATTTATGCTCTTGATAGAAAGAAGAGAATAAAATAAAGTGTCAGCTAGACTTTGAATTTCAGCTCACCAAAACACAACCAGCAGCACAAAAACATGCAGCATATATAACAAATATACTAACAAAACCCCACTGAAGTGTAAAACACAATACACTAGTAAAGGATAGAAACAAAATACTCAAGTTTATTTTTTTATTTAAAATGATGATTCAAGCTTTTTGGTCGCAAGAGGCCCCTAATCCATGGCTTGCTCTTATGTTTTCCCTGCTTGGAAACTCTTCAGGGACTGAAATTAAAACAGAAGTTCCTCTTGGGTTACACTGGCTCATTTACAGTGATGCTGATCAGTCCTCTCACTGTAAAAGAATCAAATTTAAAAAATGAAGAAAAAAAAAAAACAAGTTATCTGAGTACAACCTCAGCCAGAGTCTTTGCCGTTGGCCACTGAGCAGCTGGCAGGTCAATGCCTTGCTCAAGGGCATATCGACAGCATCCCCCCAGCTCCTCCCTTTCTTCTGCTCTACATTACTGCCCTCCTGGTAAATACTGCGTACACTTAGTTTAACCCAACACTGTTATGTTTTGTGTTCAATAATCCAGTGTGATCAGTCCGATTGATGGAAAATCTATGGAGTCCATCACCAGCGTCAAGATCTTCCACGGCTCCGAGTTCAAGGCCAACGGCAAAGTCATCCGCTGGACCGAGGTACGACTCACACAGGTCGCTTTACTGAGAAACGGTAAGGAAATCAAGCCTCAACCAAGATCTCACTGGGCAATAGGTTTATGTGGAAAGACACTGAATTCTTTCACCTACATCACATAATGTGTCTGAGGGACTGACTGTCAGCGTCTCTTTTAATCGAGTCCATATTAAATTCCCACAAATGACACTGGCAGGAAGTTTTTCCTGCCTTAAAGGGAATTTAAGGGCAAAAAAAAAAAAAAGACATGAAATTTTCTTCGTAAAAAAAAAGAAAGAAAGAAAAACAAGTAAGTAAATTTAGGTTTACTGTTGACAAATGACATGATTTGATGTAAAACCACCCAGTGCAGCTTTAACACCTTGCTTCTTTTCCTGTTCTTTAACAGTTTAAAAAAAACAAAAAAAACAGGATTAGTTTTAATTTACCTTAAGGTCTGTTCATTTTCAAAAGAAAGTGTAAGATCTTCCTGGTTCAGCCCTGTGTCACCTCACCTGCCTCTTTAAGGACACTTTTCTTTTTTCTTTTTCTTTTTCTTCTTCTGCTACCTCATCCTTATCAAATATTTAAAAAACAAACAAACTGCATTTGCAGAGTTTTTATTCAAGGCTTTGTTTCTGTGATCTCCTCAGGTCTTCTTCCTCCAGAGTGAGGACCAGCCCAACGGTCTGAGCGACCCTGCCGACCACAGCCGGCTGACGGAGAACGTGGCGAGAGCTTTCTGCATGGCGCTGTGTCCACACCTGAAGCTGCTGAAGGAGGACGGCATGGCCAAACTGGGACTGAGGGTCACACTGGACTCTGACCAGGTACGGTGATGGAAGTTTGGATGTTACGGGGGCCGAAGGTGGGGCTTTATTTCTTCAGACAAAATGAACAATGGGACTAAGAGTTTCCTGATTGTTTCGTATGATTAAAGAATTAACATTTTGGGTTTTGTGGCTGTTGTAATTGCCCTTTGTCATCTGTTTTGTTATTTTATAGCTGATATAACTGATAAAAAATAGTGAAATATATGTACGGCTGCAACTAATGATTATTTTTATTAATGATTAACCTCATTATTTTCTTGATTATTCGATTGGTCTATAAAATATCAGAAAAATGTGAAAATGCCCGTTACAACTTCCCGAATGTCTTCAACTAGCTTGTTTGTCCAATCAACAGTCTAAAATCCAAAATTATCATTTTACTATCACATAAGATGAACGAAAAACGTGGCGAGGCAGTGAAATCCAAGTGCCTCTCTTATTGTAGAGACACAGTAGAGAGATGACAGGAGTCAAAGTGAGACAGGAATGAGGAATGACATGCATCAAAGGTTCCCGGTCGGACTCAAACCAAGGACGTTGCGGTTCATATTCTGCGCATGAGCTCCTAGCAGCTGCTAACGTGAAGAGCTCTGGAGGCAAGGAAGAGATGAATTCCTGAGTAAAGAAAGCTGATAAAATGCTTTTACTTCTGAGCCTTAAAGCAGGACCAAGTTTGCGTCACTGACATTTGCCCTTATGTGCCCTGATGCATAAAAAAATATATTATCAACGCAGAGGAAAAAGGGACCATTTACTGTGACATAGATTTAAATTTCTGTAACTCAAGAAGTGGTTAGGATTCTGTCTAACACCTGTCTTCGTTGTCACAGGTGGGTTACCTGGCAGGAAGTAATGGTCAGCCTCTCCTGCCTCAGTACCTGAGCGACCTGGACAGCGCTCTGATCCCCGTCATCCACAGCGGGGCGTGTCAGCTGAGCGAGGGCCCCGTGGTCATGGAGCTGGTCTTCTACATCCTGGAGATCATCTCCTAGGAGCTGGACGCATCCCACCAACCTGGAGCTTCACCTCCAAACATCCTTTTTTTCCTTTTTTTTTTTTCTTTTTTTAAAATCTTCTGACGTCATCTCACAGCCTGGTCCTCATTCCCTCCGTCATCTCCCTTCAACTGTTTGCACTTCAAAAGAGCCCGACAACTGTGCCGTGCCAGGCGGGGTAGCATTCCTCAAGTCGAAACCTATGCATCCAACCACCGTCTTTCCTGCTCCGGAGGTCGCCTGGGGCCCGAGGAAGCTCAGAGCAGGATCATCTGTCACGCGGCATCTTTCACCTCGCCCGTCAGGTGCTCCGATCACACTGGGTCCGTCCTGTTACCCACACTGTACACACTGTACTGCGGTACTTGCGAGCGGTCAAGTGGCTGTTGGCGTGAAGCGTTTCCAGTAACTATTGGTTTTATCTAATTTTCAAATGATAAACAAATAATGCTGATCAACCGCGCAGTGTTATGGTCAGAGATAAAGTAAAGAAACGCACACTCAGGAGCTGAGGAGAGGAATACAATTAATAAAGACACGACATCAGCTTATGTAGAAGCAGAGAAATCACGTTCTTCTGTCTGATAAAATGTTTAAGAAATGTATATCAAAAAGTTACTGATGAAAGGATGTTTGGATATTTAATACATTTTGATAATCAGTTTCATCAAGAAGTATAGGTTGTTAATATTAAGTGATAATCATCTGTGGATGTTCTGCCATTAATGTGTAGTTTTGGGCATGAGTAATATTAGGTTAATAGGCTAATGCCACAAGCTTCTTAATCTGTGCTGATTTTTGGTCCTAAAAGCAGCTTATTGGAGCAGAAAGTGCCGCCGGAGTGGTGTGGCGCAGTAGACCGTGATGAATTGTGAGATACTCTTTCAAGAACCGTAT
This sequence comes from Xiphias gladius, assembly GCF_016859285.1. Classification (NCBI taxonomy): domain Eukaryota; kingdom Metazoa; phylum Chordata; class Actinopteri; order Istiophoriformes; family Xiphiidae; genus Xiphias; species Xiphias gladius. The sequence continues at coordinate 22,190,896 of NC_053413.1, read as the reverse complement.
TGATCAAGTGTTTCAGAACATAACTCTTAAATGTAGCCCTGCCCTCGGTAATTTTAAACGAATGAATGAATAGTTGGATGAACAAAACTAGGGCTGCAGCTAACGATTATTTTCATTATCGGTTAGATTTAGATTCAGTTAGATTGATTATTTTTCTTGGTTTATTGAAAAAACATCAGAAAACGGTGAAACATGTCCGTCACAATTTCCTAGAGCTCAAGGTGACGTCAGTAAATGTTTTGTTTTTCCTGACCAACGGTCATAAAACCCACAGATGTTCAGTTTACCATAAAGGAAGAAAATCATCAAATTGTCACATTTGAGAACATGGAACCATCAACTTTTTGGCCTTTTGGCTTGAAAACTGACTTAAACTATGAATCGATTATTAAAATAGTTGGCGATTTAATTTTGTTCTAAAAATAATACCACGATCTGTGTGAACACAACTCATAACTTGACGCTGAATGGCAGGGAAATGTATTAATCTGTGATTTATCGGAGGAGCTGTAGGATCCATCAAAGATAGATTTATTCCTACAGAAATTGCCGGTTGTGACAGACCCAAATTAATAATAGCTGGTTTAAAAGCCGCATTTTCCCCGTCGCCATGAGGTTCAGCTCAGTTTTTGTGGAGAAAGCGACGAAAAACAGATAATTAAATCTTTTAATAAGCGAATAATGATTAACGGCCATCTCTCTCACTGAATGTGTGTATACACAGGACTCTGCAAAAGTTTTAGGCACTAAAAGTAAAGTGAGGCTGCTTTCAAAAATAATAGCATGAATAGTTTTTAAAGTGCAGTCAACAGAAAAAACTTAAGTCAAAATCTGTTGTGACCAACCTTTGCCTTTTAAAACAGCACCAGTTGCCCATAAGTACACTGGCACACAGTGTTTCAAGGTACTTGGCAGGTACTTTGTTCCAGCGTATTGGAGAACCTGCCTCAGTTCCTCTGCGGGTTCAGGCTGTCTCGGTGTCTTCTGTCCCTTCATGTAATCCCAGACTGACTCCATGATGGCGAGATCGGAGCTCTGTGGGGGACAGGCCATCTGTTTGCGGGACTCCTTGTCGTTCTTGTCTCTCTCCGAAGACAGGTCTTTATGACTCTGGCTGTGTGTTCGGGCTCGTTGTCCTGCTGCAGAATGAATCCGGGACCAATCAGACGCCTCACTGATGGCACTGCATGCTGGGTAGGAATCTAAGGTGCCCAGGAGTTTAGCAGATGCAGTACTGTCTGTCTACCTGAACGCCTTCTCCTGGCCACTCCTGACAGTTAGAAAGTTGATCAAATGCTTTTATGCCAAATTCTAAACATAAGTATGTGAATTTTTGGCTGGTTAGTTGCTTGCCAAACACAGGCCCTTCAAAGAAGTATTAGTAGAAGTGTGGGATTAGTGTAGTGTGTGTGGCTATTTTCCAGACGTGGGGCACATTTGCCTACAACTTGGCGACGCAGCCTCAAGTGTGGCTATTTGGACGGACCCACGGTATGACTCCGGCGTGGTGTTACGTAGCTCCTCGGCCTCCTAATCAACCGTCAGTCCAACGTCACTGTGGCAGCCGGGGGTCCTGAAACTCGGAACTCAGAGGCCCCTGTGTAGCACAGATGCTCTTACAAGGGAGACTCATATCCACCGATGAAGTTGGGACTATTCCTCTGAAGTTACATTAACAAGGAAAACCATAAATCATCCAACGAGAAGGGAGAGCGTGCCTCTGCGTGGTGATCTAGTTTTTTTTTTTTTTTTTTGCACCGTGGTGCTCAGTGCCTGCAGCAGCAATTCATTGGGGGGGGGGGCATCTCAGCTTCAACTCTTAAGCTTTACTCATCAATCATCAGATGCTTTACTTCATGGACAAATGCACTGACTCGTTGTACATATTTTTGTAGGCGGAACGATTTCTCCTCCATCGTAACTGTAACATCTGTAGCCTCCAGAGATCCCACTGAAAGACAGTTTTATTCAAGTGACCGCCACAGACTCCTCTGCTCTGTGAAATAAGATTACACGTTACTCTGAAGTCAGAAAGAAGGCCCTCTGTCCTACAGTAGACAGCTGATTTAAAAAGAAAAAAAGAAAAAAAAAAAAGGTTCCAATGCTTTATCGATAAACTCAAATAATCTGTACATAAAGCCGAAAAAACAGGAGAGGGAAATCTTTTTAATCTCGTCAATCAACTTCAGAATCATCAGCGCTTGGTCTTCGTCCAGCAGGGGTTGGAAAAACCTCACGTAATTCTGGTGTCTTTTTAATTATAACTGTTGGTGTGGGTGTGTGTGTGTGTGCGTGCGTGTTGGTGGGTGTGGGTGTGTGTGTGTGTGTGTGTGTGTGTGTGTGCGGGGGTGTGTGTGTGTACAAACACACACACAAAAATAAACTCTATTAAAATTGCAGAAGCAGTGCACTGGATTCTAAGCCATTTACAGGAGAGTTAAAGCGAGTGTCAGAGCTGCTGCCACTGTGTTCTGGAAGACGAAAGTGTTTCCAATAGAAAAGTTCAGTGTTTGTGAAGATCCAGGGTTCCTGCAAGATGAATGTATTTCATCTCACATTTTCTGCAACTTTACCATCCTTCCAAAGCCCAGAAATCATCACCATCCTGCTCCAGACTTGTCACAACTTTTGCAGACCTGCGTAGGAACCCTGTAGATTACCGATGTGTTAGACACGTAGAAGCCCTCAACTGTTTGTGTATCTATAAACGGATCAGGCTGTTGGAGGTCTACCTGCAGCCCCTCTTTCTGCTCTGTACTGTGCTCTCCCTCAGCAACATGGACCTAGAAAAAAAAAATATCTAAGAATGTATTCCTCCTGTTTCTGTTCAAATCAGCAAAATGTGTTTTTGTTTCTGGCTAGACTGATCACCAAAAACCCCCCACCCTCTCAAGTCAAAATGCTCTGAACAGTAATCATTCTGCATTATGGCAATTTCTCCATCTTTAGTCATGCTAATGTAAAACCAGAAGGGGCTGCGCAAAAAGTACCGTTAGCGCAGTACGAGAGGTTTTCTTGAGGCATTTTATTAGAGAAAAACAATCTTGTCATCACAAGTGAGAATCAGACAATCACATGAAAATCTGCAGAAGAGCCGACGCTTCGAGTTCAAATTAGACCTGTAGCTATTCTGTATTAATTTATTACTCAATTTGAAGTATTTTAGGAGCTACTGTAGCAAAGGAATGTTAGTAAAGCCGATTGAAGGGTTCAGAGGTCAAAAGTCACCAGTTCTGGGTTAATTTACTGTGATCATACCAGAGTTGGTGTCGCTGAATCACTGTGTCTTCACTGTGTGACGTTCAGCAGTTCTGTTTTTATAAATTAGCATAAATGAAGAGGAGACATGAGGATTATTTTTCAGAGGCCCTGTTTTCTGTTCATTGTTATTTTTGGCATTATCTGATGAGTGCAATATGTCCTAAATCCAAAAAAAAAAAAAAGGTGCAATTTGTTTGACTGAAATTCGTTTTTTGTTTTGTTTTGGTATGCAGTTGTAAGATGTTACTATCCAAGACTTTAACACTGCATGCAAACAGAAACGAGCTTGAAAACAGTGAAGACAGCAAATCCACTTTGCATTTTAACAGTTATATCAACTAGTTCTGGGATGAAACTTGGATGACACAATCCACTCTCGGTTGTCATTGACTGGGTTTTCTTAAAGTATTTTTTTTTTTAAATAAACATAGGTCAAAAATGTTTGAAAAGCCAAAAACCCTGTACACCGTTTTTTCTTTACACTACAAATGTCAAAAGTTGTCTTTATCCAAACCCCCCCCCAAAAAAAAAACATAAAAACAAAAACCAAGCTGTAGTATATGTAAAATAAAAACTTCTACAAAATTGAAATGAGTGCTTTTATTTTTTCCCTCTATTTAGGGTCAAAATTTTCTTTCCATAATATGATTATTTTTACTCAAAGAAAGCAACAGGTATCAGAAAATAATTCACAGTGCAAAATTAAAACAAGGTGTTTTTTAATGGTACATTGTTAAGGAGGACAGAAAGTCAGTCCACAATTAAAAACAACAAATTCTCATTCCTGTTTTAGAGATTATTCTGTAGCATTTTTGGAAATCTAAACAACGTGACATCATTGATCTTTGTAAACACGTAAGCGAACCAAATATTACAACTAAAAATAAAATGTCAGTTACACTGAATCATGATGTTTTCCTAAAAAGTGCTGCGCAGAACGAAAACTGTCGACAAAGAAGACAAAAGAAGAGAAATAGAAATGTTGTGACCACACTAACGTTTGGCAACTAAACAATGTTGCAGACAGTGAGGTAAACCTGCTGGAAATGGGATTTATGTAGTTGGCTCAGTATGTTTGGTTTATGGCTTCTTTTGTCAGCATTCGCTACAATGCTGTAGTTGAAACTTTAAAGGGTCAGTTCACTCAGATTACTTAAATTATATATTATACATTTCCTCACTTAGAGCTGTACTATTTTTTTTTTTTTGCCAGTTTTGGGCAGCAGAAAAGCTATAAACAAAACATTATCACTTTATTAAGTTGGAGTCATGTTTCTGTTCAGATGACAAATTTAAGTCCAATATTCACTCTCTCTTAGCTCTGTTTTTGGTCTCTACCAACTCCTGATGGAAATATCTGACTCTTTAGCTGCTAAATTCTTCACTGTGTTCACCAGGAAGTCTGAAACAAAAAGGCACAAGTTTTTGTGGGTTGTAAAACCAAAACAATAAGCTAAAAGAGGCTAAAACTAGGAATGGGCTCCAATATCTGGTAACATTTTGGATCTGGTTCCAAGCGGTTAGATAACCCAGATTCGTTAAGCTCCGCAACCAACAAATCCCTAATCGAATATTTCACTCACGTTCTTTCGCGACAAGTCCCGTCTTTAAATGTTTATCCACCGTCCAACATAAGTAAGAACTTTTGAAACCTTGAGAGTGGCGAGTGCTCAGCTTCATCCTACCACCGGTGTTACACTATATTCTGTGACCTGCTGCAGTGCAACAACGGGTTTACCTACAGGTAACGTTCAGTGCATTTATTTAATAGATAATCAGCGAATGACTAAGTCGAATTAATATTTTCACCTTTTTTTCTTTTCTTTTTTTTTTAACTTTAGCTTTAGTGACGAACAAGCTGTGAGGACAGGGTTGATCAATGTCACAGAGCAGTGACAAAATATGTGGTGAAAGTTCTACAACCACTCAACACAGAAGAATGGCCACAGTTTAGGTTTGGTAGTTAATTGCCGTAGTTTCTATTAGTGTCAGTGTCAGTGTCATGCTTGTCTGCTAATTGGTCCATTGAGTAAAATTGACATGACAAACTGTTAACATGATTGGAAGAAGCCAGACATACTTTTTGTTACTGCGCTGAGTGAGACGATCAGTTTCCCATCAAACAAACTACTTCAAAAGATTCGATTAGGGATTCGGATTCGAAGAGAATCATAATTCACTGTCGGTCTCTACATGTGACACTTCTCATGTTACGCATGGTCATTTGAGCCCTTTTTAAAATATTGATTAGTGCAGCCTGAAAAAAAAAAATCTCACCCTATAGATTTCTCATTTCAACAACAGTGTCGCTTTTTAGAAACTAAAAAGGTCCACATGGGTTTATGTCTTTCATTGGAAATTGTTCCAATGATCTCATTTTGTATGTGTAAAGACACGTTACTGGAAAGTTTATCAAATTTTAAGTTTTAAGTCCACCTGATTAGCATTTATAAGCAGTAAATACGCATTTAATAAATGTTTATAACACAGTACAATGTAGTTATACGCAAATATTAGGACTTTTTTACATTTGTATTAATGTACAGTATTTAACAATTATAACTTCTTAGACTTTATTTTATACAACTGCGTGCTAGTGAATTTTCATTATAATGCCTCCACTTTTGGTTGCACACATAGGAGTGACTTGTTGACAAACATTAATAAACACATACCTGCTTTTAACAACATTATAGTGTGTTATAAACCATTTACTAAATTTCTTTTTGTAATTTGGGTGAACTGGCCTTTTAAAAACACTGAGGGATCAACCCCAAGATTCAGTATCCACCGCATGAGAGAAGTGATGCATAGTTTTAGAAAAATAGTTCCACACATTTAAATAAATAGTTTAATGTTTTGGGAAATTATCTAATTTTCTCTCTCACTGAGAGTCAGATCAACACCACCCTCATGTCTGTGCCCGGAGCTGCGTAGCTTAGCTTAGCATCAAGACTGGCAGAGGGGAAACAGCTAGCCTGACTAACTCCAAAGTGTAAAATAATACACCTACAGACACAAAACATCTCTGCTTGGGATACAACGTGTCCATTAGTTAGCTTCAGGGGTGTGGGGAAGTGTATTTTTAAACTTTGGAGAGATGTTCTGATCTTCACGCTAAGCTAAGATAAGCTAAGCGTGTTCCAACTGCAGCTTCATATTTAACCCCCAGGCACGGGAGTGGTATCCATCTTCTCATTTAACGATTTAAGTGCATTTCTCAAAAGGTTGAACTATTACTTTAACTAAGTCAGCCTTTTGGTGTTAATTTAGAAAATACTTTTTGACATAATCATCTGCGATATGATTATCTGTTATAAGATATTTAGCTTTCTAGACTGAAACTCTTAAACTTGTTTCTCACACACACTGCTCAAATTGCTGCTATTCAGTGTAAACAAGACAAGTGAGATGCAAGTGTAACACACTTAGAGCTAGGGATAAATACATGTACAGTTTAGTAACCACAGTTTAATGACTTATTAATCAAAGTGAAAGGTGCCAAAAACGGAGTGTGGTCTTTTAAAATAGTTCTATAATTGTACATTGTATTGTATCGTCATTATGTGGCATACTCCTGTAAAACATCTGTGAGGGTACTGCCTCTGCCTGATGTTATCACACTGAGCAGCAGATGAATTGTGTGGAAAAATAATAGAAAACCCTGACCATTTACGTACCGTCACACATATGACCCTCTCGTGTCGTCCACTGAAGCAGGTTTGGCAGCTGAAGGCGATTTCAAATATGCAGGATTTTACAGCAACTGTGATTACTTTGGTATTAGTGCATAGGTGCAGTTCTAGATACCAGAGCTGTATAATATGAGATATATGTACACATTCTTTGATATAATATATTAACTAAAGTCAAGTCGGGCAGCAGGATCAGGTTAGCTCGACACTGAGCCCCTTCAACATTAGCACAGGACACACTGCCGTCCTCCAGGAGCCGCACTGATGCACGAGGAAAAATTGTGGGCAACCGTGAGTGTTTTTCTCTAATTTAAATCAGATTAATTAAATAGCCTTCACCTTGTTGCCCTAAAGTCTGCCTGGTGCATCACAACCCCACAGCAGCCCCTCAGACTGAAGACAGACACGAGGTTCATGTCACTGAGCCAGAGGCCGGCTGACCTACACTAAACCGGTTCCTTTCCTCCTCCTGGTCGACTGCTGTGTGAAAGGGAGCTCTTGTGTCTTGCAAATGTGCAAAAGTTTGAAAAAGTCAAAGACCCATGTAGGTCCGAGTCTAATCTGAATGACAGACCGTCCTCATCAGATCCAAAACGCCTTCCTCTCTCCACCCCTTCCTCCTCAGAGACTTTATGCCGGAGTGCCTTTTAATCTGGAAGACAAAGACGTTCCATCGTCAGGTGGAAATTTATAGTATAAAATCATCAAATATACTCAAACATATCCTTTAACATCCACATTTAAAGCAGTAATTTGACCTTTTGGGAAATATGCACATTTGTTTTCTTGCTGAGATTTGGATGAGAAGATCGATACCACTCTCGTGTCTGTACGCAAAATATTTAGCCAGCAGCCGGTTAGCTTAGTTTAGCATAAAGCCTGGAAGTAGGGGGAGAAACAGCTAGCCTGACTATCTATCAATGTTCTCATCTAACTCTCGGCAAGAAGTGTAAATCCCAAAATTGCTCCTTTAATTTAAAATAATATACAATTAACAGCAAATATGACAGATCTGCATTTAAGTTATATAAATAATTACCTGTATCATGTATGTTATCTTGAATCTTCCAGGATTATCTAAACAAGTACCTTGGAGTAAAAAAAAGGAAAAAAAAAAAAGTTTTACATGATCTCAGGTTTGTCTTTTGAGATAATAATGCAAAAACATCAAAAGGTGTATTTAGCGCTACCTGTGACTGGGTGATCACCAGCCAGCGCTCGGTGGTCGTCTGCATGTCCTGACCACTCAGGGGCTCCCTCAGTCGGACCTTCACTTCAACCCGACCCCCTGTGGGCTTACGACCATCCATCACCTGACAAGAGAAACATTTAGGCAAAACAGGCAAACAGTTGTAAGGGAGCATCGTTATGCTCAGCCAAACACTCAACTTAAAAGAAAAAAAAAAAAAAAAATCTCTATTCCAGGTTTGTTTTCTGATCTTTCTCCTTGTCTGTTCTGGTCTTTTTGAACTAAAGGCTGCTCACCTCTACAATTTCCCTGATTTCACTGTGTGACTCCAGTTTGTCCAGCTTCACGAGGGCCGTCCCAATCGGCTTGTCGCTCCGCAGGAAACCTCTGTGAGACGACGCACGCCAACAACAACAACAACAACAACGTCACTGTCACAGTCTCAACACGATAACACTTCACTCTGACATGGCAGCGTTCCTGACACAGTGAAATGGAGCGTTGGACATTCTTGGACAGCAGGAGTCCAGACTTAAAAGCGCGGAAAACAGGCGGTTTTTCACCTTTTAGGACTTTTTAGCTAAAACCTGAATATTTGTAATATTACTGGCCAACAGAACGAAGAGAATCAAAGTTTCATCGTGACACGCTAATGACATACTGGGCAGTGAAAGGTCTTGTTTGAGGGAGCTCCAACATTTGAGAATTTAACCATGAATTCCAAAAAACCTCCCATTCATATTTGGATTGTCTGTCTAATCCTAAGGGAGGATGTTGCCGTGCGGTGTGAGAGAACGCACTGTCTGTGACTAACCCTTTGTGCAGCAGCTCCAGTTTGAGGCCTTTAGACATCACCACCCTCCTGAAGCCGCGGTGGTTGCGGTTGATTGACAGCGTGAAGCTCTGGTTGTATTCTGGTCGAAAGAGATGACAGATGAAGACACGCAGCTATCTGCAGAGCTAACATTTATTCAGCAAACCAGATGCTTTGGGCAGAAAATGCTGTAAATCCACCTTCAATTCCTAAAGCACTATTTCAAAAAAACCACATTTATTCCAGGTCTCACCTGGGGAGTTAGTGTTCTTGATGACAGCTGTTTTGTGTTTCTGAGGCTGCTCCTGGTGGTGACAAACAAAACAAACATTTTATTAGTGGGTGACACGTCAGCAGCCTGCGGCAGCTGTGAAAAGAAAACGAGTTGCAGGTTGAACTTTCTTACCGTGCTGGGGTAGGGGAAGTCAAACTTGACGTAGGCATCCAGGTCGTTCGTTTGCACTCCTGAGGGAAGAAGAAAAAGTTTAATCACACAACGTCAAACTGAATGTGCTTTTCCAACAATGTTTACATATTTATTTTATTTTTACCAGACCATACATTCTTGACTGAATGTGAGGTTTTTGGTTAAAAATAAACTGTAAGAGTCAACAAGACCTGTGTTGACCCGATTTCATTATTTGATGACTTTATTTAATTATCATTTTTATTGGTACTTAAAACTGAAAACAAGACCAAATTCAAACAGAAAAAAAAATTACAGAATGAAAAGAACTGTAGATCTAGTAGAAGCAAAAAATTACTTTTCAGGCTTCAAAATTGAATTTTAAGCATAAAACAGCACTTTCCAGTGTATTCAAAACCACGTAAGACCTGGAAGGCTTTTCCAAGACTCGCAAGCCCCCTTTGGAAATATTGTGCTGTGCACTACTGATATGTATAGACTGTTCTTTTTACCACTTGGCGCAGGAAGATTCATCCCTTTTACGATAACAACCACCATGTCAGTGCTGCTCAGCTCTGGAAATATCCTGAAAGGGAGGCAAGGAAGGAAACAACGAGAACACTTGTTCACGGTTATATCCACAACAACGGCAGAGGATGTATGGTCGCTTCAGACGAAATATGTAAGGATATATTTTCAACATGGGATCTGGGGTATGCAAAAGTTTGGGCACTCATAGGCCAATTCCATATTTCGCTGATTTTTTTTTGAGAAAGTAAATAAATATAACTCCTGCAGCAAACAGATAGTAAAAATAAGCCTTTCCTCAAATGGGAATGCAATGTTAGTTTTTATTTCATGAACTTAAAACATTTAAAAAATTAAACCAACTGTGGCAGGTGCAAAAGTTTGGGCACCACACTAAGTCAATACTTAGAAACCCCCCCTTTGGCAAATATCACAGCTTGAGAACACTTTCTAGCAGCTAAGAGTCTTTCTGTTCTTGATTTAAGAATTTTTCTCCCACTCTTCCTGCGGATCACTTCAAGTTCTGTGGTTATTTTAGGCTGTCTTGCACACACAGCATGTTTAAGATCCATCGACGAAATTTCAAAAAAAAGGTTCCAAAAGGTTCAGCTAGTAGTTCATAGAGGATCTTGTGGTCTGCTTTGCATCATGGTCCTGTTGTAGAGGCCAGCCTCTTTTCACTTTCTTGATGACTACAGGACATTTGCATCCAGAATTTGCTGATATTTGGTGGAATCCATTTTTCCCTCTATACGTGAAATGTTTCCTGTGCCGCTGGCTGCCACACAACCTAAAAGGCTAGAGAGCTCAGTTTTAACTTCCTCTGTCCACAGCACTTGTTTCCAAAACAGCTCTGGATTATCCAGATGTTGCTTTGCAGACTTCAGACGGTGACTTTTGGGATGAGGAATACGCAGTTAATGTTTCCTTCTGATGTCTCTTCCATGTAGACCCCGTTTGTGCATCGGTGAACGGCAGAACGGTGCACCACCACCGGTCGTTCAAGCCACGTTTTCTTGGCCATCCAGATCTTGTCTCAACTTCCACAATTCCCATCAACGGCCATTTCTTATTAACAAAGACAGAGACAGTGGAAATTTCAAGCTGGAAGCTCTCAGATCCTCATTCAGTTCCTTATAGGAGCCCATGGTTTTTGAGTTTTACCACAAGGTTTGAAGAGTCAGTGAAACGATCTGCTCTGGACATGTCATCATCTGACAATCCTTGACCTGCCTTACAAGTCCTAAAGAGTCAATTAAGGCAAAAGAAGTTAAAGAAATTCTCAGTGTTTTACAAGTAGAAGGGTGCCCAAACTTCTGCACATCCCCACAAGATGAGTTGTTAACATAAAATATATCAGACATTTTAAATACATGACAAAAAATATCAACATTTTCATCCTGCTTCTCATTCTACCCCTGTGCTTGTTTACATTTTTTCTACCTTAACAACTAATGACTAAAATAAAAACAAAACTCTTTTTTTAACTTTCATAGACCAAACTGTCTCATATATGATGTCATATTTCCTGAGTGTGCCCACCTGACAGTGCGAAACAACCTCTCCTCAAAGTGATGTTTAGGAGGGGACAGACCCCTGGACTGAGCCAGCTTCAGGACCTCCAGACTCTTCTTACAACTCTCCGCCATCTTCTCAAATCTGGAGGATACAAATGCACACAAGCGCCACATGTTCATGTTCCATATGAATGCCTTTGGCTCTTTGGAACTGTTGGTCAGACAAAATTGACAATCTCAAGACATCACTTTGGAATCTGGTAACTTGTGATTTTTGTCATTTCATAGACTAAATGATAATTAAGTTAATCAAGAAATTTACACAAATATATTGCTAGTGAAACTATGCTTAGTGGCCCCTTTATTTAGGTACATCGGTGCAATCTGATGCAACAGCTCAGCCATAAATTCTACCTTTACGAAGTTTAAAAAGTTCAGTTTTTGGTGACATTATTGGAAATGAGTTAATTAAATTATACGTTTGATACTGAGGTCATTGTTAAAGGTTGGTTTAGATGTGTTTCTCATGTTTTTCCCACCCCATTTACAAACATGGGGGGGGCAGAATATTAGAATCACCTCAGTATAATGCAGTCTAGTACAAAACCATCACTAACTATGACCTCGTAAAACAAAATTCAATTAATTAGCCCTTTAATAATGTTAAAAAAATTGAACATTATAGGCATGATAAAAACCGACTTCATGGCAGAACAGGTGAATTGGATTGAATTAGACTGTACTAACAAGTTCCAGGCCTAACCCAGTGTTATAACTGAGTTTGGAGTTTGTATGTAAACCTAGACAGAATGAAAACTGTTTTGACTGACACAGGAGTCTTACTTTGTAGTTTCGGAGACGTTCCCCAGGTGTGTGAATTGCTTGGAGTGAGTCATACATTTCTAAAAGGAGGAGAGCCAGAAGAAATCTCAGACATCTCAAGGAAAATGTTTGTCTCCACAAACAGTGCAGAGAAACCAGACTGGGAACAGAAAAACAAAGGGTTTTTTTTTTTGTGGATCTGAATTAATTTTGAAACTTCTAAATATAATCAGAGAGCTAAAAATGTTTGGTTCGAGAGAGATTAAAGTTTCTTCTGGGCAATGGAAATTCTTAGAACGGAAACTGCCATGGTGCTGGGAGAGTAAACATGCACACACATTTAAAGACGTTTACTTGTATAATAAACATTTCAAAATAAAAAAACAAAAACAGACAAAATACATCGCAGCTATTAATTTCAACCCGTTTCCGAATTTGGGATGAGACTTGATATCAGTATAGGAAAGTTCTTTTATTTTGTAAACTCTAATATGGTTTCTAATCCACATTTTACTAATTTATTTATTTTCTAAAATATTTCATCATGACAAGAGCTGACAATGAGCTTTTTAGTTTAACCAATTTCAAACATGAGCTTTGGTCAAAAAGTCAAAATGTTGATAGAATTTGTTTTTAGCAATAATATAAATTTTGATAAACCACATCATTATAATCTGTAATCAGAGAACTCTTTCGGTCCTAATCCTGCCGCTTTACCTCGTACTGCTCTTTGAGGATCTTGGCCAGTTGCATGTAAACCTGCTCTGCTTTCTCTGAGATCTGAACGTCGCTGTGATGAACCAGGATGAAGTCGTCGTCTTCGTCACCAGGGGGCGATGGCACCTACAGGTACAGCACAGACCATGGCACAGACAGGGTCAGCTACAGAGGGACTCCATTAACTCCCATCAACCTTTGTTCATATTTAGAGGAATACGAGCACTATGGATACACCTCATCTCCACAATGATCTCATTTCATCATGATTTTACCAAAGTATCCCATTTAAACAACATTATGTTTTGTCAAAATCTCTTTTAATGGCTAAGAGATGATAAATCCTAATGCACTTTGTTTTTCCTGACTTAACCTCTGAATTTTATATTTTTAAATACAGTTTATTGTCGTGTTTTTTCAGCAAAATATTTTCTTTCCTTGGTTGCACCAACATGTACTATAGAAAATAAGTTATACTTGACTTATTCCAAGGCTAAAGCATTAGTAAGATTATTCTGAACAGCGATATACTGTACTTGAAAGACACCCACATGCAAGACACTGAAATTTTACCAGAGACATTTCTTAAACAGAATATTTTGGTTCTGAAACAAAACCAGCTCAATAAATCAAGCTGTAAGGCATTTTTCATTATTGCAACTGAGAAAAATTCTAAGCTAATTTTCGGTTCCTTTCACAATATTATGAAACCCTTTTAATTACATAACTGAAAAACTGTAAGAGCTTTATCAACAACATAACAAAAGTCATATAATAATGACTCAGTAATCAGAAGAAAAAACTATTTCTGATTTCTGACTGATTTTCACTGTGTTCCCCCAACTCAATCATTTCCACTGATAGATATGAATAGGGGCTATTTCTACCAGTAAGCATGGTTTGGATAACTCATACAGGATTCAGTTGAAACCAGGACATTAACTGCCAGTGGCAGAGTAAATCTACTCTCTGCTCACCAGGCTTATGTCCACTGTTTTCCCGCTGCGTGCCGCCTCGATCATGGGGTCAAAGCCCTTGGCGGTGCGGAGGAAAATCTTGGCCTGCTCCATGTCGTTCTTCTGCTTCGCCTGCAGCGCCGCCTTCATGTACTGCTTCTTCCGACCCTCCAGGAACTCCAGCTGCTGAACCGCTGGAGGACAAAGAAAGAGAAAAATGAAAAGGTGAAACGCTTCTAAACGGTTACATGTAGTTTTGAATGGGCATCAAGGTTTATCTCTACAGAGGAGCGAGAGATGAATAATATCAGCTGTCTTGCTCTATTTACACAGTTGACAACCACAACACTGTGCTGCTGCCTGATAGCTGACATAGATTAGTCCTCCCTTTAAGTCAATATGTGAAGCATATTGACACTATGTCCACATGTGCAGCTAGAGAACCAAACTTGTTAAGGAATCACTTTAATGTCATCTAATGTCTGTTTATCGTCACAGAAAATGAGAGGACTTCCTTTGATAAGTTTCACAAGAGGCTGAACTGAGTGTCTGATTTTTTTAGATCACATGTTGGGACTTTAATTTACTGTATCATATGATAAAGAGATGCTACAAATCCTCACATCTGAGAAGCAGAAACCAGAGAATATTTGGCACTTTTGCTTGAAAAACTACTGAAGCAATTATTGATCAAAATAGATAGGGATTAATCTTCTGTTAAAAAGCTAAACAGCTAATCAATTAATCAACTATGGGTTGCAGTTCTACTTTTGAAACCTACTTGTCGGTGAGAGTCCTTCCCTAGCAGCTGATCTGTCAGGTGAAGCTGAAGGAGTCCTTTTGTGTCCTTGACCTGCGGTGGAGACGTCCAACGTAGACCTCTTTAGCTCTTCTGGAACAGCAGAATTTGACTACAACAGACACAACACACTGTATCAGCAATTTATCCACAAAAACCTAACAAAAATGACCACGTAATGCTGACAGCCACCTCCTCTTCTTTCTCCTCATCTTCTTCATCTGGTACTTCAGCAGCATCAGTAGAGGCTAGCTTACTGGCTGCCTCCAGAGCAGCAATGAATCCCTGCTCAGCTCCTGCCGCCTTCTGCCCCGGGATCGGAGGAAAGCCTATAAAATAAAAACAAAATGCTGATACTGACTAGCATTAAAGTTCTTAAACACTGAGCTCTAGATTTACTTTTTTGGTCAAGTGCAAAAAACATGTCTTGTGGCACTGGTACAGAGACTCTGTCAGTTTGTGTTGTGATATAAGTAACACCCCAGGACTAGAGAACCGTAAACACAACGCAAAACCAATTTCACAGAGCCACAAGTAACTTGGAAATTACACTGTCACCTCAAAAACTTGAGTCGCAAAAAGAATCTCACCAGGGGGAACCGGCAGCTCGTCAAAGTTGACTGCTTTTCCTGCTTTGTGAGCTCGGATGGCGTTCTGGTATTGCTGCAGGAGGAGAGACGTCAAATGATTTAAAACAACAGAGGTACACAGTATAATCAATATAATATACATACACACACACACACACACACACACACACACACACACACACACACTATATGTACAAGAAATAATACACTAAGGCTGATCCATTAACTCATGACAAAGTTTTACTCACTGTTATACTTGTTAACTTTGTACTTTTTTCCCTGTCTGACAAAACTTAACCTATGTTTCACAGAGCTGAAACGGTTGGTCAAATAATCGATTAGTCAATTGAAAAAAAATTAATGGGCAACTATTTTGATAATTAACTAATAATTTCAGACATTTTTCAAGGAAAAAAAGTCGAATATTCTCTGGTTTCGGCTTCTCAAATGTGGGTATTTGCTTCTTTTCTTTGTCATATGTGACAGTAAATTAAAAAAATGTAGGTTTTGGATAAAACAAGTAAACTGAAGACATCACTGTGGACTCAAAGATATTGTGAATACCAGTTTTTCACAAATTTTAAACTGTTTAATCAGCAGATTAATCAACCATGGAAACAATCATTAGTTGCCACCCTAAGAAAAGAAAGACAGAACCTGTCCACAACATTTTATTTAAGCTCTCTAAAGAATATCACCAGGAGAGTCTAGTCTCAACCTACCTTGGCAATGCGGTCATGCATTCGGGCCTTGCGATCATCTCCGCTGGCTTTAGCCTGAGCGGACGCCTCCACATACTTGTCTCTTCTCTGCTCGAGAGCCTCCAGCACGTCTTTGGGAGCTGCAGGGGCTGATGGGGCTGCAGGGGCTGAGAGAGTGAGACAACAATGTTAACAGTCTTACATGGTTTCTCAATGTCTTTTGTTTTGTTCTGAGAATTTACCTCAAAACTAATGTTTTTAAACAGTACTTAGGGACAGCAGAGCTTTAAGCTATATGCCAACATTAGCATGCTAATATGCTCACAGTGACAATGCTAACATTTTGATGTTTAGCAGGTATAATGTTGCCAGTGTTCACCATCTTAGTTTATCATGTTAGCATGCTAACATCTGCTAATCAGCACTAAACACAAAGTGCAGCTGAGGCTGATGGGAATGGTTGTGTTAGTTTTGCAACTATTTAGTACACAAACTGAGATTTTGACCTGATGGTGGCGCTAGAGGAAAAGTCAGGGGATCACAAAAGTCAGTAGAATTTATCGTCTAGAGACCCTGAGAATCTGTTGCAGTTTTCATGGCAATCCATCCAGTACTTCTTGAAATATTTCAAGCTGGACCAAAGTGGTGGACTGACTGACACTGCCAACCCTAGAGCCATGCTGCTGCTGCTGGTGTGGCAATAAAAAAAATAATGCTATGACAAACCAATCAGAAAAACTTAAGATAAACTGACTTAACTGTGAGCTTGGGTAATGTTTTGAATGTTTAAATACCTGTGCCTGATGGATGGCAGATGCCAAAATGACATTTTTCATTCTCCATTTAACCAAATAAAGCTGAACCTCTCAAATGCATCAGTGCTGTGCTAATGCAATAAGCTGGACAAAAAGTTTGCCACAAAAATATGATACAATATTATGATTCCGATCAGGAAGTATCTTACTGAAGAATAACCACATAAGACTAAGAATTTGACTCAGTATTGTGGAAGCAATTTGGCTGAAAAATAGAAAAAGTAGAAAGTATCAAGGTTTGATACCCGACCATTTTCTACCGTTGTGTGACTTTCTTTCAGGAAAACTTGTTTTGTCAGGTGGTTTTCTGTTTCACTTTCAAACTTCTAAATGACTTAAGTGACAAGTAGCCTGTTTGAATGAATTTCTATTAGTTCTTTTCACTTATGGTGGCCTTCCAAATTATCATTATCATTATTCATTATCAGCCATGTAAAATTTTGGTGAATGTATTGTTTGGTGTTTTTTTTTTTTTTTTTTCTAACCAGTTTCTGTAGACATGCGTATACATAACCATGATGTGCACAACACAAGCGGTGTTTCTCCTTCTATTTGAACTCACGCCTTACGTTAAATCTCAAGATGACTTTGGCAGACTGACATAAATACTGCTAAGAGACATGAAGGGGAAATTGAAATAGACCTGCATGGTTGGTCAAAAAGAAACGTATGCCACCGCAACAACACAAGCTCGTACATATGGTTACTAAATGTTGGAATTGTTACTACCTGGAGTTGCTGAAACCGGTTGTGTGACATGTGCCATTTGACCAGAGGAAAGTTCCTTCGGTTGAGCAGAGCTTCCTCCCGGACCTACAACACAATAACATGAGATGAACTGTATCATACAGAAACAGATACTGGAGGTTTCTGTTGACGATACTGTACCTTATTAGTCCACTAAAATTAGTTCACTTATTTTATGAAATTTGTTGAAAATATTTGAGGTTGAAGATATTGATTTCCTCATGTGCATTCCCCTCCTGGAAGAATTTTGTGACCTCTGTCGGGTTTCTGGGCTAATTTCTTCTCATGTCTGCACTTTGTTAAAATATAATCCAGTTCTTGTAGTAAAAACTAAACTTTTTAAAGAGTTATTCTTCTGCTGGTTACAAGTATGTTACTTGTGTTGTTACCTAGGGTTTTTCTTGTTTTTCAATTTACAGCTGCTTTTTCAGTGTTTTTATTTTCTATTTTTTTATAATTCACAATTTTTACTCACTTTTTATCGTTGTGTTATAGCTCCATACAACATAGCCAGACATCTTTTATATTTTACTTTTTTCATAGTCCAAGAGAAACCAAATTGGTACACATCTTTTAAAAAGCATCTTAAAACCCATTTGTTCTCTTTGGCTTTTTCTAGATTTTTATTTTTTATTTGTGCTATAATTCTACTTGTTCTTCGTGTCACTTATAGCTCCCCTTTCCCTTTTATTCTTCCTGTAAATCACTATGTAAATTCTGTTTTTAAATTAAGTTTGCTTGCTAGCATGCTACTAAAACAAAAACATGTTATACCAGGGTTCCTCACCCTGTCCTGGAGATGGTGGAAGGCCACTCAGGTCGACTGCTTGTCCTTTCTCCAATGCCTCAATCACTGCATCGAACCTCTGCAACAACAAAAAAAACAAAAAACAAAAAAAAGCAAAAGCGTCAAACATAATGATGGTCTTTGTCAGCATTCAAATTGTTGGCATGTTTCACATACTTGAGAGAGAAATCCTGCAGTCAGAATGTGCACAAATAGGCTCAGATAACAGACTGCAAAAATAACAATGACGATTTCAACTTTCATCGTTAAAAAGCAAACATTTCTGCAAATTTAAATCCCCTTATTTGGTTCAGTTTTATTTTTATTTAGTTTTTTATAATTCTGAACAGGAACTAGAAATGGATATGGGATTTCTCATCAAGCTAAAAAATACACAGTGTCTCTCTTTATCACAAACGCAGCTGCTGCCACATTCCTACAGCAGAAACTTGCTCTGCTTAGTAAAATTGTTTAAATGCAGTCAAACAAGTCTTTATTATCTGTATTTACCTCATAGTAATACATATGTACATGAAATGTAACAGACAGAATCAAGGAAATTGTTTTACTTTATAAACCGTTGTAGGTCAGCAGCTATATATTTTATTTAATGATGAAGGAGAGACAATAGGCATTTATCCTACTGATATTGTATGTTGTCAGTTTTGTTATATAGATTGCATTACATAGGCTGCAGTGCTTTTTACAAACTTTACATAAGTTTGTAAAAAGCACTGAATCCATTTATTTGGCTCAAAACAAATAAAACTGTATCATATGCGTTTTTTTTTTCTTTTTTAAATTTTCAAAAACAAAAAATCTTCCAGTCCCAGATTCTACAAGGCAGTTGTCAGGTTACACATTAGTCTACTGGTCATCTATTACACAAATTTCCCCTTATGCATTAGTTTCCTGACACTGCGCTAAAAACCACACTGAGGATGATATGCTGGCACACAACAGAAAAAACATTTAAAAAAAACAAAAAACAAAAAAACAAATTCACATTTTTACAAGGGTTGCTGCAGGGTTCACCAAGTTAAAGTTGAGACTTTTATAAGACCCTTTTAATACCAAATAAAATTTAATTTAAAAGATCTTTCACAAGAATACTGGGCAAAGTAAGTAATAATGATGGAAAACCAGTATGGTAAGTATTTTTTATCATATCACATTTTTGTCTGAGTTACAAGTCAGCATGGAGACAGATACGATTTAGAAAATGAATGGATGGATTGACCGATGAGAAACGATTAACTGAAGTTTTTGCTAAAATTAACACTTCAGCTCCCTAGCTACGGTAGCTAGCAACAGTGACAGTTTGCACTTTGCTATTTCTGATGGTGTAGTTTAGGTTATGATGTCTCAAAAAAAGCCCACCATCGGACACGTTTTATTACATAATAATAAATATTTTATAACTAACATTACTGCCTACAGTAGGAGAAATATTGAAGACTTTTTAAATTAAATTTGCAGCTCATTTAGGGCTTTTTAATACCTTCCAATGCCTTTTTTATTTGAGGAAACTGAACTCATTGCTTTTTTAGACTTTTCCAGACCAGCAGATACCTTGTACACAAAAAACAACACCACGGATTCAAATTTCTGCACAGGTAGCACTGTCTTAGTTTTAAACAAATAACTGAGGTCTGCGGTTGTGTAACTCACCTTGCTGGTCTTGAAGTAAAGTTTAGCTTGCTCCACATCTCCCTGCTTCTTTGCTTTCAGAGCTGCCATCTTGTATTCTTTCTGCCTCTCCAAAAGTATCGTCATGGTTGCCTCGTTCACTGTGGATTCACGGGATTCACGGGACAGAAACAGAACAACAATTACCACAGTGAAAGGCCACATTCATCCCATATTCTGCAGCTACTTTTCAAAGAAGACAACCCTTCCACATCAAATAAACTCCTCTAAGTGTGTCACTATATTATATATTTTATACACGATAAATATGAGGAGGCAAGGAATTCCCATTGGCTGTGAATCAATTCCTGTTACAATGTGTCAGTGTATGGCATGCAAAGTGCGCTGGAAAACAAAGTGTGAAATCAAGTTATGGATTAAAATATTAAAATCAAGTTTACTTGTGGATGGTCTCTAATTTAGGACCAAAAAATAGACCAAATTAATATTCAATGAGTCCCTGGTGGAATTTACTAATCCTAAGCACCAGCCTGCCTTAGTTACTGTTGCTAGTTCGGACAACTTTTGGTCAGCAATATTGTGAACCTTTAAACTAGGCCACTGTTACTTTGTTTTCGTTTTTGAGAATATCGTTAAGGCTTCAACTCATCAATAATTCCGTGATTATTTTCTCGATTGATCAGTTATTGGTTGGTTTGTTATGTTTTTTTCTAACCAACAGTCCGAAAGACAATCTTCTATGATATTAAACTGAATAAGAAAACCAGCAAATATGCATATTCTGAGAACCTGGAATGGAGAATTTTTTTGATTTTTACCTTAAAAAAAAAAAAAAAAAAAAAGACGCAAATGGTTAATTGATTATAAATTTCTGTTGATTGATTAATCACTGTTCATTTGAGCCCTAAATCATATGTTGTCAGGGACCAAATATAACCGTTACATACCCCTGTGGCACATCTTCTGACCATCTTCAAAGTGCTTTTGTAGTTTTTACCTTATAGCTTTAATGTGAGCACCTGGTAGCTGAGATATTAGAGTGGACAAATGACTGAGGTTGTCTGAGTTTGTCCTCTGCTTTGACTGGTGCACTGAGAGAAAGGGGTAGTGCTCAGGACTGGTCATTTCCATGGGAAACATGTTTCTTGCTTTTAATTGTCTATCCAAAGGTTACTTTCTCTAATAACCACTATTGTCCCTGATATAACTATGTAATCCAAGACAAACTGACCATCTGTCTGACTGGTCTGCGGCAGGTCAGCAAGTTCCTCTGTCTGCTTCTCTGGAGATGGGACGCTGCTCAGGGTGGAAGACGACTGCTCCTCTTCACTGGTGGGCGTGATGATCTCTGGTACAGCAGCCGGTGGTGTAGTGGCCTCCGACTTCTCCTGCTGATCCGAAGGAGAGCGTTCAGGACGCGAGGGTACAGGGGGTGCAGGCCGTGGAGGAACGGCAGGGCGAGGGGGAGCCCTCGGGGCCCCAGTGGCAACAGGAGGAGGGATTTCTGCCTCGTTCACAGGCCTCCCCTTATACACAGCAGCTAACATCGTCTCCAAATTCTGTAGAGAGCAATAGTATAAGTCAGTAAGATTTAAAACAGAGTTAAGAAGTACTTAATGTGTTATAAACAAAGCATTGCAGCAGTTCAATCCAGACACAAATTAAAAACACATCAGTAAAACAACAAAATGAGCAAATGCCACAGGTGGGCAGGCACAAACTATATGAAACATCTTACATGATGAAAATAAGAATTTGAGAATTGATTTAAGAGATGACAAACAGCATGAAGTCTACCAGGGAGCTAAACAGTGTCATCAGACAAATCGATACCAAAACACAGGCTGTCTCTTGTGTTTCTACAAATCTGTACCTTTTGGGCATGTTTATTGCTGCTCACATAATTTAAATAAAATCTTCAGCTCTGACTGGTTCAGCTGTTTTCAGTTTCTGAACTGCTTTTCAAGACGACTGGTATTTTTCTTTTTCTTTTTTTTTGGCATTTTGCCTTTATTTGACAACTTAAAGTGTTGATCCAGACAGAACTATATAGTATATGGAGAGAGACAGGTATGACAAGCAAGAAAAGTCCCCATCTGGAATTAAAGCAGGAACATTCTGATTGCTATGCGGGGTATATGTCTTAACTACTAGTCTAGCAGACACAAAAACTGCTTTTAGATTTTTTGGAATTGAAATTATACAGGATATACTGTCTTTAATTCCACCTGTTACTGTTGTTCTCAGTGATAAAGTAATCACACAATACCACAGATAACAGAAGACTTTCTCGACACGATACTATATAACTGTATCTGTTAAAGGATAAGTCAAACCAACAATGAACCAATCTTTCTAACAAGTATTACAAGTGTATCCAAATCCTGATATCTCCTTGTCTAAAAGAACTTCACAGTAGTTTATTTGGAGTCATTACCACATACACCATCCTGCTGCAAGAAATACTCACAGAAATAATAAATATGTATTAATCCCCAGCTGAAAAAACAGTCCCCCACAATTCTTCCTGTTTGAGTAACGTTTGAACAAAACTACAGTGCCCAGACTTTGTAGCAAAGTACTGAAATTATTAGTTTGTTTGTTTGTTTTTTTAGATCAAACTTTATATTTGTTAGCCAGTTTAGATTTAAGTAGTAACAAATAGATTTGGGGCTGAGTACCACAGACAAACTGGGGAAATCACATGTAGTGAGAGATGCACTAACATATTGTTGGTTTAGGTCTTTTCATGAGATTTGTTGAACATCACCAGCCTTATCCTTTAAGGTAATGACAAATGATAAAGTATCATGTATATGATACTGGTGTGAACCATCTCAGTAAATAGATCTGTCATCGTCAGGTAACATTCCTAAGCATTTCAAGATTAAATTCTACAAGTAACCTCACTTTGTAAATAGACTGTATTGCTAATTAATACAACAAATCTTATTTCACAATGTCAGACAACAAATCCCATTTTATAACAGTACAGACTATAATTTATGGTGAAAACTCTCCTGTAATTTAGCACCTTGAGCATATATTTTCTCATCAGGCAGTAATCTCACCCACCTTCAAACCGCGATCGAATCTCCTGGCTTTGGAGGTCTCCCCTGCGCTCTTGGCATTTTGTAAGGCTGTCTTATACATGGCTACCCTCTCCTCCAGGGTGTGCAGGAGGCTGCCGGGGGCCGCTGAGGAGACCTTTACTTCCTGCTGCTTCACAAGTGTAGTACCAAAACAAGAGGGAGGTGCTGTCAACATTATCTGAAAACATCTGGTACATCTATTAGGTCAAAAAATTATTCAGACCGCAAAACTGTGGGTTGAGAATTGAAAGTATATGTCAGAGATAAATAATACAAGTAGTACTTACTGCAATTTCTGAATCTATATTTCATCCTTAATCACTTGTTTCAAATATTAGTCACACAACTTATTCAAAGCTATTTATGTATACTGAAACTCAGGTGGGTAAGTATCAGGAAATGTGCTTACAGGAATCCACAGACTTACCAGCAATAGTGAAAAATATTTACCAGTCTCAAGTGCATCTATTTTACCGGTCACATAATAAGGTAAACAACTATTGTTTAGAGGTATTTATACTAAAAAATATCCAAATTGGCAGAGTTTAAGATATAAATAGGCAGCTAATTCTGTACACCAGCAGCAGGAAAAGAGGACATAAAACGTCTACCCTTTCCTGTTACCGGTAGACGAGGAATGATGCCAAATGACACTAAATTGGGGGCTGATGGTGTCACTGTCAAGGCTAGCAGAGAGCAGCACGTATTGTACCTGCGGCTGTGGGGACTCTGGAGTTTCAGCTTGAGAAGATTCAACAGTGTCAGAAGATGTGGAGGAAACAGTTGCAGCATCCTCAGCTTCCCCCTCACCCACCACTTCCTGTAGCTCTGCCTGATGAGGAAAAATACAGCAACTGATCAACAGCCAACTTTGATTGCTCATATTTACGGCAGGATTTCAGAGAACAGATTGTGACATGTTTTCCATTGGCTGGATTGATAAAACATGCAGTTCCTTGACAAATCACAGTAAACCCAAATGTGCAGATGAAATTAAGACCAACTTATCGACGAATCAACACTCATATTTTGCACTGCATTGTAACTTTTATTCTCCTGTTTAATCTTTACTCAGTTTTAGTTTATTTTAAATCTTCTATATGCTTTTACTTTTTAAAATCTTATATCTATGTGTTTTTTTAATTGCCTTGTTTCTTTTAAATGTTATTCTAAAGCTTTTTTATGTCTTAAGAAAAGCACCCTGAATTGCCCTGAAAGTGCGGCACCTCAAAAAAGGGCTTGTTGAAAGATGCTGCGCAAATAAACTTAAAACACATGCAACAGTGTAAAATTTTAGTGATTCATTCATGTGACCTAAAGGCACTTTACATGAAAACAGGCAAAAAAAAGTACCTACATCAATATATAAACCTGGGTAAAAAAATAAAAGTCTTCTGTCTACATTGTGTCAGATATAAAACTGAAAAATTCTCTTACTTCTGCCACTGCATCACAAAGTAGCTCTGAATCAAGGGGTTTAGAAGATCCCTACAAATAGAGCTACATTTTTGGGGTATTTTGTCATTTGAAAACGCTAAGTACTATAATTAAGTATCCATCATTTAATATACTGTATGTCAACCTTGATTTTATGGGCTCATAATGAGTGTGTGAGTGCAACAAGACTCAAAAATGATACGGCCAACAGCCACAGGGCCCACAAGCAATTCAGTTTGTTTTCTGTGGGCTTAGCAATTCATAAAATGCATTTGTTGGATGTCCGCAGCGGGTTTGTAGAGCAACT
Source organism: Xiphias gladius (assembly GCF_016859285.1). Taxonomy (NCBI): domain Eukaryota; kingdom Metazoa; phylum Chordata; class Actinopteri; order Istiophoriformes; family Xiphiidae; genus Xiphias; species Xiphias gladius. The sequence goes on along the minus strand of NC_053413.1, from coordinate 22,166,066 downwards.
TGAATTCATGCTAGTGCATTTAAAACATGCGTCTGGTAATTGGCCTACTCGTCCAGAATCTTGAAATCTAAACAGGCACAAACCCTGTTATGAGAGCAGAGAGGAATATACACAAACACTAACCAGCAGATCTTCGTCGTCTTCCACATTGTCGAAATCTTCGTCCTCATCCACATCTCTCATACACTCATCAGCCATTCTTGCAATGTCTTCCATGGGCAAAGGGCCTGCAACACAAACACACAGTTATATATCCAACTGAGCTTATATGTGACATCAGCAGCACGTAATCACATGATGAGGTACTAAACACTAAATTACAGAATAGTGTGATTTGTGGCAACAGTGTTAAAAACAAGCATAAACATTTTCCAAGGACAATAAATCTGCAGAAACAAATTGTTGCAGAGGGTTTTCAGCAGCATAGTCGTATCATAATTTACTATATAGTCAAAAGTATCTGGATAAAATAAACTGATTCACTGCATCTCACAGAGGACTCACAACACTGTTATCTGCAGTTTTTACAGTGCTGATTCCTCTGTACCTGACAAAGAGCCAATTTAATTCAATAAAGAAGATTTTTTACATGGAGCAGATAACAGTTTTGTGAGTCCTTGGGGAGAAAGGAATACCAGTTTGGGGGAGGACCTTTCCCCTTTAAACCACATTGCCCTGTGTGCAAAGCGAGCTCCATAGAAGAAATGGTTTTCCCAGTTTGGTGTGAAGGAGCTCGACTGGCCTGTACTGATCTCTGACTAAACTCCCACCCAACACCTTGGCACCTTTGACAGTGATTTAGAGGTCTGAATCCAGGCTACTAAGTCCCGGTTGTACGCATACTTTTGATCATATAGTGTATGTACTAGATCCCCAACCAATGAATTGACAAGGCTGATTTATTGGCTAATACTCATTTATTACCTATAGTTGTGTGGAAAAAGTTTTAGACACTTTAGTTTTTTAGATTCCTATCCATCACACAATACCATCAGGGAGGCGTCTGATCGTTCCCACATTCATTCTGCAGCAGGACAACGAGCCTAAACACACAGCCAGAGTCATAAAAAACTATCCTCAGAGACAACAGCAACAAGGAGTCCTGCAAAGGATGGTCTTTCCCCCACAGAGCTCTGATCTTAACATCATGGAGTCAGTCTGGGATTGCGTGAAGGGACAGATGACAACGAGACAGACTAAATCCACAGAGGAACTGAGGCAAGTTCTCCAAGATGCTTGGAGCAACCTGCCTGACAAATACCTTGAAAAACTGTGTGTAAGTATACCAAGGAAAACTGGTGCTGTTTTAAGGGGAAAAGGGTGGTCATACCAAATATTGATTTGATTTAGGTTTTTTTCCTGTTGATTGCACTTTGTATGAACTCAACTGATAAATAAAAATCATCATTTTTTTTAAAGCAGCCTCACTTTACTTTAAGTGCATAAAAAGTTTTTCACAGTGTCGTATGTTATGGGCTGTGTAAAGAAAATTTATATCGGCCGATATATCATTATCGGGCTTTTTAAACTCTCAAATGTCAATATAAGTATTGGCCTTCAAAATCCCACATAGATCAGGCTATAGTATGCAATGACTCAAAGGGGACAACACAACTTAACATGCATATGAAACGCTCCTCAGATCAGTAGCCTTCAACCTGTCGCAAATATTCGTCCAGTCATGGCAAAAAATACTAACTGTTTAAAGGGATTGTTTAGGACAATAAATCATAACCACTGCACTCACTCCTCCCCTTCTGCTTGGCTCTCCCTCTGACATCAGCTTTATTTCCAGTGATAGCAGCAAGTTCTGCCTCCAAGTCCGGGTCGTCCAGATTCTCCTCCATACCCATCATCATCTCCTCAGGGTCCAGGTCTACAAACAAACCCATCTGAAACCAGGAGGCAAAAGATAAACTTCACTCCCTTGCCAGAAAGTAAACAAGTACATTTTCTTAAGTATTGTACCTAAGTAAAATTTTGAGGTACTTGTACTTTACTTATATTTCTAATTTATCCTTCTTTTTAACTTTATATCATTTTGGCTTGTAATCCCTTCAGATGGTTACGATTTGTTAGCACTTTCACCAAAGAGTGATTTTCCCTTAAAACTTCTCAAATGGTTTCATTTAAAATATGTTTAGATGAAACTAGGCTCAAATTGGTTAATTTATCCAAACTTTTCACAAAGAAAGAGAAATTTAAAAAAAAAGAAAAAAGTCAGAGAGATTTATTTAAATTTGTGCTTCAGAACTTTGTTTTTGTTCCTACCCCATTAATTATCTTACAACCCCTCCGTTTTATCTTGTTACCCTTTGCAGGGGCCTGACTCCTAGGTTGGGAACCACTGGACTAAACTACCTGACTGAATATACAGTATTTAAAACTAGCTCCAGCTTGAACAGCTACAACAGTAAAATGCTGCTCAAATATGTCATATAAAACATCACTGACTGGGGGCACTTTTCTGCAGAATGAGTATTTTTTTTTAAATAACTCTCTTTATGGAATTTTCCAAGTTATATACAAAAGAAATATTCCAACATACACAAACAAGTATGGAAAAACCTCAATAGAGTACACAATATGCCTGCCCTCTGAAACACATCTCCCCACCAAATCCATCCCTCCCTCCCTCTCCAAAAGGCTACAAAAATAAATTCAGAATGTACAATAATAAATCATAAGAAATGAAATGTATAGAAGAGGTAAAATTGCAAAAGAAATTACATACAAACATAAAAACAAATATGTTGATACAAATCATTCAAAGGACCTTAAAAACCTGCACATAAGGGACAATCTTAGTCCATTTTTTGTCCCAGTGACAAAAATGTTTTTTTGTTATTTTGTGTTATTTTTGTCCCTAAAAAGAATATTAAATGTGTCCATATTTTACTAAAAGTATCAGATTTTCTTTCGTTTTAAATGATACGTCTCAACCACCTGGAATATGAGGATTTTTTTTTTTCTCTCTTTCTTTCTCTCTAATTAAATAGGATAAGACGATCCGCTATCAGTCAGGTAAATATTCATAGACCAGGCAGCACTCTATGGTTTTACATTAAAAAATGCCAGTTAAAGGATTTGATTCAATCTGTGTCTTGTAAAACATACTAAGCCCCAAAAATTATGCAGATCAGGGCATGACCATAACATGTAAATCAGAGTAGCTGGAGACAGTTTACTTTAGTCTGCAACACGCTGGATCCTGATCTGGATATGTTTTGGATGATTTGGCTTTTGTCAAATGGACACGAACAATGTTAAACTGCATGAGCCCATGTCTACTACAGGGAGAGGAGTCATGGGCATGTTCAAAGACTGCTTTCCAAGTCTCATTTAAAAGTGGAGGGCTCCAATCTTGTCCATGGATTAATTGTTCAACTCTTTCAACTCTTGCAATATAGTTAAAAAGTATAATCTTTTGACATTTAAGAATGTTCGGTTTATGGCTAATGTTAGTTTATTGTATAAGATCATTCAAAATCTTGCACCACAACCTGAGAGCCTCCATGAGAGGTGACTGTGTTAAAATTCAGTCTACAAAATTGGGTGGAAACTCCTTTTCTGTTAAGGCAGCCGGGATGTGGACTGAGGATCAGTGAGGGCAGTACTTTTAAAAACTGTAAATCCAGTCTGAAGACAAGGCTGCGGGATACTCAGATCTGCAGTCACAGAGCTAAGAGACGCTGATTATGTGGCCAGCACTAGCACTAAGTGTCCGGTTGGAAATCTATTGTACTGACGAAATGTCTGTTTTTTTTGTTGTTTTTTTTACAATGATGTTGAGATTACTGATTGCATATTCCCTAGCTGTAACCTAGTATTCTTTTTCTTTTTTTTTTTTTAATTTTCAGATTTGCCTACATATGTTTTATCATATGTTATCTTTTATTTCTGCTACCTGTTCATCACCGGTGGCCTCTGCCCAGGGACTACTGCTGAAAATTAGCTCTGACTGTAGCTATATCTGGTGCAATAACTGTATCGTGTATTGTCCCTGTTAAATAATCAAGTAATACATAAACACTTTGGGTACATTTTGCTGTTATTATTTCTGCGCTTTTATTTACTTGTAATTTGTTTTTTTTTTTACAAAGGTGTAATAGCATTTTCACTAAAGGATACGAGTACTTCTTCATTCGCTGCTTGTCTCTAACATTAGTTATCAGAGTTGTTATTACCTGCTTGGCTGCAGCAGCGCCCTGGCCTTTGGGCTGTGGTGCTCTCTTCTTTTTACCAAACATGTTTTTGTTGTTGTTGTCGTTGTTGTTGTTGTTCTGGCTTGTTGTCTAACAAGCCCACAGCGACACTCCAGTGATCCAAACGACCCCTAAAACATGAGACACATTTAAAATAAATAAATAAATGAATAGATAAAATCGCCTCGCTAATGTCAACGGGAGCTGGTCCCAGTAGTTACAATCATGTGAGCGGTTGTCAGGTGGCTGCCAAACAGACAGCGAGCTGCCAACCGACGGTAACGTTAGCTGAGCGGCTAGCCGCTAGCTAGCCATGTTTCTTGTCTCCAACTCAAAAAGTTTATTTGTCAGCAAGAGGTCGACTGCTCCGCTCGGTGCTGGCAAGTATTTATAGAGAGTTTTATCTGACTTGAAAAGCGCGTGTGTGTTTACCTGCTCATTCACCACTTCACCGGGTAGTTTTCACAAGAGCAGTTTCAATTCTGCAGTTCGACATTATAATGGGTTTGTATAAATACGCATGCGCAGAGCGAGGGAGCGTCCGGGGCTGAGACAATTTCGTGTTCTCCCTGAGTCGTGTCTGCCAGGCAGCCCTGACTCCCACTGTGTCAGGTAAAACGCACAAATAAATCAAACAGTGGTGGAAGAAATATGCAGATGCTCTACTTAAGTAAAAGTAACACAACTGTAAAAATACGATCTTACAAGTAAAAGTCCGCCTTAAGTAAAAGTTCAAAAGTATCATCAGCAAAATAAAATACCAAAAGTAAAAGTACTCCTCCTGCAGAAAAAAAAGGACCTTGACTGACATATCTACTATATATCAGTGTGTAGGAAGCTTTTTATTGTTGTAATGTAATTAAAGTTCTGTATGTACAAGTTTGTGTTATACGCTCAGTTTATTAGGTGCACCTCACTAAAACTTAAGCAAAAATAAGAGAAAAGTAATACACACACACACACAATACAATATACGAAAATGAGAAACTATCATACGATATAGACGTCTGGCTACTTGGCATCCACTACAATATGAGTAGTCAATGCTGAGTAAGCACAAAGAAACAATTTGCACTTTCTATTTCATCAGCCGGATATATTTTTCAATAAGATTTATTTTTGATTACAGAAAAAAAAAAAATTTGAGAATTCCCAGAATAAAGTCATTTTTAAATAAACCCAGTCACAAATCTGGAAAAAGTGCTCCCAACAATAATAAAGCTATGTCAAGCACTTTTCCTTTTTTTTTTTGAACGGTCAATTGTTACCCAGTTAGTCAGTTTATAGTGCTACAAGTTAACTAAGGCAGTGCTGCCAAAGTGTTGTTTTTGTGGGATTAGAAATAATACTTGGAGTAAAACTGAATTATTGTAAAACACTGGACCTTTCAGTTCCATTTCAGCACTCAAGAACTGAATCTTATGTGCCTGTGAGGAGGTCTACCTGAAAGACCAGAATCGTGGGAAAAACCAAATAAAACATAACTATAATGCAGACAAGAAACTCTGCTGCTCTTGTTGTATCTCTCTAAATCCTGCAAACTACCTGGCTTAATTTTTCCAAAAGGGGAAAATAAACACGCAAAAACTAATTTGTAAACAGAGTTTTATTTACTCCACAATAGTAAGCAGAATACGACAGAAATGTGTTTTATAACAACTTATATTCTTTCCATGAAAATCAATCCAGATCAGGAAGTTTAGGTTAAAACTGCTGCTCGTTATGGATAGTTAAAGCCTGAGGTACTGTGCAAAGAGAGCCTGATCCAGATTTGCTTTGAGATTACACTGCATAGAAATTAATTCAAAATTTAACAAAAACGTTTGAAAATGTTACAGGACAGCTGATAGCTTGTGTGGCGAAGGATTACAAATCCCTGTTGTTGCTGCTGAGCAGTTTAGGGAAAGATGTGCCAATGGATCCCCCGTGCCGATACACAACCAGCTCCAGCATGTACTCGTCTACTTTCACCACCACAGACGTCATCTTCTCAGTCGACATGAGGAAGATGATGGTGAAGAGAGCGACCTCGAACTCTGGACTAACGCCGATGAAGGAGCCGCCAACCGGTTTCACCAAGCCCTTCCAGCTGAACTGCAGGTTCAGGACATGGTCGTCTTCATCAGGCTATAAAACAATGACAAAAAAAGAAGAAAAGAAAACAGTTAATTAAGGAATCTAACATGTATTTGCTGTTCAGTGGCAGTACTGTTCAGTGTGTTCAATATCTTCACAATGCATGAGGTGACGGTATTTTCTTACTGTATTTTTGTTGCCTCTTGCTTTGTAACCTTTGTAGTCGACATGGCCATGTTTTTCCTGCAGGTAGAACTGGACCCAGTTGTGAAGACCCATGATCTCCCGGCCGTATTTGGTTTCTCCAACAAACACATGTTCAAATCCACTAGAATCTTCACTAAAATGAAAATAAGGTCAGTGTGTTCAGGGGCAGGTTTATCAAGTCTCCATGCGTGTCCTCATTCATCCTATTAGAGCTTTCCCCCCTTATTTACTTTTTTCCTTTGCTGTTTAAACAAAACATGAGGCCACTAAAGGTTAGAACAACCTACTACTTTCTTTAAAAAAAGTCAAATATTAAAAATGCAAATTTAGAAAATGAAAATCGAAAGATTCTTTTTAATAAAAGTAACAAAATTGATAACTTCCCTCAGTGAAAATTAACCCATCCAATCAAATTTTTTTTTTTAGTGTGAAAGCTAATTATTGACCTTGGTTATCATAATTTGAACAAAAAAACAAAAACAAAAAACGTTAACTTTTAAGATCTATTAACAACCTATTTTACAAAGCAATTGTCAGACGACAACTGAGCATAACTCCAACAGCTGATGACCATGATGTGTCAGTTAAAAGCTCCAGAATCTAGTAAAAAAAAATTCTGGTAATTGGACTGTGAGTTAAGGGTTTGTTTCTCTTTTCAGCCTAAAAGCATCATGCAGGAACAATAACTTAGCAGCAAACAACAACAAAAAACACAGAACACACTGAGCAAAACAGGGGTTTAGATGTAGATTTGCCGAGTCACTGTATTTATTCATGTATATATTTTTAAAATTCTTTATTGATTCCTGGGGACGAAATTCATCTGTCACCATTTCAGCTGGTTCATCTGCAGAAAACCAGTTCTGAAGCTGGTAAAGCCCGACCTCTGAGTCATTCTATAGATGATTAAACCAGTGCGCTTTCTACTAATCTCAAGCAAAGACTGCTTACATACTACAGTAGCTCCCCCTGCTGTTACACTGAAACTCACCCTCCCCTCCTATCCCTATGGTAGAGGCTGAACCAGATGTCATACAGCTGTCTCTTGAACTGTGCAGGGTCTGATGGTGACTGCCCCTTTCCAACCAGATACTTGTGGGCACACTGCAAAGAAACAAAAACAACACATAACTTTTCAGGCTTCCAAGAGAGACAGTATAGTGCAAATAGAACATATCGACAAGACAGTTTGTGAGGCTAAAATATTATTATATTTAAAGGTTAAAGTTGACCTTGGAAACAGTTTTAAACAACTATATCCAAGGTTGAGAAGTAACTTTCTAGCCAACATGGCTGAGAGGTCCTTAAAATGATCAGAAAACTGACATTTCAACATGACGTGATAAGCGGAAGATCAAGTGAACAGCGAGTGAAAGCTCGAGGACAGCTACTAAATGGACTTTGTTTTGAGACTGTTTCGTAAACAAGTAATACTTTTGGCTTTAAGTTCTTATTATTGAGTAATTTAATAAAGTAAAGTATATTACCTGATTATCATAAAATAAGGATATACAGCAGGCAAAGAGTGTATACATAATTTAAAGAAAACTAATAATACACTAATAATTTCATCCCCACACTAATTGAAAAGTTTTTTTTCAAAATTGTGGTAGCATATGTTGTACAGTTGCAAAAATTGTACTATTCTACATTTTTGAAGGTCAACTCTTGTGCAATCTGTAGCTGTTATTTTATGTGAATATTCAATTTCTTAAAAATTTCCATTCTCATGCTAAAGGCCTTCAGTGTTAAAAAGAATCTTGTTATGGTCGGAAAGCCTCCAAAAAACAGAAAAACAAATATCATGTTAAGAAAAACTCTTTTGGGCCAGGTGATCAATCTGGCCCGCAACTAAAGGAATATTGTTATAGGCCAAATCTATAATTCTTTAGTTATAATGGCCGATGGTTGCTTGTCCAGGAAGTCCCCTTCACATTAACTTCAAATCCTCAAACTCAGCAGTAAACAACAGCCTGAAGCCGTCAGCACTTCAGGAGGGAACGAGGAGTGTACACAGCTGCTGTGTAGGATCCATGTGTTGCAATTCTGTTTGCATTACAGTTTGCGATGACAGATGCGTTTCAGAGATGACTCCCCCCCTCCTAAATTTTACTGCACCTTCATGACATCTGTCTCCAGAATGGCGTCGATAAACAGCTTGTTCTCTTTTAGCTCCTCTGAAGTGACCGTCTCTGACACGCCTGTGGACATCTCATAGTTGTCCAGCAAGTTGATGAAATCTGCAAATCAAGGACCTGTGCTTGTCAACAGTGTAGAAACACTTGTTCTAGCAAAAGAGAAGTGTAATGGGAGGGGGGGGGGGCAACATGAACTGCTACTTACGTGCATATGTTTCGATACTCTTGAGTTTGTCTTCGTTGACATATGCGAAGAGTGGAGCCCTGGCTCTGTCTCTGGCATAATTACTGCCATGAGCCACATAACCTGCCTTCCCCTGAATAAGACACATGTACAGGCAGACATCAGCAAGCGCCTTGTAACAACACAAGGCAGGGAAACTGGCTCAGAATGTCTGGCTCGAATATCTGTGTCATGTTTCATGGCAATCCATCCGTATAGTTGTTCAGACATTTCATTTAAAACTGGAAATATACACACACACACACTGAGCACTTTATTAGGAACACCTGTGCACCTAGTCAATCACACAATTATCCAGTCAGCCAATCATGTGGCAGCATAACAATCATGCAGAAACAGGTCCGGAGTGTCAGTTAACTTTCACGTCAAACGCTGATTTCTGCCGAGGCAGCAGATGGTAGTTTCAGAGTTGGCATCAACAGCCTGAATCCATGGACCCCACCTGCCTTGTGTCGACAGGCCGGACTGGTGGTGGTGGTGGTGTAATGGTCTGGGGAATGTTTTCTTGGCAAACTTTGGGCCCCCTAATTGCAGTCAATCATCGTTTGAATGCCACAGCCAGAGTACTGTTGCTGACCATGTGCAATGCACAATTTACCATCTTCTAATGGCTATTTCCGGCTTGATAACGCACCATGTCACAAAGCAAAAGTCGTCTCAAACTGGTTTCACTTTTATATTGTTACCCTGAAGTTTGTCCTTTAAGTTATGATACTTAATGCTTCATTTTTTTTTTTAGCCACGCTAGCAGCACTAGCGGGCTCTAGAGATGGCACTGTTGATGGGTCTGCCTAGCACTTTGGTCCAGACTGAAATATCTTAACTACTGGATGGTTCGCCATGACATTTTGCACAGGCATGGTTCCCAGAGGTTCCCAGAGAATCCTAATGATTTTAGTGATCCTGTGAGTTTCTCAAGTGCTACCACGATGTTCACATTTGTGGTTTCAGCAAAATGTCTCCACAACAACAGGAAGGAGACACAGACATTCATGTCCCGCTCATGACTGCAATACATTTTTGATTCCCTGACTTTGGTCTGGCAAATGTTAGCGTGCTAGCTGGTTGAGACGGTAAACCCTACCTGCCAAACATTGCATGTTAGCGTTGTTATTTTGAGCATGTTCCCATGCTGATATTAGCATTTAGCTCCTATGCACAACCAGACAGAGCCACTGGCATGGCCGTAGTCCTAGTCTTGTTAGTTATCTTATTACGGCCGATTTGTATTATGATGGTGTTTTAGATTCAAATTTCTACTTGAGATGTCAATAAACCTGTAATCGAGGCTCCAATCATCCGTGCCGACAGCTGACTGGTAGAAACATAATCCTGCGATGACGCCATAGTTTTAATAGGTTTGACGACAGTACAGTGTGTCTATTGTGTGAGTCCTCTGCGACGTCACAACACAGAAAGGCAAGGACATTCTAGTTGTTTTGTCACAGAACACCCAAGTTCTGTTTGCATTCCCCTTCGTAGATTCAGTCCACCTCAGGTGACACCACAGTGTGATTCTCACACTGTCTGTAACCCCTGTCTGTCACAGTGTGACAGACTGGCTTTCGGTGCCAGATGGGGTTTGCAAAGTAACGCCTTTATCTTTGGCCGAATTTTTTTTTTTTTTTTTGCATCGCAGGGAAGCAATGCTGTCAGACAACTAGTACTGACCTGGAGGGAAATAATGTAATCAGTCCCTGGCTTTTGGCGGTTGGTATCCAGGAGCCAGAGTTGGTTCAGCACCTCAGTGAGCTCCTCGCTGGCCTGCTGACTGTGAAAAGGCAAAGAAGAGGAACCTAAGTGAATTAAGTAGCGGTAGAGGTAGTGACAAAATAGATATGCTGCGATGGGATTGGTCTGTTTCTGGGATTGAAACAACATTTTGGAGTCCAGTTCAAACTAATAAGTAAGATCACCCAGAGGGTTATTTTTAATTTTTGCTATTAAGAGAAACAAGTCGGAGACAATAAGAATTTTTCACAGCAGACATTTTGACTTGTCAAAATAAGAAAAACGCAGGGGTTACTAATGAAATTAACGATGGCAATGTTCTTTTCAATTGTCCCAGTAATTCATGACAGTGTGACGGTGAGCCAGCATTTTTTTAAAATAAAACTTTATTGAAAGACATAATAATATCACAAGACAAACAACGATTCTTAAAAGTCTGAATAGAAAATACAAAAACGCACACAAAACTGTGCAACTGTGAGCATGTCTTCTGTGGGGGGAAAAAAAAAAGCCTATTCTTTTGATTATGAAGTTTAAAGATCAACATATTTTCTCCATTCACAGAAATGATTAACTAGGATGTGATATCTTTCAATTGACTTTGTATTATTTATTTATTTATTTATTTATTTATTTTGATCCTTGACTGAGCTGCTTCATTTTTTCCAGCAGCAGCTTTGTATAAACATACACGCACTCATATCTTCGCGACTGCAGTAAAAGCTGTTCCTCCACAGCGTCTACGGTACTCTACAAGTGAGGTTAGAAGTGAGGCGTCCTGCTGCATGTTACACCCAGGGAGGAATTAATAATGAAGTGGAAGTCTGTTTTTCTTTCTTTCTTTACAGCCAGTGGAAAAGTTCCTTTTTCTTTTTTGGTTTTCATGCAGATAACTGTATCTAACAGGAAGTTGCTGCACTATAACAGCGCAAAACCATCCCTGTATAACAAACTCATCCTGTGGCTCAGCAGATAACAGCTTGTAAACCTGTATCAAACTGAATTTTCTAACATGTTTCTTGTTTGTTATATTGTGCTAGTAATATGTGAAATATATGAGGTTCGACCAATAGTAATACATTATCTGTTAAGGGTCAGGTCACCTAAGTCACATTAAAAAAAACAAAACAAAAAAAACAACCCTTAACCTCAGTTGTGTCTTTGGTGCAGGCAGAATCGGTTTTACTTGCTGAGGTGGCAGAAATGTCACGAATTCTGCAAATAGAAAAAGTAGCAAAACAAATGCAGAGAGCGTTTAAACCCAATGTATAACATGTCCTAGTATTCAAGCCGGAGCTAAACAACTCTAGACTGTGGTGAATTGTTTTGGATATTGCAAATTTCAAGAGTCACCTCCATCACTCGTTAAGTCACACCTACATTGCTGTGTGCACAGGTTGTAATATGAAAAACAACTTCACATCCCATTTAAGTTCTTCTAGTTCCCCTGGCACTTTGGCCCGAAACACATATGATTCAGGAACTGAAACCACGATCAGTTGTTTTCAAGTATCTCAAAAAAAAAAAACAACAACACAATAACTGCCACGCCAGTCTGGTTTCCATATAAACAGGAAACATGAGAGACACATTGGGCAGGAAAAAAAAAGGAAAAAGATTTGAGTAACAACCAGATGACAGGATGGAAGGATAACGAACTGAGACAGAAACTTCTCTGTTCTTAATTTAGCTTGGCCACAGTTGTGCATATCACAAGGCTCAACGGCTACAGAATTTTTTTTCTGCAGCCGAGGCTGGTTCTAGTCAACTGTGTCCCCGATCGCTCTTGTTCTATAACTCAGTCCACCAATCGCTGCCAGACCCCGCTGCACTCAAACCCAACAGCAGCCTTCACTCCGACGAACAACATCCAGAAACGTCCCACTGTACAAACCTGTCATCTTCACAGCTGCAGCTCTGAGCCGAGGGGACATCTTACAAGGGAACAGGAAAGAGAAAAAAAAAAAAAAAAAAAAACGAAACCTACAAAACCAAAGCTTTTTCACCCCGTGAAAAGCAACACAAACCATCAGGAGGGTCGTGTTAACAGTGTAGCCATTATTTACATCACACGTCTCTGCCTTGAATTGAGTCGAAAATGAGCTCAAAGTGTCACCGCTCGGCCGGTAAGACACATGCATCAAAAGGAACTCGAGAAAACATTGTTTTTTAAAAAGACGACTTATCCCCGCGTGTCTCCTTCACTGAGCGTTCAAAACTTACCCCCTTGCCATTTTCCCGTTGCTCGGAGAAAGTTCCTGCCCGCGCGCACGCTCCGAGGCAATTGGGTGTTTTGGTGCGGAGAGCTCCCCGAGGCGTCAGTCATGACGTTTCCGGGAGAAACCGGCCAATGGCGTGGCGCGAGAAAACGCCCGCGCCCGCGCCCGCGCCCCCTCCCCGTCTGAGGGGGACTGGTCCCGGCGGTGGGTTTTCCGTACACAAAGTGCTCTTTTTTCCTGGAGGTAAACAACGCCACGATTTGGCTGCTGTAAAATTTGCTCCCTAATTTTTCGATCCCGAATTCTAAGAAAAAATGAAACACCAGTTGTAACATATTAGTAGGAAAAAGTAAAAACAGCCGCCGAAGCCACTGACTCGTCTGTCTGACGCGTTTTACCTGTAAAATTGCCGAAAACATGAAAAAACGTGTTGTTATAACAAGGGTTGGGATAGAAATTAAGGCTTTTAACGTACAATCCATGAAATAAAAAGAGGGTACAAAGAAAACAAACAAATACGTTATGACCTGATCACACTCTCCAGGGTCCGTAATAATCTCCTTCACTGTAATCGATGAACCTAAACACTTTTCAAAACATCTCAGCTCCTGAAAATTACAGAAATTAGACATTAAATTGGGTTAGGAATAGGCCAGTTCGGGGTGTTTTATTTGAGAATTCCATGTAGTACATATCTGAAAAGATATACATCGTGAAAATATTGAAATCAATGCAAACATTGTGACATAAAACAAAACAAAAAAACAAAAACAAAACTGCATGAGTCCCTGGCGCTCCAGCGCACTTGTTTTCACAACACTGGCTTTTATTTTGAAAACCATCCTCCACCAAGTGAACCGGAGTAGGCTTTTGCGCAAGCGCAACAGATGCACGCGTTATATTTTCAGTGGAAGTGTGTAGCAAAAACAGTCACAGATATCTTGATTAAGGGGCTTTACCGCGCCGTTTACGTTCTTTATTTCCACCGTGTTCCACGTGTAGGTCTCGGCGCTGACCTTCGCTAGCTGTCGCTGAATCCAAGCGACAACGTTTAGACATAGAAAGCTGAGGTTTGAAGAAAGCTAACTGGCTAGCTTAGCCCGCTGTTAGCTGTAAGTGGCAGCATGGCAGCTGTACTGGAGCTGATTGCTGGGAGCTACGAGCAGATCGCATTCGGTTACCGAGTGAAAACTGATGAAAAAGTACGTTGGAGTCCGCTTTTTTGTCTTTTGCCTGTGTAACTGTCATTGTCCAGGACTGGTCTGCATTTTAATTCCCGTTCTCTGGCACTTATAAAAACTAAACTGAGCTGTCACTGGGATTGATGGGTAATCGTTAAAAGCAAAAACCTGCGTGTAACATTATGATTAAAAAGGTTGAATGCTTTTAAGGGGGACGATGGAAGAGTGTAACCCAGTTTTATTAATGCATTTTGGGATTTTTTACCTCCAAAATTCCCTCTCAGAAACCTACAGTAAAGTTTTTTTCCCCTCCTATTTTCACCATTCCAGTTGTTATTTCCCCATCACTTCACGTTTATTATTTTTTTCCACCCCCTCACTCTGTCATGCAGGAGTGGACAACCAAGGCAGACTTCACACATCACGCCCACACAGCATCCATATCAGCTGTGGCGGCCAGCGAGAGGTTTGTTGTCACGGGAAGCAAAGACGAGACCATACAGCTGTACGACATGAAGAAGAGAATTGAGCACGGTGCCTTGCTGCATCATGACGGTGAGTATCTCGGGTACGTGTACATATATATGGATTAAATATACAACGCAGGACAAGGAGCTGTGGCATAGTGTTGCTTCGCAGCTCTAAGTCTGCTCACGTTTCTGGTTTGATTCACCCGGGGTTTTCCTAAAAGTGTCTGTAGTCTGTGGTAACATTCATTTGACAGCGCTATTTAACTTTCTACATGAAAATAGTAAGGACGCAGTCGAGAGAGAGGTCACTGTACATGGAAGGTCAGGAAGGATGAAGATCAAGATAATTCTCCTATGATCTTCTAGTGATCATTATGGATCATCATCATCATCGTTATCGTCATTAGGGATCATCAGGGAACATGCTTCTTTTAAACTGCTGCGTGAACCTCCGTGTACTGTTGTCTTCAGTATAAAAAAAACTGTTAAATTATATTTTGACCTTAACATAGCAATTCTTGGATTTTGATACTAGTTAGTTACACAGTCGGGAAAAATAGAAATAATTACTTGTGTGTCGTCTTTGGTCTTCTGTAAAGAAAAGGCAAAAAAATTACATGGGTGAGGAAGGAAAACAAGATTTTTACTCACAATAATAAAATGATTTTTATCACAGGTGTACCAGGCTGCTTCATAGACTATTAGTTTCCTTATCTGATGGAACAAGAAGTATAAAACATCACTGAAGAATTAAACAAAAATACAAACATCCTTTACTTTTTACCATTTTTTTAAACTGTAAAGAAATTTAAGACCTTATCCTTTGATTTGAACATCTGACTCAGACTTCCCTGTATTTGCACAGGCACCATCACCTGCCTGGAGTTTTATGGGACGTCTCATTTACTGAGCGGAGGAGAGGACGGACTCCTGTGTGTGTGGAGCACAAAGAAGTGGGAGTGCCTGAAGTCCATCAAAGCTCACAAGTAAGCACACACAGACAGGTGCCGCAGAAGCACTGAGATGAATGTGTTTGTATAGTTGTTGTCTTGCATTTATGTTGGATGGGACAGTAAAAGTAACCAGTTTCATCCTCTTGTTTTCGCCAGAGGCCACGTCACATCGCTCTCCGTCCATCCATCTGGGAAACTTGCACTTTCAGTTGGGACAGATAAGACTCTCAGGTAAAATCTGCAGCTCTGCTCCCAAGTCATTGACACAGGAGTTTCATTTACCAGGGAATCAGAAATGACTGTTGCATTTTTTTTTTTTATCCTTTTAGAACGTGGAATCTAATTAACGGAAGATCAGCCTTCATCAAAAACATAAAAGAGAGTAAGTTTTACTGCGAAGCTAATGAATTGATCGTTTTCAGAGATATTTGAATGACGTGAGCTGATTTATTTATTTTTTTTAAATCTATGCTTTTAACAGATGCACACATTGTAAGATGGTCTCCAGATGGGGATAAATATGTGGTGGTGGCAAACGACAAGATTGACATCTATGACCTGGAGACGGCCTCAGTGACAGGAACAGTTACAAACCCCAAAAGGATCTCGTCTGTTAAGTTCTTAAATGTACGTTTGCACTAACATTTTGAGCGACATAGAGACTACCGTGGCTGTGATGATCGGTCTCTGCCTATTAAACTCACCAAAAGATGACAGTAATTAATTTACCAGCTGTGAGTTTAAGCAGATGTTGTTATCCTCTTTGTTTTTCAGAACGCCATCCTGGCTGTCGCAGGAGACGATGAAATTGTGAGGTTATGTGACATGGGAAAAGAGAAATGGGTGTGTGAGTTCAAGGCTCATGAAACAAGGTAAATTCACAGCATTTTTTTTTTTTTTTTTTCTTCACAGATCTACCACCATGTATGTCTGAAACTTTTTAGGTGCAGGAGTTTTTCAGTATGTTTTTTTAATTATATGAAGCTGCATTTCTGAAAACACATCTCTGAATAAATTACATTAAATGTTGTGAAAAGTGATTGATATCGTTATTACTAAAAATTAAAAACTGTACTAACTTTCCTTTTGTGATATCAGGGTGAAAGCAGTTGACAGTTTTAATATGGAGGATTTCTGCGTGATGGTGACGGCTTCAAATGACGGACTCATCAAAATGTGGAAACTTCATCTTAATGAGGCACGTCTCCAATGTTGTTTTGAAAATATGAGCAGAAGCCGTATACTTGTAACTTCAACCAAATTTCTTAAACATTTACATTTGCAGCAACAGTGTATGTTAAAAAATTTCTCTCAGGGTCATGACCTATTGACATATTATGTATCTACTTTGCAAAACAGAGTAATAAAGTTCTTTAATAATAATAATTGCTAATATCAGATTGATATGTTCAGATTTAATCAGATAGGTGGTAAAATGTCAGACATAATAAAACCTCCTCTTACAAGAATAAAGTTTTATATAGACAAGTCTGTAAAAGGATAAATAAAGAGTAGCAAAACTACACTGCTGTTACCTGCCTAGCTGCTGATTAACAAGTAATGTACCGCTGCTGTCCACCAGGAACTGGAGCCTCCCACCCTCCTTGGGGAAGTGAACACAACAGCCAGGCTGACGTGCCTCGCCGTGTGGAAACCTTCATCGGTGCAGCAGACTGCTGAGGAACCAGCATCTGAGGCGACAACATCAACATCTGCAGGTGACACCCTGCAAACGCTGACGTTCATTTCACTTTATCGTCATATTATGAGAGAGGGCAGCAGTAATAGATAATGGCTGGTATAGTGAGGGTCTTGGTTGTGGTCTCTTTTGGTTGAGTTTCTGTGTTGACAGGTGTGCACTGTAAAGAAGAGAGAAATGAGGCAAAATTTTGGCTGCAGAAAAGATCTTAACGTTTCTCCACTCTGCAGTCCATATTTACGGTCAATGCAGCGTGAAGTTTGTGTAGCAGTAGCCCCCCAAATGTTTACAGCGTGCAGTGGAAAACTGGTTGTGCTGGAAAACTTCAAGCTCCGAAGGAGGATGTTTCTGAAAAAAGTCATTAGTGTTTAACCGTCATCCACTAAATAATTACAAAGCTGCAAGTTTCCACATATTTCTGTGTCTGTGTTTTGTTAACGGCCACCATCTGTTTTCGCCTGTCCACAGAACTCGCTCGAGAACTTTCAAAGACGAAGAGAGTCCGAATTGCAACAGAAGAAGTCATTCTAGAAGATGAGAGCAAACCCAAACAGAAGAAAAAAGGCGGTGGAAAACGAAATGTCCAGCAATAAAAAATCTTTTTAAAATCTTTTCCACGCACTGTTTTTAAAGTCAAACAAGCCTTTACTTGGTGTGATTACCACTGGGATGTGATAAACCCCGGTTTGACAGCTTTCGAGTCCTGATTGTATTTATGTGATTGAATATTTTTGCTGTCAACACTGCAAAGAATGGATGGTGGGAAATGAGATGGGCAACAATAAAAGTGTTTCATTGTCCACGCATTTGTTAGTTATCAGTACCCAGTTAAATGTGCCAAAAGTTGGGTGAGCGTTCCCATGGGAGCCCAGCATCCATTTAAATGATGGTTTGACCTGTTACTAGGCCCCCGCAGCGGGCATCGGGCCGCGCCGTCGTCAATCTGCTTAGGCCCCCATGACAAGCGACAGCCGTTCGGCTGGACCCACTGGGCCTGACGGGCGGTTTCGTCTGAATGCCGCGCCCCCCCCCCGTGATCCGGCCGTCATCCTCACTGACCCAGCTTCCCTAGTCTCACCGGCAGTTACTTAGTTAACTCCCTGACCCGGTGCACCCGCAAAGTCTTCTTGAAACCCATCCTCCCACCCAAGCGAAGAGCAGAATACTGCGTTATTCAGAGAGGAGTTTCTGCTATTTAGCCTGCCCTCGTTGATGTAAACGGGTCGGATAAAAAAATAACCGAGAAACACAGTATGTCCTCATGGCGCCGCACGTCTCAACAGCACCGCAAACTGCAGCCTCCGAAGTCAACACCTCTCTGAGACAGTTTCAACACAAACTGAACATTGTAACCGTCGTGAGGGGAGGATTTATTGTCCTTGTTTCCCTTTAGCACAATAGGAAACATGTAAATTATCATTAAAATATTTAAAAAACTTTAAAAAAAAAGAAAGATACTGCCGAGTGTCTATTCTGCCAAGAATACTTTTATTTTGAAATTCTCTTTTATTACTCCGGAAGTGTAACCGTTCGGAAGTTTGGAAACTCGGGTCGCATTTTAATGTTGAGAAAACCTTTTGTTGTTGTTTTGTTTTCCTCTTTGTTTAATTTTTTTTGAATCTTTGACAGCGAAACTTTCGTCAGATTTTTTTTTTTTTTTTTTTTCCCCTCCGGACGTCAGCTTCTCCGAGCCTGCCTGAGCGGTGAAGCCGCCAAACCGCGGGTTGTCCCCGGCCATGGCCGTGGACTGGGTTGGGTTCGGTTACTCTGCCCTGGTGTCGGCGGGAGGAATCATGGGTTACGTGAAAGCAGGTGGGCGAGACACGCCGACGCTTAGATACACACAACGCCGGCTTAACTCGATGCGGGTGCGGCGCAGGTCGTTCGGGATCGAAACCGGTTTGCGTCAAATTTCAACTATCTTACCGGCAGAAGCAGTTGTGCAAAGTAACTACATTTACTCGGTTACTTGTACTTGAGTATTTCCTTTTAATGCTATTTCTCCACTAAATTTCAGAGGTAAATATTGTACTTTTTTACTGCTGTGGTGACTAGTTACTTTTAAGATTAAGATCTTTAAAAAAAAAAATTAAAAAAAAAAAAAATGTAATTGCATTTTTCTAACCCATCACAATAAATTGGTGTCCAATTCTGGGCCCCTGTCATGTCTCAGATGTCTGTGAGTTGATATCAGTTCCACCAAAGAGACATTTCCCCTCTAAACCTCTCACATGATTTCATTTAAATAACTGTTTGAGGCCCAAAATAGGTGATATCATCCAATATTTCACAAAAAAGGCAAAGATTAGAAAAGAATCCCAATACTGAAAACAGATTTGTGTTATAAGATCTTTTTTTCTTCTTCTTCTTCTTCTTTCCTCCCTCATTAATCATCTCACGACCCCTCAGATTTATCTGGGGACCCTTCGGAGGGAGCCTGACCCCTAGGTTGGGAACCACTGGACTAAACTATCAAGCTGTATATTAACCAGTGAAAACCAGCTCCACCTCCAGCGGCAGCATCAGTTAAATACTCCTTAGACACTGATGCATCAGTATGAACAGTCTAATAATGTCATATTTAGTAATATATCAGTGACAGGAGACTTTCTTGTGCAGAATGAGTACTTTTACTTTTGATACTTTAAGTACACTTTACTGATAATGCTCGTGTACTTTTACCAGTGCAGTCTAAAACACCACCTCTGCAATAAATCTCTAATCAAGATTTTTTGAGTTTAACCTCACTGATTTAAAAAAAAAAGAAAAAAAAAAGGGGTGGACAAAATATCAGAAGCACTGCAAACTGCAGCCTCCAAAATGATCATGAAGTTCATTGATACCTCTCTAAAACAGTTTCAGCAAAAAATGAACATTATAACATGGAGAGTTTATAAAAAGAGAATCCATCAAACCTAATTTAACACTTAATCTCCAAAACTGAACCTAACCCAGTGTGTTTGCTCCACAGGCAGCGTCACCTCTCTGGCTGCAGGCCTCCTGTTTGGCCTGTTGGCTGCAGTCGGTGCTTATCTGGCATCTCAAGATCCCAGGAATGTCTGGCTTTCACTAGGTGAGCGAGTTTGGTTTGGTAAACCGTGACAGTCCAACTGCCGCGTTCAGAAACACATGGTAACAACTGTTTCCCTCCACTGACCAAATGCAGGCACCTCGGGAACCCTGGCTGTAGTGATGGGACTGAGATTTCTCAACTCCTGGAAGTTCATGCCAGCTGGCCTGATGACTTTAGCCAGGTAAAACACCATTATTACACGGTTTAATTTCCTTGTGACTGTTAATAGGTTAGTTATGTACAATACATCCTGCACCAAGGTGATCATAAGACTTCTGTTTTTAATACCTTGAGAATCTTATTTCGACCATGTTGTGATATAAATGCGGTCATCTCTTTTCAGTGGACTGATGCTGGCGAAGATCATAACTGGGGCGCTGAAGAGGCCGCACACATCTTGAAAACACTTCAATGTATCTTTTCTGCGTATCTGTAAATATCTTGAACATGGGAAATCTAACATTCACCTCTATGTGGTTTTGTATGTATTACAGTCTTCTGTAAAAAACAGTTTAATTCAAAGCATGATTGTAAAGGAAACTTTTCTGACGTTTGAAAAAATGTCTGTCTTTGAGAATACACAGCGATTGTTATAGTTAAATGATTTTTCTGTTTGTGAAATGTATGGGGCTCATCTTGCTAAACGTATCCAAGGAGAAGGATTATCTTTGCCCCATTTGTAAGTCAATCATCACAGCTGATAATTGCGCAGACCTGCCTAAACCTGTTTGTGTACCTTAACGAGGAAAAAGGATATCTGCACTTTTTCTGCTGCTGTGAAATAATACACTCACCCACTCACTTAAATACAAAATTAACTACTTTATTTCATTCTTTGTAGTCTATTATTTAAAAAAAAATACTGATGGTATAAGTCATGACACACTTGTACAGCACTGAAAAATATTTAATAGCATGGCAAATGCAACAAAAGAGTAGCAAATTTCCTGGTGAAAGTGCAGTGGGAGTCACTGGCGGAGCAGAGCGCACTGCTGCGCTACCGGTGACCTCCGTATTTGGCGGCCCAGTCTACTCGTCCGTGCACTGGCTGGATATTTGTGCTCCGCGCAAAGGTTTTCTTCCCTATAGAGCAGGTGCTGGATCCGGGGATCAGAGGATTTAGAGATCTGTTCCTCCATCCTTCATACTCTGAAATCAATGAGATAGTGAAGGAAGAGTTTGTTTAGGAAATACTCAGAGAGCAACATGAAGCTGCATTTCTTACACCGCTGGTATTTTTTACCTTCATTTGAGGCGGCCTGTTTATTCGCAGAGATCTTGCTCTTACACGCTTTGATTCTGGAGTCAATTCGTAGATCAGCAGCTGAGGACAGATCAACTAAAAGGTTTACAAAAGGAATGAGACTAAAAAAACCAAAAACCATCAGATTGGGTTCTGAGAGCAGTATTCATTGAAAGCTCCTGCATCACTAACAGGCCTCTCAGACACTTTTGTCTTTAAGGAAAATACAGATTCCTGTCCAACTCCAGGGGGCGCTTTTGCTATAGTATGGTGGAAGAGTTTTGTTTTTTTTAAATTGCATTTTTGCATTTATTTGATAGCATGAGTGTATAGAGT
Source organism: Xiphias gladius (assembly GCF_016859285.1). Lineage (NCBI taxonomy): Eukaryota > Metazoa > Chordata > Actinopteri > Istiophoriformes > Xiphiidae > Xiphias > Xiphias gladius. The sequence goes on along the minus strand of NC_053413.1, from coordinate 22,144,291 downwards.
GACAGGAAAGTTAGAAAGAAAGAAGGGGTGATTTTCCAGAATTGTACCAGGAATGTTATGGTTACATGGTATGTATCTAAGCCATTTGACCACCAGGACGTCCCACGAAGTTTCACTCGAACAAGCTGCAACTCGAAACCCAAAGAATCATTTCCCAGTACCGTCTGACTCAGACCTCACTGATACCGAGCAACACTAAACCACACTAGGTCTGTCTGACTCAACCGTTATTCTGTCTGCTACAGAGAAAATTAAAAGCTCTCTGTTGTGACTCACTCGCGCAGGTTCCCGCAATCGGTGCCAGGGTAATCCTCTGTCGGGCTGCTCCTGCTTCGATCGTCTGAAAAGGTGATATATGTGTCTTGGTTGGGTTGTTGCTGTTGCTCATGAAGGAGTCTGGAAAGGACAACGAAATCCATCACTGATTACGTCCTTCGTGCCGATGTGATTATTAATAGATATTTGGAGTAGCTTTAGCCTTTAGGAGACCGAATACCACATAAAACAACAATTATATTTTACAGGATCTTGTTTGAATTTGCGTTGTGGTCCATATTAATTCTAAGACAATATCTGTTTTTTATGAGCGTAAACAATGTTAATAATCAACTCAAAATACCATGTAGAGACATCTGTCACACATATCACATCTGATGGTAGAATAAGTATTCAGGTCCTATTGGTAATTTAAGTTAGCAATACTAAAATTTAAAAATACTCCATCACAAGTGACAATCAAAATCTTACAGTACAAAAGTATTATCAGAAAAATATACCTAAAGTATCAAAAATTAAAAGCACTCAATATACAGAATGGCCTCCTCCATTTTGTTATATCATTATGTGTATCATATTCTTACTGATGACCTAAAGTGTTTGTAAGCACCATTAAATGTCACTGGCTGAGGTGGAGCTAATATTATATACTTATTAACAAATTTATATATCGTCAAGTAGTTTGATCTATAACAATGCGTCATATTTTACAAGCTGACTATATGTTTTTTGTGTGTAAAATCTTAATCTGCAATATAACTAATAACTATAGCTGTCAGGTAAATGTAGCAACTGAATTTGAGTGATACCTTTGGAAAGATCAAGATCCTCCAAGGTCTTTTCCTTTGGAGGCTGCTTATCTGCTAGTTTAGGAAGACTAGCGTCTACAACCACATCACCACAGAGAAAGAGAGGAGGAGGAGTGAGTGGAGGAGGAAACTAGGAACCCCACTGAGCGGGACATATGAACTCAAGACCAAAATGGGTTTTTTCAGTCAAAGCAGAAAAGCAATATGTGCTTTTTGTGGGACAAGTGACTTGTGAATAATACACGTTTCCTCTTTTCACTACGCTTACAAAGCGTGAGCTCATTTCAGACACACTTTTGAGTCTAAGGCCTTGAAAAGTGCTGAGAAGAAATAAAGACTGGAAAACATGTTACACTGACACCGGCTTCATCAGATTTATGTTTTTATTAGCTGCTGTGGTTTTAAAAAAAAAATCTATTATCTTGCCCTGCAATTTGCAATCAAGTAGTAAATAACCATTCTAGCAGTTAGACATCATTACAAAGTGGTAGGGACTGAGTGATAACATTCAATCAGAGTAGAGTTGTCGGAAGCCTTTTCTAACTTTGTAATACTTGAATTACTTACAGGATGACGTTATCTAAACACCCTTATATAAACTAGTGTTTTCAAATAATTAAAAGCAATTTTTACACTGCTTGGAGTATTAGATGGGATAAGCTCGTTGTATAATGTCAGAAAAATCAGAAAATTCAGACCTGTGTCACAAAATAACCGCCATAAAGCATCAAAAATGTGGTAAAATTGCCGTTTCTCTTTGATATATCATTGACTGTCAACTTTGATTACAAAGTGAATCCTGTAATTTTGTATTTTTTGCCATTCAGGATGAAATACAACACAGAGACATGGTTTGAGTGAAAAAAAATTAGATCAACGCACAGTACTTGATAGGACAAGGCAGAACAAAGTGTATGAGATTTTTTGGCAAGGACAAAAGGTTTGGATACTAGTTTCTTTGCAGGCCTCGCCAGGTGAGCCAAAACATTTATTTCCTCAATGGCATTGCGTCCTAGTCATCCATTGATCCATCCATACCATCCATTGATTTAAATGCACTGTGTGTAGACCGACTCTCTCACATTGTGACATCAGGAAACTGCTCACAGCTGTTACTCTGAACAGGTATACGCACTATGGACAAGTTCTAACATTTATCCTGGAACCTGTCTTACCTTTATTAAGAGGGAACTCCAGGCCTTGTCCTCTGGTTAAGCAGGAGCTATGCCACAGGTTTCTGCTTGCCACCTGGCCACCTACTGAGGATCTGCTTTTTGGAATTATACCTGAAACGGACAGACAGCTCAGAATTACCTAACTGTACCTGAGCCCACACACAACACTTACAAACAACCCATACCTGACGAAACTCTGACACATGCTGTTTAGATTCAGTACTTACAGTATGTGGAGAGTATGGACATCATTGGAGTTATAAAGTTGTTTGTATTTGAAAACCGTAACACTGAACTTGCGCAGCACGTACCAAATGATTCAACAGATCGAGAACAACATGCAGCAACAACCAATTATTATGTGTCATTTTCAAAAATTCCGATCATTCTACTCTGTGCATTTTGTGCTGCCTTTGACCAAAACATATTATGTTAAAATTTCACTGTCTGGTATTTTTATCTTGTTTCATTGGTTTTGGTCTGAGATGCCACTTTTTAATCTCAAATAAGTGAATAATTCGTTTCACTCCTTTCTTCGATTTAATCACAATTTTCGGTGTTGGTAATGCTTAGTTTCAACTGTTTAGAGTATAGTTTTTTTCTTCCCTGTGCAACTTAAGTAACATAAAGTAATGTAAACTAAACAGTCCTTTGGAAAGCCAAGGAACTAAAATTATTCTGAAAATTAATAATTTTTTAAAACTTTTTTGTCCGTTGTCCACAAGCTTTTGTCCTAAATTCTACCACTAGACTGGAAAAAAAATCCTAAAGTGTGTTTGGAGATGCGGTAGACCCTTTTTTCTCACCTGGCAGATATCTGGACTGGCGGAGGTAGTGCTGCTTGGCAGACAAGGTGGTGGAGTCAGTTCTGTTTAGCCCGGTGTTGCTCGGTAATTTTGCTACTGTATTGTCTCTCTTTGACTCTGGAAATCTAGACAAAAAAGTATTATTGTAGTATTATTGTATTTTTTCAAAACTACGAGGAAGACACTTTTACATGAAAATGAACATGTCTAACCGACAGCTGTGCCCATCGAGTGTCCTGTCTTTCAGAGAGCTGATAGTGGGTTTTTTGGAGATGGAAACTCCAGTGTCTGTGTCGTCACCATCGTCCCAGCTGTCCGATGACTTGAAAGACGTCTGGCCCCACCGTCTGCGTCCAGTCCTGACTCTGGATACACTGTTCTCTGCTCCAGTGGCTGCTCCTCGCTGATGTAGAGAGTAGTGGAGAGGCGATGTTTATCATTCTTGTGTACGTTAAAATGAATCAGTATTAAGCAATGAATGTTTATCTGCTCTTTTCTTTCTAAAATAACAGATGTTTCAAATCAAATCCATACCAAGGTGAAAAGTCAAAATCTGTGACAATTCTCTTAAACAAACAAGTCTAAAGCTAATTTCATCATCTTAGCACGAATGGGAAAGATATAATTTTAAGGTCTATTTATGATAGACTTTGATATGATTATACAGGGTGGAAAAAACAACTCTAAAAGGCCTGAAAACAATTCAGAAGCTGTAACTGAGTGATACCTACAGTTTGCCAGCTCATCGGTTGCCTGTTTTTCACCAGGCTGAGGGGTTCCTGCTGCCCTGCTGTTGCTTGTTGTGTGCTTGGCTCCATGTTGTCATGAGGAAGGGGGATCTCCTGCAGAGGCTGGGGTAGAGATTGGCTGGAGGTCTGTGGCTCTGCCTGGGTCTTACTTGGCTCGCTGGACTCCAGGTTCGTCTTATGGAGGGACGGAGGCTTTGGTTCTGCAGCCGACTCGGACATCTTTGCCTGAGCCTTGTGCTGCTCTGAGCACTTCAAAGGAACACCAAGCGCCTGGCCGACATGGAAGTATGGATACCGCAGAGCCTGAAACAAAAATATTAAAAAAATATTTAAAAAATATATAATATATTAAAAAATATATTCAATTACATCTTTTTAGTTCATTTTCAAGCACAAGATTTACATTTTCCACAAATTAGTAGTTTTCAACATGGCATAAAACATATTAATTATAGGAAGAATATACAGTAAAAATATATAATACATTAAATTAAAAAAATGAGACGCATCGAAATAAAAGAGGAGACAAAAACGTAGAAATTAGGCAAAGGGTTCTAGTCTATAAGACATGGGATATTAAGTATATCTTTTATAGGACTAATGAGACATAGCACCACTGCACATTTCACAGTTAAAAAGTTTTCTTAATGATGTGTGTCTGTCTCACACCTTGAATGAAGTCGGTGGATGTGTATTGCCTCAGTACATCCAGATGTCAAGTTTAATATTACAGCTGACTGATTCCCACTTGGGCTTCCCATGCTAAAAATACTCAATGTACTCAACGGTACTTTGGGTAAAAGCTTGCACCAAAGGACTTTGCAAACCTCAACTTTAGTCAGTTGTCTTCATTCTAATCTTTTGTATATTTTTTTGTTTATTCAAAGTAATCTATGTTAAAACTTAACGGGTTTTAAATGTACCTGAACAGCACTTGGCCTTTTCTCAGGATCCCACTGCAACATGTCTTTCATCAGTGCGATCGCCTCGTCGCTGGCGTTGGGGATCAGGGATCTGAGGCTGGTGGGGACACACTTTGGGAAGCGGAAGTTCATCGAGACGGCCAGGTTGTAGCCGTCGGGCCAGTCCGACTGACTCAGCGAGGAACAGGAGGACACAACAAATAGATCATCTGTGAGTTTGCGTGCAGTCTTGTGTGTGTCTACATGCATTCATGACAATATCAAATACACAATCACTGTTAGTTTTTTCCCTTATAAAATGTAAATGCCTCGAAACAGATTTTCTTTGCTACCAGTGTTTCACAAAAAAAGCAACACAGAATGTCCCAGAAGAGTGAGTGCATAGAGGCGATAAGTTGAGTTTGGTTTCATCCAACGTCCCTGCAGAGACACCACATATGATGACACCTGTTGTGATGGCTCACCTTCTTCAGCGTTCCCAGCACTTGACAGATCTTGAAGATCTCGTCAACCTCGCTGTTGCCGGGGAACAGGGGTCTCAGAGTGTAGAGCTCCGCCATGATGCAGCCCATGGCCCAGATGTCGATGGGTGAGCTGTAGGAGTTGGACTTGAGGAGAACCTCTGGAGCTCGGTACCTGGCACAACAACATGGGGGGGGGGGCATTCATGGAACATTTGCATATAGAGATTTAACTCCACTCTTGTTTATGTTGATCTGCTAATGTCATATTTCTCCAGCTATATGTCATAACTATGTGTCAGTCAATTAGCTCTATCCCTTTAGACACTTTTGTTTTTATTTTCCTAGGTTTTAAGATACCTGTCTTTTAAAATATTTCATTTAATTATTCAACAGCAGCACATCTTTCCAGAATCACTGTCCCCTTTACTCTGGATAATCCACAGATTTTTTATATAGAACTACTTTCTATGAAAAAATGATGCCAATGCAAACAGTGGACATCTTTTTAGGTGGAATTATCCAGATTAATGGGACCAGCGTTTCTGGAATGAGATGTCGCTGTCGAATTTTTAAAAATCTAATTTTTAAATGCTGAGAGAACCACAAATGATGGTAGAATCCTTGGTAAGAATCTGGGTAACTAAAACTAAAACTATGTGTTGTGGTTTGGTTGAACTGACTGTTTAAGAAAAAAAAAAAAACGTAGACATCTTATAGTCTCTTTAAGATACATGTTAAGTGATATTACAGCAGGAGATACTGTGAGTCAAAAGTCAGTCAACTTTATAACTCCAATGATGTCCTTACTTTCAACATACTGTAAGTGCTGAATCTAAAAGGCATGTGTCAGAGTTTCATCAGATATGAGTTTTATTGTAAGTGTTGTGTGGGCGCTCACCATCTCGTGGACACGTAATCAGTGTAAGGTGGCTGGGAGCGGATTTCTCGTGCTAGTCCAAAATCCGCAATCTTAACCAGCTCTGGGCCCATGCAGAGCAAGTTCTCTGGTTTCATATCACGATGGAAATACCCTGAAACACATGAATCAGTCGAATGAAACTGTGCTGTTGCTGATATTTGACTAGATTTACATTATTTTATGAAGCAAAATATTTATTGCATCTAGCTTCTACTACCATTGCAACAACTACCATTTATACTGTGACCAAGACATGACTCTATTGATGCATATCACAGTTTTATGTGTTTTATGGTCATTTTTTTAAAATTTGAAACAGAGTTAAAACATCTCTGACAAAAAAAATGCTTTAACCTGATAAATCACAGTCAAACAAAGTGTTTAAGGAAATGGAAAGGAAAAGATAAAGACAGGAGGAGTCTCTTACCGTGCTTATGCACAAATGCTAAGCCAGACAATACTTGGAACAGAATGTTCCTTATCTCATTTTCAGAAAACATCGTATCTTCCCTGGCAGCAGCAAAGTGGTAAAAGACAAAAGAAAGAAAGAGGGGATAAAGGAAAATAGACTATGCAAACAATCGTGCCTTATTGAGGTGGGAATAACACCAACATGCATTAAAAACAGTGTTGATTTGTTTTCCTTTTTTTTTCTGAGAGGCAAAACTTTGTTCAGTTAGGTTTCGGTAACCACTCACACCTCTTCTCACCAGAGCAACCCAGAGAAGTGAGTTATTTTTGGTTGGAGAAAATCCTGAGATGCCTGATGTCTTATCAACCGTCCAGCATTTATATACTTTTCGGGTTTTACATATGCTGTTTTCTGTTTAGTCAATTAAATGTGTACACCAAGACAGGGCTGACAGCTTGAAAACACAGCGTTTTATAGAAGAGGAAAAGACAGCAGTGTCAGTTTTTCTTCTATCTGTACTGACAGGCCTTGCTGAAATCACCTACCATGTTTGTGAATAAAGGACAGTCCCTGTAATATCTGAAATGCCATGTTTCTGACGACTGACTCAGGGAACAACTTGTTTCTGCAAAAACGAAGACTGACACATTATGACTGAAGCTGACCCGCAAAAAATTCTCACATTCCAAATGTTAATAAAAAAAACACATTGCAGGATTATATCACAAAAAAAACTCTGTGCACATAACTGAAATAACATATAAATGCACAAGTAACTTTGGTGTCTGATGTGTTCTTACCTTCCTTTCATGAGCTGATAGAGGTTTTCTTTCATGTACTCAAAGACAAAGTAGAGATAGTCATTTTCCCTGATGACTTCCTTCAGTTTCACCACATTGGCATGGTTCAGCTTCTTCAGAGACTAATAACACAAAGTATTTAAGAAACACATACAACAGAATCATTAAATAGAGTCATTAAAAGTCCCCTCGTCATCTCAGTAAATTAGCTCGAATGCCCGACCATACCATAATGCAGAACTTGCTCTTTCACTCAGCTGCCAAAGGCTTCTGTACAAAAACTTCACATGCCAACAGTAGTTAAAGCTGCCAAAATAATTTGTCGCACTACACATTGTCAGTATTTTTTATCTACAGGCTGATGAGTTCATTTAAAACATGCCCACTAACTCTGCAATGGATCAAGTAATGTAATTTCTCATGGAGTGCAACAAGACTCAAAATGACAAGAACATTGAAGTTGATATCTTCCTCATTTATTGTCAGGTTTTCAGTGTCTGGCAAACAAAGCCAAGTTAGGACCACAGTCAGGACGAGGACTAATTCTAGTTTTTCTTTTATTACCCCAAATCTTTATCTATATATGTGTATATCTCTTCTTTGTATATGGTGGAAATAATTCAGTATGGGCGAATACATATCGCTTCCTAATTATGAGTAGCTGGGTCCACAATTCTTACTGTATATAAGTTATTGTTAAAGCCAGAGGTATATTGCAAAACCAAAAGCTGGATTTTGCATGTTGAATTATTGGTGGTTTAAAATGCTAATGAAAAAAGTAGTTAATTTATTGATTTATTGATTGATTAAACAGTATAATGTGTAATGGCTATAATGAGTCTCACCTTCACCTCCCTCAGATTCAAGCACTCATCCCAAGAATAAAACTTCCTCTTCATCCTGTTGAAAGACAAGATTTTCATGATTATGTTATTGTTTAGACTTAAATATAGTAAAACTGTACATACTGTCTTTACTGTATGATTTGACACTTGTAGGAAACTAAAATAAAAATAAAAAAAATTTTAAGGTTTGAAGAACATTGATGCCCAGAATTTATGTCATACCAAGTCTTCTGACTTGTTTCTTTAGTGACTGGTAGGTATTTATAACAAAAGGTATTTTGTTTTGGCATTTTTGCCTTTATTGGACACTTGACGTTAGAGATACAGACAGGCTACGGATATGATAAAAATATGGGGAGAGGTATGACACGCAACAAAGATCCCTGGTATCTTCCTGCTTTTATTTGTATGCGTTTATACTCATTTTAATTTTAATATAAAAGCCACAAAATACATTGAATATTGGCTACACATTGAAACTACCACACTACTGTTAAATATTTACGTAACAAAAATAGCATCCTAAAGCAAATAAACTTTATTGATATATTTCATACTTGTTGTAACCTTATTGTTCTTACCACAAATGGCTTTCAGAAAACCTTTCCCATACTCTAAGGGCAACACTGAGTGGTGTATTTCCACTCCTTTCACTGTCATCAGTAGTATCAGCTTGCACTGTAACCTTACATTTACAAACTGTGCCTGGTGGAGCCTCGTAAAACGTTCATTATTCATTTCTTGCCAAAGACAGATTCATCATTAGATAAATGACCTATGTAGGCCATATATTTAACAGAACAAAAATACTAGCAACAGTACCTGTGCTTTGACAAGAAACCTACATCTGCTGATCTTCAATTATCCTAAACTTTGTTATTTCAAGAGCTGCAAAGGCAGCTACACATGATGCAAACAAAGGTAAAACATTTGACTTAAAATGCCAACATTTTTAATCACAATCTGTTCTTTTATTAATGTGTGCCATGTGAGAACGCAACATGATGAGTCCAGAGCCTCAAAGCACCTTGCAGCCACTCAGGGTTTAATCAGCTTAACACTGAGACAAAACAATACAGTGTGTCCCTTGCATGTTTACTGCAGCTAAACTCACCTCTTTATGGCCACCAGCTCCCCGGTCTCATTGCTCTTGCCCAGGAGCACGCTGCCATATGTGCCATCCCCCAGCTGCTTCAGAGTGGTGTAGCGGTTCATTGTCCAAAGAGAGCCGTGCCTATCCTTCACCAAGGAGCCTTGACAGTCCCGCACAGTCCAACAGTTGGTCATTGTAAGCACAGCAACATCCCGCCACACGTCAACAACTTAACGGCCCTCTACTGTGCTCTATCCTTCTGCTGCTGTGAGGCTACTCAAAGGCTTTTTCTTGAAAAAACAGACATAAAACATGAGCATTCACCCTTCACTTTTCTCTCTACAGATTGGTGATGAAGGGTGGATGTTTACCTGGCGAGGGAGAGCGGAAAAAAGACGCTGTTTCGATCCTGCCTGTCGCACTGTGTCTCACCTATCCTAAGCTAAGACTTCAGGGCGGACAGAGGAAGGGCGATCCACTGTGAGGGGAAGTGGATTAAAGTTGACATGAGCTTAAGAATGTGTGCCAGGAAACAGACGTACAGGAGAAGCTGGAGACGTGGTTTTTACCTTATCAAGTCCACTGAGTAAGAAAACAGGACCATTCTGGCGCCTTTTTGTTTTGTAAGGTGTGATAATTTTGCAATCTTTCAAATCAAGACTACATTAATGAATTTGATCCAGAAACTGAGGGCTTTATCTGACTTTGTCCATCACTGGTCACATAAAAGTTAGGCAGTGATCCTGAAAACACTTAAAACAGCTTATTTGAGCACACTTGTTTCTGAGCTGCCCAACCACTATCATTTATTGTTAGCACATAAACTGATCTACTAAAGTGGAAGCAGAGGAACCAACCATCCCACTCAGCCCTGCTGAAAGATGTGATGCAACACCTCCAGCTAGAAATATGAACATTTTCACGTGTGTGTGTGTGTGTGTGTGTGTGTGTGTGTGTGTGTGTGTGTTTTGGCTTATTTTTTTCAAAATATTAATTTCGTAATTCATTTATTTATCTACATTTTGTCTATCCAAAGTATGTCTGAAAACCCCAATGAACAGAGTTTGATTGGGAAAAAAACCCAAACTTATCTGTCATTTTGAGGACTCTTTCAGACACAGCACCATGTACTGTTGACCATGATACGCAACTCCTGTGACGGCAACTCTAATTTCATTCTTTAATTAAGCTATTTCTACTGCTTTTCTTTTACATCCGGTTAACCCACATGTCGTAGTGGGCAGGGCCAGGAAGTACATCCTCGGCCAGACTTGAACAAATTAGGGCCAGTGTATTTATAACTGACATAAGACTGGGTCAGAGGAGTCAGATGCCAGTGTAGACAGTTAGTAAGGATGGCACCTTACTAACTGGCAACTTGAATTTTATATGTGAATTATTTTGCCTTCTCTCTTCGTGTGTCTTTTCTAGAATTTGTATGCTATGCCTAGTAGCAGCAATCCACCTATGCATGTATCAGTAGTATATGTATAATATATTTTGCTGTCAATTCATATAATTATTGGTTATTGTTTTTTCTATTTTGTCACTATGTTATTCTGTTGTGTTTCAGAATCATTGTATTGTTGCCACTGTTTTATTTATTTTTCGGTGCGATGCCGCCATAAGCCCATTTATTCTTTTTTTTTCTTCATCTCACCAACAGTCTTTTTTTAAATCCAATAATCTATTAAGTTTTATTTTTTTGTTACGTGGGCAACTAAAAAAGATCAAGAGTAATTTAAGAGCCACAAAAAACAAAGCAAGTGCTAGAGGCAGGCAGATTTTTCACAACCTGGCAACCCAAAAATTGTTCTTATTTTAATGGCATATATCAGATCTTTAAAACAGATGATATTTAAACCATTAATATTCATATTTGCACTTTATAGCCCTTTGTAAAAGGTGCTATATTAGATAGTAGCAGTTTCAAGATTAGGGGTTATGGGTTTTAGTTTTAGCTGCTTAAAAATAATCTGGTTATAATGTAAGAACCCGAGTAGAGAATTTGAAATTTGACATATTTCAGTCCTTTCAATTTAAAGGAAAGTAATTTAATGCTGACCAACGTTGAAACCAGACTCGACGAATTTCAAAATTTTGTTTCTAAACCTAGCCATTATTACACTGTCTAACCATTTCATCACTTTGTTAAATAAACTTTATCAGTTCATCTAGAGAGTTAGCCGACAACAAGCAAGCCTGCTACTAAGGGTAAATACAGGAGCTAGAGGGCAAGGTAAGCTAAACATACCCGCTTGTCCAGTCCTAATGTTCAACCAAGCGATTAAATGGGCAATTTAACTAAATATTTACTATGTCTAACATAATGTAAGTCAAATTTAAGTAAAATATACCCACCACAGGAGACATTTCTACTGGTGAATATAGCACGGCGGTGCCTGCTGTGGCGAGATGCTACCAGCTCCGTCCGTTTCCAAGGGCGGCTTCCTGTCTCCTAGGCAACGCGGAGACTTCCAAAATAAAATGAAATGAAATCATAATATACTACTGTAATATGTACACAAATACAACTATAATACATGATAAAAATCCATTTATCAATATTTTTAAATAATAATTGAAGACGTAATGTAATGATATTAATTAAAGATATGAGATATAATAATAATATATGATTAATAATATTACATTGTTATGTTTTCACTCTAAAGATCTGAAACTATTTTTGTAACAAACATGGAATAATAGAGAAAATAAACAAGAGTAAAAAAAATGTTTTTCTTTTTTACAGTTGACAAAACAACAGCTGTTAAGGCTTTTTCTATCATGTCACACATTTGTTTCCAAAGTTGAGAAGGAACTTTCAACTTAGGAAAAGATATACATATAAATCAATTTAGACCTTTATATCACTACATTAGGGCGTGACCTAATTAACCTGTTATGGCTCCCCTGGTCAAAAATTAGCTGTTAGGCCCCTACACAAAAAATGTATTTAGGAATATCCACAAGTGGGAACAGTATAAATGAAAACACAGTATAATAAAGGTGTTAATAATTGGACTCTGACACAGTGCCAATCTACAAAAGAGGGCCACAAGATTAAATAATAATTTAGGTAATAATGCTTAACAATATTGTACCTTGGTAGCTCAAATTTACAGTTATCTAAATTACTAAAAGCCAAGCGATGTTCCGTGACTATGGTGTTTTCGGGGGCCCAGTGGGTCTGGGGTCCTTGGAGTAGGTACTCTGGCCTTTCATCTGGGTTCTACTGTAAAAACAGTGCAGATTTATATAAAAAACTAGTGTGACTTGCAGTATTTTATTTATCCAAATGTTAAATGGAATTATAGGTACTAGATATCTTCTTTTTTGTATGCTGTTGCATAGGTTTTTGTTAGACCCCTGACTTTCAAATATCTCTACGTGTGTTTTGCAAGTGCTCCATCTAGTGGTTCGTTTCTATCTCCGCATCTGACCGAGACTCTAGCCCTTTTAACCCTCGACCTAAATATTTTTAATTCCGAGATTGTCTGGTAGCACGTTTGACTAATTACTGAAGTCGTTAATTTCCGGTGGGGGGAAGGCTGAGCCCGACGCAAGGAACCCTAAAAGGTCCCAGAAAACCCGCATTTGAAGACCAGAGATTCAGTCCATCACGTTGGACTGCCTTGTCCCTAAAAAAAGAATCCCGTACATCCGGAGAATTGATCAATCACACTTGGATAATGAGAATTTAGAAAAACGTCACCTTGATAAAAACACACAAGAAAGTGAATCGGAAAAGCCGGTATAAGCTAATAGTATTGGGCCTGTGTATAAATGAGCCCGATTGAATTAGGACACTAGAATTAAGGGTCAGGACGCAAAATGATGCCTAAATGATGTTACTGATGCACGCGTGAATTACCGGAGAGACTGCGCTTGAGGCTGAAATCTCCCTTGCGCTATACTTTCGGCGGGTTGGCGGGCGGCGTCTGTTTTTGCCAAGTAAACCCCGGGGACGGGGCCCAAAATAAAGAGATGTCACGTCGTGCGATAACGAGGAGCGGGTTCGCCGTCCGCGGCGCGGTGGGCGCCCTCGGACACGCGGGCGTGAAACGCGAGGAACGAAAATCAGGAGCAGCGCCTCCCGAGGTGGCCATGCCGTAGTAGCGTGACGCGCCGTGCATTGCACCTAACAACCGTGCAGTCGGATTGTCGGCTGTCTGCGCAGCGGATAGCCGCGTTTTTCCTCCAAGGTTGTGCTTTTGGTTACTTACGGTAAGGTGGACCCGCAGTGTCCACTTCAAGGATCAGGTGATCCACTAACTACGAAGCGAAGGCTGACTGGGGAAAATGCAAAATGACATATAGCAAATGTCGGAGCATAATTCATTCACCTTTTCGGCTCAAATTCGGACTTAAATCGCACCGCTGGAGCTCCAATGTAACGATGGCTCGTTAGGGCTGGTGGCGCGACTGCGATTTTTTTTGATATTTTAATTTATGAAAAATCAAATTCACAGACAAATATTGGTTTCAACATGGGGCTGTGCTACAGTTTGCGTCCCCGGCTCTTCGGGGACCTGAGCGGGTCTATCTCCAATGCTACCTCGGACTCTGACCAGCCTCCGGACGCCGCCGTGCCGACCCGCGCCGGGGGAGCTCGCCAAGAGGACACCGGGGGATGCGGGGAGACTTCGTCGCTACGAGGCGGCGGCGGCGGCGGCGGCGGCCCGATGCGCCCCGGGGACCCTGCCAGGCTCCCGGCCGGGGAGCACCGCCGTGGAGACACCGGTACCGATGGTGTGCTCATACAAAACGGAGGTGGTGGTGGTGGTGGTGGAGGAGGCGGCGGCGGCGGCGGTGGAGGTGGAGGAGGCGGCAGCGGCAAGGGGACAGGGAAGGACCGCGGCCGACGCTTACAGCTGCTGCAAAAGACTAGCACCCAAAAGCAGAAAAACTGGGACAAATTGCTGGTGGAGGAGAAGGAGGCCGAGAAGGAGGCGAAGAAAGTCAGTAAGAATATTGACAGGGCGCTGAAGGAGCTGAAACGGGAGTATAAACAGACGCATCGGCTGCTGCTGCTCGGTAGGTTCTGTCCCTCTCTGCTGTCGTTGGACTTTTATTATTAGAAGCCCAAACGTACCGGCCCTTTTTCCAGAAATTATGTCACTGCTCCGGCGAGGCCTAATGCCACATCTGTCGGCTCGGCTGCGAAGACTACCCCCCGCGGCTGTCAATGACAAATGACGAGGATGGACGTTTAGACCCACCGGTGGCCCGCCGTCCCGTCAGGCCACCGGTGCGTTTTGGGGGGTTTACCGGGAATCCCGATTAGCCTGTTGTGCGTAACGTAGGCTATCGGAGTGGTCCAGGTTACGCGGGTCTATCGAGGGGCCACTTAGCTGCCGGCTGTCGGGCCGTGTTCGCCCCGAGAACTAGTCCGGTAACGGATAGTACAGAGTAGCAGTCCTACAGTACATCACGGTGCGAGTAGGCTATGGCATGGGGCCACAGAGGAATATTAGCCCCTCTGGCTGACTGTGGCACAGTACGGTCATTCTTTTTCAGCAAATAAATGTATATTATAGTACTCATATGGAGTACAGTTTATTTGGCTTTAGTATTCAAATATGTAGAGAGACCACTTAGCTTTTTGCTATTGGGCCATGTTTTTTTTGCTGATGATTATCCTGGTGTGCTGTGGTGTAGTGTGAGAGTGGGTCTTTTTTTTTTTTTTTTTGAATGGTAGTTTAGTCCAGCAACCTACAGTAAAGTACAGTATAGTAGAGTGTAATGTGTGAAGGGGTAATTTAGCACACAAAGATATATAGAGACAGCTCAGCTGTTGGCTCCCTGGGCTGTGTTTGCTCTGAATGTAGTGTGGCATCCTGACCCGTTGGACATCTGTCCAGGTGCAATAGAAACTGCCTTTTAAACAGGTTGTGGCACATTTACTGCAGCGTTTTTCAATAAATAATAGAGCGCAGTAGACTAGAGTGTTGTATAATGGCTTGTAAGTATAGTATGGAGTGATGTAGAGTATAGTTTAGCAGACGTTAGAAGTCACAGGTGTAGAGAAAACCCCGGCGTCTTGGCCGCTGGACCACATTTACTCTAAAAAATACCATAGCATAGCACAGTATAGTATAGTATAGTATAGTATAGTTGCTTCTGACATTTATCCAGGGACAACAGAAAAAAGAGCATTTTGACTAATGGTGGCACATTTACGGTAAGGTATGTCAGTAAATAATAGAGCATAGTACAGTAGAATGTAGTGTAGTGACCTGTAATTTAGTTTAGTAGAGTGTTGCATAGTGCAATGAAGAGTGCAATTTAGTTACCTGTGGTATAGAAAGATATGAAGAGACCACTTAGCTTTTGGGTACTGGGCCATCTTTTCTCTGAAAACCAACAGTAGTGTAGTGTAGTGTAGTGTAATGTAGTGTAGCGGTCTGTGGTGTAGTATGGTGTCTGTTTAGGGACAACAGATGAAAAATGGCCTTTTGAATGACTGGCACATTTGCAGTAAGTTTTTCCACTAATAGCATACACTGTCGGGACGGCTCCCACTGCAGTACCTTAGAATGTATAGTAGAAATGCAATATAGAGTATAGACTACTATCATTTACAGTAGAGTGGAGTTTAGTGTTGTGGGGTAAAATGTGGTGTATTACAGTGGCCTGTGTAGCGTGACAAATCTGATCTGGGACAAACAGATGAAAAATAGCCCTTTGACTAACTGTTACACGTTTACAGTAAAGTTTGTCCAATAAGTAAGTGTATAGTGTACGATAATTTAGTAGATTATACAGTGGCTTGTGGACTAGTACAGTACAGTTTATATAGTGTATAGTTCAAGTTTATAGGCTTTAGTATACAAAGCCACATAGCTTTTGGATATTTGCTCTGCACAGTATGGACAAGAATATTATAGTGTGGTGAATACAAAATTTCACCCCTGGGGATCAATAAAGTTTTATCTTATCTTATTTTATAGTAGCCTGTGGTCCGTGCGATTTGTGGGACAGCGGATAAAGGATGGCCCTTTGATTAAGCGTTGCACATTTACAGTAAAGCTTTCAATAAACAAATGTAGGGAACAGTATGTTGCAACTGCGTGTGGTATATTATTCTTTCAGCTGCCATATCAGCTGTTTTGAAAGTATCACTTATAGCTCCAGTATGGTGGGCATTGGACGTTATTTTATAGAAGAGGAAAAATTATCACAGTTAGTCAACTTTAATAAATTCATTAATGATGAAAGTCTATAAGTTGTTGCCCTGACAGGTTTATTTGCATCCACATAAATCACTTAAAGAGCCATATGAGGTTTTTTTTAAAAAAAATTTTTATTACCTGATCTACAGAAATGTAAGAATAACATGCAACCAGTCAGTGGAACCCTGTGGTTGAAAGTTTATATTATTATGTTATTTATCGAGAGGATTTCCGAATATCAGTCAGCAGCATCCCAGGTTTGTCCTGAAACATTCAGTGTGTTTCTAGATGGAGGGGTTTTATGAGAATGGACCACTCTGCCACCTCTGTACCACTGCTCAACACGAGATTGGGACATGTTTGATCCACTGCACGTAGCAGCGTGCACATAGGTTCCAAAATTTCACAACGTCCAGCTTTGCTAATTTACCTCCAGAGCTGCTCTTTAGCGTAAAAAGTTTGGGTGAATTTACAATCGCAGTCCTAGTTCACTTAGATTTAGCCGGGTGTGTTGTGTTATTATACCACACATATAATAACCAGTCTTTAAGTTTTCAAAAAGTCCAGTGTTTAACTTTCAAAAGAGAGAGTCTTGATCGGAAATAGAAACTTAAGAGTCATCACAGCCACCCTGGTGAGGAAAACGATGTTTAAATGTCGGTACATTTACATTTAAAATAGCCACTTTCAGTTTTGACGGTCTTATGTCACACTTAATGCCGCTTTGCATGTATTTACTTTACTTTAAACAGAGCAATACTTTGTTACTCTATATAATAAATGGCTACCAGTTTAATTTCCTGAGTAAACAGGCCTCACTAATTACTCAAAGGAAGAAATGGCTCATCCTAATGAAGTCACACAGTGAAGTGTCATACATTCTTCCATGAGCCACTGCTGAAAAGCTGCACAGCATCTGTGACCTGCGTTACTGTTACGATTTCAGCTTGTTATTATGGTTTCTTCACCGCTACAGAATAACAATTATTTTGGGAGCTATCAGTCCTGGTACACCCAGGAGCCTTAGCACGAGCCGCAGGCCTCCTTTGGGTTTTTCTTAAGAGGCCTCCGGGACTTTATACCCAGAGGTCTCCAGTAGGACTCTTGTTGCATGCCAGAGGACTGAGGTGGTTTCTGTTCCTCTGAAAGTGGACACCTTTCAAATAGTGTAACATTTCAAGGCAACGTATGCTAGCTAATCTGGGTCACTTTATCTGTTTGTATTTGCTGCAGGTATTTAGTTGAATGATGATAGGCATAAGGAACTTTTTTATTTTAGCATTTATTCTAAATGAACTGGCATGTTCAGTTAGAGCTGGAGCTGGAAATCGTCACTTTTAGTCATATTTATAGCCGCTTAAACTTTTGTGTTCGATCAGGTTTGTGGTATGGCACAAGCTGACAACTTATAACTTTACACACAGCTACAACGCTGTGGGAAAAATCTGCAGAATTCAGGGTAGGTCTTGTAAAATGAGAATGATACAGAATGATACAATAATTTACATTTAAAGGTTTCATATTCCGTTTCAAGGTTTTGTTTTAAAAATCAGAGTGGTTAGGTGCAGAAATGTCAAATAAAGTAAATCCTAATCAGTTAAAACTGTAGTTATTTACAGACAGGACTGTTACAGTACTGTACAAACATCACCTGATCTAATTCAAATCAGGTGCAGTAAACTTGCTGAAATGAAGCTTTATAAATACAATTCTTCAAAGAAAAGTGGGTTGATGTAAAGGATTTTTGGTGGTAAGCAAGTCATTCAAAATCTGGTATTTTTATTCACATCAAGTTTTTTTATTTTATTTTACTTTGCAAAACATGGTTTAAAAATACAAAAAAAGTACATGGATCCAACAGGGTCATAAATTACAAAATGAAATTTATATTAGAGCAGAAATAAGTAGACAACTAATACATTAGAACATCTGCAGAAACTATTTTGATAATCAGTTAAACGTTTAAGTCATTTTTGAACAAAAATGCCCGGTTCTTTCGCAGTCAGAGTTTTCGATCGGAATCTAACTTTCTGGGGTACAAGAGCCTGTATCAACTTAGGGAAAAAATGCCAAAACTTTAGTGGTTCCAGCTTTTCAAATGTGAATATTAGTCACATTTGAAACAAAGTGAATCTTTGGGTTTTCGACTGTTAGTCAGACAGTATTAGGAATTTGAAGGACATCACCTCGGGGCCTGGGAAATTGTGATGAGCGTTTTTTACCATTTTCTGAAATTTTATAGACCAGACAGTCAGTCACCTCATTGATAATAGAAATATCTGCTGTTTGAAGCCCTAACTTATACATAACTAATGGTATTACAGAAAAATAGTCTTATGGTACATCCCCCAACAGTTTCTG
This sequence comes from Xiphias gladius, assembly GCF_016859285.1. Classification (NCBI taxonomy): domain Eukaryota; kingdom Metazoa; phylum Chordata; class Actinopteri; order Istiophoriformes; family Xiphiidae; genus Xiphias; species Xiphias gladius. The sequence goes on along the minus strand of NC_053413.1, from coordinate 22,125,481 downwards.
ACCATGTCCCAGCGGCTGTCCAGACCTTTATCAAAGTCTTTAAGAAGATGCTCTCTCCATATTTAAACGATCAAAGTAACCCTCCAGCCATCATTTTATTGCAAAGAAAGATTTTGGTACATCAAAATAAGGCCCTGTTGTGATATGACTGGAATTAAGCTCCCCTCAAACACAACTTGTGTTATGGACGTGGGGAGTCAAGTACATGATGTATTTAAAGTAGTTCAGATATGAAAGATATCAGAAAATTTCCACTAATTAAGTCATGAATCACTGAGTCACTGGAACAGTGTGTCATTATATGACTCCTCTAGTGAGCACGATAATATTTTTCAAGGTGCCATTAGTTCAAAACCGCCTGTAAAAATGCCGTAACTTACGATAACAAAGTCATTATTAAACGTGTTTGACCACAGGACAATTCAGAAAATCTAAATTCTTTTAATAGAGTTCCTATAGACTTTATATTTTAGTACATGAATACAGGGATGGGAACTGGAAGGCGAGTTCCTATTATTTCTTGGAAAGGAAGCTACTTTATTGTTAGGTCTCCTGGATCAGCTTCTCTACAGGCCTGTGTTAATATCTGTTACAGCTTTCCTAGATGTCCTTAACTGGCTGTTTCATATCTCAGCCTTATCACCCTTCGTGAGCCTGAACAACAGGCTGCTAGTAAGGTAGTACACGCCACCAAAATGATCACTGAAATTAGCCAGGCCAAGAAATAGCTGTTTGGAAGTCACTGATTGTCATGTCTTATCAGTTTTTTGTTGTTGTTGTTGTTGTTGTTTTTTGAGCCACTATTCTACACACATTTTGGAAAAGCTTACTCATCCACAGAAGCACACTGTGGAAGGTATAGCCCTGCTGGGCTACCCCTTTAAATACAAGAGGAGTCGGCTGAACTTTGCTTCTGTCTAAATGGGTTTTATCATTGACTTGACTTCATTGAACTTTGCTACTAACTGCACCGAGTTCCCAGTTAATGTAATGACCAACTGAAGTTACTGGAGTATGAATTATTGTCATCTTTATGATACTGATAGCAGGGCTGCAACGTGAATTGTCTTGATACTTCAGTCAGCTAAATCAGATTGAACTACATGACGCTGGAAGGACATTGGACCCTTCCGTGTCTCCAGGTTTTGCTTACTGTATAATTTCTGCTTTATTGGCGGCCACTGTCCCTAAAGAGACTGCTATAAACTTCTTCCGCCTCGGAAAAGAATTTCAAGGAGGCTAATTTTAGCTGGATATCATTTGGATTTTTGCCCCGTTTTTACAGTACATGCTTCAATTACAGTCGGTCCTAGTTAATAAGTGCGGAAGATTGATACATAGAAAAGAACTCTCTTATGTCACATATTCTTAGATTTATTGTAATAGTTCACTGGCAGTTATAATCTTTACCTAGCCAGAAAGCCCGTGTATTTGACTATATTTAATGCATTTATTAAAGTGCAATAATTAGGTAGAGCTTCTGTTGTATTTCCAAAATTCAACTTTACAGTGTTGAGAGTTGATTAGCGACTATTTTTAAGGGCCTTACATTGCCAAGGTGAGGAAATCAAACCTCAAACCCGGGCATTGTGGTTGCCACTTTGCAGCACAGGTCCGCTCCTGGCTTGAAAATACTAAAAATATCTTTGTCAGACTCTGAAAACAGAATTCACCTGTAGTAGAGTATTTTTAGATTGTTTTATTGCCATGTTTACTTAAGAAGAGGATCTGAAAATGTCTTCTAACCCAGCACATGCACACATACTGACAGAGGAATTGATTATGGAATATTTCTGCTATTATTATCTACAAATATTGTAATGATAGTTTAAAGCTCCCTTCTACACATGTTGTTTTCATTTCAAAGGTTAACTACGGGACACAAGAAGTCTCCTACTTCACTGTAAAGTACATTCTCAGTGTATGTGTGCTGGAAGCTTCGTGTTTCCACATCACAATTGTGTAAGCTCCACATTGGACCATGATTCATTTCCAAACTAGTTGTTTATGTCACAAAATCCTGCTCATATGTACATGTCTGAAACTCGGATTTAAGGTGAGCACAGAGTGAAACTTTCCCCCTTCAGCAGATGAATGTGAAAAGAGTCACACGCCGCACGGTGAAGCTCAGACATCCAGGTGAAGTAACAATAAGCAAAACACATTTTAGAGTGGAGGGATACTTTAAGAATGAAATCTGGCTGTTGAAAGGTCAAACCTTTACAAGCACAAACGCACACACACACACACACACACACACACACACACATCCTTTTAGTCCAGTTAAGAGGAAGCCATAGCAAGCTAAATACGCATATCAGATAGTACTTCCTGAAAAGGGCGATAATTTATGCAACAAAACCTGGTTCTGTATCATTCATAGGGAACTGACAGGAGTCAGAGCATGTGTGCAATGCTGCCTCTAACCACTAGAGAGTGATGTGGGCCAGTCACTTGTTTTGACCTTGCTTTCTGAGGTGGGGAGACAGGGACAGAGTTTTTTTTTTTTTTTTTTTTTTTTTTTTTGCTAGGGGTGGGGTTTTGGTGGTACTATTTTCACACTACTATAGGTGAAGTGAGGGTTTCAGTCTTCATTTGCATGCTGCACAACTTTGTTGCACTCATTTCACTACATGAAACCAGTATTTGCATTGTGTTTGCATTATGGACACAATAACAGCACAATCCTTGTTACATGTTGCCCAAATGATCATTCACGGTTGTCTCGTGCTTTGGATTGATCTACGAGTATTTGTAATATAAGCATACAGTACAGTACATATGTAAGGATTGTTTTTGTCTCACTTGAATGCAAGAGTGTAGCATTGCAAGTTAGCCTAGCATTAGCTCAGTGTTAAGGCCGACCTACCCCGTTTTACCGGTTGCTCTTGAATGAAATAGACTCTCTGTCTCTGTCTCACACATGCACACGCACTGACAGGGCGGCAGTAATGTTAGTGCCACTGTTAGCTACAAATAACACGAGGGTAGTCTAAATGTAAAGTGCAGGGCTGGATAGTGAAAAGTCAAACCTTAACAAATCCACACCCCATTTTGGTTTGGTTGAGAGGAAGCCACAGCAAGCTAAACATAAATGTCACAACAGTGACAGTTTTTCTGTTTCCTCCTTCATGTCATAACAGTAACTTCATTCGCCAGACAATGTAGTACCTGTTCCATGTTTTTAGAAAATTTTGGAGATACAACTTCATTCTGTTTCAAAAGCATACAAAGAGGATTTATTTGTCTGTGACAATATACTAAGTGTTATGTGAGGCACAGTAGTGATCTGTAATTTGAAGAGGTGAATTTACAGTACTTAGTTGTCTTTGGGAGGTAAAAAGTTGGTAAGTCGTAACAGAGCCGACCAAAGTGGGTCTGCAGTGTGTTCACACCACGTGAAAATGTTAAAAAAAAACAAAAAATTATGTTCAATATTCAGTTTTATTTGCACAAGTGGGGCATATGCGAAACAAGCATATTAACTGATTCCCCATGAAAACATCACTATAAGACTGACAATGTGCTTAATACGGAGTAAAACCTTATCACACTAAACAGGATTTCTTTTTTATGCCAAAGGTATTGCTATAATATGTTGCCTCTTATTGGTGTAGGCTCAGTGATGACTGTATGGTGACCTAATCAAACTTTATTTTTATTTCCTATGGTACCACTACAGTTCTACAGTAAGATGATAGCCTGCGTATATCAAATAACTCCATACTTTTGCCCTGATATTTTGTATGATTTGATATGTTTTGTTAATTGAGCAAAGGAAATGATGGTTTCAGGCTCTGGCCAGTGCTTGCAGTTGGCCAGTTAAATTTGGGGGCTCGGGGTTTTGCTCAAGGGTTCTTAAGCAGATAAAGAACTGAATCCGAGCCACCTTTTGTTGAGGGTTTGCAGGATGCAAAGTCTACCCGAGCAATGGCTTATATACAATATTTAGATACAATATTTTCCTCTGAAATGTAGTGAAGTAGAAGTATGAACAATCACAGAATGACTTAAGTAAAGTATAAATGCCTTAAAATTGTATTAAAGTGCAATACTTCAGTATATGTACTTAGTTACTTTCCAACACTGGGACTAGTTTAACGTCAGTATAATGCTCACAAAAAAGGCGGCTGATTGGGGCCACTGTTTTCCAAAAATGATATCCCTCCTTGGCAATTTCCTCTTGAGCAGTACAGACATCTATGCAAAATTAACATGTCACAATTGCAATTTCTTTATGTAGAGTAAAGCAGTGGTGGAAAGTAACTCTGTACATTATTCAAGTACCGCACTTAGGAATAATTTTAACTTTACTACATTTTAGACAAAAATATTGTACTCGTTCTCCACTACATTTCTTCACAACTAGATTTCCTTTGCAGATTAAGATTTTACACTCAAAACATACAATCAGTTTTGGGAAAGACTTAACACACTTGTCTTGCCGTACTTTTGCAAATAAGTCATGCTAAAGATAAATATTTTTGAACAAATGACTGATTTCCAAAATTAATATCCCTCCTCGGAGTGCAGTACAGACATTTATGCTAAATTAACGTTACAATCACAATTTCTTTATGTATAGTAAACCAGTGGTGGAAAGTAACTAAGTACATTTACTCAAGTACTGCATTGACGTGTAATTTTGAGGTATTCTACCTCACGACATTTCAGAAGGAAATATTGCGCTTGTTCTGCACTTCATTTATTTCACAGCTATAGATTTTACATTCAAAACATGTGATCAGTTTATAAAGTATAAAGCACTGTATTATTTAACTACCCAAGAATATATTAAGTAGTTACAATGATCTCCACCTCAAACAGCTACAACACTAAATGGCTTCTTACACATTTATTAAGAAATAAGAATAATAACCTAATAATATACAATAATACAATATAACTGACAGCCATCACTAGTGTGTAATGAGTACTTTTAATTTTGATACTTAAAGTAGATTTTGCTGATAATACTTCCTTTTAGTTAAGTCAAAATTTGAATAAAGTACTTGTAACGGAGTATTTTTACACTGTAGTACCGCTACATTTACTTAAGTAGAAGATCTGAGTATTTTACTCCACCACTGCAGGAAAAATTGTGACTCTCACCTGATGTGTGTCTATTTTAGGCTCCTTTTGACAGCCATGAAACTGTCCTATAGATCACAGATTAGAATGCAGAACTGGTACTTCAATGGAGTATTTTAGACTGTGGTTGTGCTGCTTTTACCTAAGTAAAAGGGCCAAAAACTTCTTCCACCACTGCTCAGGACTACCACGATGGTTCCCCGATTTATTTTAGTGTAAAAAGCACAGAGATAGGTAAAGCCCAGCCCACACACACACACACACACACACACACACACACACACACACACACACACACACACACTGTAAATGGGTTGCCAGTTTGGGTCAGGGCCACCTCTCTGACTGGAGGCCAACAAGACGAAGAGGAAGAAGACGAAGAAGACGACGAAGAAGAAGAAGAAGAAGACGAAGAAGAAGAAGAAGGAAGAGAAGAAGAAGAAGAAGAAGAAGAGGGGGAAGAAGGAGGAGAAGAAGAAGAAGAAGAAGAAGAAGGAGAAGAACAAGAAGGAGAAGAACAAGAAGGAGGAGAAGAGGAGAAGGGGAGAAGAAGAAGAAGAAGAAGAAAAAAAAGAAGAAAAAAAGAAGAAAGAGAAGAAGAAGAAGAAGCAGAAGAAGAAGAAGAAGAAGCAGAAGCAGAAGAAGAGGAGACCCAGCCCCTCTGTAAACCAGCAGAGAAGCGACCGGGTTTCCACCACTTTTGCCGATTAGTTTGATGGCTCCTCGCCCTTTGCCACACAAGTTATAAAATGCTATATCAGTGCGGGTCGTTAATGTTACAGTTTAACGGAGGTTTGTTTTCCACCTCCTCCTCCACGGTCCACGGCTACTTCCTGGTGCCACAGAGAGAGGCAGTGCTGAGTTAAAGAGACAGAAATACTGATAGAAATTCAGATAGAAAAAAATACGGAGAGAAGAGAGGGGTTGGAGACGCGATAGGAACAGTTGACTGGATTCCCAGAAATTGAAAACCCTCTCTCTCTCGCTCCTTATTTATATGTATTTTTTGGGGGGGTATTTCTCCGTTTAACCGAGTCGTCATTCTTCGTCGGTTTGTAAACTAACAGGCGGTTTGGATGACGGTTGGCTGCGGCTAAAGCGGAATTGTAACGGGGAACGTATTCCTCCCTCCGACGGAGAAGCCTCGCAGAGATTTTTTCCCCCTTTTTTTTATTTTACAGTAGACTCCTTTCTGTGTTATTTTAAACCACAATATCATCCCTGGTGTTATTTTTTATATATATATATATTTTTTTACGATTCCACAAGGAAGGGTTAGGGCGACGGAAGATGGGTTGTTTGGGCAACAGCAAGACTGAAGATCAACGCATCGACGAAAAGGCACAACGAGAGGCTAATAAAAAGATAGAAAAACAGTTGCAAAAGGAAAGACAAGCTTATAAAGCCACACACAGGCTCTTATTACTGGGTAAGGCTGATTTATATGTGACAGGCTATGTGAAATGTAAGCTAACCGTAATCCCTTTCGTTTACCGAACACGTAGCCCCATTTGACAGCGCTTGCAATAATATGTCATGGGGGTGGATATTGATGGAAGCGAAGCTCCACCAGAGCCTACAATTAACTGGCTTCATTTCCAAAACATATTTTGTGGAAGGGGAAGGGAGGGGAGGGGGGGGGCGCTTTACGCTAACCAGGATGTCCCAATTTGTGGTCATTTGGTGATATTTTTGTGTATTTTTTTGGTCTATTTTCGAAGGTGCGGGAGAGTCCGGAAAAAGCACCATTGTGAAGCAGATGAGGATTCTACACGTCAACGGCTTCAACGCGGAGTGAGTGCCGTTCAGTACACTTCTTAAACAGCCACATTAACGGCTCAGAATTTATATTAATGCTTTTTTATGGCTTCCCTCATAATGGATAACACTGTCGGGGCCAGAATACAGCCTGTGGATGGATTTTCCCCAGGCACTGCAGCGCCTGTTGGGCCCAGTATCCCATGCAAAGCAGCTAATATCTTTCCCCTCTTTCTCTCTCTCTCTCTCTCGCTCTCCTTTTTTTTCCTCCTTTTCGTGTACATGTACAGTTATCATACGTGAGGATCTCAGTGACACACAGATGCCAAATAATTCACTGTTTCCTGTTTCATGTGAGAGGGTGAAAGGTTGTGATCGACGCAGGCCTATTGATGATTTGTTTTGCTGCAAGGCCTTGCATGGCATTGATCATACCAGTGGTCTGTTTTAAACAGGCCTAGTACATGTCAGACTCCTGTATCTGTATAAAAATCTTCTTTATATATACATTGAGTATTTTTGAAGCTGAGGATAGATTTTAGAGGATAGGAGGCATGATCTTGCATTATTAAGATTAAAAAATCTGAAAAATCTTGACTAAGGCACATCATATCCCTTTACTTTTGCATTTTAATGAACCCCATCTTGCATTTCACCGTTACCTGTCCTCCACTGGCACATATATTCCCGGCCTCGACACCTGTACTGTATGTATTAATGTATTAAAATACAGTGTAACCTGGCAGTAACCCCTGTCCTACCATACCTTGCTGATAGATCTTTTGTTATCTGCTGTGGGTCATGTTTTCGTAACTGCTGCCTTACACATCTGTTCTGTCCCAATGCAGAGAAAAGAAACAGAAAATCCAAGATATTCGGAAAAACGTGAAGGATGCCATAGTGGTGAGTTTTATCTGTATTGCTTGCCCCAAATGTGCTCAATGTCTCTGTTGTTACACTGAATCCCACTGCAATCCCATTTCACTGATTATTATACAGGCTTACGATCAGTTTTTTTTTTTTTTTTTTTTTTGTACTCATCCTGCTTAATGCTTGTTTTTTGTTTTCTCCCACAACTTCTGCTTTGTAGACTATAGTGTCTGCGATGAGCACTTTAATACCCCCTGTCCCGCTAGCCAACCCAGAGGACCAATTCAGAATTGAATACATCAAAAGCATAGCACCTCTATCTGACTTTGACTATTCACAGGTAAGATGTTCATTCTTTTTTTTTTGTGAGAGCGGATGTGTGTTTACAGATGTGAATATGTGTGTGAGAGATAAAGACGGGCTAAAATGGTATATGTTTTATTTATTTATTTTTTTGGTCTTTCTTAATGTGTGTTTGTGTTTGCGTAGGTGTTTGATCGTATATGATGAGAGCATTTGCTGTTTTTATGGCCACTGATGTTGATCTTTGTGATACAGCTCAGGGGTGTCAGATATGATTTTGCAGTGATAGGCCTAGTATCGCCTTTTTACTTTAATTTACTCCTTTTTAAGACATGGTGGGGCAAACCAAAGCTAAAGGTATTGTCTTTCCCTTTGGAAGTTAAGCATGAAAATGACAATCAACGGTGTCAAGTGCTTTTTAATGGTTTGATTCCAACGTCAGAGCCAAATCTGATGTACTGTATGTGGATTTGAATGCAAGTTACAGCACATGTGATTCTTTTGAGTGTGTGATCAGCCATTCAATAGCGCGAGGTCATGTGTTGGAAATGTAGATAATGTTTTACATAATTTTGAAAGTGTTCCTTGTTTGACACCGGTTGTGTAGCACCACCAAACAGGAATGACAAATTAATACAGAGCTATAGATAAACTCATGGAGGCTTTGATTTTTATTTTATTAGTGCACTTTTATGTGAACATATTATTAGGTTAGTCTTCTTTCGGTGTGTTGATGTACTGGAGTTGACAATGATTCATATTTTCATCACGTTTGAACTGCGTTACCAAGCAATTTTAAAGTTTCAGCTGTTGTTTTGCTATATAGCAACACTTTGTTTTTAGATCTGAAACGATTATGGAATTAGTAGATTGACAAGAAAATATTGAGCAACAGTTTTGATCATTTAGAAATTCTAAGTAATTTTAAAAGCAAAAATGGCAGAGATTCCCTAGTTCCAACTTTCCCGATGTGAGGATTTGCTTCCTTTCTTGTTTTATATTATTGTAAACTGAATGTCTTTTAGTTTTGGACTGTTGGTCAGACAAAACAAGACATCTGAATATGTTACCTTGGGCCATTTAAAATAAGATGAAGTGGGATCAATTTCATGGGTAGTTTTGAGCTCTTGCTATCATATAGTGTATGACTTTTCCAACAAGACCTCAAAGTTTGGCTAATACTGAGGCCTTGTTGACTGGGAACTCAATGGTTATTTTTGGTTCTTGCAGTCCTCAAGTCTAATCCATGCCATCAAAATATTGCTATGCTTTATCCTTACAGTAGTATTCTCTCGCATTGCTACTTTAAATCTTAGCATGATGTTTCTCAGGATCCCTCTCAGCAACCTATTATTTAGTCGCACATCTTGGGAATATCCATTAAAAGGATTTGGGTGTTCATTTCCTGACAGGGCCCACAGTGAGAGTGTTAACCGGCCAGCAGTGGTGTGTGCTGCTGCGCTGTTGTGTTGTGTGAGGGCCGGGGCCATGGGGAGAGCCGGCTTGAGTTCCCAGGCCCAGCCAGGCCAACGGGAACAACATGGCTCTGTTTGGAGTGTCTGTGCTTGTCATCAGTCTCAGGCTTCACTTGTGCCGTCAGTGTCACCACTACATTGTCACTTAGTGCCACCAGGCATGATATCCAATACGACAGCGCAGGAACACGGCCAATCAGTAACCTGTGGCTTTCACCTGTTGGCGCCGTTTTGAAAAGTGGAAGCACATTTTACCTGGAAACTTTTTGGACAGATGATGTCATGGTGAACCAGAGTTCATTCATTTCTAATCTTAAGGGGAATGCCAGCCTTCGAGAAAAATGATGTTGCAATGATATTTATTTTAGTAGTTGTTTTGTGACAAGGTATTACAATGCGTGAGAAGAAGTAGACAATAATCTTCCTACATTTTCCTGAATGATTTGCTGTATAAGTTTAGGTGGAGAGAGTAATGGTAATAGCTCAGCATGTACTAGTATGAAATTTTCTCAAGGGCTTCAACTATTGTAGTTATTTTTATTATCAATTAAACTGCCGATTGTTGTCTTGGTAAATGTTTTAGTCAATAAAATGTAAGAAAATAGTGATTTAATGTCTTTGACTGCTTCCTATAGTCCATGGGGATGTATTCAAATGTCTTGTTTTGGCCAACTAACAGTCCAAAAACCAAAGATAATTCAATTTATAATCATATTAGATATTTAAAAAAAATAGCAAATCTTCACATTTGAGAAGTTAGAACCAGCAACTGTTTTTTTTTTTTTTTTTTTTTTTTTTTTTGCTTGAGAAGTGGCTTGGATGATTTATTGATTCTCAAAACTGTTGCAGTTCACCTTCTGTCTATCGCCTTGTTGATTAGACAGCTAATTGTTTTAGCCATTAAGCTTGCTTTTTTTGGCTGCTACTCTTTAAAACCATTCTCAGCTAATTCTAATAGTTTTCTGTTCCTCACATTTTTTTGAGGTAGAATCTGAAAACTTTGGACACAGATAAGAAAGTTCTTCAGGCACTCTTGGCTAGTGCACAGAGTAAAGGTATATAGTATATATTACAGGTGTGTTAATGGTTAAAATCACTGACCATTATTGTTGTTTTCTTTCTGTCTTGGCTGAGTAAACATTGTGTTCGCTACATTCTGCCATGATAAATGTGTATTATACTGCTGTGTCACTGTGAACAGTCCAATCTGTGTTGTTGATGTTTATTGCAATAATGATCATTAAGTTTTTTACCAAATTATATAGCAATACTCTGTATAGCGGGTATTATATACTGGTTATCAGTTATCCAATGGTCATTTGATGTGACAGCGTAGTAAGGTTTTTCCAGTCACGAAAAGTGAGTCTGAGAGAGAACAATGTTGTGGTGCGATGTGTCTGTTTTATTCAAATAAGAAGGTGACAAGCAGCAGAGCCCTGGTCATGTCATGATCTTTTGAAGATGTTATTGGTAGTGAAGTTGGTGTCGCTTCTCTTAAGCAATGGATTTCTTACTGTATGGTTTTTGTTTGTTGATATAAAATGATAAGATTTCTGTTGACACTCTGCTGTCTAGATGGTGTGAAATATCTTTTTGGCAAGTTAAATGATCAGTTTTTTGGTGAGTCAAGTCAAAAGGAACAGTATGGGCCTGAACATGTGAGCTACACTGAATAAATTTAGGATACATTTTTGTTTCAAATTTTAAAAATTAGATTTGAATGCATTTTCATGAGTTTTTCAACCTTTGTAAGACAATAGTTTCCACTTGTTCTCTATGCTAATCAACATGCTTAGTTTTGATGGCCTTTAGTCTTTATCATCAAAGCATTCTTTTTCAAAAACTTTTTCCTACAGTAACTTGGGGATAAGAGAAAGCCCATGGAAAAAAAAAAAGCACAGATACAAATGGACGTCTATGCAAATGGAAACAAATGCCACTGCAGTAGCTATGCTAGCCACCCGACAGTGTTGTCAACTGAAGTGGAGCAAATTCAAATGAGCCCCGGCCCCTGTTTTGCACCACATAGCTTTCCCTCCATCAGACATGTTAAAGCCTACATATAATGTTCTCCATTTGATGCTAAAACAAGCAGGTCACTGTAAATACTGAGTAGCATTTGAGACCTGTTAATGTTCCTTGTATACACGCCGACAAAAAGACAAGGATAAGGTCCACAAAAGTTTGCTCTTTGCTTCGAGGTATGAATTACAATCTGTTGTTACATTTCTCTGGTGAGCTTCATACTATGTCCAGCCCCACCCTTTGTTGAACTGATCCACTTTTGTGTTTGGGTGCAGAATTACTGTACTGATGAATTGTTTAAGTTTTAAACCGTAGCTAAATTTGTGCACATCACCGATTACCAGTGAGTGTGTAACTTTATTTAATTTTGTCTGATGTCAGTTTACAGGCCCACCCGTGATTATGACTATCTATCAGAGAACATGACCTGATTTGTGCTTCTTCTGCTCTCCACTACAGCTGTGAAGGGTAACACCTCTGTAGCATTCCCTTGGTGTTAGCTTCTTAGTGATTTCCTCGTGATGAAGAGCTTGAGTCCTAGAAGTTTGTTTTTCCTGCAATTGATTAGTTGAGGATCTGTGATCTGGGGCAAAGGGTGGCATGGAGGGCTGCTCCGTTTTTGGAACCATGTTATGAAAGATGAACAGGATGAACAGTCGCTCCCTCTCTCCTTTTGTTTTTGCGCTCTTTATTTAGCTAAATTTGTCTGTACTCTTTAACTGAGGTAACCCATGAAAGTCAGGTCTCTCTGTGCTGGTTGACTGTTATCTCACAGAGATATTCTATTCAAATCCAATAAATGAGATGATGATGGTTTACAGAGGAGCTAGCTGCTTGTCTGGCTGGCTATGTATGGATGGATTTGAGGTTAGTGGCTATTGCTGTACATTTTGCTCTAAGGCCAAAGGTCCCTTCAAAACTTGACCCAAAGAAATTCCAGTGTCCCCTTGCCACTGAAGATGCAAGCCATTTGCTCCACAACTTTGTTTTGCTAAGCTGAATCAGATTCAGGCCATTTTGTTCTGTGTGTCAGCCTGACCTGTGTGATTCAAGTAAAATATTACATCACACACACCCAACTTGATCAACATCACAACTAAGACTGGACTGAGAATCGGCCCTAGCAGAGCTGCCAGAGAATCAGCATCTCATGGCTGTTTGTTGGAGTGGAGGTGGACTGGGAAGAGCAGAGGAAAGAGTTAAAAAAGCTTGTGTTAAAGCAAATTCCCTCCTGGTCTCTTTCTGTGTTATCAGTTCCTCTGTAGGGCACTGCAGCACACACTGCATTTATTCAAAGGCCCAGTGTCACACGCCTCTGTGGAAAAGAGCCCTGAGGACCATACTCTCCTTTTTTTTTTTTTTTTTTTCCCTCCCTCCTCTGCCCCTTCCACCCTCTACCCCTCGTCCTCCCTGCATCAAGTCTCAATGCTTGCCAGCGTCGTCGGGCCCTTCTTTGGGTTTTCAAGCCCCTCAGTGTCTGCCGGTGAAAAAATTTTGCCAGAACTAATAGCAGAAGAATGTAATCAGCACTGTTGAATCTTATTGATATTAGTTGAGGTGGGTGTTTAAAGTTTGACTGTAACAGAAATGGAAGCAAATACAGGCAAGAAAGCAAATATGGACCCATTTTCTATGTTAGTCAAGAGTTTGGTGCAGCAGGTAAAATGCTATGTTGTATGTCTATGTTCAGAAACTGAACCGTGGTTGTTAAATTGAAAATAATGTATGACCGCTCTTACAGATAAAATATTAGCATCATAGTGTTTAGGTTATTCCTGACTTATACCTGAAGAGTGAGCCTATATTCATCTGTAACCAAAAAAAAAGGTAAACAAATATAACGTGTCTGTCTCTCTCTCTCTGAGACTTTCTCTGTGGACTGGATCAGTGGATTTCCTCCATGTTGAACTCAATCACCGGATCTGCCGAGAGGAGCTCTCCCGGAGCATGTGATCATTTATCAGGCTCCTTCTCGCTCTCTCTCTCTGGTTCGGGGCTACTTTCACCCTCTCCCCAGTCAGAGTGCAGAGCCAGTGATGAGTGCAGAGAGTCATGTGGTGGTTCCAGGCTAGAGGAGGAGCCCATCTGAAAGACATGTGCGCAGGAGGCGACGAGGGATATTAGCCCAATCATCTTTGTTTAGGGCATACAGAGAGTCCTGGGAAATGTCTCAAAGTCATTGATAAGATGAGTTTCCCTCATAATGCTCCCCATTGTCCACGAGCAGGAAGTCAGCTGAAGCACTGAGACTATGTATAGTTATTTAAACCATTGGGCCTATGGATAGATTTTGCACAGTAGGAGTGCTGGCTATATTTGTATATATGTAATGTAATGAGATGTTAGTGACTTCTTCTGTTTTTATTCAATAGTGTTATTTGAATTTAATCACAGTTAAGATATAGCATCCAAGTGTACCACCTTTGTTGCTTTAATGTAGGATTTAGAGAAGAGAGCTTGTGACCAGAAAGTCATGAGTTTGAATTCAGGAACTGCTGGATAAACCTGTATCAAGGAAGTGAATGAGAAACTCGAATCCCTTCCGTCTGCTACAGCTCAGAGAGGGGTACAGTAAGGCTGCAACTAAAGACTATTTTCACTATCAATTAATCTGCCAGTTATTTTCTCAATTAATGGATCAATCATGTGATATAGAAAAACATCAGCAGTGAAAAATATCTATTAGTTTCCTATAGCAGAAGGTGATGTCATTAAATATCTCGTTTTATCTGACAAACGGTTTGAAACACAAAAACATTTATTTTACTATAATTTAAAACCAAGAAAAGCATCAAACTCTCACATTTGAGAATGTGGAGCCATCAAATTTAAGGCAATTTTACGTGAAAAATGACGGTACAAGTAGTTATTATTAATTTAATGACTTCTGTAATATTGAAAGAAATATTTCAACATTTTCAGATATATGTTTTTTTTTTTTTTTCTCCGAGAATGATATCAGTCTCATGTCAGTGCATCAAGTATGGCGCTGGAGATGGAATGTGGTTAGCTTTGCTTAGCTTAACATAAAGCCTGGTGGCAGGGACAAACAGCTAGCCTGGCTCTGTCCACAGTGAAATGCCTACTAACAACTTTAAAGCTCACTAGTGAAGGCGTTATATCTTGTTTGTTTAATCCACACACAAACAGAAATGTAAAAACAACAATTTCAGGTTTTTCTTGCCAGCAGTGTTGTGCAGTGTGTCCTGCACAGGTTGCCAGATGGGTTCTTTAAGCATGGGTGTTAGTGTATCGCAGGTTCATGTGGGTATATAGGCTTGATCGTACTAAACCTGACAAACTCCAGGAAGCTGCACGCAGTCCTTATGCCCGGTGCCTGTTTGTCTGGAAAATTATACTAGTTTTTCTGCTCCTGCTGGCGGTGCAGCTTGAGCAAAACAATTCTTGGGACCCTGTCACCAACAGTAGAAGACAGTGGTTGTTCTGGGCAGAAGTGTGTATGTACTATACAGTATGCAACTGTAAAGTCTGGTACTTGGTATAGTTGAGAAACAATGTGCACGAGCATGATCACTTTCTTGATAGATGTTTACACAAAATGGGCTCTGAATATTCCCTTTCGGTTTGTTGGCTTGTTCAGGCATCCACCTATTGTAGATGTTTCAACGAAATTAAGTCAAATATGTAAAGGACACATTCTGGATTTCTAATAGTTTGGGGACTTTAGTAGTAGTAAAAGACTACTTAGCAGTAAGTTATCCAACATTTGAAAGACCTGTTCTTACCTGTATTTTCTTTATAAGCAAAGTGATTGCTGAGGTAACACAGACATTCATACTGGCAATGAAGGGTGCATGGTTTAGGCATTTGTGTGTAGGACTGCATGAGTACACATACGGGCACTGTTTTTGGGTAACTCTTTTTTTTTTTTAATATTTTTTTTATATACTTCAACATGTGCTGTGGCAGTGGGGTAAATGAATTCCAGTAAAATCCTTTTTAAATACAACCTAACACGCTAGAAAATATCCTATATTACACTTCCAGGAGTCATACATTACTTAAGCAAATGTGATAAATAATTGTGCTCAAATGAGAGACTAATATATGTTCATGAAGAAAGTTTAGATGGGTTTTCCCTCAGTCAAAATGTCTGAGTATGTGCAGTGTGTTTGTCTCTGTTCATTTTGCAGTGTCTGCTTTAACAGTGTGCATATGACTCCAAGGCCCCTGACCTTTCCACAGGTCACTGTACTTGAACTCTTTATGTTTTCCAGGATATGTTATTGTCTGATGTTTGTTTCTTAATGATTT
This sequence comes from Xiphias gladius, assembly GCF_016859285.1. Classification (NCBI taxonomy): domain Eukaryota; kingdom Metazoa; phylum Chordata; class Actinopteri; order Istiophoriformes; family Xiphiidae; genus Xiphias; species Xiphias gladius. Next base: position 22,109,684 of record NC_053413.1, on the reverse strand, counting down.
TTTTTTCTTTTTCCTCAGGAGTTCTTTGATCATGCAAAGAAGCTGTGGGATGATGAAGGAGTGAAGGCATGCTTTGAGAGGTCCAATGAGTACCAGCTCATCGACTGCGCACAATAGTGAGTTCAAACTTTAAAATATAATTTGTGGTATGATTTTGAGCTTTGGATACTTAGAGGATTACAAAAGATTGTTCCTAAGTACATGCTTTATTGTATGTACTCAGTTACTGGTGCAGCTATGAGATATTGAGAGGAGGATAAGTGAGCTGGTTTACTTTTGCAGCCTATAAACTATTGTCACATCCCTGCTCCGTCTGTCCTCTTTGTCGTGTTTGAGGTGAAAGCTCTGCAGTATGTGCTGGTGTTATGTCATACATGAATATGGCAGAGATATGTTTACTCTGGGTGTGGCAAGGCAAGCGAAAGTTGTATTCGTTCTTTGGAAAATTATACTTATATCTTCTCATGTCTGCATGTTTGACCTTTACCGCGGCAATATGCAAAGCCTGCTCTGGCATGTATTAAAATATCCAACTGTTGAATTCATTGGAATCGTATTGATGTACTTTTTGTCGATAAAGCTGTAATGATCCTGTAGTTAAAGTAAGTATTTTATCATTTCATTGTTGAGGGTGGAAACAGTCTACCTATGGAGTTAACAGACTAAATTTCAGTGTGTCTGGCTGGACAAAAGCTATGTGGGTCATGATTTGATTTAGGCTACCACCAGTTTAAAGTTTTTCTTAATACAATTGTACTTTAGATACCGTAGTTATGAAATCCTGATAACTGCAGTGTGGCAAGGTGCAGAAACTGATGCCTCTTTGCACGGTGCCCCAGATTGTTTGGAAGGCTCCTACAGTACCTTGGGCCACCATAGGGTGCTGGTTGAACACAACGGAGGGGCCCTCTGTTGCCTGTAAAAGGAAGTTTGGATATGCAAAGTGATTCACTGATTACAGTGCTCTCCTTCTGCTTCCTCTCTGACTCACCTCTGGATTCACATGTAAATATGAGGACATGCACATGGTACAGACTCAGGAGTGCAGCCCACTGGGAGTTGTCCCCTCCCACCCCGAACGTTGGCTCCCTTTATCTCTCAGGGTTCGGTCAAAGGCACACTTTATCAGTGACTGGGAATATTGTCTTGTTGTCAGTGATCTGTGAGCCCATGTTACATGGGTGTAGAGTTGAGCTGTTTTAAAGATGGTATAGCACGTAGACAAACAGGCTCTGTACTCTTTTCCTGAATATCTTCCGTTCCTTGAACATAAATTTGACTTCGGGTCAAGTCCTCCCTGGTTGCCCAGCCTGAAAGCAGCTTCCATAGAAAGGAGAGAGATAGTCAGGTGATGGTTGGAGAGTCACATGAATCTGTAAGGTGGAGCTGTTACAGTCCAAGGCCTGTATTTGTCTTTGCGGCTCTGTCTGTTTTTGTGGAGTACGACTGCACAGTATGCAAAAAAGCATCTTGTGTTTAATTCAGTAAATGTTCCAGTACCATATTGATACCACATAATCACGAAGAATCATGAACATTTTAAATCTTTTTTACATCCTTGTTACAATAATCTGATTTCAATAATTTGATTGATAATTGTAATAACTTAAGCCACTGAGGCTTGCAACTGTCTGAAGCGCTGAAAATACAGCTGTCCTGTGACATGAGTAAACATTAACAGAGTGACATGAAGACAGTGAAAAGTATACAGTATATAAGTTGAGCGGTGCTGGTTTATATGTGACTTTTCTGGTTTTAGAGGGTCTGTATTGCTTTTGAACTTGGTCGCTGTGCTTTTTGTACTCCTCTGTCTGCTCTTATGTTGCAACAGGCAACATTTTTTTCTTCTCCATCCAAAATACTGCCAAATGGCTGATGCTTAATCATTTCTTTTAAGTTCCAATAGTCCTCTCTCTTTTCAGTCTCCTCCTCTTTTGATATTATTCATTTTTTTTGGCCATTTGATTGCTTCTTTCTCCTGCCCTTCATGTTATCCTCAAATCACCGCCTATCTGACTGGTTAACAGCTGGTGAGCAGTTGTATGTTTGGACAATAAATCATAATTTTAGTGGTGTGTAAAGTAGACAAATAATGATAATAAGTTACAGCTTCATGGGGTTTAGTGTACAAGTATACAAACTGTGATTTCAGTTCAGGCGTTTTGTGTTTTTCCAACTTGAATGGCAGTTCAGTTGTATGATAGTGTTTGTGTTTTTGTTGCTCAGGTGCTCATTCCTGTCTGCAGTAAAGTGTATATGTGATTTAGTGCTGCGAATTAACTAGAAAACAGCATAAAAATTCAAAATCTTGAATGTAAAAAATCAATCTGTTTTCAATGATAGGAAAGACATAGCAACTCAATACCCGCCATGATTTTTATATCAGGAAAGATCAGGTTTTTACATTTGCATATTATTTTGTAATCTCACAGTTCTGTAGAAACAAAAAAAAGTATGTAAGTGTCATTTGTCTGATTGATGTCTGGAATTTGTCAGACTACACAACTTCTCACTTACTTCCTCTCTGTTTTAACCTCTGTATGAACTCTTTGCATGAAGGGCAATCATAGATAGTCTGTCCTACATGGCAGCAAACCCTGCGTAAAGGACCACAGACAGACAGACAAACAGACAGAGACACACAGACAGACAGAGACAGACACACAGACAGACAGAGACAGACACACAGACAGACAGAGACAGACACACACACACCTATTGTTGTTATGACCACTTATCTACACTAACTGTTCCCGATCACTATCCTGGAAGTAGTGAAACACTGGCAGACGGTCTCAGCAGCCAACTGGGTTGAAAGGAAGTGAGCAGAGTTCATAAGTTTGGAGTATTAAACAAATTTTTGGTATTTTGGCATTAATATTGTTTGGTGAATGTCTGTTGTGTTGTTTTGGCTAGTCCTCTAAGTTCAGAAAACACATTTTTGACTATAATGGTCGGATCTTGTCCTGTCTTCCTCTAGTCAGTCCAGGATGTTTTCACTTCATCTTTTATTTTGTTCTCCACACCTGCCTTCTCTTATTTTATGTACTGAGCTTCAACAGAATTGTGTTTGTTTCGTAGGCTATGTCTGGGATCACAAAAATATGATAAGAGTGCTTTCAGTCATGCTGAGAGTCAATTAAAGAGGAAGTTGGCCTGCATGTTGCTGTTTGTGGGAGGAACAGATCAACAGGCAGCAACCTAAAATGCTAACATTGTAAGACAATAGATAAATTGCCATGAAATCACTGTCAGATCGAAGGGGAAGACATTTTGGTTGGATATAGCCATACGTCATTTTTATACTTTGTAAAGGCAGATCATATACGTCTGCCATTTCATCTGTGTTGTCCTTCACAGACCTTGCTCAACTGGCAGAAATTTTTTCCAGCCGGCCCAATGCTGGACGACCCATTGGACAAAGGCACAGGAAATAAGTATGGGCCGATGGCGAGTGCTTGTTATGCCAAAGAGCATGTCCATATCGATGCTTTTGGAATCCTGTCACCCATTGATCTGCCCTCTGCATTGCACATTTATACGTTTTAAGAGCACAGATATGTGTCTGCCAGTTGATTGATTATGAGCTATTTTCAGCCACAGTGGGCTTATTCCATTGCAATGCCTTGGATGTGTCAACGGCAAAATCAAACACTTTTTCACACGCAAATCTGAACTCCCAGGCCTCTCACTTTTTTCTTTTTTCTGTGGTGATTTTTTTTTTTTTTTTTAAAGTCCCCCAGCAAATATGACACAATTCATGACACAATTCATATACTAAGGTATTTCTAAATATAGTGGTTGATTGTTGTCCAGCATTAGATGCTGTTTGGGCTGGGATGAAGCTGGCTCTGTGTTGGTGTGTGCTCTGGCTGGGATGCCAGGCTACAGCAGCAGGGACTGGGCCAGAGGAGAGCTGCCCTGGATGGAGATAGAGTCTGGGAATGTAACTGAGGCTATGAAACAGCTGAGCGATACAGCTGGGGTTTATTCCTGCATGAGAATGAGGCCTGGGACAGAGGTAGAGCTGATGCTGGGATAGGTACAGGAGCAGGATAGGGCTGAACTTTGCTTTACATGCTGTAAACTTGTTTTTTTTAAATTATATTTTTTGTTATTTAAATTGCTTTTTGCCTCCAAAACATATTGAGTGGCCAACTGAAGCCTCACTTTGATCAGTTCGAGTCAAAGGACGACTGAGTGTTTAAGAAACAACATACTATTTACCTATGGCACAATGCATTGTGGTAATTGTAGTTTAGCAATATGCTTTCAGTGTTTGGCACTATGAAATAACTGAAACTGATGAGAAACAATTAATTTGCCAGCTTATGATTGAATTTAACATGGACTCGCTGCTATATGATGAGAAGAATGATGAATGTTGAAAAAAACTTAGCTGATCGTTCATTATAACTTGCGAAATTAATTGACTAGTTGATAAGTTGATTGACAAAAAATTAATCTTCAACTATTTTGACAATCGGTGTATTTTTAAAGCAATTTTTCAATCAAAAATGACAAACTTTCTCTAATGTCATGCTTTCTCTGTTAGTGAACTGAATATCTTTAGATTATAGACCACTGGTCAGACAAAACGAGAAAATTGAAGACATCACCTCGAGCTGTAGGAAAACGTTGGACACATGTCACTATTTTCTGGCGTTTTATAGACCAAAAAATTTATAGACGGGTCAAGAAAAGAAGTGGCAGATTAATTGATAATAATTGCTAGTTGCAGCCCTACTTGCGATACCCAAATGTTACCTATACCTATGGTCTTGTCTTTTCAAATCACATGATGATCCTACTGTATTTCACTAAACTAAAGCAATCTACAGTCATTAATTGCCAAAATCCCATTTAGACTGAACCTTGAACACGTCTCTCAACACAACACACACATAACTAAACACATGAATGCAAAACATAAACGAAGATGAGACTGTTTTTGATCTAGCCATCCATTGATCCTAATGAGGATTTAATAGAAGAGACAAAGATCAAGTGGTGAGGAAAATTGTTTGTTGTTCAGGTTGGATTGGAAAATGGATATATTAAAAGATGTTAATAACAGCAACATGTCCTGACTCCTACTGGAACTGAATTAGTAACAACATTTTGCCACTTTGCACCTCTGAGCTTAATAGATTAATTGTTTAGTCTTTAACATGTCAGACAGTAGTAGAAAATGTCAATCCTCAGTTTCTCAAAGCTGAAAGTTAAGTCTTTGAATGATTTTGTTCTGAGTAGATATTCAATTCATAAAGAAGAGCAGCAAATCTTCACACTGCAGAACCAGGAACCAGAGTTCTGCACCAATGTTTGGAGTTTTTACTTAAAAAAAAAAAAAGACTACAATGTCAATGATTAATCAATTATCAAAAGTTGCCAATTGATTAACAGTATTGATTAATTGTTACAGCTGTAAAATACAGGATTTAAGGACTTTGAACACCCTGCTTCATCCCTCCTGTCAGGGGAAGGAACTTATTTCCATTTTCTGACCAGTGGTAGTTACATTGTGTTTTTTTTTTTTTTTTTTTTTTTTTTTATTAAATAAATTGAACTAATTTCTCCGAAACCTTCTTCATCTGCTGCTCTCCAGGCTTTAACCGTTTGAACTAAAAAAGATTATGCCAACTTAAGATGAATGAAACGCATAGCATGACTAAAGTTTGAATTTGCAAAGGAGCATTATAGATGAGGATGTAGTGTTGTGTAGATGGCCCAGGATGGAGAGGTAAAGCTGGGACGGGACAAGTCTCCAGCAGTCCTGGAAATTGGGCTGGGTTGTGAACAGATATCTAAGTCTGGGTCTGGTTCTTGGTCTAGGCTGGGGCTGGGGCTGGGGTTGGGGCTGGGGTGTAGTGCTGGTCACGGGACTCTGTCACCAGCCTGGGGGCCACTGACACAGTCATCTGGGGCAGTAAAGTGCTAAGAATGGCTGGCATTGTCAGCCAGCCCCGGCCCCTGAAGGGCCTGCAGAAACAGAGGGGCTACGCTTCGCAAACAGTGGCTCTCCTCAGTAAGGAGTCTCTTCTGTTCACGGAAGAGCCCGAGAGAGCGATATTTATACACTGGCTGCATGTCACCGCTGCTTTTTTCTGTCACCAATAAGTTGCTTGATTTCTTCATGTTTTAGCTGTTTTGATGTACAAACATAACAGCAGGGGATGAGGCAGATTGTGATCATCTCCTGAGCTCTGGGTGTTTCTGAACATGTCTGAACTGATCCGTGCATTTATATTTCAATGTAATAACTTTTTTCAGATTGGTTATCAAGTTATTTTTAATGCATGAGAAATGGATTTTCCACTGGGATGTTTGTCTCACTGCAGCCAGAGCAGCATTTGAAATTGTGTTAAACCTTTATAGACTCTATTGTTTTGTCCACTTTAGGGCTTTGCTTAGTTTAAAAATGAAATCTGATGTCAGAATCTGAATTTATGCATCAAAAAAGTATGAAGCTGAGAGTCTGTTAGACTGTCACAGTTAACGCCATACCTGAAGGAAAGTGATGGACAGGTATGGAGAGGAGGCAAAAGAAAGAACAAAAACAATTTAAAATTTGTTTGGTGTGGTTTTGGATTATAAACTGTGGTCCAAAGACAAAAATGACGGACAATGCAGCAGTACAACCAACTTTCTCCACAAAGTTAAACAATGCCGCAGAAAATAAAATTAAAACACATAACTATCAAAATGCAAAGAATTCAGTAAAAGTGAGTCCTTATTTTAGATTCAACCCCCCAAAAAGATTTTGAAACAGCACCAATTTTAAGTGATTTTGAATGCATTTCTAACTATTAATGTTTATATCTGTTTTTTGATATGCTCATATCTTATAGTTGTTGAGTGCTGTAGCCACTTCCAGTAAACAAACTCTTAAAATACCCTAAATGGTTTCAGTTCAGTTTATTGAATCTCTTTATCTATTCCAATTAATTTCTGTGTCTGTGCTTTAAGCTTTTTAACAAGAGAATAAATGATTTAACTCAAATGTTTACAATAGTCAAATTTTAATCATAATTAAACTACACTAATCCTAAAAAAAATAAATACTTAATTCATAAAAAAGAATCATAAAAGGCCTTAATCCAGATTAACAAAAACCTTCGTGTCACTTGCTAAAATCAGATGACCCTGCCGTCAGCTGACTGAGAAGTAATCAAAGGGGGCACTATGGAAGTGTGTGTGTGTGTGTGTGTGTGTGTGTGTATCTGTGAGTGTGTAGTTGTGTGTTTGTGTGCATGATTTCTGAGGAAGAGGAAGGAGTGGTTTTGAGCTGAACTGTAGAATCTGATCTACTCGAAGCCCAGTGAGACTCCATCTACACAAACCACTGTCCTTAAGGTTGTTGGAGCCCCCTGTGGGACTGTCTCTCTCGCTCGCTCGGTCTCTCTCTCGCTCTCTCTCTCTCTCTCTCTCTATCTATTCAGACCTCTCTTGAGGCCAGAAAACGACAGTAGAAAGGATGTTGCAGAACACATGAGAACACGTCTTTCCCTCTATGAAGGCTTTTCCAAAGAGTGTGTGTGTGTGTGTGTGTGTGTGTGTGTGTGTGTGTGTGTGTGTGTGTGTGTGTGTGTGTGTGTGTGTGTGTGTGTGTGTGTGTGTGTGTGTGTGTGTGTGTGTGTGGAAACCCCTTTCCAGACAGGGCCCGATTTAAACATTTAACATCTTCAAGTTTAACAGTAGGGCCTGAGATTTTGTGTCACTGTAACTGTTAATGGCTTTTTCTGTCCATTAGTGTTTTAAAGAGCTCTGGATGTTGTAGAAGTTGTAGATGTGGGGTGTTGAAAACTCTCAGCCTGCCTGGATATTTGGAAACAGTTAAGAGAGCCTAAAGCTGCTCATCATAGCATGCTACATGTCACAAGATTAGCTACACTGCCAGTGTGTTTTTATTTTGTATCTAGAGACCAGAGGCTCTGACAGACTGTGTTTAGTTTAGTCAATGAGTTGAATCGCATTAGAGAGAACGCACTGCTCCATGGAAAACATATGCATTTTGAGTAGTATATTTAAAATGTAAATCTATATCAAAATATACAAGAAACTAAAAACTTTTTTACTGCGTATCAAATTAGAAAAATTGTGTCATGTTTAGTTTGTTTGTAGGTTTGTGTTAATTGTTAGTATTGTCTTGCTGATCTTAAACATGAACAGTCTTGCAGAGAAAAATGGGAATTTATGTTCCACTTAAAGGAGAATTGTAGCTATAAATAGATTTTTATTTTTGGGTTAAAATGTTCGTCCATTTTAAAGGACAGACAGAGACACAGAGCAAGGCTGGTGAATGGCGGATATCTGCAAGTCTGTTACTGTGTGCTTACTACATGCGCGCGCGCACACACACACACACACAGACACACCTTTCTCTCCCCTCTCTCTCTCTCACTCACACACACTCTCGCACACACACACACACACACACACACACACACACACACACACACACACACACACACACACCCTGCTGTTCACCAGAAGTGTAAAGGCACAGACTGCTGGAGGACAGCAGTGGCGCTGCAGGTTCCCTGCTCAGAGATTGTGGAATGGTCGTCCATAGACCCCCTCCTCCTCCTCCTCCTCTCTCTCCCTCTCTTCACCGAGGCTCCCCCCTCCTCTCTCCCCCTTTGTCGCTCCCTTTTCTCCCCCCACCCCCCACCCCCACCCCCTTAGAGCTTATGTAAACTAGCTGTGGAGCCAGGGCAAGCTGAGGCTATTTATAGCAGCAGCACTGCAGAGCAGAAACTGGCGGAGGGTCACGTGTGCGCAGCCGAATCAAAGGGAGTATCCCGGCAATGCGCTGTAAACAAAGGGAAGGTCAGTAGCAGAAGGTGAGACACAAAACGCCTCTGTGTTGGTTTTGTGTGTGTGCGTGTGTGTGTGTGTGTGTGTGTGTGTGTGTGTGTGTGTGTGTGTGTGTGTGTGTGTGTGTGTGTGTGTGAGAGTTTGTGTGTGTGTGTGTGTGAGAGTTTGTGTGTGTGTGTGTGTGAGAGTTTGTGTGTGTGTGTGTGTGTGTGTGTGTGTGTGTGTGTGTGAGAGTGAGTGAGAGTGAGAGTGAGAGAGAACGACTACGCACTGCCTGGCCATACCTTCTCTTCTCTTAATGCCCTGACATAAACAAATCATCGCGAGTGTATGAATGCACCCATATGCTTTCCTGCTCACTCTTGTCTCCCCCTACTCCACACACAGCTCAACAATTTCTTCCACTGCTACAGACAGAGAGGGGGGAGCTGAATTGATCAAAGCGGGGTTTGACACGCGAGGAGACATTTTGCTGTCTAATCATGACAGGGGCTCCCAGCTCCTCAGTCTCTCCCTGTTGCCTATCAGAGTGAGCAACAGCAGACTTGGAGCCATGCAATATCCACCAAAAAGTGCATGACCACGTGTGTTGAGCATTAACATTAGCATGTGTTGTATCACATTCGATTTCAGACCCCTCAGCGTCTGCTCGGAATTTGGCCTGGTTATGTACTCTAGCTGAGGTTGTGTAGCCTGAAGGCCTGGCTAGCAGTGAGGCTAGCAGCTAGCAGTGTACAGCCACACCCAGGCAAAAGGTCTCCCTCCACCTCAGCCACTAGTCAAACAAGCCTCAACTTTAGCCTCCTGTGGAATGTGGTCAGAGGGGGGCACAAGGCTATTTATAGAAACCTTTTATATTTTTCTGTCACAGCGGTTTGTTTCCCTAGACAGACTGAGCTGTTGGCTGTTTCATCAGGCTAGGCTGAAGGAGGTAGCTCGGAGGCTAACTTAAGTAAACATCCGGCCCTAGCACAAGCCATGGTTCAGCGGTTTTGGTTGGATGATTTATTGTTGCAGGCATTCTTAACCTGAGATTCTGGAGCATCTCAATACTGATGAACACCAACTAGATACTGGTCCGTATCTATCTTAAAGTGCCCTGACAAGATAACTATTCTATGTCGGGAGTATCCACTTCATTTGCATGCCTTTTTGGTTACTTCTGAGTGATACTGGGCTTTTGAGTGTTGGTTAGACAACAAATAAAATTCATTATTTTTATGATATTGTATAGACCAAATAAAAAGTAATTGGAAAATTAAATGCTGAAAGCTGTGTTTTTTGACTTTACTGAAAAATATTAATTGTTGACCATAAAATCTGTATACCTAAAGCATATATACAGTGTTGCCCACCAGACACACACCAAACACAAAACAGTTGTTGTATTAGTGGATGTTAATGCCAGTTGCACTGTCATTGGAGTCCGCTAGCATTTTGCTATCTAATAAACCCTTTTCACCTGTATCTCTAGACATTGGGTTTGGTCTGCCATTTTTAGTCCAGTGTAAGGCTGCAACCAATGATTATTTTTATTATCGATTAATCTACTCGTTACTCGTTATTAATCGTTTAATATTTTGTCATGAAAAATATAAGAAGATTGTTGGAAACAAAAGGTGAAAGCTTTAAATTGCTAGTGTTGTCAGAATAAAAGAACAAAATCTAAAGATTTTCAGTGTAGTATCGTATAAGAAAGAATGGAACCACATTTTCACTTTTGAGAACCAGAGTGTGTTTGGAATTTTTGCTTAAAAAAGGATTTAAACGATAAATTATCAGAATAGTTGTTGATTATTATTATTATTTATTTATTTATTTTGTCAATCATCTAATCAATTAATCAACCAATTGTTTCAGCTCTAATCCACTATATTCAGAACGTGGAGACGAAAGCAAAGGAGCATCACCCACAACAAAATTATAAGATTTTGGTGTATTTGACAATAGATTTTTCATATTTCAGAGCTGTGTATTAGTGGAGTGAAATGAAGAAAGTGGTATATCAGCTCAGGATCTAATTTTACTGAACAGTAAACTGATTAGTGTTAGTATTTTTACAGCGAACCACTGGAATAATCTGCAGTACCCGTCTGGGTCCTCTGACCCTGTTCTCACCTGTTCGTTGGCAAAGCAATGACACTGTACGTTCATTACTCTGTACAGGTATCCCACTAATCACCGACACATCAAATCACTTCACTTCACTTCCATTTCCCCTCATCTGCGGGTATCACAGAAATGACGTTGTAAAATAACTTGGGAATTCGTACAGACTAGCTGCATCCCAGTGTATTTAAAGCTGCCGTTAGTTTTTGTTTGTTGTTACAATTGCGTCACAACATCACCATGGTTACCACTTGGCCATAAAGTGTCATTTTCCAGTGTGCATTACCGTAGCCAGGCCCGTCTCGCGGGACTCCTATTGACTGCTCCGTGACTTGTAACATCTTTATCAATTATCCCCACAGTTCAGCTCTCAACTCGTATAACCCTGATCGCCAAATTTATCAAAACTGACACTGGATCTGCCAGGTTGTGACAGAGTTCAGTAATTTTGTGTCTCTTTACATGCTACACACTACAGATTACTGAAAATGATTTTGTTGTGTGCTTGAAAACGGTGACACTCTCTAAAATAATCTGTCTTCATAAGCCTAAATTTGCTGTGCCCTCCCACCAAACACACACACACGCGCACAGACACACGCACGCACGTGCACACACACACACACACACACACACACACATACACACAGTGATACACATACAGTGTAGAAAGCTAGCACAGAGCATGGTTCTGCTTTGTGTTGATGTATGGGAGAGTCTGGGAGTGGAAGGATACAAGTGCAGCCTGGCTTAGGAAGAGACAGGGGGATAGAGAGAGAGAGAGAGAGAGAGAGAGAGAGAGAGAGAGAGAGAAGTGGTTTGGACTGACTGGGGTTGCCATGGGAACCCAGCTGCTAAAAGCAGGCAGGGTCAGTGTGGAAGAGAGGCTATGTGCAGCAGGAGCGAAGGGATGCCACCTGGAGGCCTGTTTGTAAACTACACAAACAGCACACGGGCCTGCACAGCTACAGTTCTCCCTCAATTTCATTCAGAGAATCTACACATTTAAAATCTTAAAATAAGATTTAGAAAAATAAAAGAAATTAACTTCTTGTTTTCATTAGGAATTTCTTTCCTCCTATGTAGTTATAGTTTATTTCTAATCACCAGCCAGTTCAGCCTGCACAGCTCAGTTCAGGCTTATGCAATCTGCGCTGATACTTTAGACTCCCCTGTCTGATATTAGTCATTGGTTATTGAGTTTTGATTAGGGGAAAAGAGGAAAAGCTCATTTTCACAGGGTCATCGGTTGACTTCCTATCGGAACAACTAATTTGACATGGAGGCTGCGGTTGTTTGCGGGCGAGAGAATAGAAACCTGCTCGATATTGTTGATTAGACTATTTTTACTTGGATTTCTATTTTTGGCGCAGACTAATTCAGTAGCTGACAGATAGTATATCGATGTTGGGCTTCAATATTATTTAGAGAAACCCATAAGTCAATTTCACTGTGAGAACTGAGCTACACATGGGACATGGTTCAGGCCTGACAGAGTCCCCACTGTGGCTCAAACACTGAATTTGGGGGCTGAGTCTATTTTAAGCAGAAGTAATGTAATGGTCCACGTAGACACTGAACAGAGACAAAAGGGCATTACAATGTATTTTACATTTTTATACAACACCTTTCAAAACCATGACTTGATGCGGCCCTGGAAGGCGAATTGGCGGCCTTGAGATAAAGCAGGCGCTTGTGTTTACACAAGATTTGGTTTGACTTTCAGGAGTGTCTCCGTTCTTGCTCCTATATTTAGGAAGTACCCACTGAGCTGTTGATGGATTTGTCTAGTTTCAGATCCATCTCCCAAACTGCAGTGTTCCTGTTTGGATGGATGAGCTGAACCCCGGGCTCAGATCTTTCCACCAGGTGACCAGGATCCTGCACAGCTCCACCTACACTTTGTCCTGCTGCACGTGGCTGTGTGTGCTGTACCAGCTCAATAGCTCTGGCAGTCTGTGTTATGTGATGAGCTGTGTTGTGCAACTGGTTTTGTTTGGATACATGGTGTCTTTTAAGAGAAGACAGATGAAGCATGAAGGAAAAGTTTTCAAGATGAGATATCAGATTACAGTTTGACAGGCATATATTTTAGGAATGATCCAAGCAGACCTGAAATGAACAGTCAGATAATTGATTAATTGACATTTTTTATTTGGGGTTTTTTTTCGTTTGTTTTTTTTTTACAAAGAAAAATACCAAACATTCTCTGTTTCCAGCTTCTCCAATATGAGCATTATTGCTAATTATCTCTTTTATATCATAGTAAATTCAGTGTCTTTGCTTGAGACTGTTGGTCAAACAAAATAAGTCACTTTGGATTCTAGGAAATTATAATGGGCTATTTAAAAATTATTTTCAGACAATTTGTAGACAAAATTTTGAATAGATTAATCAAGGCAATGATTCCCTCCTAATGACAATGCTCATTAGCTGCAGTTCCAGACCAAAGATTTAAAATGGTGATAATGGATTTTATTTGTTTTGTATCTTATTTATTTAGTGTCACGTTCAGTGATGAGCAGTCATTGCTGTGACAGTCATGTTTCTGCATTTCCCAGATATCATTTGTTTGTCAAACAGTGTGGTTGGTACAGTGTTCCCGTTTGTGGTCAATTTCCCGTAAATTAACTTTAAGTTACTTTACGTGGTGCTCTTTTCTTTTTTCACCCAGCAAGGGTGCATAATGCCGCTCATACCACTTTTGTTCTCCCATTTATTCCAAATAAATATCATGATTCGTTACTTTAAATGGTTCCTTTGGTCACGGCAAAATAAATATGAAACACAACTAAGCTACAGTAAATATGATACAGAAAAATATTGTAGGCCTGTGAACTACAACATTTAAATAAGGCTTTACCAGTGTGATGGTGCTGCCGCTGTGTCCAGCAGTTTTAAAGCACTGTCACCAGTCAGTTGGAGACTAACGTGAAAGTCCATTATGCTGGCCTGAGCGGCTCAAAATATGGAAACTATTGATTGGATCTTCTGCTCTGCTAATTAAAGATGGTCCACTATTTGTAAAAAGTCAACCCAATTATCAAATGAGCACATGAGGCCGGGTACTGCTGGTTGGTGTGAAGGTTGACTGTTGGTTGGAGGGGACTTTTTTCACGCCTTTACTCCAGCATTTTCAAAGTCTTTTTTCTTTTCATACATGTTCACAAGTGTCTCTATGTTTTGGGACACATGCTGTGTTGATACATACAGTTTACTTTGGCAGTTTACTTTTAATGTTTAAACCAAATTGTTGTCGTTTAGTTCACTTCTTTGCCAGTTGTCTACTTTATCTTCCTTGTAGCTGTATTTGTATTTAGGCCTGTTTGTTTATTTGTTTGTTGTGGCTCTCCAAAAGCGACCTAATGGTACAAAAGCTTGTATCAGTGCTCTGGTTCAGGAGGTAGCCCCTCGTGGAGCAGGGTGACTGTTGTCCCTGAGCCCCGGTATGAGGCGTTTTAATACCTCAGCCTCCCCAGTACCATCAACACCACCACCATCTTCCCTCTACCCTCTTTTCTGCTCAATGGTCAGCAACATGTGACCTGGACCACGTGGGGGCTGAGGCCTGAGGCCCCCCCAGCATCAACTGTCCCTCAACATATTGGTGTGTGCATGAGATTCTGGCCTTGTGTGTGCGTGTATGCATGCATGTGTCTGTGTTTTATGGAAAGATGAGGCCAACAACACAGAAAGACCGGGCCAAGTCAAGTGATACTGTCCACAACAAAGCCTATACATAGCAACACAGACTGGCCCGCAGGACGAGTACAATGTGTTTTGGCTAAATACAGAGACAACCCAGCCCCAAAGACAGAAAGAGAGGGACTGTAATAGACAAGATAGTAGTGGACTTTAGGTTAAATTTAACCTGCCAATTTAGAACAAACTATCATGGAACAGTGAAAGGCCTCTTGATGTAGGGGTCAGTGTGTAAGGATAAAAAGATAAATTAGAAATTACAGCTGGATTCATGTCGTTTGATGGTTGCAAACAGACTATAAAGTGGGAAAAACAAAGATAAATCCATAACAAGTAATAAATCATAATTTTCCATGTAGGTACTGTAGATATACCAAGAACAAAGTAAAAAACCGGGGGCCTTTATTCCTCAAATCCACTAATTTGCCCAGAATGACCACATCACGTAATGATTTAGATACAGTTCTGGGAGGAAACTGAAGAAACCAACACAAACCACAGATTTCCCTGGACATGAAATGCAGCTCGTTTACTTGTAGCACTCGACCAGAACAGCTGTAGTCACTGAAAACTGCACCTAAACCTTTTCATAAGGCATTATGTGGACGGCCACTCGGTAATCAGCATTATCTTTCGCTGCGTTTTTCCTGTATCCATGATCCTTGTTCTTTTTTTCTTTTTTCTTTTTTTTTCTTGCCGGGTACGAGGACTATATTTGGCTCTCCAGTGCTCTACCAATAGTACCTCTGTCACATGGCAGTCACAAAGCACTCAGTAATTATAACCTAGCTAGGTTTCTGAAAGGAAGGCTTGCTAAAAATACTCCCACATTGTTGCAGTGATGGGGCAAAAGCTGGAGGTTTTTAGAGGTTTTGCCAGTGTTTTTGCGTGTGAATACGTGTCTGCTCAGGCGAGATGAATTTGTGTGATAGTCTATATTTTGTCTTTTCAAATACACTCGGATGGCTTTGCTGGTTGTCTTTGACTTAGTTCCAGAGAAGGACTAATTGAAAAAATAGATGCAATGAATTGTGTGGTAGCGTTTCTTGAACAAACTTTTGTTGTATGACTGCTAAGCCCAGACACAAGTCAGTGCATCTCTGCATGTTACTGAGTTGATTTCAGATTTGTATTTTTGTCTCAGTTTAAAAATGATGCTTGAGTTCTGTTTTTGTTTTTGTCTACGTTCATTTCACATTAAAAAAACACACACTGTATCTTTGATTAAAGCAAAGAAACAAAAGCTGGTCGATTGTTTAGTTGATCAACAGAAAAGAAATCGGCAACTATTTTGGTAATAAATTAAAAATTCAATTTATTTTTTCAAGCTCAATACCAAATATTTCTTAGGTTTGATTTGTCAGTTGTGAGAATTTGCTGCCTTTTTGTCTTATGCAATGATCAACTTCGGTTTCGGGAACTTGTGGTGGGCATTTTTCACTATTTTATATTTTATAGATTAAAATGTTAATTGAGAAAATAATCAGCAGACTAATCGATGAAAATGAGGAAAATGTTAGTTCAACCCTAATCCAATTAGGTGGAACAAACATTTTGAACGTACTTCCTACTTCATAAAACATTTTGGAAACCTGCATTGTTTACGTCAGCTTCTTGTCTTGTTCTTCATGTTTTTTCCACTTATTGCTATGTTTAAGAGTATCTATATGCATTACTGCCTTCTATAGTCAGCAGAAATACTTATCCGTCCTCATAAGATGCTGACAGAGCAGTGATTCCCAACCTGGGTGTTGGGGAGCCCACAAGTAAGTTAATGACATAAGGGCTGCAACAAATGATTAAATTCATTATTGATTAATCTGTGGATTATTTTTTTGATAAACTGTTTCATCTATGAAATGTCAAAAAATGCCCATCACAAAAATATTTGGTTTACAGTGATATGTGACAAAGAAAAACAGCTAATCTTGTCATTTGAGAGGCTGAAATCTGCCAATGTTTGGCATTGTTTTACTATTTTTGCTTGAAAAATGACTGAAACAAATAATTGATCATCAAAATATTTGCAGATTATTTACTATTTATTTATTCATCGACTGACTAATCAATCAGTTGCAGCTCTAAATGAGATGATATCCTGAGTAAGAAATAAGAAAAAAACTAAAAAAATTAATCTATCATTTCTGATATAAACAATTTGTGTATGTCTTTATTATCTGACTTTTTTCTAATCTTTGCTTCTTTCTTATAAAAGAAATATTGTATACTTTTACTTCCTCGGGCCCCTTAAGACTGATCCTGAACAGGGGGAATCAAACTTTGATTAAACTGTGAACAACTTATAGCACAAGAGTACAGGATATGATCACCTGTTCATCAAAACATTGTTTTACAGAGCCAGGGTGTCTTTAAGCTTCAGGTTTAGGTGTTTGGTGTCTGTAGAGACGTTAAGGTTCAGGTCCATCCGTTGGGTTTTGCAGCTTGGCCAAAAAGTAACAACCGTTCGAAGGTCGGGGTGTAAGTTGAAGGCTGGGACTCCTCCTCTGTAGCCAGAAAAGAATTGTGGGAATTTTACATACTCGATTAGACCTATGATCAGCCAGCGGAGATGACTTGGCCCACGTATCTCGTCTGGTTAATAAGTACATAGTGTAGTGTGTACTAAAATAATAAATACGCAATTTTTAGATGTCGGTTAAGGGTGTGGTAACATTTGGCATGCACTGGTCATTTTTGTGACATTTTAAAGATAATTAACCAGCAGGTCAATAAAAATAATTGAAAGATGCAATAATATTTGTTTGCAGACCTAAATATATAACAACAGAAATGACGTGTAGTTTTGGATAATCAACTGAATGTAGACAGTTAACTTTGCATATTGTCACGAAAATGTATTTTAAATGCGTCTTTCCCCATACTGTACGTAATGTATGTTCTGTGGGGTGGTGCAGTAGATGCATCCAGTGCATATGAACTTGAGCTCTGTGTGAGAAAGTCGAGTGCTCTTTCAGAAATTGCCTTACTTCTCCTTTTGTGTGGACTGTCAGGTAGAAATAAAGTCGGTGTGATGAAAACATTGTTGTCAGAGCACAAGAGCGGTGTCTCTCTTATCTAATGGTTCATAATGGAGCATTCATTCTCAGTCATTTAATTCTAGATGGGTGTGTTAGGTGTGCTACTTTTAAGCGCTGAATTGAACATGAACTGACAACTATCCCAGGCTTAAACTCCACAGAAACCCAAACCCTGTCTACTAATCTTATGTGTATCAGGTTTCTTGTGTACTGCAGTCGTGTTGTCCGTCTTGTGGCATCCTGAAGCCACAGACGGTTTGGGTGAAAAATGAGGGATGGTGAGACACAGTAGTCTGTTTGGTCCACATCTGTGTCCTATATACCAGTCACTCACCAACTTCAGCCGTAGGCTGGAAACTCTTCTCTTCAAGAAATACCTGACGCACCTTTATCGCTTCTGCTGTATCTTTTACTTTGTTTACTCTCATAGAAACACATACTTTGCACATTTCTCTCTATTGTAGTTTTATTCATTTTTCTTTAATATTATTGTTGTCAGGTCACTGGCTGCGACCTGGACTACTTCTTATTTCCTATCTTTCATTTAATTTAGGAATAACTCAGGGTAACAGATTGGGCTGAATCTAACAGTTTGTTGTTGAAAATGCCCATCACAATTACTCAAAGTCCAAAGTGACATATTGAAATACCTTGATTTGTCAAACCTACAGTCTAAAACCCAAACATAATCTATTTACATTTACAATAAAAGACAAGGAAAAATTCAAAATTTCAGAAGCTGGAACCATCAAATTTGGACTTTTTGCTGAAAAAAAATA
Source organism: Xiphias gladius (assembly GCF_016859285.1). Classification (NCBI taxonomy): domain Eukaryota; kingdom Metazoa; phylum Chordata; class Actinopteri; order Istiophoriformes; family Xiphiidae; genus Xiphias; species Xiphias gladius. Next base: position 22,091,236 of record NC_053413.1, on the reverse strand, counting down.
TTTAAATGATAAGAACCCCCCTCCCCAAAACAATCAAAACAGTTGCTGTATAATTTTCTGTCCATCCATTGAGTGACCATGTGTACCCAGCCTTAGTGTCCTGAGCCTGCCTGCTGTGCTGCAGAGGGGCCCAGCTGCTGCTGCTGCTGCTGCCGCCGCCGCCGCCGCTGCTGCTGCTGCCACCGCCACACATGCTCTCTCAGTAGTGAAGAGATGGCAACAGCAAGCTGTCTAACCTCCACAATAACCGCCTTATGTAATCACTCTGGCTAGAGACAGACCAAAATAGCTCAGACTGAGCAGCCCTGCCCTCTTGTGGTAACCATCTGCCTTAACACCAGCCTATCAAGCCTCCACAGACATGGTGGCTGCCTCTTGCAGCATTCACTGTAGCTCACATGGACATGAACTAAATATTCATTTCAAAAAGGTGTTGCACAGGAGACAGATTTAATAAATGATGTCACATTTGGGATGTGATCAGATTTGGAGAGGTGTGATAGAATTGCACCTCAGGGACAGGGTCACGTAAATGGATTCATTTGTTTTTGGACTAGTTAGTGTGAAAGTGGCTTTGGGTTTTTCTGTGAGACGAGCTGTTGCTCACTACTCATGGTTTGGTTTTGTCTACTGTGGAATCAGTATTTATGGAGACAAATTTCCTTTATTTCCTGGTTTTCTTACGTAGTTAAATCGTAATAACTTTGTCGTTCCCGTAGTCTATAGAAGTGAATAGACCTTAGTGCAAAATCTGAGTCTGTTCTGTTTCTCTATTTGCAGTTTCCTGGACAGAATTGACTCTGTAAGACAGAGCGACTACACACCAACGGACCAGGTCAGTCCTCCTGTACATCTGTTCAGTATAAGGGCTGTGAATCACTTCCATAACCTTGCTTTTTGTAATTGGTTTTCTTGACCTGGATATCTCCCCGGTTTCCATGTTTTACAGGACCTGTTACGCTGCCGAGTGTTAACTTCAGGGATTTTCGAGACGAGGTTCCAAGTAGACAAAGTGAACTTTCAGTAAGTCTTTGTTCGGCTTTTACTGGGACATAAAACACACATGATGAAAACATGCTTGCGCTAAGTTTATTCATAGTTTATCCCTTGTTATTTAATGTTTTTTTCCTGAGCTTGGTCAAAGAAATGCTCCATCCATGCTGATACCAAACTAGTTTACTAATTTGGGGAAAAAAAGAAAGAGACTGCCAAATAAATTTGTAATCATATAAACTCTCCCCTCCAAAAAACAAAATAAGAAAAAAAAAAAGAAAAAAAAAAACTCTGGAAGAACTGTAACTCGGAAAAAAAATAAAGCCTATTTAGAAACACAGACCTTCTCAAATTTCCCACTCCCACCCAAACACAGAATCAGGATGGGTCAATCTAAATATCTTAAGGTCTTACAAAACAGTGATTTCAGTTCTCTCAAAAAAGGTCTTAGAAGCCATAGGAAGTAACGTTATATATAAAATGTTTCTGTATGTGTTTTTAGCAAGAACTGGCTAGACAATCCCCCATACAATTGTTCCAGACCTTACTGGATGTAAAATTCATATATCAGCCTTAAATAGATTTTTTTTTTTTTGTTTTTTTAAATCTGTTAATCGGTCCATCCATTTTTTGCTGCTTATCAAGGTCTGAATCATGTTCAATGATTAATTGATGATATTATTAAAAATTGTTTATATACAGCTGGGAAACAAAAATGAAAACAAAATGAGATATTTTTCATACTTTGCTTATCATGACCATGAAAGTATTAAATTACATTTTATGTGGTATCAAAAGTCTTAAATTCACCTTGGTGACCCTGCGGAAAGTACAAAAGCATACATCCCACATTTAAAAAAAAAATCAGTGTCATCAGTATGCTTCCGCATCATTCTTTCTCTTACATCTTAAAAGATGATTTAAAAAAACCAAAAAAAAAAAACACACCCCACAAAAGTTTTTCTGTCCTGTCCACATCCGGCATGACGTTCATTGTTATGCAGCAACTGTTCCTAACTCTGTCACCCAGTCCTAAAAAGGCAGCTCTCCAGGCATTTTCCAGTTTCTGCAAATAATTTGCTTTTTTTAAAAACATTTCCCCGTAACTTCATTTTACATCACTGTTGCACCAATAATCCCAGTTTTAAGAATGCCCTCTTGGGTGTTATTTCTATATTTACCTTGGCCTCGTGTTAAGAGCCTGAAATGTCATAAGTTCGTTTCCTGTAACAGCAATTTGTCCTTGAACAAAACACTGAATCCCATCCTGCTCAGCAGCTGGAAGCTGAGGTGGAAAAGAACGTCATCTGTAACAGTTCTCAGAAACGGGGCCCAAGAGCATGATTCAGGAGGCAGATGTAAAAGTAAAGAGTCTTTACTTAGAAAAACAAAAAAAACCAAAAACAAAAAAAAACAAGGATAACAAAATCCTAGCAGGCAAACAAAAGTACAAAGGGTCCGGCTGAGGCAAAATCTCAAAAACACAGGGAAGGTCAAAAACATAGGCAAGGTCAAACACATGATCAGGATCAAAACATGCAGGCAAAGAACAGATAACTGGAAAACTAAGGCACATGGCACAGAGACAATCTGGCAGAGAGCAAGTGGAAACGGGCGCTAATGAGGGAATGGGGAACAGGTGAACAGGTGAGTGGGGCGGAGGAGCAGGTCAGGTGATTACAAGTGGGACTGGCAGGGTCTGAAATGACGACAGAGTTAGAACACGTATGCACAAACAACTAGAATGAATGAATGAAAGCATGTACGAGCAGACTGAAACTCAAAACCATGACAGTCATCTAAGTGGCTAAAGTAAAAAATGAATCCTCTGCGGTCGACCGGTGTGATCTCTGAGCCAGCTGAAAGCCATTGACCATCGGGTGCAGTTACAAGAGCTGCCGATAAAAGTTAGAGTAAATGTTCTGTAACTGCTCTGATGATGTCAGATGAGATGACCCATTTCCGCAGTCGCAGACACACAAGGCTTATTCTACCATCTGAAACGGGCCTTTGTATCAAATTATATCATCCGGAATGATTGATAAAAAAGCTCTGGGACATGACTTCCCTTTGGGTGTGCGTTTTTTACATTATTCAGCTGTGATGACTTCCAAACATCCAGCCATGGTTACATAGGGTACCAAGTCTGTGCAAATAAAGGCGTTCTTCATATTATTTCTCCATTAATCTGACTGGTTCCATTAAGATCTAGAATCTCTTTTCGCAAACTAGACCTGGGATCGGGAGCAGATTTAGCTCAGGACAGAAAACCGATCTTTTAAAAATAAACGTCTCTCTATGAATAATCATTAAAATAAAAGTTGTGTGTCAGTGTTCTCAGGCCAGCCAACTATGGTACAATATGTACCTGACTTTCCTGTCCTCAGTCCTGTCCCAGTAGAGAGATGGACACTGTGGCCAGAAGAGGGCAGCAGCGAGCATGTTGTTGTGTCTGAGCCTGACCCCGTATTTTGTCTCCTCCACAGCATGTTTGACGTTGGGGGCCAGAGAGATGAAAGGAGAAAATGGATCCAGTGCTTTAACGGTGAGACTTCAAGCCTCTTGGTTCTTGTCTTCCTTCAAATAGCCACACTGTACGTCCTGCACCAAAAATGAAAAAGTAAACCTTCGACTCCCCGGCGTCACATCTCGTCTGTCCTAAAGAATTTTCTGCCAGCTTCAGCGTCACCTCGTCTCTTACCATTGGATCATTCCTGCACAAATGTCGGATGTCAAACAGCTGCCATTGATAGATAAGACACATTTATCCAGTGACTTACAGCCAAGGTCAACTCTCAAGTGAGATTGATCACATGTATGCTCAGCGAAAGGATCGCAATTCAGAGATACCATACACCTGCCATATTGTACTTCCTTTTTAAAAAATCCCTCCAATTTTTTCATCGGTACGTTATTCTGCGAGTTCAGTATATAAATATTATACTTTTAAAGGTTCATTTTACTTATGTGAAATCTTAAAATCTCTTGGAATAAATAACAAGAAATGAACAACCATCCAATATATTTTGTAATATCTAAATATATAAATTGGGATGAAATAATAGAAAATTGGCTGAAATGGAAAGAAAATTCTGACGAGGTACATCAGAGAATTTAGTGCTGACAAGTGCAGACAATGAAGATGCTGAGACAGTGATTGTAAACAAAATCAATGCCAGATTTATTCTTGTTTGTTTGCCCCAATGCTAAATGCCAAAAAAAGAAAAAGTGGTGTGACATCCTATCATAAGTTCAAATGCAAATAATAAACTAAAACTACTCTATTCTTAATTAAACAGCTTATTCTTATTCTTATTCTTATCAGCCAGACGGAAAACAAAGGCGTGCGAAGCTGTTTCTGTTCTGCAGTCATCTAGGATTTACTCTTCACCAACTTACGAGACCTTTTGAAGCGCGATTACATTTTTTAAGTCAAAAGAAGTTTGACAAATAGTTTTATTCTTTGTGAGTTTGTGAGTAGGTGTAAAAGTGAAGGATTTTTCAGTCCAAAATGTTGCTTCTAGCAGTTTGATTAAACCGAGGCCCTTATGTAGTACCTCTCCTCTCCATCTAGACGTCACTGCTATCATCTTCGTGGTGGCCAGCAGCAGCTACAACATGGTAATAAGGGAAGACAATAACACCAACAGGCTACGGGAAGCCCTGGACCTCTTCCGCAGTATTTGGAACAACAGGTGAGACAGACACAAGTGTAGTTTGAGCTGACGGGATGATTTTAGGTCCACGGGGGCTTTGCCTCACTTTCTACTCTCTCACAGTGGATTAATTAAAACATCTTGATATGGAAAATATGGACATAAAAACAGTAGTGGAAATGCATACCCCATTGTTGATGGTTGTTTTCTCCTCTAAAAAAAAAAAAAAAAAAAAAAAATGTATGCTTGATGATGTAGCTGCGTCAGGAAGCGTAGGGTGTGACACTAGCTGTCTCAGCCCATATAGTGTCGTTAACGACAAACAACCGCAGCAGCCACGACGTCCGGACAATAAGGCTGGCATACCTTCCTCTCACCTGGTCTGACAAGTTTAGCGACATGTTTCGTGACGTTGACCCAGAGGAGCAGAGATTGCTCATCTGTGCACAACTGTAAACACCAAGAAGCAAAAGAGGAATGTTGTTTTATTTTTTTGTTGTTGTAGGGAGCTGTTGCTTTTACATTCTGAGCCATGCCGCCTGTTGTTGAACCCTCTGCCATGCAGTGCTGATGTTTCTTCTGTAACGCTATGTGTGGCTCTTTTTTTTCAGATGGTTACGCACTATATCGGTCATATTATTCCTGAACAAGCAGGACATGCTGGCTGAGAAAGTATTAGCTGGAAAATCCAAAATTGAAGACTACTTCCCTGAATATGCTCGCTACACCATACCAAATGAAGGTACGTGCCCCACTAAATGCCCATATCCTTACACAGTTCTTACCATATTACATCAGTCTGTGTGAACTGTCAATGCGTTGTTCTTTCAGCAACTCCCGAACCTGGTGAAGACCCGAGAGTGACGAGAGCTAAGTTCTTCATCCGAGACGAGTTTCTTGTAAGTATACCGTCGTATGTCTGGACTGTTTGAAGTGAGCTGAGCTGAAGTGAGTTAAGGAATGTCCACTCAATAACTTCTTCCGGAGCTTAGGGCCTGCAAGGGCATGAAATAAAGAGTCAAAAGAAGATGTAAATCCTCGGTTTCTGTAACCACAGTGAAGCCACGGCCTTGGCGGCTGCTGTTCAGTCCAGCTGTGTTCCTACTTAGCATGATGTCGAAGGAGGGTAAAAGGACAGACAAGTGTTCAAACCACTCAAAGCTAAAGTTACAGGGACTGGAGCTAGTGGCAATATTTTATCTTATTTTTAAGCGTCCACAAATCTCATGAAAACAGCAAAAGAGACTAAAGCTGCGTCCAAAATCACATTATAGAGGAAGTGAATGAGTGAACGGGGGTGTGTGGGGGGGTTCGGACACAGCCTAGTTGAAGGAACTTCAGGGTCAAAAACGGCCCCCAGAGGAGCTTGAACCTGTCTCCTCGGGTCACATCATAGATGAACTGACATCCCCCCGATCTCTGTCTGCTCTCTTTCCCCTCAGCGGATCAGCACTGCGAGCGGCGACGGCAGACACTACTGCTACCCCCACTTCACCTGTGCCGTGGACACAGAGAACATCCGGCGGGTGTTCAACGACTGCCGGGACATCATCCAGAGAATGCACCTGCGGCAGTACGAACTCTTGTGATGGGAGACCGCCTCCGTCAGCCTTCTGTGTTTTTCTCCACCATTCTGCATCCTTGACGAACCCTTCCTCCTCCCCCTACTCCTCCTCCTCACCCTGAACCTTCACCCTTCTTCTCCCCCAAAGAAACCCTCAACAGCCCCTGACCACCCCTCCTGTCGAGGACTATGAAGTACTACTGAAGTGTGTCAAATCCTCTTCCTCTTCTTAACTTCTTAGCTTTTTGTACTTCTTTTTTTTTTTTCTCTGAGACCGATTCATCCCCATGTCACCGATGTAAAAGGAAGGTTGGGGAACAAAGTTGTTGCGTGCCGCTTTTTTTTTTTTTTCTTTTTTTTTTTTTTCTATTTTTCTTTTACTCCTTCTTTTGAATGCCTTGACTTTTGTCATTCCACTAAGCCTTGGGCTACCTCTTTTTTTTTTTTTTTTTTTTTTTTCCCCCCCTTCGTGTCCTTCGTGTGCTTTGTCATTGTACTGGTGGGTGTGGATACATAAAACACACCTACAGGACCTCAGTACAGAGGCTGCGTGTGCGCGTGTGTGTGTAATGACGAGTAGGAGGAATGCCATTTGAGCTAGCGCATGTGTGTTTGTTTGTCACCTGCCAGTTAAAGCTGGCATCACCACCATGACCTTTGCCCCCCCTTTTTTTTTTTTTTGTGCCCCCATCACCCACTCCGACCTGCCTCTTCTATCCGCATGGAAGACGACTGGATGCCGAAGAAACCAGAGAAGGACGGAGAGAAAACGGAGCGGATGAAGAGATAAATGCACTTTGCATCAGGTTCCTTAATAACTTTTTTTTTTCTTTTTTTTTCTTTTTTTTTTTTTTTTAATTTGTTGTTGTTGTATTTTCTCCAGAGGAAGCATACACACAATGTAGCATCACAATATTTATTACCCTGTCACAATGTTAGCTTGCCGAGCTGCAGAGGGTGGACCGAGCAGCCGAGAGACATGTGGAGCGAAAGATTATACGACGGAAATGCGACGACGAAGACGACGTGAAGAAGGATTTAAATGAAGGAAAGGGGACTGAGCTCTCTGCACCTTAGCCCTGCTGCCTCCATGGACTCGGACCTGCTTCCTTTTTCCACACAAACCATCCTTTTAGCTTAGAGATACTGATGGGAGGGGAGGGTGGGGTGGGGAGGGCCGGGAGAGAAAAATGTATTGTTCTTTTTTTTTTTTTGGTTTTGTTTTTTTTGTTAACTTGTACACTGTGCAAGGTTGAATTATCCTGTACAGACTGTAAAATGTAATATTATTTTGTACAACTTAATTGAAAGAAAAACAAATCTACTTGTAGATCTTTGTGCCTTGATTATGGCTGTACCTGTAAATGAGCTCAGATGTAAGTATGTTTTCGACTGCGCTGTACAGCTTGATGTCAAACTCTATCGGCAGCAGAAGACTGCGGGTAGGGGACTTTCTCTGTAGAGTTTAGTTTTTTCTGGTTTATAAAAAAAAAAGGAAATGCTGTTTAGTAAAAAATAAAAAATAGGGAAAAAATCCTAAAAACCTGTATACATTATGCAAATTAACCACTTACCTGCAGTGAAGACCAGATGTTGCAGCGCCATGCCTTTTTTGTTTTCTTTTATTGGTTTTTCTTTTTCCTCCTTTAATTTTATTTTATTTTATTTTATTTTTGAATTTCACAGCTTTAAACAAACATTGGAAATCCATTGAAAGTGTCCAAATTGCAACCTGGTGTTGTTTTAATAGGAACCAACGTTTTTTCGATATGAAGTGTGTCTGAGATCTGTACTGATGTGCGTGCCTGTGCGCATGTGTACATAAAACAAACATAGACTCACAGACGCATTGTGTGTGTGTGCGCGTGTGTGTGTGTGTCTGAGAGGGCGAGTGTGCGTTGTGTGTAAAATTTTATAAATGTATGTACATGTAAATTTATAGGTCTATATAAATATATATGTACAATTATACATGTTTAATTATGTGTGTGCCTAGGTGTACATACCTATGTATGTATACGGTAAATATGTATACATACACACATAGGAAAGCATGTTTAGAATGGAGATGAATAAATGAGAGCGTGCAATATTAGTAAGTCTTTGGTCCTTTGGAGCCATACCCAATGGCACAGGCACTATGAATGTGTGAGCAGCACCCAACAAGACAAGCTCTTCTCCTTGTACAAACAGCATCAGCCTTTTCTTCTGCTACAGTACACGTCTATCCCCAAAAGAGAGTGAACTGACTGGAGGTGCAAAAACCTTGTTTGGCCTGGGAGGATGATTAAATGACATTTTTATTTTCTTTAAATAAAGAGGCACATTAGAGGACTTTGCTTTATTTCCATCTTGGTGTCCAGTTGTGTCCAGATTTGTTACCGATGAGGTGTTTTGCTTTTGTTTCTTGTTCAATTGTTTTTGTGGGTTTTGGTTGGTTGGTTGGTTGGTTGGTTTTGTTTTTTTTGTTAACTTGTACACTGTGCAAGGTTGAATTATCCTGTACAGACTGTAAAATGTAATATTATTTTGTACAACTTAATTGAAAGAAAAACAAATCTACTTGTAGATCTTTGTGCCTTGATTATGGCTGTACCTGTAAATGAGCTCAGATGTAAGTATGTTTTCGACTGCGCTGTACAGCTTGATGTCAAACTCTATCGGCAGCAGAAGACTGCGGGTAGGGGACTTTCTCTGTAGAGTTTAGTTTTTTCTGGTTTATAAAAAAAAAAGGAAATGCTGTTTAGTAAAAAATAAAAAATAGGGAAAAAATCCTAAAAACCTGTATACATTATGCAAATTAACCACTTACCTGCAGTGAAGACCAGATGTTGCAGCGCCATGCCTTTTTTGTTTTCTTTTATTGGTTTTTCTTTTTCCTCCTTTAATTTTATTTTATTTTATTTTATTTTTGAATTTCACAGCTTTAAACAAACATTGGAAATCCATTGAAAGTGTCCAAATTGCAACCTGGTGTTGTTTTAATAGGAACCAACGTTTTTTCGATATGAAGTGTGTCTGAGATCTGTACTGATGTGCGTGCCTGTGCGCATGTGTACATAAAACAAACATAGACTCACAGACGCATTGTGTGTGTGTGCGTGTGTGTGTGTGTGTCTGAGAGGGCGAGTGTGCGTTGTGTGTAAAATTTTATAAATGTATGTACATGTAAATTTATAGGTCTATATAAATATATATGTACAATTATACATGTTTAATTATGTGTGTGCCTAGGTGTACATACCTATGTATGTATACGGTAAATATGTATACATACACACATAGGAAAGCATGTTTAGAATGGAGATGAATAAATGAGAGCGTGCAATATTAGTAAGTCTTTGGTCCTTTGGAGCCATACCCAATGGCACAGGCACTATGAATGTGTGAGCAGCACCCAACAAGACAAGCTCTTCTCCTTGTACAAACAGCATCAGCCTTTTCTTCTGCTACAGTACACGTCTATCCCCAAAAGAGAGTGAACTGACTGGAGGTGCAAAAACCTTGTTTGGCCTGGGAGGATGATTAAATGACATTTTTATTTTCTTTAAATAAAGAGGCACATTAGAGGACTTTGCTTTATTTCCATCTTGGTGTCCAGTTGTGTCCAGATTTGTTACCGATGAGGTGTTTTGCTTTTGTTTCTTGTTCAATTGTTTTTGTGGGTTTTGGTTGGTTGGTTGGTTGGTTTGTTTTTTGGGGTTTTTTTTGTGGTGCTGCAGTGGCATTTATGTGAAGGATTTGTACATTATTTATTAGGTACACCCAGCTAAAAAATAATGTAGTACAATAAATCCTCCTTCATGAAGGTTTTAGTGTTCAGTTATTTATGAAACTTTTTCAGAGGTGTTGATTCAGCTCTTTGACCATTTTGGAGGGTGTAGTTTATGGTGCTGGTGTTTGTGTTGTTAGTTGTATTGCATTTTAAAGGACACGTGTTTCTGTTATTTAGCCTTTCCTGATTGTTACAAATGGGGTGGACAATAGCTGCACCACAAACTGCAGCCTCCAAAGTGACCATTCAGTTGAATCAACAACTCTCTAAAATAATTTTTTTTTTTTTTTTTTTTTTTTAAACTGAACATTATAACTTACATGAAAATAGGATTTTTTTTTGCGGGACTGTTGCATTAGATTCAGAGTATCTTTATTATGTTTCATCTGATTTTTATGTTATAATTTTAAATTGAGATATTATTGTACACAGTTTGTTTATTCAGATTTAATGGCTCTGCTCACCAACGCAGTCATTTCGGTTGATTAGGTTGAAGGTAGTCAGAGCTACAGGCCTTTTTTACTGAAGACAGTTTGACATGTCACGGTAGGAAAAGCACCAGGTGTAAATAATAAAATTAATGGCCAAATTCCAATTTACCTGCTCCAGTTTCAGGGTCCTGGTAATGTGCGCGCTGGCTCACTGTCACGGCTTTACTGCTTTGACTACTACGAAGTCAAATGCCTGCTGTGAAAAGGGCCTCTGAGGCAAAGTGAATGAAAACACACAGCGCCATTGGTAAGTGACTACTAATAAAAAAAATGTTGTACAAAGTGAGATCTGATTTAAAAAAACAAACTAGGGATTATAATTGAAATACTTCTAATACAATGAACATTAAGAACTGTTTCCGCTTCTCATGAATGCACTGATTAATAGATAAAACATTTTATTCTTAACTTATTCCCCAGATTAAATATGTATCAGTCACAAAAAGGGTTAGAAATGGGCAGTATGAATGAAGTTCTGTATCCTGGTATATATAACTTTATATCATGCTATCTGGATTTATCATAATACAGTTATTTTCTGGCTTTTTATATTTTTCTCCCACTTTTCATAGTAGGAAAAGCCCAGTTGTTACTAATAACACTAACAATGGCTCTGTTCTATTCAAGTGTCCCGGTTAAGACCTGACAGTGTGACAGAGAGGCAGCACGCACAACACCAGGACCCTGAAACTGAAGCAGCTAAGTGCGATTCAGCCATCGTTAATTGTATAATTTAAACCAGGTGCTTTTTCCCTCTGTGACGTGTCAAAATGTCTTCAAGTGAAAAAGGTCTGCAGCTCTTGACTAACCTGAACCTGAGGAGCGGTGTAGTCAACCAGAATAACTGTGTCGGGGGCAGTAGCACGCCCTCACAGTTGTTGACAGTCTCCGGGCCGATTAGGGCCTCTGCTCGGGTTGGAGGTGGTTGGAGCTACGCAGGGAACGACGCGAGTTCACAGGACTTCAAGTGGGATATCACTCAGCTGGAACACAATTAAAGCTGATTGTTGGTAGTGAAACAGCTTCAGGAACAACCCACAAAAAAAAAAACTATGTCAAGTTTAACTGGAAGGTATCGTATTGGTGTTGCATCATTGTCTTGCAGTATGAAACAGTGAAATATGTTGATTTCTTCCACACTAATTGCAGTAACAATATACTATAAGGATTAGTATAGTACATACTGTATGTAATTAGTATGGAACTGGAACACCACCCTGTCCAGGAGGTGTCAGTCAAGCTCAGTCCTTAGAAGAGGTCTAACGAGTCCCAACAACTGTGCGGGTTTACAATTGGTGTGCAGGGCCTTTTAAAATGCAAGCCCACAATGTTCTGCACAACATGAGGGCTGATTTTAAGAAGGGGGGAGGAAAAAAAAGGGGGATATTTGAATAATAGTTCAGTCATACATTATATAGCCTTACTGCTAATTCAGTTAATATCTATTCCCGTAACATGGAAGATCAGGAGGGAGCCATATGGTTAAAATTCTCTCATCACGATATATGTAATTTAAATGACTATATGGACCATGATGGAGTGTATCTTCTGAAAATGAATTGGGGGACCTGACTAGAGCTAAAGCAACTTTTTGATGAGTCAACTATTTGATCGACAGAAATTGTTTGGTGACCAATTTTTGGTAAGTTATGAATCAACTACGCTTAAGGTTCTCCGCCTCTCAAATGTGAGGATTCTGTTTTCGTATCGCTTCAAATGTACCATCTTTTGCTTTTGGACTGGTGGTCACACCAAAACGGGCACTCTGAAGATGTCACTGTGGGCTCTGAGAAATTTTCACAATCTTTATAGTCGTTTCCACAGACTTGATAGGTAAGGCAATAAAATAATTTGAAAAAAATTAGTCGATAAAGTAATACAGAATGAAAATCGAATCGAATCTTGACTAATCCTGTCAATTTTAGACCTGACAAATCAAGGTTATTCATTATATTGGTGCAAACATCACCTAAAATGTCCTAATAGATGCCATTTACCACGGTGCAAACAAAAACATTTCAGTTGGCTGATAAATTTAGATCCTCTCAATAAACATCACACATCCTTTTGTCCAACCTTACAAAGAGACGCAGACTGACAAAAGAGAAACAGAATTTTTAAGCTTTGAGACAAGGATGAGGAGGACGGTGTCCCTGATACTTTGTTCTCACGCAAACCATTTCTGTGTTTGTATCACTTCAATGCCTTTTGATTTCCATGACGTTGTGTCCATCTCTGCCGCTAATTTCAAGCTTTTGAAGACACTTGAACATCCTATGATATTTAGCCTTTCAGCCACAGAGGAATATGGCTTCGGATGACTGATTATACTGAGTCATGGTGCACGCCAGCCTGTAGTAATCCCCACAAAGCTCAAAAACACACCTTAAGATTCTGATTTTATTATTATGTACAGTTCTTCAGAAACGTTTCAACAGTTTGGCAAAAATCCTCACAAACATTTGGCACAGAAAGTCAGCAGTAAATATATTGAGATATGCGCCGTAAAAACGACGAGAAACCTGGATGGATGATCAGACGACGACAACGAGAGTAACAGCGTTCAGAGTCTTTACATCGGATCACAGTTAAACATCAGAGTGAAGAGACATAAACTACCAACAAACATCTGACTTGACCACCTCAAATCCGACCAGGGACGGTTGGTATTTACATATGTACTTGTTTCATTTGTCTTACCTGACGCCACGTGTGTGTACTTTCTAATAATTCAGACAGTCACGGGAAAACGTCGCCAGCCTGGCACTTCCAACACCTACACATGATTTGTAACAACAATTTGGCCCACATCTGCTTTGTCGTCACAGGTTACAACCACACCGTCATCGTCAATATCACAAGCGATAAACTTTGAGTCCTTTTAAAGACATTTAATTTTATATTCAAGTCCTTCACAGTGCCGCAAAACATTTGGACGAAGAAATCGAGGTTGTATGAACAGATTTTTGGCCCGCTCACAGGAGGAAAGTCATATTATGCAAATCCTCTCACGGAGTATTTACCAACTGCGGCATACTCCCACTTCATGGCTCTGTCCCCGGGAACGTGGTGTGCTCTGGGTAACGTAGTTCACAGGGACTTGTGCTTCCCCAGCAGGCAGAGGCTGAGGCACTGCAGCAGGCCCTTCATCCACAGGCAGTGAGCCAGGAACAGCAGCAGCAGGCAGGCGCCGGCCGAGCAGTAGACGCCGATCACCGTGCTCTCCTCCGGCAGGAAACACTTGGACAGAGTGTAACTGGCAGGTGACACCGACGCCTTGGGGGTGTAAAACAGGAGATGATTGAGGGTTAGAGGTTATAATTGGTGTCAGCAGAGGTGGCTGCTTAGGGCCCTTTTCAGCCACAAACAATAACCCTCTCGTGATATTTTTGTCTTAATCTTGACTATTTAAACGTACACACTCTCTATTTTTATACAAGCCCCAAAAGCGTGATTTGAGGGAAATATTTTTGGAAAAATAACATAAGGAAGTTTGGGACCCCTATAAAATCATATAAACACATTTAAAAACACCTCAGCGTGAGGTCCATTTAGTGGCTGTTCCGGTGCTTTCAGTTATATCACATGATCTTTCTTTCTTGTAGATGTAAAAACTGCAGTACGGACGAGAAGTCCTTGCAGTGCTCAGAAAACAATGGAGACAGACCATGGGATGTGGTTGAAAGCTCCGGGACGGCTACTAAATGGACCTTGTCTTGAGATAGTCCTTGCGATTTCTGTTCAAGGTAAAGACTGAATTTTTGAACCTCACACTTTGAAATTAAGAACAGCGGCAACAAAAAAGTTTGTGGCTCTGTAAAGTTTTGAATCTGGGAATATCAGGTTAAGTGTCACAAACCGGTTTATCCTGTATTTGTATGTATTTTTTTTTTTTAATTTCTTACTTGTGAGTTTACAGTCCATTTTGACAGACCCAGTGCTGATACTCAACTACCATGTGGCAGTTTTTTGTTGGGGAGTGGCAGTTATTCTGGTGGCCTAACCATTCACTAATGTGACATATGTGTTGCGTCGTCATCATTAACTTCAACGAATCAAAGAAATATGTCTGTTTTAAAAGCTGTTTTTTCTCCAAGCCGATTTACAACAGCAGGACAAACCGACGTCCTTAATCCCATTATAAAGTAAATCTGAATGACCATTACTCAGCCTCATTAGTGATGCATGGCACAAATATGGGGCAGCAGATTGTTTCCTATAAAAACCAACACTTTAGTGTTGTTCATCAAAATCATTCATTTAATCCTGCAATAATGTTTTTTGGGTTTTTTTTTTGGGCACTTGGGGGCAAGTTGTGGACACAACATTGGCGTATCACCACCTTTCAAGTTGATATGGTGAACTCCTTTGCAAAACAGCTGGTTATATACACGTCCAGCAGATATTGAGCAACATTATCATTCATCTGGAGTCACGTTTAACTCCAGCATTCACTCTCTTTTAGCTCCGTGTTTTTTTTGTTTTTGTTTTTTTTTTGGGTCTCTACCAACTCCCAAGGGAAATATCCGGCCCTCTGGCTGCGAAATGCTCTTCTTGGTTCACCAACTCGTCTCTAAATTTGTCTGCTGAGCAGGTAGAGCAAAATATATTAATATTAATAAATATTAATATAATTAATTAATAATTCAATAAAATATTAATAATTAGATTAACCGACTAGCCGGGTTAGCAACGTTTAATCGTTTAGTCGACCATTCGCGCACATCCCTAGTATGTTCATCACGATGACAAGACCTCCTTTCACACTGTCACATTGTCATTCATTGCACTGTTGCTACAAAAATATTGATTTTAGCGGCTTTAAAAATTCAAACTACAAAAGTGTTATTTTTCTCAACCCCCGATAATCAATCGATCGCCATTCATTTGTTTACATCTTCTAACAATAGCCCATTTTGGGGGCAGACCTCGGCTGTGGTCCGGTGTTTGGGTTTTCACTCTCTCCTTGCAATATCAAACGGTGACGAACCTTGTGCCAGGGCATGACGGGTAAATAAGACACAGAGGAAGATAAAGAGAAACCATAAAAACAACGAAAGGTCGCAGCAGTTCATATAAAATTATACAATTTACTTACACTGAGAGGCTTCTTCTCTAAGGCTTTGGGGTTTATAAAGCGCCGAACAGATCGTGTGAACTGTTGGATTTCATTTCTGAAAACTTTTTAAAAAGAAATTTACTTCAAAATTCCCTTTTGCAACGAACACACTGGGCGAATTCTTTCCGGAAAGTAACAGTAAAGGGACAAATCCAAAACAGGTGCAAGGTTGTTCCGCCATCAAAGCCACCGAAAGAGCTATTAATATCAACGTCGTTGCTTTTTTTCCCCTTTTTTTTTTGTAAATTATGCATCGACGGGGGAGTTTGAAACAGGCACGTCGCGTTGCTACTCACCAGGATGAAGCTGGGGTTGTTTCTGTTCCTCCAGCTGAAGGACGGCACGCTGATTTCCGGGTACTTGTTGTCATGGAGAACCTCACATCCGCTGTGGGTGTGTCCGCTCAGGACGAGGCGGGGTTTAAACCACTGCAGCAGCTGAGGGGAGAGAGAGACCCACATCCAAACTCAGAGGACGGTTGCTGCCGGCTTACATCACCGGTTTCATCATCATCATCATCTTCATCATCATCATCATCATCTTCGTCGCCATCTGCTGTTTTTACACGCGACAACCGGCTGCCGTACTGTATTTTATTTGTATTTAATTTTAATTTTAATCCGCCTCAGACGAGATCCGTGCTTTGAAATATATATATATATAAATATACATATATATATATATATATATATATATAAAACGGCAGAGGCGGTGTGATGAGACTGCCGGGTCCTCACCCTCTGAGAAGCCTCCTTAGACAACACGTCGTATTTCTCTCGGAACAACAGGTGTCGCTCTTCGGGCGGTGCCGCGTCCCGTCCCTTGCAGCCGGCATCACTCACCCTGTACAGAGGATAGTGCTGGAGAACGGAACGGAGCAGCCAGTCAGTGAAACATGATTACATATCCTCAGGTTTTAGTGATATATATATATATCTATATATATATATAGATATATATATATCTATACATATATATAGATATATATATATATATATATATATATATATATATAGATATAGATAGATAGATATAGATATATAGATATAGATATCTATAGATATATATATATATATAGATATATATATCTATATATATAAAGAATGTATTTTTAAAAAAATCATTAAATCATGTTTGCATTTAATTCTGGCAGCTCAGAAAACAAATAGGAGAGATTGGTGATGTGCAGCAAAGATCCCGCGACAGTTTAGAGTCAAAATATCGTGCTATGATAGTAAACATGCAGCAATGACACTTTCGGAAAGAAATGGCACAAAACGGGATAAACACTGGTGTGGAAACTATTTATCAGTTTAATCATCAACAATTTTGATAATGAAGTCACTGTTTAAGCCAGTTATCAGGAAACTGGTTCCAAAAAATTCAGCTTTCCCCTGTTTTATATCATTGTAAATTAATGTCTTTGAGTTTTGGATTTTTGGTCGGTTGGCTTTTTCTCTTGTTTTTCTGAACTTGTCTCCGTGGGCGTTTTTCACAATTTTCTGACACATTAAAGACCAAATGATTAATACATTAAATGGAAAAAGGCAGATTAATCAGCGGAGCTAATCAACACTAAATCCTTCACCACCAAAAGATGAGATGTGCTGTGTACGGCTGATAAAGTGGTATGTTTCCACACATTCTGACAATGTCATCCGTATCTTTGTTCTATTCTGCACTGAAGCTTTATGATGTTTACACCGAGTGAAATACTGAAACCCAAAACTTGACGTTTTTATGGCTGCACCAATACATGAAATGTATATGTTTTTAGATGCATTATTCAATACACATTTCTCCAAAATTCAGCCTGACACATTTCGCATCTTTAGAAACCTTTGGGCCTTTACTACGTGTAGATTTAAAAGTAAAAATCTGTGGGTTTGAGCAAAGTGTGTCCTCACAGCATGAGCTTGTAATGACTGACCCACTGGTGGATCAGTGAGAGGTTATTGAACTTATTAGGGCTCCAACTAATAACTTTTTCATTCATTCATATTTTCATTTCAGTCATGTATGGATGATTTGTTTATTAACGAGTTAATAATTCCATAAAATGCCGAAAAATCATTGGAAATTGCACGTCTTCAAATCGCCTATTTGTCCGAAAAAGAGGTAAATTAAGTTCAGTGTAATGCACAGCCGGTAGACGGGAGTGTAGGGAAAATGAAATCATGCGAAAGAAAGTTCAAACTGCCGGACGCTGTCAGCACTCGGCTTGTTAAAAATGCAGCACTGTGAGGTATCTTTTGATGCCTGGTGAGCGTCTGTGATCGAAACGATGCATTTTAAATGAACCTGGCGCTGACAGCGTGCGGGAGGTCGAGCCTTTGTCTCTGTCTGTCCGAAGAGCAGTCGAAATTTCCAAATCTACAGTGACTCAGAGAAAAAGCAAAAACATGTGGGTATTGAGAGTAAGATAGGAAAAAAATCAGAACCTGTCCTTTAATACAGTGGTTCCCAACCACCTGTATAGCAGAAATCTATCTTTTTCTGATTTTGAACCTTGTTTATCCTCTCACAACTCCTCAGACTTCTCTTGGGGACCCGCTGGGGTGGGAAACACTGTTTTAATTGACTAATCATTTTAGCACCGTTTTCTTTTCCTGTCTATTCTTCTTCCCTAGCTGTCCAAAAAAAAAGAGACAGAAAAAGGAACAAAAAAGAGACACAAAACAAACACACAGACATAAAATCACCACAAAGAGACAGAAAACGACCAAAAAGAGACATGAAATGACTACAAAGGGAAAACTGATGGATGGATTTAACAGTTCAGAAATAAGTCATTCATTTGTTCCTTTAAGTTTTTGCTAAAACCAACACATCCATTATAAGTCGATGCACTTCTTAGCAACTGGCTCCCAGCAGCCAAAACATAACTAATGCTACTGTCTACGGCAGGCGAGAAAAAAATATTCAGGATCTCTGTAAATGAAGTTTCAAGATGTTTTAAAGCCCTCCGAAGACCTTCTGTTGAGGCAACTGAAGGCAATGACTTTTAAGACTTCTCCAGAGAAGCCAGCCGTGCTTTGGGTTTTCAGACAGAAAAGAGGGCGCATTCAAGAGAGCACACACTTGCAGTTTACCTGTAACATGATGGGGGGTGTGGGAGGATAGAGCTGCGAGCCCTCACAGCTGTCCACCACTCCGCTGCCGGACTGCGAGTTCTGCAGGAAAGACAACACGAAGAATTCATCGGCTGTCTCGTCCACAAGCTCACGACGTGACTTCAAACGTCAGCCAACATTTTTATTTCATATCTCTCCGGTCCTTCTGTTTTGGAAAAAAAAATTGTGCCGTTTGCAGGTGGAGAGAGCGTCTGCCGCTGACCTCCATAAAATCTCCTCCTACCTGAAGAGAACAGTTGAGGTCTCTGGAGAGTTTGATCAGCTCCTTCTCCACCGACTGGCAGATGGGACACCCGTCACCGTGCAGGGCCACGCTGTTCACCAGCAGGAAGCTGGAGCGAGAAAAGCGGGGTCAGTAGCTCTGCCGCGGAAAAAACACAAGAGCCTCAGTGAGGCTGCAAGGATAAATCATATTAAAATGTTTTTATTTTTGAAAGTTTTAATGAAATTGGGTTTCTCGATCCAACTTTATCAGTCTTACCCACAACTAGTTCTTGTATGGAGGGAAAGCATCGCCGCACTGACTTCTATTTTAAAGGTTCAAAGGTGGTTTTAAAGGATTAAAGGTAGACTGTTGAGCTATCAGACACGTACTTGAGAGCAAAACATCTCTAAAAATGTCTATATTCTTGTTTAAAAGGCGTTTTTTTTTTCGGCCCCGATTGACTCAGGGGATTAAACCTGTGACCTGGCGGCCTGCCGAGTCACATGTCTGTCCCGCAGCTTGCGTCGCAGCTCGTCATGTATGCCACATCCTCCTCCTGCCACTCACTTCACTCCCTTTTTGGTGACGATCCTGGTGGAGGAGGCGTTGAAGACCTTCTCGAAGCGCTGCAGCTTGAACCAGTCCATCCTGCAGGGAGACACAACGCCGCTCGTCACACCGCACCGGAAAAAACCCAAAAAAAGCCCCCGCCGCTCAGTCTGTCACGTCTGTCTGTCACACACACGCTGTTACATAAGAGTCTCACTTTCCGCCAGCACCAGTCCAATCAAAGCACATAATCCCACATTTCTGAATCACAGGCATCAAAGACTGAACGGTGGGATGGTTTGATGAATCTCGTTGTATTTGCTGCCACCGCTGCCCCCCCCCCGTGAAATTAGGAATAACAGTCTCCTACAAAAAGAGTGTCACATGCGGGGGGGGGGCACAATAAACGCAAGACCTCTGCAATACAATGCAACCTAATACAACAGCACCACTACCATACAGGCTTAAAAATTGCTATAAAGTGAAATCAAGGCCACGGTGATACGGTCTCATAAAAGCGAAACACATGAGCCCTCCACAGCAGTATCGTGTGTTATATTGCATTATATTGTGCAGGTGCTTCCGTCAGGCCCGTAGCCTTTTTCTTACAGATTTATTGATGTGATGTCTCAGTTTATTTTCCATGAAAATGGCAAAAAAAAAAAATTACTATTACATACACAAAAGGCAAAAGCTAAAAACATGTCTTACAGTTTACAGTTTACATTTTTTAGCAAGAATCTTAAATTCTATATTCTATTTCTTATTTTTAAAACTGATCTCTGTTTATTGGTTGAAATTATTTTTTTGCATATAATGGTGATCTCATGAGAAAAGTCTTAAAGTCCTCCTGTGAAACAATCTCACCAGGATTTTAGAAAATACTTAAACAATGAGCTCGACTCTGTTCGCCCTCCTAAACATTCGGGACGAGCTGACAAAGAAAACGAACAACAAACAAACTGTATGCTCCACATGCTTAAAAAGCATTCATCCTTTTTGCTTAAAAAGCATGAATTAATGCCGGTTTATAATTGACCCTCGCGCTACATTTGGTAACGGGCCCATAGTGAGTTGCGATGGACTCAAAACACAAAGTTTAGGACGTGGACTTGACTTTGGACTTACTTGTGACCTGCAAAAACAATGGCTTTGTTCCATCTCTGTTTATTGCTATTATTTTTACTACTATTTAGTTTTTAATTAGAACAATTGAGCTCCGTGACACTGGGGAATAAGACACACAATGTTATTGCTACACAGACGACACTTTTTAGTCGGATCGATTCATTTCTTGGTTTTGGTCTTTTCGCGGGATATGTTGACAGTAATACAATATATAAAATATCGCCGGCCTTATCCTCCTTTTTAAAGACCCCCAATCCCTCCGAACATTACAGAAGACCTGACCTCAGTGTCCTTAAAGGTACAGACAGTATGGCCCCTGACTGCCTTTACTGTATCCAACCGCCTGTACTGTGTGTCTCAGTAAAATTCCCTCTGATTGTCTCAGAGATATTTCCTCAAAGGTTATGCCATGTGGACAAAGTCCTTTCACTCTAGTTGCTTGCTGGCTCTGCAGCGCAAACAGCATGAGGCTTTTATTGACGTTCCCTTGGCGGCGGATAACTGTCTCTACTTACAAAAACTTTTCGAGTCAAAGAGAAACACAACTAGACGTCGGTTTTCAGATATTTCTGTAACTGGGGCAGTGAGCAACACTAACAAAAAAAAAACAAAAACCCTTCATGCTGAGGTATCCTGAGGTCTAACAAGTGACACGGTGAAATGAAAGTCCTCATTCTATCTGGACTTTGTGCTGCGTCCCTACCTGAACCCTACCTAGTGCCGCTCAACCTGGCAGTATCCCGGCACGAGAGTGATACGTTTAAAACAACAAAGGAGTGCGGCTGTAAAGCGTGCTCTTACTCATAATGGAAACCAATGTCGTGGTTTCCAACCAGTACAACCAGTTCCGTGTCAGCGGAGTGCCTGAACATCCTGTGGAAGCGGCGCACGTCGTCCTCCCAGTGCTGCAGAGACACAACACAAACGCAGCTTGAAGCAGCCCTCTCCGCAGGCCTGTAATAAGAAAAAGGCTCCCCTGGGAATCTGATGAGAGTTAATGGGATCTCTGAGGGTCACCCTGCAGCCCCCCCCCCGTGGGTGACTGAGCCGGGCCGCTTTGATTCAGACTCCAGATTCAATTTTGAACCCGCAGAGACCTTTAATTACATCAGTGCTGTGGGTTTCACACCATGTTTTTCATACTGATAGGACTCTGAATGACTGCTTGTAATAAGCCATGCAGCGATTAGTCTATCATTAGTTGACCTTTCAAATAATCAATTAATCGTCGAAGACATTTATCAAGCGAGGTGCCAGAAAAATTGCTCCTTCCAGCCTCTGAAATGTGAGACTGCTACTTTTTCTTTGTTTTATATCATCGTCTCTTGAATATCTTTGGGATCTGGGACAATTTCTCAGACTAGAGTCAGAACACTCAGTAACAGGCAACTATTCTGATAAATGATTAATCTCTGCACTCATTTATCACTTTATCACTTTAAAAATTGAATGTATTTTGGTTTCCAACCACAAAAACAGGCAATGTGAAGATTTTAGGAAACTTTGGCCGGTATTTGTCACCGTTCTCAAACACATATTGATCAATAAATGTTTGAAAATATTCATTAGCCTTACTCTGAGTATTGTATCTATTTTTTTGATCATATATTTTAATAATCGAAGAAAATCATGTGTCAAGCAAAAACGCCATATGTTTGCTGGTTCTTAGTTTTAAAATGGAGAGTTTTCTTCTTTTCTCTGCTTTATATCATTCAAATAGAATATCTTTGGGTCTGGAGCAATTTTTCAGACCAAACAAGCTATTTAAAGATTTTAACTTTTGGGGCCTCCGAACTTGTGACCTTCATTTTTCACTATTTAATGATATGTGGACCACATAATCGCTTGACTTATCAAGAAAATAACTAACCGATTCATCAATACTGGAAATATTTGTTAGCCTCAGACTTCTTTCAGACAAAACAGGCAATTTCAAGTCCCCGTCTGGGGTTCTGGTAACTCACGAGAGGTTTTTCTTCACTATTTTCAGACATGTAGACCAAACAATAAACGGATTAGTCCAGAAAGTAATTAACAAATAATTAAATATTGATCCGCAATGAAAACAGTGGCTGGTTGCAGACCTACTTGCAGCATTTCTTTCCCTGGAAATTCAAAGATTTCAGCCCTTCCTCTTCCGACAGCCCATTGAATACAAATTAGACCAGATGCAAACTAAGTGAAAAAAAAGAGTGAGGAAGCTGAAAGGGGAACAAAGTCAATTCGTTTTACAATTTTACAGCCTGTAAGCTCTGTTTGCTTTTTCAATGAGGCTTTTCTTTCTGTGCTACACTTGCTTGCCACTTCAATTTTCTTCTGCTGATGGCTCCCCCTATAACAACCCAGTGATAGATGTGTGAGAATTCCCAGGGGGAAGTCTTCCTAAAGCAGGATGCATGCACCGCGGAGAGGGCTGAGAAGGATGCACGGTTGGTGTTTTCCACAAACCCCTGCAGCCCTCTCGGCCCCAGATGGCACAAGATCACGATGCTGATGTTGTTGTTGATGATGATGATGAGGATGATGAGGATGATGAGGATGAGGATGAGGATGATGACCGGAGAGCACTGGCCTCTGATCTGCATCCACATCCACACACTGTTGTCTCACAAGCACCACCACCACCATCATAAGCACCCGGGGTCTGCAGACAAACCGAGAGAGAGAGAGAGAGAGAGAGTGTGTGGGGGGGTTACGTTACCTTCTGCGAGCTCCACTTGCCTTCGTCGAAGATGTCCCCGAGAATAAAGACTATCTCGGGCCTGAGCAGCCACAGAGCGGTCTGGAAAGCCCTCTCCATCTGCCATTCCCTGCGCGTTTGGATACATAAGCCGGCGTTATTTTTGTGTACAAATCACTCCCGCAGAGCCCGGACCGGTGGCTGGAAGGGCTGGTGGTGGATTTTCGCTAAAAATGGAAACGAACGCTGGCATTACCTCCTCAGCTTGTCGAACCAGTGTCCCCCGACGGCTCCCAGGAGGTGGGTGTCCGACAGCACCATGGCGCGGACCGCCGAGTCCGCGGGGCGGCCGTCGATGCCCTCTCCGCCCCGTGCATGGCCGACCTTCGGCCAGGCGCACTTGAGGATGGTCGGGAAGTAGATGAGGTACTCGCAGAAGAGGAAAGCGCCGCCGACCACGAGAATCAGCGCCGCCGCGGCCATCCACCTGACGCTGAACCTCGGCATTTCGGCGTTATTCGGCGTTTGGGTTGCCCTGAACTGGCGCACTGGTGGCGACGGAGCGGTCCATGAGGCATCTTCGCCTCTTCCAGAACCGGCTGTTCAGGTCTCCGGCCGTGTGATGCTCATGGCAAGTTCGCTCTGAGAATAGAGACGGTCGGAGGGGGAGGGGAGGGGAGGGGAGGGTGGGGGGGTAAGGGACGCCAAGTCCGAGTGATTCAAGATGTAACAGAAAAAGTTGGAGTAAAAAAAAAAAAAAAAAAAAAAGTCCTCTGCTTCTGGAGAGAGGGAGAGAGGGAGAGAGCCGGGAGAGCCGAGACCAGGCGCTGCTGCTTCGCAATCACGGCACCGCTCGGCTCTTAATGGTCAAGCCAGAAACGGCGCTTCTGCTCACAGTTTTTCAAAATAAAACCCTCAATACAATTTCTTTTTTCCCCCCGGTAAAATATTATTTGTATGAGTATTAGTATTGTGTAAATACTTGAAAAGGAAAAGCAGTAAATACGATCATTTGGGATGTCTGGAGCCATGAAAGTGTTTGGCATTGTGCTTGAAAACAACTCAAATGATTATCAAAAACAGCTGCTAACTGATTTTCTGTCTAATCAGTTGGTTTCGCTAATTTTGAGAAGCGTGATCTTTAAAAGGCATCATATTCTATGAGGTCCTCAGGAAGGTAAGGTACAAGTACCTCAGATTTGTACTTGATGGCAGTGCTTGAGTAAATGCACTTACCGTAGTTACATTTCACTATAAAAATGAACAGTAAAGTAAAAGTGACGAATAGGTAGAAGGAAAGAAGTATTATCAGCTAAATGGACATAAAGTAATCAAAGTAAAAGTACTTGTTTCGCAGAAAACTGGACCCAGACTCCCAACCTCGGGGGTCGGGCCCGTTCGGAGGGTCACAAAATAAATCTGAGGCGTTGTGAGATGATTCACTGGGTTGGAACAAAGACAAGACATATGTATGCTACATAAACTTGGAGTCATTTTTCAGACTTTTCTCTCACCCTTTGCCTTTTTGGTGAATCATTGGAGAGTTTTACCTCTTTGGGGCTCAAAACAGTGGTTGAAAAGGAACCATCTGGGAAGTTTAGAGGCCAAATGTGTCTTTGGTGGAACTGATAACGATTACAGTCAGATGAAACATGAAAACGCCGCCTCAACAGGACACTGCCTTTTTTTTTTGTAAGGCCCCGAAAGGCAAAAAGGTCGGGAACCACCACTGTATTTTGTATGTAAAAATCTTACCATGAAAAGTAACTAGTGACCGATAAATGCAATGGAGTTAAAAGTATAAAACTTCTCTCTGAACTGTAGTTGAGTTGAAGTGAGAAGTAGCCAAGAGTGGAAATACTCAAGTAAAGTACAAGTACCTCAGAGCTGTACTTAAGTAGCCTACAAGTAGTTGCCCGCTTGAATAAAAGTACCTAGTTACATTGAACTACTGGACTACTTAAAAAAAAAAAAAAAAAAAAAAAGGTTCAGAGCTTTCACTTTCACTTTTACTTCAAAAGTTCTTTTTTCAGACATGGCAAATTTAAATCAACTTAAAAGCAAAAACAACGAACTTCCGGTACTTCTCTTGCTCACACCTGCGAGCTTGGCTGCATATTTTTTGTTCCCTTTTGTATTGGGTTTTTTTTGGGGGGGGGGTGTAGGTAGGAGAAAGATTTAAACCACTTGAACTAAAAGTTAATGAAAAGCCAAATTATCGGCCTGGGGAAAAAAAAAAATCATGAAAACCCTCCTACTGATAAATCTGATCAGTGATCAGCAAACCTGGCATCGGTCCACGCGAACACACGTATACTTACGGGGGTGGGGGGGGAAGGAGCCAACAACTATGGGACAAATGAGATTAAGGGATTAAGAGCAGAAATCTAATCAGCGGGAGACCGTTTATGCGTGCGGCTCTCTCTCAGCTCCGAGAACTGCCCACCCCGGAGGAGCTCCACGCAGGGAGCGGCCCCAACGGAGGGCTTCTCACTGTGGCCCCGGAGCAGGGCTACCGGCTGAACCAGTCGGTTTGCACGGGCCGTGCGTGTCTGACATTCGGTGCGAGATTTGACGCGCGCAGGACGACGGAGCTGCAGCAGCTGCTGCGGCGGCAGCACGGAGGGGAAACTGACGCACGGCAGCATCGTGATTAAAGCGAAAGAACATCTCCGCTTTCTGGGGCCACTTCTGCGTTTGGCGATCGGGAACGAGCATTTCCGTCTCTCCCCTGCAGATGTGCCGCCATGGCTTTGCTCCGCTCAAGCAGACTCTCCGGGCACGCAGAGCATCCGCCGTCTTTCATTTAAACCGCACTAAAAAAAAAAAAAAAAATCCCTGAGCTCTCTCTGCTCGGGGCCTACGAAAGCGATTAAACGACGCGGTCCCGTACGTGCTCTCGGCTCTCGGGCCCCGGGAGAACGCGTCCAGAGATTCACTAAATGCCGCACCACACCAAAACCACGCCGACGAGTCGAGCGTGTCATTCGGAGCTTCTCCCCTTTGAGGGAAAACAATCAGGACAACTTACGGTCCTTTCTATTACGAATCCTACTTTTCATTCACAGTCAGGGTCGTGGCCGGATTAACCTCCCCAGGGGCAAAGCCCTGGGCCAAACGTTTTGCTGCTGGGCGCCTATTGATCCCCAGTATACACGGCGGTTTCGTTACTACCAGAAAGGAGCAGACCGGTGACGTAGAGTCCTCGATTAGTCGACTGACGGAAAATTGACCTGGCGACAATCTTGATAATCGATTAATAGTTTCCATTCATTGGTACCAGCTTCTAAAATCTGAATATTTGCTGGGTTTTGGGGTTTTTTTCTTCAGTTTTCTATGATAGTAAACACATCATTGGGTATTTGGCTGTTGGGGAAACAAAAAAAGCTATTTGAATATGTTAATTTGGGCTTCAGGGAATAATGATGGGTGTTCTTCACATTTCATACATCGAACAATCAATCAATTATTAAAGAAAATTATAATTAGATTGGCCTTACAGTTCTCCCGTGATGGCTTAACGTGACCTTGCCCAAGGTTTTCTGTGAATTTAATAATTCAACACAGAAGAATGTTTAAGAAATTGGATAAAACACAAGTTCGCAACAAATGAGCACAATTTAAACTAAAACAATAAAGGTCTTAATATTAGATTTTGACGCTAGGACCCCTTTAAAAGACCAGGACCACAAAATAAAGGGTGGTGGACCTGTCGTAGCTGATAATGTATACATTTGTAGACCCAACCGATATGGAGTAAACAGCCCTTGGGGTCTGGGGTCCCTTGGCAGTTGCCCGTTTTGCCTGGTTGGTGGCCCATTCTTGGTCAGGGTCTGACCTAACAGTGGGTCTTATCTACCCTGACGTTATACCCTCAGTAGGTTTTCTGGCAAGTTGGGGGGGTATCTGCAACCCCTGGGGAGTTAAAAACAAACAAACAAACAAACAAAACCAGTCATAAAACTTCTAGACAGACATTTGTTTTTTGGCTAGTATTCCTTGTTTCTCCACCAGAATTTCCTTCCTGGCAGCACAGAGAGGGCTCTGAAACACAATTTAGACCTTCATGTTGGGAAATAATTGAATAAAAAACGTTTGATTCATGACGTGCTGTCATGCAAAAGACCTCCCAAAATAACCTTTTCCTTCCAGCGCCGGAGCCAGGAGGGTAAAGGGGTCATGAGTTCAAATCCCCCATAACCAGCGGGAAATTTTCATCAGACATCAAAAATTTAGTCTGCGAAATTATTTAAACATTTGTTTTTTTTCATTCATTTAACTGTTAAGTTATGTTGCCTGTAAATTTTGTTTGAAATCATACACACGTCACATGTAGAGAGTAGAGAGACAACAGTACGTCAAAAATATAAAATCAAACTTTGCTGTGTGTTTAGATCTATGGTATAGTTTTCAGTTGATAGCTTTCCAGAGCCTGGACCTTGACATACACCTACGTCAGCGTATATTAAAGGAACAATATGACGCATATAAAGCATGTAGAGATGTTAGATAGCAGTTTGTGTTGTATTCAGAATTTGAAGGTTTTCTTTCATGTAGCATAAAACTGTTTATATTTTTGATATATTTTATATCTTATCGTCGCTGTACCCTTATCTTTTTGGTTTCACGTTCTTGTAATTGAGCTTTCACTGTTTTCTACTTGCTCTGTTAATCGTTTTGAGATGTTTATCACCCTGAGCTGGTTGGATGACAGGGGAGTGACTTCAGTGTTACTTCCACAAAGTTTGCCGGACTCACACCTGACGTGTTTAAAAAAAAAGCGGTCGAAATCTGGGCAGCGGAGGCCGAGATACCCTGACTCTCATTTGCTCGTAAGGGTCAAACTCTAAAAATACTGGGCTTTGCCTTTCCCATAATGCAACTCAGTAGTGACTGATCATTACGGTCAATTTTTCTCAAACTTTGGATGGTTCCCTCCAGAGTCACAGAAGACGTTCAACTGTTATCACAGGCTGAGTAATACCGAACTTAACCTTGTCAATTTGGGGGAGTGTCCCTTTAACCGCTTCTGTTATCAAAGTGCCCATCAGCCTGTTGGTATATTTGTGGGCGTGGTAACCAACTTTTAAACATTTTCACACGACGCAGAACTGACTGGGATCAAAATACTGTCCGTTTAAACAAATCAGTGGTTTGGAGTCGGCGCGCAGGGTTTTATTTCCCAACACGAAGATCAAAGTTTTACAAGTTTTAAAACCTTCTCCACAGTGCTTTGAATAAAATTCTGGTGGTGGATGGTTTAATCATTTATTATTACTTAATGTTTTGGTCAGCCAAGAAGCAGTTTTATTTGAATATACTGAGTCTAAAAATACTACAGTCAGCCAGTAAAGCAGCCACAGAC
This sequence comes from Xiphias gladius, assembly GCF_016859285.1. NCBI lineage: Eukaryota > Metazoa > Chordata > Actinopteri > Istiophoriformes > Xiphiidae > Xiphias > Xiphias gladius. The sequence goes on along the minus strand of NC_053413.1, from coordinate 22,062,577 downwards.
TGGTACTTTTTAATTATAGAACGTAAATTCTCCCAAGTTGCTAAAACCTCTAAAATAACAGAAAAATTACTGAGGATGTGACCTCAGTGTCCTTAACGGCCCTTTTCTCTTCAAATTTCCATGTGACTCGCATTTGTATATTAGAGAGAGAGAAAAAAAAAGCCTGCTTGTGTTAAAGGGAGCTGCTTAGAGTATGTGCTGTGCAGCATGTGCTGTGTCAAACCTGATTTGATTCCTGTTACACTAGACTGACCGGTTGGCCTACAGGCGCTCATTAGAAGCCGTTTGTGAGAATGAGTTAAGTCAAGCTTGAAATTGAATTCAGGAGCCGTTCGTTTGTTTCGGTTGCATTTCCGGGCAAATTACGTACTGATTCTGGGTTTGAATATTTATTTAAACTGAGTGTCTGGACTTGGTTAAGCTTGTAAAATTCATATGGAGAGCTCTAAAATTAGATTCACTTCATCTATCAAAACTTATAAATCTGTAAAAACCAGGCTTTCCTTTTGTTTCTGTAAATTATGAAAAACAAATGTGTTAATTACAGGTTAAACCCATCAAAATGGAGCTAGTCTTTGTCTGTGAAGATTCTCAGTAATCTACGTCACGGTATTCTGTAAGTGCTATGCGAAGGCAACCGGACTAGCCTGAAGTTCTTGAATACGTCTCGCCTCTCATCCGAATGGCTTCTTCAGTTCTACCAGACTAGTGGGGAGTTCCAGGTATTTATCGTCTGGTGAGATCAGCGACAAAAGTGAGTCATAGTCACTCATGTGACCTCAACGACTCACTATTGTTGCTGAAGAACGGACGATTCCTTTCAGATGAGAGGCGGAAACGTCTTCAAGAACTTCAAGCAAGTCCAGTTGCCTTCGCATAGCACTTACAGGAGCTAATCTCGCCTTCTTTTACTCAAAGGAATAGCTCCGAATTAAGCTTATTTCTCTTTTTTTGCAGAGTGTTAGATGCTTGACAAAACTCTCAAGTCTGTGCTTTAAGTATGAAGCTAGAGTTGGGAAGTGATAACTTAGCTTAGCACAAAGACCGGCAACGGGGAAACTTGTTAGCCATGATCTGTCCAAATCCCTAAAGCTCACTAATTAACTAAAGATCTCTGTTTTGTTTTATCCTTGCAAAAAACAGTGTAAAGGCAGCATGTTGCGGTTTTACGGCCGGTTGCGCGCCGAACTATTTCTCGGCCTGAGCCAGTTGAGACCCCACGAAGTTACTTCTCCCAGCCAAGAAATAGTTTGGGAAAACCCCATGTACTACAGCAAATTGGCGTTTTCCCACTGTGCTTTAATTCTCAACAAGAAAACAAATAAACATATTTCCTAACCATTCATTTAATTTCCCAAATTTCCCAAATCATCAACAGTTATATCAATAAACCCAACATGACAAAACTAGAGCCTATCACTTTATTTAGGTTTCTGTGGAACAATAGGGTCTCCATATGCACAGTTTTTCTCAATACCCAGGTTGAACCAGTTGCCTTTTCCTCCTTTATACGCACTGGTGACTATTCTCGCCCATCCACGTTCTCCCTGAAATTAAAAAAGCAAAACAACATTATTTACTCTGCAAGCAAGAAGCACAATGTCAGTGACAGTTCTTCCCTGAAACTTTCCTACTTGAACAGTAGTGTAGTGTGTGTGCAAACTTTTGCTACAGACTATGGGCAGGTTGTGAAGGCAGGGTGTAGTGCAGAGAGAGAAAAACCAACCCAGAACTCTCCCCAGGAGTTCCTGACGATCCAGTACTCCGTCCCTTCCTCCGCCACAGCCCAGCCAGCCACAGACACGATGTGATTCGGTAGAGAGAGGGGGTGAAACTCTGAGAAAATCCCTCCAGCGTATTCCTCCAGGCCGTCGGTGGCCATCAGGGCACAACTGAAAGACAGAGAGGAGTTTTTTGGAAGGAACATCTGAAACATGCGTTTTATTCTTCGTCTTTTCACATTTCTTTGATCACTAAAACGTCATGAGAAATCTTAGAAAGAGAATGTCTAAAGGCTCAACAAAGGGTCAAAACCTAGCTTCTTTTGGCTGTGAAAGGCACAATTTGTGCTGTAACTTACATGTGTCTTATGCAGTGTGGGAACCTTGAGCGCTAAGTTTCACACTCAATTTTCTGCTTTGAAGCTGCACTCAGATTTGAAGAGGAGGAGAAAAGCAGTTCTTTTCCCCGAAGGGTCTTTGAATAATTTACTACTGATATAATTTGTGAAAATATGTTATCTACACATTTTCATTTTTTTGTTTCCAAAACTGCAATCTACCTTCATATTCAAAAGGTTGAATTTCTGAGGCAATGTTTTTTTATTACAGGTTCACAAAGGGTGAAATCTCACAAGCTCAAAAGATTATTGATTCTTATTTGAGCCCATATACTTCAAATGGAATGCGATGAAAAAAAAAGTTCTAGAAAAGTTTGATCTTTCGTATCTTCAGGTAATAGAGAAGCAAACTGAAGCCGTTTTAAGACCTCGTTAATACTGCATGGAAATAATTTTACAGGCAATATAAAGCTGTCAAAGTCAAACCTTCACTAAAAAAAAAAAAAAAAAAAAAAAAAAAAAAAATCACAGCTTGTTTAGGTGGTTAAGTTGTATATGGTCATGATAAGGTTAGGAACAACAGTGAAGCGTTAAGTGACATAAAGTTCTGCTGTGTTTATTGAAACATAATAAATGGTAAAAAACATAAGTCTGTGTTTATATTTTCAATATGTTAAGGCTTCAGCTTTTAAATTTTATGTATTTTACGACTTATCTGAGCATAATCAAAGTGCACCCAGCGCTGTAAAATGTCCACAAAGGTTTAAATATCATTAAATATACATCAATTAAAAAAAACAGACTTATGATTAAGATTCGCTCTGTGAAAAGTTTAGGCTGCATCTCCTCCCTCACACAGAGGATGTACTGTAGGAGGATGAATAATTGGAAATGGCTGCGGAGGATGACTTACACTACCTGATGGGCCCGTTGGTGTAAATTTCTGCTTTCATCTTGTCTCTTCCAGAAACTTCTCCGTAGTCTCCCACTTTCCACACAGTGTAGTTATTCACCACATTGCAGGATTCAAAGAAGGAGCAGGTGCCACACTGGTTAAACAGCTCGCACTCTGTGGACCGTCGAAGACGAAATGAAGATGATAGTTTTTTAATTCTTTAGAGTGCAGGGCGACGTAGTGTGACTTTAACAGCAGAAGCATGTTGGCAGCATAGAAGAAACTGTAAAATTTTTTTACTTTGGTTTTTGGCTTGGTAGTTGTTGCAGGTTTCATCGGGGATGCCTCTCTCATGGGCGTAGGCGTAGACCCTCAGGTGATCTCCTCCATAACAGGAGCCCGCCCTCCCGCAGTCTATCACGTTCTGGACCGACAGGTAGGTGGACGGCCACACTCCTCCGCGTTTGATGTTGATACGGTCTTGGACAGAAAGAATATAACAAATCTTACCAGGCTGAAGTGGTAATATTTCCTCAGGGGTTTATAGTCTTTGCTTTCTCTTGTGGATGCTGCTCTCCATGCTCACTGTGCCAATGCTGCCACTCTAATATGATACTGTGCAGTCAATAAAAACTGCAGTAAAAAACTAATAGAATACTTTGATTTGACATAGTATACACACTATATATGTCACATTTATTCTACCCGTCCCTCTTGTCTTGTTTCCTCCCTCTTATCCTCCCTTCCTCCATTGTCATGGTTACCAGCTAATGCACTGGTGGCTCCCATGGCCCAGCAGGAACCACAGTACTGGGGGATGTGTTGGTTCCTTGTAACGCTCACATAATTCTTCCCCTGGATGTTCCTCCAGTCCCACGACAGAGGAAGGGCCGACACCTTCACATACTCATGCGGCCGGGGCTGCGTCCTAAAATAAGCGAAGGATAAGACTAATATTTTGTTGAATTAGAGTTTTTCACTCACCTGCGTGTGAACACTTTTGGACTAACTAGACCTGCTACATCAGGACTGTGTGGTCACGTAGACCAGATGGAGTGCAAGACACTTATGTTTTGGTTCATAGTGGTAGATGGAACAAGCAGGTGCATTACAATGTTTGCTGTCTCCACGTCACATGTGTATGAAAAGACACACACACACACACACACACACACACACATATAAAACCTTTATTTAATCAGGCATGTGGTTAAGATTGAGATCTAATAAACAGAGAGAAAAATAAAACAATAGAGAGATACATTAGTTAAAGTAAGGAATAAAAACATGGATGGATATCTGAACAGGCCCAAGCCGGGGCCCAGGCCCAGGGCCCCCCTGAGCTCGCAGGCCCCTGTATTGAGTATGAAGTGTTAATATTTCTCGTTGGATAGTCGTAGAGCTCAGTTCAAAGACACAAAAAAGGCAATAAAAACACCCACAACTATCCCAAAGAGAGGAAAAATAATTATAAAAAGAGAGACTACAGAGAGATGCAAAATGATAAAAAAAGATACTAACTGACCAATAAACCCACACGTTTATGAATATGCTTTTCATTTTTCACATGAGTTACAATGACTAATAACTACGCCAGGCTGAGTTACTAGCTGTAACGTTACTATGACAAAGTCATTATACAGATTCATTCCTGAACACCGACAGGTTTGTGGGGAGACTCTATGAAAACAGACGTTATTTTTGTAGTAGAGGCGCTGACAACCGGTAAATCGGTAACGATTAACGGTTGATGCCCCAGCGTTAATGTGCTACTTCTTCTCAATCACAACTCGGGAGTAATGGTAGTCCACTCGGAGGTAAGCAACGAGCCGAAATCATCAAAATGTGTCAGTGTCAGCGGAAACTGGACATTTTCTCGTCACTTACTTGACAAAGTCCGGTCGGTCGTCTCTGATGGGTTTGTGACATGGCTCGGACAGTAGTCTGAGGGAGCTAGTTTGCAGTGAAAACGATGCTAAACAAAACAGTAGCGGCGCAGCTGTCGAAGACGCCATGTTGGCTCCCCTCCCTCCCCCGACGAGCGCGTACGCGTACGCAGAGCGCCCTCTGTCGGTCGGAGCGATCGTTACGCGCTCCGCTGAACAGCGCGGCTGCAGCGGGCTGGACAACAAGGACCAGAAAATGTACAAGGACTCTTGACTCCGGTTCCCAGTGGCTCTCAGTCTGCTTACACACACAGGACACAGGCGGGAGGAAACGGTTTTTTGGCGCACGGTGTCCTGAACTGCCTCCCTGAGAGCCGGCGCTGGAGCAGGTTGTGAGGGGGTCTGCAGTGATTTTTCCCTGCCCCGCTTCACGACTCCGGAGGTGCACACGTCCTGGATGGTGGGCGGGTCGGCACCAGTGACCTCGTCCACAGTCCCGGCTGTCCGCCCTAGTCTGCTCTTGTCTATTGTGGCGGTGAAGCCAGACCGGACGGCAACGGATGTGCAGAGAACAGACTCGATGATTGCAGTGTACAGACATAGTGTCTAAACATAAAACGCACTGTTTCATTATAAGGAGTTTGCATTACAGGACAACATCCCTGCAACACCTGAGGATTATGTAAAAGTCTGTGGCAACAAACAAGGGTTATTTATTAGCTATGCACTCTCTTACCAAAGTGCCCTCTGCTGTGGGGAAAATCTCTTTTTCTTCACATCCCTGTAGTAACAATAAATCCACAAGAAGTCTCTTTGAAAACGATATAATCACACTTCCATATGCAATCTCACACTGGAATGATTTTGTGGAGAACTTGGCATGGGAAAAGGTCTGCCTCTTACCCAATTCGTATTTCACAACTAACAAAATTAAAAGCAGTTTTCCTCCATTCGTCCATAAATTTGACCCATATCATAGACATTTTCTTCCCTTCCACGCCACTAAATTCTAGAAGTTAAGCTCCACCAAAAATAAAACTGTGTGAGATAATATAGAACAGGGGAATATCAATAGACAAAAGAAGTCTGCATACGCAATAAACACATATCAGCCACAAACTTGTAACCAAAGCAGGGGCAGTATAATTTATATAAAAACCCCCATCAAAGGTGCTTCACAATAAGCACTGAAGAGTGGCGGGTTTTTTTTTTTCCTATGGATGCATAAAATTGAAAGAGAAGTCTAAAATTAGGAACATTGTTTGTTGTTCCTGCCTCATCGACATATTTTCTTCCTTATAGATAAATGCGTTTCAGACTGTTAGACTGAAGACTGTTAGTGTCGTTAGTATGAGCAGATAAAAAGAAACATATGAACGTATTATTTTCCGTAAGCGTGGAACCAAAGGTGGACTGTAATTCTCAAGTAAAACTTGCGACTGTTTGGAGAAAAGCCTACTGGTACAGTACTACTTTTATTCCCACTTCTATTCCACTACATTTTAGTGGACTATATTGTCTTTATTGTACTCCACTTCATTTGTTTTCAGCGCTGTAGTTAGTGGTAATTTAGCAGATTAAGATTTGACAGTCAAAATGAGGCAGCTCCCCTTGCCTCTGCTGACCCTTCGTTGCTTTTCACCACAGTGATCAATATATGAATGTCTTCAAAATAAAAGCCCGCTGATGGAGCAGAGTAGATTGTGCAGGCTCAGCGGTAAACTTTTAAATGACACGGTCAGTTCCCAGGAACAATCGCATTACACCTAATGCAGTGCCGGATGATTGGCTGGGTTATCATGGATACAATGCAGTTCCTAACAAGGTTATTATATTACAAGATGAGGCTCGACTTCAATCAAGGTCTGTTTTTGTGAGGGGGAAGTATCGTTGTTTGTGCTTTTAATGATTAAACTAGAATCAGATTAGAGGTGCATTAGGCACCTAATGAACCCTGAGCACGAACACTGGATAAATAACTCACCAGTTGTTGTTTGATGAGTAATCCATCTTCAGTTTTTGGTCTTTCTCCCGTTGATGATGTTGAGTGGCTCATGTAAAAGCTGCCCAGCATTAAGAGGAACGGATGTTCATGTGTTGATGTCAGTGTAAACTGAAGGAGATGGGCTCTTAAATTACTTGGATGTCTTCTGCTGGATCCCAACCAAGGCTGGACAGACATGAAAGACATGAAACCAAGTACATTTACTCAAGTACTATACTAAATGCAATTTGCACGCACCTGTACCTTACTTAAGCATTTCCATGTTGTGCAACTTTATATTTCTACTCCACTACAATTCAGAATAACATTGCGCTGTGCACCCTCACCCAGGTGCACAGCACAATCAGCGTGGGGGAATGCTGGGAATTATGGGATTTCATCAAACCCTATGTATTCATAAGAACGATAACAGGGCAGGTTGGCCCTGACCAACAGAAAGGTGAGGGGAGGTGTCAGTCAAACACAGCTTGTACACACCCGCATTGTCCTAAGAAGAAGAAGTCTAATCAGGCAACATAAATAACAGCTGTGTGGGTTGACTGTGGGTATGCAGGAGCTTTAGAAATGTACATATATAATGAGGTATATATGTACATATATAATGAGGTATATATGTTGTATGTAACATATATACCTCTGTTTTCCAGAGGTGTCCTACTCTGAAATCTTTAGTGAGAGGCCTCCATCACCCTGCATTCAAGAGAAATATGTCCTAATCTATCTTAACATTTTTAGAAAAAAAACTCCAGATTTCACTCTTGCAGCACATTTCTTGGTAACGCTTTATTGTTCGTTGATGTTTTTATTATTTACATTGCTAGTCTAGCATGTGTCTGGAAGTCTGTTCTCAGAAACACCTCCCACCGACCTGAAACTTAAAAAGCTAGATGGAGGTTTTGGTGCCTCTCCTCCGGAATGAAAGCGCGAGTTCTTGTGTATCAGTGTACAGTAAATGTATTGTATTGAGACACCCAGCAATCATCACATGGAAAGAAATTGATCTTAGAAGAAGCAGAATTACCAACATCTCTTCTGACTGCACCCACTAGTGATTTTTTTTTATTTTTTTAGTTAAGCACAGTATTTGCTCGAGTGCTTATGCAGGTAAAATCTTAACTTTACTCACGTATCTGAATTTCCGGCTACTTTCTATTTTAAAAAAAAAATCCTGATACTTAAACGCTTCTATATTTATCTAGGATTTTACGCACAAAACATGCAGTACGATCACTTTGTAATAATAATAATAATAATAATAAGTGATAATAATTCTTTAATATAAGTAGTACTGTACAATTCTGAAGGCAGGCATTCTGGATATAGTGAGTACATTTACTTTTGGGGCTTTAAGACATGAAGGCAGGACCTTTACCTGCAATTAGGTATTTTTTACACCGTGTTATTGCCTTTTTTACTTAAGAAACGGAACTAACCACCGGATGTTAGTATGCCATTGCTTTGCTATGGCTACGACTTCATGGACAACCCACAGCTGTCAACTGTGTCACAAATCACTGGTTGCAGTAAAAGTCTTTGAGAGAGGCTGAGCTAAAGTTGGTACAACAGTAATATAACCGGCACTTTCTCGCAAAGGAAATACTGAATCATGACTCTGAACATCAGATAGTTATGATATATGTGACAGCGAGGATCTGAAGGTTGAGTGTTCCCAGAAAGAGTCACTAACCTCAAATAATTTATTAGTGTGGGCGTAAAGCTTCTAAAACATGTACCAAACAAACCGGGCCCCAGTCACTAGATGAAAAGTTAAGATAATAACAGAGCGAACAACTAAAGTTCTGGGCTGAAAAATCATTGACCTCTGACTGAATCCTATTAACTAAAACTCCACTGCATTTTGATCACAGACAAACTCGGCATTCCTCTTCATCAGGTCACTCATTCTGTGTTTTCTCTGAAAGCAGACGCCGCCTGCTCCTCCTGAGAAGTCCATTGTGCTTCGCAACATAGAGACTCTTGTCTGCTGCAGGACCGGAGGATTGAAATCCCGGTGACCTCTGACCTCTTAGGTCATCGTTGGTGTGTTAAAAACCAAACTCTTCCCTGCTTTGGGACTTCTTCAGAAGCACAAATAGTCCTCGATAATGCTTGGCCCTACAGTGCTGTAGATCTTTTAAGGATGTAACATAATGTTGGCAAGGTAATGCAAGACGTTCATCAACATACCTGTTCTCCGCGATGAGGGCACGTTGCATTAACATGAGCATCCTCCTGCCTCCTAACGCTGAAGATGGCAGAAGCATTGATGAAACCGCTACATGGACCGTACCATTATCCTGCATCAGTTTGCAATAATAAAATAGCTTCTAAAGCTGGTCGCTTACATCCAGACTGATGACGAGACAATCATGCAGTCATTGCAGTCAAACAATTTAAGCTCTGTCCTTTTGTCTTGCCTTTCTAAGAGTCAGGCAGCACGTCTATAACATCTGCAGAGACTGCTCTTTGTGACCGGTGTGAATATTTTTTCAAGTGACGACACTTTAATAGTGAGAGTTGAAGGGTCAGTTTTTCACGCCACGCCAGCAGCCCAGCTCTATGAATGTCAGTCCCGACCGAAATATCTCAACAACCACCGGATGAAAAAGACGTTTAAATTTCTCAAAGGACGAATCCCACTGACCTTGGTGATCCCGAAGTCGCTTATCTTGTGAAATATCTCAGCATCTATCAGATGGATTGGCACAAAATTTTGCAAACACATTCATCGTCCCCAGATGCTGAATCGTACTGACTTGGGTGACCCATTAACTCTATCTTCTAGCGCCATCACCAGGTCAAAATCAGACTTTGTTCTGTACTTTGGAGACAAAATAGAATTAATGGCATTCACATCAGCCTCAGCTGTAATTAGAGAATGTTAATAATCAGCATATGAACATTGTAATTGTGAGCATGTTAGCATGCTGAAGTTAGCATTTAGCTCAAAGTACCACTGTGTCCAAGTAAAGCCTGACGGAGCAGCTAGTGTGGCTGTAGATAGTTGATCTTGTTACATAATGGCTGAGGGGGAAAAAACCTTGAATATTATCAAACTGTCAGGTTTGAAATACTTTATAAAAACTGGCTTGTTTACAGCTTGATTAGCATATATTTGTATCATTATCCAATACAGTGGACACAATTCCTAGAGCGCAAAGATCACAGAATTCACCAACAGGAGGTTAATTCACGTGTGCAGTTAAAACATGAACATAACTCGAACTGGAGTTACCAGGCTTTCACACTACAGCACCGATATATATATCTGTCTAAATACCTTAAGAGACATTTGCCCACAGCCACCACAGAAAGACACTAAAAAGCCCACTTAAGCAGCAGCACCTTTAGAGTGCATGGAAAGTGCATCCATGTAAATATTGGACACAAACACACACACACACACACACACACACACACACACACACAGAGTCTGGATTTCTCTAGTGGATCAATATTGAAGCAATCTGGACGTTAATCTAATTTGCACTTCTGTTTCCTTGTCGGTGAATGCAGCTGCAAACGGCGGCGTAGGATCTTCAGTGAAATCGCAAGAAATTTAACGTTCAGAGAGATTTTCTCTGCTCACATAAATGTTTAAGGCTGGCAGGGTTTCTGGGCAATTACATTTCATAGAGATAATCAATATAGTATTTTTCCACACAATTTTCTACTTTTGCAGGTATCTTTATGACCGACTAAACTGAGGGGACCATTTTTGGAAAAGAAAAATTATATATCTCCAGTTTGTGTGCAATCAATACATTTGCGAGACCTGTTGACTCCTTTTTCACGTTGGGGTAGAAGTGTAGAATATAAATTATTTAATATCCATCCAACAAATCAAGGAAGTAGATCCTGCACTGCACAGGCATTGGGTGTGGTTGAGGTCAGGTTACCGGTGCAGATTAGTCAAGTTCTTCCACACCAAACCGGGAAAAACGTACACTGTCATTTGCACTGTCATGTTAAAACAGAAAAGGCCCTTCTCCAAACTGTTGGCACTTTAAGCAAAATGTCATTGCACGCTGTAGCACTGAGGCGTTCCTTAATTCATTCGGAACTAAGAGGTAGAAACCAAGAAAAACTCTCTTCTTACGTCAAGAAATCAAATCTATACCTACTTTTTAGCCATGCCAGCGGCGATGTCAGTTTGTCATCTGATCGGTTATACCTCAGCAGCCACCTGATGGATTGGCACACAATGTCTTACGGACATTCATGGTTCCCAGAGGATGAAACCCAATGACTTTGGTGATGCCCTGAGTTTTCCGCTGGCGCCACCGTGAGGCTGACATTTGCGGTTTTTTAGTGAAATGTCTTGACGACTATTAGATGGATTGTCGTGGCACAGACATTAACGTTCCTCTCAGGATGAACTGTGGTGTCTTTGGTGATCCCCTGACCTTTGCTTTAGCGCCACCATCAGGCCAGAATTTGCTTTGTGACCGGCTATTATAAATGAATTTTCTACACATTGCTGTGTGGAGGCCTCAAAAGGGCAAGGTTTGAATGGTAAAAAACACACTTAATTCCTGTTGCATATACTGTATCACCGTTCTGAGATTGACGTGAGGCAGATGAGTCAGGGACAACGGACCTGAACCTGCACTGTTTACAACAGTGTAAAACTGTTGTGTCCATTTGGCCTGAGAGCTTATCAATAAATCTCTCTCAAGAATCGGATGAATAATGGATCAAAGACAAATGTTACTTAAGATTCACATCCATCTGAGGGATTAGATCAGCAGGCCCAGACTTCAAACGGCAGAAACAAATCAAGGGCTGACATGTTTTGAGGTTGGTTATTGATTATTGCTGTCTGCAGTTCAGGGGCCTCATGGTGACTCTCTGACTGCTCCCACACGACCGCTGCGGCAGAGTACCCAGCCGGTCTGGAGTTCCGAGGGAAAAGTGAGGCTTCGGGGCTGGGGGTTGGCGGCGAGCCTGTTGACGATCTCTCAAAGTCGGCCCCTCCTTTGGCAGCATTCGGCTGTTTATTTTTCTTACTTTCATAGACTGAATCCATTTCGGTGATTAGGCCAAACGATGATTCATCAAATCACAAGCAGGACCTTTGGTGCTTTAAGTGCCCTGTGCCTCCACGTGGAGGACTGACGACTCCCATCAAACCTTGCTTTCCTCCTACCTAATGCACTTCAGAGGAAATAACAGCATGGATCATTTCCTTGTCAGTATAGTCAATCATATGTTAATGCTTCAGTAAAAACTTGGCTACTCCTCTTTTTCTATACACAACAAGTAAACATGAGGTCAGCATTCCTTAGCTTGTTCTTCAATGCAGTTTCTTTTAATAGTGGCAATAAAATAACCTAAAGGGGAGTTTTAAGTATTTTTATCTGGAAAATAAGTTACAGTAATTTCTACATTCATATAGTCTCTTTGTGACATGAGCGTAGGTTAAAATTTAGCAGACATTCCCAGGAGATGTTTTGGTTACTGCTCCTTTTAATGCTCTTCACAGCGATCAGAAACGTACACTTTGTCCTAAATCAGGTCATTTCGTAAGCGGGAGGATTAACTTGTGTCCCAGTAGAGAGGAATGACCATCAAACATGTCCGTGATGTTATGGTAAAGGAGTGCTTTATTGAAAATGGACTTGAAATGAGGAAAAAATGATGTTCAGACTCTCAGAGAAATCTGGAGTTAAATTTTATTACATATATATATACATATAATATTTGATGGCTTTAGTTACTTGTTACTTTAAAAATGAAGATTTTTACATATAAAACATAGAAAGAGCTAAAATATGATGCTTTGTTATAGATTAAACTGTATCTGCAAGTAAAGCTGAAACGATTGGTAAAATTAAACGGAAACTATTTTAATAATCGGTAAAGTAATTTTTTCATGTAAAAATATTTCAAGGTTCCAGCTTCACACATGTGACAATGAGCTGCTTTTCCTTTTAATTATTTTTTATCACTTGACCAAACAAAGACTGTGATGGTGTCACTTTGGACTCTGGGTAATTGTCATGAACATTTCTAACTATTTTCTGATTTTTTTTTTTTTACGAACCAAACAAACAATCAATTAATCAAGTAAATAGTCAGCAAGTTAGTCCATAATAAAAAAGAATCATCAGTTGCAGGCCCATACGTTGATGGTGTCACGACGGGGTCTAATGTAATCAAAGACTCCTCACGTACTTCAGCTCTTCCCGTTGTGCACACCATCCCAGTAAATTCATTTAATTACTCCTCAAGCCTCCGAAACCTTTTGGAGTAATGATCCTAATCCCTCCAGTAAAGTCCCAAAGGCTTCTTTGAGAATCAGACACAGACACGAGAGAAGTAGTGATATTGTCATTCTGATAAAGATAAGAAAAGAGTGTGTTTCCCCAAAAGTTTTTAATTTAAAGTGATGGATATCAAGTGACCAAGTTAGCTGCATCTATGCACTGACAAGGTCAAGTTATACCTATTTTTTTTCTTCAGTGTTGTCCTCGATTGTGAAAACTTTAATATTATTAACCCCACTGATCACCTGAAGCGGAAATGTGTCTTTTTTTTTTGTCTTCCGGAGCCTTGTCCTCCCTGCTCAGGTCAGAAGGTCGGTCTCAGAGCTGACAGGGGTACAGTGTCTTTCTTGACTGAGGACACCTCAGTGGCATTCAACGACGGACAACGAAAAAACCGCAACCATGCAAATCAACTTAGATGTCCTCTACATTTCAAGGGGGGGGGTCGAAAATTAATAAACACATCGGCGCACTTAAGGGTGCAGGTCTGAGTCACGATGCACGTCTTGCTTACTCAGCAGAAACCTGGATTGAGGGGGAGCTAAGGGGAACTGTGACGGGCCCGTTCTGTGGTAGCACGGATTCAGACTGACGAGGGGGTGCTGCTTCGTGCAGGCCGGTTTCGAGCCGGTGGGTGTCGCCGTTTCTCTCCAATGCGCAGCTGGACGGCGGACCTGAGGGGATGCAGTTGGCCAGTGGTCTTTTGAAAACCCTGAAATTCCCCCCAGACGTGGCCGTTGCTCGTCTCACGTTCTCGGACTTCGGGGTGCAAACTAAATACGAAGTTACGAGAAAGTCACACTTCGTGAAATCAAACCAAAGCTGCGTGACACGTTTGCGACGCGTTATCTTTTAGTACGTGCGGTTATTTGTATCCAATCTCCGCGTCCCACCTCTCGCTTCCAATTATCACAGGGAGCCGGACCGGCTGCCGGTCGAGGACTTCTGATTGGCTGGATCGGGTGTCGATCACGCACTCGCCCTGTAGCCTCCCGTCGGAGGACTCGGCGCACACCAGAAGTCAGAAAGTCAAATTTCACCAAGGGGGCAAAAGGAGAAGGGTACGTCTGCGTGCTCTTATCACGATTCATGGTAAAGAAGTGTGATTTTTTTTTTTTTTAGTGGTTTGAACGTTGCTTGTTTATGTGGTTTTGTAGTAAAAAGAAAAAAAAAGTGGGGTTAATTGGATTTGAGAACTTGTTGGGTTCTTTCTCCGGCATTTTTTTTTTTTTTTTGCGCGCTGTGCCGGCGCAGCTGTCTCGAGCACCTGAGTCCGCCGCTCAGTTTTGTTCAGCGTCAACGTGACTTTTTTTTTCCTCGACGCCGCCGAGCCACTGAACCACTACGATGGCGACCCCCACTTTGCCGGCGACACGCTCGCTGCGGTGAACTTCTGTAAGTGCGCAGCCCCCCCCTCAGCGCGGAGTAGCCACCGGAGTCCAGGTGTCATCCGGGAGAGCTGATGTGGCCGTCCGGAGGAGCGCACCAGTTTGATGCCAGCTGGGATTTGACAGAGCGCAGGAGCTCGGGATGCAGGAGGAACCCTAGAGAGACAGTCCTCCGCCGCTTTTCTCCGGATTCAACAAGGGCTGCCCAGAGCCATGGCCTCTGAAGTGGTGTGCGGGCTGATCTTCAGGTTACTGCTGCCTGTGTGTCTCGCAGCTGGTGAGTTTTGCTTTAATCCACACTTTTTACGCCTCTTGAAAGGCCTTTAGAGCTACGTGTGCTCCAGGTGTGGTTGGGTGATTGAGCCATTAATAGTTTATCCAACACTCTTAAAGTTTATTCACTATCCTATACGGCTTTTATACTTGAATGTATCTTTGAAGGAAGGTTTAATCATTTTACTAAGTGTAAGTAATCTTTACTTAGTAAGTATTTTTTTTTTGTTAGGAAAAATGGCCTTTCCCACCTGTGCACACTGATATAAATCTCTGGTGAAATGGATTCAAAATCTGATTTGAACAAACTTGAAGTATTTGTGTACGCGGGACGTTCAGAGCAGCGGTCGGATTTGTGGCCGTGTGAAAGTTTGATCGAAATTTGAGATGATTTGATGATTGACCTCGGGATGCCGGAGGTCACAGACTCGTCCCATCCTCGCTGCCGAGACCTGCGCTCTAAAACTGAGCCCAAACAAGAGTGCAAAGAGTCGTACGCCCTGCCGTTATGCAAACTACAAACAGCAGCAATGGTGTACCAGCACTGGTCTTCACTCGGCTGTCACCTTGCATTGGGTTTGGTGAAGGATACACAGCAGAGCAGTGCTGCGTCAAAGGCAACCTTCGGGAGTCTTTGCACACTGCTTAGTGTTTATGTGTCAGTCTGGATGTCTTGAAATATCTGACATTAAAAAAAGGAGACTAATGTTAATTGCATCTTTTTTATCTTTTCACAGTGTTTGATACTAAAATAGCCGACATTCAAAGACTTGTTTACCAGTCTGTTTTATTCTAATCGGTTTTTATCTCACTCTGAATGTGACAGAAAATTTAATCTCGATGCACAGAGGTTGCACAAAAACGCTAAATAAACATTTTTTTTTTTTCCCTGTTTATAGTAGTGGTGATCTATTTCTTTGGTTTCCATTGTGGTTTCTGAGTTTTGTTTAATGAATCAGTGTTGTTATTGATTGTTTAGGACACTGTCCAGTCAGCAGCTGGACAAGTGTAGCAGCAGCTGGACAAGTGTAATATTAACACAACAGTCATGTAGCCTGTAGTGTTAATATTATTAATTAACATTTATATTGCCGTGACAGTGTTAGAGCTACGTGCCTTGTGTTGTTTCTCATTCCTCCGCGTTTCGGTCAGAAAACCCGAGTCTTTTGGGTTTGTTTACAGCAGTTGTAACATTGTCAGGAAAAGTGCTCCACATAGGTGGAGTTATTGTTGCTGTGTTGTTGAATGTTTTGCTCAGGTTAAGTTTTTATGCTCTGCAGCTTTGGGTGAGTCATACTCAAACTTGGCAGCTTAATTGGACTTAAGAGTGACTTTTTCGAGCTATGATCACACCCTGGATGCAGGCTCTATTAAATGCAGCTTACTTTGTGTTTAAAGCTGTAATTTTGTGGTAGGCCACAAGTGAGAAATGATTAGCGTCTAACTGCCGCTGAGGTTCCGCTGTGGTGTCTGCGTTAGACTTATTGCGCTGACGTACCTTTAAAGCTAACAGCATAATTCTATAGATAAGACCCACTCGGTGCCGCCGTAATGCATCACCTGACGTCCTGACGCCCCCTCGATTTCCAAAAGCAATTGTGAGGCCATGCATTGTCTCCATTAATTCGTGGAAAGTCGTTTTAACAGTATGAATTAATAATGCGGTTGTGAGCGAGAGAAGAATTGCCTTCCCTTTTATCGTAAACACACCTTTAATATTTTATGTTTTGTCAAAGTGCAAATGAACACTTGTCATTCACTGCAGCTGTTCGGAGTAACTGACAGGATGAAGGAAATGTGAAGTGGAAAGAAGGGCACGTATACAAGTACAGACGGCGTTAAGGACGAGAGTTTTTTTCATTGTCTCTGTTTTTGTCAGCCACAGATCTCATCTTAATTAAAACTACTGGGTGGACCTGATCTAAATCCATAACCTTCAGTCCATTGTCACACTGATAGCTAGGATCATTTTAGGTTTAATTTCCTTTCGGTCTCTTGTGTTGGCCCCGAATTCTTTTAGTTTTGGCTTTAATGTCACGTGTTTTGTGGTAAAATAGGATATTACATTACATTTTTTTTTTTGGTCCTTTTTAGTGCTGAATAAACAGCACAGCAGATGTTGTCCGACTCCAAACGCCTACATCTCACTCACTGTACATGTTCAGTGGTGTAATATGCGTTTCCGATCCTCGCCGTTCTCGTGTCCCAGTGAAAAACTTGTCTGCTGACGTTACAGTCTGTGTTTCCTGCTGGCCATCTGACAGCACCTCTATTGAAAAGCACAGAACTGCTGGGCCCGTGTGTACACAGTCCCCCCCTGCAGCCGCGCACACTTTTGCACACAGTTACAGTTTCGCTGATCAAACAGGCCGCTGTTTATGTGTTTACTGGCAGAGTTTGTAGTGTGAACATGATTATGAGCATGCACTTTCCCAAATGTCTGATCTGATATCGAACATGTGGTGTGACCGTACAGACAGAGCAGGAGGTCAGCTGTGTGGAGTGGGGCAAGGTTGCCACCGAGTAGAGCACGAATAAGGACAGGCAGAGGTGGCAGGGGACGCGCAGATGCTTAGCTGCCGGGAGCATCACTGGAACCATGATGCTTGTTTCTGTTTTTGAGTTTTAATTCAATAAGACAAAAGCAATTTCTGCTTACACATCGTTCCACAGATTCTGTGCTGTTGCATCATAAACCCCCAAGCAGCCACAGTTGGCACCATCATGGTGGTCCAGAGGAGAACTGGCTGTACAAATAATGCTTTTAGCCCACCGAGATTAGTTATCACAGGTGATAACAAATACACAGCATCGGCCTATTCTAATAGGTGTAATAGTAAGAAAAATCTTTCCATCAAAACGACACCGAAGCACAGCAGAAACTGAACAATTATCCCTGAAAATGTGGTAAAAAATAGATTTGTTTAAGATCAAGAATCATGTAAAGAAAAACAAGCGTATTTCTAAACTTTGGTTTTAACTATATCATTGCTGAACATAAAAAAGAATTCAAAAAAGGTTGTCAAATTTGCTCCTGCTTCCCGCCTGATTATGCAAAGTGAGTCAGAGGCAGAGCTGTACACACAAGAAAATGAAAACCCAGACATTAGGCGTGCTCTGTGTCGAAAAGGGCCAATTTAAAGTTTGTCCTTCATTTTAACGTTGTTGAACGTGAAAGAATCAGAGAGAGAGTCAAATATGTGATCCAACAGTTCAGCTCAGTATGCTAGTTCAGTCAGTAAACCATTTAGAGAAGGGGTTGTGCACATAAGAAAAAAAAACAAAGAAAAAGGAATGATGAGTTAGAAACTGTTTTTTGGTTGTTAACAAAAAAAAAACAATTTCAGCGATTAGCAGAATCACTTAACTAATTGGATCTGACAAAGTTTGAACTGCCAGGCTAGAGGAGAGGTAATGCTACATGAAAGACAATGGTCTTGTCTTCAGTTAGCGTGGTGCTAACCCAAAACGCTAAATTTACAACCTTTAGCTTTATTAGAGCCAGCCGGTTAATTTATCAGAAGCCACCGGCATTAAATATAACTCCTGAATAAAGAAACGCAGTCTTCTTCCTGCAAATGGAAAGTTGAATTCATAAGCAATAAAATACCAATAGTACCCCCAAGTTCAATTCAATATATGCTAGCTAATGTTAGCAAATTTCATCTGATTTCTTTACTAATGCCGGTTACATTACCGAGTCAATATGTTGAATTATGATTATTAATTATTATGATTCTTATACTTATGCTGTAGCTATAGTATTTATCAATATATTGTAACAGTCATTTGTGGCCACAGCGCTTGGTACTCTTCAAAAGTTAGCTTTTGCTGTTAAGCTAGTGATGGTTAGCGGCTATCATCAGCTTCCAGCAAACTGACATCTTATCTTAAAATTGAATTCAATTAAATGAAAGCTGCAAGGAATAGTTGACTTATCGATTAGTCAAGCGAGAGAAAATTAGTTGGCGACAGTTTTGATAACTGATTGATCATTTAAGTAATCAGTTATAAGTTTTCAGCTTATGAAATGTGAATATTTCCAGGTTTCCTTCCTCTTCTATGATGGTAAACCGAGCGTGTTTGGATTCGGACTGTAAATCAGACGAAATAAGGCTTATGAAGACATCAACTTGGGTTCAGGGGAACTTACTTTTTACATTTTATTGACCAAATGAATCAATTAATTGAGAAAATGATTACTCGATGGATTAATAATGAAAATAACCAGTACTTGCATATGAAATTAGATTTGACAGGGAAAAGTTAGTTTTGAGTTTTTTTTAATGAAAACAATAGACCTCTGCACAGTGGTGGCATAGACTCGAAAAAGTATCATCTTTATTGTTTTATTCAGAGGGGTTTAGATTCCTCTGTTATCTCCCCCCCTGCTCGGCCTGACCAGGCTCTGCACCACCTTATCTTCTATCAACACATTTGTGTTTTTGGGCTCAAACTCTGAAGTCAGTTGATCCCCTTACTTCACATTTAAGGCTGGTTTTGCCTCTTTGTGTTGAGCCTTTGTGTGTCTGTAATAATAGCTTTTATTGAGGAAGACAAAAGCGCGATTCACCCGTGAATGGGGATTTTTGCAGTAATGTGATGTCTGAAAACAACGGCAGTTTATTTTCATTCCCTTTTGTAAAAATCCTCAGATGGTGAGTCATACAGGGAAGGCAAATGGTCAGGAAGACTGTGGTCAAGTGTCTGCAGGCTCGCAGCTGGAGCAGAGCGATGCAGATACAGATAGATTATCTCTATCTCCACACAGTGTAGATACAAAATGACTGCACAAGATTTGTAAATGAGCAGATGGATAATGGGGGCAGCAGATTCCAGACTGCCAACGTGGGCAAAATAGGCAGGTTTAGAGCTTATTTAATGCGACATTTGACGGAGATAAAATGAAGTGGGAGGGGATAGAAATGGTGCAGAGTGTGAGACCAAAAATTAAAGATTGTGAGTCATTCTCTCCTTGTTCACCCAAGAGGCTGAGGCTGAAAAACTCTCTCACCTACTTGTTGAAAATGTTTGAAAAGGAAACTTTTGACCAATAATGATAAAGTGCGTTTATTTTTTTGTGTCATTGTGGTTTGTCTGTTGGGCATGTCAAGCATTCACGCATACTTGAAACTCAATCACAAATATAATCTACAGATGTTTGTGCTTTTGCCCAAAGATGACAGCACCCATAATATTTGTTAAACGTTTGTTAGTTTTCATTGGTCTGGATCTGAGCACAGAGAAAAGCAGGACGTTCACTCACTGTGGTGCTCACGCACGGGAAAAGTCACCGCCAAGTCATATGTCAATGAATAGGTCCATTGAGTGTGCAAAGATAAATAAAAGCACCATTTTCAGCAGTTAAGTCTAATTTTTCAGTAGTTCAAGACCAGTAACTGCCCAGACGGGCCGATCTCTACGACTTAGACGGCAACTCACGGAGCCGACAAGGTTGTAAACTTTGTGCTTGTTGACATAACCGCAAAGAGAAATTTGGGAGGTCAGGATGTGAGTCCACATTTCATACAAAGTCACTGTGTACTTCCCTCCGTGCCGCACTACCTACTGACCTGAAACTGCTCAGATAAATGTAAGAAGTTATGCAGCGTATCACACATTTTTTGCATACTTAAGGAAAACTTGGAAAACTGGGAATTGTAAACGTCACATGATCTTTTATTTGAGCTGATTTTACAGATGTACTCAGTACTCAGGTTGTTTTAAAAAAAACTCAAAATATGCTTCATGTACAGGCCTCAGTGTTGAAGTGGTGTTTGCTACAGTGTGGCTCATTCTGGACCCTTTTGACTGATGTTCCCTCAGCAGGTGATTTGAGCCGTTTAACTGGTAAAAGCTCCAATCAGGGCAGATGGTCAGTCTGGCTCGGGGAAATGAGGTGCGCTACGGATCAATACATCAATTGATGGTTTTTGGAAGCCATGTTTGCACTTAAGTGTTTTAACTTTTAACTGAGCTTCATTTGCTTGGACAGGTGTGTGTGTGTGTGTGTAAGGGGAGCGTTCGGGGAAAGGGTGAGTGTGTGGAGTTACATAATCTAGTGTCGTGTAGTGACACATCCTAAATACTGAAACAGTGCATTAAATTCAAGCTTGACTGAATTCAAAGTAGAGTAGGGCTGCGACTAACGATCGTTTTCCTTCTCAGACAATTTGACGATTGTTTTACTGGTTAATCGAATAATCGTTAGGTCCATAAAATGTTAGAAAACGGTGTAAAATGTCCATCACATCACACAGTCTAAAACCCAGACATATGCAGTTTACCATGAAATAAAAACAAGAAAAGCAGCAAATCCTCGCATTTGAGAAACTGCAACCAGAAAAATATTTTCTTAAAGAATTTATTAATTAACAAAATAGTTGCCGAATGAATGAAATGAAATTTAACAAAAATCTAATGCAAAAATTACAGTAAAAATATTACAAAAAGTTGAAATGAATAAACGTTATTGGCAGCTCTCACTTTAGTCCTTGATTAAAAAGGCTAAAACCAAACATTGATGTCTTTTCAGTCACTGGTCATAACATTTCATTCTCCTCATGTTTCACGTGGCTGTGTTTCATTTAAAGTTTTGGCAACCAAAAATAATTTTTCCTCTTTTCAAAACTCCGAAAGTACATTGTGCATTTTAAGGGGCATCTGCTGCATGACGGCGCTCTGTTTCAAACTTTCTGATATGTGGATTTCCAGATTTTAATCATAAAAAAAAAAAACGATCCAGTTTCAATAATGCTCGAAATCCGTGAAATGCGCCAGGAATTCTTGCAAAATGAAATCTTCACATATGATACAAAGCTGCCCTTTGTGAGGCATTAAACAGCACAGAGGGGCAGATGTGACCGCTGGCAGCACAGTCAGTTAACCGTCTCTCTCTTAACACCCAAGAACTGTCGGGTGATTATTGTACTTCAAAACAAAGGTCAATTCCCTGAATGACTGAATTAAGCCCAGGCTCTTTTTGTGATGCTGGCCAAAAAAACAGATAATGACCTTTGGGAGTGTAAAGTTTGGTCACAGGAATGTTCTGGCTTTTTTTTATTAGTAGGAGCAGCTTTTGTACACCAGGAACATTTTAATGAGTTTCACCACATGTTTCTCTCAAATCTGTGTTTAGCTGATCTCCGTGATGACTCCCGACCAAGCAGCTTGTTACCACTTAAAGCTTCTGCATTTTATGTACTGTTGTGCAGTATTACTCACCAAGCTATGAATATCCTTTTGCAGTACTGGTATTTAAATGGAGTTTTGTTGCTGTTTATCATGATTAAAAGGTGGATTTGTAGCCTAACTTTTTTTTTTTTTGTCTGTCTCTGCAGCTTGCCTGTTCAGGTACAATGCCCTGTCCTTCGTCTACCTCATCTACCTCCTGCTTATCCCACTCTTCGCGGAGCCCACAAGCACGTCGATGCAGGGTAAGAGCCGCACTGTAACTTTCTTTGAAGCTTCACACGCACAATGGCGTTGGTGTTGTCCGTCGCCTAGAGAATCTTGACTGTTCCCCAAAAGCCTCCAGTTTGAATTGCAATATTGTTCTCTATAACACAAACCAGCCCTTCTCTAGGTGACTTGAAATTCTTTGAGATGAGGATGGATTTCGCACGCTTGGTTCAGGCCATGAAAGGTAATATCATTTAGTGCGGGTATGAAACCATCTGCAGTAATAAAAATGATCCACGGCTAGCCAGATCTGAGATAGAAAGCTAGTGTCCATCAGGGCCAGATCTCGTGTCCATTCGATGAATATGATCATTTTAGGCTTGGGTTTGATTTATTTGCACAGATAATGTCCATGTAAATAAAGATTAAAAAAAAAAATAATAGAAGAAAACTGAACACACAAGCTGTTGAGACCAGTTGAGAGAAAAAAAGACCCACTGAAGCTTATAAAATATCCTTCAGAGAAAAAAAAGAAAATCGGGGTGAGGGCTGTTTTTGATAAGTGCCAACCACTAAAAGTTGCTCCTAAGATTCTTTAGATGGGTTTCATTTAGTAATACCATGACCTGCGAGCATTTGACAAGTGTTATTAGTGAAGTGTTATTAGTTAATTTAGCCAGGGCATTTTGATATTTAGGCCCTTCGGTGTTTTGGTTTAGAAAAGAGTTCCGTAAATGAAAGCCACACTCAACTCTGGTGAACTAGTATCTACATCATCCTTCGACTAAAACATGGCAGCCGCCCGTCCTGTAAAGAGAGATAAATCACAATGAACCTCTGAGGTTTATGAAAAGTGACTGAGATGACTGTTCTCCTTACGGGTGATGAATGTGGGATTGCGGTTGCCAAGTTCAGCCTCACCTTTATGCATTCCCCTCACTAAATACTAAATTGCACACCTCTCAGACCTCTCATAACATGGGTTCCTGTAGGAGACCACATGCAGTGTTTAATAATACATAAACCCATATTGGCGGAGGGAACCGCATCCAGTCCAAGAGCCGTCTCTGCTCGTCTCCAGCTGAAATAACAATCAAATAGTACAGGAGGAAGAGAGGGAGGAAAGAAAGTGGACCACTTATACTCTCATCAATAGTTAAAGAGAGAAGTCTCCTAGTAAAGATGAATGTTGATGTATCTGATGGCTGTTGACTTCAACAATAATGTTAGGATTAAGTTTTCCTGGGTAACAAGTAAGGGTGCAACTAATGGCCATTTTCAAATCCTTTTCATAGTAGATTAATCTGCTAAGTATATTCTCATTTAATCGATTAGTTGTTAAGTGTAAAAAGAAATAAAAGAAAAAAATACCTCTGTCTCCCAGAGCCCAGGGTGATGTCTTTGTATGTCTTGATTTGTTTGATCAACAGTCCAAAACCCACAGATATTCACTCAGTTTATAAAACAGAGAAAAAACAATAAATCATCTAATTGGAGGAGCAGAAACAAGTAAGTTTGTGGCATTTTTGCTTGAAAAATGACCCAAACTTTTAATCAACTATCAAAATAGTTAGTCAATAAGTCAGTTAATTTCCTGTTGAAACTGGGATGGAGTTTGTATCGAGAGGTAATTTTGCTCCATTTCCAAACCCCATTCACTCTCCCATTGGAATATAATTCCACCGGGCAGGTAGTTGTGAATTTTCTTTAACGTTGTATTAACTTAT
Organism: Xiphias gladius; assembly: GCF_016859285.1. Classification (NCBI taxonomy): domain Eukaryota; kingdom Metazoa; phylum Chordata; class Actinopteri; order Istiophoriformes; family Xiphiidae; genus Xiphias; species Xiphias gladius. Next base: position 22,038,674 of record NC_053413.1, on the reverse strand, counting down.
CAGATTCAGATTTTATGAATTCAGGGATGTCTTAACAAGGTATCGATCACAAACAGCATTTACAGTGCAGTCGAAAAACGATGGCTCCCAGCGATGAGGAAATGACTAGAACAAAGGAAGTCGTTTTTGAAATCTCCTCTCCTCTTAAATGCCCTAAAGCTCAAGCTTATATATATTATATCTTTTTCTGTAAACTTTCGTAAACAGGAAGATCTCACTGAGGCATTGAGGAACTTTTTGTTTCCAGGAGCTTCGCTCATGAACTAAAATTGATGTGATAAACTTTTACCAGCTCGTTTAACCTTGTTTAACCTTTATCCAGGCATTGTTGCATTTACTGTAAGGGGATAATGTAAAGCAGCAAAAAACACAAAAGAAGTGCAGCAAGTGGCCCTAGGCGTCAGATAGCATGATAGTCTCCTAGTTTAACACCTGCCAGGACATGAATCCCGTCTGTCTGCCTCACGTCTGTCATCTGGGAGGAGGACTCCAGGAGAAACAATAGTACACGGTATGAGGACGTTTCAGTAAACAGGGTCTTAGTCACAGGAATATTTTTGACTGATTATGAAACGACTGGAAACTATTATCATTGTAGAATAAACAGGTTTTTTTTGGGGGGGTAAATATTTGTTGTGGGGAAAATATTTGGTTTGGGCTCCACATAATATTATAAAATTTTAAATTATAGCTGGTTATAGTGGAGGGAGAGTTGAGGGAGCACTGCCAAAATATGGCTGCACACTGTAATTTGTCCATACATTATGCAAGGTAGTTTAAAGGTAATTACTACGTTGTGGTATTGTCTGTATTAATTATGTCATTGATTATAATCTTAAAAAGATGATCAAAATCTGTTGTGACTATGTAACTTGTAACTTGAAAAAAAACCTACTGTAAACATCCAGAATATCCAATGACAGTACAAATGTGGAAAAAACCCATCATGTTGTGCAGAAGAGAGACACACACTACATTTTTTAAAATTATTATAGATAGAATTAGGGAAGGGATCGAGCTAAATTCAGCGCTTTGTTTTGATGGTCCGTTTCATTTTGTCTGCTCAGTTTTAAAGGACATGTGGCAGTTAAATCGGTAAATTTAACTTAAACCAAATGTAGACATGAATATTTCAATAGGGTTTAATTTGTTTAAAAAAGCTGCAGCGGTGCAGTATGCCCAAGGACATGACAGTATGCAAAGACTACAGTCGCATCTGGAGACAAACTTGTTGTT